>NC_072377.2:1210000-2410000 GCF_028885625.2 Pongo pygmaeus
TGCTTGGGACCCGCCCCTAGGGAGGTCTCACAGGGCCCCGGCATCCCTGCTGAGCACGCGGCCTGGGCGTCCCGCAGCGGCTGGGGTCCCTGCGCTTGGCCGGGCTGGCTCAGGGATCTTCACAGGTGCGGGGATCCCAGTCTCACAGACTCTGAACCTAGCCTGGCTGGTCTCTGGGGAAGAGCGGCCGCCCAGGTGGCTCAGGGGGCCGCCAACACCCCGGCTCCAGGTCCCAGGCGGGCTGTCCCCCTACAGCTCGCAGGCGGCAGGGGTACCCAGGACAGATGCTTCCTCCCGCCTGGGAGCGGGGGCCTGGGGTTTGGAGTCTGCGGTCTGGCTGACCCTTCCTGACATTTCTGAGAAACACTGTAGGTTGCCACTTTTATTTTCCCAAACTGTTGAATTGTATTAAGGAGGTACCAAAAGGCTCCTGCTGTCCCAGGGCAGAGGAGCGACAGGCAGGAGCTCGCTCACGTGGGGCAGTCACCCGCGCCCCGGGCGCCAAGCGCACTGTGCAGCCCCCCGTCCAGCCCGCTCTGCTCCAGAGTACCCCGGCTCCACGCGCCACGCGCGTGCTTCCCTCCTCCCTCTCCCTCTGTTCCCTCCTGCCTCCTCCTCCCTTTTTCCTCCCCATCCTTCTTCCTCTCCTCCTTCCCCTTCAAGAGCACCACGGAGCCAGGGATCAGGTCTCTGACTCACCACACGGAGGGAGGCCCCGCAGGTCCTGGCTTCCGGCCGCCGGAAGGGGCCCTGTGAAGACCCAAGACACCTGCTCCCGCTTTTGAAAAGGGCGCCTGGCCAGGCAGCACTGTCCGTGGTGCTGAAAAATCCCAGCATCAAGGAATGGCCGCCTTTCTGTTCTAAGCGTCCATTACACGCATTCTTGTCGGGAACCCGTCCTTGCCCACGGCCAGCTCAGAGTAAACAAAAGCACGTGCACCGCTACCCACCTGCAGATAAACTGAGTGCTAAACATGCAGTTAACGCCAGTGCACCCCACCCAAGCGCATCCTGAGCCCACAGTGGGGGAAGCTGCCCACCTAAGCGTGTCCTGAGTCCACAGTGGGGGGAGCTACCCACGTAAGCATGTCCCGAGCCCACAGCAGGGGGGGAGCTGCCCACCTAAGCGTGTCCCGAGCCCACAGCGGGGGGAGCTGCCCACCTAAGCATGTCCTGAGCCCACGGCAGCGGGAGGTGCCCACCTAAGTGAGTCCTGAGCCCACTGCACGGGGGGAGCTACCCACCTAAGCGTGTCCCGAGCCCACAACAGGGGGGAGCTGCACTTCGTCCCTCCGTCCTGCAGTCGTGATGCCCCCCACACCCGTGGTAAGGCAGGAGGACTTGAGGATGAACATGTCACAAAGGGAGTCAGTCCACTGTGAGATGGGGCTGCTGCAGAGGACAGTCTGGCATCCCCCAGTTCAGCCTCACAATCTTGCCACAACTCCATGCCTTGGGCCTAACAGCCAGCCTCTTCCATTGTAACTGACACAAACAAACTCACACCAAATGGCCTTCACTAGCTCTCAGAACTGGCCAAGTTCAGGGTGGGCTTCAGGCCCTACTGGACCCAGGAGTTCACAGGATCCACGGGACTCTCTCCCCGCACTGTTCAGCTTTTTTAAGTAGGGCGTCTCCATGACCAGTCCAAAATCCTGATCTGGGTGAGATCCTCCCCCTTCAGAGTCGAGACATCAAATTGCAGGGAAAAGTGATTGCAGATCCTGGAGGGTAGGGTGGGGTGGAGGGAGGGGTGGTTCCCCAAAGGAAAGCCTCCAGAAGCCAAAGCAACAGCTGCGTTCCATGGTGTCACCAACTCACAGATGAAAAAGGTGGAGTAACCTGCTCAGAAGCCAACACTGCCAAGGGGCATGTGTCCCCAAAGGCAGCTCTTGGGACACCTTCCCCAACTCACAATAGGGCCTGCAAGTCCTGTCGTTGACCCAGACAAGAAAAACAGGCAGCTGTTGGCAGCAGGGGTGCTGACAAGTCACTCAGACTTATCTGAGGTTACATTTTGCATCAATACCATACTTAGAAAATAACTAGGATGTGAGCAGGTGCCCTCTGCTCCCATCCTGGATCAGACTTTTGGGTGTAGCACATCCTAATGAGCACTGGGGCTCTGCCCAGCACTCTGTATAGGGGGAGCTGGAAGCAGCAGCATCTATAGCCCCACCCTGAAGCTTCAGAGTCCTTGTCCAGCTGACGAAAAGGGAAGGGGTGGGGGGCTGGGACAGAGAGGACACAGTGGATGCTCAGCCCTCCAGAAAATGCCACTGCACACATGTGCCTGATGCAGCCATGGATAAAAATGGGTAGAAAGGAGGACGGACAGAGGTGGCCCAATAGGTGATGACAGGTGGACAGATGGACACCCCAAAGGGAGGCAGAAGTGGTCTGTCCCATCACATTGCCAAGGTTGTTCAGGTACAGGGGCTGAGGTCTCATGGGCTGCGGAGGTACCCGAGCACCATCGAGGGAGGGGGAGACAAGGGCCAGGCGGTGAGAGCAGAACTGGATGGACTGACCCTGCGTGGCCACGCCCCATACTCAACACCTTCAACTTGTCCCTCACCCTTGGGAAAAACATTCCAGGGGTGGGTGTCTCAGACTGGCCAGTGTCCGGACAGGAACAGAATGCTCCTATCACCTGACCAGAAGTGGCTGGAATAGAGGATCTGTAGCTCCACAGGGGCTCTCCCCTTCCAGGGACCGCCGTGTTGAACTGGAAATAAAGCTGGCTGCAAATGAGGCCAGCCGGCCCCGGAGATGGACACAGCTCCCGTGACTGTGGTGGTCACATGAGGACAGGCTGTCCTGTGAGCTGGTTCCTGGCAGAGGGTGACCCCAGGGCTGCTTTGCCAGGCACAGAGGAGTCAGGGAGCACTTGATGGGAAAACGAGGTTCAGGGCCCAGTTTTCAAAAGCCTGATGGGGCTCATCCTCAGGGGAGAGTCTGAGGTCACCAAGAACCAGGGGAAAATGCGTGAAGGACATAAGTGCAGAAGGAGAAGTGAGGCGGGAGGTTATGGAGGGCACAGTCAGCACTGGAGCTGCCCCAGGATTCGTCCACCCGGCTCCAAGGGAAGCAGCCCCTTCCAGCAAGGGTGGGCCTGGACCTGACAGAGAGGACCCCACTGCCACGGCCAGGGAGCGTGAGTCTCCCATCCACACTGCGGGCTGGGGACGCACCACTCCAGGCGGCGAGCCCGGGGCTTCGTGCCGTGTCAGAGGAGAAAGCCAGCCAGGCCCCCTCCCGCAAGACTCGGTTCTCTCATGCCTGCATGAGGCTGAGGTAAGGCCCAGGCCTGTCGTGATGCTCGCTCTCTGGGGCCGCAGAAATGGGACCATGGAACCTATGCATCCAGATGGCACCTTGGAGACCTGTCCGACCCTCCTGCATGGGTGACCTGCACTCGCCAGGGGCCCTGCTCAAAGCTGGATCCAGGGTGAAGAGGCTCCATCCCTGCCCATCAGTGTGAGGACCCCACCAGCAGCCTCGGACATTGGAGCTGGATGGGTACAGGAGCTCTGCTGCCCCAGCACACGCATTTCATCATGACCCCCGGTGACCAGCACGCAGGGAGGCTAGAAGTCCCACTGTCTCTGTTCCTCTCTCCCTCTCGGCAGCAACTCCACCTGAGCTGTACCACATGATCCCCAGGGGTGGGCTGAGAGTCTCATTCTGAGAACTGTCCCTGTATTCATTTCCCTGTACTTGTATTCCATTTGCTGCTGTAACAAATCACTGGAGCTTAGTGGCTTAACACAAATGCATTATCTTACAGCTCTGGAGGCTGGAAAGCTGAAATGGGTCCCACTGGCCTGAAATCGAGGCGTGGGCAGGGCTGTGTGCCCTCAGGATGGGGGAGGATTGCTTGCTTTACCAGCATGAAGTGGCTGTCCCCATTCCTTGGCTGGGGGTCCCCTCCTCCATCTCAAAGCCAGCAGTGGCCAGTGGTCCTTCTCACATCCCCTCTCTGACTCTCCCCTGCCTCCCTCTCTCACTTCTAGGGACCCTTGTGGTCATATCAGGCCCACCAGATAATCCAGGATGACCTTAAGATTGGCTAACTGGCAGCCATGATTCCACCTGCAGCCTCCACCAGCCTCTGCCTTGCAGGTGACACATTCACAGGTTCCAGGAGAAGGACGTGGGCATCTTTGGGGAGGGGCCGTAATTCTGCCTGCCACAAGTGCCTGGGGCTTCTGAAACCCACCAAAGTTTGGCAAGCCCCCTGCACAGCATCCTTCCCAGGTGAGAACCTGGCACCAACATCGAGGGTTGCAGCAGGTGCAGGACCGGCAGGAGCTTGGGGCTGAGGCAGGAAAATAACCACTCCCTTTCAAGGGTCCTGGCTGGTGTCACCCACAGCCTCCACCATTGCCTGCTTCTCCTCCCTTTCCGGTTTGAACTCACTCGCTCCATACACACTTGTCTGTGGAAGGAAGCTGCTTGAGATGAAGTTCAGGCCTAAGGAAGTCCAAAGAGCTGGGGTTTTTCTTTCCCTTTAAAACTTTGTTATTTTCATTTTGCTCTGAGATTTGACAGTCTACCTAGCACCTAGCAGGCCTTCTTCTCCTTTCTTCCTTCTTGTTCTCTTCTCCTTCTCCTTCCTTCTTTCTTCCTTCTTCCTTCTTCTTCTCCTTCTCCTTCCTTCTTCCTTCCTTCTTCCTTCTCCCTTCTTTTCGCCTTCTCCTTCCTTCTTCCTTCTTCCTTTTCTCCTTCTCCTTCCTTCTTTTCTCCTTCTCCTTCCTTCTTCCTTCTTTCTTCCTTCTTCTTCTCTTCTCCTTCTCCTTCCTTCTTCCTTCCTTCTTCCTTCTTCTTTTCTCCTTCCCTCTTTCTTCCTTCTTCCTTCTCTTCTCCTTCTCCTTCCTTCTTCCTTCCTTCTTCTTTTCTCCTTCCTTCTTCCTTCTTCTTCTCTTCTCCTTCCTTCTTCCTTCCTTCTTCCTTCCTTCTCCCTTCTTCTTCTCTTCTCCTTCTCCTTCCTTCCTTCTTTCTTCCTTCTTCCTTCTTTTCTCCTTCTCCTTCCTTCTTCCTTCTTTCTTCTTCCTTCTTCTTCTCTTCTCCTTCTTCTTCTCCTTCCTTCTTCCTTCTCTTCTCCTTCTCCTTCCTTCTTCCTTCTTTCTTTCTTCTTCCTTCTTCTTCTCTTCTCCTTCTCCTTCTTTTTTTTTTTTTTTTTTTGAGACAGAGTCTTACTCTGTCGCCCAGGCTGGAGCGCACAGCTCACTGCAGCCACAACCTCCTGGGCTCAAGCAATCCTCCCACTCAGCCTCCCGAGCAGCTGGGACTATAGATGCTGGACCCCACGCCTGGCTAACTTTTTGCATATTTTGTAGAGATGGGGTCTCCCTATGTTACCCATGCTGGTCTCAAACTCCTGGCCTCAAACAATCCTTCTGCCTCAGCTTCCCAAACTACTGGGATGACAGGTGTGGAAGCCACTGGGCCTGACCTTAAATAGTGGTTTTTAAAAGTGCCAGACAAGGGCAGTGGCTCACACCTGTAATCCCAGCACTCTGGGAAGCTGAGGCTGGAGGATCACTCGAGCCTGGGGGTTTTTGGCTACAGTGAGCCATGATTGTGCCACTGCACTAACAACCTGGGTGACAGAGTAGACTCCATCTCTAATAATAATAATAATAATAATAATTAATAAATAAAGAGACAAATCAAAAAGTAGGTGCTTAGTGAGTTAAGCCATATCAAAGCAAATACCTTTTTTAAGGATCTAATACTTTAGCAAAAGATATAAGTACTCCTGAGTAAAATTTCAACAAAAAACACCTCGAGAAATGGGATTCTGGAGCTTTGTAGAAGATGGATAACTGAACAATGGCCTGACCTGTTGGTCTGTGATTCAAACCCAGGTGTGCCTGAGCAGCGGCCTCTGCTCCCGGGAGTCCCCACCCTGTTCTGTCCAACCTCTCACTGAGGTCGTCCGCCCATGGCACCCGGGGCCACTCCCTTCCGGTTTGCAGGGCAAAGGCGCCCCCAGGCCAGCTGCCAAGAGCCCCTCCTTCCTCACAGCTCCTATACGGGGGCTCCAGGCACCAGCGTGCATTTACGACACAGTCTGTGGACTTGGGCCCACCATAAACACATTAGGCTTGGTCACTCATTCTCTGAAGCAGCAGCAATAAATGAGGCCATATCCAGCAGCCATAAGCCCCCACCCTGACACCAGGCACATCCGGGCTGCACTCAAACCAGAAGCCCTGTCCAAGGTGCACTCAGTAGGACCCGGCCATACCATAAGGCCCCACCAGGGACCTGCTGGAAGGCTCCAGAGCCGCTCACGCCGGGCCCTCGGTGTCGTGTGGCCCAGGCCAACTTCTGAGGAGGGGCTGTTTCTTCACCCCAAGATTGCGTCCCTCTGAGCCGCCCCTCCTGTTCTCTGCAATCCTTCCAGTTCCTTCTGCCTGAGGAAGGACGTGTGTCCAACTCCACTGCTTGCCTGGCGCCCGCCCTAGGAGATAAGTCTGGATGAGACTGGGAGACAAGAGGATGAGAGATGAGACTGGGAGATGATAAGAGGATGAGAGATGAGACTGGGAGATAAGGGGATGAGAGATGAGACTGGGAGATGATAAGAGGATGAGAGATGAGACTGGGAGATAAGAGGATGAAAGATCATCACCAGCCCCACCTTGAAGACTCCTGTGTCCACACCCTCTACTGCCCCACCCTACCCACCCTTCAGAGATCAGAATCCTGGTCTACTCTGAAGAGAATGGCCAGAGGGAGAATGTGACTTTCAACCTGAGTTGGGGCAGTCAGGAGGAATCCTAGATTTCATACAGAATGGTGTCATGCCCCTGACCCCACCTCCATGAATGCTGATGGCCCGGAGGATGTGCACCAGGGAAGCACATCTGGATCCACGGCTGCAGGTGGGAGGCAGGGGAGAAGGGGGCCCAGCCAGGCTTCCCCAGCTTCCCCGCCACCCAGACCAGCACCCCCCATCATCCCTGCCACCCCAGCTGGGCCCCCATCACCCCTGCCACCCCGGCCGGGCCCTCCATCATCCCCGCCGCCCAAGCTGGGCCCCCAGCATCCCTGCTGCCCTTCGGGCCTGGACTTACTGTTCCCTCTTCCAGGGTGGGGGCTCCCACTATCTATCCCCCACCCTCCTTCCCCTCCTGCCTCACAGCATCAGAAACCTCCCAGGCCCAGCCAGGCCATGGGCCCGCACTGACCACCACCCCGTTCCCTCATACGCTTCTGTAAATGCATACAGTGGTGTCTATACAGTGCACATTAGGATTCAAACAGGAGACATTTTTCAAAACTGAAAAACTCATATATTCAGTGTTTTACTCCCACAGTCCCCCAGTGTGACCCACAGGGACCCCCTGTCCAGGTGCAGGGTCCTCGCCTGTGTACAGGGCACACCTTTGGTCACTCCAAATTCCCAGAGCTCCCAGGGTCCTTCTCAGGGTCTCCAGCTGGATGGTGGGGGTGGAGGGAAGAGGAGGGCAGGGCGAGGGGTGGACAATGGCAAGTCTGGGGAGGGACTATTCCCGTATAGGGAGTGGAAGCCGGGCACCTGGCGAGGAAAAGCTGGCCCTGTGGTGAAGCCGAGCGACAGCCTGTGGGGAAGTGAGGACAGCAGGTGTGCTGGACACTCAGACCTCAGCCGGACGCTCACTCAGGCCTTAGCCAGACACTCAGACCTTGGCTGGACACTCGCTCAGGCCTCAGCTGGACACTCAGCCTTCAGCAGGACATGCAGGACACTCAGCCTTCAGCAGGACATGCAGGCCTCGGCCAGACATGTCTGAGGCTCAGGCCTCAGACTCCCAGCGGTGCGGGCCTGGGTGTGGGCCGCCCCTCCCTCCCTGGGACATAGAGCCCAGGGTGACAGGGCTGCTGGTGTCCACTCTCGGCCCGGCTGTGGGCGGGTGGCCATCAGTCCAGGATGGTCTTGAAGTCTGAGGGCAGTGCCGGGTTGGCTGCAGCCTCCAGGGCAGCCAGCGTCGTCCCTGGGAGCTTCCGACTCAGCTGCGTCTGGGCTGCGGGGCCAAAATCAGACTCTGTTCCAGAAAAGGCCAGAGGTGGCCTCCTCCAGCCCTCCTGGGACGTGTGGGCGGCCGGGCAGGCAGGGCCTGCACCTCGTGGCCCTGGCTGGTGGGAACCTCAGTGAAGGGACAGACACCCCTCCACCGGGGTGAGCAGACAGGCGGCCCGGTGATGCTGGAGCGGCGGGGCAGGGAGAGAACTTGCTCAGGACCCCAGGAGCTCAGGAACCCAGGAGCTCAGGGCAGCAGCCAGGGCAGAGGCTGTGAGAGGACACAGGTCAGGGGTCAGAAGGCTCCCAAGGGTGGGGAGGCATCACCCCTGAGATGGGAAGCAGGGCTTCAGGAAGTCGTGGACCCTGCCAGGCTCCGTGGCCTGGGGACACCAGCATTTATCACATAGGGCTGCCAGCGTGGCTCCAGGCCCCCACGGTCAGGCCCGGAGGCGTCTGCACTTTAGCAGCATCTGAGGCTGCTCACCCCACACAGGGCGTTCGAGGATGACACCTGGGCAGGTGGGGCCCTCACTGGCCTCTGCCCACACTTGCCTGTCCTGAGTGACCCCAGGAGTGGCACGTAGGTGACGCGGTGTCTAGTCAGCTTGAGCAGGAAGGCTTGGTGGCACAGCCACTGCACGGCCTCGGAGGGCAGAGGCCCGGCGGCGCCCTTGGCCCCCAGCGACATCCCTGGGGGAAAACAGAGGCTGAGGAGTCACAGGCCCAGCCCAGCTCCCCTCCCGGGAGACACCGGAAAGCTGCCCACACCCGACGGTCTGCGGGGCAGCTCCATCTCCGGCTGCCCCAACCCAAGCACCGCAGGAGTCATGACTGAAATGTTTTCTTCGGCTTCTCCAAGTGAAATTTCCACAACACAGAAAGAATAGAAAGTAGAAGCTGTTAAGCTCAGGACCGCAGGTTCGACATGGCTTGAATTTCAGACGGATCAGAAACCTCCCTGACACTGGACAGTGTCCACAGCCAGAGGACGGTGACCGGGAAGCAGAGGACGGCCCGGGGCTCGGCGATGGTGACGCACGGCCTCTGCTCCTGAGAGGGGTGGGGTCGCCTGGGCCCGGCCTCCTCCTAAGCCCTTGGCGTGGGTTTGCACAGGGACCCTAAGCGCCATGGACAGGAGACAGCCCAATCCCACCACAGGGCAAACAGGAGAGGCCAGACCCCCCAAATCCCACCATGGGGCAAACAGGAGAGACCAGGCCCCCCGGCGCTTCCCCAGGCAGAGCAAGGTGGGAAGGACGGCAGCTCCCAGGCAGCTCCTGTCCCTTCCATCAGGTGCTCTGCTCACCCCACGAGAGGGCGGGCAGATGGGCCTGCCAGTGGTTGGGTTAAACCACTTCCTGATGCAAAAAGGGGTGAGAATTTCCTAAGCCCAGATTCAGTCAGTCTCCTGATGCACTAACACCAGCAGGCAGGCACTGCTGCCACTGAGGCCAGGCACCCACGCATACCTGCGTTCTTGGCTTTCAGGATGGAGTAGCAGAGGCAGGCCGTGTCAGAGATGACGCGCAGGAAAAATGTGGGGTTCTTCCAAACTTGCTGATGAAATGGGAGCTGCAGCACACATGCGTGGAACCTGAGAGGATGGCGGACAGCGTCAGAGGAAAGGCCTCCTAATTAGACAGTGCTCGTGGGTGTGGGCAAGGGCCTGCCACTGCGTGTGTGCATGCATGAACGCACACGCATGGGTTTCCTCGTGGGCACAGGTGCACACACACGGATGCACGCATGCATGTCTGTGTGTGTGTGCTCGTGTGTGCAAGTACCTGCGTGTCTGTGTGCGTGCACAGGTACACTGTGCGTTTCTGTGCACCATCTGTATGAACACACACGTGGAGGCTGAAGCAGCTCCATCCTGGATGCCAACCCATCATGCTGGCTTCTGATTAGCCTGTTCCGGGAAGGCCTCTAAGGTTTCCAGTTTATCCATTGTTCCTTGTGTACCACAGCAAGTACTTACCATAAATCCTGCCCTTCGTCAAACAACCTTGATGTCATTGTACATCAACGTCCTGCACATCCCTTCTGAGCCACCCGCCCCTGTGGTGCATAAACCCTGGGTCTGGGGTGATGGTGTGAGGACCCATCATCTCATCTCACTGACACCGAGACACCGACTTGGCTTCTGTGCGTAGGTTAAGTCCCTATTAAATGTTTCTTTCCAAGAAACTGCATTTGTCAGTCTTTTTTGTTGTTGAGATGGGCTCTCAGTCTGTCACTCAGGCTGCAGTACAGTGGTGCAATCTCAGCTCACTGCAACCTCCACTTCCTGGGCTCAAGCAATCCTCCCACTTCAGCTTCCCAAGTACCGGAACTACAGGTGCACACCACCACGCTCGGCTAACACCACCACGCTCGGCTAACACCACCATGCTCGGCTAATTTTTGTTTTTATTTTTCATAGAGATGGGGTTCTACTATGTTGCTCAGGCTGGTCTTAAACTCCTGGGCTCAAGGGATCCTCTCGCCTCGGCCTCCCAAAGTGCTGGGACTACAGGTGTGAGCCACCGCGCCAGCCCTGTCAGCCTCCTTCTTTGGCCTCTCAACTTCCTGGGACTTTGGGGCAGGTGTGCATAGACCTGGCCACCGTGAAACTGCACATGTGCTCATATGTGTGTGTGATCAGGGCACCTGTGTACCTGGTCTCACCCACTGCCTGAGCCCCCCGTGTACCTCGTCTCACCCACTGCCTGAGCCCCCATGTACCTGGCCTCACCCACTGCCTAAGCCCCCCATGTACCTGGTTCTCACTGACTGCCTGAGCCTCCCGTGTACCTGGTCTCACTGACTGCCTGAGCCCCCCATGTACCTGGTCTCACCCGCTGCCTGAGCCCCCCATGTACCTGGCCTCACCCACTGCCTGAGTCCCCCGTGTACCTGGTTCTCACTGACTGCCTGAGCCTCCCGTGTACCTGGTCTCACTGACTGCCTGAGCCCCCCATGTACCTGGTCTCACCCGCTGCCTGAGCCCCCCATGTACCTGGTCTCACCCGCTGCCTGAGCCCCCCATGTACCTGGCCTCACCCACTGCCTGAGTCCCCTGTGTACCTGGTTCTCACTGACTGCCTGAGCCTCCCGTGTACCTGGTCTCACTGACTGCCTGAGCCCCCCATGTACCTGGTCTCACTGACTGCCTGAGCCCCCCATGTACCTGGTCTCACTGACTGCCTGAGCCCCCCATGTACCTGGTCTCACCGACTGCCTGAGCCCCCCATGTACCTGGTCTCACCCGCTGCCTGAGCCCCCCATGTACCTGGCCTCACCCACTGCCTGAGTCCCCCATGTACCTGGTCTCACTGACTGCCTGAGCCCCTTCTGGAATGACCTGAGATCATACCAGTCAAGCCAGCACTTCAGTTTCAGCCTCTCAATAACTCTGCTGAGGTGGGACGTCTTTTCCCCATTTAGCAACGAGAGAAGCCAGGCCCAGCATGTTTTTTAAACAAACCAATAAGCCTAAGGTCCTGGGGTTGCCACAGGGCCACACTCCTGACCCAGGAGGGAAATACCTAGCATGGGTGAGGGGCTCTCTTCCAAAGGGAGAAACAGCCACCTGCTAGAGGTCGGGGCGTCTGCCCCCAGCCCGTGTGGAGGCGCGGCCAGCACAGGCCAGGAAGGCTGGCCCCCGTGAATCAGACCCCGCCCCCAGCGCCATGTGGACCACCACAGCCTCGCGCACTGCAGCCTGGCTGCCATGAAATCAGGGCCCAGCTCTCTGTTCTCCCACTCCTGCCTCGAGGGAAGGGGATTCCTGGGCCTTCCAAGTGACTGGCTCTGTGTTTGGAAACAGCCCGTGGCCCAATCAAGCGACTACCCAAGGGTCCCCACATGGGTGGGGAAACTCAGCAGCCCTGCCCTGAGCCCAGGCCCTCTACGGGAGCTCCTCGGAGCCAGTGACCCTGGTGGGGAAATGAGGACAAGGCTGAGCTGAATATGGGAGGAACAGGTGGCAGGTCACATGGCCCTGGGAGTTTCCCAGGAGTTTTCACCTGGGAAAACTCCTCTGACCTCATCATGGCCCAAGGAGGCCCCAAGCACACCAGCTGGACCCTGGGGTCAACCACAGTGTCAGACACCTCAGTGGCACCTGTATCCAGCACACTCCAAGGGTTTCCAGAAAGGAGTCAAGCAGCTTGCAAGAGGGGGCCCAGGCATGCGTCAGGGAGATGCAAACGAGGGAAGATTTGAGGCAGAGAGAGAAGGCAGAGAGGAGGGCGGTCTGAGCCGGACGCACCCTGGAACTGAGACAGCCTGGTCCCAAGCCTCTGGAGCTGGCGCAAAGGCGGTAACACGCAGCTGCGGCTCTGCCCTCCCTGCCAGAGCATGAAGGCGCAAGCACTCGGGTTAAAAACCATTTTCGTAGTGCGACCTTGTAATGGAAAACTCTCCTGTGAGCCCTTGCTGGGTTTCCACCATAGACGACGACCTCATTTCACATCAAGTGTGCACAGTAATTCGCGCAGCCTCGGCCCTGGGTAACACAAATGCTCACACTCATTCTCAGCCCTCATGGGGCGAGAGCTTCGGCCTCCTGGCACTCAGCTCCCACTGGCTCAGGAGGCCTGTTGAGGTGGAGGCCTGTTGAGGTGGAGGCCTGGGCCTATGGTGCCCGATTGCCCTGTGGTACAGCCCAGAGGCTTGTGCCACCACCTGCCCTGACTCCAGGCAGAAGCTGGCCCTGTGGCCTCCACACATTGGCCCTTCCCTCTGTGATAAAGTTGTCGATTCTTGGCAGGGGGTCCCCTGACCAGCCAGGACAGGGAATGTTCCAGGAGCACAGATGCCTGCCGGGCTGTGTGGGGAGCCACAGCTCTGCTGCACCTTCCCGGGGGCGGAGCCAGCGACGCTCATCTGCACCCACCTCAGCCCTCTTTGCTCTCTGAGACCCCAAATCCTCCTGGCATCTGATCTCCCACCTACTGTTCAGACACCTTCCCAGCCTCCTCTGCTAAGACTCCGCATAAACATCTTTACCCCATGCCCTCCTGCCCTCGGATGGCCTCCATGACATGCCACGGCCAGTGCACAGGCACAGCGGGGACACCTGGGGCCACACCGGCTTCTACCACTACCCAGAGATGGAGAACAGGCGCTTTGCACAGAGCCACGTGAACATAGAACTGTGCAGAGGCAGCAGCACCACTGAAAACGTAAGACGTTCCTTGCCCCTAAAACCCAGGAGTTCCAAGGTGAAGCCCTGGGTCAGAGGCGAGCAGAGTGTGGAGGGTCCCCGCAGGCTGGGCCTGCACCTGCTTGGTGGCGGCTCACCTGTATGCCTGCAGCAGGAGGATCTTGTAGATGTTGGTGCACACCGTCTGGAGGCTGTTCACCTAGGCGCCAAGAAAGAGGGGGAAATGGCAGAAACCTCTCGGGATTTTACGTTTTTACTTTTTGCTTTATCATCCATTCAGATGGAACAAGAAAGAGGAACATTTTGACAAGAAACTATCCCTCTTCCCAGTGAAATCCGGCTTGGCCCTCACCCGGCAGCTGCGAATCACCCTGGGGGAGTCAGGACTCGGTGTTGTCTGCCTGCCCCCGAGGCTCAGCCAAGACAGGAAGGAACCAGGAGAGGGAGTGGACGCAGATGCCCACAGGAGAGAGGGAGTGGAGTGGATGCAAATGCCCACAGGAGAGGGAGTGGATGCGGATGCCCACAGGAGAGGGGGAGTGGACATGGACGCCCACAGGAGAGAGGGAGTGAATGCAGATGTCCACAGGAGAGGAAGTGGATGCGGATGCCCACAGGAGAGGGGGAGCGGACACGGACGCCCACAGGAGAGAGGGAGTGGATGCAGATGCCCACAGGAGAGGGAGTGGATGCAGATGCCCACAGGAGAGGGAGTGGATGCGGATGCCCACAGGAGAGGGGGAGTGGACATGGACGCCCACAGGAGAGAGGGAGTGGAGTGGATGCAAATGCCCACAGGAGAGGGAGTGGATGCGGATGCCCACAGGAGAGAGGGAGCAGACACGGACGCCCACAGGAGAGAGGGAGTGGATGCAGATGCCCACAGGAGAGGGAGTGGATGCGGATGCCCACAGGAGAGGGGGAGTGGACATGGACGCCCACAGGAGAGAGGGAGTGGATGCAGATGCCCACAGGAGAGGAAGTGGATGCGGATGCCCACAGGAGAGGGAGTGGATGCAGATGCCCACAGGAGAGGGGGTGTGGATGCCCACAGGAGAGGGGGAGTGGACACGGACACCCACAGGAGAGGAAGTGGACGTGGATGCCCAGATGGGACAATGCCCTTAGGGCTGCAGCTTCAGAGCCTCAGCCCACCAAGGCCTGGGACCCCGTCTCACCCTGCAAGGAGGGGCACTGGTGCTGAGGACCTAGCGGGGTGAACACAAGGAGCCCTCAATACGTTATGTGCATGCACGCTACTCACACTGCACACCCACGTGCATGCACCTCACGTGAATTCCCACACGACTGCACACGAACACACGTGTATGTCAGGTATGCATTCGCATGTGCACATTCACACGTATGCCCTTGCACACCTGTGCACACACTGCCATGCACACATGTATGTGCTCACGCATATATGTGCACATGTGCACTCTTATGTGCAGCCAGTCACCGTCAGCCTTGCAGGCACGCGCACACACACACACACACACACACACACAACTTGCGCACATGCCTCCTGAACTCTGAACTCTGTGCTGACCATCAGCCTGCTCACCTGCAAATCCAGAAACAGGCTGTGACACTTCAGCCGCAAGACCCCAAAGAGTTTGCGACGCATGTTCCTCCCAGGCTTGAAGCCGCGGTTGAAGGTAAGACTGGCTCTGATGGAGGTCCGGGCGTAGCTGAGACACAGGGGGGACATCAGACACAGGTGCCTGCCCCACATCCAGCCCCCTCCTGCAAAGCTTGCTCCAAAGAGCCTCCTGCCTTCCTCCCGCTTCCTTGTCCTGCGTGGGGCATGTGCTGCAGCCCGAGGGGGCTGGGTGCTCACCCCATGGACTCAAAATGCTACCCATCATCTGGACCCTGCACAACCAAACTCCACCAGGACCTGGCTACTGATGTTGAGTGTATCCAAACCTCGCATGGCCGTGTGTGTGCACTCATCATCTGCCCTGATGAGATCTGCACATAACTGGGCCAAAAACACATAATAAACCGTGGAGCCCTGGCTCCCGGGCGTCCCTCGAGTGGACACAGGTGTGACTCAGGTTTTTTGTGGGAGAACACTGAGTCGGGTGTGGGGAATCTCACTGTGTTTGAATTTCAGGGATGGAAGAGCCAGGTGGTGCCAGCTAAACAGGGCTCCAGTGAGTGCACGTGGCACACACGGTGTCTCCAGAGGGGCAAGACGGAGGCATCCCACCGATGTCCTCCAGGGCCTCACCACCACTCACTGCCCGTGTACATCCATGTCCAAAGATGAACACACATGACATCCATGGCAGGCTCCTGGGGTGTGTTCTTTTACATCCAGCTTTGAACACCGCTACATTGAAATAAACGTTTTGTGCCATTAAACATTCTTAAAAAATTCTTTGAAAAATGTTTAATGGCAGAGTAAGTTTTGTGATGCATAATATCTGCTTAGTCCTGTATTTGGGCAGGTTCGTGACTTGCTGTGGCAAGCCCCCCTGCCTGGAACACTGGAAATGGTAAATAAGACCTGTGATAATGTCTGGTCACTTCAGAAGTGGAATTACTGGGAAGACACAAGACATTGTGAGGACTTCCATGCAAACAAGCTGCTTTCCAGAAAAGTCTTTCCAGCTTGCCTCACCCTGATGCTGGCTCTTGGCAAGCCCAGAAAAGAAGCCAGCATGAGGGATGGGGACGGGTCTCGCTGTCAGTTTCACATGCATTTCTTTGAGGGACGGGTCTCGCTATCAGTTTCACGTGCATTTCTTTGATGCTGCTGGTAGGACCTTCCCAAGTGTGCATCAGACGTCCATTTCTTCTTTCACAGCCATCCCCAACACGACCTTGGGCTCCGGCTCGCCCTGAGCCTGTGGGTCGGACTTGTGTGGGGTCCTCGGGCAGAGCAAGGGCCCCGGAGCAGGAGGCCAGGCTGCAATCATGCATGCCCCTTGCCAGCTGGGTGACCAAGGGCAGCTGCTCCCCTGGAGCCTTTCCTCCTCTACCTCTCAGGTGGTTAGGAGAACAAAGTGAGAGGATGAATGTGCAGGACCTCACAGGGCACCTTAAATAAATCATGCGCACAAACGCTCCAGGGAATGGCCATTTTCACTGTGGCTCAGGCAAGCTGAGTTTCTCTGCAGTGAAAGCAATGCCTGTTGCCTCACTGGTTTCATCTGCCTCCCTGTGTGTCCTTTCCCAACACCAAGCCAGGGAATGTTCACCTCCCTTCCCTTTGAGTCTTTTGTTTTGTTTCTGTTGCTGGTGTTGTTTGCATGTATCTCCTCTTCTACCTAGAATCTGCTTTGGTATATGTTGTAAAGACACAACTTATTTGCTTCCAGTCAGTTTTCTCAGAAAAAAAAAAATTAAACACACACTCTCTTTTCCGTCAGCTGTGCCACACGCCACATTAACACATGTTTCTGAGAGATAGGGCTTCCGTTTTGTTCTATTGTTCTGTCCAGCAGTTCTCACCACCTTCTGCCATCTGAGCTGTGGTTTGGGAGACTAAAATTTGGACAAGAAAATTCCCATCTTACCACTTTTCCTTTTTCACCTTTCTTAATCATTTTGCCTGTTTTCTTCTCCCAGATGCCCTTCAAGCCTTTGCTGTATGCTTCAGACACAGAGGATGTGAGTTCACCCTGAGTATGGCGAACCACTGCCTCCACTGCTGAGCTTTTAGAGCCACCTCTGCAAGCAGGCACTCTGACCAAGTGGCCTTTGGGAGCACAGAATATTCTGGCATTGAACCCACATCTGATGACCTGATGCCCACCCATCCTGCACTAGCCTCTGTGGCTTTGCAATGTGTTTAGAGAGAACCCATTTTCCTGATTTGTTTGTCTATCCTTTGTCCTTCAATAACATTCACTGATGCTGTGCCAGAGGCTGGAACCAGGGGTACCTGTCCTAAAAAATACATTTCATGGGGAGCAAAATAAGCAGTGGACGGTTCACAGCTGACTGGTATGGCCAGCGCTGCAGAGGTGCCTGGGAGAGGCGAGGAGGTGCTGGGAGCCCAGGAAATCTGGAAATCACCCAGACAAAGTCAGCAGAGGCCAGGACCAGGTGAGGCTGTGAGAGGGAAGCAGGGACTGTGGGGAGCACAGGGGACCGGCATCCTTGTGGGGAGGGAGCTGCAACAAAGACATGCTGGGCACCATGCACAAGGGCGTCTGCACCTACCATTCCCCCATCACGAGGGCATCCACACCTGCTGCTCCCCCATCACAAGGGTGTCCACACCTGCCACTCCCCCATGAAGCAAACCCCAGGGAGCATTCTGGAAAGAGGCAAAATCCAGATCTGGACTCTTCAATTCAGAATGACAGGACCCCAAGTTTAAACCACTGGTTTAACAACCACCCACCACTTATTTCTCTTCCCATGAAGCTGTGCCTTTTAGAGGAAGGCACCCCCAGTTCCGGCCTCTAGCACGGCACCAGTGAATATTATTGAAGGACAGAATAAAAAAACACCTGTCCACTATGGTTTTGTAATGCTGATACTTTTTGTTTTTTTTTTTAAGATGAAGTCTCGCTTTGTTGCCCAGGCTGGAGTGCAGTGGTGTGATCTTGGCTCACTGCAACCTCTGCCTCCTGGGTTCAAATGATTCTCCTGCCTCAGCCTCCCACATAGCTGGGACTACAGGCGTGCACCACCAGGCCAGGCTAATTTTTGTATTTTTTAAGTAGAAATGGAGTTTCACTATGTTGGCTAGGTTGGTCTCAAGTGATCCACACACCTCGGCCTCCCAAAGTGCTGGGATTACAGGTGTGAGCCACCTCACCCTGCCTGGAATGTTGATACTTTTTACTCATAAAAGAAACAGCACAGATTTCTGCATCTACGTCCATCTTCAATCCATTTGTGTCTGAGCCTGAGATGGGGCCTTGAGCTCTCGGGCTCAGGGGAAACAAGACCCCAGAATTTTGTAGAGACCCCCCCCACACCACGGCCCTGTCCCCTGATGGGTCACACGTGATCATGAACTCATGGCATCCTGTAGACTGTGGACGAACCTTGGAGTGTGGGCCTCACAGTGGAGAGACTCACACCCAAAAGGGCCCTGAAGTCTCTGGGTTCAGAGAGACTCACACCCAGCAGGGCCCCAGGGTCTCGGGTTCAGAGGGACTCACGCCCAGCAGGGCCCCGGCGTTTCAGGTTTGGAGAGACTCACGCCCAGCAGGGCCCGGGCATCTTGGGTTCGGATCCAGACTGCTTTCTGAAGACACCTCAGTGCACCCGGGTCTGGTGCACAATTTCCTCTTACCAAAATAGCACAGAAAACTGCTCCCCTTGTGAGCACCCTCACTCCCACAGAAAGACGCATTTCTGCTCAGCCCTGGATGGGACAAGGGGCACCCTGTGGCCTCTGACCCTTTGGGATTGGCAGTTGCCTGCCCCACACGGAAGCAGGAGTGGACGGGAGGCCCTGCAGCAGCATCTGCCGCGGCCGGGCACAGGCTCCACTTCCGGCCAGGTGCGCTCACCTGGAGTAGTCGCTCTGCACCTCCAGGGTCCGGGTGTCCAGCAGCAGGCCACACCAGGGGAATAGGCCGTGGGCTGGCAGCTGAACAAAAGCCGTGCCACCCAGGGCCTCGTCTTCTACAGGGAAGTTCACCACTGTCTTCCGCAAGTTCACCACGCAGCCATACTCAGGGATACCTCGGACCAGGGTCCTAAGGCAGAGGGGCAATGTCAGCCCCAGGATGCGGGGCTGTCACCCAGGAGGTGCCTGCCCTGACACCCTTGTTAAATGCTTTGGAAAACCCCAGAGAAGTGGTGATTTGGAGCAGGGTGCTGGGCATGGCAGGAGCTCTGAGGAGCCTGGACACAGCCCTGCTCCAGACTTCAGGGTGCTTGCCCTGTCTCCCGGGCAGGACAGGTAGGTGATCGTGCAAGAACCTGGCCTGGATCTGGGACAGCCAGGACTCAGATGGGAGGTGCAGCCCCAATGGCCTCTGTGATGGTCCATCTCATGTGTCCCCATGGCAACCCCACAATCCCGTTATAAAGACTCATCTGTGGTCCGGGGCAGACTAAAATCTGGACAAGAAATTGCCACCATCCCACCTTCTTTTAAGACATTTCTCAATGACTTTGCCTGTTTTCTCCTAGATGCCCTGAAGGTATCTGCTGTGCTTTAGACAAAGGGGAGGGTTCTGAGTTCGCGCTCAAGCGTGGGACCCAGCTGGGCTGTGAGCTGGGCAACACCAATCGTCAGCTTCACGTCAAGGAGGTTCCCTCACCGAGTCATGAGCCTCAGCTTCACGTCAAGGAGGTTCCCTCACCGAGTCATGAACCTCAGCTTCACTTCAAGGAGGTTCCCTCACCGAGTCATGAGCCTCAGCTTCACGTCAAGGAGGTTCCCTCACCGAGTCATGAGCCTCAGCTTCACGTCAAGGAGGTTCCCTCACCGAGTCATGAGCCTCGCCCACCCAGCTCAGGGAGCTCCCCTGTGCCCGGCAGCCTCTGCTCCGGCCTGGGCATCCCCTTCCCTTCCTGCAGCCCCTGCTGTGGCCCCAGGCGTCCCCCTGCCCTTCCTGTTGCCTGGCCCTGGGACCTCGGCCGGCTGCTCAGTTCCCCTGGTGTCTTCCCAGCTCCCTGCGGCCGCCCCTTCCTGTTACATGGCTGCCAACTCATCTCCTGAGACAGAGTTCTGCCCCCAGTGGGACCCCAACATATACTCTGAGCCACCTTCCTGGCCAGCACCCTCAGGAATTTGCCACACAGAAGCAGCGTTCCCCGTCTGCTCCGTCCCCTCAGCAGCCTCAGGACTCCTAAGCCCTCAGTTGCCTGGGACCTGGGTTCATCCTGAGTGAATCTTAGTGGATTTAAATGTGTGCAGCCTGCTGTGATTTAAATGTGCGCAGCCTGCTGTGCTCCGGGCTGCGGCACGAGGAACGCCGGGCGTGCCCCCAGCCCAGGGCGGCCCTGGAGGGTGGACCTGGAGGGTGGGCTTGGAGGGCGGGTCCAAATGGGTTTTCACAAACACAGCCCAGTAAAGCACCCGAAACCACCCCTGGCGGCCACATTTTCTGAGGGGTCCGTTTACAGCTTTCTTGTCCCTCGTCAAATCGCACTTTAAAACAAGCCCACCGGCTCTGTGGGGCGCCCTTGAGGGGGACCACATTGGACAATCCCCTGTGCTGAGGCCAGGTTCCCTGTGCCTGATTTTAGTTTGAGCCACAAAAATCAACTCTGAGACCCACTCCTGGCCATCTCCGTGGTTCAAGACAGCACCACTCGGCAAATCCAAATTCTCCCACCGATCCCAAACAACCCCACGCGGGAACATGACTGCAGTGAACGCTGTGGGCCAGCTCACTCGGCAGCTCCTGCTCTCCGCAGGCTCAGGTGCACCCTGGGGAGGAGGCTGCTGCCTCGGCCCCGCAGGCCCTGTGCACAGCTCCTGGGGGTCTCACTGGGGCTCCAGGAGCCGCCACACTTGACTTTCCAAAGAGTAGCAGGAGCCGGGTCACCGCCTGCACTCACCATGTGTGTAACCTGGGTGCATCTCTGCAGGACCAGGGCCCGCACGGTACCCACTCTCTCCCGAAGGTGCCCCTGCGCCCCCAGGCCTGGGTGCACGGCCAAGCGCCTCTGCTCTTGCGGATCCAGCACCGGCAGAGAGAGACGACTCAGCAGAGACAATGCTGCGGTGCCAGGGGCAGGACACGGGGGGCTCAACTCTGCAAAGCCCACAGGCCGTGGAGGTCCCCACAGACACACGGCACAGGCCTCACCTGAGGAAGGCTTTCGCGTGGGTGAGGTGAGGTGTCACCAACAAGAAATCATCCACCAAACGCAGGAGCAGCCTAAAATAAGGGAAAATACACATGCAAGATTAACTTTACACTTTTTACATAGTATCTGTCTATGAGGGACTGAATGTCAAACAATTTACACAGGCATAAATAAAGTAACATTCTTCAAAGTGGTTAAATCAAAAACTTAAATTTCTTTCCAACAGATGTGCTCTCTACAGTTAACTCTACAGCAATTCCTCATTCATTATAAGTACTCAGTGTTTAGCACCGGCTTGTGCAATTCTGCGCCAGCTGAAGGTGAACGAAGGCCATCAGGCGCGGCCCCAATTCTCAGACTCTTAGGGAAAAATAACTGAAGACGGTAAGAATGCTGGGGCTGGGAACCTCGCCCCCTCTGAGCCGCATGGTGCCCTTTACCAGCATGGCAGCTGTGGTCCTCAGCATGATGCGAGACCCAGATCCTATCCATAGGAAGCTGGGCACGGTGCACTGTGTGACCCTCAGGCCCAAGCCCAGCGCCCCGTGACCATGGGCCTGAGTTATCCTGTCCCAGAGGGCTGACCAGTGTGCCGCCAGCTTGAGGACACTTCCCTCCAAGTCCCAGAGCAAGCTTGTGTACAAGAAATTTTTGTTTCTGTTACATAAACTTATTTCAATCTAGAACTTGAACCTTAACGAAGAAGAACCTTGATCCACTGTACATGCTATAATTGGAGCTAGAGTTTCAAAAGATGCACAGGAAAAACCCGGAGACTTCGAGAGAAATGGCCGTGTGGCCTGCAGGCTTCCTGACGCATCCTTCGCTAACTGTCTGCTTGTTCAATGATACTATTTTCATAAAAAAAGTAACTGCTGTCCACATCCTCTCCAGCACCAGAACACTTTTACACTGTTGGTGGGACTGTGAACTAGTTCAACCATTGTGGAAGATAGTGTGGTAATTCCTCAAGGATCTAGAACTAGAAATACCATTTGACCTAGCCATCCCATTACTGGATATATACTCAAAGGATTATAAATCATGCTGCTATAAAGACACATGCACACATATGTTTATTGCGGCACTATTCACAATAGCAAAGACTTGGAACCAACCCAAATGTCCAACGATGATAGACTGGATTAAGAAAATGTGGCACATATACACCATGGAATACTATGCAGCCATAAAAAATGATGAGTTCATGTCCTTTGTAGGGACATGGATGAAGCTGGAAACCATCACTCTGAGCAAACTATTGCAAGGAAAGAAAACCAAACACCACATGTTCTTACTCATAGGTGGGAATTGAACAATGAGAACACTTGGACACGGGGAGGGGAACATCACACACCGGGGCCTGTCGTGGGGTGGAGGGAGGGGGGAGGGATAGCATTAGGAGATATACCTAATGTAAATGACGAGTTAGTGGGTGCAGCACACCAACATGGCACATGTATACATATGTAACTAACCTGCACATTGTGCACATGTACCCTAGAACTTAAAAGTATGAAAAAAAAAAAAAAAAAGTAACTGCTGTCAACAAAAGCCAGCTGAGTTGAACCACATTAGGTTGGCACAATATTTAGGTGTGTGCGTCCTTGGGTGTAGACCCCATGCAAGTGGGATGGGCAATGGGCTGAAGAGGCGCCCAGTCCAGGCCACCTGTCGAGGGCCTGCTGGGAGATGCGGGGCCTCAGGCTGCACCAGCCCCGTCTCCCCAAGGACCCTAAAGGAACCTGGGTGGATGTGATGGAAGCTGGTGTGCTTCCTCGGTGTTGAATTCACATGCTCATCATGCAGGGCAGCGGCCCTCCTGCCTGCTGAGCCCTGAGGCCTCTGGACATGGCCGCTGGACAGCGCCTGCATGGAGCCTGCAGTCCTCAGGCTGTGCAACCCCTCCCGTGCGGCCTCATACCAAGGAGGGGCTGCAACCTTGTCTGGTTCCTCAAGACAGAGCAGTCATGGTATCCAGAGCACCAGGAATATTAACACTGAACACGTCAAAAGCAAATCAACCCCCACCCAAGCCCCCCTGGGGAAGAGGAGGCCTCACCCGTCCCGCCGAATCCCCGCAAACAGCTTGTTCTCCATGTCGCCGTAGCACAGGCTGCAGAGCAGTGTGGACAGGATGGAGCCCTGCGGGATCCCCTGGCACTGGACGTAGGACCTGGGGCGGGAAGACACAGGTGAGAGATGGGCAGGGCATGTGCTGGACATGTGTACACTCAAACAGAGCCACACACAGACACAGACCCTCATACACACCAACGACATGTCTACCATTCAGCCAGCAAACACCTCAGAAACATACCAGACGAGACCTCTGAGCAAACAATCCCTGCTCCCCACTCTCACCGTGAACTGGGGCGGCTTAAACAGATCCAGCCACAGGTGTGACCACATCCTTGCTCTGAATCACCAAGGCTTTCTTTCATTAAGGTTTCTTAAATCTTAGAGTTTATTCACAGAACCAGACACTTGACCCAGAGGGAATGCTTAACTGGACTCCTTTTTTTTTTTTTCAAGGAATTTATCCACGGTGAAAGACTCATGGCCCTACATGTAGCAGCTATGTGCCAACAGATACAACCTTGCCTCTAGTTTCACCACGACAAACGAGACGCAGAAACTCTCCAAACAAACAAGGACGCCAAGGGTGTGTTTTCAGACAAACAGTGAGAGCAGAATAGCCCCTTAGAACCTGAAGGTGCATGCAGAAGGCATGGCTGCCACGCGACCCTCAGTCATCCCCAGAACCCATAGGACGCCACTCCTGTTGCTAAGAGACACTGCAAAAACAAGACCTGTTATTTTCGGGAAGCGCTGTAGGTGGTCACCTTAAAAAGAGGCTTTCTGGCCGGGCGTGATGGCTCACGCCTGTAATCCCAGCACTTTGGGAGGCCGAGGTGGGTGGATCACCTGAGGTCAGGAGTTCGAGACCAGCCTGGCCAACATGGCAAAACCCCCTCTCTACTAAAAATACAAAAATTAGCCGGGTGTGGTGGTGGGTGCCTGTAATCTCAGCTGCTCGGGAGGCTGTCAGGAGAAATGCTGGAACCCGGGAGGCGGAGGTTGCAGTGAGTTGAGATCGCGCCACTGCACTCAAGCCCAGGCAGACAACAGTGAGATTCCGTCTCAAAAAAAAAAAAAAAAAAAAGAAAGAAAAAAAAAGAGGCTTTCCTTGCTGGTGCAGATATCACCTGATGGGCAAGAGGACTGTGCTTTTTGCACAGAAGCACACGCACCAACGCTAGGAGTCCGGCCAGCCCAACGAGTCAACGCAAGCAGATACGCCCCTGTGAGCACATGGGATGGGAAACTCTCTCTGTACTTAGTTTTTGGGGCAACAGGTTTTGAAGATGCTTTTATTCAGAGGCCAAATTGGACCACGATGGGGACTAGAGCTTCGGGCCTGTCCGTGTCCTAGGGACAGGACAGACACAGTCACCTCCGGTCTGTCAGGGCATGAGGATGCAGTCATCACCTCACATTCCCCAAAGCCATGCCACACGCGGATGGCACATGACTTGATCCATCTTAATAAAATTCACGGCCAGGAAGGGGGCCTATGGTATCTTCTCTGGGGAGGTGACTTTGTCAGCGGCTTCTGTGGGCCAGGGGGCCGCGTACACACATGTGCACACGTGTCCCTCGGTCAAAATTCACTCTGCTGCCATGTGCAATTTGTGTTTTTCCAGGATGTGTGTACTACTTAACATTTCTAATCATACTTTAATAAATATTATAATTGCTTATAACATTAATGATTACTTATAATGCAATAATTAATAGTTATATTTTTACATAAAAGTTTCCGAAGCTGTGCACAGTCCTGTATCTGCTGGAGACGATCCTAGAGAGAGGCCTCCACGTTCCACCTGACTGCGGATGACCTTGCTGATGACCTTGAGTGTGCACGAATTTCCTCCCTGCTATCACTCTCCCCGGGCACACCCAGGGTCGCGGGCAGATGCCTGCCGGGAGGTGTGTAGTTTTACTTAAAATCCAGAGGACGTGATGTGGCACCGGGCACGGTGGCTCTACCGCCGTGAGTGCAGCTCACCCAGTGGCTGTGTGACGGCAGCTCTCCCAGGCCGTCTGGCCCATGGCCAGCACAGGCCTCCCGAAAGGAGCAAATTACACGGTCAACCCCCCCTTTCCAGATGGGAAATGTAGCCACAGAGAGAAGAGCCCGTGCCCTCGCAGGGGTCACACGACAGGGACGGGAATGAGAATCAGATAAAATCCTCTTGTATTAGGAGAGAGATACAAGCGTGTGAGAGCCGGGTGTCCAGCGTCAGCAGTAACTTGGAGCTGACAAGCTGCAGGCTCAAATGCTCAGCCGTACACCTGACCCAGACACACCCCCCGCCCCTCGTCCTCCACACGGGAGCAAGTCCACACCCCGCTTGCCATTTCCAGGCCTCGCGTGGCATCTGCTCTGCCCCGGCTGCCGCAAGCTGAGCCATGTTCCCGGGGCCTCGGGAGCCTGCAGCCCAGGAGCCGGAGGGGCGGGGGCCAGAAAAGGAGACTCTGGTGGCCCCGGGGAGGAGGGCAGTGGGGAAGGGGCAGGAAAGAGGTGAGCAGAAGCCCTGCCAGCCGCCCACCCACCCACAGGGCAATGGCCCCTGGCCACCTGACTCACTTGCCCCTGATGCGCACAGCGTGGTGGCACACGAAGCGCAGGAAGACGTCGAAGAGGCCACTGCTGGCCTCATTCAGGGAGGAGCTCTGGGAAAGCAGACAGGAGACACATGGGAGTGAGCCGGTGGGCGCAGGACCACGTGGCCAAGACCCTCCGTCCCTTTTGGGGTCAGTGTTTGTGATGAAGTGCGGGGCTGGGCTGGAACGCAGGGCCATCGTGGGCTGGCCGGGCCGAGTCTCTGCAGACACACATGGGCTTAGGCACAGATGTTCTTGTGACACAGAACGTCTCCTCTGGGCCACCTGTGTGTCCAGCTGGGCTCACACCTGCACAGCCCACCGTAGCCCGGATGGCACATGTGATCCAGGAGTTGCTGCCCAGCTGCCGGGCACAGGGTCTGGGTCCCAGGAGCCCATGCCACCCCCACCCCACCCTGGGAGCCAAGGAAATTCGCCCAGAGGTCTCTGAGCCTCACTCGGTGGACACGACTGTCCCCTAGAGTGGAGCAAGTGCTAACAGGCATCTGCAAAGAGCCACAGGGCCACGTGAACAGACCTAGCACTGAAGGGCCCGCTCAGCACGGCGTGGCTCAAACACGGCCTGTCCTCCTAAGAAGGGGGAACACGTTTCCTTTGGCCTCAGACCCAGCACTGAGGGGCCAGCTCAGCAGGACATGGCTCAAACATGGCCTGTCCTCCTAAAGGAGGGGGACACCTTTCCTTTGGCCTCAAGATCAAAATTGACAGAGAAGACGTTTAGCAAATCATGAACAAAGGCACTGTGGAGCTGGAGAGAGGCCGTGCGGTCAAACGTGAGCAGGTGCCTGAATGCAGCAGCTGTCACAGCCTGGCATGGCCCAGCTCAGATTCCACCAAGGCACACAGCTCATCATGCCTCCACCACAGCTCATTCCCCCCACCGCCACCCGGGGCCAACAGTCTGTCCGGTGATGAGCCCAGTGATGCCCCAGGGGAGGACCCACTGCCAGGAGTCCGTGCCCAACCCCACGGGGCAGTGCCCAGACCTGCTCGATGACGACGGCATCCCTCAGCGGGCTGGTCTCCTGCAGGTGAGCCACGAACTGTCGCATGTACGGCTGGAGGTCTGTCAAGGTAGAGACCTGCCGGCAGAGGAGAGGGCATGAGCCACACATGTGGTCCGCCCCGGCCAGAGCTGGGCACTTGTTTCTTTCAACCAGGACGTGTGGACCTGCGGCCAAGCCCGATGGCGGGATGAAGCCCAGAGAGTGCCTGGGGAGCTTCTGTTTGGGAAACGGGGGCCGGGGGGCCAGGGACGCAAAGTAGCTACAGACACACCTGGGACTCCACCTGCAGCCACCACACATCAGACCCCCCCCACGACCGACCGCCATCCACAGTCACCACACATCAGACCCCCGTGACCGACCGCCATCCACAGTCACCACACATCAGACCCCCGTGACCGACCGCCATCCACAGTCACCACACATCAGACCCCCGTGACCGACCGCCATCCACAGTCACCACACATCAGACCCCCGTGACCGACCGCCATCCACAGTCACCACACATCAGACCCCCATGACCGACCGCCATCCACAGTCACCACACATCAGACCCCCGTGACCGACCGCTATCCACAGTCACCACACATCATACCCCACGACCGACCGCCATCCACAGTCACCACACATCAGACCCCCGTGACCGACCGCCATCCACAGTCACCACACATCAGACCCCACGACCGACCGCCATCCACACTCACCACACATCAGACCCCGCGACCGACCACCATCCACAGTCACCACACATCAGACCCCCCCATGATCAACCACCATCCACAGTCACCACACATCAGACCCCCACGACCGACCGCCATCCACAGTCACCACACATCATACCCCACGACCGACCGCCATCCACAGTCACCACACATCAGACCCCCCCATGACCAACCACCATCCACAGTCATCACACATCAGACCCCCATGACCGACCGCCATCCGCAGTCACCACACATCAGACCCCATGACCGACCGCCATCCACAGTCACCACACATCAGACCCCCGTGACCAACCGCCATCCACAGTCACCACACATCAGACCCCCCCATGACCAACCACCCTCCACAGTCATCACACATCAGAGCCCATGACCGACCGCCATCCACAGTCACCACACATAAGACCCCACAACCGACTGCCATCCACAGTCATCACACATCAGACCCCATGACCGACCGCCATCCACAGTCACCACAAATCATACCCCACGACCGACCGCCATCCACAGTCACCACACATCATACCCCACGACCGACCGCCATCCACAGTCACCACACATCAGACCCCCCCACGACCGACCGCCATCCACAGTCACCACACATCAGACCCCCGTGACCGACCGCCATCCACAGTCACCACACATCAGACCCCCGTGACCGACCGCTATCCACAGTCACCACACATCATACCCCACGACCGACCGCCATCCACAGTCACCACACATCAGACCCCACGACCGACCGCCATCCACAGTCACCACACATCAGACCCCACGACCGACCGCCATCCACACTCACCACACATCAGACCCCGCGACCGACCACCATCCACAGTCACCACACATCAGACCCCCACGACCGACCGCCATCCACAGTCACCACACATCATACCCCACGACCGACCGCCATCCACAGTCACCACACATCAGACCCCCCCATGACCAACCACCATCCACAGTCATCACACATCAGACCCCCATGACCGACCGCCATCCGCAGTCACCACACATCAGACCCCATGACCGACCGCCATCCACAGTCACCACACATCAGACCCCCCCATGACCAACCACCCTCCACAGTCATCACACATCAGACCCCATGACCGACCGCCATCCACAGTCACCACACATCAGACCCCACAACCGACTGCCATCCACAGTCATCACACATCAGACCCCATGACCGACCGCCATCCACAGTCACCACAAATCATACCCCACGACCGACCGCCATCCACAGTCACCACACATCATACCCCACGACCGACCGCCATCCACAGTCACCACACATCAGACCCCCCCACGACCGACCGCCATCCACAGTCACCACACATCAGACCCCCGTGACCGACCGCCATCCACAGTCACCACACATCAGACCCCCGTGACCGACCGCCATCCACAGTCACCACACATCAGACCCCCGTGACCGACCGCCATCCACAGTCACCACACATCAGACCCCCACGACCGACCGCCATCCACAGTCACCACACATCAGACCCCCGTGACCGACCGCTATCCACAGTCACCACACATCAGACCCCCGTGACCGACCGCTATCCACAGTCACCACACATCATACCCCACGACCGACCGCCATCCACAGTCACCACACATCAGACCCCCGTGACCGACCGCCATCCACAGTCACCACACATCAGACCCCACGACCGACCGCCATCCACACTCACCACACATCAGACCCCGCGACCGACCACCATCCACAGTCACCACACATCAGACCCCCCCATGATCAACCACCATCCACAGTCACCACACATCAGACCCCCACGACCGACCGCCATCCACAGTCACCACACATCATACCCCACGACCGACCGCCATCCACAGTCACCACACATCAGACCCCCCCATGACCAACCACCATCCACAGTCATCACACATCAGACCCCCATGACCGACCGCCATCCGCAGTCACCACACATCAGACCCCATGACCGACCGCCATCCACAGTCACCACACATCAGACCCCCGTGACCAACCGCCATCCACAGTCACCACACATCAGACCCCCCCATGACCAACCACCCTCCACAGTCATCATACATCAGACCCCATGACCGACCGCCATCCACAGTCACCACACATCAGACCCCACAACCGACTGCCATCCACAGTCATCACACATCAGACCCCATGACCGACCGCCATCCACAGTCACCACAAATCATACCCCACGACCGACCGCCATCCACAGTCACCACACATCATACCCCACGACCGACCGCCATCCACAGTCACCACACATCAGACCCCACGACCGACCGCCATCCACAGTCACCACAAATCATACCCCATGACCGACCGCCATCCACAGTCACCACACATCAGACCCCCCAACGACCGACCGCCATCCACAGTCACCACACATCAGACCCCCACGACCGACCGCCATCCACAGTCACCACACATCATACCCCACGACCGACCGCCATCCACAGTCACCACACATCAGACCCCCCCATGACCAACCACCATCCACAGTCATCACACATCAGACCCTCATGACCGACCGCCATCCGCAGTCACCACACATCAGACCCCATGACCGACCGCCATCCACAGTCACCACACATCAGACCCCCGTGACCAACCGCCATCCACAGTCACCACACATCAGACCCCCCCATGACCAACCACCCTCCACAGTCATCACACATCAGACCCCATGACCGACCGCCATCCACAGTCACCACACATCAGACCCCACAACCGACTGCCATCCACAGTCATCACACATCAGACCCCATGACCGACCGCCATCCACAGTCACCACAAATCATACCCCACGACTGACCGCCATCCACAGTCACCACACATCATACCCCACGACCGACCGCCATCCACAGTCACCACACATCAGACCCCCCCACGACCGACCGCCATCCACAGTCACCACACATCAGACCCCCGTGACCGACCGCCATCCACAGTCACCACACATCAGACCCCCGTGACCGACCGCCATCCACAGTCACCACACATCAGACCCCCGTGACCGACCGCCATCCACAGTCACCACACATCAGACCCCCACGACCGACCGCCATCCACAGTCACCACACATCAGACCCCCGTGACCAACCGCCATCCACAGTCACCACACATCAGACCCCCCCATGACCAACCACCCTCCACAGTCATCACACATCAGACCCCATGACCGACCGCCATCCACAGTCACCACACATCAGACCCCACAACCGACTGCCATCCACAGTCATCACACATCAGACCCCATGACCGACCGCCATCCACAGTCACCACAAATCATACCCCATGACCGACCGCCATCCACAGTCACCACACATCATACCCCACGACCGACCGCCATCCACAGTCACCACACATCAGACCCCACGACCGACCGCCATCCACAGTCACCACAAATCATACCCCACGACCGACCGCCATCCACAGTCACCACACATCAGACCCCCCAACGACCGACCGCCATCCACAGTCACCACACATCAGACCCCCACGACCGACCGCCATCCACAGTCACCACACATCATACCCCACGACCGACCGCCATCCACAGTCACCACACATCAGACCCCCCCATGACCAACCACCATCCACAGTCATCACACATCAGACCCCCATGACCGACCGCCATCCGCAGTCACCACACATCAGACCCCATGACCGACCGCCATCCACAGTCACCACACATCAGACCCCCGTGACCAACCGCCATCCACAGTCACCACACATCAGACCCCCCCATGACCAACCACCCTCCACAGTCATCACACATCAGACCCCATGACCGACCGCCATCCACAGTCACCACACATCAGACCCCACAACCGACTGCCATCCACAGTCATCACACATCAGACCCCATGACCGACCGCCATCCACAGTCACCACAAATCATACCCCACGACCGACCGCCATCCACAGTCACCACACATCATACCCCACGACCGACCGCCATCCACAGTCACCACACATCAGACCCCACGACCGACCGCCATCCACAGTCACCACAAATCATACCCCACGACCGACCGCCATCCACAGTCACCACACATCAGACCCCCCAACGACCGACCGCCATCCACAGTCACCACACATCAGACCCCCACGACCGACCGCCATCCACAGTCACCACACATCATACCCCACGACCGACCGCCATCCACAGTCACCACACATCAGACCCCCCCACGACCGACCGCCATCCACAGTCACCACACATCAGACCCCCACGACCGACTGCCATCCACAGTCACCACACATCATACCCCACGACTGACCGCCATCCACAGTCACCACACATCATACCCCCCCACGACCGACCGCCATCCACAGTCACCACACATCATACCCCATGACCGACCGCCATCCACAGTCACCACACATCATACCCCACGACCGACCGCCATCTGCAGTCACCACACATCATACCCCACGACCGACCGCCATCCACAGTCACCACACATCATACCCCACGACCGACCGCCATCCACAGTCACCACACATCAGACCCCCCCACGACCGACCGCCATCCACAGTCACCACACAACAGACCCCCGTGACCGACCGCCATCCACAGTCACTACACATCATACCCCACGACCGACCGCCATCCGCAGTCACCACACATCAGACCCCTGTGACCGACCGCCATCCACAGTCACCACACATCAGACCCCCGTGACTGACCGCCATCCACAGTCACCACACATCAGACCCCATGACCGACCGCCATCCACAGTCACCACACATCATGCCCCACGGCCGACCGCCATCCGCAGTCACCACACATCAGATCCCCGTGACCGACTGCCATCCACAGTCACCACACATCAGACCCCATGACCGACCGCCATCCACAGTCACCACACATCATACCCCACGACTGACCGCTATCCAGTCACCACACATCAGACCCCCGTGACTGACCGCCATCCACAGTCACCACACATCAGACCCCCACGACCGACCGCCATCCACAGTCACCACACAACAGACCCCCGTGACCGACCGCCATCCACAGTCACTACACATCAGACCCCATGACCGACCGCCATCCACAGTCACCACACATCAGACACCCCCGTGACCTACCGCCATCCACAGTCACTACGCATCAGACCCCACGACCGACCGCCATCCACAGTCACCACACATCATACCCCACGACCGACAGCCATCCACAGTCACCACACATCAGACACCCCATGACCGACCGCCATCCGCAGTCACCACACATCAGACCCCATGACTGACCGCCATCCGCAGTCACCACACATCAGACCCCATGACCGACCGCCATCCAGTCACCACACATCATACCCCCATGACCGACCGCCATCCAGTCACCACACATCAGACCCTCGTGACCGACCGCCATCCACAGTCACCACACATCATACCCCACGACCGACCGCCATCCACAGTCACCACACATCAGACCCCACGACCGACCGCCATCCACAGTCACCACACATCATACCCCACGACCGACCGCTATCCAGTCACCACACATCAGACCCCCATGACCGACCGCCATCCACAGTCAACACACATCAGACCCCCGTGACCGACCGCCATCCACAGTCACCACACATCATACCCCACGACCAACCGCCATCCACAGTCACCACACATCAGACCCCCGTGACCGACCGCCATCCACAGTCACCATACATCAGACCCCCGTGACCGACCACCATCCACAGTCACCACACATCATACCCCACGACCGACCGCTATCCAGTCACCACACATCAGACCCCCGTGACCGACCGCCATCCACAGTCAACACATATCAGACCCCCCTGACCGACCGCCATCCACAGTCACCACACATCAGACCCCCGTGACCGACCGCCATCCACAGTCACCACACATCAGACCCCCGTGACCGACCGCCATCCACAGTCACCATACATCAGACCCCCGTGACCGACCACCATCCACAGTCTCGTGACACAAGTGGCACTCGAGCTCCCGGGCCTCTCCAGCCCAATGCTGGAGGAATTCCAGGGATGCAGGTACAGCCACAGCACAGGCAGGAGAAGGGTCTGGAGATGCGGGAGACAGACCGGCACCCCCACCTCCTGTTCTGCAGACTCTCCCAGGACGCTTGCCATTTACCACAGGACCCGCTAAGCCCCTGCGTCCCCAAGATAGGATGTGACCAGGCATGTGACACACGCTAACACAGACACAGGAGACCTTGAGCTTGTGAGACATCAAACGAGGCGCATGGCGACTTTGTGCTTTAGCATGTTCCCCAGCCCCCAGGAGCTGGCGGCAGGGCCGTGGGCTAAAACCACATCGAGTACCATTCAATCCTGAGAAACAACCTGGAAGGCAGTAACAGGAAGGTACATGGGGCCTGCACTCTTCCCAACCCAGGAGCAGGCAACACACCCACAAATAGCCCATGGGTCTGAGGTCGGCGGAAAGCATCACAGAAATCCGTAATTATTCTGGACTCAATACAGAAAAGCCAATACATCAAAACCGATGAGATGCTGCTGAAGCAGGTCTTTAGCGCAGGGTCCCCAGCCATTGTGGTATGTGGGCTTCCACGTTTCGTGGAAGACGATTTTTCCACAGGACAGCAGTGGGGAAGGGGATGGTTTCAGGAGGAAACAGTTCCACCTCAGATCATCAGGCATTAGATTCCCATAAGGAGCACAGAATCTAGACCCCTCTCACGCACAGTTCTCAGTAGGGTGTGTGCGCCTCTGAGCACCGTGTGCCACTACTGATCTGAGAGGGGGTGGGGCTCAGGCGGGAACGCTGGCTCACCACACCCCACCTAGCCTCCCGCTGTGCGCCTGGTTCCTAACAGGCCCCAGACCGGTGCCACTCCATGGCCAGGGGCCTGGGGACCCCTGCTTTAGAGGGAAAATTGCAACTTCAGATGCTTGTTTAGAAAAGAAAGTTCAAACGTCCATAATCAAAGCTTTTCCTTCAAGGAGCCGGAAAAAGAACAATAAACAAAGCCTAAAGGAAATGGAAGGAGGCCATCGATAAACAGCAGACACCAATTACGCAGGAAACAGCCGGGAAATCAGCACACGTGAAACTCTTCTGTGAAGAGAGTCATGAAACAAACGGAAAGACCCCTAGCGAGGCCTGGAGAAGGAAAACGGAGGTTGTCAGCACCAAGGCTGGAGGCAGCTATCGCTGCAGATCTCACAGAAGCTGCAGGAAGCGAGTCTCGGCCAGGCGCGGCGGCTCACACCTGTCATCCCAGCACTTTGGGAGGCCGAGGTGGGCGGATCACCTGAGGTCAGGAGTTCGAGACCAGCCTGGCCAACATGGAGAAACCTCGTCTCTGCTAAAATTACAAAAATCAGTCAGCATGGTGGTGGGCGCCTATAATCCCAGCTACTTGGAAGGCTGAGGCAAGAGAATTGCTTGAACTCAGGAAGCAGAGGTTGCAGTGAGCTGAAATCACGCCAATCCACTCCAGCCTGGGCAACAAAGCGAGACTCCATTACAAAAAAAAAAAAAAAGAAAGAAAGAAAGAAAGAAAGTCTCCAACTCACAGGGGAATTCCAAGGACGGAGCCCAGCCAGGGCCACATCCAGGCCAATGAACACAGGGAGGCCTGGAAGCCGTGCCCACCGGCCACACACCACAGCAGGCACCGCATGACCCAGGAGTGGAAGCAACAGAATGGGGAGCCCGGGGGAGGCCCCCACACCCCTGACTTACTATAAACACACCCATAGTTCAAAGGAAGGTGTGCTCTCCTCAATAAAGCTGTCGGAGCAACTGCAGACCCACTCCAGGAAGAAAGCTCACCTTGAACTCTGTGTTACCCCACGCATAAAAACCAATCCCACAGATCCCCACCTACCCCACGCATAAAAACCAATCCCACAGATCCCCACCTACCCCACATATGAAAACCAACTCCACAGATCCCCACCTACTCCACACACGAAAACCAACTCCACAGATCCCCACCTACCCCACACATGAAAACCAGCTCCCACAGATCTCCACCTACCCCACACACGAAAACCAACTCCACAGATCCCCACCTACCCCACACATGAAAACCAGCTCCCACAGATCTCCACCTACCCCACACACGAAAACCAACTCCACAGATCCCCACCTACCCCACACACGAAAACCAGCTCCACAGATCCCCACCTACCCCACACACGAAAACCAACTCCACAGATCCCCACCTACCCCACACACGAAAACCAACTCCACAGATCCCCACCTACCCCACACACGAAAACCAACTCCACAGATCCCCACCTACCCCACACATAAAAACCAATCCCACAGATCCCCACCTACCCCACACACGAAAACCAACTCCACAGATCCCCACCTACCCCACACATAAAAACCAACTCCACAGATCCCCACCTACCCCACACACGAAAACCAGCTCCACAGATCCCCACCTACCCCACACACGAAAACCAACTCCACAGATCCCCACCTACCCCACACATAAAAACCAATCCCACAGATCCCCACCTACCCCACGCATAAAAACCAATCCCACAGATCTCCACCTACCCCACACACGAAAACCAGCTCCACAGATCTCCACCTACCCCACACATAAAAACCAATCCCACAGATCTCCACCTACCCCACACACGAAAACCAACTCCACAGATCCCCACCTACCCCACACATAAAAACCAATCCCACAGATCCCCACCTACCCCACACACGAAAACCAGCTCCACAGATCCCCACCTACCCCACACACGAAAACCAACTCCACAGATCCCCACCTACCCCACACACGAAAACCAACTCCACAGATCCCCACCTACCCCACACACGAAAACCAGCTCCACAGATCCCCACCTACCCCACACACGAAAACCAGCTCCACAGATCTCCACCTACCCCACACACGAAAACCAGCTCCACAGATCTCCACCTACCCCACACATAAAAACCAATCCCACAGATCTCCACCTACCCCACACACGAAAACCAACTCCACAGATCCCCACCTACCCCACACATAAAAACCAATCCCACAGATCCCCACCTACCCCACACACGAAAACCAGCTCCACAGATCCCCACCTACCCCACACACGAAAACCAGCTCCACAGATCCCCACCTACCCCACACACGAAAACCAGCTCCACGGATCCCCACCTACCCCACACACGAAAACCAGCTCCACAGATCCCCACCTACCCCACACACGAAAACCAGCTCCACAGATCCCCACCTATCCCACACATAAAAACCAATTCCACAGATCTCCACCTACACCACGGATAAAAACCAATCGCACAGATCCCCACCTAGGTTTGAAGGCTGACACAGTAAAGGCTGTTCTAAAAGGAGACGCAGAAGCAATGTCACCACGACCTCAAGGTAAACAGAGTTCCTGAAGAGAACACAAACAGCTTTAGCTGCAAACAGCTGATAAAGTGGACTGCGTTAGTGGACTGCATTAGAAGTACAATCTTCCAATCCTCAAAAGGCTTGACTTCAGAGCACAAAAGCAAGACACACACGGTGCAGAGATTCAGTGCATGCATCTGATGCTAGACTTGCACCAGAACACACAAGGAGCTCCTGCAAGCCGACGATGGGAGGCAGGTGCCCTGTACACAGCAGGGCAGGACGGACGGGCACCTCCCACAAGAGCCCCGGGGCGGCCAGCACGGGAACAGTGTGGGCACGTGGGCATCAAGAGAGCCCCCTGCACAATCCCACAAGGCAGCTTCGACACCATCAGGCCAGCGGCCACCGGAGGCATTGCCCTCGCAAGCAGCCAGCCGGGGTGTCACCGTCACCCCCCTGGAAACTCCCACAACATCCCTAAAGCACATCTGTGACCCAGCAACCCCACCCCTGGAATTCAGCCAGAGGCGAGGGCCTCTGACCTCTGGGACACTCCCAGAACCCAGCAGGCTCACAGCAGGCGCAGCCGTGTAGTCCGCATCCAGGAGCCTCCACAGCAGCAGGAAGGATACATCCATGTGGCGTGTTCCACAATGGATGCCATACATGGACAGAACTTGTGGCTGAGGCGTTCAGCACAGCTGAGGGTCGGACCCCATAACCCACCTCCTGCCTGTGGAGACCGGGAGAGGGAGACAGGTCGAGGTCGGAACCAGGTTCACAGTGGGGGCGGCGGCTTCCGCTGCAGTGGGGATTGCGGGGGGTCTCCTGGGCTCTGGTGACTTTCTACACCCGGGCGAGGGGGGCGGTGGGGAGGGGGGGTCTCCTGGGCTCTGGTGACTTTCTACACCCGGGCGAGGGGGGCGGTGGGGAGGGGGGTCTCCTGGGCTCTGGTGACTTTCTACACCCGGGCGAGGGTGGCGGTGGGGAGGGGGGCCTCCTGGGCTCTGGTGACTTTCTACACCCGGGCGAGGGTGGCGGTGGGGAGGGGGGCCTCCTGGGCTCTGGTGACTTTCTACACCCGGGCGAGGGTGGCGGTGGGGAGGGGGGCCTCCTGGGCTCTGGTGACTTTCTACACCCGGGCGAGGGTGGCGGTGGGGAGGGGGGTCTCCTGGGCTCTGGTGACTTTCTACACCCGGGCGAGGGTGGCGGTGGGGAGGGGGGCCTCCTGGGCTCTGGTGACTTTCTACACCCGGGCGAGGGGGGCGGCCATCAGGTTTCCACGGGGGGTAAAATTCTGCTGAGTCATACATGAGATTTGCAAATAGCTGCGATAGCCTCAAGAAGTCAGAGAAAGAGGTCCTTGCGGGTTTCCACATGTGCCTCTCCCCAGACCGAAGCTCCAGGGATACTTCTTCACCTCTGCACCCTAGCCTGGCACGACTTTGGGGGCTTACCCCTCCAGCGTGCTCATGACGATTGGTGGGAACCCAAGCCCAGGGCCCCTTTCACCCCTGCCGAGCCCCAAGGTGCCCCGCCGCTCTGGGAGGAGTGTGTCCTGGGGAGTGAGGCCTGAATCAGCCTTCCTGTATCTCATGGAGCCGGCATAGGCCAGGCTGGGATCCTGGGTGTGCCAGGGCCCAGGAAGGTACCACCAGTGTCCCCACTCTCCTCTCAAACCCAGCTTGCAGTCTCCAAGGCCCAGCCCTCTGACAGGACAGGGGCATCCGTGCTGGAAGGGAGGACCCTGAATGCGGAGCTCACCAAACCAGCACCCGAGAGCGTGAGGACAACGGTGTGGACCATGCCCGGAAGAGGAAGGAGTAAGGCCAAGGGACCACACACACCCATGCCATGGACACGCATATGTCACGGATACATGCACACACACACACCACAAATATGCACATCACAGACATGCAGCACGGACATGTATGTGTCACAGACACACACATGCACACCACAGGCACACACACCAGAGACACACCACGGACACACACATGCCACACACACACATACACCACAAATATGCACGCCACAGGCAAACACACCAGAGACACACCACGGACACACACGTGCCACACACGCATATCACAGATGTGTAAATCACGGAAGTACCTCCATCACAGAAACACATCACAGACACGACTGCATCCTAGACGCATTCATATCTCAGAGACACACATCCTGGACACAACTGTATCACACGTGAGCCTTACATGGCTCTTGAAGGCCTTGCGGACGTGCCCATGGGCGGCCTTCTGGACCACAGCATACCGACGCACGCAGTATGTGTTCTGGGGTTTGATGATGCTGGCGATGACCTCCGTGAGCCTGTCCTGGGGGATGGTGTCGTACGCGCCTGTCACATCAACCTGCGTGAGTGGAGGCGAGGAGGCTGACAGTGACCACCCAGCAACTCAGACATCACCCAGGGCCTGGCCTGGCGGCGTCCCCTGCTCTTTCTCTGACCCCCACCCCTCCAGACCCCAAGGGCAGGGCGGGCTGTGTCCCCTCTCTGAGCAGCCCCTGGCTCAGGACTGGGGTGCGAGGCACCGGGGCCTGGTGGCTGAGCCAGTGCGGTTCCTTCTCTGACGGGAACTGGAATCCAGTGGGATCCTCCCTGGGAATAGGAGCCTGGGCAGTCAGGGTGCAGAGTCGGGCCCACGTGCTGCAGGAAAGGCTGAAGGCCTCCACCCCAGGTGCCGGGTGTGTCCCCAACAGTGACAAGGTGACCTGCACTCCCTGCGGCCCACCCAGGAGTACCTCCTCCACCCAACATGAGGTGCCAGTCAGGCAGCCACTCCCAAGGTCCAGCAGGGCTGCTCACGGGGGTCCCCGGCACCCACCTTGACAAAGTACAGCTCAGGTGGCGGGTCCTGGGCCCGCACACGCAGCACAAAGGTGCGCCAGGCCCTGTGGATATCGTCCAGGCCCAGCACAGAGGCGCCCAGGAGGCTGGGGCGCCGCGCCCGCTCGTAGTTGAGCACGCTGAACAGTGCCTTCACCCTCGAGGTGAGACGCTCGGCCTGGCAGGGACAGCACGAGAGACAGTCAGGAAAGTGGACCCGGCCAAGTGCCCCGCCCCACCATAGCGACCCAGGGGAGAAGCAGCCCCACCCCAGTGTGCCAGCCACCCAGACCCGGGACCTAGAACCCCTCCCAGCTTCCCTAGGCCCTGTTTGAAACGTGCTCCTGGCTGCACGTGTGTTGCACACGGGATCCTCATGCCATACCTCTGTCCACCTCACCCCACACCCCCCTCAGATGACGGGGTCACTGCAGCCACCGCAGCCACAGGGGTGGGGCGCAGGAGCCGTGAGGCAAGGTCCCAGGATCCTCAGAGCCCAGTGGGCTCCTGGCAGCCGTGGCCTGGTCCCTGGGCCCCATACACAGAAGTACACAATGCCTGAGCCGAGGCCTGGTCCCCGGGCCCCATACACAGAAGTACACAATGCCTGAGCCGAGGCCTGGTCCCCGGGCCCCATACACGGAAGCACACGGTGCCTGAGCCGAGGCCTGGTCCCCGGGCCCCGTACACGGAAGCACACGGTGCCTGAGCCGAGGCCTGGTCCCCGGGCCCCGTACACGGAAGCACACGGTGCCTGAGCCGAGGCCTGGTCCCCGGGCCCCATACACGGAAGTACACAATGCCTGAGCCGAGGCCTGGTCCCCGGGCCCCATACACGGAAGCACACGGTGCCTGAGCCGAGGCCTGGTCCCCGGGCCCCGTACACGGAAGCACACGGTGCCTGAGCCGAGGCCTGGTCCCCGGGCCCCGTACACGGAAGCACACGGTGCCTGAGCCGAGGCCTGGTCCCCGGGCCCCGTACACGGAAGCACACGGTGCCTGAGCCGAGGCCTGGTCCCCGGGCCCCGTACACGGAAGCACACGGTGCCTGAGCCGAGGCCTGGTCCCCGGGCCCCGTACACGGAAGTACACAATGCCTGAGCCGAGGCCTGGTCCCCGGGCCCCATACACGGAAGCACACGGTGCCTGAGCCGAGGCCTGGTCCCCGGGCCCCGTACACGGAAGCACACGGTGCCTGAGCCGAGGCCTGGTCCCTGGGCCCCGTACACGGAAGCACACGGTGCCTGAGCCGAGGCCTGGTCCCCGGGCCCCGTACACGGAAGTACACATGCCTGAGCCGAGGCCTGGTCCCCGGGCCCCGTACACGGAAGCACACGGTGCCTGAGCCGAGGCCTGGTCCCCGGGCCCCGTACACGGAAGCACACGGTGCCTGAGCACCACAGCAGGACACGGATCCGGGACCTCAGGTTCTGCGGCGTCCAGGCCCCGGCCCAGCTGCTTCTTGTGGTCCTCAGAGCCTGTCCCTGCCCCCTGGACCTCCCCCCACACCCCCACGCTGCTTTTCTGGAGGCACCGGCACCTCGGCCACCTCACCGTGACCACAAATGGGTTGAAGCTGTGCTGTGGCCCTGGCCGTGTCCCGTGGCCCCTCCTCCGGGCCCTTCATCTAAGCTGGTACCAAACGCAGGGCTCAAACGCACTTCTGTTTAAAAAGGAAACTAAACCAAAGCATAGCCACCCTCTTTTCTCTGCGGAATGTTCTGGCTCCCACGACGTAGTCCATGTTCACAATTGGCCGGAGCCCGTCAGGCTTGGGGATGAAGCGGAGTCTGGACGTCAGCAGGGCGGGCCTGGCTTCCCGATGCTGCCTGACCTCTGTTTCTGACAGCTCCCGCAGCTGCACCCTCTTCAAGTGCTGTCTGCAATAGAGAGCCCCTCAGGAGCCTTGCTCAGCCAGGCAACAGACTTGGGGGAAGCTCACGGGAAGCCACAAGGCCCCATCGACTCAGTGAGGGCTCAGGGCACCCACGGCAGCACACACTGAAGGCCACGCCCGGGGCCACGTCCACCCACGCCAGCCAGACGCCTCCGAGAGCCCCTCTACTTGCAGGGCACCTGGACACCTGGTCCTATAGTCAACCCTGGGGACGCCCAGTTCGGTGATCAACCCCCAGGGTGACTGTCCCACCGTCAGCACCAGGGAGCCTGGTCCCAAGATTAACCCCCCAAGATTGCCTGTCTGGTGGCCGCCACCCAAGATGGGGTGCAAGGCTGCATCTGGGGCCACATGAACCCATGCCCCCTCCACACAGGATGCCTGTGCCTCTGGTACAGCCACTGGGGTAGCCCAAGGCTGGCCCCAGGCAGGACCCCCAGGCAGAAAGAGCCACATCCCTTCAGATGGAGAGGGTGGGAGAGGCTGCTCAGGGCAGCTCAGCCAAGGAGCAGAATCAGCTCCCGTGAGCCCACCAGTTTCCTGACACCTCTGCCCTTTGGCCTTTTCCCCCAAAACCACCCATGGGGGTGCAGGGGGCTGGAGTGGCCACACCTGGACCTGGGCATCTGTGGCTGACGGCCTGGCACTTCGTGGACACTAGGGCCGCGGGTGCTCCGGGGCTGGTGCCCTGACCCCAGGCCGCAGGCCCAGCCGAGTGTAGAAAAGGCACAGTACCCTGTCCAGGCAGGAGGGGCCTCCGAGGCCCCCCAGGCAGAACAACAGTCCCAGTAGTGACAAGGAGCATCTTGGGGGCCACCATGTCCGTCTGCTCCTTCTGGTCACCCCAATTAAATTCTCTCCAAAATACTGGTCAAATGACCATGTTAGGTCGCACACCATTAAATATGTGTAAAGTCTAAGTAGGGTGCATTGTGTATTAACATGCTCCCGCAGGGAAAGCCCTAACCCTCCCCCAGATGCAGGAGGAAATGGCCCCAGCACCACATCGGGGTCCCCAGCCCAGAGGCTGTTACCTCTGACGAGGTCTGCTGCCAGCTCCCTCTGCAGACATCCTGATTTGGGGCATGGGGTGTGACCAGGCCCCCCAGGGACTCGAGTGTGCAGAGGAGCTGGGGAAGCCCTGACCTTGTGACTAAAGGCCTCCACAGTCAGCCTCGGCGGGACACGGAGAAGCTAATACCATGGCCTGGGCTCAGCCAGGCTGGCGTCTCCCAGATGAGCGCTCCAGTCCCTAACTAATGCAAATCCAGCTTGAATCTGCCACAATCTTTCACACTCTCATCAGCTGAACATTGCAGACAAAATCTCACAGCCATTCAAATGCAGCCACCTGGAAGTTAGCTCATGGTGGAACTCGCCTATCCCCAAGTGCTCCCTGCACAGGTGCTCCCTGCAGTGAGTCGCCAACTGGGCGGGAGTTTATCCTGTCATGACCTAAATCCAATAGATTAAAGATTCATACAGAAGAGCACGAATTAAAAGAGAACCGGGGGCTGGGCACAGTGGCTTAGCCTGTAAACCCAGCACTTTGGGAGGCCAAGGTGGGTGGATCACCTGAGGTCAGGAGTTCCAGACCAGCCTGGCCAACATGGTGAAACCTTGTTTTTCCTAAAAGTACAAAAATTAGCCAGGCATGGTGGCAGGTGCCGGTAATCCCAGCTATTTAGGAGGCTGAGGCTGGAGAATCGCTTAAACCCGGGAGGTGGGGGTGGCAGCGAGCCAAGATTACACCACCGCACTCCAGCCTGGGCAACAGAGTGAGACTCCATCTCAAAAAAAAAAAAACAAAAAAGAGAGAGAATCAGACCCACATCCCGGGGAGAGGCAAGGAGGCTAGTGGTAGTGTTTCCATCCAATATAAATCCCTTCTGCTTTACAAACCCTAGAGACCACTTGGCACAAACTCCTGATTTTACAAGTAAGAGAACGTGAGCTCCGGGCAGTCAGAGCCTTGCACAGAATCCACTTGGACCAGGCCTGTGATGGGGCCCCTGGCTCCCAGCCCAGAGCTGCACAGCCAGGGAAGCACCAGCAAGTGGAGACAGGTGCACGCTGAGGCCAGGGCTGGTGTTCCAGGACTGTGAGAAGCAGAGGATGGGTGTGCGGATACACTACCTGATTCCAATGCTTTGCAACTTGCTCCAGACACTCTTCCGGTAGAAAAAGAGCCTGTTCTTCTGAAACGTGGTCTCCGTGACATAAAAGAAAGACCTGAGCAGCTCGACGACGTACACGCTCATCAGCCAGTGCAGGAACTTGGCCAGGATCTCCTCACGCAGACGGTGCTCTGCGGCCGGAACACAGCCAACCCCTGAAATGAGAAGGACACCCCACATCCAGATCACCGAGGGCCTGGTGACCTCACCCCGGACCTGCACCATCCGGACACCGCACATCCAGCTCACCAAGGGCCTGGCGACCTCACCCCAGACCTGCACCATCCGGACACCACACATCCAGCTCACCAAGGGCCTGGCGACCTCACCCCGGACCTGCACCATCCAGACACCGCACATTCAACTCACCGAGTGCCTGGCGACCTCACCCCAGACCTGCACCATCCGGTACGACAGCCTTGGCCACGGGAAGCCCAGCAGGTCCAGGCTGAGATGGCCACGCATGGGACCTACACACGGGATCCCGCAGACAAAGCTCAAAAAACGTCAAATGTCCTGTGAGTGACGCTCCCACCAGTGACACCCTAAAATGATGAGGTGTGGACAGGCTGGGCTTCAGTAAAATCTATTATTACATTAATTTCACCTTTTCTTTTTCACTTTTTTAATGTGGCTACTAGAATTTTTTTTTTTTTTTTTTTTTTTTTTTTTTTTTTTTTTTTTGAGACAGAGTCTCGCCCTGTTGCCAGGCTGGAGTGCAGTGGTGCAATCTCGGCTCACTGCAACTTCCAACTCCCTGGTTCAAGCGATTCTCCTGCCTCAGCCTCCCAGGTAGCTGGGATTACAGGTACCTGCCACCATGCCCAGCTAATTTTTGTGTTTTTAGTACAGATGGGGTTTCACCATGTTGGCCAGGATGGTCTCGACCTCCTGACCTCGTGATCCACCCGCCTCGGCCTCCCAAAGTGCTGGGATTACAGGCGTGAGCCACCGCGCCCAGCCTAGAAATTTTAAAATTATCCACATGGCTCATGTCATGTTCCTGTTGGGCGACAACGGCTCGGAGCCTCATCCTTTGTCCTGGTTCCCAAGCAGAAGGGAGGAAGCAGACACTCCCCCACCAGGCAGCACCGTCAGAGCTGGCGCCACACCGCGGGTTTGCACGATTTCAAACTCAACACCACGGAGCCACCAGATCCCAACATGCCTGGGGTTTTCCAGGCAGAACCCAGGCCGAGCGGACGTTGCTGTCACTCACTGGCTAAGGAACGCTGGCCACGTGGTGCTCCAGACACTCACGGGCCAAGATGACCGCCCTCCTCGTGAGTCTCCACGTCTTCATCTGTGCATCATAAGCAGAGGTCCCCGGACGTCGCTAGATGCCATGGATGCCAGCACAGGTAAAGCTGGGGTTTACCAGCAATAACAACACAGAAGAACCATGCAAAGGACAAGGAAGGGGACCCCAGACGGCGGGCCTGGGACAGAAGGCAGACGGGGAACAAAGGAGGAAAAGCAGGGCGGGGGCAAAGCTAAAGAAACACTGAACACGGAAAACAATATTAATAATGCTTAGCTTGTGGGGGTGTCAAGATGCCTGAGATAGAACTAAGTCAGCAGGGAAAACAGCACACAGGCTGGGGGTGGTGACCAGAGTTAAAATACACTAAGTGTCTTATTGCTCAGGACAAGGGCAGCAATGTTTCAGACTTCATTTTAAAAGATCAGGGTACACCGGGCGTGGTGGCTCGCACCTGTAATCCCAGCACTGTGGGAGGCCAAGGCGGGCAGATCACTTGAGGTCAGGAGTTTGAGACCAGCCTGGCCAACATGGTGAAACCCCATCTCTACTAAAAATACAAAAATTAGCCAGGTGTGGTGGCAGGCGCCTGTAATCCCAGCTACTCATGAGGTTGAGGAATGAGAACTGCTTGAACCCAGGAGGCAGAGGTTGCAGTGAGCTGAGATTGCGCCATTGCACTCCAGCCTGGGTGACAGAGTGAGACTCTGTCTCAATAAACAAAAGCAAACGACAACAAAAAGATCAGGGGGTAGCACTAAGCAAAGGGAAATGAAAGCAAATGCCCAGTGACCAGGAGGCAACAACAGGATCAACACACACTCAGCAGGACACGCACACGGCAACCAAAGAGGTGGTGAGAAGCAAGGGAACGAGGACACGCAACAGGCAAGTGGAGAATCAGAGTGCACCAGACGGGTCTCTAGTGACAAAAAAACGAAAACAAATCAGGTTATCCAGTTAAACAACGACTGTCAGACTGGATTGGAAATTCACCTACATGCTGTTAATAGGACATACCTACACTATAAGAATATAAAAGTGTTGAAAATTAGGCCAGGCGCGGTGGCTCATGCCTGTAATTCAGCACTTTGGGAAGCCGAGGTAGGTGGATCCCTTGAGTCCAAGAATTTGAGACCAGCCTGGGCAACACAGGAAGACCCTGTCTCCAGAAAAAATTTAAAAATTAGCCAGGTGTAGTGGTGCGTGTCTGTAGTTCCAGCTACTCAGGAGGCTGAGGTGAGAGGATGGCTCAGGTCAGAAGGTAAAGGTTACACTGACCTGTGATCACACCACTGCACTCACCCTGGGCGACAGAGCAAGACTCTCTCAAAAAAAAAAAAAAAAAAATTGTATATATATATATAAAAATATAAATTAAAGGCAGAAAACAGACACAGCAGGAAAATACTAATCAAAAGAAGCCCAGTGTGGCAGTACTAAGAGCAATTTAAAAAAAGAATTACTAGATTACTAGAGACATAGAAGTCTACAAAAGATTTACTCATCAGGAAGATAAAAATACTACCATGTGCCTGCACCTAATAATGCCTCCCATAAATGCTACCAAACGAGAAGAAATGAACAGACCCATCCCCCAGGTGAGGGACTGTGGCCTCCTTCTTGGAATTTCATGCATCTAGAAGGAGACAGAAGCTTTGCACAGGACCTTAATAAGCTGGATATAGTGAACATGCATATGCCCACTATTGACAGGATGTCAGATTTACAATGGACGGTTCTGGAAACCATCCACACACTAGATCACAAAGCAAGGCTCCACAAACTTCAAATAATTGGTATTATACAGACCACTACACAACTGAGTTAGAAATCAATAACAAAACGATAACTTAAAATACTCTACGTATCTTGATACTCTACAAATCTTGAACATAAACAATGTTCAAATAACTCACTGCTCAAAGAAATCACAGAATAAGCTAAAGAATACTTAAAAGTGACTGATATCAAAATGATTTCACATCAAAACACAGGGTGCACGAAAAAAAAATCACAGAATAAGAATACTTAAAAGAAGTATTAACACTTTTAAGTACTTTAAGAACACTTAAAAGTGGCTGATGTTGAAATTACTTCACATCAAAACACAGGGTGCAGCTAAGGCAGCACTTACAGTGAAAGGCATAACTAAACTAAGAGGCTAGAAAAGGAATGAAAGAATAAACCAAAAGAAAGCATACAATGGAAAGATAGAAACATCAGAGGTAAATCAGTGAAATTCAAAACTAAGACCCAAGAGAGAGGTCTGACGAAGCCGGCGGAGACACCGGCCGTCCGCGTGGGTCTCACAGCAGGAGACAGACGGAGACACTCCAACCTGTGGCTGGATGTCAATCCATGTGAGGGGGCAACTGGAGGCAGAGCCCAGCCTAAGCAATGAGCGGCAGGTGCCCAGAATAAGGTGACAAGCGTTGCCACCCACCCAAGGGGGCCAAGCAGAGGAGCAGCTTGGGAGAAAACAGGACAAGTGAGGGGCTGGTGTGCCTTGCTTTCCTTCAGGCCACAGAGAACCCTTTCTGGGACGTCTCCAGCAACACATGGCAGCAGACACAGGCAGCCCAGAGTCCAGCCTCAGCATGGGACAAGCTGGGAGAGGAGTATTGGCAGCATGGGTGTGGCGGGTACGTGGTGGGTAAGCCAGGCCCAACAGAGGCAAGTGGACCTGAAGCTGTGGCTGCAGTGCCTGGCAGGCGGGAGGCAAGAGCCTGCAGTCCCGTGTCCCCGTAGCAAAATGGAATGGAGAGGTGACCAAGAAGAGCCAAGCATCAGAAAAGATAGGCTTGGGGACCAGCACTGTGCCTGCACCATCTACCCAGGCAATGGGCAACCAGCACATCTGTGGCTATAGAAAGAGCAAATATCCAGGAGCAAGCTCAAGTGAGCAAAAGCCAAGGACACCTGGGGACAGTGCCTCACTCACCCTGCATGTGACAGGGACACCCGGGGACTGTGCCTCACTCACCCTACGCATGACAGGGACACCCGGGGACCGTGCCTCACTCACCCTGCACGTGACAGAGACACCCGGGGACCGAGCCTCACTCACCCTGCACGTGACAGGGACACCCGGGGACCGAGCCTCACTCACCCTGCGCGTGACAGGGACACCCGGGGACCGCGCCTCACTCACCCTGCGCGTGACAGGGACACCCGGGGGCCGCGCCTCACTCACCCTGCGCGTGACAGGGACACCCGGGGGCCGCGCCTCACTCACCCTGCGCGTGACAGGGACACCCGGGGGCCGCGCCTCACTCACCCTGCGCGTGACAGGGACACCCGGGGGCCGCGCCTCAATCACCCTACACGTGACAGGGACACCCGGGGACCGTGCCTCGCTCACCCTATGCATGACAGGGACACCCGGGGGCCGTGCCTCACTCACTCTGCACATGACAGGGACACCCGGGGACCGTGCCTCACTCACTCTGCACATGACAGGGACACCCGGGGACCGTGCCTCACTCACTCTGCACATGACAGGGACACCCGGGGGCCTTGCCTCACTCACCCTACGCATGACAGGGACACCCGGGGACCGTGCCTCACTCACTCTGCACGTGACAGGGACACCCGGGGACCGTGCCTCAATCACCCTAGGCGTGACAGGGACACCCGGGGACCGTGCCTCACTCACCCTGCACGTGACAGGGACAGCCAGGGACCGTGCCTCACTCACCCTGCACGTGACAGGGACACCCGGGGACCGTGCCTCACTCACCCTGCACGTGACAGGGACACCCAGGGACCGTGCCTCACTCACCCTACACGTGACAGGGACACCCGGGGACCGTGCCTCACTCACTCTGCACGTGACAGGGACACCTGGGGACCGTGCCTCAATCACCCTAGGCGTGACAGGGACACCCGGGGACCGTGCCTCACTCACCCTGCACGTGACAGGGACACCCGGGGACCGTGCCTCAATCACCCTGCACGTGACAGGGACACCCGGGGACCGTGCCTCACTCACCCTACACGTGACAGGGACACCCGGGGGCCGTGCCTCACTCACGCTACACGTCACAGAGACACCTGGGGACTGCGCCTCAATCACCCTATGCATGACAGGGACACCCAGGGACCGTGCCTCAATCACCCTACGCATGACAGGGACACCCGGGGACTGTGCCTCACTCACTCTGCACATGACGGGGACACCTGGGGGCCGTGCCTCACTCACCCTACGCATGACAGGGACACCCGGGGACCGTGCCTCACTCACTCTGCACATGACAGGGACACCCGGAGACCGTGCCTCACTCACCCTGCATGTGACAGGGACACCCGGGGACCGAGCCTCACTCACCCTGCACGTGACAGGGACACTTGGGGGCCGTGCCTCACTCACGCTACACGTCACAGGGACACCCGGGGACCGCGCCTCAATCACCCTACGCATGACAGGGACACTCGGGGACCGTGCCTCAATCACCCTACGCATGACAGGGACACCCGGGGACCATGCCTCACTCACTCTGCACATGACAGGGACACCCGGGGGCCGTGCCTCACTCACCCTACACATGACAGAGACACCCGGGGGCCGTGCCTCACTCACTCTGCACATGACAGGGACACCCGGGGGCCGTGCCTCACTCACCCTACACATGACAGAGACACCCGGGGGCCGTGCCTCAATCACCCTACACATGACGGGGACACCCGGGGACCGTGCCTCAATCACCCTAGGCGTGACAGGGACACCCGGGGACCGTGCCTCACTCACCCTACACGTTACAGGGACACCCGGGACCGTGCCTCACTCACCCTGCACGTGACAGGGACACCCGGGACCGTGCCTCACTCACCCTGCACGTGACAGGGACACCCGGGGGCCGTGCCTCACGCATGCTACACGTCACAGAGACACCCGGGGACCGTGCCTCAATCACCCTACGTATGACAGGGATACCCGGGGATCGCGCCTCAATCACCCTACGCATGACAGGGACACCTGGGGGCCGTGCCTCACTCACCCTACGCATGACAGAGACACCTGGGGACCGCGTCTCACTCATCCTACACGTCACAGGGACACCCGGGGACCGCGCCTCACTCACCCTACACATGACAGGGACACCCGGGGACTGTGCCTCACTCACGCTACATGTCACAGGGACACCTGGGGACCGCACCTCAATCACCCTACACATGACAGGGACACCCGGGGACCGCACCTCACTCACCCTATGCATGACAGGGACACCTGGGGACCGCGCCTCACTCACCCTACACGTCACAGGGACACCCGGGGACCGCACCTCAATCACCCTACATGTGACAGTGACACCCGGGACCGTGCCTCACTCACCCTACACATGACAGGGACACCCGGGGACTTTGCCTCACTCACCCTACGCATGACAGGGACACCCGGGGACTGTACCTCTCTCACCCTATGCATGACAGGGACACCCGGGGACTGTGCCTCACTCACTCTACACATGACAGGGACACCCGGGGACCGTGCCTCACTCACTCTACACATGACAGGGACACCCGGGGACCGTGCCTCACTCACTCTACACATGACAGGGACACCCGGGGACTGTGCCTCACTCACCCTACACGTCACAGGGACAGCCGGGGACCACGCCTCACTCACCCTGCATGTGACAGGGACACCCGGGGACTGTGCCTCACTCACCCTACGCATGACAGGGACACCCGGGGACCACGCCTCACTCACCCTACACGTCACAGGGACACCCGGGGACCGCGCCTCACTCACCCTACACGTCACAGGGACACCCGGGGGCCGTGCCTCACTCACCCTGCACGTGACAGGGACACCCCGGGACCACGCCTCATTCCCTGCACAAGCCAGGGGCAGATTGTGACCTCATCTGAAATCAGAGAACAGCAATAATGACAGGCAGAGTCCTGATCAGAGAACTCAAACTCTCCTCGACGAAGGAAGCCGGAGCGCAAAAAGCAAAAATGGGTTGCATGACGCTTATCTGACGGCGTGGTCCACCTGAGCGGCAGCAGGTGTGAGGCAGCTGCTGTTCGATGGGAAGGGACTTCCAGTCATGCAAGACGCAGCATTTCAAGCAACCTGCTGTAAACACCACCGAGTTAGCAATTCTGCACTGTACACAGAAAACCGTGTTAGGAGTGCCAATCTCATGTTATATGACTTTTGCCACCATAAAAAAAAAAAAAAAAAGAAAAAAAAGGGCCCCAGGAAGGTCACCCTCCTTGTCTGCATGGCCGGAAGTCTTACATGTCTTGGGAGTTTGTGGGGAGGGGGTGAAATCGGGACTTCTAGCTGCCACTGTAGGGCCTGGGAGCACTGGGAGCCAAAAGGGGGCTGGAGCGGAGGTGCCTCAACATCAAATCCAGAAAAACATGGTGGGGACACGGTAGGGCCCAGCAGCACCATTCCCTGAACACCCACAAACACTGTCCCTTCCTAAGCAGGTGGAACCATCTGTTGTCCTCTGCTCCCATGCGGCCCTCTTCATACCTAAAGATGGGACCAGGATCTGTGCTGGAGAACAGTCTTATCTCCCTCCCTCTACCCTGTCCTGGCACAGTCAACGCACACTTTTTTTTTTTTTTAAGACAGAGTTTCACTCTTGTCCCCGGGGCTGGAGTGCAATGGCACAATCTCAGCTCACTGCAACCTCCGCCTCCCGGGTTCAAGTGATTCTCCTGCCTCAGCCTCCCAAGTAGCTGGGATTACAGGCACACGCCACCACGCCCAGCTAATTTTTGTATTTTTAGTACAGATAGGGTTTCACCATGTTGGTCAGGCTGGTCTCAAACTCCTGACCTCAGGTGATCCACCTGCCTCAGCTTCCCAAAGTGCTGGGATTACAGGCCTGACCCACCGCACCTGGCCCTCAACACAGAATTAAATCTTAAACACAAACCTGCATATTGGCTGACCACGTGCACCTGCAAAACCCTTACCTCCCACCCCCAGGAAGACGAGGTTCTCGTCCCCACCTCTTATTCCCACCCTTGAAATTGCGAAGAGGATTATAGGTAACCTGCAGGCACCCTCGCCAGAGCGTCTGTGCTTCCAGACACTTCTCCCCATTGCCGGCAACCCGGCTCCACTGCCGCGCCCAGCCTCCTCTGTTCACTGCTCTGGCCTCAGCGCCTGGAAACTGCGTGTCCATCAAAACGTGACGGTGAACCTCGTAAGTTTATGCAAACTGGACAGGAGGGAGAGCAGAGGCAGAGATCACCGTGTCCACTCGACGTCCTGAGCGAGAAGCCACGTGTGCCCACGTGACGATGGAGACCGGAGGACCAGGGCTCTGCCTGCCCCCTTTTCTGAGCCCCTACTGCATTCAGCTCTGGGGCCTGGGCCCTCGACGGCCACCACCTCCTCACCTGGGCTCCTGCGCAGCCAAGCGCAGTCCCGCACGCTCATCTTCCACGTCAGCTCCTGCAGCGAGAGCTTGGCATGCTTCCCCAGAGAGATGAACTTCTTGGTGTTCCTGAGGAAGCGGCGTTCGTTGTGCCTGGAGCCCCAGAGGCCTGGGGGCACCAGCCGGCGCAGGCAGGCCCGCACGAAGCCGTACACCTGCCAGGGGCTGCTGTGCTGGCGGAGCAGCTGCACCAGGCGACGGGGGTCTGTGTCCTCCTCCTCGGGGGCCGCCACAGAGCCCTGGGGCTTCTCCCGGGCACAGACACCGGCTGCTGGGATGACTGCAGCCCGCAGCGGGCAGTGCGTCTTGAGGAGCACCCCGTAGGGGCACTGCACATGGTTCCCAAGCAGCTCCAGAAACAGGGGCCGCATTTGCCAGTAGCGCTGGGGCAGGCGGCGCAACCTGCGGGGAGTCCCTGGCATCCAGGGCCTGGAACCCAGAAAAATGGTCTCCACCAGCCTCCGAGCGCCAGTCAGGCTGGGCCTCAGAGAGCTGAGTAGGAAGGAAGGCCGCAGCTGCTCCTTGTCGCCTGAGGAGTAGAGGAAGTGCTTGGTCTCGGCGTACATCGGGGGACAAGTCGTGTCCCAGGGACGTGGTGGCCGCGATGTGGATGGGGGGCCCGCGTGGTGCTGGCGGCCCACGGATGGGTGGGAGTGGCGCGTGCCAGAGAGCGCACCCTCCAAAGAGGTGGCTTCTTTGGCGGGTCTGGCAGGTGACACCACACAGAAACCACGGTCACTCGGTCCACGAGTCCTGTCCGGGTGGGCCCAGGACCCCTGCCCAACGGGCGTCCGCTCCGGCTCAGGGGCAGCCCCACGCCTGGGCCTCTTGGGCAACGGCAGACTTCGGCTGGCACTGCCCCCGCGCCTCCTCGCACCCGGGGCTGGCAGGCCCAGGGGGACCCCGGCCTCCCTTACGCTATGGTTCCAGGCCCGTTCGCATCCCAGACGCCTTCGGGTTCCACTAGCGTGTGGCGGGGGCCGGGCCTGAGTGGCAGCGCCGAGCTGGTACAACGGCGGTCCGCACACCTGGTAGGCGCAGCTGGGAGCCACCAGCACAAAGAGCGCGCAGCGTGCCAGCAGGTGAACCAGCACGTCGTCGCCCACGCGGCGCAGCAGCAGCCCCCACGCCCCGCTCCCCCGCAGTGCGTCGGTCACCGTGTTGGGCAGGTAGCTGCGCACGCTGGTGGTGAAGGCCTCTGGGGGGCCGCCGCGGGCCCCGTCCAGCAGCGCGAAGCCGAAGGCCAGCACGTTCCTCGCGCCGCGCTCGCATAGCCTCTGCAGCACCCGGGCCACCAGCTCCTTCAGGCAGGACACCTGCGGGGGAAGCGCCCTGAGTCGCCTGCGCTGCTCTCTGCATGTCGCTGGTTCCCCCCGGCCGCCCTCAACCCCAGCCGGACGCGGACCCCGGGGAGGCCCACCTGGCGGAAGGAGGGGGCGGCGGGGGGCGGCCGTGCGTCCCAGGGCACGCACACCAGGCACTGGGCCACCAGCGCGCGGAAAGCCGCCGGGTCCCCGCGCTGCACCAGCCGCCAGCCCTGGGGCCCCAGGCGCCGCACGAACGTGGCCAGCGGCAGCACCTCGCGGTAGTGGCTGCGCAGCAGGGAGCGCACGGCTCGGCAGCGGGGAGCGCGCGGCATCGCGGGGGTGGCCGGGGCCAGGGCCTCCCACGTGCGCAGCAGGACTCAGCGCTGCCTGCAACCCGCGCCGCGAGGAGAGGGCGGGGCCGCGGAAAGGAAGGGGAGGGGCTGGGAGGGCCCGGAGGGGGCTGGGCCGGGGACCCGGGAGGGGTCGGGACGGGGGCGGGGTCCGCGCGGAGGAGGCGGAGCTGGAAGGTGAAGGGGCAGGACGGGTGCCCGGGTCCCCAGTCCCTCCGCCACGTGGGAAGCGCGGTCCTGGGCGTCTGCGCCCGCGAATCCACTGGGAGCCCGGCCTGGCCCCGACAGCGCAGCTGCTCCGGGCGGACCCGGGGGTCTGGGCCGCGCTTCCCCGCCCGCGCGCCGCTCCCGCTCCCAGGGTGCAGAGACCCCAGCGAGGGCCCCAGCGGAGAGGGGTCGAATCGGCCTAGGCTGTGGGGTAGCCCAAGGGAGGGGCCGTGATGTGGGGGCCCTGGGAACAGGTGCGTGCGGCGACCCTTTCGCCGCTGACCTGATCTGGAGACCCAGGGCTGCCCCCAGGTCCGGACGCGGGGCGTCGGGCTCCGGGCACCGCGAATGCCGGGCGTGAAGGGGAGGACGGAGACGCGTGGACGCGGCTGGGGACGAACCCGAGGACGCATTGCTCCCTGGACGGGCACGCGGGGCCTCCCGGAGCGCCTCCCTGCAACACTTCCCCGCGACTTGGGCTCCTTGACACAGGCCCGTCATTTCTCTTTGCAGGTTCTCAGGCGGCGAGGGGTCCCCACCATGAGCAAACCACCCCAAATCTGTTAATCACCCACCGGGGCGGTCCCGTCGAGAAAGGGTGGGAAATGGAGCCAGGCGCTCCTGCTGGCCGCGCACCGGGCGCCTCACACCCGCCACAACAGCCTTGACCCTGGGCCCCGGCGCTCTGTCTGGCAGATGAGGCCAACCTCTGGTCACATCGCGCCCGCACAGGGAGGAGGGCAGCCTCGGGGTCCAGGCACCTGGCTCCAAGCCTCAGACTGCACAGCTAGGAGGCCTGACTTCCCGCCCAGCAGTAGAAGCCACACGGCCACTGGGCTCCTCCAGACCTGGGGCCCCGGCACAACCGCAGGACAGCTGAGGACTTCCCAGGAATCCAGACTCCGGATTGCTCAAGTTTGGATCTAAGGGGCGAGAAACTTCTGGGTCTCCCGAGGCCTTGCAGGGATGCTGTAGCTGAGGTCGGCAAACACTGAAATGCTAACAAATGCAACCTTAAATGTAACCTTTCCTGCTTTCAGAAACTGGCAGAGGAAATTGCTTTATTTATGGAGGTAGCATTTGAACAGGCCTCGCACCCTCCCTGGGCCGTCACACTCGCTGGAGGTTAGCCTCGTCTTGTAAATACTTAGGATTACAGGTCGCTCTTCTAGAAATCCCCTTAGTGAGCCCTAAGCCTTTTTAAAGGGCTGTGTTTGTGAATTGTCTCTGCCACCAGGGCAAAGGGGCGGTTTGGAAAATTTGTTCCAACAAAAGTTAAGTTGTAGCTTACTCTGGTTCTCTGCAGAGAAGCCAACATAGAAAACACAATTTTAAAAGAGGGAAGAGAAGAAATGGAGGCAGAAGATTACGCTGGAGTAATTAACAGCATGTGCATGGTGAGGAAAGGCCTCCCAGCATTCAATGAAGATCGCTGATACCCAGAAGACACCCCAGTATTATGGGTGCAGTTAGTCTGTCTTTGAAAAGCTGATGATGTCTTAGTCATCACAGTGTAAAATATCAAGAATGTTCTAACAACAACAACAAAATTCTATCATTGGCTTAAAACACCACAACACTTGAGTGGGGTGAGCGTCCTACCTCAGACCCAGGTGTTTCTAAATAGAGTAAATTCTGAGCTGGGCATGGTGGCCCACACCTGTAATCCCAGCACTTAGGAGGCGGAGCAGGTGGATCATCTGAGGTCAGGAGTTCGAGACCAGCCTGGCCAACATGGTGAACCCCCCCCCCACCCCCGTCTCTACTAAAAATACAAAAAATTAGCTGGGCATGGTGGCACGTGCCTGTAATCCCAGCCAAATAGGAGGCCGAAGCAGGAGAATCACTTGAACCTGGGAGGCAGAGGCTGTGGTAAGCCAAGATCGCACCATTGCACTCCCTTCAGCCTGAACAAGAGTGAAACTCCCCTCTCAAAACAAAACAAACAAACAAATGAAACAGTGGATTCTGTACCAGCAGTGAAAAATAACAAAGTATCATTCCTTCCTCCACAGGAGTGAGCGGAACTCCTCTGCCCCTGGGGGAATAGGGAAGGGGCTCAATCCCAGTAGAGTAAGAGAGATGGACTTTAATTTCTACGTGTTTCAGCACACACTGAGACATTGAGATTCAGGACGGTGTCCACACTCGTGCCCTGATTCTACATCAGGTTTCTACTGGCAGATGGCAACCCCACTGGGACCTGAGGCCTGCAGCCTCCCAGCTGCTGGCAGGGTGGGGGCATCGCAGCCCCTGCAGTGGGTCCCATGGCATAACAAGTGGTCACAGAAACTGTGAATATGTCAAGAGACCGTGTATCCCCAGTCTACGAAGAATTACAGAAAATATCAAAGGAGGGTAACTCCTGAGTAAAGGGGAAATTGAACTCCATGAACTCCTTACCAGTGGGCGTGACTTGAGCCCAGGGAAGTTTTAAAATGGTTAAATAGGCCAGGTGCAGTGGCTCATGCCTGTAATCCCAGCACTTTGGGAGGCTGAGGTGGGCGGATCACCTGAGGTCAGGAGTTTGAGATCAGCCTGACCAACATGGTGAAAGCCCGTCTCTACTAAAAATACAAAATTAGCCGGGTGTGGTGGTGCACGCCTGAAATCCCAGCTACTTGGGAGGCTGAGGCGCGAGAATTGCTTGAACCCAGGAGACGGAGGTTGCAGTGAGCCGAGATCATGCCACTGCACTCCAGCCTGGGCAACAAGAGCATAACTCTGTCTCAAAAAGTAAGTAAATAAAATAAAATAGCTAAATAAAGTCACTCGTGCCTGCCCTGCCCTTGCCTGGAGGCACTTCATCCCTGTCCTTGGATGTTTCTGTAAACTTTTGTTTTGAAATAATCCTAGATTCACAGTGCATGGGTTTCCTGTTGCTTCTGCAAATCCCCACACACTTCGTGCTAGAAGGGCAGCGTGAGTGCTGCCTTCCTGCTGCAGGCTCCGTGGAGGGTCCCTTCCCCACTTTTTCCAGCTTCCGGAGGTGCTTGCAGGCCTGGGCTCGAGGCCCCTCCTCCCTTTTCAGCCTCAGACTGACTCTGCCTCCATCGTCCCGAGGCTGCACCCCTCTGACCCTCCTGCCTGCCTCCTCCCAGAACCCCTGGATTACTTTTCGGGCCTGCAGGTAATCCCAAAGGATCCTGGACCTCAGGGTCCTCACGGTGATCACACCTGCAAAGGCCCTGGGGCCGGGCGGGTTCTGTCCACAGGTCTGGGGGAATCAGGACGTGGGCATCTCTAGAGCATTATCCTGCCCAGGACACTCAGGCATGGCAAAGATGGCACAGCCTCCGGGTTCCCCCATCCCCACTCCCCTATGGTTAGTCTCCCATAACCAAGCCAATCACTGTCAGAACCAGGAAACCGGCTTTAGTAAAAGGTGCGTGCAGTAGCCCCACGCTGCTGCACCCACCGTCCCTAACCCCCCAACCACTCCCCTGCCATGGGGTGAAATTCTTTCTTTTTGAGCACGTTGTGTATGTATCCCATGGTGGTGGCAGTTTTGACTCGGTGTCGTTCCCTTGAGGTGCCTGCAGGCTTTATAAACGGCGTGTTCCTCTTCACTGCTGAGGAACTGTCCACGGTGCGGGCGGACCCGTTTGCTTAACCAGTTTGTTAAAGGACATTTTAGCAGGGATTTCCCCGCTTTGTAGCTGTTAAAATAAAACAGCGGGGGTGGGTCGTGGACGGGAGTTTGTACATGATGTGCATAGTCACGTGAATTCCCAGGGCTGTGGGATAAATGTCCGGGGGTGCGATTGCTGGGTCTTTTGGGAAGAGGATGCTTAGTGCTTGTGGAAACTGCCACTCTGTGTTCCAGAGGGAGGGAGGCAGGAAAGTGCTGGGCAGAGAAGGGCGGGTCCCTGGCAAGGGCTCCATCCCTGGCCTGTGCCCACCGACCTAGGTGAGGACAGGCCCTCCTACCTTCACACCCAAATGTATTTCCTAAGAGCACCCTGGCCCGCCACACCCCCGTCCTGTGCCTATAAAAACCCCGAGACCCTAGCGGGCAGAGACACACGCAGCTGGACGGCTGGACGTGGAAAGGAGCACGGGAACAGAAGAACACACTGGCAGGCCCCGGCAGATGACAGGAGAAGGGGAGCGCCCAGAAATGGAGGTCAGCGTGCAGCCGGACGCCAGGAACCGGCATCGGGGGCCACGAGCCGGGTTCAGGCTCAGAGGAGCCAGTCTGGGAGGTGCAGAATCTCCTCCCTTGAACGCATGTGAGTGTTGGGGAAGCAGACAGACACCCCATGTGAGGAGGAACCGTGCGAGCTGTGTTGCTGAGATAAGACACAGTGGGACAGGTGAGACAGCATCGCTGGAACACGCCCACCCAGGGTGTAGGAAGCTGCTGGAGAAGCTGAGGCCTGGAGAAGCTGAGGCCTGGAGGCAGAGGGTGTGGAGACAGGGCTGGCCTCAGTGTGGCACCCCAGGGTGAGTCTCCAGGGCAGATGGTGCCCTCGGGAAGCAGCAGCCAGGCCCTAGAATCTGGGGGACTGCCTGCCAGGGCAGCCTCAGGGTCCTGTCTCCCAGGGTCTACTAGTCTAAAGGAACAGATTATTCCAGCTGCTGTTGTCACCCCAGCCTGGTGGCTGAAAGCAGCCTCATCTCTCCTGGACTCTAATACATTAGGGGTGTGGGCCAGGCTCTGTGGGCCTAGTAAAAGAATGGTGTTTTTAGTAAAAGAATTGAGTTTTGTCATGGCTTGTCACGCCTGAAGAAGTTGCTGGAATCATTCAGTCCTTAGGGGTGAAGATGAATAATGATGGAAGTAACGGTCCCCATCAGTAGAGTCATATAATTTGCATGGTCATTTCATGCACACAACTTCATTACCCTTGACCCACCCAGGGAAGCGGGCAGGCAAGGGTCATGTTCGTTTCCACAGGTTCAGGGCTCCGTGACTTCCTGGGTTAGTGTGGGTGGGCCCAGGAAGCTGATGTGGGGTCCTGAGTCACACACAGCGTGGCCGCCTTCACGTTGCCCAATGAGGCAGCTCCTAGGGAGGACGGTCAGTGGTCCTGCTGCCAGCCTCCCAGGCTGGGGACTCTGTCCCTGGTGGCTTTGCCGTGCTCATAGTCCTGCTGCCCGGTCCTCTCCTCATGTACTTTCCTCTGCACCCTAAGCCACCTTATGAAAACTAATAAAAAGTACTTAGGGCGAAAAATCCCTCTGAACATGGTTATTAAATCCTTGGACCTTGGCAAACATAGCTCAGTTCCTGTTTTACGCCTTTGGATTTCTGCACTCCTGAATGTTATTTGATGAAATTTAAGAAAATAGTAAGATAAAATTATCCATTCGGATGTTGAAAGGTTGAATTTACTCATGGAATTAAGTCTTTCAATCCCGCCGTCGCTGTCCGCCCCCAGCCACATCCTGGTTTGTTATTAAGCCAGGCTCAGACTCCTCTCTCCAGGGCGGGGGTCTGTGGAGCCCTTTGCAAGAGGGTCCTCAGCAGGGGCTTGGAGAAGCTCCGTGGGGTCACTCTGTCCCGATCAGAAACCGCGAGGGCAAGAGAGGGAGAGAGGAAAGAGGTAAATGACCGCAGAGCGGGCGTCTGGTTTTCCCTTGAGAAGGGTGCTTCCGTGACTTTCTGTTTTAAAGAAGGCACCTAACTCAAGCTTCCTTCAGAACATACCTCGATCACTGCTTCAGATGAAAAAAAGATTTAAGCCATACTTCGAGGTGCCTTGACTCCTCTCCCTCTGGCACATGCCCGGGTGAGCGCCATAGCTGCTGGCCTGGGTTTGAGCAGGAGGCTTCTGACTCCTTGCATTCCTGCCGGCCACCTTTTCCAGGTGGCATCCAGAGCAATATTTGAAAAGCATAGATAAGGGCACTTCATGTGCTGCTCACCAACGAGGTAGCCTTCTCATCGCCCCTTCCCACCCTAGCTTTCCTGCCCTCGGGTCATCAGGCCTCTGCCTTGCACCTGGGTCTTGGCTGGGGACCCTTGAAGATCTGAAGTGGCTCAGGTCCACAGAGCCACCTGCTTCCTGCCAGGTACTCTAATTCTTCTGGAGGAAATCACCAACATTTTTGGTTTCAGGATTCATACAGATTAAGTTTAACCAAACATGAACACGCAATCAAAAATCTCCAAGCATACAAGAAAAAAAGCACCATCAATGAGAGGTGGAAGAAACAAGACGAACACAAAAACACAGTGTAATCAGATATGCCAATTCTGCAGTTCGATTTTACAGATATCTGTAATTATTGGTAATTAATAAAGATTACCTTTCACCATTATTAGCAGTTGTTTTAGGGTTTATAGAATGCCTCTTTAACTTCTCCCAGCCTGTCTTTGGTTAAAATTAAGTCACTTACAGAAAGTATGAGCGTCTAACAACAGTAACTTCCACTGCTCCCTCCTCACATTTCTGCCATTGTGGCCATAACTTTTACTTCTTCAGAAGCTAGAAACCCCACAATACATTATTCTTATTTTAGATTAAGTGGTTAATTACCTTTTATAATTGTTTTAATTTTTAATTTCTAATAGAGTATATATTTATAGGGTACATAAAAATTAAAATTTTAATTTTCTTTTTTTTGTTTTTGTTTTTGTTTTGAGATGGAGTCTTGCTCTGTCACCCAGGCTGGAGTGCAGTGGCGCGATCTCAGCTCACTGCAACCTCCAGCTCCCAGGTTTAAGCGATTCTCCTGTCTCAGCCTCCTGAGTGGTTGGGACTGCAGGCGTGTGCCACCATGCCTGGCTAATTTTTGTATCTTTAGTAGAGACAGGATTTCATCGTGGTGGCCAGGCTGGTTTCAAACTCCTGACTTCAGGTGATCCACCCGCCTTGGCCTCCCAAAGTGCTAGGATTACAGGCAAGAGCCACCATGCCTCTCCATTAAAATTTTAATTTTTAATATAGTAGGGTTTGTATTTATAGCATACATGAGATATTTTGATACAGGCATACAATGTGTAATAATCACATCAGGGTAAATGGGGTATCTATCACCTTCAAGCATTTATCCTTTCTTTGTGTTACAAACAATCCAATTATACTCTTTTAGTTATTTTAAAACATACAATACATTATTGTTGACTCTAGTCACCCTGTCCTCCACCCCTCTAGAACCACCATTCTCCTCTATTTCTACATCAATTGTTTTAATTTTTGCTCCCACAAATAAGGGAGAACATGAAAAGTTTGTCTTTCTGGGCCTGGCTTATTTCACTTAACATACTGACCAGTGCCACTCATGCTGTTGCAAATGACAGGATCTCATTCTTTTTTATGGCTGCATAGTACTCCATTGTGTATGTGCACCACATTTTCTTTTTCCATTCGTCTGTTGATGGACACTTAGGTTGCTTCCAAACCTTGGCTGCTATGAACAGTGCTGCAGTAAATGTGGGAGTGGAGACAGCTTGTTGATACACTGATTTCCTTTTTTGGGGTATATACCTAGCAATAGGATTGCTGTACGGTAGCTCTATTTTTAGTTTTTTGAGGAACTTTCAAACTGTTCTCCATAGTGGTACCAATTTCCATTCCCACCAACAGTGTCCAAGGGTTTTCTTTTCTCCATATCCTCACTGGCATTTGTTATTGCCTGTCTTTTGAATAAAAGCCATTTTAACTGGAGTGAGATGATATCTCATAGTAGTTTTGATTTGCATTTCTCTGATGATCAGTGATGTTGAGCACATTTTCAGATGCCTGTTTGCCATTTGTATGACTTATTTTGAGAAATGTCTACCCAGATCTTTTGCTTATTTTTAAAAATCAGCTTATTAGGTGTTTTTCCTATAGAGTAGTTTGAGCTCCTTATATATACTGGTTATTAATTCCTTGTTAGATGAACAGTTTGCAAATATTTTCTCCCATTCTGTGGGTTGTCTTTTCTCTTTGTTGATTGTTTCCTTTGCTGGGCAGAAGCTTTTTAACTTGATGTGATCCCATTTGTCTGTTTTTGCTTGGTTGCCTGTGCCTGCAGGGAATTACTCAAGAAGTCTTTGCCCACTCCAATGTCCTGGAGAGTTTCTCCAGTGTTTTCTTTTAGTAGTTGCAAAGTTTGAGGTCTTAGATTTAAGCCTTTAATCCATTTTGATTTGCTTTTGTATATGGTAAAAGATAGAGTTCTAGTATTGTTATTTTGCATATGGATATCCAGTTCCTCCAGCACCATTTATTGAAAAGATTATCTTTTCCCTAAAGTATGTTCTTGGCACCTTTGTCAAAAATGAGTTCACTGTAGATGCATGGATTTGTTTCTGGATTCTCTATTCTGTTCCTCTGGTCCATGTGTCGTCTGTTTTTATGCCAGTACTATGTGGTTTTGGTTACTGTAGCTTTGTAGTATAATTTGAAGTCAGGTAATGTGATGCTTCCAGTTTTGTTCATTTTGCTCAGGATAGCTTTGGCTATTCTGGGTCTTTTGTGATTCTATGCAAATCTTAGAATTGTTTCTTCTATTTCTGTGAAGAACATCATTAGTATTTTAATAGGGATTGCATTGAATTTGTAAATTGCTTTGGGTAGTATGGACATTTTAACAGTATTTATTCTTCCAATCCATGAACATGGAATATCTTTTCCTTTTTTTTTGTGCCCTCTTCAATTTCTTTTATCAATGTTTTATAGTTTTCATTGTAGAGATCTTTCACTTCTTTGGTTAATTCCTAGCTGTTTAATTTTATTTGTAGCTGCTTTTTTGGTTTCTTTTTCAGATTGTTTGCTGTTGGAATATAGAAATACTACTGATTTTTGTACATTGATTTTGTATCCTGCTGTACCAAAGTTCAGCTCTAATAGTTTTTTAGTGGTGTCTTAAGTCTTTTCCAGATATAAGATCATATCATCTGCAAACAGGATAATTTGACTTCTTCCTTTCCAGTTTGCATGCCTTTTATTTCTTTCTCTTATCTGATTGCTCTAGCTAAGACTTCTAGTACTATGTTGAATCACAGTGGTGAAAGTGGGCATCCTTGTCATTTTCCAGATCTTAGAGGAAAGGCTTTCAGTTTTTCCTCATAATACGACCTGGGTCTGTCATATAGGGCTTTTATTATGTTGAAATATGTTTCTTCTTCTTCCTCTTTTCCTTCCCCTTCCCCTTCCACTTCTCCTCCACCTCCTCCTTCTCCTCCTCCTCCCTTCTCCCTCCCTTCTCTCTTCTCCTTCTTCTTATTCAATGGGGTCTTGTTCTGTTGTCCAGGCTGGAGTACAGTGACATGTTCATGGCTCACTGCAGCCTCGACCTCCCAGGCTTAAGTGATTCTCCCACCTCAGCCTCCAGACTAGCTGGGACTACAGGCATGTGCCATCACGCCTGGCTAATTTTTAAAAAAAAGTTTTTTGTAGACCAGGTCTCATTTTGTTGCCCAGGCTAGTCTCAAACTCCTGGGCTCAAGCAATCATCCCACTTTGGCCTCCCAGAGTGCTGGGATCGCAGGTGTGAGCCACTGTGCCTGGCCTGTGTGTTTCTTGTATACCTGGATTTTTGAGGGTTTTTATCATGAAGGGTGCTGAATTATATCAAATGCTTTTTCTGCATAAAGTGAAATAATCATATAGTTTTTGTCCTTCATTTTGTTGGGATGATGCATCACATTGATTGATTTGCATATGTTGAACCATCCTTCCATCCCTGGAATAAATCCCACTTGGTCACAATGAATGATCTTTCGAATGTGTTGTTTAATTTGGTTTCCTAGTGTTTTGTTGAGGATTTTTGTATCAGTATTCATCAGGGATATTGGCCTGTAGTTTTCTTTCTGTTTTTCTGTTTGTTTGTTTTTGTTGTGTTTTTGTCTGGTTTTGGAATCAGGGTAATACTGGCCATGCAGAATGAGTTTGGAAGTATTCTTTCCTCTATTTTTCAGAATAGTTTGAGTAGGATTGGAATTCATTCTTCTTTAAATGATTGGTAAAATCCAGCAGGGAAGCCATTGGGTCCTGGGCTTCTCTTTGCTGGGAGACTTTTTATTATGGCTTTAATCCCATTATTGTTATTGGTCTGTTTGGGCTTTGGATTTCTTCATGGTTCAATCTTGGTGGGTTGTATGCATCTAGGAATTTACCTATTGCTTCTAGGTTTTTCAATTAATTAGTGTACAGTTGCTCATAGTGGCGTCTAGTGATCCTTTGAATTTCTGTGGTATCAGTTGTAATGTCTCTTTTTTCATCTCTGACTTTATTTAGGTCTTCTTTCCTTTTTTCTTAGTCTGGGCAAAGGTTTGTCAATTTTGTTTATCTTTTCAAAAAACCAACTTTTAATTTTGTTGGTCTTTTGTATTGTTATCTTTGTTTCAGTTTCATTTATTTCTGCTCTGATCTTTATTATTTCTTTTCTTTTACCAATTTTAGGTTTAGTTTGCTCTTGCTTTTCTAGTTCTTTAAGATACATCATTAGGTTGTATTTTTAAGTTTTTCTACTTTTTTTTTTTTTTCTTGAGACAGGATTTCACTCTTGTTATCCAGGCTGGAGTCCAATGGCATGATCTCGGCTCACTGCAACCTCCGCCTCCTGGGTTCAAGTGGTTATCCTGCCTCAGCCTCCTGAGTAGCTGGGATTACAGGCATGTGCCACCATGCCCAGCTAATTCTGTATTTTTAGTAGCGACAGGGTTTCTCTGTGTTGGTCAGGCTGGTCTCGAACTCCTGACCTCAGGTGATCTGCCTGCCTTGGCCTCCCAAAGTGCTGGGATTACAGGCATGAGCCACTGCGCCCGGCTTTTCTACTTTTTTGATATAGCTGCTTATAGCTATAAACTCCCTTCTTAGTACTGCTTTTGCTGTATACCATGGGTTTTGGGATGTTATGTTTCTATTATCATTTGTTTAAATAAATTTTTCCATTTCCTTTTTAATTTCTTCATTGACTCACTGGTCATTCAGGAGTATATTGTTTAATTTTCGTGTGTTTGTATAGTTTTCAAAATTCCTCATTGTTGATTTCTGGTTTTATTCCATTGTGGCCAGAGAAGATGCTTTATATTATTTCAATTTTTTTGAATTTTTTTTTTTTTTTTTTTTTGAGACAGGATCTCATTCTGTCACCAAGGCTGGCCTGCGGTGCTGCAATCATGACTCACTGTAGCCTTGAACTCTTGGACTCAAGTGATCCTCCCACTTCAGCCTCCTAAGTAGCTGGGACTACAGGCACACACCACTATGCCTGGCTAATTAAAAAAAAAAATTTGTAGAGACAGGGTCTCACTATTTTGCCCAGGCTGGTCTCAAACTCCTGCGCTCAAGTGATCCTCCCACCTCAGCCTCCCAAAGTGCTGGGATTACAAGCATAAGCCATCATACCTAGCTCAATGTTTTTGAATTTTTAATGGCTTGTTCCGTGGCCTAATATATGGTCTATCCTTGAGAATGATCCATGTGCTGAGGAAAAAATGCGTATTCTGCAACTACTGGATGAAATGTCTTGTAAATATCAATTAGGCACATTTGGTCTATATTATAGATTAAGTCCAATTTTTTGGTTGATTTTCTGTCAGGATGATCTGTCCAATAGTGGGGTGTTGAAGTCTCCAGCTATTATTGTATGGGGATCTCTCTCTCTCTTTAGTTCTGATAATATTTGATTTATATATCTGGGTGTCTCAGTGTTGGGTGCATATAAATTCACAATTGTTATATCTTTTTGCTTTATTATTATATAATTACTTTGTCTCTTTTTATACTTTTTGTCTTGAAATCTATTTTGTCTAAGTATAGCTATTCCTGTTTTTTTTTTTTTGGTTTCCATTTGCATAGAATATTTTTCCTTCCTTTTATTTTCAGTCTATGTGTACCTTTATAGGTGAAGTATATTCTTGTAGGCAACAGATTATTGAGTCTTGTTTTTTTCATCCATTCAGCCACCCTATGTCTTTTGATTGGAGCGTTTAGTCCATTTACACCCAGCGTTATTATTGATAAGTCAGGAATTACTCTTGCTATTTTGTTGTTTGTTTTCTGGTTGTTTCCTGGTCTTCTCTTCCTTCTTTCTTTGCTTCCTGTGTTCCTTTTAGTGAAGGTGATTTCTTCTGGTGGTATGATTTAATTTATTGGTTTTTATTTTTGGTGTATCTGTTATATGTTTTTTGATTTGAAGTTACCATGAGACTTATATGTACCATGAGATTTGCAAAGGTGCCCAGCCAAAAGTTCTTTTTTCATATATATATATATATGTATTTTGTTTGTTTGTTTGTTTTTGAGATGGAGTTTCACTCTGTCCCCAAGGCTGGAGTGCACTGGTGCAATCTTGGCTCACCGCAACCTCTGCCTCCCAGTTCAAGCGATTCTCCTGCCTTAGCCTCCTGAGAACCTGGGATTACAGGCATGTGTGACCACACCCAGCTAATTTGTGTGTTTTTGGTAGAGATGGGGTTTCGCTGTATTGGCCAGGCTGGTCTCAAATTCCTGACCTTAAGCGATCCACCCACCTTGGCCTCCCAAAGTGCTGGGATTACAGGTGTGAGCCACCAAGACTGGCCTAAAATATGTTTTGAAATATACTTTCAGTGGGTAAAAAACATTTTAATGTAGCATTTTTTTCCTTTTGGTTTTAAAAAATGTGTTTTATCTTGTGTTGTTTCCTACAAGAAATCTGTATTGTTTTCATTGTTTCTTGGTCTGTCATTAATCTCTTTTCCTCTGATACTCTTAAGATACTCTCTTTGTTGCTGGTTTTCAGCAATTTGACTGTGATATAACTTTTAATTTCTTCCTGTTTCTTGTGCTTTGTTTTGTTGAGCTTCTTGGATCTGTGGTTTTATGTTTTTCCTCATATTTGAAAAACTTTTAGACATTATTTCTTAAAGTATTTTCCCCTGCCTCTGCTCCTACAGGGCCTCTGCTTACACATATATAAGGCCGATGGAACTTCTGCTGAAGCTCACTGATGCCATTTTCTTTTCGTTTCTTTATCTTTTTTTTCCTGTGTTTCACTTCACGTAGTTTTTGTTGCTGTGTGTTCAAATCCATTAATCTTTTCTTCTGCAATGCCTCATCTTCCATTGATCTAATCTAATGTATTTTTCTTCTCAGACATTACACTTTTTATCTGTAGACATTTGACAAGGATCTTTTGCTATTTTCCATGTCTCTGCTTAACATCTTAATCTTTCCTCTAGCGACTTGAACACACGGAATAAAGGTGAATAACGGGTTTAATGTCGTTTTCTACTAATCCTGTCATGTCTGTCGCTCCCGGGTCAGCTCTGGGTGGTTTTCTCCCTATTGCAGGAATACACAGTGTGAGTTTCATCTTGTTTGGTGATGTATATTTTTGTGTTCCTAAAAATATTGTTTAGTTTTTTCCTGGGAAACAGTTACATTCCTTGGAAAAACTCGATCCTTCTGAATCCTGTGCTTGGGCTCCAGTAAGTGGGACCAGGGCAGGGGTTGATCATGAGGAAGGTTTTTTCTCCGCTACTGAGGCCAGACTCTTCTGAATACGCTGATCAATACCTTGTGAATTGAGCTTTTCTAACTCACAAGGTATTGACTGGAGTACTCCGAAGAGTCATCATGCCAAGATAATTGACATTTGGGCTGGGCGTGGTGGCTCACGCCTGTAGTCCCATCACTTTGGGAGGCTGAGGTAGGTGGATCAGGATCACTTGAGCCCAGGAGTTTGAGACCAGCCTGGGCAACATGGTGCAACTCCGTCTCTACAAAAAATATAAAAATTAGCCACATGTGGTGGCATGTGCCTGTGGTCCCAGCTACTTGGGAGGCTGAGGTGAGAGGATCACCTGTGCCTGGGGAGGTCATAGCTACAGTAAGCCAAGGTTGCACCCCTGTACTCCAGCCTTGGTGACAGTGAGACCCTGTCTCTGAGGCCAGGCTCTACTGAGTACTCCAGTCAATACCTGGTGAATTAGGGCTGGGTGTGGTGGCTCATGCCTGTAATCCCAGCACTTTAGGAGGCCGAGATGGGTGGATCACTTGAGGCCAGGAGTTTGAGACCAGCCTGGCCAACATGGTGAAACCCTGTCTCTACTAAAAATACAAAAATTAGCCAGGCATAATAGCATGCACCTGTACTCCCAGCTACTCAGGAGGTTGAGGCAGGAGAATTGCTTGAACCCAGGAGGAAGACGTTGCAGTGAGTCAAGATCGAGCCACTGTACTCCAGCCTTAGCAACAGAGTAAGACCTTGTCTCAAAAACAAACAAAAACAAAAAAACAAAACAAACAACAACAAAAAAACCTGGTGAATTAGAAGATTTTCTACTCTGGCTGATTAGAACCGGCACTATTCCTGTGCGAACACCGTTCCTTCCAGTTCTACTGGATGGTTCTTATTTGGACCTTTTCCTGTAATCCAGTCCTTTTTCTGACACACGTGCTGACCAGCCATCAGCCACATATCCCGAAGCCCAGTTTCCACACAGTTCACTCCTCCAGTGCTTTCTCGGACCTCAGCCACCTTGGCCTCCCTGGTCTCCAGCTCCATCTCCTCGCCCCAGGGAGACGACCAGGTCCAGCCTCAGGTGGACACCATTGCCCGGACAGTCTTCCCAGGTAAGCGATTGTAGGCTTGCCGCATCTGGCTCCTGCCTTTTGAGGTTCACCTTCTTTCCTTGGCCGAGCTTCAGGATCTTTAGGGCTGTGATTTCATATGTTTTGTCTAGTCTATTGTTGGTGGTGTTATCATGTCAAATGGGAGGATGAATCCCGTTCCTGTTGTTTCATTTTGTCCAGAAGTGAAAGTTCCTAGAACAAGGCTGAAGATTAATGAGCTCATTAACCAGCTCTAAAGGTACGAAATGAAATATGAAAATAGACCAATGAACGTACAAAGAAACAAGTAATGGATCTGAGCAGAAATTAGTGAAGGAGAAAAGAAAATATCAAGAATCAACAAAGCTAAACATTTAACATTTACTCTTCTAAGAAAGACTAATAATAATGAAAATGACAAAAACAGGTCATTCAAGAAAAATAAAGATACAAGTAACTATGTAAGTGATGCAGGACAGGCAAGCCCCAAAGTGGGGCTTAGCAGGTGAGGGTTCTTGGCTTCACTCAAGGATGAGCCAGTGGTAGTGTTACTGGTGGAGGGTGTCCAGGTTCTTGGTGTTTTGAACTAAGAATTGGACAAAATCCACAAAGCAATGAAAAAAAAAGCACAGATTTATTAAAACAAAAGTACACTCCACAGAGTGGGAGTGGGCTCAAGCAAGTGGCTCAAGAGCCCAGGTACAGAATTTTGGGGGTTTAAATATCCTCTAGAGGTTTCCCATTGGTTACTTGGTGTATGCCCTATGTAAATGAAGCAGTGACCCACAGTTGGTTGGCTTGGTTGTGGGAAGCGAACAATCAGAGGGTGAAGTGAAGTTACAGCATTGTACTCCCATACAAATGAAGACTTGGCCCACGACCAGTCTGATTGGTTGCAGGAGGGGACTCATCAGAGGTACTTTCAATTTTTCATCTGCCACTCAGAAAAAAGGGGGAGGTGTTGCAAAGGGAATAGCTTCTGGTTCTTTGGTTACTTGGACATGGAAAGTTGGGGTTTTCCTTTTGATTTAGTTCTAGGAAGTCAGCGTGAATCAGCCTTAGGTTCCCTGCCTCCAGATCCTATTCTCCTGCCTCAGTAGGGTGGAAGGAAACAGCTGTATGGAAGCAGCAGGGTTACAGGCCAGGCAGTGTGACAGCCCCAGGACTGCTCCCGTGGGGCAGGGCTCCCCACAGGCGGTGCGCCGAGGGCAGGGCTCCTGAAGTCGGTGCGCCCAGGGCAGGGCTCCCCACAGGCGGGGCAATGAGGGCAGGGCTCCCCACAGGCGGCACGCCGAAGGCAGGGCTCCCCACAGGCGGCACGCCGAGGGCAGGGCTCCCCACAGGCGGCACGCCGAGGGCAGGGCTCCCGAAGTCAGTGCACCCAGGGCAGGGCTCCCCACAGGCGGTGTGACAGCCCCGGGGCTGCTCCTGCCAGGCGGGGCTCCTCATAGGTGGTGTGCTGAGAACAGCAGCTCAGGGCATGTCTGTAGTCAGGTTTGTACCCACTTTTAATTACATGTAGACTAAGGGGTGGTTTATGCAGAAATTTCTAGGGAAGGGGTAGTGACCGTCGGGTAGTGGGGTCATTGCCATGGAAGCAGGTGGTAATGCCTGGGGGTTGCCGCGGCAATGGTGAACACTGGTGGGCGTGTCTTATGGAAAGCCGCTTCCGCCCTGGCCCTGTTTCAGCTAGTCCTCAACTGGGTCCGGGGTCCAAGCCCCACCTCTGGTCTCATAAGAAGTTGTTACGGATTGTACTGTGTCCTCCCCAAAATCTACGTGTTAAAGTCCTAAGCCCCAGGACTTCAGAATGTTCCCTTATTTGGAAATAGGATCTTTGCACGTGTGATTAGTTAAGATGGGGTCATTAGGGTGGCCCTAAGCCAGTGACTGGTGTCCTTATAAGAAGGAGAAATCTGGACACAGAGACAGACGGGCATCAAGGGAAGATGATGTGAGGACACAGGGAGAAGACGGCCGTGTGCAAGCCAAGGAGAGGCTGACACAGAGCATCCCTCGCAGCCTCAGAGGGAGCCAGTCCTGCCCACACCTGATCTGGGACCGTGGCCTCCAGAACTGAGTTGGCCAATGTCTGCTATTGAAGCTGCCAGCCGCAGTGCTTTGTTGTGGCCGCCTCCACAAGCTCACACAGGGGTGGAGAAGCAGACGTTGCCACAGGTGTCACGTAAATCAAGACAGTGCTATGCCAACGTCATGCCAAGGCAGTTGATATTTGGGCCAGGCGCAGTGGTGCACACCTGTAGTCCTAGCACTTTGGGAGGCCAAGGTGGGTGGTGGATTGCTTGAGCCCAGGAGTTCGAGATTAGCCTAAGCAACATGGCAAGACCCCATTGCTACAAAAAAAATACAAAAATTAGCTGGGCATGGTGGCTCAGGCCTGTAATCCCAGCAATTTGGGGAGCTGAGGTAGACAGATCAATTGAGGTCAGGAGTTCAAGACCACCCTGGCCAATATGGTGAAACCGCCTCTACTAAAAATACAAAAATTAGCCGGGTGTGCCTGTAGTCCCAGCTACTCAGGAGGCTGAGGTGGGAGGATCACCTGTGCCCAGGGAGGTTGAGACTGCAGTGAGCCGAGATTGCACCACTGCACTCCAGCCTGGACAACAGAGTTAGACCTTGTCTCGAAAAAAAAAAAAAAAAGACAGTTGTCATTTTAGGTCAAACGGACAAATCCTTTAAACAAAATATAATAAAATGTCAAGGGGAAATAGAAAATCTGCATGGTATTATTATCACAGAAGTTACAAAAATTAAAACAGTAGTGAAAAAAATATCCCACAAAGGAAACCACAGACAGGCGGTTTCATCAGTTGCATCCACAAGTGCCTTAGGGGATGATTTTATACAACAGACAGGAGGAAATGGTCTCAGCCTCACCGTCCGTGGCCACGGCAGCTTCAGTGAGCCAGCCCTGCACAGTCGGCTCTGCAAGGTGTGATTGGAGGAAACAGGAAACAGAAAACACAAAGAGAAGCCACCCAGATGGCCGGTGAGGATACAAAAAGGTTTTCAACGCTGCTAGTCAGCAGGGAAATGCACATTTAAACCGCAAAAAGACTCCACTACACACCCACCAGAGTGGCTAAAATTAAAGACAGTAGCGTTGTGTGCTGGAGAAGGGGTGATGCCATGGGGCTCACGTGTCACGATGCACAGCCAGAGTGGCACAGCCCCCTTAGAACATGGGTGACATGTACTGGAGCTCAGCACACATGCACCACGACAACCATGTCCCCCTGGGTCTGCGCCCAAAGGCAGGCACAGCCACGTGCGTGATTTGATCCACAGTGGCCCCGGTTCATGCCACGGAATGCCACGTGGAAGAAAGTCACAATGAGCACCGCTTGCAACAACACAGATGGACGCCAGACAGAGCCCAGCCCAAGAACCTGGGTACCAGAGCTCCCAGCGTGACTGTTCATGTGTGGGACTTGGACCCGGTGACCCATGGGCTGGGTTCACCCGCCTGGTTTCCACTGAGAGGGCCCCGTGGGGCCGGGGTCCGTCTGTAGCCTGACTCAGGTGCTTGGTCCTGGAGTCTGGAAGCGTGCAGGGCTTGCTGAGCTGCACAGGGTGCATCTGCCACGACACTGTGTGGAAACTGCATAGCAACAAGTTTTTAAAAAGTGCCTGCCGGCCGGGTGCAGTAACTCATGCCTGTAATCCCAGCACATTGGGAGGCCAAGGCGGGCAGATCACCTGAGGTCAGGAGTTCAATACTAGCCTGGCAACATAGTGAAACCCCATCTCTACTAAAAATACAAAAATGAGCCGGGCGTGGTGGCAGATGTCTGTAACCCCAGCTACTCAAGGGGCTGAGGCAGGAGAATCGCTTGAACCCGGGCGGCAGAGGTTGCAGTACCAGCCTGGGTGACAGAGCGAGACTCCGTCTCAAAAAAAAAAAAAAAAAAGTGTCTGCCTCTCAGTGCGCCAGCTGAGTCCAGCCAGCAGGACAGAAGCCACTGGTACATCACAACTGAAGGTTCAACAAGGGAAATGGCAGGATGAGGGGGAGGTGGGCATGTCCCCCCAGACATCCCGGTCCAGCCCCAGAACCGCGGATGTGACCCCACGCGCCGGAGTGGACTCGGTGGCCACCATCACACTTGGATCTTGGATGGGAGATGATGCTGGGTAATCATCTGGGACTGATGGAACCACGGAGGGTCGGGGTGAGAATCAGGGATATGACCATGGAGGCAAAGGTTAGGGTGAGGTGAAGAAGGCCACGAGGCCAGGAATGCAAGGAGCACAGCTCTCGAGGTGGTGAGCACGAGGAACGGAGCACCTGGAGCCTCTGGAGGGCACGGCCTGCCCACACCCCAGCGGCCACCCAGGGAGGTCTCGTCTGGACTCTGGCCTCCAGAACCATCAGAGAACAAATATGCTGCTTGAAGCATGGAAGCTGTGGGGACTGTGGCTGTGGCTGGGGGACACTCAGGCAGTGGCTTTTCCGGGACCAGCGTCTCTGCAGAGGCTGCTGCTCTGAAAGCACGGTGGGCCACAGGGCACCATGCCCCCTTGGGTCCTGTGCCTGCTTCAGGAAAGGGGTAAGCAGTGTGGTATACACCAAGACCTCCTCCTGGCTTCCCTCCTCCGCATGGATCACTCCTCGAACACAGCCCCTGCTTTGTCAGGGTTCCGTAGCCTCACCTATCGCGGGCTGCACCCCATCCTTCCTCCAGACCCCTGGACCGGGGCCTAGGCCAACAGACTGATCTCGATGCCAAAGACCCGACAGCCACCAAACTGGCTTCAATAGGGCTATGTGTGGCAGGTACTTCACAGGGGGATGTGTTCTCATTTTCCTGGACTTTCTAATAAACTCTGGTCTAAAGAAAATCTCTTCTATAAAACGAGTGGCCAGTGCCAAGGGGTAGAGACAGAAGCTCCTTCTGGACACTGGCTGCTCCAGTACAGCCCGTCCTGCCCAGGTACGGAGCCCAGCAGCTGCGATCAGGACACTACAGTTCCACCGTGGGGGACCCTGGACCCTCGCCATGTCAGTCCTCTGTTTCAGCTTTGAGGGCTTTGACACATTCTAAAATCAACAGGTACTTAGAGCATTTTTAAGTCCCACCTCATGATCGATCATGAGACAGGGCCTTGATGTTATGAAGAAATATCAATGAAATCCAAGAGGAAAACAGAACTAAACTCATCGGGATAAATGATGGATAAACACTTTAAGTGCGTTTCAAGTCGCCCAGCTGGAGCCTCTGTTGGTCAGTGAAGCTTCAGGGTTCCCATGAGATGGATCTGCACGAGGTTCAGTCCTCTCTTGAAACACTGCCAGTTTGCAGGACCCACAGGGCAGAAGTCAAGACTGTCAGAGCAAGTGCTTGTCCTGAAGCTGGAAGGACTTTCAAGGCCTCATTCCCCAAACTCATTTTTTTTTTTTAAATCTCTGCTCGTCTTAAAAAATGGAGAGGCAGGCGCCCCAGCAACCTCTCAGGAGTAACTGACACACGTGACTTGCGGTGTCTTCAAAGGAACAATCTGCAACTTGCTACTGTTTAAACAGAGCAAGACTAACAGTCGCCAGCAGCTGGTTCATGCACAATGCCCTTTGCAGGTGAAAGAAAACAGCACTGGAGGGCCGACTGCAGAAGCAGACGCAGTGCACGGTGGACATCTGCCCCTTTTGGGGGCCCTGCCACGGTGCTTCCTGAAAACTCAGGTTAAGCTGACTCTGCTGTCAGGCTGATGAGGCTCCTGCACCCACCTTTGCTCAGCACGCCAGCCCAAATGGAAGAGCAGGTGCTATGGCAAAAATGAGTTCTTGTAGCAACTATTTTTGATACTGAAACTGAAAAGCGAGAGCAGCAAAGCTGTCCACAGAGCTCCTGACAGTTAGGCCCGGCTTTGGCTGCTGATGCAAGTGCTGAATGACGCTATTTCTGCGGCAGCCGGCCGCAGGCACTGACCCACCGCGGGATGTGCCCCAGGAGGCAGAAGAAATGCTGGGAACCGCACCTGACCTTGCCAGCATCCCCCAGGCAAAGCCAGGCACTTTGAGTTCATCGGTGGAGTTGGACGATACTCCTTTCCTGTTTGTGTGCTTAGCTGCTGCCAACAGGATGTGCTGGGTGAAGCCTTACAGAACACAGCCAGTTGTGTGTTTTATAAAGCAAGGCTCTCCTCCCCCAAAGACAAATAGAACCACAGGTGTGGAAGGGACACCCTCCACCGCACCCCGCCCTAGTAATCTGACACCACAGGCAAAGGCACGACCTGTGTGGGTAAGGTCCATTGTAAACGTTTAAAACTTCCTGTTCCTGATGCCTCAACTTCCCCGCACTGACGCACCTGTGATGGGCAGGGCCCTGTGACCTCGTGACCTTCACACACACACCAATGAAGCCCCTCATGCCTTCTCCTGTCTTTCCCCCACCGCTGACTTGCCCGCGGGTCCCCACTATCTGCCCTGCCTCTGGAGCCGCCTCCCGTGTGCCCCCCAGGCCCCTTGAGGTGCTGTGCGTCCCATCTGGAACCAGCAGTTCACTCGCTCTCCCAGCCACCCTTCCAGACCCCACTTACAACACACGACTAAGTAACGCAGTAGGCTGTGTATTCGTATTTGTTTTCCTGGTATCTTCGTATTTTAATGGATAAAACTAAAAGATGATAAAACTAAAAGATGACAACTTGAAGCCCCAGTGCATTCCTCTCAAATGGAGTGAAGTTTACAACACCTTAATTATAAAAGATTTATCTGATTCGAAAGAAAGCAAAGTGTACAGAAACTTCACTGTCATCTGTGAATGGCCTGAGAGCATCTGGATTTGGTTCTCAGCCTGAATGAGCATCCTGGAATGGTGTGTCTCGTCCATTTACGTGGAGACACATGCAACAGGCCTCCTGCAGGCTTGCGGCTCTGAGCAGGGCTCCTGAAGCCCCTCAGCTGCGAGGCCAGGCCCATGAGAGAGAAGCCTGTTCCAGAAACACACGAGGATGAAAGCTATGTTTTTGGCAAAGGAGACTTAGAGCAAGGAAATGACCAGGAATAAAAAAAGATTATATATTTAGAGGCCAGGTGTGGTGGCTCATGCCTGTACCCCCAGCACTTCAAAACGCCGAGGCGGGCGATCACTTGAGGTCAGGAGTTGGAGACCAGCCTGGACAACATGGCAAAACCACATCTCTACTAAAAACATTAATACAAAAAAGCTGGATGTGGTGGCACACACTTGTAGTCGCAGCCACTCAGGAGGCTGAGGCAAGAGGATCAATTGCGTGAACATGGGAGGTGGAGGCTGCTGTGAGCTGAGAACAACAAACCCCACAAAAACTAACTTCAACAAACATTAAATTTCACTACACACTGAGTCCAGCAGTTCTCCACCCATCTTTCTATTCCACTTCTCCCTCTCTGCCTCAACCTAGGGCAAGATAGGCTTGACCTGACGGGTCATGGCTCTGTACAGTAATTTAGTCTTAAGAAACTGAGATGCTGCGTATTTAAGAACACTCATGACTCAAAGGCTTGGGAAGGGCTCTTTAAATTTGCTCTTTTAATGCATAAATAAATCCATATCATGTATTACTTTCTGGAAAAGGGTTAAACTCAAATATCTGAAATGCTTTCATTATACCAGGTCAAGAAAAATGCCACAACCAGAAAAATTTATTTTAAAATAGAAACATACATTAAGCTTTAAAACAACCCACTCTCAAACAAAAGAGGAAAGAGGCTTTGATCCCAGAGTCCATGCGGAATGAATTCCATATGTGTTTGAAATTCACATAAGGAGCACTTAGAAAACCACCTGAAATGGAAATCCGACAGCCCCCCTGCCAGCACGAGGGCTCCCGCCCCTGCCAGCGTGAGGACATGGCCGAACCCCGGACACTCGTGTGCCGGGAGCCACCATAGCTCAAGGTGACCGGCAGCACCCAGCTCTGTGACCAAGACAGATGTTCACACGTGGGGGCATCGTAAGCGCTACCAGCTCCAAATCTGACGTGACAGGAACTTGGGAGATGTCTGAGAAATGTCCGAAGGGATTTTGGCAACACAGAAAATGCAATGTCTAGGAATTCCACCAAATGCTTCCAAAAATACTCATTGACAATTCAAGTTGCACTTGGCCGGCGGCAGCCTGGGCGGCCTTCAGTCCGTGTGGGGCGCCCGCGTGGCCTTCTCCTCGTAGGACTCCCCGAACTCGTTCACTCTGCGTTTATCCACAGGATAAAGCCTGCAACGACACAAATGAGCGCATCAGCAAACCCCACTGCAGGGGCTATTTTTCTAAGAGGAATTGGCATCCTCAATTTACTTTTCAGTGAGCTGCCACAGTGAGCAAATTAACTAAAAAGTTGAATCCTCAGAAGTTTTACTGCCAAGGGCTGAGGAGGGATTTCTGAGTTGTGTTTTGTTCTGCATGGCCAGGCCAGTGCGCTGCTCTCAAGGAAAGGGAAGCTTGACCGAAGGGACGACCCAGAGGCTGCACCGGCTGCCACGGCCGAAGGGAGGACCCGGAGGCCGCACTGGCTGCCTTCTGGGAACTGTGGAATCATGGAGACTCGAGTGATCAGAACAGGAACCGCCGTGTTCAGGGACCGCGTCTCATCAGCTATGAACACTTGGCAGGACACCGCCACCGCCTTTGAGCCTGAGCGCCCCAGAGGCCTTGCCAACATCACCCCTACGTATGGATGAGGAAGCTGTGGCGTGAGGGGCAGCTCTACACGGCTGTGAACAGAAGTACAGGGTTTCGGCTTAAAAACGGACCTGCTGCCCACCAAGGGCCCTGTGATCCCGGCCAAACACCGTTTGCAGGTCTGGAGCCAGAAACACACAGAGCCTGAGTATAGCACAGTTTCAGGCACGCCCCGGGCACCTGCGAGGACTTGGGAGCCACCTGAAGGGCTCACAGTTGAGACAGAACCCCGATGAGTGACAACCACACCACGCGCAGCAGCGTCCGGGGCTCCATGGCTTGGACAACCTCAAGCTCTGCAGGGGGCAGGAGGCCAACTGGGGGATCTGAGAATGGTGAACTAGGGACAGGAACCAAGCCCCGTTGTGAGTGTGAGTGTTGCTTATGGTGAAATGGCCCTTCCCGCTGACACACAACCTGGAGCTCCAGTGCAGGGGTTGCATGAGACAGCAACAGGGTGGGTGGGCAGCCGGCGGCCAGGCCTGTAGAGCTAGACAAGGGCGGCCATGAGCCACTGTGTGGATGTGCCAACTGCACCCGAACAAAGAGTTAAAACAGGCAGAACAATGCCAGCCTCACACTGGCTGGCACAGAGGCTCTGAAACACCTGGCGAGGCTGAGTGTGGAGACAGGGCGGGGACGGGAGCACTGCGCTCCCCAAGGGCCGGCACCCCGGACCTAGGCAGGACTCACCAGGACGGCCTGGGGGAAGAGGATCCCTCTCCTGCACTAGTAGGATGGCCCCAGGCCCTGAGGGGAGCCATGGCCTCGGAAGGGTGCAGGGAAGTGTCACAGCCATGGTGTGTGAGCAGTGGCCTCCTGGCCGGGGGGGAGGGAGATGGGAAGAGGGACCTCGAGGGCCAGAGAAAAGACACAGCCAGGAGACTCTGAGACACTTGGCAGCAGGTCTTGGGGGGTGACACACTCCTTCCACCCCTGGACAAGGCCCTGGGGCCGGGACTGGAGGTGAGGGCAGTGCTTGCAGTGGTCCAGATACAACCCTCCCGAGGGGAGCCCCAGATCCCTGGCTCCTACCCTGGCACAGCACAGCTGGAGGGAGCTTTTGCTGACTGAGAGGGCAGATGTCAGCCCTGGAGGGAAGCGGGAGGCCCAGGGTGGGGACTGAGCCTCTGCGTTTAGAAAATTCCGAGGCCCAGGGTGGGGCCTGAGCTTCTGCATTTAGAAAATTCCGAGGCCCGGGGTGGGGCCTGAGCTTCTGTGTTTAGAAATGTTGACAGAGAGGACAGATGTCAGCCCTGGTGGGGAAGCAGGAGGCCCAGGGTGGGGCCTGAGCCTCCGCGTTTAGAAAATTCCACAAAGCCTTTTCCTTAGCCGTCAGCCTTCAACCTGAAGGCCAAGCTGAGAGGCCAACACAAGGTAGTCTTCAGAGGCCCTGGTGGCTGGTTTAAGGGGTGTGGCCAATGTTGAGGTGAGCGAGCTCTCCAGTGACATTCTGCTCTGCAGGGACACACAGCCCAAGAGTGGCCCAGGGCCTGTTCCCGACGCTGGAGACCTGGGCCCGGGACTGCCAGCCGGACACTTCAAGGCTAGCGCCAAGTATGGATTAGCCGTGCTACGGTCTCTGTTCTGCTCAATAGCAATGACTGTGAATAGGTAAATAGCTTAAGGAGAGAAATTTGCTTTCAGTAGCTAATCAATAATTCACACAGAAACGAGTATTTCTAAAGCACAATGAGGAGACAGAGCTAGAACAGTTTCTTGCCAGGACATATCATGGGCAACTGGAACCCAAGTTTAGGCAAGACAGGAAAAACCACCACCTGCAAATTATCTTTTCCCTCAAATGGATAAACAGGCGCAGGGTGCTGTGAAAGCCATCATTCTGTTTAGCAGCAGCGCCACGCCGCTGAGACGGACCAAGAGCCGAGCATGCACAGCCGCACTCACCACCGCTGGTACAGGTAGACCAGAAACACCACGTCGTCCCGGAAGCAGGCCAGCCGGTGAGACGTGGGCATGGTGATGATGAAGGCAAAAACGTCATCAATGAAGGTGTTGAAAGCCTGCAGGGCCAGACAGGAGGAGGGTGAACTCCAGTTGCTGGGGCTGGAATCCTACTGTTTTTGGTAACCTAACCAAGCAAACGGCTTTTGGCAGATACTTGGAACTAACTAACTGGAACTCCTCACAGCAACAACAAAAAGAGCAGAAAGCCGGCAAGTGGAGACACGGCGCTCTGTTCCCTCATGGGCTCCCCACAGCCGCTGGCACCCGACACACTGCGGGTCTCGCCCAGGCTCCCACATCAGGGAACCCAAAGAGAATGGCCCGAGACCAGAGCCAAGGGCAGAGCCACCCGAGACCACAGCCAACAGGAGAGCCAAGGCGAGAGCCAAGGCTGGAGCCGCCCGAGACCACAGCCAAGGGGAGAGCCAAGGGCAGAGCCAAGGCTGGAGCCGCCCAAGACAGAGCTAAGGGGAGAGCCGCCTGAGCATTGCCCTTTCCTCTGGGAGCTTGTAATTGATTTCAGAAAAGTGCAAATCATGTCCCATTAACTCAACTCCGCCTGCAATGCTGAGGCACTTCTAATCCCACATGGAGCCAAGGGGGCCTCCACAGCTCTGCCGGCGGGGAATGGCCACGGCCCATGGGGGCTTCCATTCCTGCCTGGGAGGCCTGAATCCGTTGTCCCCAGGCACTGGTTACTGGGCCACAGGGGGTCTGTGTCTTGACACATGTGCTAAGAAGAAACATAAACACTAAAAAAAAAAGAAAGAAAAGAAAAAGAAAACCAAATCTGTGACAAGTGAGAGAAGCACCCCAGTCTTTCAGGATCTGAAGTTACTCTACAGCTCTTCGCTTTTTTTTAAAGGAGCCTCCTTAATATTTTTCAATGAAAGGGATAGCTGCAGATGCACTCTGGGCAGAGATGGCCCCGGTAATGCTGTTGGCTGGAAGATGCCCTTGCTTAAGCTCTGCTCAGTGAGAAGTGACTCCTCACCAGCTGTCACACTCACCTTGTAGGTGAAAGCCTTCCAGGGCAAATGTGCCACTGACTTCAACTGAAACAGGAAAGACAGGCACAGGTCAGCTGTGGGCAGCACAGGAGACGGGGGCCGGGCTGCGGGCAGCACACACCGCCTTACCTTGTAGTTCACAAAGAGCTGGGGCAACATGAAGAGGAAACCGAAGGCATAGACCCCTGCAGAAAGACAGACAGCACTCACGAGGTGCGGAGGGCCGGGCTGCCACGTCTACTCACAGACAGCACTCACGAGGTGCGGAGGGCCGGGCTGCCACGTCTACTCACAGACAGCACTTACGAGGTGTGCCATGTCTATGCATAGTGGGCAGAAAACAAGGTCTGCTGTCCAGACAACTTCAGAGTCTGTCATGGTGTGAAGCAGCTTTCTGGCTGGTAAGTTTATCAAGAGTCTACGACAACTTTGGAGAGCAAAGCTCTTCTATTTATTAATCAGTGTAACTGCTGCCCACGGGGTCAAGTCAGTGAGAGCACTGGAGCACCCTGGGGCTATGAGGACACGGCCTCTTGACCCACAAGGTCCTGCCCCAGGGGTCAGGTGTGGGACTCCTACCAGGGAGGACGGCAGTGCAGGACCCACCTGCTGTACACCAGACAGGCCCTCGTCCTTAATGCTCACGGGACCACTTCCCAAAGAGACCACAAAGCTGCGATCGGGGCTGGTCTGGTGGGGCTGGGGGATGGACACAGCAGCCCATGCAGCTGAAGGTGCCACCTGGGGTAGGCGGGGGTGGGCGGGCCTCCCAGGACATGTGGCCCCAAGCACAGGGTCCTGCAGGGTCCCCACACTGCATCGGCAGGAGGGGGCGCGCCGTGCACCAGAGCCTGGTGCTTCCATTTGCTCTAAGGAACCAGACGTGGATGGTGTTGTTTTAATGCTTAGGTTTCCTTGTTTCCATGAAGAAAACAGACAACAGTCATGCACCACACAATGCCGTTTTCATCAGCGATGGACACATGTACCAGGCGGCTGCACCACACAGCCTGGCGTGGAGGGGCAGCCACATCTGGTGTAAGCTCTCCGTCGCTTGTACAAGGACCTGTTTCTCAGAATCAGTCACTGTCATGAAGCCACGCAGGGCTTTATCTGCTCACAGCCTGGGGGGAGCCCTGGGCACCGCACATGCGCCTGAACAGGGTGGGGAGGGATTAGCCTCAAATCACAGGGGGGCCTGCCACAATGGGTTACAATGCAAGAACAATTAAATTGGTGTCTGCTGTAAACACTATTACTGAAGCAGGGAAGCACATGGACTCACCGTTGACGAAACTGTTGATTAACCAGGAGTACCAGCTGAAACGGAAAAAAAAAGAGAAGACTCATTTCTCGCATAGCTTAATATCTGTATTAAATTGATGAAAAATAATTCATTAAAAATCCTCTGAAAACACCCAGGTGCTCTCACGGCAGCTCGGCAGCCAAGAGCAGCAGTGCTGAGCCTGGTTCTCAAGCTGGAGACAGCGCTGAGCACCCGCGCCAGGCCAGCAGAGGCCGGGGGCTCCAGGACTCCTCTCGGCTCAGGGCCAGCACCCCACCTGGGCAGCAGAGGCCGGGGGCTCCAGGACCCCTCTCGGCTCACGGCCAGCACCCTACCTGGGCAGCAGAGGTGGGGGGCTCCGGAACCCCTCTCAGCTCAGGGCCAGCACCCTGTCCAGGCAGCAGAGGCTGGAGGCTCCGGGACCCCTCTCGGCTCAGGGCCAGCACCCCACCTGGGCAGCAGAGGCCAGGGGCTCCAGGACCCCTCTCAGCTCAGGCCCAAGCCTCGCATGAAGCCTGGTGGCCAGAGTCAGTCCTCTCAGCTACACCTTACCAGGGGGGACACTGAGGCCCAGAGCCCACCGTGTGCGGCTGCAGGGGCAGGACCCCTCCCAGGCGCTTGCCCAAGTGCCCCGGCCCCGGGTCTGCCCTCCAGTTGCACCCTGCTCTGGCTCAGTCATCCAAATGGCTTTCTCAGGGGAAAGACACAGCAGGTGAAGCGTGTGCGGCCTCCTACCTCTTGTATTTGATGTTCAGGAGTGAATAGACAGCGCCCCCGACACAGAGCGGGTACAGCAGGTACGACAAGTACTTCATGGCCTGCAGGGAACAAAGATGGCTTCCAGTTAGAGGCCCAAACGCCAAGCCTCTGCAAACACACTGCACGGAGCTCACCCCGACAGGGACAGACAGAACGAGCTACAGCACTCGGGGTGGCAGGGCTGCCCTGCAGGGGGCGGCGTGAGGGGCACAGGCAGGACATCGCGCACTCGCCACAGCCCCGGGAGGCACTGCACACGCCAGAGCCCGGGTGTAACTACAGGCGCTAGTTAACAATAATAGATCAATTCTGGTTGGTCAAAACCAACCAACCCACAACAGATCAATAAACATAATGGAAAGAAACCTGAAAAAAATGCCTACTAAGTGATGTAGTTACATCACCAGCTGTATCTATTCTGATTTCAGCTTTATAACTCCATGAAAGTCAGATATAAGCTGGTGAAGATTAAACCAAACTAAAATCATTCCTGTGCAGAAATGTTCTATTAACTTGAACTGAGAATTCCAGCTCCCCCGACAGCAATGGGGAAAGGTGGCGCCCTGTGCTGCTGGGGCCCTTCCTCCAGGCCACCGTGCGGCTGCGGCCGTCATGGCCCTGGTGACGGCAAGTGCGTTCCCAGCAACCACAGCAGACACCATGGCCTGCGTCAGCTGCCTGGCGAATGTGACTTACAAACGATGAAAATACCCCTACTATACGGTGACACAGGCAGGCTGTGCCTGTAAGGACTGGGAAATGAGTCTCTGCGAGCCCCCGCCCTTCCCAGTAAGAAATTTGGGTTTTATGTGTTCGCTCTTGGGATCCCTGCTCAAGGCGGGCTGACCCGTACTCCAAGGAGACTTCCGCACCGAGCAATGACCGTGACAGCCCCGTCTTCAAGAGTGTTGGATTTGCCTGGGATGCACGTGCCCTGAATCACACGTGACTTACCTGAGTATCGTACTCCTCGGTTTTCCTCTCAGATTCGCTGTAAGTGCCAAACTGTTGTGAAATTCAACACAGTCATATTAATAGACTCAGGGAGGATCTGGGCACAGCTGAGCTGTGACTAAGGGGCGTCACACATGGCTGCAGAGCTGACCCAGGCCTCGCTACAGAGGGTGCTCAGGTCCCTACCGGGCGAGGAGAGGACCCAGAGGACAGGGATCTGCATGGATCCTTCCCGCCTCACCCTGGCCCTGGGTCCCGCAAGCCTGACGGGGACAACGCAGCCTCACTGCTGTTCCTCGCTCAGGCGGCTCAGTTTTCAGTGCCACTCCTTCAGTGAGAACACTGCAGAGTGCACAGGCACAGCCAACACTGCTCCGAAGCAGCCGGCCAGGAGCCACGGGGCAAGGTGGAACACAGTGGGTGCGCTGCATCTGCTGGGCTTTCTGCCACCCCCTGCCCACAGCATGGAAAATCTCAGCCTGTGACTGCTGAGGGCCCCGCCTCAAACAAGGTCCGTCCGTGGGCACTGAGATTCAACTCCAGCTCTGCCCCAGCCCTCATCTGCCTAGGGGCCTTATGAGCACCCAGGCACTGGGGCAGCCACCAGCTCAGAGCAGGGGCTCACTCACTTGAGGATTGCCAGGACTGTACGGACCCCAGTCAGCACCAGCCTTGGGAGCGCCTCTGGGCAAGGTGCCAAAACGAAGCACCCGTGCTGGCCAGCCAGCATCCTTTCTCCCAGAGGCCGGCTCAGGCCCAGAAGTGCTGCCATCTGCACTGAAGAGGGTCAGAACTAGGTATATGACTGGGGAATCCTCAGGCAAAGAGAGTGGCTGCGATCAGAAACCAGCGCTGCCTCCACCACGGAGGCTCCCCTGACAGAAGCCTGCAGTGACTCATCTGCAGATAGCCACCTTACTCCATGCGCAGGGGGCAAAACCACACTCTTCAGAGAGGCTTGGGGTTCAGCCACTACAACTAAATCCTACCTCAAATTCGGGCATCAGGCCTCTCCAAAGAATAGTCATCTTCAATGCCTTCTTAACTTTCCACAGCTGAGGGGAGAAATCGGGAAATAGTTCCTTTAATATTCCAAGGCCAGGAGCCCCCGAATGAATGACCCAAACAGTAACGGGTAGGACCCGCTGCCCACGGCCCTGCCCAGCCCACTGTCCTCTTCCTGTCCCTCCCACAGCTCAGGCCAGAGCAGTGGGGGCCGGACCTGGGCCTCTAACCCACACCCGGCAGGTATACCTGGTCAGGTGGGCTGCACGGCCACCGCCCAGCAGACAACAAAACCAGCATGCGAGTGCGGTTCTTTACACCACCCTGCCTGCACCCAAATTAGCCCCCATCTCCTTCTGCCTGGCACTCGGGCAGCCCTGGAGCCTGTTTTGGGACCGCTCTGAGAGCCGCCACCTCCTGGCTGCATCCTTGGAAGGCATCACCCACGGAGCTCAGGACTGGTGCCCGAGCCGGGCATGGCACTGTGACTCGTACCTATGGAGGGCCCCTGCCTGTGGTGCTCCAGCGTCATTTAATCCAGCTCCTCCTCAACTGGCACATTTAATCCAGCTCCTCCTCAACAGGCACATTTAATCCAGCTCCTCCTCTACAGGCACATTTCATCCAGCTCCTCCTCTACAGGCACATTTCATCCAGCTCCTCCTCTACAGGCACATTTAATCCAGCTCCTCTACAGGCACATTTAATCCAGCTCCTCCTCTACAGGCATGACGGCCGCACAGGCCCCCACCCACAGGTGGGCCACCAACTGCGGGACCCTCAGACTCCGGCTCCCACCGGGGTGGCACAGAGCTCAGGGAGGAGCTAGGCGGATGTCTGGGCCCTCTCACCCTGAAGGCCATCGCCCCCCTCAAGTTTTGCTCCCAAGCTGGCCCTGCCCCACGAGGCTCCCTTTTGGCTGGGTTTTCTGAGCTCCAGAACAACTAGGGCTGGACCACAGGGCACCGAGTGATTTCCATCACTGCCTACCTGGCCGCTGTGCTCAGATCTCCAGCCGCAGCACGAGCCTCTCAAGGCCCCACGGTTTACACCAATGCTTTGCGCATGGTGGGATTTCTCAAGCAAGTGAAAACACTCTGCTTGGTGGACAGGGCCTCAGGACTCTCTGCCTGGTGGACGGGGCCTGAGGACTCTCTGCCTGGTGGACGGGGCCTGGGGACTCTCTGCCTGGTGGACGGGGCCTGAGGACTCTCTGCCTGGTGGACGGGGCCTCAGGACTCTCTGCTTGGTGGACGGGGCCTCATGAGCTGATACCACCCGAACACCCATTTCCCTGCTCTCCACTTGTTCAAAGCCTTTACACCCGCTACCTGACATCCCACAGCTTCCAGAACACTGAGGCCATCGGGAACAAGCACGCAGGCTTCCAACGAAGGTCTCATGTCCCGGGGCTGAAAGCCTTTCCTGAGTGTGTGGAGGCCCATGGACCTCAGACAGTTCAGGTCACTGCCCGGGACTCACCTCAATGGCAGCTCCAACGCCCGCCGGGACCAGCACCAGCAGGCTCGTCTGCTCATCCAGCAGGAACAGGAAGATGACCACGGTGCTGAAGCAGCGCCAGAGCACTGGGGATAGGATGGTCGGGCTGGGAGGGGGTGCAGGGCAGACCCCACCTGTGCCCCCCAAGTCACACACATACCCCCAGTCCCCCATCCCAACCCACCACGCCCAAGAAGCTCCAGATACTCCCCAGTCCACGTCACCCCGTTTAAAAAGAACAATGAAGCATCTAGCAGCTAGGAAAGTGTTTTGAAGGCTCCTGAACTGAACAGTTGGCCCCACACCAGCTCCACAAATACATGTCTGAGCCACACTTGCAAATGAGCATGGAACGTGGGCAGAGGTCGGATGACGGGGCCAGCACAGCTTTGCTTCCGGGCGGGTCTTATGCCAGTTCTGTGATAAGCGCGTGGCTTTTCAAGTCTGGATTTGTTTCCTCCCCAGCTGTACCTTAAGAACCACTCTGGCTTATCCAACACATCTTCCTCCTCCCACAAGCCCCCAGGGCAGGCAGGGGAGCCAGATCCACGGAGCCACAGGACAAAGAGTGGCCATGGGCACCCCAACCCGGGACGCTGGGAAAGGCATTAGGGTTCGGAGACAACAACACAGAACATGGCAGGGCCCCCAGGCTTCCAGGGCCACCTGCTTGGCTGTCTTTTCCATGTGAGAAAAACAACTTGTTTGGGTCTGATACTGAAGCCCAATGCTCCTCACTCCTAACCAACAGGACCCCCCACTCCTCCTCCTCACACCCGTCAACCCCTTGCCCCTGTCCAGACTGCAGCTCCCCATCCCACTGTGACAACCTCCACCCCTGCAAGGTCAGGAGGACCCCTCACTCACTTGGGCCCCTTAACCACGGCAGGCACCCTTGGCCAGGAACACCGGTCCCAGATCTTGGCAGGCCTCCTGCCTGGGCTGCCTGGCCTCAGGGGTCCCTGACTGCCCTCCCTAACAGCTGCACACTGCCTGCCACTGCCAGGCACAGCACCACGGGCCTATCAACTGCCATCACCTGGCAGGCCCCACACGCGCAGGCCTGCGCTGGTCGGGGAAGGAACACCGGTGGGAGGACGGGGCGAGGGAACCAAGACAGGGGATGTGAGGCCCCAGCCCTGCTCAGCGCCCATGAGCAGCCGGGAAGGCTCGAGAGGTCCATGCATCTCACTCTCCACAGCCCAGGCCCAGACCCCCTGCACGCCAGAGTCCGCAGCCAGGCCCGAAGCCGCACAGCCTCTGGAGGCCCTGAGCCGCGCAGCCTCCGACGGTCCCACCACAATTGCCGCAACGGCTCCCTGGGCTTTACGGTGCCTGGTCTCAGAGGCTTCTCAAGAGCCAAGCACACACCCGGGGCTGTGTCTGCAGCCAGCAGTGAGGCAAGCAGCCCTCTACCGCACGCTCCAGTGAGCGCCCCCTGGGCAGAGCATCTAAGCAGGGCCACGCTCGGGGCACCTACCTGCCTTGGTGGACATGCCAATCATGCTCTTCTTCTTCTTCCAGAAACTGATGTCATTTTTAAAGGCCAGGAAATCAAAGAGAAGCTAGAGAGAACACACACAACAGCAACTCACATCTCCTGCTGTTTCTATCTCCTGTGAGACAGAGATAGAGGCTTCATGTGTGACCGTGAGACTGCAGGTGTGCTCAGCCTCAGGACGCATCAGGATAGATGTCTACACTCGGGACCCATGCCTCTACGCGCCCGGCCTGCCACGTCAGAACCTAGAGTGCCCAGGCGGGCTTCACGGGGCACTTCTGAAATAATATGTATCTTTGACTTGAATTGCTGGAAAGGCCCACAGGCAATTGGAGGCTCTGAATTCCCCTGGATTGTGGGCCTGGATGGGTGCCCCTGCTCTCGGGTTGTGCCCACTCAGGGCAGCCTCATCTCTCAACTGTGCTAAAAACGCAAGGGCTGGGCATGGTGGCCCATGCCTGTGGTCCCAGCTACTGCAAGGCCAAGGCTGGAGGACCGCCTAAGCCCAGGGGTTTGAGACCAGCCTGGGCAACATAGTGAGACTTGTCTCCAAAAAAAAAACTTAAAAAAACCTAACCATGCATGAGCTCATCCTTAGAGACACTGACCTTTTAATAAAAATCGTTTAATTCTCCAGTACGGCTTTGGAAAGTTTTAGCTTGACTGGCAGCCAAACTCCCAGGCACTCAGAACCAGTGCCGGCCGCACTCCTGGGTGCTGCCTAACCACAGGCCAGCCCAACAGCTACAAGGATGGCTCTCCCTAGCAGCTCGGCTCCACGAACGACAGTAACAGCAGAGCAGCCTTGCTTTACCCATGGTTTACCGTCTGTGGTTTCAGTTACCACGGAGCAGTGCGATGAGATAGATATTCTGAGAGTGAGACCACACCCACGTAACTTTATCACACTGTCCTGTCCTGTTTCTGTTACCAGTTACTGTGGGTAATCTCTTACTAAGTGCTTAATTTATAAACTGAACTTTAACATAACCATTATATAATACATATATTTACAGGAGAAACCAGTCTTTCTAGGTTTTGGCTTCAGACATCCAATGAAGGTCTTTGAACATATACCCTGACGATAAGGGGAGACTACTGTATACACACCGGATGAGGATAAGGGGGACTACTGTATACACACCGGATGAGGATAAGGGGGGACTACTGTATACACACCAGATGAGGATAAGGGACTACTGTATACACACTGGATGAGGATAAGGGAGGACTACTGTATACACACTGGATGAGGATAAGGGGGGACTGCTGTATACACACCGGATAAGAAGGGACTACTGTATACACACCGGATGAGGATAACGGGGGACTACTGTGCACAAACCAGATGAGGATAAGGGGGAGACTACTGTATACACACCGGATGAGAATAAGGGGGGACTACTGTATACACACCGGATGAGGATAAGGGGGGACTACTGTATACACACCGGATGAGGATAAGGGAGGACTGCTGTATACACACCGGATAAGGTGGGACTACTATATACACACCGGATGAGAATAAGGAGGGACTACTGTACACACATCGGGTAAGGGGGAACTACTGTATACACACAGGACTGACTTTTTACATTTAAAATCAGTGTGTTAGAATTTATACAAGAGAAGTACTTTCTGCCAGAGGCTGCCCAGCTCCGCCCCAGCTCTGCATGGGGTCGGGGCCTGGGCAGGGGAGAGTGAGATGTCTGCACCTACTCCTGTCACTGGTGTGGACATTGCTCAGAGTACCCTGGATCCTTTTCAAAATCGTCCCCAAAGCCAGCACAGCGCAAGTCCCCAAGGCTGTGGACGGAGCTCTATGGTCCCTCCCTTTTCAGAACTGGGAGAAACTGCCCACTTGGACAATGGTCGCCAAGTGTCAGGCGTGCTGGCTGCTGAGTGATGGGAGCAGACGCTTGAGGGCCACAGGGCTGGACGGCGCCCACAAACTCCAGGTCCAGGGCCCCTGCAGGAGGCCCGGGACCCAGGGAGTCCCCCCAGTGCCTGCGGCAAGCCCCCCGGTGGACGACTCACATGGAACGCTGCGACAAAGAAGGTCAGTGCCAGGAAGTACAAGTTGGTGTCTACAAAAATTCCTTTCACCTCATCAGCATCTTTCTCTGAAAACCCTGTCAAAGAAAAAAAACATACAATATAAAACAAGCAATGTCAATCTTACCTAACATTACAAATACAGTTTTCAATATAAAAATTTAGGCCGGGCGCAGTGGCTCATGCCTGTAAACCCAGCACTTTGGGAGTCTCAGGCAGGCAGATCACTTGAAGTCAGGAGTTCGAGACCAGCCTGGTGAACACGGTGAAACTCCATCTCTACTAAAAATACAAAAATTAGCCAGGCATGGTGGCGCGCGCCTGTAATCCTAGCTACTGGGGGGACTGAGGCACAAGAATGGCTTGAATCTGGGGGGCGGAGGCTGCAATAAGCAGAGATTGAGCCACTGCACTCCAGCCTGGGCAACAGAGCGAGACTCTGTCTCAAAAAAAAAAATAAATAAATCTCGTCAACAGTTAAGGTTCATTTGACCAAAATCATAGCATTTCACATATTATGTTCTTAATAAAGCCAATTTCCAGACAATCAACCAGGTCATCTCCAAGGAGAGAAGTGAGGCAGGCGCTGCTGAGCCTCCGATTCAATGTCTGTGCGAGGATCTGCAGCAGGAGGTGTGGAGGCCCCAGCCTGTGTCAGGATTCGCGCTTGGACGCCCGAGGGGCTCCAGGGCGGCCTCACCCAGATGCCAGCCATGTGCGGCACATACCAAACTGCTGCAGGGAGTACACGGCGTCCTGCATGTGGATCCAGAAGCGCAGCCGCCCCAGCGAGACCTTGTCGTAGGACACGGTGAGGGGCAGCTCGGTGGTGGAGCGGTTTATGACCTGATGAAGAAAGCCACACTGAGGGCCCTGCCCTCATACCCTTGCGCCCAGCCTCCTGGCAGCCCTCGCCAACCGTGCCATCCCCCTTCCCAGCCCTGTGTGGCCCCAGGTCAGCCATGACTGGGCCCAGCAAGCGTCCCCCAGTCCCTCCTTCTGTCCCACCCCCGCCAGGACCCTGTGAGCTCAGCAGCACCAGCAGTGTCTAGTCTGTTTTGCCGCACGTGCCCCTTCAATTTCAAGCCGCACAAGTCCTGGTGCCCCAGAGGTGGTGCTTGCCACCCATCTGCTAGGAATCCATGGCACAGCATACAGCGCTGAGCTTAGCCTGCAGAGCCCCGGCCCGTCCTAAGAGTTGGAGACCACGGGACAAGCACAGCCCTGCAGCACATGGGCGAAGTGCCCTCAGGGCCTAAGGCACAGAGCAGGGGGTGGCCATGGGGACAACAGAAAGCTTCTGGAACGCAAAGCTAGCACAGGCAGTAGGGTGGATGTGTAGGCCTCAGAAGCATGAGCTTAGTCCTGCAGCCCGCCAGGGCCTCATGCACACAGGCTGCGGGCCAGGTCCCAGGGTGCTGAGGTAGGAGGGTGAGGAACGGGTTCACAAGCGTGAGCCCACACCCTAGAGCACGTGGACAGTGACCACACTCGGTAAGCGCCACCCTCCACGTGCTGGAACATCCAACGAGGGCTGTGCTCTAATCCACCTGCCCTGTCATGGCAGGCACTGCTGGTGTCAGGGTGTGGTGGAATCAGAGCCACAACCAGCAGGTGCCAGGTTGTTCTGAGAGCAGCTGTCAGGGCGCCCCCCGCAGCCAAGTGGCATCAGTGCACGTGGACAGTGGCCTCCAGGCACCCCTCGAGCTGCCCAGCGTGTCCGAAGGGTGTCACTGCCTCCTCCATCTGGCAGTGCCGGGCCCAGCCACAGAAGGTGCCGACTTCCTGCACCTGCTGCATCCCAGCTGCCTGCTTCCTCTCTCAAGACAGCACCTCTCAAATCTGGCCCCAAGTGAGACACAGCAACAGCGACACATGAGAGAGGCTGTGATTCGGGGGAAAAGCTGCCGTCAGCACACGTGTCCCCATAACTACTGCAGCGCGGGCCACCACTGGCACAGCTGCACCGCAAAGCCTGCCCTGGGCCTCTAACGAGACAGATCTGCAGACAGACACACAGGGCAGCCTTCTGCAGCTACCTGCCCCCGTCCACCGTCTCCTGAATACCTGCAAGGAGTCAGCGGCATGAAGCTTCACAAGAGGTGACCACGAGCTGGTGCCACAGCTCACACAGCTCTGCATGGGGCATTTTAGCAGAACTTGCTGTCCTGAGGTTTGTCAGCAGCACACCAGCAAACTCCAGCAAACAGAGAAAGAGGTTGGAATTGCAGGGGCCGACAGACAAACTATTCAGGGAGAGGCTGGAGCGCCAGACCTGCTCGCCAGCCACTGCCTGCGCAGCCCCCAGCCTGCAGGTTGTATAGGAGCAATCAGTGACCCCAGAAGGGAAGGAGGCAGAATGTTAGGGACCACGAGGGGTCTGAGGGAACAGCCGTACAGACGGACTGTTCTGAGAGCCGCAGTCAGCAGGAGGCAGCAGGGCCTGGGCAGAGATCAAAGCAGCCAGGTGCCCGCTCCTCCGTTTCCCAGCTGCACCCACCACCAGCAAGCTCTCTGCTCTCCCCAGGACTCAGTTTCCTCATCAACAAAAAAGGGGAAAGGGCCCGCCTCAGAGCTGCCGAAAGCCTTAAGTGGAAGTGGCCGGCTCCTAGTGGGTGGTCCGGAGTGACAGCGACAGCTCGCAGGGAGGCAGGGCAGGACAGGGCGGCGATCCTGCAGGGCCCCAGCTGAGCGTTCACCTCTGAACCCCAAATAACCTCATCCGTGAAACAACGCCACAGCTCCCAGCACCACGATTATAGAAAGGTTCACAAAGTGCTTAGCACAGTGCCTCATGTGCAGTAAGAGACATTAAATATTAACCGCTTCTATGAGTCTCAATACTGGCCAAAGGTTGGCTACATTTCATCTCCTCTCAAAGCAACTCTGGCAGAGCAGGCGCCAGAGCCCAGAGAGCAGCCACTTCTTTTCGCACAGGCCTTCCGCCTTGCCAGGGGCCACCCCGGGGGCTCCAGCTCCAAGGAAGGGCTGTCACCCACTCCTCTGGCTGCTGTGCAGGACCAGCCCTGGCGGGGAAAGCAGGAGTTTGCTCAGGACACTGTGCATTAATCTACATGGTACACCAGGAGGTCACACGCAGACGCTATTTCACACAGTACTCATGCACCTGCCCTCTAAGCGCTGCCCTCTACACGCTGCATAAATAATCTTTCAGGGGCCTTTCACCAGTGACGATCCAGAGGCTCAGCAGGACCCCGCGGCCAGCCAACAGCAAACCCAGCGCACCACCAGGGCCCCCCGTCACAGCCCTCGCACACTCGAAGGCAGTGCTTCCCAGCACGGGTAAAAGCTCCGTGTCAAATGTCAGCAATGGCCCTGTCCATTAGGGTGCTGGGGCTGCGGGGCCAGTCTTGGGGTCAGTGTCTTGCCAGCTGCACAACCGGTGGGCAGAGGCGTCACTCACCATCAGGTCCTTCACGCGGTTGCTGAGCTGGTCGATGAACAGGATGGGCAGGTAATGCACGGTCTTCCCCAGCTGAATCCTGGGATTAAAGCACAACTTTCCAAAACCAGCACCAAGGCTTTTACCTTTCAATGAATCAACACATCCAGACACTGGGTATACCCCAGAGAAGTGCCCGCAGCACCACCCTCAACTGCTTCTTAGTCACAATGACCCCAGGGCACGGCCTCCCCAAATGGAAGCAGAGAGCCTGACAAATATGCACGCTTGTGAGACCCACTCCCCACGAAGTGATGGCCACAGGTGGGAAAATGCCTCCATGGCCACTAGGAGCGGGGGAACTACAGGGACACGGCCGTACAGCGGAGCCCAGGGCCCTCTGCGCACTGACACGGCGCAATCCCAGGACGCACTGACACAGAGCAATCCCACGATGTGGCTGCTACACTTGGAAGGGCGAGTCACCTGCAGCCACCTGGGAGGCGGAGCTGTGGCGCAGGAGTTGGGAGGGATCCCCAACACATGGGAGACATGAGATGAGCTCAGGTGGCCAAACACATGAATTCCAATTATTGTATTTAACTGATGGCAAGTGATACTAAATAATCTAAACATTAACTTTTAAGTAAATCGAAATGAGCCAAGTTAAAAAATCACAAGGGGAGAAAAGCAACCCGTTCCTGTCAGCGCCTTCCATTTTCTCTCCATGGAAGCCTTCGCCAGCCAGGAGCAAAGGGCAGGATGCTCCAGCTTGAATTCCTTTCTTCCCCCTTCCAGCCCTGTGGTAGCAGCACAACCTCAACAAGGAAGTGGGAAAGAGCTGGGAGGCCCGGGCAGCAAGTGCCTCGCCACAGAGGGGACTCCAGGGTGCAGGAGTGGCCCACTGGCGAGTTCTGGCCAGCCAGGGTCCCAGCACCCTCCCTCTGGCGCTCCAGCTCTGGGGCCCCACTTACATCTTCATGTACCGATGCACATCGGCAGGCAGGGAGGACCCATCGAAGACAAAGTTGTCCGCCATCACATTGAGTGCCAGCCGCGGTCGCCAGTGGGACACTGGCTCATCCAGGGCGCTCGTCGGCTTCTTCTCTGCCTCGATCTGCTGTTAAGTGAGGAAAACAGAGGCCAATGCTGGGACAGAAAACCATGCCCGGGACAGCAGGGTCAGCACCCTAACCTGTGAACAGAATGGCCACGCAGACAGGCAAACTGTGCCCGGGACAGCAGGGTCGGCACCCTAACCTGTGAACAGATGGCCACGCAGATGGAAAAACCGCGCCCGGACAGCAGGGTCGGCACCCTAACCTGTGAACAGATGGCCACGCAGATGGAAAAACCGCGCCCGGACAGCAGGGTCGGCACCCTAACCTGTGAACAGATGGCCACGCAGATGGAAAAACCGCGCCCGGACAGCAGGGTCGGCACCCTAACCTGTGAACAGATGGCCACGCAGATGGAAAAACCGCGCCCGGACAGCAGGGTCGGCACCCTAACCTGTGAACAGATGGCCACGCAGATGGAAAAACCGCGCCCGGACAGCAGGGTCGGCACCCTAACCTGTGAACACATGGCCACGCAGATGGAAAAACCGCGCCCGGACAGCAGGGTCGGCACCCTAACCTGTGAACAGATGGCCACGCAGATGGAAAAACCGCGCCCGGACAGCAGGGTCGGCACCCTAACCTGTGAACAGATGGCCACGCAGATGGAAAAACCGCGCCCGGACAGCAGGGTCGGCACCCTAACCTGTGAACAGATGGCCACGCAGATGGAAAAACCGCGCCCGGACAGCAGGGTCGGCACCCTAACCTGTGAACAGATGGCCACGCAGATGGAAAAACCGCGCCCGGACAGCAGGGTCGGCACCCTAACCTGTGAACAGATGGCCACGCAGATGGAAAAACCGCGCCCGGACAGCAGGGTCGGCACCCTAACCTGTGAACAGATGGCCACGCAGATGGAAAAACCGCGCCCGGACAGCAGGGTCGGCACCCTAACCTGTGAACAGATGGCCACGCAGATGGAAAAACCGCGCCCGGACAGCAGGGTCGGCACCCTAACCTGTGAACACATGGCCACGCAGATGGAAAAACCGCGCCCGGACAGCAGGGTCGGCACCCTAACCTGTGAACAGATGGCCACGCAGATGGAAAAACCGCGCCCGGACAGCAGGGTCGGCACCCTAACCTGTGAACAGATGGCCACGCAGATGGAAAAACCGCGCCCGGACAGCAGGGTCGGCACCCTAACCTGTGAACAGATGGCCACGCAGATGGAAAAACCGCGCCCGGACAGCAGGGTCGGCACCCTAACCTGTGAACAGATGGCCACGCAGATGGAAAAACCGCGCCCGGACAGCAGGGTCGGCACCCTAACCTGTGAACAGATGGCCACGCAGATGGAAAAACCGCGCCCGGACAGCAGGGTCGGCACCCTAACCTGTGAACAGATGGCCACGCAGATGGAAAAACCGCGCCCGGACAGCAGGGTCGGCACCCTAACCTGTGAACAGATGGCCACGCAGATGGAAAAACCGCGCCCGGACAGCAGGGTCGGCACCCTAACCTGTGAACAGATGGCCACGCAGATGGAAAAACCGCGCCCGGACAGCAGGGTCGGCACCCTAACCTGTGAACACATGGCCACGCAGATGGAAAAACCGCGCCCGGACAGCAGGGTCGGCACCCTAACCTGTGAACACATGGCCACGCAGATGGAAAAACCGCGCCCGGACAGCAGGGTCGGCACCCTAACCTGTGAACACATGGCCACGCAGATGGAAAAACCGCGCCCGGACAGCAGGGTCGGCACCCTAACCTGTGAACAGATGGCCACGCAGATGGAAAAACCGCGCCCGGACAGCAGGGTCGGCACCCTAACCTGTGAACACATGGCCACGCAGATGGAAAAACCGCGCCCGGACAGCAGGGTCGGCACCCTAACCTGTGAACAGATGGCCACGCAGATGGAAAAACCGCGCCCGGACAGCAGGGTCGGCACCCTAACCTGTGAACAGATGGCCACGCAGATGGAAAAACCGCGCCCGGACAGCAGGGTCGGCACCCTAACCTGTGAACAGATGGCCACGCAGATGGAAAAACCGCGCCCGGACAGCAGGGTCGGCACCCTAACCTGTGAACAGATGGCCACGCAGATGGAAAAACCGTGCCCGGACAGCAGGGTCGGCACCCTAACCTGTGAACACATGGCCACGCACGGGCACAACTGGGGAGAGCCCAGCAGAGAGGGCACAGCAGCCCCACAGCTGCCAATTCCCCCAGACTCTCGCAAAACACCCCCCCATCCTTATCTTCACAGAAGCCAGGGGGTGCTGCTTTGCAACATGTGGTCACGGACTTTACCAATTCCTTTTTTGGGGTCCTCAAACTAAGTGGGCCCACTTCTCAGAAGTTGAGAGGGTGAGAGCCCCCTGACCTTGGCAGAAGACTGTACAAGTCCAGAGCTCACACAGCCCTGTGGCTGTAAGGAGAGTGAGAGGGAGTCAGCTTCTAAAACCAAGCATGTGGAGCTGCCTAAAGGAGGAGATACACTGAGGATTATGCATGGCTCTTAAATGAAGTTAAACTTAAAAGGGACACTGACTGACATGGAAATCTTAGCTCGTTTCAGATCTGATACATTCTAGGAAACACTATCGCCTTATCCCTTTCCTACCTAAAGACACAGTTTAGCAATAACTTACATTACAAATGGTCTTCCACACCTCCTCACATTTGCTACCTGCAAGGGAGGCTACCTGCGCTACATGCGACATACCCATCACCCCACCAACTTTTCAGGACACTGGTGAGGAGGGATGCGGGCCCCAGATAAGGGGGACATGGAGAGGGGCAGGTGAGGGATGTTCCTAAGGAGACAGATGCAAACTGGGGAGAGGCAGGAGCAGGTGTTGGCAGGGCTTTCAAAACCACATCAACTCCGAGACACCTCTCTTTCTCTCTCTCCAGAACAATTTCACAGCCTCTTCCTGGAAAGCTGCCATCTTGTTTTGTAAATTTTTCTGAGGCAGAGTCTCCCGCTGTCGCCCAGGCTGGAATGCAGTGGCATCATCTCACCTCACCGGGTTCAAACGATTCTCCTGCCTCAGCCTCCCGAGTAGCTGGGATTACAGGCACGTGCCACCACGTCCAGCTAAGTTTTGTATTTTTAGTAGAGACAGGGTTTCACCATGTTGGCCGGGTTAGTCTCGAACTCCTGACTTCAGGTGATCCACCTGCCTCAGCCCACCAAAGTGCTGGGATTACAGGCATGAGCCACTGCACCCGCCTTGTTTTGTAAATTATCTCACCTTCCAGTCAACACAAAGGTGGGTGTCAGAATTCCCTTGCTTTATCCTTGGCCTGTGTTCATGATCACTTAATTGACTTCCAGTTTTTATTTGCGCATACACCTTTCTACAGATGTACAAACTACAACTTGTACCTCTACCTTTTCCATAATCTCCAGTTACATTCTTAGAATAAACATCTAGGAATAGTCCAGTCCTACACAGAATGCAGAATGAGCCCAGCTCTCATCCCAGAGCTCCTGGTGAGAAGCTGCAGGCCAGCTCTGCAGGACCAGCACTCCACCCCACCAGGTGCAGTAGGTGCCCCCAGAGACTGAGAGGGCCCACTCCCTGAGGGACTCTGCATAAAGAATGCCAGCGATCACTTCAACTGCCCCTAATTCTAGATAAAACTTGTCTGCAAACTCATGGATATGATTCAGCTGAAAGTCAGAAATGCACGCCAGTAACATTCCAATGGCTTTTGGCTTTACTCCCAACAAAGTCACTGGAGCCCTAGACATCGCCCGCCTGTGTGGAGAAAGACATGTCCGTTCTGACGGGGAGGCACAGCCTGTTGTCAGTAACCCATGAAGACCCTCACCTGTGTATCAGACTCCCCAGTGAGCAGGTTGATTTCTTCCGGCTTGGGGACCATGTAGGTGGTCAGAGGACTGACCAGGTGCACCTGCTTCCCATCATGCCACGGCAGGACCCCAGCATGATGGAGGAAGATGTAGGCATACAGCGTCCCATTGTTTCTCGTTTTCTTTGGTACAGAAACATTAACTGTCCTGAAACAGAACAATGATTTCCACTACATACATATTATATTCTGTGTCTTTAGAGACTATTCAAATACCTTTACAAAGCTGTTTCAATAAACTAATTTTAGCTCAGAAGTACTAAAAATGAAACCCACTTGCCCGGGGCTTTACGAGTCCTGGGTGTGTGTGTGTGTGTGTGTCCTGAGAACTCGGCACAGGTGTGGGCGCCTACAACTGAAAGCAAAACGGCTTGCACTTTCTGCCTCCATCTCAGGAGGCTGAGAGGTCAATGACCCACCTGAGGCCACAGGGCTGAAGCAGCCAGATGGAAAGCAGCTTCTGGGCCTGGCCAGGATACCAGCTGACCACACACACTGAATCACCCAACTCCGAAGCGACAGAAGGGAAGGGCAGTAGCCGCGAGGGCTCCAGGTGCCTCGGCCCACACTACTGGAGTCTCAGAAATTTAATGTGGATAGTTTTTTTGGGTGCCGTAGTTTTAAAGATAAAAAAGATAATCAGCCACAAAGGACTGACTTTCAAGCCTGTCTGCCCTGACTGTGCGGCATCCAGCACGAGCTGAGGAAAGGCCCACTGAGCTGCTACAACTGTAGGCCTCGGACCAGGCGCCTGGCTCTTCACCCGCACACCAGGGCCCGATGTCCATACTACAGCCCCATGGAAAAACCTCGCATTCCACCTGTTTATGGTTACATGAGTTCTTCTTCCTCTTTAAAAGTCTCTTGAGACGAGGTCTCGTTGTCACCAGGCTGAAAGTGCAGGGTGCAATCATAGCTCACTGCATCCTCAACCTCCTGAGCTCAAGTGACCTCCCGCCTCAGTCTCCCGAGTAGCTGGGACTACAGGTGGGCGTGCCACCACGCCTGGCTAACTTTGAAAACTGTTGTAGAGATGGGGTTTTGTTACATTGCCTAGGCTGGTCTCGAACTGCTGGGCTCAAGTGATCCTCCCGCCTTAGCCTCCCAAACTGCTGAGATTATAGGCATGAGTCACTGTGCCCAGCCTCTCCTTAAAAATCTTATGGTTGGCCAGGTGTGGCGGCTCACGCCTGTAATCCCAGCACTTTGGGAGGCCGAGGCGGGCGGATCATGAGGTCAGGAGTTTGAGACCAGCCTGGCCAACATGGTGAACCCCGTCTCTACTAAAAATAAAAAAATTAGCCAGGCGTGGTGGTGGGCGCCTGTAGTCTCAGCTACTTTGGAGGCTAAGGCAGGATAATCGCTTGAACCTGGGAGCCGGAGGTTGCAGTAAGCAGAGATTGTGCCACTGCATTCCAGCCTGGCAACAGAGCAAGACTCCATCTCAAAAAAAAAACAAAAAAAAACTTACGGCCAAAGTTGTAATGAAAAACACAAAGGAATCTATGGCTCCTCACTACCCAGGAAAGAGTACCTCTCCACCAGGACATCTTAAGTGTCTCTCTTCAGGCAGGGGGTGCAGGGCTGTGTATCTCTGGTGGAATGTGCACTTCAAGACACTTGAGGGGGAGCTGTGTTAGAGTGCTCATTCTCCCCACTTCCTCCAGGCTGACACTGTGCCAGGTCAAATGGAAAACCTCACTAGCTGTCCTTGGTAACTGGTACAGGGCCCGGCATGGAAGAGGAAGTATTCATGTCTGGGAAATTAAACCCAGTGCAGATGAATCCTGAACATTTTTGAAAGGTGTGGGCAGCTACAACCGACTGGTGACCAAGCCAGCACTTCTGGCCTCTCTTTCATGGAGGCAGAGAGAGGGCAGTAACTGGCTTGAGGTCACAGGCCCAAAGAGGCCAGGCAGAAACCGGCTTGCCAGTGCCTCCAGCTACCCACAGGGGCTGGCCGCCCAGAGGGCGTGGAGTCCAGCATGAGTCTCAAACTTTCATTATTCTCTCCTCAGATACCTCCCAAGCAATGAAGGGAAATTGTCGACTTGTGAGAAGCAAATCATATTTAAAATTATACTTATTCAATTAAAAAAAATTAGGCCATGTCAGATGTAATTTTTAAGGTACTCTACATATTTGGACATTGATCTATTTTAACGTTATACGTCACTTATTTATGATTTTCTACAAAATTACTTCCTCCATCCTCATCCCTTTTCCCTCACAAGTAACTTAAGCGAACTACTTCCACCAGGAAAAGACAAGTTGGCCCCGGTAGTGAAACTGCAGAGCTGTCTGCTCTCCACTGGTTCACCAAGCGTGGCCCCTGCTCCTTCGGAGCCTCCCCGTGCAGGACATCCCACTGCCATCAGACTGTGCTGAGAGCCACTTCCTAAACGACATTCATCACCTGTCACCTTCCAGGCTGAATGTTTACAGGCCACGCATAGGCCTCCAGTTACGATATCCTACCACTTAAAGACATTCGGTAAGACTAGTTCTCTAAGATAAACATGTCATGTACAGAAAGCTAACTTTTAAACAATCTGAACATGAGTAATGTTTTCCCTTTCACTGGCATTTTGTCCTACGCCCATACCTTTCAAATTTGGACTCCACATCAAAGTCTTCCACATTCAAGACCAGGTCGATGTTGTTCTCAGCACCCAGGTGGGACCTCGTCGTGGTGTACACGCTCAGCTGGAAAGGAGGGGGCGTCGAGAGCCAGCTCGGCCAGGCCCTGGCAGGACGCACTCGCATCCCACGGCCAGCTGGAGGGCGGAAGACCTGGCCGCTGGGGAACCAGGAAAGGTTCCATCTCGACTCGCGCGGCCACAGCTCCGAACTGGGAAGGGACAGCGGCGTCTGGGGCCTGAAGGAGAGGCCCCCACCCCAACCCGCCCGGCCCCCGGCCCCGCGGACGCTCACCTGCAGCTTGGGCCGCCGCGCCAGGTAGGGCTGGATGCAGTTGGCGTCGCCGGAGCACGGGCGGGTGTAGACGATGCCGTACATGACCCAGCAGGTGTGCACCACGTAGACCACGAACACGCCCACCACCAGGCTGGTGAAGGAGCTGCGGCCGCTCCACATGGCGGCCCCGCGCACCGCGCCCGGCGCCCACTGCCCGCCCGCCTCTCAGCCGCGGGCCCCGCCCGCCCGGCGCCCAGCCCGCCGCTCCGGGCTCCGCCGCTCACTGGAGAGCCGCCGCGCGCCGCCGCCACCGCCGCGGGGGAACGAATGCGCCGCGCGCCGCAGACCGCCGGCCGCCCCGCATGCTCCGGCCCCGCTCCGACCTGGCGCCGCGGGATTCGCCGGCCCAGCGCGCCGCTTCCGGGCCCCGCCGCCTGCCGGAAGTGGACGCGCCGCGCGGCTCCCTGGGAAGCGGAGTCTCGGCCGCCGTCGCGCACGCGCGTCCGGGATGCGGCGCGTGTGTGACGTTACCCGCCCGCGCCGCCCTCCCGGCGTGCCTCTCAGGCACCCAGGCGCTCCGATGTTGGGGCCGCGGAGGGCGTTCGCGGGGCGCCGGGGAAGGCTAGGGCCGCGGGGTCCCCGGGGCGCCGCCCCGAACCGACGACGCCTGCCAGACCACCAAGTGGGGGCCATGTCGATGTGTGGGGAGCCTGGTGGAAGGTGGTACTGGAATTCCGGCACTGGGCCTGCAACCCTTTTAGTCCACAGTTATCAAAATCTAAAGGGAAGAAAAACGAAGTGCTCAGAACCCTCACAGAAGCCAGGCACCTCGTCCCGTGTGTGGGGTTTTTTCCCCAGTACAAACCCATTGTGGGGACAGGCGCTTTTGAAGAAAAAATTCAAATTCCCCGGCTGAAGTGGCTTCTCACAGCCTTGAACCTGACCCCCAGCTTCCCGCTAAGGCCGAGCGTGCCCAGCACGGCGAGGTCAGCAGAGGCTCCTCGGAGGGCGGCCGGGGGAAGTCAGTGGGAGGCCCTCGGGCAGCCAGTGGATGGGCCAGCGACCTCCCTGACTCCATCAGAAGCGCTCAGTCTGTGCCTTTCAGTTACTGGAGCAGCTCCCGTCCTTTGGCCAGTTCTCTGGAAGGTCGTTTCCTTTTCTGTCTGTGTCTGCCACACGTGCACCACAATCGGAAAACCTTGTTCGACATTTCTAGAAAGAGTAGATGCTACTGAAGACCCAATAGATTGCTGAGGGTTTTCAGAGCAGGGACAATTGCATCAGGGTGCTGGGCTCCGGGAAGAACTCAGAGGACTTGGCTCCCTAGCGGATGGGACAGTGATTGGTGCCGAGACTGGGCCAGAGAAGGAGGCCTGCCTGGAGCAGGCACCCGAGGCCGCGTGCAGGGACGGTCCTGGGCCACCAACCCCTGAAAGCTGGGCCAGGATCTTCGGAGCTGTCCGAGGCTTTTTTCGCCCCTCTCACTCTCATGCACCTGGTTACCCTCCCCACAGAGTCTTCTCACGGCGCGGTTTTCGTCTACCATTGCAATGGTGTCTGACTACACCCAGTGCCTCTGTCCTTCCCCGCCTCAGTCTGTTCTCGCTTCTTGGCAAACCTGTCCTTGGAAAGCCCTCTGCTGACTCCTGTTACCCTGATCAAATGCATCCTCCTCAGCAGGCTCGTGAGCCCTTTGCAGGGTGGCCCAAGAGGCATCACGCCCTGCTCTCCAGCCACTCTTGGGGGCCCCTACAGGGCCAGGCGTCCCACACCGGCAGCAGGTGCTGGTCCTGCCACAGTCTGTGCGACATGTGAATGAAGGCTGTAGACCTGTGGTCTGCGGGAGGCAAATTCCAACTCCAGCTGTCAAACATAAGGGGACTGGCAGGCTATCCAGGGTGGACATCTCACGGCATCCAGAGGCAGGGACCTAGCCAGGCCTCAGGAAGGAGCTGCAAACCCAGGAGCTCTGGGGTGTGGCTTCATCTCCCTCCCTCCCTAGCACCCTACCCCCACCTCTCCCTGTTCTTCAGATGCCTCATTTTCCTGTCAGGCACCTGGCCAGCTCTAGGAGCTGGAATCAGGTTGGTGCCTCCTTGGTCAGTGTCCACCCCTAGTGTCATCCACAGTGGCCAACGGAAGGGGTGGCTGGTGGTGCAGGACATTCGCCATCTTGGGAAAGATGACAGAGACAGGAAGAGCCTCTCCAGCTGAGCAGATGAGAGGTTCTGCAGTGGTCTGGACACATTTGCACACTCGTGGCCGTCCCCCTGCCCTGTTGAGAGACCAGATGAGGAAAGGGAGTCCTGCATCTGTCGCCTTCTGACTCTGACCGCCTGAGGCTGGGCTGCTGGCGAACCACGCCAGCATGTGACAGCACTTGAAAGAAAGTCCCTGGAAAGAATGTGGATCATTGCAGAACTCCCTCGAGAAAGCGCCAGAGGAGGACCCCATTCAGCACCCCACAGAACTCCTCAAACTCCTGCCCACACTCCCCCAGTGTGGTGGCTGCTTCTGTCTCCCCAGGCTTAGTTGGCCTGGGTCTTGAAGGCCTCTCCTCCTGCTGTCCCCACGCAGCACCCTCTCTGCCACTGCACAGCTGGATGCAGTGAAGGCCAGGCAGCTGTGGCTGCTTGGGCAACAGGAGCTGCTTGACCCTGTTCTGCCGGCCTTGTTGGCCTCACTCCCGTGGGGAGCCAAGGTTACCCATGTCTCTGAAGCTAAGGCTTGCTTTCTAGGCCTGGGGGAGTCACATCTTGCATTCGTACTCACTGAGCTCCACGTCTATGGTTAGAGAATTTATCAACGTTTTAAAATGCTTTTATCAATTCCATCATTTGAGGGCCCTCTGGCAAGGAACCTGTTAGTACATGGAGTGCCTGGAATGTTCCAGAAAGCTAACACAAAGAGCTGGCCCTTGCTGTCCTTATACATTGAGGACTCCAACGGCCACTCAGGATGACAGGAAATGCAGGCACCAAGAGATCTGGTTCCTTTGTGAGGCCCTCAGGCAGTGGTCAGACACGAAGGAAATAGGAATGGCACCCCCAAACCACACCTCTCCCTACGAGGCCACAGCTGCCGATGCAGTCTTGCGAGGGGGATGGAGGGAGAGAGGAGGGCATCGGAATGTGGACACACCCTGCTGTGAGGGCTGCGGGGGTCCTCAGACTGGAGCCCGCCCCCAGGCTCAGCTCAGCTCGGGGACCTCGTGCCCGGGCTTTCCTGGGGAGGAAGATGTTGGATCTCCTGCCTCTCTGTATTCGTTCACACTTTGGGTTTCTCTCTCTTCCGCGTGTTCTAACATCTGCGGGATTTTTTTTTTTTTTGAGACGGAGTCTCGCTCTGTCGCCCAGGCTGGAGTGGAGTGGTGCAATCTCAGCTCGCTGCAAGCTCCGCCTCCAGGGTTCATGCCATTCTCGTGCCTCAGCCTCCCGAGTAACTGGGACCACAGGCGCCTGCCACCACGCCCGGCTAATTTTTTGTATTTTTAGTAGAGACGGGGTTTCACCGTGTTAGCCAGGATGGTCTCAATCTCCTGACCTTGTGATCCGCCCGCCTCGGCCTCCCAAAGTGCTGGGATTACAGGCGTGAGCCACCGTGCCTGGCACATCTGCAGGATTTATGGATGAAGGGCCACAAACCCACATTTGGTCTCATTCAACAGATGTTGTGTTGGCAGGGCGGGGTGGAACTCTGTCTCTGCCCACACTACCTGCCCCTGGGGTTGTAGTTCTAGGAAAGCAAGTCTCAGACTGAGTTTTGATCCGGATTAAATTCCATCCCAGGTGCAGATATTTATAGGCAAGCAGGGACAAGAGCCCTCAGGCAAAGCTGGGTATCCTGCGATGGGTGCCTCTGGGAGTTCGCAGATAACAAGGCCTTTTCCTGGAGGCAAAGCAGAAGCGTTCTGTGGCAGACCAGCCAGCTTTCTAGCAGGTCAGGGGCAGGGACATCTAGGCCCAAGGTGTGACCCCTGTGCCCAGGTGCTGGCTTGCCTCTTGGCAAGGACACAGCTCTTACAGGACTTCCTAGCCCACCCAAGAACATTTTTCCATCATCGAAAAGTTATTGATAAGATTTCTCCATCATTGAAAAGTCATTGATAAGATTTCTCCATCATTGAAAAGTCATTGATAAGTACCACCATGTGCATGAGCAGCCCTCCAGGTGCTGGCTTGTGGGCCAGTGTTTGAGAATCTTGCCAGTTGAATGTGGGCATCTGCTGAGGGTTCCCCAAAGGCTAACCGTTCGTGCCAGAGGGAGGCCGTGGCTCATTCCTAGGACCCTGGGTGAGACTGGGGCTCATGCACACACAGGTATCGATGGCATGGGCTGTAACGAGCTGAGTGCCTGCTGCCACTTCCTAGTGGGGGGGCTCCTGGAGAAAGAGGGGAGGCTGCTACTCTCCAGGGCCGCAGGGAGCCCAGAACGCCATCTCCTGGTGTCAGCAGCAGCAAGTCCGTATGAGTCTGCAGCAACTTAGCTTTTGCCTCCTTAGAGGAAATAATTCATCCAGGGGGCATAAGGCAGCGTGAGAGACTGAGGTAAGTTTCAGAGCAAGAGTGAAAATTTATTTAAAAAGTTTTAAAGCAGGAACGAAAGGAAGTACACTTGGAGGAGGGCCAGGTGGGCCTCTTGAGAGAGCAAGTACACAGTTTTGACCTTTGACTTGGGGTTTATATGTTGGCATGCTTCTGGGGGGCTATGTCCCTTCTCCCCTGATTCTTCCCTTGGGGTGGGCTGTCCGCATGTGCAGTGGCCTGCTGGCACTTGGGAGGGCCGCGTGCACAGTGTGCTTACTGGAGTTGTGCGGTGCCTTCTTGAGGCAGTCTTCCCTTACCAGTTCCTAGGGGAAGGTCACACGCTGGTTAAACTTTGCCACTTTGCCTCGTAGTGTGCATGCTTGACTTCACTCACCAACTCCTGAGATTTTATTTTTTAATGTAAGTTCTAGGGTACATGTGCACAACGTGCAGGTTTGTTACATAGGTATGCATGTGCCATGTTGGTGTGCTGCACCATCAACTCGTCATTTACATTAGGTATTTCTCCTAATGCTATCCCTCCCAGCCCACGGCAGGCCCCGGTGTGTGATGTTCCCCGCCCTGTGTCCAAGTGTTCTCATTGTTCAATTCCCACCTGTGCCGACTCCTGAGATCTTATAGGGAAGTGGCTCATCACCAGTTTCAGGTGTTTTCTATCTGTTGGGAGCCCGCCTTTCCCTGGCACCAGCTGCAACCAATAATTATTTTAGACAGTTTAACAACCACTTGACCATCACCTGACGATTGCCTGACATTTCTGTTGGTGTGCGGGCCCATCTCCTGCCCTGCTCATGTGGGGCTCAGTCTGCCCAACCTTTCCCCAAGGGCCTGTCTTTAATTCATTTGTGGTAAGCCCCAAGCAGAATGGACTCTTGTTATGATCCCATGAACTGCTCACGGCCACCTCTGTGGATGAACACCTAGCGGCTGCTCTAAATACATGCTGTGAAAGTTGTCAGAATCAAAATGGAGTCACTAATGTTAAGAAAGCCCTGACAAAGAGTGGTGGGGAAGGCCACGAAGAGAGGACACTTATGCTTGCATGCCTGATACCAGAAAGGACTACAAAAACCATAACCCGGCACAGAGGCCATCGCACCCTTACACAAAAAATATTTCGGCAAGGACAACTGCCCAGCAATTGCCTGTCCAACCTCAGACTGGAATCACCTTTGTTATTGATGTTTGTAACCAAGGATAATTACCTCAAAACCATTGTGATCCTGCTCGCTTTTCCCTTTAAAGACCTTCGTCTTCCTTGACCTCCCTGAATAGACATATGGTTTACTATGGTGTGTGTACTCTCCTTGTAATGTTCTGTTCTCAAGCTAACATCTATTCTTCTAGAGAATCTCTCTCTTAGGCTGACAACGCTGTGAATCTGGGCTCCCAGGAACTGGGGCTGACATCAGAGGGGTGGAAAGAGAACAGCAGCTCTCCCTGAGGGGATGCTTGCCAAGGATAAGGAGATGATGGTTCTCTGAGGATTATTTTATATTCATCTAAAAGGGTATTTTTGTTGTTATCCCTAGCCTTTTTTCCCTTTTAATTTTCTGATGAATAATTTAAAGAAAACCCATTTTAAGTGTGCAATTCTATGAGTTTTGACAAATGTCTTCACCCATACAAACCCTATTACAATGGGGATATAGAACATTTCCATTACTTAAAAACAGCCAGGCACTGTAGCTCATGCCTGTAATCCCAGCACTTTGGGAGGTCGAGGCGAGAGGATTACTTGAGCCCAGGAGTTCAAAACCAGCCTGGGCAACATAGTGAGGCCCCATCTCTACAAAAATGGAAGAAATTAGCTGGGCATGGTGTTACATGCCTGTGATCCCAGCTACTTGGGAGGCTGAGGTGGGAGGATTGCTTGAGCCTGGGAGGTCGAGGCTGCAGTGAGCCACGGTCTCACCACTGTACTCCAGCCTGGGTGACAGAGTCAGACCCTGACTCCAAACAAAAACCAAAACCTCCTTCTTGCCCCTTTGCAGCCAGACTGTTTTCTGTCATTGTGGATGCATCTGTTCTAGAAATTTACATGGATGGCATCATTCAGTCTTTTGTATCTGGCTTCTTTTACTTGGCACAGTGTTTGTGAAACTCATCATTGTTCCACGTAACAGTAGTTCCTTTTAATTGCCAAGTGGCATTCCTTGGTATGAATGTACCACAGCTGGGCTAGCCACCCAGATGCTGATGGGCAGTTGATAGGCAGTAGGATGTCCCCATTTCCGGTCACTATGAATTGGTCTGCTGTAAGCACTAGAGTACAAATTTTTTTTTAGAGACAGGGTCTTGTACTGTCATCCAGGCTGGAGTACAGTGGCTCATAGCTCACTGCAGCCTCAAACTCCTGAGCTCAGGCAATCCTCCCACCTCAGCCTCCCAAGTAACTGAAACTACAGGCACACACCACTACACTTGGCTAATTTTTAAACTTTTTATAGTCTTGCTATGTTGCCCAGGCTGGTCTTGAACTCCTGGGCACAAGTAATCCTCCCATCTCTCAAGTAGCTGTAGTAGGTGTGAGCCACAGCCTAGCACCATTTATTGAAGAATCTGTCCTTTCCACGGTGAGTGTGCTTGGCACCTTTGTTGGAAATCAGTTGGCTATAGAAAGTGGATTAATTTCTGGGCCCTCTGTTCTGTTCCATTGGTCCGTGTGTCTGTGTGTCTGTTTTTATGCCAGTTCCATGCTGTTTTGATTACTGTAGCTTTGTAGTGTATTTTGAGTCTGGGAGTATGATGCCTCCAGCTTTGTTCTTTTTGTTCAGGATGGCTTTGGCTATTTGGGGTCTTTTGTGGTTCCATACAAATTTTAATATTATTTCTTTATGAAGAATGCCATTGGTATTTTGATAGGCATTGCCTTAAATATATAGATTGCCTTGGGTAGCACAATCGTTTTAACAATATTAATTCTTCCGATCCTTGAGCATGAGATGTCTTCTCATTTGTTCATATCCTCTTCAATTTCTTTCATCAGTGTTTTGTAGTTTTCCTTGTAGAGGTCTTTCACTTCTTTTGTTAAATTTATTCCTAGGTATTTTATATTTTTTGTTGCTATTGGAAATAGGATTGCCTTCTTGATTTCTTTTTCAGCTAGTTTTTTGTTTGTATATAGAAATGCTACTAATTTTTGTATATTGCCAGGGGCAGCCTGTGGCACTTTTTCTTAGGCCCTTATTGGAGGCACAGAGCCATTGGGCAGCCCAGGGGCGTACCTGCAGGTGGGGGTGCTATGGGGCTGATTTATCAGGCCCTGAGCTCCTGCTATCAGTTGCTTGGAGGCCGACGGGTCCTACGTGAGGAGGCCTGCAGCTGTTTGGCTGGCTCAAGGGTGAGTTTGCTGCAGGCGGGAGGAGCAGACAGCTGGAAGAGCTGTGGTGGGGATGGGTTTCCCTGCTGTGCAGGACCAGAGCCACAGTAGAGCCTGGGCCCAAGCTCCATGCAGCTGGGGTTGTGGTGTTCAGCTGCCCATGTGGGCTCAGTGGCATGAAGGTGGAGCCCCAGTGCTGGAGAGGTGCAGGTGCTACTGGCCCCAGGGCAGAGCCCCTCCAGATGCAATAGCAGCTTGGCTCATGGTGTGGGTGTGGGGTGGGAGGTGCACACTTTGTGCTCCTAATCGGGGGAATACTGCTGTGAGAATTCCCTGCAGTGCTCCCAACTGGGCTCAGGGCTTGCAAGGACCGTGGGTTCTCCTGAAGCAAGGACTGTCAGCGTTTGCTGTAGCAGTGGCAGCTGGCAGAGATCTGCTTACCTTTTCCTTGCCACAGGAAGTCCCTCTTTGCTTCTAGGTCAAACTGGTGGGTGAGGAAGAGTGTGCGGCAGAGGCCTCCTGGGCTTCCAAGCACCACAGGAGTGTCTCCAGGCCTCTGCTGCAGTCCAGCACTCCACCTTTAACACTCCAGTCAAATTGTCACTGTTAACTTGTTGCCTTGATCCTTCCTTGTGGGGAGGAGGGGATGAGCGCCAGACAGTTCTAGTCAGCCCTCTTGCCAGCACCACTCTCCTTCTGGTGACTTTCAAAGAGAAAAGATGAACATTTTTACTACATCCAATGTAATCATGTTTCAGTGATAAAAGTTTTTGAATTTTGCTGTATGTGTTTTGAAGCTCTGTTAGTAGGAGCATACTCATTTGGGGTCACTGTGTCCTCTTGATGACTTGACCCTGTTGTCTTTCTTTATACCTGGTGATGTTCTTTGTTCTGACGTCTGCTTTGTGTCATGTCAACATAATTACTTCAGCTTTCTTTTGACAGCACTTCCCTGGCATGCCCTTTTCTCTCCTTTAACTTTTAACCTACCTGTGTCTTAAATATACATATCTATCTATCTATCTATCTATCTATCTATATTTTTTTTGAGATGGAGTTTTGCTCTTGTCACCCAGGCTGGAGTGCAATGGCACTATCTAACTCTCACTGCAACCTGTGCCTCCTAGGTTCACGTGATTCTCCTGCCTCAGCCTCCCAAATAGCTGGGATTATAGGCACCTGCCACCATGCCCAGCTAATTTTGTACTTTTAGTAAAGTCAGGTTTTCACCATGTTGGCCAGGGTGGTCTTGAACTCCTGACCTCAGGTGATCCACCTGCCTTGGCCTCCCAAAGTGCTGGGATTATAGGTGTGAGCCACCATGCCCAACCTATTTTTTTTTCTTAAGTAAAATTTTGAGACAGGGTTTTGCTCTATCACCCAGCCTGGAGTGCAGTGGCACCATCTTGGCTCACTGCAGCCTCACTCTCCCAGGCTCAAGCAATCCTCCCACCGCAGCCTTCCAAGTAGCTGGGACCACAGGGGTGCGCCACCACACCCAGGTAATATTTGTACTTTTTGTAGAGGTGGGGTTCCACCGTGTTTCCCAGGCTGGTCTTGAACTCCTGGATTCAAGCAGTCCTCCCACCTCGGCCTCCCAAAGTGCTGAGATAACAGGTGTGAGCCACCATGCTTGGCCTTAACCATCTGTGTATTTATATTTAAAATGGGTTTCTTGTAGGCAGCTTAGAGTTAGTTGTTTATTTCAATCAACAATCTCTGCATTTAATTGGAGTATTACATCATTTAAATTTAATGTAATTATCAATGTTTTCTTATTTGTCCTATTCATTCTTTGTTCTTTTTCCTCTTTTTTCTTCCTTCTTTTAGAATTATAAATTTATCTTTTTTGGATTCAAATATGTCTTATTGGCTTTTCAGCTAGATCTTTTTGCTTTACTTGTTCAGTGTTTTTTTCTACAATTGTCAATTTGCAGCTTAAACTTAAGCCAGTCTACTTCCAGATGATATTATACCCCTTCATGTGGATTTTAATGACTTTAAACAGCAACGATCCATTTCTGTTCTATTCCTTTCTTGTCATACATTTCACTTTCACGTGAAATACAGCTGATATATATACTCCTTTAGCCTCAATAACTTCCTTTAGCATTTTGTGTTATGCAGATCTACTGAAAATGGATTCTACCACTTGTCATTTGTATGGAAATATCCTTAATTTGCCCTCGTTTTTTGAAAGATATTTTCACTAATTCTCTAAGTTAATGGGCACTTTTTCTTCTGTCATGTTAAATCACATCGTTCAGTCGATTGTCTTCTGACTTGCATTGCTTCTGATGACAGATTGGCAGCTGTTCTTCTGTGTTTCTTTGTGTTTAACGTGTATTTGTCTGGCTGCTTTTGCCTTGTTTGTCCTGCTTGGGGCTTACTGAGCTTATCAATCTGTGAGATTTATCAAGTTTAAAAATGGTGCAGCCAAGGTTTCTTCAAATATTTCTCTGTCTGCCTCTTCCTTTTGGGACTCCAGTTATATGTATATGAGCTGCTTGATGCTGTTTCAATGTCAGTGAAGTTCTGTTTATTTTTATGTTGAAACTTTTCTCCTGTCTCCGTGCTTAGGTTTGAATACTTTCTAATGCTTGTATTCAAGTTCTCACTTGTATTCAAGTTCACTGGTATTTTTCTGCAGTTTTCAAACTGCTGCTAAGCTCATTTTATGAATTTTTCATTTCAAATGTATTTTTCATCTCAGAGGTTCCATTTAGTTATATACATACATAATGTGTTTTGCCAGGATATATCCTTTGGTTAAAAATATGTCTGTAGGTATTAAAAGCAGGGTTACGTTGAATGACCTTGAACATCCATTTTCTGATATTTTGTGACTTTAAGATAGCTGCTTAGAAGTGGAATTGAAGGATGCAGTTGTGAATGCATACATCTTTCCGGGCATCTCTGAGCTTCTTCCCGCAGGGGCTGTGCTGTTTGCATCCCAGCAGCAAAGCATGAGGTTGTTTCCCTGCAGCCTCCCCATCAGTGTGTGCTGGTGACCTTGTGGAGTTTTGCCAACCTGATAGGAGAGATGTTGTAACTCAATGTTTTCATTTCTAGTTCTCTGATCATGAAAACTAACAGGCTTGGCTTGGTGTAGTGGCTCATGCCTGTAATCCCAGCACTTTAGGAGGCCAAGGTGGGTGTATCACCTGAGGTCAGGAGTTCAAGACCAGCCTGGCCAACATGGTGAAACCCCGTCTCTACTAAAAATACAAAAAATTAGCCGAGCATGAAGGCAGGCACCTGTAATCCCAGCTACTCAAGAGACTGAGGCAGGAGAATTGCCTGAACCTGGAATGTGGAGGTTGCAGTGAGCCGAGATCGTGCCACTGCACTCCAGCCTGGGCAAGAGAGCGAGACTCCATCTCAAAAAAAAAAAAAAAAAAAAGAAAGAAAAGAAAAAACAACAGGCTTATTTGCAGCAGGAGCTGTGGTGCCCTTGGGGGATGTATGAGCTCCAGGGATGACAGCAACCATCATCCGTTCATCTCAGCACTTGGGAGACAAGCCCTGTAGGATTCATTCAGTAAAAATAAAATCCTACGAAGTGAATTTGTAGGCTTGGCGAAGTGTAGACAATGCAGTTTGGGCGTCACCTACGTACAAGCAGAACTTGCAGGAACAGCTCCTGGGCGTTGGGATGAAACGCGGCCCCTGCCGTCTGCTCCTTGGTGTCAGGCTGACCTCCTGCTTCCCGCCTTTGTTGCCAGCGTGGAGAAAGCAGAGATCAGGGAGGCAGCCACTGCTTGTCCCTGACACTGGACTCAGTCTCCAGACGAGGTGGCTGCTCTCAGTGTCCTGTCTCATGACTCCAGGAAGGCCCCTCGCTGTAGAGTGTCAGGACGTGCCCACAACCCACAGAGCAGCTGAGCAGTGCCCAGCGCGCAGGGCAGGCCACACGGTGCCACCATCAGAGCACGAGGACAGAAGGGCTGGGGGGCGTGGGAGCCTGGGTAGGCCAGGGTAACGAAGAGCCTGCCGTTGGTCTCTGCATCGGTCGGCTCACGTGGCCATGGAGCAGCACCATGTTACAGCAAAGCGGTCCTGATCCAGAACCCAAGAGAGGGTTCTTGGATCTCGCACAAGATAGAATTCAGCGGGAGTCCGCAGTCCCATGTGAAAGCGAGTTTATTAAGAGAGTAAAGTGAAAGGATGGCTGCTCCATAGACAGAGCAGGACATTCCCGAAACTAAGAGGAGAAAGGCGCCCACCCAGGGTAGAATCCTGGTATATATGCGGCGATGTGCTCTGCTACGAGGGTTGATAATAAAGAATTAATTTTCTTAATTAGTATATTTTGCAAGAATCATTATTATCTTTAAAGCAAAATTAGGAATGCCTTTGTTCTCTCGATATCGGGGTATCTGGACTCCCAAGTCTGGGTCTGTTTAGTAAACATTACTTATTTGTTCCCTTATCCGTAAACATCTAGAGGCTGGGAATGCCCGACTCTCTGGGAGTGGAGCCTAGCAAGCCCTAGCCTCATTTTCCAGCCCTCACTCAAAGTGGAGTCGCTCTGGTTCCAGTGCCTCTGATGACCGCAGGCTGGGGCTTAGACAGGATATTTATTGCTCAAAGTACAGTCCATGAGGCTGGCGATCCCAGATCGAGGTGTGGCAGGGCTACTTCCTCCAGAGCCCTCTCCTCGGCTTCCAGACACCGTCTTCTCCCTGAGTCCTCACCGGGTCGCCCCTCTCTGCGTGTCCGCCTCCTGATCTCCTGTTCTTACAAGGACACCAGTCACAACGGGCCCACCCTCTTGATCTCATTTAACAGAAATCCTTTCTGTAAAGACCCCATCTCCAAATACCATCACATTCTGAGATCCTGGGGGTCAGGACTTGAACATTTAAACTTGGAGGCAGGCACAGTCCCACCCATCACAGCCCATTGTCCTCCACAGCCCTCCAATCTCACTTCGAGTCTTCCCCAAGGGTCAGCACAGGCTTTGCCCTTGTGAGCTTCATGGGAATGAGGGCTGCAAGTGATGAGAGGGAGGCGGGAAGAGGAAGGACCTTGGACTCTGCCCACGGGGTCCCCACTTGGGCAGGGTTGTAGGGAGGGGCATGGTGCTGCCCTTGTCCTTACTGGGGGCCAGTGTCAGGAGGAGGAAGGGATGGGTGGCAGGCACTGCGGGGAGGAGAAGGCTCTCCAGCACTCAGATTTTCACCCTTTGACCGCACTGCCTGGGCACTGAGCATAGAAGGATGTCGCTGGCTGGCAGGGCTGTCACCCTCATCGATGGCCCAGTTTCCCAGGAGGAAATGGATGGGATGGCAGGTTTCAGCACAGAACACACAAGCCATGCTATTATCTTACAAAAAGCCCGGCCAGCCTCCCGCAGCTCTCCATGTGACTTAGCATCAATATTGGGGGTTTTGTAGTTACCTCAGGAAACCTACTTTTGAACAAATAATAGATTATGTTCTCTGGAACACAGGGGGAGCTAAATGCCTTTTGACAGCCAGCAGCTTATGGAAATAGCCCTTCTCCTGGCAGAAGTCGGTTCCCCACGACCGCGCCTGCTGCTTCATCCAGCTTCCCCTCGCTCTGTGCCGACAGGTGCCCGGAGTTCAGCCCCTGGCCTGACTGTTGCTGTCACTGCCCCCTTGACCACTGCAATGGTGACAGCTGTGATGTACGATTACAAAGTGGGACACAGAGCCCTCCCAGAGCAAGGCAGCTCCCCTGTGGGCCAAGCGGACCAGGCTACTGGGGGACCCTGGGCTCCTGGGACACGGGGTGCGGATGCCGATGGCCTGAGGTACTCCCAGGTGCATGCCAGTGGCAGGAAGCTCCATGTCACAGAGATATGGCCCAGGCGCTTGACAAGAGATGGCGTCAGATGATATAAAAGAAACCAATGGACCTAAGTGGGTGCCATCCTGAGCCCTGTTGGTGGATTAACTCAGTTCCATGCCCACGACTGCCCGAGGCGGAGCGATGGTCATGCCCACTGCACAGATGAGCCGAGGCCAGGAAGCATTTTGCCAGATGCCTGGGCTGGGGCCAGGGCTCAGGACCACCCGCTGAGCTGCCTGCTAGGCCCACCCTGGCAAGTGTGTGCAAGGGCCCGGTGGTGCCAACAAGGAGGGCCGTGGGGAGGAGGTGTTGTCCTGAGACTCCCAGCCCCACCTGAGGGGGAAGAGGGTGGGAGAGCAAGGCTGAGGGCCACCCCCGGGGGCTATGCATGTGTCCCCTGACATTGGACACAGGCCACGCCAAACCTGTGCCATCCAGGGAGTGGGAAGGAAGCATGTGGCCATGGAGAGGCCAGCAGGTGGCAGGAAAGGCTGCAAGCCCCCAACCACGGGGTCACACGTGGGGAACCCAGCACCCCATGCAAGAATTGCGCTGTGCCCCTGCATCAGCACCACCCTCCCATGGAGACGAGGACCCATGCCTGTGTGATGCAGGAGCTGTGCACTGGGCAGCCCCACAGGCAACTCCAGCCTGCAATGCTAGGAGCAGGGCCAGGCCTTGCGGCAGGGGTGCAGGCTGGCTCCTGGCGGTCACTCAGCTCTCAGGGATAGGTGAGGACGCGTGGAGGGGACAGCATGGGCATCAAGGCCGAGGCACTGGCCCCTCCCAGAATGACCTCCAGGACCACCCTGCCTGCCCCTGGGTGCCCCGCTGTGCCTGGGGAGGGCAAGGGTCACTTTGAGTTTAAGGCTCCCGGGTTGCTGTCTTCAAATTCTTACCAATTTTATCACTAAGCTTATGTTTTTCAAGCAAGGTAGAACGGGCATAGAGCCCCTGCAAGAGCAAGCCACGGGCGCCCTCTGAGCCCAACGCCGCTCAGAACCTGAACAGAGCGCATGAGCAAGGCTCACGGCGGCCACAGGGCTGGTCGCAGCCAGGATGGGGTGAGGAGCTGCAGCCCCAGCCTCGCCTTCCCTTCATGCCGAGCAGCTTCCAGTGGAAGCAAACGCCAGCGGCCCGGCTCTCATCCTTCCTCCTCAGGCGGTCCTGTGGAAGGTGCGGTGCTGATGGCATGTGGTAACAGAGAGGGTGGAATGTGGTGACTGGGAGGTGGAATAAAAGCAGCCACTGCGCTGTTTTGTGGGATCTTTCCTCCTTTCTGGGGGTCCCTGAGGACAGGTGCATGTGCGAACTGTGAAACAGAAACAGATTTCACCTTCCGCATGAGTTCCATGCTTTCCTTTTTGCATTTAAAACTGGACAATGTCATGTTGGCAAAGATCTAGAGTTTTCTGCTATCTTAGCTGGAAATGAGCTGCAAGTTTTTCTCAAGATGTAGTGCGTAATTGGTCAGAGCAAAACATGGAGAGCCCTTAGCAGAAGCCCACTTCAATGCATTTTCTTCATATCCCTGAAGTTCCTTAAAAATATGTGACGATGTATTGGGGAAGAGAACTGAGTAGAAGTTCCCTTGCAGGTTTTGTATCAGTGACATGTAAATGAGCAGTTCACAGATGAGCGCAGGCTGAGCTCTGTGTGCCGTGTACACATGGACAGAGCTCTGTGTGCCATGTACATATGCGCCAGGCTACGATGTGTCTCACATTGGATGATATTCCACCTTCGGAATTTTAGTGTTTGAATACAGAAAATGGGTTTAATAACTCACTGTGGTTTTGAATCTTATATTTCTTAAAAGTCTTGTGTTTCTTATAAAATTTAAAGTGAAAAAAATAAAACTGGACAATGTAAGATAAATGGCAGATCCATGCTAATGATTCTAATTTTCGGAATTTCTTTACTTAGAATTACATAAAATAGCAACTAAAAAATAAGTTGAGAAACTGTGGAAAAAGCAAAAGCTAGGCGGGGCACGGTGGCTCATGCCTATAATCCCAGCATTTTGAGAGTCCAAGGCGGGCAGATCACCTGAGGTCAGGAGTTCAAGACCAGCCTGGCCAACATGGTGAAACCCCGTCTCTTCTAAAAATACAATTAGCTGGGCTTAGTGGCTTATGCCTGTAGTCCCAGCTACCTGGGAGGCTGAGGCAGGAGAATTGCTTGAACCCGGGAGGGAGAAGTTACAGTGAGCTGAGATGGTGACATTGCACTCCAGCCTGGGCGACAGAGCAAGACTGTCTGATAAAAAACAAAAAGTTGTATATTTTAATACCTTGCACGGCACTTTCCCCTGCTTTTTAATGAGGCACTCCACATTTTCACTTTGCACAGTGCCCTGAGTGGGCCAGATGGAGGGACCCTTCTCGTGGTGTCTGACCCTCAAGTGGCTTCTGGTCCACACAAGGCCTGACAGTGGCTCTCGTGGTGATCACAGCCTGAGGTTCCTTTCTCAGGCCCGGGTCAGAGGATTCCCAGCAGGGACCCTCCAGTTGACACCCAGCTCCTGCTTCAGAGTACAAGGGGTGTGAGGAGAGTTTTCCAAAGCTACCAGCTTTGGACAGATGGGGTGAGAGGGTGGCCAAGGGGTCCCTGCAGGGACCCCTCATGGTCCTGGGGACACCCGGGAATCTTCCGGCCGGGTGGAGCACAGCCCCAGCTACCTTTGCACTCTCCAAGGTCCCAGGAGCACCCAGGCTACTGAGTGTCCCAGACATCCACACGCAGGGATTGGGGGAGCAGAAGCTGGGGAGCGGGCAGGAGGAGGGGGTGGTTAATGGTGTCCAACGCAGGTGCTAAGCCACAGGAGAGGTGGGCTGTGGCGTGGACGACGCAGGTAACTGCCAGCATCAGTTAGATGTGCAATGGGCTCGTTGCGGGGCGGGAGGGATCTTTAAGAAAAAAAAGCCTCGGGGTGTGGCTGCTGGTGGGTTGCCCTGTCAGAGTGGAGAAAGCTGGTGAGGACACAGGGGTGGGGTGCAGAGGCCTGGGGCCAATCAGGGCAGGGCGGAGGGCAGGTCTGTGGGTTCCAGGGGGCACACTGGAGGGAACACTTGGGGGCTGGAGGCTGTCTTGGGTTGGGACTGAGGCTGGTATGGGGTCTTCTGCAGGCTGGGACTCATGGTGGGGCTGGGTTCAGGGGTGGGAAGTTGGAGGGGGATGCTGGGAATATCTGCTGTGACAGAAAACGTATATTCAGGATTGGCCTAGTGGCTCATGCCTGTAATCCCAGCAGTTTGGGAGGCCGAGACGGGTGGATCACTTGAGGCCAGGAGTTTGAGACCAGCCTGGCCAACATGGTGAAACCCCATTTCTACTAAAAAAAAAATAAAATCAGCTGGGTGTGGTGGCGTGCACCTGTAATCCCAACTACTTGGAAAGTTGAAGCAGAACTGCTTGAACCTGGGCAGTGGAAGTTGTAGTGAGCCAAGATCGCACCATTGCACTCCAGCCTGTGCAACAGAGCAACACCCCGTCTCAAAAAAAAAAAAAAAAAAAATACACACACACACACATATTCTATTTTGTCCCCAGTTCCTGAGACAGTGCTTCTTGGAATGTTCTGCATGGCAGGAGGTGAGTATTCATAACAATCCCCTTTCAACCTCTCCTGAGCTTATGCTACAAGGGGACTCTTGGTAGGCTCCTAGATAGCTTGAGGGTGGGGCTGGTTGCTAGGGGAACCAGCCGTGTGATTGAAGGCTGAAACTTTCAGCCCCATTCCTCAATCTCTGGGGCCAGGGGTTGGAGATGGAGGCCAATGAACAATCACCAGCGATGTCACCAATTGTGTCCACGTGAGGACACCTCCATCAGAAACCCTCCCCATGGGATTTGGAGAGCTTCCGAGTTGGTGAACACATTCACGTGTGGGAGGGGGTGCACCCCAAGTCCACGGGGACAACAATCTCCTGTGCCTGGGACCCCTCCAGCCCTCGCCCCAGGCACCTCCACATCTGGATGTTCACTCGTATTCTTCACAATATTCTTCTCCAAGAAAGCAGTAATGGTAAGCAAAGTGTTTCCCTGACTTCCACGAGCCATCCCAGCAAATTACTGAATTTAACGAGGGGACCGTGGGACCCTCCATCTGCAGCCACGTTGGACAGACATGTGGGTGGCTTGGGGACACGATGCTTGTGACTGGCGGAGTGGGGGCAGCCTCATGGGCAAAGCCTTCGACCTTCAGGGTCTGCGTTAGCGCCGGGCAGTGTCAGAGCTGAATTAAATTGCAGGACACTCGGGTGGTGTCTGCAGAGAACCGGAGAATTGGCTGGTGTGTAAAACCAACACGCTTGTTGTCGGCCGTGTTGTGAATCAAGGAACAGCTTTCCTTTATCCACAAAAAAGAAAGCGAGTTTCCACTTCCTATTCTTAAGTGCATGGCTCCAGCTTTTGCAATAATTCTAGTCCTTATTGTGGCAAGGAGGGTAATGTGAGCGAGGCTGAGAAAGCTCCGGAGGAGTCTACACGGCCATCCTGTTTCTAGTTGTGGCAAGAGCCAATGTCAGGTTTCCACGCAAAGTGACTAGCATTGGTTCTCCATAGGGAAATGAAAGTAAAAGCAGTAGTTTGGCCAGGTGCAGTGGCTCACACCTTAATCCCAGCACTTCAGGAGGCTGAGGAGGGTGAATCACCTGAAGTCAGGAGTTTGATACCAGCCTGGTCAACATGGGAGAACCCTGTCGCTACTAAACGTAAAAAAAATTGCCAGGCAAGGTGGCGGGTACCTGTAGTCCCAGCTACTCGGAAGGCTGAGGCAGGAGAGTCATTGGAACCGTGGAGGTGGAGGTTGCAAGTGAGCCGAGATCATGCCACTGCACTCCAGCCTGGGAGACAGAGTGAGACTCTGTCTCAAAAGAAAAAGAAAAAGCAGTTTGGGCCATTCAGTGAGTGCTCTGTGGACCACTGGACTCATCTGCTGGGGTCCAGGCAGCCTGGGCTGCTCCTGGTTCTTCCCTCTTCCCTGCACGGCCCTGCGCTGCCCTCCCCGGGGGCTGCTGTGGGAGTTCTTGGGGCTCTCGCTGGTTGTCCCGCTGGCTGGGAAGGGCTGTGGTGTGTTGGGTGCTGGCTACCCTGAAGTACACGAATTAGGGTTGTGCTGTGTTGGGTGCTGCCCTCCGCAGGAGCTGCTGTGGTGTGGTGCTGGGTGCTGGCTGCCCTCAAGTACATGAATTAAAAATTGCTTCTCTTCTTGCCAGATGCAGGGACGAGGCTGAGCAAAGCCCTAGCTTATTTACGTAGAGACAGACACAGAATTTTTGCAGGAATTTAACGCACTCCGATTTTTCCAGAGATCTGACAATAGTACACATCAAAGTGGGTGGCACTGGGCTCTGTTCAGAACATTCCAGCAACTGGTCATTGTGCATCAGTGCACTCACATGGCGGTGGGCACTCGGGCCGACCTCACCTTCTGGAAGGTGCACCTGTGTGCACAGGCATCCAAGTCCATGTCACATGCTGGCACGGCAATCACCATCCTTTCACAAAAGGTCACAAAGCCGATTGATTTTGAATGGGGCTGTGTGGGTAATATTGCCCACGACCTTCATTCCAGAGAGCAAGAGGCATCAGGAAATGTCTGTCACAACAGGCAGGGCTGGAGCTGACAAAGTTGAGAATCCCTGATGCTCAGCCCGTATTTTCTGGCTACCAGTTGAAAGAAAGGGTGAGAGGACGCTTGGCTCTGAGCAGGTGTCTGAGAAGTGCAGCTGTAACATTCAGCTCCTTCTCACCAAATTCTTTACCCCAAAGAACCCGGGAGGAAGACACATTTGCTAGGAGTTGGGTACCTGAAAAGAAGATAAGGAAAGGAGGCCAGGTTCTCCCCTCCAAACGGCGCACTGGGCGTCTCCCCTACAGTCAGAGAAAGGAACGAGACTTACACGGACCTTAAACTTCTGTTAGAGGTAAAATAGAATAATAGTAATAATAAATCCCAGTTCAGTGAATTCAGGTTAACCGCAAAGCTCATCTGTTTGGAGAGACGAGCTCTGACCTTTGTGAAATTTTGTGCACGAACAACCTGGAACACTGTTGTGAGAGAGAGGGCTGTGTCCTGGCCAGTGTCAGCCCCACCTGCAGGAAGTGCTTATCTGTTACATCGGTGAGGTTTGCTGGCTGGGCTTGGGGAATAATGGGTTCCCACTTTCTCAATTGTTTGAGTGGTTTGGAACACACGGCTCTGCCTCTTCAGTTGCTCTTCTACAGAGAGAAGGTGACCCAAGCTGCACAGTCCAAACCGAAGGACACTTAGCCCCCAACTGGATGAAACAGGGAAGAAGCTAAAGTGTCTTCATCTATTGGTGTCAGTATTTGAAATTTTGCTTTTTAGATAGGCAGACCAACGGAATAGATGAGAAAGTCTACAAATAGAACCAAATATATGTAGAGATTAGGTATATGATGAGGTGGAAAAAGACGGACTTTTGACAATAGGTTTTTGGGACAGTTGGATAGCCACATAGAAAATGATACAACTGGCCAGGCACAGTGGCTCACGCCTGTAATCCCAGCACTTTGGGAGGCCGAGGAGGGCGGATCACGAGATCAAGAATTCGATACCAGACTGGTCAACGTGGTGAAACCCATAGTTCTAAAAATACAAAAGTGGCCAGGCGTGGTGGCTCACGCCTGTAATCCCAGCACTTTGGGAGGCTGAGGTGGGTGGATCACGAGGCCAGGAGTTCGAGACCATCCTGGCCAACACAGTGAAACCCCATTTCTACTAAAAATACAAAAATTAGCCGGGTGTGGTGGTGGGTGCCTGCGATCCCAGCTACTTGGGAGGCTGAGGCAGGAGAATTGCTTGAACCTGGGAAGCAGAGGTTGCAGTGAGCTGAGATCGTGTCATTGCACTCCAGCCTGAGTGACAGAGCAAGACTCTATCTCGAAGAAAAAGAAAAGAAAAAGATACAACTTAACCTTTAGCTTATCTTCCACACCAGAATAATCCCCAAAGACCAGAGATCTTTGTGCAAGAAGGAAGATCTGGCTGAAAACACAGCTGCAGGATGTCACAGTAGAGGAAAAGGCTTTCTAACCATATCTTGTAATTCAGAAGAACAAATACAAGATTGCCAAAATTTATCACTTAAAATAACGTATACTCAGGTCTGGCACAGTGGCTCATACCTATAATCCCAGCATTTTGGGAGGCCGAGGCAGGAGGATCACCTGAGGTCAGGAGATTGAGACCAGCCTGGCCAACATGATGAAACCGTATCTCTACTAAAAATACAAAAATTAGCCAGGCCTGGTGGCACACGCCTGTAACCCCAGCTACTAGGGAGGCTGAGGCAGGAGAATTGCATGAACCCGGGAGGTGGAGGTTGCAGTGAGCTGAGATCGCATCACTGCACTCCAGGAGCATCTCAAATATGTGTGTGTATGTCTATGTATGTGTATGTGTATGTATATATATATGTGGATATATATACGTGTGTATACATATATATATACTCAATCAAAATCCTAGCAAGTTATTTTGTGGATATTGAGAAATGATTTTGAAGTTTACATAGAGAAAGAAAAGACCCAGCACAACCAACATAAAATTGAAGAAGAACAAAGTCACGGGACTCATGCTGCCCGGCTCCTAGGCTCCTGATGAAGCTGCACTAATCAAAGCAGGGTGGTGAATGAAAGATGGATGAGGGGGCAGGTAGGGGCAGATAAGCGGGGGCGGGTAGGGGTGGATAAGGGGGGGCAGATAGGGGGCGGGTAAGGGGGGCAGAGCAGGTAGGGGCAGATAAGGGGGCAGGGAGGGGGCTGGTAGGGGGTGGATAAAGGGGTGGGTAGGGGGAAGATAAGGGGGCGTAGGGGGCAGTTAGGGGGGTGGATGGGGGCAGATAAGGGGGGCGGGTAAGGGGGCAGATAAGGGGGCGTAAGGGGCAGATAAGGGGGGTGGGTAAGGGAGCAGATGGGGCTGGACAAGGGGGCGGGTAGGGATGGGTAAGGGGGGGGCAGATAACAGGGCAGGTAGAGGGCGGATAAAGGGGCAGGGAGGGGGCGGATGGGGGGGTAAGGGGGCGGATAAAGGGGGGCGGGTAAGGGGGCGGATAAAGGGGGGCGGGTCAGGGGGCAGATTAAGGGGCGGATAAAGGGGGGCGGGTAATGGGGCGGGTAAGGGGGCAGATTAAGGGGCGGATAAGGGGGGTGGGTAAGGGGGCAGATAAGGGGGCGGATAAGGGGGTAGCGAGAGGGCAGATAAGGGGGCGGATGGGGGGGCGGGTAGGAGGCGGATAAGTGGGGGTCGGGGGGCAGATAAGGGGGAATAGGGGGTGGGTAAGGAGCAGATAAGGGGGATGGGTAAGGGGGCAGATGGGGGTGGACAAGGGGGCGGGTAGGGGTGGATAAGGGGGTGGGGAGGGGGCAGATAAGGGGACAGGTAGGGGGCAGATAAGGGGGCGTATGGGGTGGATAAGGGGGCAGGTAAGGGGGCAGAGTGCAGAACTCAGAAACAGACCCAAGTGGATGCAGTCAGAGGAGCAAAGCCAATTCCATGGGGCAGAGAGTCTTCTCAACAAATGATGCTGGGACAACAGGACACCGATGTGCAGAAAAGCAAATCCAGACACAGACTTCCCACCCTTCACAAAAACGAACTCCAAATGGATGACAGACCTCAATGTAAAACACAAAACTATAAAGCTCCTAGAACATAGAATAAAACCTAGATGGCCTTAGGCATGAGACGACCTTCTAGATTCAACATTCAACATGCCTGTTGGATCTAAAAGGCATGATCCATGAGAGAAATAATGGGTACGCTGGACTTCATTAACATGAGAAACTTCTGCTCTGCAAGAGACACTGTCAAGGGAAGACAAGCCACAGAGACTGGGAGAAAATACTTGCAAAAGACTTATCTAATAGAGGACAGTACTGAAAATATGCAAAGAACTCTTAAAACTCGACAACAAATGGACAACAGATTTTGAAAGTAAGCAAAATACTGAAACGTAAATCTCACCAAAGAAGTTCTGCACATGGCAATATGTGCATGAGGATGTTCTGCATCACGCATCATCGGAGAAATACAAATTACAGCAACACTGAGACACCACACACACCTACTAGCGTGGCCAAAACCCAGGGACTGGCAACATCAAATGCTGACAAGGATGCGGAACAGCAGCAACTCTTCTTTATCGCTGGTGGGAATGCAAAATGGGGCTGCCACTGTGGAAGACAGTTTGGCAGTTTCTCACAAAACTAGACATGATCTCACCATACGGTCCAGTAATTGTGTTCCTTGGTATATACCCAAAGGGGCTGAAAACTTCTGTCCGCACAAAACCTGTACATGGGTGTTTATAGCAGTTTTATTCGTAAGTTTCAAAACCTGGAAGCAACCGAGATGCCCTTCAGTAGGCGGATGGGTAAGCAAGCTGTGGCACATCAAGACAGTGGACTCAACACTAAAAGGAAATGAGCTGCCAAACTATGAAAAGGCAGGGAAAGAACTTAAATACTTATTACTGAGTGAAAGTGGCCAAAGTGCAAAGGCTACACCCTGTGGGCTTCCAACTCTAGGACATTTGGGAAACGGCAAAACCATGGAGATGATATAACTAGATCAGTGGTTGCCAGAGGCTGGGGTGGGGGGAAGGTTGAACAGGAGGAGCACAGAGGATTTTTAGGGCAGTGAAACTCCTCTATGTGATGCTATAATTGTAGACACGTGTCGTTAGATACTTGTCCAAACCTTAGAGGATACAGCACCGAGACTGAGCCTGAATGTAGGCTACAGGCGCTGGGTGATGACGATGGGGATCAGTGCAGGAAAATCAGCTGTAACACATGCACCGCTGGTGGGGAAGTTCATTGTGGAAGGCTGTAGTGGCGGAAGGGGGCTATAGGAAATCTCTGTACCTTTGTCTTAATTTTACTGTGAACCTAAAACTGCTCTAAAAAATAAAACATTAAAAATGAAATATACAGGCTGGGCAGAGTGGCTCATGCCTGTAATACCAGCACTTTGGGAGGCCAAGGAGGGCAGATCACCTGAGGTGGGAGTTCAAGACCAGCCTGGCCAGCATGGTGAAACCCCGTCTCTACTAAAAATATAAAAATTAGCTGGGTGTGGTGGCGCATGCCTGTAATCCCAGCTACTCCGGAGGCTGAGGCAGGAGAATTGTTTGAACCCGGGAGGCAGAGGCTGTGGTGAGCCCAGATGGTGCTATTGCACTCCAGCCTGGACAAGAGTGAAACTCCGTCTCAAAAAAACAAAAAAAAAAACAAAAAAAACAAAAAAACAAAACCAAAACAGAAATATACATTTTTGCATGAACAAACACCCATGAAGAAAATCAAAGGTGTAGCACATGGGGAAATGAAAGCCATAGCACATGAGGAAATGCTTACAACTTATCGCACAAAGGATCAAGCTCTGCAAACTATAACAAGCTCCTAAAAATCCAGGCAAAAACCCAATTATCTGCTGGAAAAATGGGCAGAAAAAGAAAGGCAATGGGCTCTCCCCTGTGAAGAGACACTCAGCCTCACTTACAGTAAAAGTGCACACCCCCCGGTCCTGTGCACACCATTTCCCACCCATCAGATTGTCCGAGATGCAGACTTCCAACAGCGCCTCTGCACCCCCAAAGAGATGGGCAGCTCATGGGGTGCCACTGCCTGGGAGGGGAGGTGGCTGTTGCGGGGGGGCCTCCCACTTACCCAGCTACAGCAACAAATGTGACATCCGTCCCTGAGATGGCCAGACACGCAGCAAGTGCTCCATGCTGTTCACTGTGGCATCACATGCAGTGGCAAAGGTTTGGCAACACCCAAATATCAAAGAGCAGAAGGTTTAATGAATAACAGACACACCCACAAAATGCATCTGTAAAGAAGAATAAAAAAGCTATCTCTGTGCTGATAAGCAGTTATCTTCTAGAGGTGGCATTAAGTGCAAGGGAGGCAGGAGAGCGGTGGGGCTTGTTTCTTGGTCACAGCCTTGCTGACCAAAGCCAGACCCGGTCCAGATGAGGTGAAGTGGAGAAGCTGGCAGAGACCAGAAGATGGTAAGAGGGCAAGCCCTGGCTGCACTAGCATAAGACATACCTACCAGTGCCATGACAGTTTACAAATGCCATGGCAACGACCCAGAAATTACCACTGCTTTTTATGGCAATGACCTGGAAGTTATCAGCCCTTTCCTAGAAAGTTCTATATAACCTGCCCCTCAAGTTGCATGTAATTGAAAGTGGGTAGAAGTGGGTATAAATACAGTTGCCAACAACCCATATGCTGTGGACTCTGGGCATGCTAAGAGTCAGCCCCACTCTGCAAGGAACAGTGCTGGTCAATAAAAGTTTGCTGCCTAACACCGCGGGATTGCCCTTGAATTCTTTCCTGGGCAAAGCCAAGAACCCTCCTGGGCTAAGCCCCAGTTTTGGCCTGCATCCCCTGACAGCCATGAAGATGAAACAGTGGAGGTAGCAGTGGTGGGTGGAGGGGTGGTGAGACAGCAGAGAGGTGGTGGTCCGAAGTGAGTGGGACAACTGCAATCTCTCAAAAGATGATAAGTGGTGAGGTGGCAATTGACAAGAAGGCTGGACGGTGGAGAGGTAGCAAGACAGCAACCAGCAATCTGGTGATTGACTAAACGGTGATTGGTGAGATGGAAAGCAGCAGCGATCAGAGAGAGATGGCGACTGGCTCTGCAGCCATCAAAGAAAATCAGAGTCACAGAGCTGCTAGTGCAGCAGAGCTGTAACCTTAGCCAAAGGCTCTTTTCAGAGCCATCATCTTTCCCAGCGGGCAGCAGAGCCGACTGGTTGGGGGACTGACCATAGTGCCACCACCACAGGTGGGACCCCTGCCCTGGCCAGCAGGTCACCGGTCCATGTGCCAGTCTCCTCGCAGCAGCCAAGCCTGCCCAAGCTGGGGAAACCCTGGGAGGAGATCTTTACCTAGGAATTAAGGTGGAGAATGGGCAGCGCCATTTTGGCCCCTGTGGTTGGGTGAGTGTCCTCCCCTTTGCCCACCCCTGCCAATATTAACCAGGAAGTTAGGCCTTTGGCCAGATGGTCAGTTTGAAGTCCCTGTAGCACGCCTGACCAGCCACATCCTTGTCATTCCTTCTCTCGATCCTTTCTCCTCTAATGCCATTTCACTGCCTGTTGGCCATTTTGTTTTAATTTCTGCTTTTGAAATGTACATTTCATCTGCAATTTTTGCTTTGGCTCCCTGCTAACTCTATTTGGGCAGTTATTTAAGGGGCACTTGGTTGTGGGAGGTCCCCTGTTGTGTTGACCCTAGGACAGCAGGGTCATGTTGTTCCGTGGCCCCAGCTTGGCCTTTGGGGTTCACTGTTGGCCACCAGCTAGATGCTCTGGGGTTTCTGACATTGGTGTGGGGACTCTTGTTGGCTGATACTCGACTGCGCTGGGTTTTTGGCATTTGGGGTTGTAGGCCACCCCCAGACACTCCAGAGTTTTTGGCACTGGCATTCCCTCTAGGATTGTGGGTTAGAGGCCACCCTAGGGGAATCTTGGCCTTGCCTTTTCTTGTTTCGTACTGAAAATTATTTTCTGAAACAGCATTTTCTTATTGTCACTTTATCTACACTTTTCCTTCTATGCTTTGCTTGGTAAAAATACTTGCTTTGTCATATTTTGTTTGCCAGCAGTTTTTTAATGCCTTGCTACCCTGATTTATTCCTTCTCTACAGGACATGGGAATCTGAAAGGGGACGACAGCAAAGGTCCAGCTGCTTCTGCTCTTGCTAGACTTAGAAAAATGCCTGTGCCCAGTAGAAATCCTTGCTAGACATAAGGACGATGATGAGCATCCCAGAACACTTGCAGCTGGAGTGTCTTTTATGCTGGCCAGCGTTCGATGTTCTTCAGGGTACTAGCTCTAGCCCAAGAACAACTGGCATAAAGCTGTGGTTGGACCTGCAGATTCCTGAGCACTGGTCACGGCAAAGGCCTGGCGGTGTAGACATCAAGGTTGCTTGGTTTCAGTGTTCTGGAATTGCATCTGTTTTCAGGCCTGGTGACGGTACAGCTCATGAACGTAAAACATCTTCTGATGAAATTAGTGTATGAATTGATATTTCTATAGGGAAGACTACTCAATTGTCAGCTTTATCATAGCTCATAGTAATCAATAGCTCTCCTGGCTTTAGATCTGTTGAGTATGGAAGAGTCAAAATTTAAGTCTTCATAATCTGCATATTCATAGCATCAGTATCATCAGTGTCCTATAGTTTTGATGGTACACGAAGGGTTAATTTCATCTTTGATGTATAGAATATGTAATAGATGAAATTCGACTTAAATTCATTTTCTATTGAAGGACCATTTGGGACCAATACAAAAATTAGAAAATCAAGAGAATTGGTCTAAACATGGTTCTATACATCATAATGCTATTTCACAATTGGACTTATTCCATAAAAAAGAAAAATGGGATGAGGTCCCTTATGTACATGCTTTTATGGCCCTTTACTGGCTCATGTTACTTCCAGGCACCAGGAAGGCACATCTAAGGGAACCCCTCGTAGCTGCTCCCCCTAGAAGGCCTGTGCCCTCCTTGGACCCTCCTCAGTTCCCCAATTCTGAGGGGGGTTCAGCCAGCACAGGATTCCACCCAGGGTCATCAGGCCGCCGTCCCCCTTATCCAACTAGCCCCAGCCTATACCCCTGACTGCTAAGAAAGCAAGCCCAACGGGCACCCCCAGCAGCAGGGCCCCACATCAGCCCTTCAAGTCAAACTTGTGTCTGTGGCGAGAGGCAGCTGATGGAAATGGGGGCACTTGGAGTGCAGGTGCCATTTTCTATGTCTGACTTGGCTTCATGCAAGGAGGCATGTGGCCGGTTTTCAGATAACCTGGGGTTTTATGGAAGAATCAAGTCTACCATGCTCTTTCACTTGTCATGACTTGCAAGCATTGTTGCTCACTTGCTGTGATGGGAGGGAGAAGCAGAGGGAGAAGTGAGATTAAGCCAGTCAGTTATGACAAGGTTAGAGAAATAACTCACAGAAGGATGAAAAATCGCACTCTGTTTCAAGGTAGTTTGGTTGAGGCACTCAGGAAACGTATTGACGCAGACCCCGACTCCCCAGAAGGACAAGCTCTCCTGGGTATACATTTTATCCCTGAATCTGCCTCCGACAGGAGGAAGTTACAGAAAGCAGAAATGGGACCTGAACTCCTATGAGCCAACTCCTAAACATGCCCTTTAAAGTTTGCAACAATTGGAACAGGGCAAAAGAGGTAGAATTAAAAGCAAGACAAATAGCCAAAATGTGCAACTGCTAACAGTTGCTGTCAGTGCCTTGCCCCTCAGTCTTACCCATCCTGAGTGTTGTGAGATTGACATCTGACATGCCCAGACAAGATTTCTTGACTTGCCGGCCCCTGGGTCAGAATCAGTGTGCCTACCGTAAGCAAAAGGGCCATTGGCAATGAGAATGTCCTAACCCTCCCTGGTGAGAAAGAAAAAAGCTGCCTTTCAACACTAGAGCTAACGTTCTTATGCTAGTCCCAACAAGGTTTTTTTTTTTTTTTTTTTTAGTTGGGGTCTCACTGTCACCCAGGCTGGAGTGCAGTGGCACGATCTCGGCTCACTGCAAACCCTGTCTCCTAGGTTCAAGTGATTCTCCTGCCTCAGCCTCCCGAGTAGCTGGGACTACAGGTGTGCACCACCACGCCTGGCTAATTTTTTGTATTTTTAGTAGAGATGGGGTTTCACCATGTCAGGATGGTCTCAATCTCCTGACCCCAACGAGGCGTTTTGCTCAAGTCAGTGTACTGGGGGCCTCCGACCCTTAGCTTGGTGGATGGCTTCCTACAGGCAGACAAGCGGCCACTTAAACATTCTTTGGTGTCTCTGCTGCTGGGTGAGCTCTCTGGTGGCTCAGGGACTGCAAGGACTCACGCTGAGCCACATAATCCACCCCCCTCCTTTCTACACAATCTTTCTCCACTTCCCCGTCTTTCGTACTTATCAGGGCAAATAAAATTTGGTCAGGCAAACAGGTCCCAATTTTATAAATAATTTGGGTCTAGCTGTCTTATACAGGTCACTTCATTTGCGTGATGTGTTGTGTCTAGCACGCTATCAAATTGGCTTATAAATAAGAGTTCTCATAAATTAAATAAGTCTAAACATGTTAGTTTGAAGGGAATGTTGCGTCTTCTAAAATTTAACTTAAAAATTTTTATCTAGGTAAACCACTGATGTTCATAGGTTTTGGAATGGTTAAAATGACTAGTGAGCTTTTTTGTATGGCTGAAAAATCTTGAAACTGTAGAATGCTTCTCATCTACAGGATGCTAATGTCTGTTGGGCAGTTCAGGATTTCTTGCTTCCTACTGCTTCCTACCTGTATGTAAAATGTGCTAGGGAAGATATATTCTTTATTGGGAAAAGAATAACTTTCGTCCAGAAAGTATTAAATGAGAGGCTCAAAATATGAGAGAACCAGTATGAGTAGAAAAAAGAGAAGTGGGGAGAGTTATATATATATATACACACACACATATATATATATATTTTTTTTTTCAGGAGGGATATGAAGAGTGACTTACAGGCGCCCGCCACCATGCCTGGCTGATTTTTGTATTTTTAGTGGAGACGGGGTTTCACCATGTTGGCCAGGCTGGTCTCAAACTCCCAACCTCAGGTGATCCACCCGCCTCGGCCTCCCAAAGTGCTGGGATTACAGGCGTGAGCCACTGCACCCAGCCAAGAAAGAGTGACTTTGTATGAGAAGGGATCTCTGGTCCTAGAATAAAGAGACTGGTTGCGAGGGAGGTGTAGGACAGGTCAGAGTCCATGCATGTCATGGGTGGTCTGTGTGGGTTGTAATGGGATTTGTGAAGGGGAATTTCTGAGAGGAGTTTTGTGTGCAATTAAGCCTGCTGTGATTAAATTTTTTTTTTTTTTTTTTGAGACAGAGTCTCACTCTGTCACCCAGGCTGGAGTGCAGTGGTGTGATCTCGGCTCACTGCAACCTCCACCTCTCGGGTTCAAGTGATTCTCCTGCCTCAGCCTCCCGAGTAGCTGGGACTACAGGTGCCTACCACCATGCCTGGCTAATTTTTGTATTTTTAGTAGAGACAGGGTTTTACCATATTGGCCAGGCTGGTCTCAAACTCCTGACCTTGTGATCTGCCCGCCTTGGCCTCCTAAAGTGCTAGGATCACAGGCATGAGCCACCGCATTCCGCTGATTAAAGAAAAATGGTTTGTGGTAGACTTTCTAGGGAATGGTCTATGTATTGGAACCAGGTTTTCTTAAGGTACTGATTTATTAAGTTATGAGAATTTTTGCTTTTAATGCTATAACCAGCTTCCTTTAGAACTTCTTTGGGCTGAGTGCAGTGGCTCACACCTGTAATCCCAGCACTTTGGGAGGCCAAGGCAGGTGGATCACTTGAGCTTAGGAGTTCGTGACCAGCCTGGGCAACATGGCAAAAACCCATCTCTACAAAACAAAAAAAAAACCAAAAAAAAACACTTTTAAAAAGAAATGTAGTCTGGGTGTGGTGCACACCTGTAGTCCCAGCTACTTGGGAGGCTGAGGTGGGAAGATCATTTGAGGCCAGGAAGTCAAGGCTGCAGTGAGCTGTGATCACACCACTGCACTCCAGCCTGGGCGAGAGCACAAAACCCTGTCCCACAAAACAAACAAAAACTGCCTGGGTTGGTGTCCCAGAGGTTCAGCTGTTGTGTGTCTCTGCTGTCAGCTTTCTCCCTTTGAAAAGGTCTGGGATGGTGGCTCTTTCCTTTAGCTTCTTCGTCAGCTCCTGTAATTTTTTCTCTACCAGTTCTAACTGATGTTGTGGCCTGATGCTAAAGGTTTCCTCTGAGGTCTGTGGGAGCAGTGTTTGCCCCAGTACAGCTTGATGCTATGCCCCTGGATTTTCTTGACTTATAACCTTCTTTTTGGGTTTTAGTTTTTGACTCTTATTGCTCTAAAGGGTTTTGAGGACTACTGCATGCCTGCCCCCCCTCTATTCTTGTCTGGCCTAGAATGTTTTATTGGCTAGAAGTCTTTTGACTCTAAGTTCTTTGGCCAAAGGAAATCCCCTCCCTGCTCCCCCCACCAAAAAAAAAAACCCTAAAAAATCTAATTCAGGCCATGACAGGAAACAGGGATTGGACACGCCTCACTATGCCTCTCTGCCTGGAATTTAGGCCAGGCACAAAGGCCCTTCAAAAATTATAAGGCAGCCAGGAGCAGTGGCTCACGCCTGTAATCTCAGCACTCTGGGAGGGTGAGGTGGGCATATCACCTGAAGTCAGGAATTGGAGACCAGCCTGGGCAACATGGTGAAACCCCATCTCTACGAAAAATAGAAAAATTTGCCAGGCATGATGGCAGGCTAATGACGGCAAATAGCTCCCTGTTCAGCCAGAAGACTCAGTCTTATTAAAACCTTAAAGAGGAGGATCCCCCAAGGATCAATTACAACCAAAATAAAAGGGCCTATGTCAGGTGTTAAGTGTTCCCACTGCTGTTAAACTGCAGGAAGTCACTCACTGGGTACACCTGTCCAGGGTTAAACCTGCGTCTTCTGCGTCCCTGAAGGCATGAGGGGAGGACACCATGCCCTTCACCTGTGAGCCCCTGGAAGGCGTAAAGCTGTTGTTTTGCAAATACACACATAAATCACATGGCGAGGAGCACGTGCAGTCATCAGCCATACCGATTCTTCTCATCTGGTTTTGACCTTTCTCAGGGCCTTTAATAACTATCTCATCATTCCTCACTTTTGGCTCTCTTATCGGATTTTGGGTTTCTTCCCACCCAACCTTCATTTCCCCCATGATCAGGCCAACGGTAAAGCAGCCTCACCCTTTTTCTGCCTCATTTTCCTTTGATGCAGGAAAGATGAGCCCTAAAAATTGGAGTTTAGCCAGGAGGGTTCTTGGCTTCACCCAGGAACGAGTCAGAGGGCAAGCCGGAGGTGTTAGCTGCTCCCTGTGGAACGGGGCTGACTCACAGGCAGTGCGCCCAGAGTCCACAGCATATGGGATGTTGGCAACCGTGTGGGCTGTTGGAAAGGCAAAGGACCTTTCCCAGGACCTTTAATAACTACCTTATCATTACTAACTTTTGGCTCCTAGCAAAGCTCGAGTCCTACAGATTGCAACAATTCCACACAAAGACAACACCAGTACAGGCTTCAACCCATCCTATCCTCTGACCTGTGGGGCCCTTAGATCAGGTACCAGAGATTTTCCCTTCTCCAACGTTACGCAGGGCCTATGCCCATGAACACAGCAGGAAGCAATTCTAGAAGACAGACCCTGCCCTTCTGCACCCCCTTTAAGATTAAGGTGAAGGATCTCATCTCCGAAGTGGGGGATGAAGTAGGAAGGTGGCAGGATTTTCTGGTCACAGACCCACTGACCAAAACAGGATCTGGTCTGGATGGGATGAAGTGGAGACAGGAATCAGGGGACAGCGAGGAGGGTGAACCCTGGCTGCCATCACTGCTCATTGGCATAAGACCCTCCCACCAGTGCCATGATGGTTTGCAAATGCCATGGCAATGACTTGGAAGTTACCACCTTTTTCCATGGCAATGACCCAGAAGTTGTCACTCCTTTCCTAGACAATTCTAAATAACCTGCTCCTCAATTTGCATTGATCCCCACTTAATCTGCATGTAAAAGAAATGGGTATAAAAATACAGTTGCCAACAGCCCATACACTGTGGGCTCTGGGCGCACTGCCTGTGAGTCAACCCCGCTCCACAGGGAGCGGCTAACACCGCCGGCTTGCTCTCCAACTCTTTCCTGGGTGAAGTCAAGAACTCTCCCGGCAAAACCCCAATTTTAGGGCTCATCTTTCCTGCATTAAAGGACGAAGGGGCAGAAAAAGGGTGAGGCTGCCTTACCGTTGGTCTGATCATGGGGGAAATGAAGGCTGGGTGGGAAGAAACCTAAAATCTAATAAAGCAGTTATCTGTACAGCAGCTAGACCTCCCCAAAGGAATCCCGCCTTTGTGGTTTTGGCTTCCGAGCATGTAAGTCTTCCACGTCTGCAGAATGCCGTCCTCGCCATCGAAAGAAAGAAGGTGAACTCTAAAGTGGAGACGTGAGCTGGATGGTGATGTTGGTCTCCTGTAGCTGCCATAACAAGGTGCTACACACCGCATGGCTCGGAACAACAGGCACCTGCTCTCTGTCTCAGAGGCGAGGGTCTGACAGTGAGGTGTGGGCAGAGTGGGCTCCTCCCACCCCCTTCTCCCACAGTGGCTGCATCCCTCCAGTCCGCTCCCTCTCAGCACAGGGCTCTTCCTCTGCGCTGGTCTGTCTGTACTCTTCTTGTAAGATACGAGCCATAGGATTTAGGGCCCGCCCTAATCCAGAATGACTTCGCTTTAACTCATTGCATCTGCAAAGAGCCTGTTTCCAAACAAGTTCACATTCTGCAGTTCTGGGTGAACATGTGTTTGGAGGACTCCGTTTGCCATGGGACAACTACATATCACAGTGCTGGTGATGTGCCCACACAATTATTTCAAGTGATTTTTTTTTTTTTTTTTTGGAGACAGTCTTGCTCTGTTGCCCAGGCTGGAGTGCAGTGACGTGGTCTCAGCTCACTGCAACCTCCACCTCCCAGGTTCCAGCAATTCTCCTCTTTCAGCCTCCTGAGTAGCTGGGATATCACGCCCGGATAATTTCTGCATTTTTAGTAGAGACAGGGGTGTCACCATGTTGGTCAGGCTGGTCTTGAACTCCTGACCTCAGGTGATCCGCCCACCTTGGCCTCCCGAAGTGCTGGGATTACAGGCATGAGTCACCACGCCCAGCTTTCAGGTGACTTGTAAGCACAGCACTCACACTGTTTATACTTAGAAGGATATTCTCTGAGGACAAAAGATCTTTTGTTTTCATTTTTAATTTCTAAATAGTCATTTTGAAATAATTTCAGTTATGAAAAAAGTTACAAAAAAAAGTGCAAAGAATTCCAGCATATCCTGTAAGCAGTTTCCCTGGAAGTTACCTCATATAGAACCATGGTGCAATGTTCAAAATTAGGAAATTAACACCAACGCAATACTATTTTTAAAAAATTATTTTAAATGCAATACTATTAACTCATCTACAGGCCCCATCCCAGTGTCTTTCTGGCCCACAACCCAGTCCAGGCCCACACATTGCATTTGGTTGTCATTCTCCCTGGCTGCCTCCCAGTGGGGACAGCTTGGAGTGTGGGGCCATTGCCCAGCACACAGTTGCTTCTCATGACTGCGTTTAGGACACGTCCTCTGGGCAGGACCCACAGAAGCTATGCCAGGCTGACTTCAGGGCATCTCATCAGGAGACCTATGATGTGGGCCTGTTACTGGTGTGTTAAGCTCCGTTGCTGGGAGCAGGGGTTATCTGCCAGGCCTCTCTGCCACAAAGTTACATTTTCCCTTTAATTATCTTGTCGGGAGATAGTTTGAGGCCAAAAAATATCCCATTTCTCATCCTAATTTTGCCTACTAATCGTAACATCTCTGGATGGTTCCTGTGTTGTTTGCAAAATGGCCATTCTCTGTTGCCATCATTCCTTCTGCATTTATTAACTGCAATTCGGAGGAAACGAGCATTTCACCCTCTTTCCCCCTATTTATCTATGCATTTATGTATGGACTTGGGGGCATTTAGCCTCATGAGTTATGAGCTATTTCTATAATTTTCTGTTTTGAGACACGGTCTCGTTCTGTCACCCAGACTGGAGTGCAGTGGCATGATCTCAGCTCACTGCAACCTCTGCCTCCCGGGTTCAAATGATCCTCCCACCTCAGCCTGCTGAGTAGCTGGGACCACAGGCATGCACCATCATGCCTAGCTAATTTTTCATTTCCTGAAGAGGCAAGGTTTCACCATGTGTCCAGGCTGGTCTAGAACTCCGGGACTCAAGCAATCTGCCTGCCTCGGCTTCCCAAAGTGCTGGGATCACAGGCATGCGCCACTGCACCTGGCCTATTAGTATACTTATGTATTGTTTTGCTCCGATTGTCCCAGGTTTGGCTCTGGAGCCGTGTAGATCAGTCCTGCGTCCTTTCGGCCCCCCGCTGCCCTTTGGGCGCTCTATCTTACTTTGGGGGACCACTCCACGTTCACCCGGGACCCTCCCTGCCTCAGTACTATATCTGGGGGCCCCAGTGCCTGGCCCTGGAGAAGGATGTTAGTGCCCGAGATCCGGCTCTGGGGGTGCCCATGGCTGTGGGGTGTCCCTGCTCCGAGGTCCCCCAGTGGACACAGCTAAAGCCTCGGTGAGAACACACGGGCCCATGCCAGGCTCACACCCGTCTACCCACCTGTCTACCGACACCTCCGTGCTGAAACTACAAGCTCCTACTGCCGCCTCGCCTCCCCTCCCAGCCTCTCATACTCCTTACTGGTAGCTCCCCTTCTCCAGCAGCGAGGCTCGTCACCCACAGCGTGGCCGCCGGAAGGTGACCTGAGCTGCCAGACACGGCCTCCTGCTCAGAGGGTTTAAGGCTCTGTTGTTGCCATCCTTAAGTTCTTAATGAGTTTTGAGCAAGGGCCCTGCAAATCTCATTTTGCACCAGGTCCCGCAAATTATGTACCCGGCTCTAATTACCCACAATATACTTGCTTGCTCAATTCTGGAGCACACACAAAGTAATCTCATAATTCCTAACTCAGGTTGCTGTGCAAAACAGCTTCACAAACTAGGGCACAGTGTCTGCACGCCATTCTTTTTGTCTTACAACCCATGAAACTGTCTTCCAAGGCATGTGGTAGGTGTTCTTCCCCCCCCCTTCGATGAAGTTCACCTGTTACTGTTTATATTCCATTTCGGCTTGAAGCCCCCATCCTGGTTGATTTTAATCACTTACTTACTTTGGAGAGTGTGTGGTATATTTCTGCGGTCCTAGAAGGAACACAAAAGTTGCAGCCTCCATAATAGGCAAGCCCACCAGCGCCTGTACCTTTGAGGACCACGAGGGAAGGGCCTGTCTCCCTGCTCCCTCCACTGACTCCCCCCACCTCTCTGGCCCCCACTTCTCCTGCAAAGTGGAGACTCCCTGGGGAGACAGAGGACCAAGGTGGCAGGATTGCAGGCAGTGAGGGATTTCTGCCGCCCCATGGCTGGGTGCCGCTTGCTGGCCCTGCACACACTGGGTAAGTGTGCACTGGGTACTGACGTTAAGGGCCAGGCGTCCGTCCCTCCGTCTCACCTGGGCCAGCCCAGCACAGGGAGAGGGGCTGAGGCTCTAAGAAGGGTACAGGGCAGAGAGCAGGAAACAGCAGGGCTCAGGCTAGGGGTGGGAGCCCAGCTGCTCAGGAGTTGAAGTGCAGGCCCCCTGTGGGGACCTGGCGGACAGAAACGGGAGGAGACTAAGGAGTGTGTTGTACTTTATCTGTACCTGGCTACATGAGATCAGACTACCATCCGGCATTAACTAAACCTCACAGTGGAAGCAGTGGGGTTGTACCGAGAAAAAAAACCACACAGAACGCTGTAGGAGCAATGCCTGCACCGGCTTCCCCAGCACCACACGGAGCGGCTGCCTACAGCTTTGTTAGGGGCTGAATACAACCACGAAGCAGGCACCAGCCCTCCAGAGCCGGCTCCATGGAGGAACGCTGTTCCCCGACCTGCCCACATACCTCTCCTGGAGCGGGGCTGAAACATCGTCTCTGGACGTGTAGAGCCATCACCATGGGCAACACGTTCGTGGTCTTTATTTTCAGCTCATCCTTTAGAAACTCACATTTTGGGGTGATTTTGTGTCCAGAACTTGGTGGGTTCTATAGTCTCGCTGACTTCAAGAATGAAACCGTGGACCCTCGCGGTGAATGTTACGGTTCTTAAAAATAGTGTGGAGTTTGCTCCTTCTGGTGCGGTTCGTGGTCTCACTGATTTCAGGAGTGAAGCTGCAAACTTTCGCGGTAAGCATCACAGCTCCTAAAGGCAGCACGTCCAGAGTTCTTTGTCTCTCCCAATAGATTTATAGTCTCGCTAGCTTCAGGAGTGAATCTGTAGACCTCTAAACCGTGTTACAACTCACAAACGCAGCACAGACCCAAAGATCCAGCAGCAGCAAGATTTACTACAGAAAACAAAACAACAAATCTCCCCTCCACGCCAAAAAAGACCCTAACGACTTCCTACCGCTGGCTCGGGCAGCCTGCTTTTATTCCCTTATCTGACCCCACCCACATCCTGCTGATTGGTCCATTTTACAGAGAGCTGATTGGTCCATTTTACAGCGAGCTGATTGGGCCTTTTTACAAAGAGCTGATTGGTCCATTTGGACAGGGCACTCATTGGTGCATTTACAAACCTTTAGCTAGATACAGAGTGCTGATTGGTGCGTTTACAATCCTTTAGCTAGACGGAAAAGTTCTCCAAGTCCCCACCGGACCCAGAAGCCCAGCCAGCCTCACCTCTCAGTGGCATTCCCCTTACGACTTTGCAGCATCTACTCCGGGCACTCTGGCAGCCCAGAGGGAGCTCATCCCCAGATCAAGCCCAGCAGGCGTCGGCAGGCCAGCCAAGCCTGCACCCACCCGGAACCCGCGCCGGCCCGCGAGCGCTGCGCGCAGCCCCGGCTCCCGCCCGCGCCTCTCCGCCAGCAGAGGGAGCTGGCTCCGGCCTCGGCCAGCCCCGGAGGCGGGCCCCACAGCGCAGCGGCAGGCTGAGGGGCTCCTCAAGCACGGCCAGAGCCGACACGGGGGCCGAGGAAGCGCCGAGAGCGAGCGAGGGCTGCTGGCACGTTGTCATCTCAGTTTCACAATATCCCAGGATGCATTAGTAGTTTCTGTAGCCTGAGTGTTAGTGGCCCCCAAAATTCATAGGTTGGAATCTAATACCCAATGTGATGGTGTTAACAGGTGGGACCTTTGGGAGGTGAGTAGATCATGACGGCTGTGCTCTCACGAATGGCATGAGTCCCCGGTAGAAGAGGCTCCAGGGAGCTCCCTTGCTCTGTCCACCGCGAGCCTTGTCAAGAGGCGCCATCTTGGAAGCAGAGGGCAGCCTCATGAGACGCCACATCCGCCAGCACCCTGGTCTTGGACTTGCAGCCTCCAGGACTGTGAGCAATAAATGTCTGTTGTTGACAAGTGGCCCAGGCATAGGCGTGTTGTCACAGCAGCTCGAATGGACTCCAGTAGCAGAGCAGCTGGGGCTGCACGTGGTGCATGAACACATCCCCCGCCCTCCTCCTCCTGGGGCGTATGACGGCTGCGCAGCTCTCTGTATCCAGCTTCCGGGCTGTTCCATGCCCCTGTTCCCCTGATTGCTGTGTTCTCCAGTTGAAAGAGCACACTGATTTTGCCTTCAGCCCACTCTCATTTTCCCCCAGATTTCACTAAGTGTTTTTGCAAAGTGATGGCTGTGCTTCCCCTGTGCGCTTCTCTCTGGCTGGTTTCTACTCCGGATCCACTAGTGGGGCCAGAAAGAACAGTAGGAAGGAAACTGAGGTTCCTGTCCCCCATCAGGCGTGTGCACACCTACACCCACACACCCCTGCTCTGTGTGCACCCCACACCGACACACACTTGCACACCCACCTGTGCACACGTACACACATCCATACACACATGCTCACCCCTACATGCACACCCATACACAGGTGCACATACCCACACACGTGCACGTGCCCATACACATGCACACCCACACCCATGCACACACCTGCCTTGCACACCCTACACCCATACATGCTGGCACACACCCATGCACATCCACACACAAGCACATACCCCCACACACGTGCACACCCCACACCCATGCATACCTGCAGACGCTTGCACACTCACCTGTGCACACACCTCATACATGCATGCACACCCACACACTGTGCACACCATACACATGCATGCCCACACCCACATGTGCACACACTGTACATACCTGCACACACCCACGTATGCACATGATCAACACCCACCCACTCGGGCACTGTTACATGCACACACGCACACAGACATGGCCACTTTCATGGACACACACCCACACACGCCCAGATATACACGCATGCCCACCTAAACCACTCGACCGAATAGCAGTGTTTTTCAACCACAGCACAGACCAGGGATACATAGGACATCACGTGGCCACCCTGGCCTCTGCCCATCGGCTAGAGCACCTCTCCCTCCCATAGTGACTATCAAAAGTGCCTCCAGGTATTGTTACACGTCTTCCGTGGGGCGGGGGTTCCCCCAGCTGAGAACCCAGGGGACAGTATGGTGGTTGCCAGCTGGCACCCGGGGAGGTCACGTCTGCCTGCTGCGTGACCTGGTGAGTCAGGGTGTCTCCTCGCCTCTTGACAGCCGGGGAGACAGTGGGGCCTGTGCTAGGGTCATGCCAAGGCTTAGATGTGAAACCCCACGTGGGGCGCACACACGGGAAGTGCTCAACCTGTGCTCAAGGACGTGGGGAGGCAGGCCCTCCTCACCCCTCCAGGCACTGACAGGGGCCACTGTCCAGGAGGAGAAGGTGGTGGTGCTACCCCACCCAGACGCAGCTGCGGGCAGCAGGCCCCAGGGCTGCCGGGCACAGGCATCCTCTTAGGGAAGATGGGACCCCGAGCTCACGTGCTGCGCTCCAGAGCTCAGGGGCCAGCTCTTCTGCCTGCTGTCTGGGGATTTAGGGAAGCCCCAAAGGAGAAGGCCATGACCCCCTAGTTTCTCCCTGCGCAGCTGCTGCCTCCACCCCTGAGAGGCCTCATCACCAACCACTGAGCTGCCCTGGGGGAGACCCTTCTTGGTTGTTTCCTGAGGTCCCATTTCTTGTTTCTTTTTTAAGAGGTCTGGGGTGGTCCCAGCTCCCTGCCTTGGCCTCCCGAGGGACTGCAGGGACTGCAGGTGCATCACTGTGCCCAGCTCCTGGGGCTCCTTCTAAACACACAGACACAGCGGTGATGGGGGCATCACATGGTGACAAGGGCAAGGTACAGAAACGGAACGGTGAAAAGCGTGGCCTGGCCTTGAGGACGCGCTGCTGTGGGCTCTGACGGCTGAATTAAGGACACAGCCGCCTGCTCCTCCTGTCCTGCTCTCCCCACCACCCCGGCACCCCGACACACCACGTTTCTTTACTGTCAGTCTCCACCACCCTCCCCACCTCCAACACAGGCTTCTGCGGGAGGGATTTGGGGCTCCCGCACAATTGCTGGGGGCCCTCCTTGGATTTCCACTGCACCGGGCATGAGCGCCACCACCAGGAGCTCAGCTTTTCAGGAGAGTGCCTGGTCCTGAAGCTTTCTAGGCATTTCAGTAGCCAAACCTTCTTGATCGTGTGGTTCCAGAAAAAGCCAGTGTGCCACCCACTTCCCCGTGCTGCAGCCACCGTGGTCCCGGGAAGAGGGCTTCGTTCCGCAGAGCTAATGAGGGAAGCGGTCTCCGAGAGTAGCAGAGAGGCCTTGGAGGGTAGTGGTCTCTGAGAGTAGCAGGGAGGCCTCGGAGGGAGGTGGTCTTCGAGAGTAGCAGGGAGGCCTCAGAGGGAGGCGGCAGAGCAGGCTCTGCTCTCAGGAAGTGCCCGGTGGGTGGCGATGGGCCGAGAGGCGCTCTGGGGGTCGAGTTATGGCTCTGAGCTGCCCATGCAAGGCAGGGAGGCTGCGTTTTCATGTGTTCACCTCTCAGTCCCTGGGTAAGGGCCTCCCAGGATGTACCTCCAGCACCCCGGTCGTGCAGAGGCCTGGGAAAGCCTGTTGAGGCTGGAGGGGTGGAGACACACTGGTGTGTCGGGGGAGCTGTGTTGTGGGCATGGCTCCCCGTTTAGGGAAGGCACTGTGGTGATCACGCCCTACCAGTAAGTATTTCAGAGCCCAAAACGCAAAAACAAATGGAAGAAGTTCCATATCATAGTGAGTCTTGGCTGGGCGCAGTGGCTCTCCTGTAATCCCAGCACTTTGGGAGGCTGAGGCGGGCAGATCACTTGAGGTCAGGAGTTTGAGACCAGCCTGGCCAACATGGTGAAACCCTGTCTCTACTAAAAATACAAACCTACTCGGGAGGCTGAGGCAGGAGAATCGCTTGATCCCGGGAGGTTGCAGTGAGCCAAGATGGTGACATTGCACTGTAGCCTGGGCGACGGGGTGAGACTCTGTCTCAAAACAAACAAATAAACAAACACACACACACAAACAGTGAATGTTTTTATTACAAATAATAAATGTTTGCTTTTACATACCACACCTCATTTCCCCAGGGGTTTCTGAGGCGCCCCCCCCCCCACCCCGCCTCTTTCATTCTCTCCACAGTGTTTGAGGCATGTTTTGTGCCAGGCCCCTCCCAGGGCTGCTAACAAGAAAACATAAAATAAAAATGGCAGAGAAGCGAGTGCCTCCCGCGTATGGCAATGACAGCTACGAGCCAAACGGCTGAACACAGCCCACATCTCCCTCCGGGTTTCCGGGGTCCCCTGCTCAGGCCCCACCAGTGCAGCCCGGACGTCAGACCGCTACCGTCTCACTCAAGTCTCCTGTGGGCCAGGGTCCACCTGGGCTCTGCTCCTCGGGATATTGGCAGGATCCCGGGCCCTGAGGCTGTGGACTCGGGACTTCACTTCCTTGCTGGTCAGAGGCTGCGTGAGCTTCCAGAGGCCACCTGCTGTTCCTGTCACCTGGGGCTCTCCAGCCTGGCCATGTGCTTCCTCAAAGCCACAGGGGAGGACCAGGTTCCAGAGAAATGGGCATTGCAATCCTGTGTAACACAATCACATTCCTTCACTCCCCTTTGCTGTGTTCTGTGGGTTAGAAGATGGTTATCGCCGGGACACCAAACAAGGGTGTCACCAACAGGAGGTGGGGGCCCTTGGGAGTATGGCTACCACACAGGAGGAAATGACAGCTCCACCCCATCACTGAACCTGAGCTGAGCAGTGGCCTTGAGTGTCCTGGCAGCCACGCAGGAAAGGGACTCTGCTCAGAACACACATGCAGGAGCAGGACACACTCCTGCTCTCAAGCCCAGCGCCAAGCCCATCACAGGGGCAGGTGTCCTGGGCCTCCGGTCTCAAGGGCATCATTTCTGTGCAGGCAACAGTCACTGGGCTGTCCTTTCATGCCCTTTGGACACACAGACAACACAAGTGGTTCCCAGAAGCCCTCTGTGTCCTGTCAGGTGGTGACAGGTGGGGGTGGCTGTCCTGTGTCCTCTCAAGTGGTGACAGGTGGGGGTGGCTGTCCCCTCTGTCCTCCCAGGTGGTGACAGGTGGGGGTGACTGTCCTGTATCCTGTCAGGTGGTGACAGGTGGGGGTGGCTGTCCCCTCTGTCCTCCCAGGTGGTGACAGGTGGGGGTGGCTGTCCTGTATCCTGTCAGGTGGTGACAGGTGGGGGTGGCTGTCCCCTCTGTCCTCCCAGGTGGTGACAGGTGGGGGTGGCTGTCCTGTATCCTGTCAGGTGGTGACAGGTGTAGGTGGCTGTCCTCTGTGTCATGACCCCACCTGTGTGATGGCAGGGCCAGGCTCATCTCCAGAAACCTCAGGTCAGTGATCCCCACGGAAGCCTTTTTACATCATGTCAGAATCTGGAAAGTCTGTTTTATTTCATTATCTGAAATAGTTTTAAGAGTGGTAACGGTAGCATTAGACTGATAGTGACATGGATCTGGGACATCTGTGGCACCAGCGCATAAACATCTGAGCCATTTCCATCATTTAACTTCTCCAATCCTTTCAACAACCTTCTGTGCTGGGCGCGATGACTGCTGTCTGCAAAGATGAGTAAACCGAGGCACAGGTGCCTGGACCCTTGCCAAAAAGTGAGGGAGCCAGAGATTCTAACCCAGGGCCCCAGCCCCGAGTCTCAGCCTTGCCCTCTCCCATCTGCCTGCTCCCTCCACAACCCCGATGCCCGACCCTGGGCGGAGAAAGTACAGGGAGGGTCTGCAGCTGCCCAGCAGTGTCCCGGCGACAGGACCCGGAGCAAACCAGGCCTCGGCATGGGCACGGGATGAACTCAGGGCACCGGTGGGGTGTTGGCCATTTCTGGGTAACGGACCTACAGGTGATGTCTTTTCCTCTTCTTTCTAAGCTTTAAAAATTACCATTGTGATATAATAGAACTTTTTAGAATTTTAGATACAGTTTCTCTGTGTGAACAAGGCTTAGAGGATATGAGAATGTTTCTGTAGCTTACAGGTCATAATACTATCTTTGAATACACATATTGAAAAGCCACTTAAATATTAACCTTTGATTCTGAACCAGGATGAGCTTAACGATGGGGACCTGCAGGGCGTGGCCGGGTGGAGCCCATGGCTGGCAGCCATGGCTGAGGGCATACTTCAAAAGGGGCATTTCTGTCCCACTAATACTGTGTAAATATATATGCCATCCAATTTTTAATCAAATAAAATGTTCTGTCTGATGGGTCCCTTCATCTATATGACAAACAGTTTTAAGTAAAGAGGATCTCAGCTTGCAGAATAAGTAAAATTGTTTAAATTCTAGATAAATGTGTTCAGTGCTTGATGGGCTAATGCTGGCTGGATTTGTGAAGGTCAGTCATATACATGGAAATTCTTCTGCATTCACCTTAGAAGAGCGATATTTTTAGGCAAATAGAGCTTGCGATATTTTCTTTCCATGCCACCTGCCCGCTTGGTGTCTGGCCCTGTGTCCTCAGAGGACCATGGTGGGCTGGTGTCCTTGGAGAGGAGGCCTCTCCAGGACCACCAAGAGGTGGCTGTGGCCCAGGCTGGGCTCTTCTAGTGGCATGAGGGACACGCTTTATTCATGTAAGTGTTGTGAGGTGGGAAGGGAGGCCAGCCAGGGGAAGCGTAGAAGAGTGGCCTGTTGCTTGGGTCGGCGGCTCCATGGACTTTCGCTGCTGGACATAGTGTGAACATCGGAGACGCACATTCAGCTATCACGTTCCACTTTCCCATTCCCCGGACCTCGAACTCAGGCCTGTGTAACTAAAGGTTCTGTGCTGCCAGGCTGGGCGTTTCCCCAGGGAAGGCACGAGAGCGTGAATGCAGGGCCGGCCGCGGGGCCTGGTGACTGGGCGGCTCAGCACCACCCACAGGGCGTTCCTTGGGGCGTGGCCTGGGCCGGGGCTGTAGGCTCCCTTGGACAGGGCCGTGTCTGGCTCACATGAAGCTGCCCTCATGGAACGGGGTGCAGTGGGGTGTTCGTGGTCCTGCTGCCGTTGGCTGGGCGCAGCCATCCCTGCCGGCTCCCCCGCGCCTGTGCCCTGGGCCCTACTGCACCTGCATGGGCCGCGCTCTGGGGCCGGCGCGGGGAGTGAGGCCGCCGGTCTCCTCTGCTGCGGTCGGTGTGGGGGCCGGTGGGGCGCAGAGCTGCTCACCCGGCTGACTCCCCCTTGTGCCTGCTGGCCTCTGAGCCGGCTCTCTGGGGCCTCTGTGAGCGCCTTGTGCCCCCCACCCCCGCCGTGAGAACCGTGTCTCTCTGCTCAGCCAGGAGGGCGCCCCTGCTGCTGCTGTTGCCACCGAGGGACTGACTGACGCAGCGACGCAGCCACCGACACCCAAACACTGGAGCGTTTTACCCAAATGTAAAAGTCTAAACTTCCGGCTTCTCAAACAAAAGAAAACTAAGGAAAACGTCAGACGCCCTGTTGACGCCGGGCGCGCGTTGCCTCGGCTGAGCCGCTCTTCCAAGCCGGCAACGCCTGGTCTGGCCTGCGCGCTCCGCCAGCTGCCCACAGGTCCTGTCCTCGTGGCTTTCTGCCCTGTCCTCCCTGGCCGGCTGCACTGGCTTCTGTGGCGCTCGCTCCTTGCTGCGGAAGTGCAGGTGCAGCTCCTTAAAGGCTGAGTGCGTCCCACACAGCGGGGCTGGAGCTCGGCACCTTCAGTCCACCCCAAACACCGCCCTCCCGCTGTGCACGGCCACTGCTGCCCCTCCTGCACCCCGACACGTGGGGAGCTGGTCTGAGCCTGCCCCACCTGCTCTCCCGTGATCTCCTCTCTACCACCCCCATCTCGGGCACCCCTTCCTCAGACCTCCCTGCCTGGGGCTGCTCTCCCCAGCTCAGCAGAGCAGGGCTGGCCAGGACTAAGGACGGGGGGCGACCACTGGTCCCCAGAAATCCTGAATCCAGGAAACCCCTCAGTCCGGGGCGGACCACCCTGACTAGGGGAGGGCCGTCCAAAGTCTTTGATCCTGACCTAAGTTCTCTCTGCTTTGCTGAGTCTCTGTCTCTCTCCCCGTCTCCCTGTCTGAATGTCTGCCAGCCTCTCTCCCACACACACCTGGGACACAGGTCTTACAGAATGGCCCTTGCCGCTCTGTCTGTCTGAATGTCTGTCTGCCTGTCTCACACACACACCTGAGACACAGGTCTCACAGAACAGCCCTTGGCCCTCCCTGCCAGTAGGGTGGTTCTCAGAGGTTCCCGTCCTCTGTGGGGATGGTGGGGATGCTGACAGCTGTGGGTCATGGCTGGTGCTGCGGTTCTCACTCTTGGCTGCAGAGAGCAGCTGGGGGCTGCAGGTCAGGCCACACCCAGCTCCCCATGGCCCTGGATCACTTAAGTGACAGGCTGGGGTGAGGGGAGGAGGCCAGGGTGTGACCGTCGGTTTCATTTCTGCTTTCCCCCAGCTCCCCCAGTCAGGCACCGGCACAGTGGCAGTTGGTTTGTGGGACACCCATCTGTCAGTAGGGCATGAGTATCCTTGGCTCTGTCCTGCTGAATCATGGGTCCTGGCTGTGGCGCCAGGGCCAGCTGTGTTTGTGACCTGGTTCATCCTCAGGAGGAGGAGAGCAGGCAAGGCACCAGGGAACGTAGGATTTGCTGATGAATTGTGTTTCAAAAAAGGTGGCTTTTTTTCTGTTGTCAGACATCAGGAACCAGTTAGAGGCTGTGACCTTTGGGCCAGTCAAATGAATCTACAGAGATTAAAGGAGGATTGTGGAGTGAAAACCAAAAAAAGCCAAACATAGAGGAATCCATTTACCCTTTCAGCCACGTATTTCGCTGTTGCCGAACCTTTATTAAAATGCATCTCTCAAAGGAAAAATTGTATAGTGTTTTCAGGCTTAAAAAACCCAGGCCATGTGTCTAAAGGTCACTTGATGAACAGCACAAATCCGATGGTAAAGGGCAGGGTGCGGAGGGGTGAGCCTCCCGTCCGGCACCAAAGCGGGCTCTGCGGGCTCATCCCTCCCAGGGAATCCAGCACCAAAGCAGGCTCTGCGGGCTTATCCCTCCCAGGGAGTCCAGCACCAGAGCGGGCTCTGCGGGCTCATCCCTCCCAGGGAGTCCAGCACCAGAGCGGGCTCTGCGGGCTCATCCCTCCCAGGGAGTCCAGCACCAGAGCGGGCTCTGTGGGCTCATCCCTCCCAGGGAGTCCAGCACCAGAGCAGGCTCTGCAGGCTTATCCCTCCCAGGGAACTTGGGTTCTGCACAAACAGTGTCAGAAGAAAAGACTTCTTCAGACATTTTGAAATTAACATTTCATTTGTATTAAAGAGCCCAACCCTCCTTGGACAGCAGGTACTAAATACAGCATCCACACAGCCAGCCCTGTAGGGGAATTTGAGATTGGACCAGAATGGCAGACTTGACAGGTCATCCAGGACCTTCCACCCATCCATCTGCACATCTGTCTATCCCTCCACCTACACATCCACTCATCCATTCCTCTATCCATCCATCATCCATCCATCCATCCATCCATCCATCCATCCATCCATCCATCCATCCACCCATGCATCCATCTATCCATCCACCCATGCATCCATGCATCCATCCATCCACACATCCATCTATCCATCCCCCCAAGCATCAATCCATGCATCCATCTATCCATCCATTCATCCATTCATCCATCTATCTATCCATCCCTCCAACCATCCATAACCTACCCACACATCCATTCACCCATCTACCCATCCATCCATCCATCCATTCATCCATCCACAAATCCACTGGTCCATCCATCCATCCATAACCTACTCACCCCCCACATCAACCCATCCACCCACACACCACCTATTCATTCATCCATCCATCACATACCCACCCACCCATCTGTCTATCCATCCATCCATCATCAATCCATCCACTCACCCATCCATTCACCTACCCATTCATCTATCCACCCATCCATGCATCTATTCATCCAGCCATCATCTGCCTGCCCATCTATCCAACTATCCATTTATCTACCCACCCAACCATAATCAACCATCCATCCACCCAGCCATCTACACACCCCCTTTCCCTCTCACCCTCCCTCCCTATCTCCCTTTCTTCTTTCTTTTGTCCATCAATACATCCATTCATTTACCCATCCATCTATCCAACTATCCACTCATCCATTTATTCATCCAACCATCCACCACTCATCCATTAACCCACCTGTGCATTCATCAATCTATTTATCCCTTTCTCTCTCTCACACCCTTTTCTCTCTCTCCTTTCATCCATCCCTCCTTTCTCCTGTCCATCCATCCAGCCTTCCATCTATCCATTCATCCCTTATCTATCCACCCATCTATCCACCCACCCACTCCTTCACCCACCCATTCATTCATCCATCTGTAAACATATATTAAATGCCACTGCCTTCCATGTACCAGGCCTGTTCAAAACACTGGCAGAAGTGAGTGAGACTAACTCAGTTCCTGCTGGGAAAAGAGACAATGGGCCATCTGCCTTCAATATGACACCTGCTGGGGAAGACCTGGGGAGAATGGGGGTTTCAAGGAACACTGGCCAAGGGCCAGAACCCAAAAGCTCGAGTGGGAACAGACTTACAGTGGTGATGTCTATGGGAAGCTGACATGGCATAGGAGCTAGTGGGTTAAGGTTGGAAAGTTCATGGTGAGAACAGAAAGAAGGTAGTTCCAGATGAGGGAACAAGAGGAAGTACAGGATGGGAAGGAGAGTGAAGCCTGGGAAGGTGTCCCAAGGGCTGGGAGAGTCTCAGGTACCCAAAGGCCCAGGCAGGATGGACCTACTTTCTCTAATGCCCTGGGGACGCCCACCACAAACTGGGCACTTGAAACAACAGAAGTTTATCGTCTCACAGCTCTGGAGGCCAGAAGTTTGAAATCATGGTGTTGCCAGGGTTGGTTCCTGCTGGAGGCTCTGGGGCAGCATCTGTTCCATGTGTGTGTCTCCAGCCCCTGGTGATGGCTTTGCTTTGCTGAGTCTCTCTGCTCTCAGTGAGTCTTGGTTTGCAGGTGCATCTCTTGATGTCTGCCTCCGTAGTCACACAGAGGTCCTGTCCTGGTCTCTGTTTCACTGTGTCTCTCCTCCCCTTCCCAGGACACCAGTTGTGTTGGATTTAGGGTCTCAGTGTCTCTCCTCTCTTCTTATAGGGTCCCTGTCATATTGGATTTAGGGCCCACCCTACTCAGGTATGACCTTGTCTTATCTAATTGCATCTGCAATGGCCTTAATTTCACATAAGGAGTCAGGACTTCAGCCTTCTCAGGGGATACAATTCAACCTTTCCCACTGCCCCACCAGCCAGTGCCACAGCTCACGGGCCCTTCCTGCCATGAGCGCCCACTCAGTGCTGGCCCTTCCTGCCATGAGCCCCCACACAGTGCTGGCCTTTCTGCTGCTCCCAGTCTCAGCTTTTATGGCCACTGCACATGCCTCTCCATGTGTCTCTGTCAGGCATGGAGAGAGAACTGTGGGGCTTGTGATTGTCTCCCTTTGGTTGGAATCCTGCAGACTCTTGAGTGGAGATTGTTGTGCTCCTGACTCACTGGGACTCGCAGGAGAAAACCTGAAGGAGACAGCGGGAAACAGGCAAAGGGAAGGGAGAGGCCGGAGCAGACGTGGTTTCAGGTGGGGTCCAGTGGTCCTGACGGGGACTCTGGACATACATTAGACTGCAGGTCGGGATGGGGGCTTTGATCTCAAGGTGGTCAGGGTCTGTCCCTGGGCCACCCTGGCACAGGCTTCAATCCCAGGGGCCCCTGGACGAGGGCCCAGCTGCCCAAGGCAGGCCCTGGGGGCTCCAGGTGTGAGCTGCTAGGGTGGCACCTGTAGCAGGCGGGGTGTAGCCGCCCCTGAGGGTAAGGGGCATCCTATGTGACAACGGGGAGGGTGGGGGGCACTAGTAAGGCTGCAGGCAGGTTCAGCCCTTGTAGGCAGCCCAGCACTTTTCCTGCCACAGGGTTCACTCACCCACCTGAAACATGCAAGCGTCCCTCCTGTCCACATGCAGCCAGGTGCATGTGGCATGTGCTACGATGCAGCAGTAGCAGTGTCCCCAGGTGCTACAATGCAGCAGTAGCAGTGTCCCCATGTGCTGCGATGCAGCAGTAGCAGTGTCCCCATGTGCTGCAATGCAGCAGTAGCAGTGTCCCCATGTGCTGCCAGGCACAAAGCCGTCGGTGTGGGGTGTGCCCTCAGGCAGTTTGGGGCACGGCTGCAGGTGGGGCTGGTAGGAGTGACGCTTGTCTTATCACAGGTCACTGCCTGGAAGGGGTGGCTGCCATCCTATCACAGGTCATGCTGAGGGCATTGGCATTTGCTCCAAGCACCAGGATAATCCTGGGGTTTCCTTGGGCTGTGGCCTGATCTGTTGGTATCTAGAAGAATCCTTTAGGCCACAGAGCGATGAAAGACGCTTGGACTGAGGGCCAGGAGCCACTAAGATCTGGGATGGGGCTTGGAAGAGGCTCTTGGGTTGGGCAGTGGCAGTGCTCAGGCAGTGTGGTTGGAGTCTGGACACGTGGGGAGCCCACAAGAATGCTGACAGGCAGGTGAGGGACTGGGGGAGAGCAGTGCAGGACGGCATGGAGGTCCAGCCTGAGCAAGTGGGCACGACATAAAGCAGGTGCCATGACCTGCCACAGGGGACCCTGCAGGAGTGTGGACCTGGGTGAGGGTCACCACTGGACCCAATACTGTGTGGCAGCCCAGGGAAGGGGAAACAGATAACACCCGGCACACCTGCATGGGAGCCCAGGGAGGGGGCAGGTCACACCCAGCACACCTGTGTGGGAGCCCAGGGAGGGGGGACAGGTCACACCCAGCACACCTGCGTGGGAGCCCAGGGAGGGGGGACAAGTCACACCCAGCACACCTGCGTGGAGCCTGGGGAAGGGGAGAGGTCACACCCAGCACACCTGCGTGGGAGCCCGGGGAGGGGGGACAGGTCACACCCAGCACACCTGCGTGGGAGCCCAGGGAAGGGGGACAGGTCACACCCAGCACACCTGCATGGGAGCGTAGTGGATGTGTTACCTCTAACATCTAGGCTTTAGGGGAGGCCGGAAGGAGAGATGGGCCAAGAGGCATCAGGTGAGGAAGCTTTGCTGTGAGTGGGCTTGGGTGGGGCGGAAGCTGACCTCGGGGTGTGAGCAGGTGAGCTGGGCCTGTGTAAATGGACGGGGCTCAGCGGAAACGAGGCAAGAGGGCTGAGGCAGTTTTTCCATTGTGGATGTCTTTTATTGTGCTTAGGGACCCACATGATGCTGACTAGAGAGAGGTCAACAGACATGGACAACACCTGGGTTGCTACACGGAGCCCCTCCCCAGAAGGCGATGGGGAAGCCGCTCTCTGTGCTGACTGCAGTGGCCAGAAGGCGACGGGGAAGCCGTCCTCTGTGTCCCTCCCCAGAAGGCGACGGGGAAGCCGTCCTCTGTGTCCCTCCCCAGAAGGCGACGGGGAAGCCGTCCTCTGTGTCCCTCCCCAGAAGGCGACGGGGAAGCCGTCCTCTGTGTCCCTCCCCAGAAGGCGACGGGGAAGCCGTCCTCTGTGTCCCTCCCCAGAAGGCGACGGGGAAGCCGTCCTCTGTGTCCCTCCCCAGAAGGCGACGGGGAAGCCGTCCTCTGTGTCCCTCCCCAGAAGGCGACGGGGAAGCCGTCCTCTGTGTCCCTCCCCAGAAGGCGACGGGGAAGCCGTCCTCTGTGCTAACTGCAGCTGCCTGGCAGTTCACAGGCTGACGGCTCCCACCGAGCATTACACTCCAGTCCCTGGAGTCCACGTCCACTTGCAGGGGACAGCCGTGACTGGCCCTGCACGGCCCCTGCCCTCGGGCAGCACGTAGGCAGGCCCACCAACTCGAGGCATGAATTCAAACTATGGCATCCACTTTCCTGTCAGTGGCAGAGGGCAGTGTGCCATGGAAAGCAGCTTTTGGCCAACATCCTTCACTCAGTATTGCTAATTATTCTTGTAAACAAAAACTGCAATATCAGCAAACAGGCTCGCAGATACTGCATTCTTGAATTTGTTTTGATTCACAGGTAAATATGATTTTAAAAAGCCATTCGCAAACATAAAAACTGTTGTTATTGATGTGACACGCACCTGAGAGAAATAAAATTCCCGTGGGGTCCCTTCCTGGAGGTTATGGCTCAAGGCCAGGCAGAATGTGGTCTGCAGGCTGCCTGCATGGGGGCCCTGCATGCGTCCTGGGGTAGTACACGCTCCTGCGGGGGCCCTGCATATGTCCGGGGATAGGACACACTCCTGTCAGGACTTTCCCTACACCGCAAGGACCCATAGGCTGCCTGAGTGGCAGTAGCCTGAGCTGGTTTCAAGGAGTTTTATTTCTCTCTGCTACAAGAACATAAACAGAATTTCCTGGTGAGACGTACCAGGACCCCTGTCCTCCAATGCCTCTGAACAGTGTGTGTGCAATGTGTCAACTGAACGCTCAATTTACAGCCTCTGCTGGGAGCCACGCATCGGGAAAGGACTTTGCATGAATTTGTGGTTTCCTCCATTTCACCTTCTGCACAGCCAAACCAAGCGGGACACTTGGCTTTTTAATATGGACAAAGTAAATGGTCTAGGAAGCTACTGTGAGCACAGGGATTCTCAGCAGGTGCGTCTACAAGGATCGTGATCCCCGCCTGAGAACACAGTGCCCCTGGGGCAGCCTCGGAGCCAGCGGCAGGGAAGGAGGGAGCCAGCCTCACACAGGCAGCATGAAGTTAGACGAGAATGGGGTGGACCTCACTGCACAGATCTACGTCATTATTACAGCAACACAAGACACGGTGAGGTGCGCTCCCGGCACGGAAAGGTGTAAACAGTCAGAAGAGAGGAGTCTTCTGCTTTGTTGTTTGTGTTTTCAGTAGAGGTTGAAGAGTAGAAGTTGCCCTCCTTTCTCTTGAAACTTAGATTTCCTTGGTTTGTTCGTGTCTCTCCCATTGCGGGATGACTTCCTGGGGTCTTCGTCTCTGCTCCCTCTACACCTTGAGCCAGTGGCGGAGCTGGAAAGAAAACAGGTTTATTCAGAAACCCTGGGGCGAGGCCCCATTTAAGAGCAGCTGAAGGTGGCTAAGAGCAGCTGAAGGCAGTGAGCAGACAGTTTGCAGCCTCCTGGCCATGGGGCCTGCGAGAAGGGGAGGCTCATTGGGGGCCTGGACCAGCACATACTTGACAGGTGCCAGGGATCCGATGCCTCACTCAAATTTCTATAAATCAATTATTACTTGATTTTTTAAAAAGCCGTGAGACAGGTGTGGTGGGTGTGACCTGTCCCCTCCCTGGGCTCCCACGCAGGTGTGCTGGGTGTGGTTGCCGTGGTGGCCATGGTGGCCTCTGGGGCATATTGATTAGCTGCTGAGTCTGAGAGATGCCGGGCACCCTCAGTCCGGGGCTGGTTCCAGATTGTACCCCAGTGACTTGGGTGAGACGTGGTGATGTCACCTCTCCCCCATGTCCGCCCACCTTCCTGGGGGCCTCAGATGCTCCATCTGAGTGACACCCTACCTCTGCAGCTCCGTCTTGCTCTCTGCGACCCGCAGGGGTGCAAGAGCAGCGTGTACTGACTGCTCAGGGACTGATGAGATAGACAAGAGCAGCTATTTAGACCACCAGCAAATGTCATTGCCTGCTATTATGCAGCTGTTAGTTCAGCCTGTTTGTGAGCGTAAAAGCCCCTTGATAGAACTAAATGGCAAGAAGTGTGCTTCATAAACATTTCCAAACAGGGGCACATGGGGCTTGCTTCTGACAAAACCACGCTGGCCATGGAAAGCCACTGAAGCTACCACTGGCCACACCACAGGCTCCTCCCGCCACTCCACCGAGAGCCTGCAGGGACCTCCTCAGCAGGGTGGGATCACACTGCAGGCCACGGGTCTACCGGGGGCCTGGAGCAGCCACAGCTGATGCCAGCACAGGCAGCATCCAGGTACAGCTAGGGGCTCAGTGAAGGAAGCTGGGGGCAGGGAGCCCGGCCAGGACCCACAGCCAGGGGTGGCCCAATGGCCGGAACCCTAGAGCAGAGACTCTGGGTGGCAGCCCCACTTCAGGCCAGCGATGAAGGAGCCATGCTTGGGACTTCAGCTGTGAGCCCTGTACCCCCGGGGTGAAGCAGTTCTCTGTCCTGCCCGCTGACAGAAGCAGAAGGTCCCCTCTGGAGGGAGGTGTGCTTGGGGGCTCCCAGATTCCCACAGATTAAGATCAAGCCATAAATGTAAAATAAAGACTAGAAACAGAAGACAGCCGCCCATTCTAAGTGGGCCCCCAGAAACCAGACTGCAATTTGACCCCAAAGGACCAGAGCTGTTGCAACAGATTCCCGGACGGCCACACAGGGGACTCTCAGAAAAGTGACACACGCACATCACAGTGATGAGAATTTCACAAGAAACAGCAGAGCACACACAGCTTCCAGAGATGAAGTAGAAAAGAGAATGGCTGGGATGCAGACCAGGGGCAGGACAGTGGGAGGTGGAGCGTCCATAGCTGAGCTGTGGTTTGTTCACGTGACGGATGGTCAGGGACCAGTCACGGTAGGTGAAGCGTAGCTATGGACACAGACATTTCTGACCTAGATGGAATAATAGGGACCGAATTTACCCTACTGTCTGAAACAACCCCCAAATAAACAAAACACACGTGCTGATGACCTTCCAGACTGTGGACACCAGACTGTAAGGGTCAGTGGTCCCTGAGGGAAGCCAACAAGGAGGCCCCCCTGCCACACTGCTCGCTGCCTTGAGGGAGTTTCTAGATTGCAGCACAGGGAGGGTGCAGCCTGGTGGACTCCTTGAGCTGAGAGGCTGGAAAGGAGAGCGAGGGAAACGGAGGTGGCTGCAGTTTGCAGGCCAGAGCACCAGAGAGGAGGTGGCCACACAGAGAGAAGACCCGGGACAATGGCCCAGGACCCCCGCTAAGGGTTCATCTGAGCACATCCCGCTGTGTACGAGGAGGCTGGGGAGAGATCCGCCGACAGGACCAGAGGGAACCACCTCTGATGCCCACACAGGGCTGGGCATGGTGCCTGTTCCCCCAGCCAGGAAAATGTCACGATTCTCGGGGATTTGCATGGAGTGTGCACAAGGTCTTGCTTCAGTAGGGGTTGGTTAGGGCTACACCAAATGCTGAAGACAAATAATACACTTTTTAGGAAGCTAGAAATATCTAGAGATGCAACAAATGAAATTGTAACAAGGGCAAGGGAAAGATCAAGCTAGACGCAGATACAGAATGGGTGAGGGGCAGGCAGTTTCCAGTGTCTAGTTTTCCTGCTGTGGGCTCACAAGGGTCTGTTTGTTACGGTGACAAGTTAATAATTTTAAAATGGCCACATGTGGATTAATGATAAGATGCGTTACTCAACTGTGCACCTAAGATTCAAACGAAAACAAAATCTAAGTGAGGTAAGAGACCTGGAGGACCTGGGGCAAAGTGGACACACCAGAGCCTCATAACGGAAAACACAGAAAGGCAGAAGGCAATCTTTCAATGTGTGGCTGCAAAATTCACAGAATGACAAGATTTGTGAATCCACAGATCTGGCCACACAACATATCCAGAGAGGAAAAATAAAAAGAAACCAAATTAGCGGTGGCGGGTGCCTGTAGTCCCAGCTACTTGGGAGGCAGAGGCAGGAGAATGGCGGGAACCTGGGAGGCGGAGCTTGCAGTGAGCTGAGATCACGCCACTGCACTCCAGCCTGGACGACAAAGCGAGACTCCGTCTCAAAAAAAAAAAAGAAACCCAGGTCCCGACACTCCACAGTGAACCCGCGACACAGAAAGCAGAAGAAACTTGGCTGAGTGCAGGAGTCAGGACAGAGCCCACCACAGAGCAGGCTCACAGGGCCACACATCTCAGCACAGCCAGGGAACACTGCTGCCTCCAAAACACAGAGATAGTCCCTGTCAGCCTAGAGCCCTGAGCCCACAACAGTGCTTTTGTGAATGAGAGCAACATAAAGACGTTCCAGACACCAATAGTGAAGGAGGTTGGCAAGAGACCTCCTCAAAGGAATGTCTGAAGGATGCCTTTTGAGAAGCAAGAAAATGGTCCTAGAAGAAAAGAAGTCTATAACAAAAGTATGGGAACCAACAAACACCAAGCATGCACATGAGTCCAAGGAACACGATGAGTCCATACAAAATAATAACAGTGTCTAACCTGTGGGTTAAAAAGAGAGAAATAGATTTGAACAATCATGGCATGTTCATCAGTAGGAGGAAGATTTAAGTCCTTGTAATGGGATGGGGTTAAAATATGGTTTATCTGTAGAGTTTAAGTGAAATATGTATGGTACAACCTCAAGAGTAGCTATTAAAGGAATAGAATAAGGCCAGGCACAGTGGCTCAGGGCTGTAATCCCAGCACTCTGGGAGGCAGAGGTGGGCAGATCACTTGAGGTCAGGAGTTCGAGACCAGCCTGGCCAACATGGTCAAACCCTGTCCCTACTAAAAACACAAAAATTATCCAGGTATGGTGGTGGGCACCTGTAATCCCAGCCACTTGAGAGGCTGAGGCAGGACAATTGCTTGAACCTGGGAGGTGGGGGTTGCAGTGAGCAGAGATCGCACCACTGCACTCCAGCCTGGGTGACAGAACGAGACTCCGTCTCAAAAAAAATAAATAAATAAAAATAAAGTATGTAAGTTCTAAGCAAGTAGAGAGAAATAAACGGAATAATAAGAATGAGTGAACCAAGAAAAATCAATCTATAAAAAGGCAATAAAGGAGAAAAACACTAAAAATGGGACAAATGGAATAGAAAGTAGAATCAAGTTCAAATATATCAATAATCACAACAAATGTAAATGGATTTACCTGTCCAATTGTCAGCATAAAAAATTCTGGGTGTATGCTGGGTTTGCAAAAGACACTTAAATCTTAAGATCACTGCAAAGTTGAAAGTTAACAGATTGCAAAAATATATTTCAGGCAAACTCAAAAGACACCTGGTGCAACTATATTTGTCCCAGACAAGTCAGACTTTAAGACCAAAAGCATCATTAGGGAGTGAAGATGGGCTCATGTCACCAGGAAGAGATGATCATCCTAGACATGTATCAGACTACAGAGAGCAAAACCTGATAGAACTGAGGGGAACAGCAAACAAATATACTATTGAGGAAGAATATGCCACAGGCATCTCTCAATTACTCATGGTGAAGCACCCCTAAAGTTGATAAAGTGTAGACAATGTGGGTAACACGATATATAAGCCTACTCAAATGGACAGAAGCAGAACCATGTATTGACAATTAGAGAATAGCACATTCATCTAAAAGATGTGCAACATTTATCAAAGTTGATCAGGTACAAGGCCCTAAAGAGGTCTCAACACATTTTAAATAATAGGTATCATATGTGTCTGAGAACAATGAAATTAATTTGGAAATTAAAAACAAAAAGATGAGTAAAACATCCCCATATATTTGGCAATTTAAAAACAGACTTTTAAGCAAGTTATGAGTTGACAAAGTCACAATGGAAATTAAAATATAATTAGAACTAAAAGATAAAAATACTATGTAAAAAAATGTGGAATGCAGCACATGGAGTATTTTGAGGGAAATTCATAGCCTTGAGTGCTTACATTAGAAAAGAACGAAGAATGCAATTAATAACCTAAAGTCCAAATTAAAAAGTTAGCAAAACTATAACAGAGTAGATCCAAGAAAAGCAGAAGAAGAAATGATAAATACAGGAGTTGAGATTAATGCGACAGGAAACACAGCAAGAATCTCACACGAAGTCAAAGTTGGATATTTGAGAAGACTAGCAAGATCCTATACAAAGTGTAAGACCCCCAGGTATAGGACTCTCAGAGGAGAGAGGCTCTGGCGGAGCGGGACCGGAGGCCCAGTGGGGAGGGGCTGGTGTCCCCTGGATGGATGGGATGGGATGCCTGGATGCTCCTCCTGTGTTTGGAGCAGGCAAGTCACTGGGAGGACAGAGGAAAGGGTGCCAATGGAGGGAGGCAGAGCCCACACCAGAACCTGACTTGCAGGGAGGAGGAACAAGCTGTGCAGATGTGTGCTCAGAGGCAGCTTCTCCCCACTGCCTCCCAGCCTGTTCCCTGCTCAGCGTCTTGTTCTGCCTGACGTCACCGCCCACCTCCCAGGCACACAGAGACCCCTCCCTCTGCCTGCATCCTTGCTCCTGCCCCATGTGCAGGTCCATCCTGGGCTCCTCAGGCGTGAGCTCATGAGACCCCTGCTGGGAGGACTGTTTACGAGAACGAGCCACAGAGAGGTGGCCAGAGGGAAGAGGCAGGTCCGAGGTGGCGCCGCGGTGCCCTCCATACTACGGCCTTCTCTCCCTTTTGCTGTGCATTGGACTCTGCTGTCGGCATTAGGCTGATGTTAGTGTCTGGAATCAGGTCGGGGCTGAGGCCACTCTGGGGTGGAGGAGGACAGTGCCACAGGCCCAGGGCACAGTCCAGGCTCCTCTCCTGCCGGCCAGCTCTGTGATCTTGGGCACATTCTGGGGCCTCTCTGGGTCTCAGGGACCCTTGTGTAGAGAGAGTGGCGGGCTGCCTCTTAGGGTTGTGGGAGTAAAAACACATCAAGTGTTTACTGTGTGCCCCCGGGAATGCACCTGCTCCACGGCATGTCATGAACATGTGCGCACACACCGTGGATGATTCCCAGGGTGCAGGAAACACCTGGTGTGACCATCCTCTCACTGGAAGTCAGCCCCAGGCTCCCAGGCCTCTCCCAGCCCCTCCAGGGCTCCCTGTGGCTCCCCATGGCCAGGCCCAGGCCTCCCCTCCTGGCACTGTCCCTCGTGCCTCCGTGAGGCGGTGGGGGGGTGTCCCTTGCTGGTCCTTAAGCTGGCTCAGCCGGCCTCACAGGGCACTGCTCCTGTGGTTTGGGACATGCCCAGGTCTTTGCAGGGACCATGCTTTCCTCAGGCGTCTGTGCAGCCACACCTCCCGGGGCCCCTGCATCATGCGCCCCCCGTCCCGGGCGCATGTCTCCACTGTCACCTGCCACCGCTGGCTGCCCGTCCTCATAGAGCGCATGCTGGCTGAGTAAATGAACACCATCTACACCAGCCTTGTCTACACCAGCCTTGGAGCCCTCTGGGGGCTAAGAACACTGAGCTTGGGATCATTCTGAATTCCCCCGAGAGAGGCCCAGCAGGGATGGTGACCTCACCGTGAACTGGCGCACCTCCCCTCTGTCCACCAGCTCGCGGTCCTTCTCGGGCGCAATGGCGTAGGCCAGTTTCTGAAAGAGAAGGAGAGTGCGGGGGTCAGTGCAGACCAGCACCCACCGCCAGCACCCACCACTGACTCACACTGCCAGGACCCTCACCTACCAGCACCCTCACCACCAGCCCTCCTCACCTGCCAACGCCCACCCCCCGGCGTCCATATCACCAGCGCCCATCACTGAGTCACACTGCCAGTGCCCACACCGACCAGACAGCCAGTCAAGCCCGAAGCCGACATCCTGACAGTCCCCTTAAAGTCTAGCACAGAGCAGAACATCAGCATTTGAGCCCTCACTTGAAATAAAACGTGGTCCTGGAGATGGCTCTTGTCTCTAAGTTACCACGTGTGCTGGGCTCTGAGTAAGAAAGTGCCTACACCCAAATGGGCTGCCTCGGGGCCACCTGCAGCTGACATGTTCCAGGAGCACTCGCTTTTTGTCACCTGCAGCTCCTGGGAGAGTGAACGCTGAATCTGCCTTCCTTCCACTGCCTGCTGCAGCAGCTCCTGGGGCCTGGACGGCACCAAGTCCTCCCAGAGCAGGCGGCATCTTCAGGAGCTCACCCTCGGGGGCCTGGATGCCTATGTCTGGATCTCTGAGGCCAGGTGACCTCTCGCAGGGACCCCTGTGTGTGGCCCCACCCCACGTCATCACCACAATTCCACTTGGACCTGACTTAGCTGCTGAGGTTTTACTTGGCTTATGTTCAGTGTCTGGCCGTGCGAGGGGTAAGGGTACTGGCTATTCAGGCCCGCCGGGTTGTAGGCATCCTCCAGCTCTTCGCTGACCTGGACCCCACCTCCCAAGTCCATCCAGCCTCCCAGAGGAGCTCTCTCCCTGCAGGGACTGCCCGGCTGCCTGCTCTTCCCCTGCGCTGGGTCCTGGCAGGTCAGCCCATGGGGGTCTGAGAGGGACTGTCCACAGCAGGGTGCTATCAGCTTTCCTGGAGCCATGGCAGCCCCAGAGCTCCTCCCACTCCACAGAAGCCCCCAGCCACACACTGTGCTTTGCCTGCACTGGGCCCTGGCCTGGCCAGGCTGCTGGAGAGACTAGCTCAGTGCTAGCCTGGGAGCACCTGCCACATGTCTGAGCCCAGGGGACACCGTGTGGCCCTAAGCTGGAATCCTTGAACACAGCTGGTGCTGCTCTGGGGTTTTGCTGCCCAGGGCCAAGCGAGTTCTTTCTGAGAAAGGCTGGGATTTGATGAAGCAGCTTCCGGGAGTTCCCAGTGATGGGATCTCAGGTTAGGGCAACCCTCTTCCAAGGAGGGAGTGTCCTTGTCTCTTCTGGGAACCACAGAGCCAGGGTGTTAAACGGGGCCCTGTGACTGGTCCACCTGCCTTTCTTCTACACAAAGGCAGCAAAACCAAGCAGAGGAAAGGAGATGCGTGTCAGTGACTCCGCAAGGCTTCCTCCACTGCCTGGGGCTCCAGCCGCCCCTGTTCAGCCAAAGCTGGGCTCGGCCCTGGGGGGACCTAGATCACCCCTGATTCTAGCGCCCTCAGATGGCTGCTGTGTCCACCCCACCACATCCAACAGTGTGTAGGCACGCATGCACTCAGCACACACAAACACTTGGACACGCATGTGAGCACAGACCCAGGCCCACACACACGTGCACACGGAGACAGCACATACAGACACAGAGACACAGTGGACGTACACACAGGCACATGCACACACAGACACACGCACACATAGTCACACACAGACATGTGGACATACATAAAGACACACATGAATACACATATGGACGCACACCCATGGGCCCAGGCGTGCAGGTGGACACACACACTGCTGTGGTGGCCACCTCCAGTCTCCTCCTCTTGGTCACAGATGACCCAGGCAGGTGAGGACTGGGGCCATGGACACCCACGCAGCCTTTCTGGTGGCCTCACACTCAGGTGAAGGCGCCCCGTCCGAATACCCACCTCTCGAAAGGACCCAGACAGGCTGCAGAACTTGTAGGCCGCATAGATGGGCACCATGGCCATGGAGGATGTGGCGATGACCCAGCCCAGCGCGTTGGCCCAGTCGGGGAAGATGTAGGCTCCGTAGTGGGGGGGTCTGAAGGTCACGATGCTGACCACAACCACGAACTGAAACCAGCAGATACAGAGGTCAGGCAGCTCTCAGCCGGCAGAGCCAGGACAAAGCAGGGATGGGGCAGGCACTTCATGGCAGAGGGTCTCTCAGCCCCCACAGCTGTGCCTGTGCAGACCCCGGCCAGGCCTGCAGACATGGCAGCTGGGCATCCCGGGCAAGCCATGTCCTCCTGAAGCATGATCTAGCCTGCCCTGTCCTATCCTGTTCTCTCCCCTCCCTTCCCTTCCCCTCCCCTCCCATCCTGTTCCATCCCCTCCCCTCCCCTCCCCTCCCATCCTGTTCCATCTCCTCCCCTCCCCTCCCCTTCCATCCCATCCTGTTCCGTCCCCTCCCCTCCCTTCCCCTCCCCTCCCATCCTGTTCCGTCCCCTCCCCTCCCCTCTCCTCCCATCCCATCCTGTTCCATCCCCTCTCCTCCCCTCCCCTCCCATCCCTGTTCTGTCCCCTCCCCTCCCCTCTCCTCCCCTCCCCTCCCATCCCATCGTGTTCTATCCCATCCCATCCTGTTCCATCCCCTCTCCTCCCTTCCCCTCCCATCCCATCCTGTTCCGTCCCCTCCCCTCCCCTCCCCTCCCATCCTGTTCCGTCCCCTCTCCTCCCCTCCCCTCCCATCCTGTTCCATCCCCTCTCCTCCCCTCCCCTCCCATCCTGTTCCATCCCCTCTCCTCTCCTCCCCTCCCCTCCCATCCTGTTCCATCTCCTCCCCTCCCCTCCCCTTCTATCCCATCCTGTTCCGTCCCCTCTCCTCCCTTCCCCTCCCATCCCATCCTGTTCCATCCCTTCTCCTCCCCTCCCCTCCCATCCTGTTCCATCCCCTCTCCTCCCCTCCACTCTCATCCCATCCTGTTCCGTCCCCTCCCCTCCCATCCTGTTCCATCCCCTCCCCTCCCTTCCCCTCCCATCCCATCCTGTTCCATCCCTTCTCCTCCCCTCCCCTCCCATCCCATCCCATCGTGTTCTATACCATCCCATCCTGTTCTACAACATCACATCCCGCTCTATCCCATCCCATCCCATCTCATCCCATCCCATCCCTTCCTGTTCTATCCCACCTTGTTCTATTCCTTGCTTGAAATCACAACAAAAACAAAACTGACCACACCCAGTACACTGAATCTATGATCATCCATGGCCTGAAGACACAACGGTGACCCATGTGGGACCACCCTAGGGCCATCTGAGCTCCATATCTCTACTCATTCTAGAAGCAAATCTGATAAAGTCACAGACCTGTCTCAGAACCACCACAAAGGTAACAGAGGGTGGGGTGGATGCCACTTGGAGGGGAAGCTTCCTACTCTCCGGAGGCTTCTCCTGAGGCAGCTCACATTTGTTCATCCACTCCACAAACATGCACCACCATCTAAAAAGATCCTCCACATGCCTACATATGCACCTCACATCTGAATGTGTTCTGTGCGCACACATGTGTACTGCACGCCTACATATGTGTTCTGTGTACCTGGGTCCTTCCCAAGGAGACAAGGTAAGCTCTGATAGATATGGTTTATGATGTAGCTTAAAATGCAATTTTTTCCAAATTGTCCACTTTTCCTCAATTTCAGAAAAGTTAAAACATCCAAGCCTTCCACCTGAAAAGCATGTTGGATGCGAGTCTCATGCCAGTCTCAGCATATTCTTCACGTGCTACTTCGGGCCACCTGTAGGTTTGGAGCCAGCTAGCAGGGGACTGGGATGGGGGCTGGGGTTGTGTCTGTCACGAGACCAGAGCCAGGGTGAGCAGAACTTTGGCAAGCAAAGCCAGTGGCCTGCAGCATCTGGGATCAGGGGTGGCTCCCTTGGCTGCACAGAGAGCCCTGAGCATGCTTTAAAGAGCCATGCGTGCGTCCCTGGACATGTCGGTCTTGCGTATCTGACATGTAGGTATTGCTGTAATGTGCTTTCTGGTATTGTTCAACTTCTGGCTAGATATCACTTTTCTTAGAAAGAACTATGCCTCCCCAGGCCACAGTCTGCCCACGTAAGTTGCCTTTGCTCCGGCATAATTTCCCTTTAGCAGTGCTGCAGCATCATCTGCCACAGAGTCATCTGAACAAGTCTGGGGCGTGTACACCCCTTACGACCAGAGGTTAGCACACGCCAGAGGGCAGCGGACTACGCCACAGCCTGAAGAAACAGATGATAACACAGACATTATTTTTCTGCTAAAATCAAAACTTCATAGGAATTGTGCTGTAATATTAAATACAAAATGACATAGAGCAATGAAATTGTCATGTTTCTCTCAAGTTGGCAAAATGAAGTCCTGTTTCGTATAGTTTGTAGTTTTATCTAAAAGTCTACAAAGTGTGTTTCTGTATGAAGTTCGAAGATTTAGTCTAAGATCAGTAGAATATTTTATCTCCTAAGATCAAGGTCAGCCCTCTGGGTGTTAAGAGGAGACACCCCCTCAAGGGGAGCCGACGTCCTCATGCAAAACAGTTCAGTTTCAGCTACAGGCAGGGTAGAGCGGGAGGTGGGCAGGAGGCTGACTTTCCGGGAGGGCTTCCTCACTTTCCCCTCTGAACAGCCGTGTAGTCTGTGTGCTATTAAAAGGCCGCCCCGTGAATCCAGGAACCTTCAACGGGAGCCTCCACAGGCACAGTTAACTGGACTTGGAACACTTACGTGCAGTCACACCACGCGGCCTGGAGCTCAGACACGGTGGAATTTCTACAAGATGCCGGCCTCTCTCACACTATGTCGAGCTCCTCTGGGATAGGGCCTGTCTCTCATCTCTTTCCTGTACCCTGGAACCCCTCTGTTTGCAACTGTGGGGCTGTCCCACCTGCTGTGTGCAGGTGACAAGGGGTCTCCACGCACGCGGGCCCTGCTGACCCCGGGACCAGCCCTTGGTCAATGAGACGGTGCAGCCTGAGTCCCCTGCCCTGTTCCAGGCCTCACCTCGTGCCTGCTGGACTTGGGAGGTGCTTCTCTACATGAGCAGCTCACGGGACACTCTGCTTAGACTTGGACAGCTCTTAGGTTGCCTGCCCAGACCAGGCAGCACAGCTTTGCTTTGTGAACCTCCGGGCCTCTGTGGTTCAGCGGGGGAAGCACTGCAGGCAATCCCTAATGAATGCACGCGGTCACCTTCCAACAAAACTCTATTTACAAACACGGGCGTCCGACGGCCTTGCCGGGTGGGCCCTGACTCAGTGGCAGATGACAGAAGCAAGTGCCTACTGGACGCAGTGATGCTGCTGAGCCAGAGGGAGGCCTGCGTGAGCAACGGGACAGGGCCAAGGCCCCTGCTGCTCTCATCCAGCACTCGGTGTCCTTGGTCCCCGCTGCCCCAGAAGCTCTAACTTCGACCTTGATCCTCACAGGCAGAGGTGAGTGGACAGCCCGACTCACCTCCAGCTTCCCCTCCCAACACAGAGGCGCGGCCCAAGTGCAGGACTCACAACTGACTGTTGTGAGGGGTCCAAGACCACATGAGGTTTTTTCGGTGGGTCTAGAGGGGAGGGTGGAAGGCACCTTCAGGAGACTAGAGATGAGTTCAGGGATCAGCCTGTCCTTCTGGGCTGAGTCCTGAGGCCCCTGACTCCAGCCACGGTGACCTCAGTCTCAAAGCAGCCTTTAGGGGCCCACCCCAGGCCCTGCCCCCAGCCTCCTGTGTACTCAATTTGCTCAAGCGACAACCCACATGTGGGCGCTGGACCTCAGGGCAGGTGCCAGAGTGGGGGCAGTGGGCAGACGGGGGAGGGGCAGGTGGCCCGAGGTCTCTTACCAGGAGGAAGCAGGGGCTGACCAGCTTCCAGCACAGCCGCCAGTACAGGCTGGGCCGCTGCCCGGTCATCTGCTGGATGTCGTCGCTGAACTGCCCGACACCTGAGGGGAGAAGAGGCGGCATTAGCGCCCATCAGGGCAGCGCATTCCCCTGATGCTGGACACATGTGGGGGTCCTCGCTGACTCCCAAGGGCCCCACCTGCCGGCCCCAGGCTTCGGCTGCACCCAGCCTCCTGCAGAGGGGGCCAGGCCACACCCCAGCCCACTGGGTGCCTCGCTGATGGGTGGGAGCCCACGTGCCTGCTCCACCCTGGAGATGCACCAGGAAGAGCCGTGCCCCGGCAGGTGCTCCCCGCGCCCCGGCAACAGCCCCTCGGGTCCTCCTCCCATTCCATAGCTCTCCCTGTCTCCCTCTGCCACTGGTACTTCTTGTTCACTTAAAAAGATTGTGGTAAAATACACATAACATAAAACTTACCATTTTAGCCATTTTCACCTGTAGAGTTCATAATGTATTAATACATTCACATACTGTGTAACCATCACCACCGTCCATCTTCAGAACTCCATCTTCCAAAACGAAATTCTGCCCCCATGAAACGCCAACTCTTCCCGACCCCCAACTCCTGCCAGGCCCCGGCACCATCTGCTTTTTGTCTCAATGAATGTGACTCCTGTGGGAACCTCCCGTCAGTGGAGTCACGCGGCACAGGGCCTCTGCAACTGGTTTACTCCCTGTAGAGTGTCCCTGAGGCCACCTAAGCTGCAGCCCACGTCAGCATTCCCTTTTGTTTTAAGGCCGAATCATATTCCATCATTAGTATACTGTCACCGTGTCTTCAGAAAAGCTATTTCTAGAAACATAATAAACATTTTTTTCTCCCCAAAAGCAAGTACCAGCAGTCCACTTTAGAAATGCATATTTTTCTTTCACTGGTATTATCTAACTTCTTCTAGCAACTGACCCTAAGACCTTAAGAGTGATTTCTCCCCCTACATCTGGCCTGGTCTGTGACTTGAGTAACCGCGGCTGATCTGCTGAGATTTGGGGCAAGTCTTGCAGTTGTCCCGTGTCCCGTCATAAATAAGCCCCCACACAGAATCCCCTCTTCACACCCACCCGGCATCCGAGCTCTGGACATGAGAGATGGACGTGGGAGGCAGCGGGGATGCAGAGAGGTGAGGCCAGAAGAAGCCAATGGAGGAGTCCCCAAGGCCCCTCAGCCCCCAGACCCTGCCTCCCACCAGCAGGTCCCAGGGCCCCTGCCGGAGCAGGAGTCGTCAGCTCCAAGACCTACAGGACTGCAGCGTGCTGGAAGCCCGGCGTATTCCGGCGCATCTTATTAGAGCACAGGTTTTGTTTCCTTTAGATGAGAGGGGTGTGGATTTCTCTTTGGAAAAATAACACAGATCTCGGTCTTCTGAGGCGCAGGTCGCCAGGGCCAGCTTCTCCCCATCTCCTGTGGTTCCAGAGGCCATGGCGATTCAAGGCACTTTCTCCCTTCCCTGTGAAGGTCTGTGTTTTGTTCAGGGACGATGACAGTGAAAGTGATAGACAAAGTATTGATTCCAGACACCCGTGAAAGTACAACGAGGTTGATATTTCCCTTTTCTGTGGAGCAACACTGAAAACGATGTTCTCAGAATAGGAGCTATTTGTCCTATTTGTCTCAAAGTCAGGGCGTTTATCTGGACAGAGAAAATGACCCCCTTGTTTGCAGGCGAGCTGGGCGTCCTCCGAAACCGGGGCTCACGCAGCACCACAGACGTTCAGCTTTCAGCCGGATCCACACATTTTTTTTTCTTTTTTGAGACGGAGTCTCACTCTGTTGCCCAGGCTGGAGTGCAGTGGCGCAATCTCGGGTCACTGCAACCTCCACCTTCCGGATTCAAGCTGAATCATATTCCGTCGTAAGTATACCGTCAGTGTCTTCAGAAAAGCTACAGCCTCCTGAGTAGATGGGATTATAGCCTCGTGCCACCACACCTGGCTAATTTTTTTTTTTTTTTTTTTTTTTTTTTTTTTTAGTGGAGATGGGGTTTTACCATGTTGGCCAGGATGGTCTTGCTCTCTTGACCTCATGATCTGCCCGCCTTGGCCTCCTAAAGTGCTGGGATTACAGGTGTGAGTCACCGCGCCCGGCCCGCACATTTATGGCGAGATGCCCTGGTTCGGCCTTGCCACCTCCCTGGAAGTGACCTGGCCAGGTAAGTGGAGCTGGCACTCCAGCCCATTTTACAGAAGAGAGAACTGAGGGGAGTCGAGGTGACTTGGCCAGGTCAGCACACAGGGAAAGGGCAGCCCTGGCTCCAGGCTGGGTTCTCTGTTGCTGTTTAAACCACTGGTGGACATCCCAGGACACAGCTGGGGCAGCACAATGGGCCAGGAGCTGCACCCCGTTCGAGTGCCGCCCGCTGATCATCAGGCCCCGACTGCTCTGGAGCTCTGGTCAGCAGGGAAGGCGATGACGGCACCTTTGAAATGCACCATGTCACATCCCTGCTGAAACCCCAGCATAGATCTGATTGTGTTCCCCTGTGTGGGATGGGCTCGCCGGTGCCTCTAGCGTGGAGGAGGCAGAAGACGCCCAGCTGCTGTGAACACCTCTGACCACAGTATGCGTCTTCTGGCTGCCATCCAAGCTAAGCACCTCACTGATCCCATCAAAGGGACCAGTGCCAAGCCCCTCCCCTCTGCGGAGCTGTGATGACCACAACCCAGGCTTCCCGCAGCTGAAAGGTGTTTCCTCGCGGCGGCTTTGCCAGAAGGGGAGCGGTACAGCCACCAAACAAGGGGGCACCGGCTTGGCTGCCTCCCCCAGACTCACCGTAGAACCAGGCCACTCCGATGGCTTCGACGAGCACTCCAAAGAGGATGGAGGTGCCGGCTGCAAAATGGTCCAGGAGTGTGAAGACGTAGATGCCACCCTGGAAGAGAGGGGAGCCTGTGGACTGCAGAAGGGCTTTCCCCAAAGGTAAACCAGCCTGGGGACTCAACTGTGCACACAAATTGTTTCATTCACTGCAAACTCTGGTTTGAGTCCCTAAAATTCAACCCACATGCAGCTTCTTAGGGCCACGTCTATTACAAAAAACAAAAATAAAAATGACCTCTCCTTTCCCTTCCTAGGGCTTCATGTGCAATTAGAAATGGAAGCAACCGAATGTGGAACTTGGCAGTGCCTCCCCTGGAGAGGGAGTGGCCTGGGCTCCCCCTCCCACATAGATAGGCTCTGCCACCACACCCACAGCGTCCCCCAGTCCCCAAACCCTAGAAGGAGGCAGCTTCAGCCTGTGGTGCTTCTGGGGGAGCTGTCCAGGTGCTGAAGTGACTCTGGGACCAAGCTCTGGATGTGCAGTTACCCTGCGCACTGCTATGAGTCATTTTCTGGGGTGGGTGGGTACGCCGTTTCCTGGAAGTGCTGCGGTTCTGTCTGGCCTGACAGTCCCAGCCGGGGTGCCTCGTGCCACATGCTAAGGAGACATGACCAGGAGAAGGCGAAGCCAGCGATGGTACGTACGTTGGTGACGCAGAACAGGGAGAGAAGGAAGGTCGCCAGGACGATGAAGAGTGTGAAGAGCTCACGGTGTCTGTGCAGCAGCTGGAACTCATCAATGAGCCCGGTGATCACTGACTCCATACCGCCCATCTGCACACAGAGCACAGGGTCGGGCTGCAGGCTGGCGGCGCTCCTGACCGCAGCCTGGGCCAAGATCTACTTGTCACCCAGTGAAGGCACACCCGGGGATGGACACAGAACAGGGGTCGCGCGGCCGTCCAGGGTGCAGGATGCCTGGTGGTGAGGACAGCTGTTAGCGAAGGCTACTATGGCGGCACGACCGCAGGAGAGAGGACCCAGAGGGACCACTGTATCCACGGTAGGGGGTTTGCAGCCTCTTCGACGTCTCTGGGCGGGTAAGATGTGGCATGGCTAAAACAATGCCACCCCGTCCACTGCTGCTGCACGGGCTCAGCTCGGCCAGATTTTCCTGAGCAAGATGCACCCCCCACACAAAGCTTTCGGCTGCACCTGGCCTTGTCATTGGCTACGCCTTCCCGACGGAGCCTCCCGCCTCCCGCCTCCCGGCATCCTCCTGTGGGACACCGTCCAGGCACCTGACTCCTGCTTAGTGGCCTTCTTCACCTTGCTCGTTCCAGACCCCCCTTCGTGCTCTCACGTCAGGAACACGAGGCCTGTGGCCAACCCAGGAGCTGTGGCCAAGCTGGAGAGGCTATGAGTGGGGGCCGGGTGGGTGACCAGCGTTTATAAGGCAAGGGATTCTGGGTTCTTCGGTCCCAAGCAGCTGACAGGGAAGAAGGAGCCTGAGAAAGTCCAGCAGGCCCAGGGCCGATCGAGGGCTGGACCCGCCACCCCCAGCAGCTGGAGGTGCAGGGGCCACACACAAAGCATTCAGGGCCAGGCCTGGGATTGGTGGGTGCCAGAAACTTCTGTTGCCCTCCTCATTCCTCGTGGGGTAGCCGAGGGTTCCACGGAAAGCCACGAGATATGAAGGACCTGCTGTGTGCCCTCCAAGGCCTCACCACTCTGGTGTCCTGAGCCAAGTCTTTGGTGGCTGGGGCCGTGCTTCATGTGCATGCATGGGTGTGCGTGTGTGTGTGTGTGTGTGTGTGTGCATGCATGAGTGCATGCATGTGTGTGCATGTGTGTGTTTGTGTATGTGTGCAAGTGTGTGCATGTGTGTATGTGTGTGTACATGCATGTGTGTTCGTGTATGTATGTATGTGTGTGTGCGTTCGTGTATGTGTGTGTGTGTGCATGCGTTCATGCGTGTGTGTGTGCACATGTCCAGGATCTGTAGGTGGCTCAGGGCAGGGCACATGGGTACCCCAGCGTAGGGGGATAAAGGGAAAGATAAACTCCAGTCACCACTCACCCTAGCCCCAAGAAAGGTCTCCCAAATAATCGTGGGGCTCGCCCAAGTCAAGCACAGGAGGTCTGGGGGCCATCTGTGAGCCCAGGGATCTTGCCTGGCCCTGGGAGGGCAGGGCCCCCTCGGGTGGAAGGAACCCAAGTGCCGAGGACAGGGCCGGACGGTGCGGGTTACTCACGGCACTGTCGATACCCAGGGTGAGCAGCATGATGAAGAAGACCACGGCCCAGGCCGAGGACAGCGGGAGCGTGGCGATGGCCTCCGGGTAGATGATGAAGATCAGCCCCGGCCCTGAAACAGAACCCGCCCTGTTTGCCACAGAGCCCACGCTGTGCTCTCCCACCCATCCTGCCCCACCCAACCCGGAGAAGCATGGCCTGCCACAGGCCTGTAGAGACTAGGGCTGGTGCGGCCCTGCTGAAAAGCCCCCCTCCTGTACATTCAGCAGACCTGGCCTGGGACTCAGGAAAGCGGAAACCCAGAACTGATCGGAGGGCTTTGGTTCATGCCTACCACCCAGCAATGGGGCTCCTCCAAATTACCTGTGTCCTTGTGGGCCATGGGGTGCTGGGGGAAGGAAGGGGCAGAAACAAGGAGAGGGCAGGAGGGGTTTCCAGGCTGGTCCTGCCCTTCATCGCAGGGACACCTGCTAATGTCCTTCTAGTTAGTTTTTCCTGCACATATCATGTAATTTACACACACAGACACATGCGCGCACATGCATGAACACTCATTTGTGCATTCAAACTCATACACACAAGAACATATCCACATGCACACACACAAACAGACTCATGCACGTACACGCACAAACACACACACAAACACACACAAATCACACACGTCCACACGATTTAGTAGCCTCATTTCTAAAATTAGCAAAACATTAGAGATACGTTCCTGACCTCTGCCTTCCAGGCACACGAGGAAGCTGAGGTCCTCCCACCCTCCCGTGAGGTTAGACGTGGCTGCCCTTGGCCAATGCGCTGTGAACCCACAATGAGCGGGTCCCTGCGAGTGAAGCTTGGTAGAGGAGTGTGTGGCTCCTTCACCACCTCCCCTGCCGCGGGGTCCTGGAGGCCACATTGAGACAGGCTCCTGTCAGCTGGGGCCCTGAGGGCTCAGAGGAGCAGCACATCCTGACGGATACAGGGGCCCAGATGGTGGCTTCGAAGATAAGAGACAAACCTGCTACCTTGCTATCCCTGCAAGCGAGGGGCACGCCAGGTTGATGGCTGCGTGGCAAAGGTGGAGGAGGTGTCCCCCACAGCTCTCTCGGGAAATGACACGTGCTTCCTGCTACCAGCAGGCAGACTCAGATGGAGGCAGAGGGGATGAGAGTGTGGCAGGCACGCGACCAAAAGTCAATGCGATTTGGTCTCCAATGACCCCAAAGTAAAAACCAGTCCCAGAGGCAATTGACCTTTGACCATTTCAGAAGCCTCACATCCTCCACTGGCTGGCACCGTCCCCCGAGCCCGATCTGCCTGCAACAGAGTCCCCTGTCCTCAGCAGGCACGTGCCTGGCCCTAGCCTGCAGGAATAGGCCTGTGCCTGGCCTTTTAAATAATCAAAGGCCAGAGCCAGGGGCCGTTCCTAAAGGTCTTTCAGGAGCCTCACTGTCAGCCAAGCAGCAGGGTCAGACCTGGGCTCTCGCAGCTCCCAGATACCCTGGTGGATGGGGACAGCCTCTACGTGGGGTGGGGGAGGCAGGCTCCCCTGAGATGTTCCGGGGCTTAGATGGTACCAGCCAGGAGGCTGGGAAGGTATTCATCAGCTCGGGGAATGTAATGTCAACACCCTTGCCTTCGTTTCTGTGCCTGAGTTAACATTTCACCCTATTTTCTTGAGAATTAAGGCTGTAAATGACATTTACTTTGCTTGTCATGAAACGCACAGAAGAACATTCGACTTTATTTTCAGGGGTTAATAGAGGTTTTTGCAAACTATGCTAGTTATCATAATAAAGGGCAAAAAGAATGAAGAAAATGCATAAATGTGGCACCGAGTAAATTTCACTGCTCTGCATTTATTTGCATGATGTTCCCTTTCTCCCGCTTTGACTGAATTTTTTTTTTCCCTAGAGGAAAGAACATGGGCTTAGGAGGCCCACCTCTGAGCTGTGGCTCCAGCCCTGACCCTGGCTTTCTGTTGCAAGCATGGAGGGCCCTTTCAGGTCTCCGAGCCTGTTCCTACCTGCGGTGCGAGGGTCCTAGTGCCCCACTCTGTGAGACTCAGATGGGGTCAAGGCTGCCCCCGCTTGGTGCTTGTCGCTCCCCGCCCTCACTGAGCCCCAACATCCAGGCAGAGATCAGTCAGCAACAACATCCACACGGGACAGGGGCTTTTCTGAGCACAATCATTCCTCACAAGTGTAGTACCCCACCCCCGGAGAAGACAGTCCAGAGGAAGCAAGGATGGGGACGCAGGATGGGAGCCCACCCAACCCAGGCCCGTGTCTGGAGGGAAAGGGCCTCCTCCACATCCATGTGGCAGAGCAGGCCTGGAGGCAGGCGGGGGCTCTGCTGGCTGACAGAGATGGAGAAGCCTCGGGACTCCCTGGAGCTCTCGGTTGGCCCAAGTTGGGGCTGCCAACACCACAGCTTTCCACTGCAAGCACCAGAGCCAGGCAAGTGGCCCCAAGTGCCTGGGCCCACTCTCAGCCCCTGCATCGGTGCCCGTCCTGCCAGCTCCATCCTGCCTGGCACACTTCTTGCTACAGCCGAGGCCTCCCTCCACCACTCACCTGTGCCTGCCCAAGCCCTGGACCCCTCCCCACCCTCTCGGAGACAACTCCAGGCGTGCAGGGACACTCAGCGTCATGCGTCGGCCTGGGGAGCAGGCAGGCACACCCTGTGCTGGAGGCCTCAGGGATCTCCCGGCTGCTCTGTGGCCAAGCTGACGTTCGCGGCATCCCAGCCTGCCTCCTGGTGTTGCTGGAACAGCTCATTCCTCCCCTTCCCTGAGCTGCATGTTCCCACACCACGTGGCAAGCAAACATCTAGAGGGCCCTCAGTGACAGCATGTACGCCAGACCCTGGTGGGGCAGCCTCATGTGGCATCTGCAGGGAGCAGCCAAGGGACCGAGGCACCAACTGTGCTGCTCAGCTGCATTTGGGCTTGAGGTTCCCCAGCCCAGGGTGGGGGGCCGGGGAGAGGCAGGGCAGGGAAGGCGCTGGGTGGGGGGCAGGTCTGTACTGGGATGTGTACCGCCATCCTTCAAGAGTGAGGCAGCAACTCTCACTGATGTCGCTCAGGGCCCGTGTGTCTCCTTCCTCTTTCATAAGGAAAAAGGCTTTGCTGAGAGCTCGGCGCTGGTGCTACAAGGAGCAGGCCCAGGTGCAGCAGGAGGGGCTCACCGTCCTTGGCCACGTCCCCGATGGGCACACTGTGCTTCTGTGCCATGTACCCCAGGAAGGAGAAGACGACAAAGCCGGAGGAGAAGCTCGTCAGGGAGTTGATGGAGGTGGTGACAATCGCGTCCCTGTAAGAACAAGACACGCCGTCTCAGGAACCAGCTGAGCTGCAGCAGTTACAATTTTCCAGTCATTATTCTTAATTTACTGTGTCTGGGGAAGGGGGCGGGAGGTCTTTGGAGGGGCCACTTTTCCCAGTGAGCACGGCCAGCTCCTTAGCAGCCTGGCAGAGCTGTCCGTGGGCCACCTTGGTCCCCTGGCTGAGCTGCTCAAGGCTCAGCCATCAAGGCTCAGGGTGGGCAGAACAGACGGCCACCCCTGTGCCCCGCGAGTCTTGCTGTGGACACCTCACCTAGGGCAGATCTTGCAGAACCTTTAGGAGCACACACCTCCCGGGGACCTCGCTAAGATGCAGATCCTGACTGGGCGGGTCTCATGGGGTCTCAGGGGCTGCGTTTCCCGTGAACTCCCAAGGGCGCTGGTGCTGCGGGCCTGGGGGCCCCACTCTGAGGGCTGAGAAACCAGAGGGCTGGAGGCAAGCGAAGGAGGAAGAGGGAGGGTCCTGGGGTCGGTCAGGGCACCAGCATCCTCCTCCTGGGTTCCAGTGTGGCCTGTCACTGGGGTGGAAGCACCACACACTTCATCTGCAGAGCACCTGGACCCAGGTGGACGCAGGTGGGCAGCGGGCAGGGGCTGTCTCGGGACCTGCCTTCCAGCACCCACTTTCAGTGGAGCCTGCCTGTGGTCTGTCTGGCCATTCTGCTGCACACACTGTCCTTGTATTTTTACCGTGTTTCTATCCTCATGATGTGAAAGAAAGTAAGCACAAGTCCATAAAGGTCAAAGAAAGCAGGTCCCGGATAAAATTCTGTTTCTGTTTTTAGGAGGATTTGGGTTCCGGCATGGGGCTTCAGGTGCCTGCCGGTAACACGGGGTGCACATGGGATGGGGGGACACACTCAGGGGGTTGTGAAGCCGGACGCTGAGCAAGGGAGGACAGAGACCGCCCCGGGGCTGGTGTGAGGGAGGAGGGTGTGTCCTTGTGGAGGGAGGGGCTGGCCTTGCCACTCGGGGTCCTCAGTGGGGAATCTGGCCGCAGGTCAAACCTAGGCAGGTCCCTCCCAGGAGGCGACACACCCACTGGCTTCAGTGCCTTCTTTAAAGTTGAAATCAAAATCGTGCTGGGAGCTGCCTCGCTGTCGCTTCTGTCTGAAAGGCCACGCAGCTCACAGGTTTGCGGGTTCAGTGGATCCGCCCTGTTCTCATCCAGGGACACACTATTTCTGGAAGTCAGTGACCTCTCCCCAGTATTGATGAGGCCCCTGCCTGGCCCTGCTAGGGGCTCACCTGTAGCAGTTGTTGGTGAACTTGTTGTAGCTGGAGAAGGCGATCAGCACCCCGAACCCCACGCCCAGGGAGAAGCACACCTGGGTGGCCGCGTCGATCCAAACCTGCAGAGCCAGAGGGCGGTGAGAGGCTGTCCCAGGAGAACGCAGGGCACAGGCAAAGGACCTGAGCACCCTTCCTGTCCCAGCCCCACACCGAGGCCTCTAAACTCAACACCATCCTCAAGAAGCAAATGGCAGCAGACGACTGGTGGAAGACGCAGCCTCAGGAAGTGAACCCTCCCAGGCCAGCGGCCTGGAAGAGCCTGAGAAGCAGGGGGCTGTCTGTGTTCATTGATCTGGGATTCCCCATGGAGTATCAGGGCAGCGATTCCACAGAACCAGAGGTGCCCTGCTCCATAGCCCTCAGAACAGCACGGACTCATCTACACACAACATGACCACAGCGTCCTAATAACCCTCAGACCAGCACGGCCTCATCCACACACAACATGACCACAACATCCTAATAACCCTTAGAACAGCACGGACTCATCCACACACAGCATGACCACAACATCCTAATAACCCTCAGACCAGCACGGCCTCATCCACACACAACATGACCACAGCGTCCTAATAACCCTCAGAACAGCACGGACTCATCCACACACAGCATGACCACAACATCCTAATAACCCTTAGAACAGCACGGCCTCATCCACACACAGCATGACCACAACATCCTAATAACCCTTAGAACAGCACGGACTCATCCACACACAACATGACCACAACATCCTAATAACCCTTAGAACAGCACGGACTCATCCACACACAGCATGACCACAACATCCTAATAACCCTCAGACCAGCACGGCCTCATCCACACACAACATGACCACAGCGTCCTAATAACCCTTAGAACAGCACGGACTCATCCACACACAGCATGACCACAACGTCCTAATAACCCTCAGAACAGCACGGACTCATCTACACACAACATGACCACAACGTCCTAATAACCCTCAGAACAGCACGGCCTCATCTACACACAACATGACCGCAGCATCCTAATAACCCTCAGACCAGCACAGACTCATCCACACACAACATGACCGCAGCGTCCTAATAACCCTTAGAACAGCACGGACTCATCTACACACAACATGACCACAGCATCCTAATAACCCTCGGAACAGCACGGACTCATCCACACACAACATGACCGCAGCATCCTAATAACCCTCAGACCAGCACGGACTCATCCACACACAACATGACCGCAGCGTCCTAATAACCCTTAGAACAGCACGGACTCATCCACACACAGCATGACCACAGCATCCTAATAACCCTCGGAACAGCACGGACTCATCCACACCCGACATGACTGCAGCGTCCTAATAACCCTCGGAACAGCACGGACTCATCCACATGCTGCATAATGGCGGCACCCTGATAACCCTCAGAAAGTCATGAACTTACCCACACACAACATGATGACGGCGCCCTGATAACCCTCAGAGCAACTTGGACTCATCCACACACAACATGATGGCAGCACCCTGATAACCCTCAGAAAGTCATGAACTCATCTACACACGACATGACCGTGGCGCCCTGATAACCCTCAGAACAGCATGGACTTATGCACACTCACACCAGCCCTAGCAGGGTCTCCATCCTCCCTTGATCAGGGTCCGGCTTCACAACCCCCTGAGTGTGTCCCCCCATCCCATGTGCACCCTGCTACATGATGGCGGCTTCCTAATAACCCTCAGAACATCATGGATCATCCACAAGCTGCATGATGGCGGCGCCCTGGTAACCCTCAGAACAACATAAACTCATCCTGAGGCTACATGATGGTGGCACCCTGATAACCCTCAGAACAGCATGGATCATCCACACGCTACATGATGATGGTGTCCTGATTGGACGCACACCAGCAGTGCTTGCTTTGTATCTTTCCCAAAACATGAGCAGTACAGGTGCACAGTGGCACCTGGGCATGGCCAGGAGCCCACCTGCAGCTTAGACGCTGGTGCTGTGCCTGCCCAACTTGGTGGATGGCACCCACAACTCTGGACGTGAAAGGAAAGGTGGGTGGGTCCACGATTGGACCATTGTGGTATTTTAAAAAGTCAGCACAACCTGCTAAGGTGAGGGCACTGTGGAGACCGTTTAGTGACTCAGATGCCCACCTTGCCCCTCCCTGGGCCTTGGATGGGGGAGAAGGAGCAGCCAACCTCCCTTGGAGACATTTGAGGGACTGGTCAGTTAGGGCTGTTCCTGCAAGTCCCTGGAGCCCATGGTACAGGCCTGTGGGCCAGGATGCTGAGGCAGAGACACCAGATGCTCCTGCTGGGGAGGCCAGGTGGGTCTCAGGGCATCCCAGGTCCCAGGTCAAGCTTGCCTGAGCTTGACTGAGCAAGGGAACTGGGTGCTGCAGAGGGGGCGAGGCCCTCTGTCCTTTGGGCAGCATGTCAGAGCCTCAAGGCAACCCCAGTTCCTGGGACAGTGTGTTTGGAGGCAGATGGCCGGCCCCGCAGTCAGGGCTGTGCAGGTGGCCAGTGTTTCAGCATGAGGGGAAGAGCCAAGCCAAGAGTGGCTGGGTGGGCAGTGGGTGGAGAGGCTCATACCCTGATGTGGCTCCCATGCTGGTCATCAACCACCTGCCTGGCTAGATAGCTGCAGGCTGGATCAAGTGTCACAGGGGAGTGCCTGCTTCCTCCTCACCCTGAGCTGTGTGTGCAGCTCAGGCCTCTGCCCAGTGCCACCCCAGAGCCAGTGCCCATGGCTGCCTCCCTGGGCCTCACCTCATGCACTTTCACTCCAGGACTTGCAATTGTCCTTTCCTTCCATTTCTTTCCTGATTTCTTTTCACTATACATTAATCCATCATCTATTATCTATCAATCAATCATCTATCTATCATCTATCACTGTCATCTATCAATCCATCACCAATCTATCATCTATCTGTCATCTGTATAATCTATCAACTGTCTATCATCTATGAATATATGAAGTACATGTGTGTGTATGTATCTATCTCCATCCATCCCATTGTATATCCATCCTATCTACCTACCTATCATCCGTCCATCCACTCATCCATCATCCATCCATCCACCCATCCATCATCGATCCATCCATCCATGCTATCCAGCTACCTATCATTCATCCATCCACCCATCTGTCCATCATCCACCAATCCACCCATCATCCATCCATCCATCCACCCATCCATCCATCCACCCACCCACCCATCCATCATCCATCCATCCATCCATGCTGTCCAGTTACCTACCTATCATTCATCCATCCACCCAAACATCCATCATCCAGCAATCCACCCATCATCCATCCATTATCCATCCGTCCATCCTATCTAGCTACCTACCTATCATTCATCCACCTATTCACCCATCCATCATCCAGTCATCATCCATCCATCCATCAATCCATCCATCCATGCATCCATCCATGCTATCCAGCTACCTACCTATCATTCATCCATCCACCCATCCATCCATCATCCAGCAATCCACCCATCATCCATCCACCCATCCATCCCATCCATCATCCATCCATTATCCATCCGTCCATCCTATCTAGCTACCTATCTATCATTCATCCACCCATTCACCCATTCATCATTCATCCATCCATCCATCATCCATCCATCCATACTATCCAGCTACCTACCTATCATCCATTCCTCCATCCACCCATCCATTATCCATACATCCAGCCAGCCAGCCAGCCTTCCATCCACCCATCCTATCTATCCATTCTATCTACCTACCTATCATCCATCCATCCTATCCACCTACCTACCTAGCATTCATCCATCCATCCATCCATCCATCCATCCATCCAATCTATTCACTCTCTCCACCTAATTTTTGACATCTCGTCTTTGTAATTTGTTCTCCAATGAGCATCTTTTCACATGCACTGGTGTTTGTTTTGCCTCCTCCTGGGGCTGCCTATTCTTCCTGGCTGGAGCACTAGGCTCTACGCTGTCCTTGTGGTATTTTTCTTTGATTCTATAACATGCCATGGTCCTGCAAACACACCCCTTGGCTTCATTTTGGCCTTTCTGGGGTCCTGACGCCCTGCTGACTTCATGGTTTGTCCGGCTCCAGCTCTGCACTTGTGGGCCCCCCGCCACAGCTGATTTTGCTGCCCTGGTTGTCCTCCTCTCTCTTCCTTGGTGCCCGTGGGCCACACACCTGCTGCACTCATGGCTCCTGTCTCCACAGGGCTTCCCCTTCAGTGCTGCAGACACACTTCCATCCCCACCCCCACCCAGCTGCTTTGCAGGCTCATAGGTGCCATGTCCAGGTGCCTTCTCTCACTGCACCTGTCAGCTGCTGCCTCCCTGGGGCTTCCTGGGAGGCTTGCAGCCATGCCCGCCCATCCCTTCTCCCCTTCCTTCCCACTTCTGCCTTGGGTTTACACTTGCCTCATGACCCCCAGACCTGGCTCCACCGGCCCACCCACATAGGACAGCACCTCTCAACGGCCTCCTACCTCACACCCCAGCTGAGATGGCCCTTCCCCTCTTGCCGCATCGTCCTCTCACAGCAACATGGACGCCTCTGGGTGGCTTTGGGGCCTGCCACCTCCCCCACTTAGTCCACCTGATTTCCAACGATGCCCCAAGGGAGCTGCCATTTTTGTCATGCCAGCCTTCCACCAACAGCTGCTTCTGTTTCTGGGCCTGTTTGCCCGGAATGGTGCAGCCCTTTCTCCCCCCTTTCTGGACAAGGGACCCATCCCCCATGGCCCAGCTAAGTCTCCTCTCTCCGGGAGGCTTTCTCCAAATATTTTAACCCTGAATTATTTCTTCTTTTGCTGACCAAATCTGCAGCCTGAGTCTAGATGGAGTTTTTGATGTAATTTGATTTAGATGACTCATACTGTATCACAGGTACTTGGGATTTGGCTTCCTGAGGAAAGAACCCTGGTGTCTGCAACTCTGACACATCTCAGCCCTGGCAGGCAATGAATATGGAAACCTGGGAATGCCAGAGCCCCTGTGGACTGTGAAGCAGTGAGCGGATTGTACTCACAGACGCCTCGCAGAGCCGGTAGAAGTCAACGCTCAGGTATGCTCTGATGCCGTCTATGGCTCCAGGGAGGGTGACCCCACGCAGGAGCAGGGCAGTGAGGACCACGTATGGCATGGTGGCTGTGATCCATACCACCTGCGGGAGAGGACAGTATCACCAAGCTGCACAGGCGGGGCCCTTGCTGGGAGCAGACACTGGCACAGGGGCACCGGGTTGCCCTGACGGCTTGTCCTCTGATTGGGAGGCCCAATTCCCAAACATTTCCTGGGACGCCAGCTCAGCAAATGCTCATTGGAGTGAGAAGGTCAGACACTTTCTGTCCTGCACACCCTCCCCAGGGATGGAATGGGAAGAACAACTTGGCGGGGAAAGCACATTCCTTTTCTGCATTCGGTCTGCCAGAGTAGCTGGGAGTGGCTGATGGAGGTTTTCTGATGCGTGGGACGTGAGTGGATTCACACTGGTGAACGGCACTGTGGCACGCTGAAGGGCAGCTCTGGGCTGTGTCCCTGCGGGAGACTCCCATGGCTGGTGCCATACTACCCGCACTATTCCAAGGGAGGGGTCGTATCTTGGTCAAAACTGGCTTTGGCCCATATAACAACCAAAGTATTTTTTTTTTTTTTTTTTTGAGATGGAGTTTCACTCTTTTTGCCCAGGCTGGAATGCAGTGGCATGATCTCGGCTCACTGCAGCCTCTGCCTCCTGGGTTCAAGCAATTCTCCTGCCTCAGCCTCCCACGTAGCTGGGATTACAGGCATGTGCCACCACGCCTGGCTAATTTTGTATTTTTAGTAGAGACGGGGTTTCATCATGTTGGCCAGGCTGTTCTTGAACCCCTGACCTCAGGTGATCTGCCCGCCTCAGCCTCCCAAAGTATTTTTATCAACAAAAAAATCATGTTGTGTGTGCCTTCCTGCCAGAAACGCTGCCGTGGGTGCTTCCTTCCTGAGGCCCTTCCCCGAACACAGCTACATATGGACCCAAAACCCAACTGTGCCATGTGTCCACCCAGCCCAGCCATGGCCACGTGTCCAACTCCCCCCACCCAGCCATGGCCACGTGTCTACCCAAGCCAACCCGGCACAGCCACAGGTGTACCCTCAATCATGGCCACGTGTACACTCCCAACCTGATCATGGCCATATGAGTCCCCCAAACTCAACCATGGCCATGTGTCCACCCCAACCTGGCCATGGCCACATTTGTAGCACAAAACCCAACTGAGGCCACGTGTGCATCCCCTGTCCAGCCACGGACACATGTCCACTTGGTGGCCCCATGTCTACAGGCCCAATTGATGACCCCCAAGCCTCACCTTCCCTGAGGTCTTCACGCCCTTCCAGAGGCTGAAGTAGAGCAGCACAATGACCAGCACCAGGCAGGCTGTGAGCTGCCACCGTGGAGGCCCCAGGTCGTCGATGCCATGGCTCTGGTGGAGGTGCAGCACGCCACGTCTGCAGAGGGGAGTCAGCGGGGGACTCTGTGGGTGGCTGTCAACCCACCTGGAACTGGACGGCTGAGCTTGCCCAGGGACCTGCCCTCCCCATCTCAGCAGGGCAGAAAGCATCCAGTCTGATGGACAAGAGATGCCTTCCAGGGAGGTCTGGCCCATAGGCCTTGGCAGAGGTGTCAGGGCTGCCCTTGAAACCCGTGGAGCACATGGGAGGCCCAGGAAGCCCTGCCTCACCGTCTGCCCTTGGCACCCCTGCTCACTGGAGCTGGGGAGGGAAAGGGCACCTTGGGTCTTTGAAGAAAAGGAGCCACAGAAACCAAAAGGAAGTTGCTGAGCAATGCTGGGTACCCACCACTGCCCACAGTGCTGCCCATGGTGCTGGGTACCCACTGCTGCCCAGTGCTGCCCATGGTGCTGGGTACCCACCACTGCCCACAGGTGCTGCCCACAGTGCTGGGTACCCACTGCTGCCCACAAGACAGCCCCAGGGTCCCTCTCCAGGGATGAGGCCAAGCAAACTCTAGCAATAATGCCAGGCACACAGGCGCCAGCCAGCACTGTTTTCTAAGGGGACGGCTCACGACACCTGCTCACAGCCCCTGCTGCTATGAGGATTCCACAAGGAACAGATTCAGTGGATGACTCTGCTCCAGCAGGAATCACTCGCAGTTCCACTGTTTTTTGAAGGATCCCTCAGAAAGGGCAGAACAGAGGGTGAGGGATGGAGCTGACCGTCAGCCGTGCTCCTTGCCCCAGGCACAGATCCTGGGCCCCCTTTCTGTGGGAACTCATTCCATCCTGGTGACACTCTTTGCAGGAGAACGTGCACCAGGCTACATGCAGTCAGCTGCATCACCATTGCAGACTGTGACTTGGGGCCAAGGCAACTGTAACAGCCGTGCCGCTGCCACTGTAGAGTCAGGAGCTGTGACAGCCAGGAGCCGCATTATGAAAGGAGCTCCCACTGCCCAGGTTTGCTTCTGTTGTGGGTCCACTGAGGTCCCCAGGAGATAACACCTGACACCCACGGTGGAGCCCGGCCGACTGCAGCCCTGGGGAGCTTTCCACCAGCTGCGAGGCATTCCAGGGCCATGTCCCAGGAATTCGGCTCTTCAAACTCCAGAATCATACCAGACACCCTGGCTGCTGCCAATAGGGAAGGCCCCACAAGCCCTGAAAGGGCTGGACAGTGCCTCCGTCCTATCCTGGAGGGTGTCCAGGCACAGGCCCCAGGTTGGCACAGGCCCCAGGTTGGCTGGGTGGGCAGATGGCTGCACCACTGAAACCATCACCACCATTCTCTGCTCTTCTCCGGGGGCAAGCCGCTCAGTCAGGAGGCTGTCCGTCACCCGCACTGCTCAGGGAAAGTCGTCTGAGCTGGTGGAGGTCATGCCTGCCCTTCCTGGGGCAGTGGGGACTCCCAGGGCCTTCCTCTCACTCCTCCTGCCACACACCAGGCTCTGCTCCTGCTGGCCAATCCCTGTCGCTCTGCTCCCCCAGCAAAGTCTCATCACTGAGAGCTTCTGAGGCCTCACAGCAACTTTGTGCAGCCCGGACCACTCCTCACTCACTTCCCGTGGTGTTGCTGACCCCAGCATGCCACCCACCCACGCCTTGGCAGCCTCGGTGCCTCACACACACATGTGCATGAATTACACACCCAGACCAGACAGCACACCCTCTCCCCTTTCCCAGGTGCCTGGAGAAAAGGCAAACTCAGTCAATGCCCATACGTGGCACAGGCCCTCCCGGACCTGATGGGGAGGCCCAGGGAAAGTGCGCTGCCCAACTCGGGGCCTTCTCACAAGGTTGTGTCCACAGCACACACAGCTGGCTCAGCATCAAACACGAAAGCAACTTCGGACGCAGCACCTTGACACACTGGGTCGAGCCCCTTCTCGAGATTAGAAAGTCACTGTGCGTTGAGGTTATTTGAAAACCCACAGACAATTTAGAGAACCGGACACTCCTGAGTGCTGTCAACCTGAGAAGAGGGGTCCCCACAGCTGACCACAGCATGGGAAGCAGCCATGCCAGGAACAGGGGAAAGCCGTGCATCTCACAGCATGTCCATGCTTCTGAGGGCAGGGCAGGCGAGACAATCAAAGGACGTCTGGGAAGGGGCATAAGTGCAGGCCCACGTGCAGGCGTTTCATAAGCCATAATAGTTGGGAGGACCAGAAAAGCATTGGCCCAGGATGTTCGCCAGGCGTGGAAAAGGCACGGCACCTCCCAATTTCTGCTGGGCTCTTTTTCCTGGTGAATTCGTGGCCATGATTCAATTGGGTGACAGTGGAGCCACTGGTGGTGATCCAGGCATGCTCAGGCCTCCCACGCATCATTGTGATGACCTCACAGCAGCCCTCTCACCCCGTTTTACCAAGAGGGAGCCAAAGCAGTGAGGTGGTGAAACAAGCTTCCAAAGGATAAAATTGTGCCAAAGCACGTTAACTTCCTATTAGAACAAATCTAACTCTCTAAACAAAGACAACAAGAGCTAAGTACCCATTAGTATAAAACTCACCAAGTCTAGCATCTAATAAAAAATTACTAGACATGACAAGAAGCAAGAAATGTGATCTACAACCAGAAGAAAATCAGTGAACAGCTACTTCACATGATATAGAAAAATTAACCCAAAATGGATAAAAGAGCCAAATATAAGGGCTAAAACCATAAGACTCTTGGAAGAAAACATAGGGTAAATTTTCATGATCTTGGACTTGGCACTGGTTTCTTAGATATGACACAAAAGATGAATTAGACTTCATCAAAATTTAAAACTTTTGTGCACTGAAGGATGCTATCAACAGAGTAAAAAGGAAAACTACAGAATGAGAGAAAATATTTGCAAATCATCTATTAATCTGATAAGAAAATAATACCTAAAATATGTAAAGAACTCCTAAAACTCAACAACAAAAAATCTGACAGCCCAATTCAAAAATGGGCAAAGGACTTGAATAGACATTGCTCCAAAGATGGTATACAAATGGCCAATAAACACATGAAGAGATGCCCAACAGTCACTAATCATTAAGGAAATACAAATCAAAAATACAATGACAGACCACTTCACACCCATTAGGATGGCTATTATCAAAATAAACAAGCAGAAAGTAAGTGTTGTCAAGGATGTGGGGAGATCGGAACCCTTGTTCCGATTTGCATCCACTGTGGGAAACAGTGTGGTGGTTCCTCAAAAAATTAAACACAGAATTATCACATAGCTTCAGCAATTCAACTTCTGGGTATCTACTCGAAAGCAGGTACTCAATACTGAAGTTCATAGCAGCATGTTTTTACAGTAGCCAAAAGGTGGAAGCAACCCAAATGTCCATCAAAAGATAAATAGATCTGGCCAGGTGTGGTGGCTCACATTTGTAATCGCAGTGCTCTGGGAGGCTGAGGCAGGAGGATTACTTGAGCCCAGGAGTTTAAGACAGGCCTGGGCAACATGGCAAGACCCCACTTTACAAAAAATTTTAAAAAATTAGCTGGATGTGGTGTCACATACCTGTAGTCCCAGCTACTTGGGAGTCTGAGGCAGGAGGATTGCTTGAGCCCAGAAGGTCAAGGCTGCAGTGAGCCGTGATCATACCACTGCACACTCCAGCCTGGACAACAGAGTGAGATCCTGTCTCTAAAAGGGAAAAAGATAAATGGATAAACAAAACATGATATATCCATACAATGGAATTGGAATATTATTTGGCCTTAAAAAGGAATGAAATTCTGGTTCTGAAATTCTTCAATAAACCTTGAAGACATATGCTAAGGAAAATAAGCCAGTCACAAAAAAAGTGATTCTACTCAGAGGAGGGACCTAGAGTAGACAAATTCACAGAGACAGAAAGTAGAGGGAGGATGGGGACTTAGTATTTAATAGGGACAAAATTTCAGCTTTGGAGGAGGAGAAAGTTCCAATGGATGACGGTGATGGTTACACAACATGTGATTGTACCTAATGCCACTGAACTGCACTGAAAAATGGCTAAGGTGGTAAAAGCAATGCTATGTATAGCTTACCACAATAGCCCCCCAAGAAGGCACAATACTTTTGTGTAAAGCCCAAGCTGAATCACTGCCAGCAAGTCTACGCTATGAGAAATGTTAAAGGAAATTCTTTAGATGGAAGGAAGATGGTCTTAAATGGAAACCCCAATCTACATACAGGATCGGACAGCACTAGAGATGGTGACTATGCAGGTAAATATAAAACATTTCTTTGTTAGATTTATTTAAAATGTAAATGCTTAAAGCAGAAATAACAGCAAGGTATCATGGAGTGATACATACTGTAGAAATAAAATCTATGACAACAATTGCACGAAGGATGTGAGGGAAACAGAAGTCTACTGTTGTAGGCCCTTCTGTTCTGTGAAACGGTATCATGTCACTTGAAGGTAGACTGTGATAAGTTAAAGATCAATGTTGTAAACCCTATAAAATCCATGAAAAAATGAAAACAGAAAGCTATAGTTTATTAGCGAATAGTGTTGACAAAATGAAAGCCTAAAAAATTAATTCAAAACAGGGAATAAATAGAGGAAACAAGAAACAAAGAAAAGATGGGGCAAAAAATTAGCACAATGAAAGACTTAAAGCCAGCCATGCTGACAATTATTGAATGGAAACTCTAATTAAAAAACAGAGATTGCCATATTGGATAAAAAGCACAACAAACTCGATGGTGTCTACAATAAATCCATTTTATATATAATGACACATATAGTTTAAAAATAAAAGGCTGGAAAAGATAATACCACACAAACAGTAATCGTACGAAAGTTGGGGTGGCCATATTACTATCAGACAAAGTAGACTTCAGAATGAGAAATCTAACCCAGAAGGATAGTTCAAATGGTAAGCAGCCAATTCAAAGACTAATAATAATAAACATGTATGCACTTCATAGCAGAGTTTCAAAATACGTGAATGAAGCAAATACTGATAGAAGGGAAAAGAAACAGACAAATCTACAATGATAGTTGAGATTTCAGTACCCCTTTCTCAGTAACTGATAGAGCAAGTAGACAGAAAACCAGTAAGGATGTAGAAAACCTGAAAAACACCATGACCTAACATGACCTCTCTGACATTTATGCAACTCTCCAACCAAAGACAGCAGAATACATATTCTTTCTAGGTGCACGTGGAACATTCACCAGTGTAAACCATCTAGTAGGTCATAAACAAGTCTCAATATATTTTAAAATATTAAAGATGTATAAGCATATCATCTTGCCAAAACAGAATTAAATTAGAAATCAATAACAAAAATATCTAGCAAACCTCCAAATATTTCAAATTAAACAACAAACTTCTAAAAATGCCCTGTTAGTCAAATAGAAATCAAAAGAAAGATTAGGGAATACTTTGAACTGAATGAAATGAAAACACAGCATATCAAACTTTGTGGGATGCAGCTAATGCAGTCCATTTGAGGCAAGTTAATAGCTTTAATTTATAACTTTATAATTTATATTGGGCAGTGTCGATAAGTATTTATGGAAGTGGGGAAACTGTAAACTGGTCAGAGTTATGTGGTCCTGTGTTGGGGTTTTGAAATGAAAACACAGCATATCAAATTTGTGGGATGCAGCTAATCAATAATCTCCAGGTTCCTACAAGGAAGGGTTCCTTTCATTCCTCTGCAGGAACCATGCCACCTCCCTCTGGTGGGTGGGCTGCTGCCCAAGAAGGAAGTGGCAATGCAGGAAGGCTGGCTGGGAACCCTGGGGGCCAGGGGTGCCAGCAAGTCCCACAGGATATGTTTCATTTGCCAACCCTGAGGAACACAGGGTGCAGGAGCCAGCACTGCACACGGCATTCATGGCACATGGAGGAAGCACCATCAGTGGGGCAGCTCAGCAGTCTTTTCTGACTTAGGGCCCAGAAGACACGGCCAGCGTCTCACCCAGGCCTCATGGTTACTTCCTGAGGACCTGTAGTAAAAACGCACGATAAAGCCCTTTCAGATCTACTCTTGCTAACATCTTAGTTGTCAAATTTATGACATGTTTCATAACATGCGGCATGTTTCGTGCATTGTGTAGGAACCTCAATCCCTCTTGTGGTTACTGACAAAGTCAGGCATGCCCATTATCTAGGACAAAGAGCTGCACTGTCATACATCACAGCCACTCTGGCCTTTACGGCCTTTCACGGTGAGACATCCACTCCCTGATTACATGCGCTGGCAGGAACCTGACATCCTTTGTCCAATGGTCTGCTTTATAAAGCAGGTTTGAAATCCAGAAAACCCCTGGCAGATCTGAGCACATTACGACTGTCCCCCCTGCTCCCCAAGAGTCACCGGGGCCTGTTTCAGGGGAACCTCAGTCCCACTGGTGGGAAAATCAACTTCAGAAGGTGTGGGAGGAGCGCCAAGCGCCTCAGTGCCCTGAGTCATTAATCATTTGTGAATTGATCTTAAACCTTCTCCAGCTCCCCACGTCTGCTCTTGAGCTGTCGCCAGCTAAAGTGTACCATGTGCCAGTGCGGACAGGGCTTCTGAGTGAAGGGCTGGGCACCTTTCTGTTTCCTTCCTTCCTTCCAGACTGAGAACTTCCAAATAGACTTCACTAGTCTGATCGCTTAAAATAATAACACGTGTTCTTTCCTTCTAGCATTCTTAACAATGAATCACTGGACTAATCATTACACTAAGTTTTCCTCTCCAATTTTGTTATCTTAACATCACTTAGATGAGTCAACATTTCCCACACTGCCCAAACAAAAGGCAGTCCCCACATGGCTGCACTTGGCAGCTTTAACAGGGCATTGGGTACCGGGAACTCTCAGGCTCTTGCCCAGGTGGCGCCTCTGCAGCCTCTGCCCCTGTGTGCCCCCCCACTTTCTCCTGCTGTCCCATCTCTTTGATCGCATGCTAACCCTGAGAGCTGGGCACACAGCAAGAGCACATGCAGCCCAGGCCTGGAGTGTTCATGGGGTGTTTAATGAGGGAAATGTAGGTGTGAACAGCCCATCCACACGCAATGGGAGTTTTCTCCCTCGAGAATGTTAAAATCTACTTGGACAAATGGTGTGACTGTGCATTATTTGGACGATTTTATCATTTCCTCCTTGACTGTTACCCACGGGAGTCCTGCCCAGACTCTCCCACGACGTTGCCTGCAGCTGCATTTCCTATGGCGATGCTCGCCCAAGTGTCTTCAGGCAAACCAACCAGGACTCATCCCGGGTGCATCTTCTCTCCCGCCTGCCCCACCTTCTGAAACCAGCCCTCCTCCCACAAGTGCCTTCCTGGCACCCCAGCCTGGACTCTCTCTCCTCCTGCTGGGTACTTGGTGGGCCCCTCTCTCCCATCGTGGCACCGTCCTCCTCAGAGTTCGTCACTCCTGTCCAATTCCCAAGCCACAAGAAAGGCCCACACAACGCTCACCCCACGCGACCCGTGATCTTCCTCATGCTCTAAGAAAAACTCCGGGTAGCCCCCCAAAACCTGCCTCCACCCCGGCTCCTCACCTCCGAGGCCAGTCCCGGCAATATGCTTCCATGTCCGAGGAGGAATTCTAGAACCAAGCACTTGGGTTCTGAATATCTGAGAGCAGAGCAGTTTGAGAGACTGAACACCCGCCCACCATGAGAACTGGCCCCTTTCCGGCAGCATCAGCCCTGCTTTCTCCAAGCCACACCCTCCGGCCTGCCCGAAGGCTCCATCTCAGCCATCTCTGACAAGACCCCCAGGAGAGGGCGAAGGTCCCTTCCTTGCAGGAAAAGACCTCAGTGATGTCTGTCCATACGGTTTTCAGATGTAGAAAGCATCTCTCTGGGAGGCTGTGCACCCCAAAGGTTCCTTTGCAGACCAAGACCAAAGTTCTCGGGGATGATCCTCCCCCAGCAGAGGCGAGGTGGGGGCTTCTCTGCTCACCTCCCGCCTGGCTGTTCTATGACCATGACTTGTACAAACATAACATGAGATGCTTCATTTGCTTTCAAGCTCCCTGTTTTCTGACTCAAAACAAATTTTGCAAAGGCACCTACTGGCTGTTAAAACTGGAATTATTCTTATTAGTCAAAGTTCCTTTTCCTACCTTGAAGTGGACTCATTTTTGCATATAAACGTGAATAAGACGCATCTAACTAGGCAAGCGAGCCCCCAGACAGGAGTGTCCTGGCTGTCGAGGAACAGCAGATGTGAGGAGAATCGCGCAAACGTCCTCTTGTCCTCTCCGAAATGGCGGCTGAGTTTAAGCGTCCGCCTGTCAGAACGGCGACCCGGCACGAGGCCCCAGGCCCGGCTGGCGAGGGCAGGAGGATGTGGATGGCACCTGCCAGGTCCGGATTCTGGGAGGGGTCCAGGGGAAACAGGGAACCCCTGGGGGTCAGTCACGGCCCTTCCAGGCTGGGCCAGGCCATTGGTGATGAGGGAGGGCCAGCAGGAGCTGGCACGGGGCCCAAAAGGACTTCATCGGAGACATCGGGGTCCAGGAAAGCAGGTGCTGCAGGTGGATGGTGAGGGGCGGGCCTGGCCTGGGTGGACAGTGAGGGACGGGCCTGGATGGGGTGGACTGTGCGGGTTGGGGCTGGCCGGGGTGGACTGTATGGGTTGGGCCTGGCTGGGATGGACAGTGAGGATCAGGCCTGGCCGGGGTGGACAGCGAGGGACGGGCCTGACCAGGGTAGACAGTGTGGGTTGGGGCTGGCCGGGGTGGACGGTGTGGGGTGGGCCTGGCCGAGGTGGACAGTGAGGGAGGGGCCTGGCTGGGGTGGACTTTGTGGTTTGTGCCTGGCTGGGGTGAACAGTGAGGATCCGGCCTGGCCGGGGTGGATGGTGTGGGGTGGGCCTGGCCGAGATGGACAGTGAGGGAGGGGCCTGGCTGGGGTGGACTTTGTGGTTTGTGCCTGGCTGGGGTGGACAGTGAGGGTTGGGCCTGGCTGCGGTGGACAGTGAGGAACAGGCCTGGCTGGGGAGGACTGTGCAGGTCAGGCCTGGCCAGGGCAAAGGGAGGAGATAGAGCCCCAGGAGACTGCTGGACATGGGATACGCCAGCATGGGAGGTGGAAAGAGGCCCAGAGACAGAAATAAAGCCGTGCACGTAAACAACGAAACAAAGTCTTGGGAAAAGTGGATGGCTGGGTCACCCTGGAGACGGGGCTGCCTACTGAAGCCAGAGAATTCTTGTGCAGTGACACCCAGAAACGTATCTTTTCTGGAGAGGGCAAGGGCCTGAGTGAGGCAGTTCGGCCCCAGGCTACGCACAGAGGAAGAGCAGGGAGGAAGGGAGCCCAGACATGGGGCTGACTCACTCCAGAGGCGCCACTGCAGCTCCCAGAGACTGGAGTTTGCCCACCTTCCACACAGGGGCTGCTGTGTTCCCCACCAGCCCCCTCCCACCCTGAGCCACTGCTGGGAGCAGCCCGGGGAGCTGCTCAGTGCCCCATCCTTGCTGAGGGCTCACCCTACAGGAGCTTTGCTGAGCTCCTGGAGACCACCACAGTGATTCAGAAATGTGCCCCTCCAGAGCATCAAAGGGATGGAGTGCAGGAACAGATTCCCCCTCCCCGCACCCTGGGAGTCAGTAAGGGCTGGTGTCCAACCAAGGGGCTACCATGGGGGACCTGGCTGCGCCATCTCTCCCGTTCCCGAGGACCCGACTCCCACTTACTCAAAGTACTCGGCAGCAGGTGTGGTCCCAAAAGTGTCGTTGAGGCCTGGGCTGTCGCCACTGGAGTCACCAGGGTGGGCATCCGAGCAGTTGGGGCTGTTCCAGGAGTTGTTGCAGTGGATCCAGGGGAGCTCCGTGGTGAAGGAGGAGAAGAGATAGTGCAGCGCCCAGGCGATGATGACGTTGTAGAAGAAGCCGACATACAGCGAGATGAGGATGACCGTGAAGCCCACACCTAGCGGGAAGGGGGAGGCCGTGGAGCCCACGCAGGTGGAGCACAGAGCCACCATCAGCAACGCGTCCCTTCCGCCTCCCCTCACAGGAGACATTACCCTGAGCCCACAGCTCCTGGACAGCCCTGATGCCAGGCAGCATCTTCAAACATGCAGGGGAAGGCCCGTGAAAGGCCTGAGATCAGATTTCATACTGTGACCACAGAGAAGAAGCTGCCCACTCCCCAAAACCATGCACTTCTACACAAGGACTTTCAGGGGTCTCTGAGGGACATCCAGAGCCAGCAAGGTCACCCAGAGCTATGGTGAGTATCCAGGGCCACCCTTATGCACCCAGAGACCCCCAGGGACACCAAGGTCACCCCCAGCCACACATGGTCATCCATCCCCACCACAGCCACTCAGGATCCATAAGGGTGATCTTCATCTAGGATCATTGAGGCCATCTAGGGGGTACTCTGGGTGACCCAGGGCAACCCAACCCATGGTTAACCAGGGCTATCAGGCCCATGTGAAACCATCAGAATCATCCACGGCCACCCAGAAGCACACAGGGCTACCTAGGGAACCCATGCAATAGGGCCATCAAAGGTCATCTAGGGTTACCCAGGAACACCCAGTGTCTCCCAGAGCCACCAAGACTGCCAGTAGTCACTAAGGGACACCTGGGGTCCTTGACAGCCATCCACAGCCACCCACAGCCACCAGGCTCATTCAGGACTATGGAGGGCACCCAGGACCACACATGATCACCCAGGCTAATCCAGGGCCACTTTGAGTTGCAAAGGGCCATCCATGGCCATCCACAGCCATCTCCATTCATCTACAAGTATCCACAGTCAGCTATAGCCATCCACAACAATTTATGGCCATCCACGGCCATCCACAACCGTCCACATCCATCCACAACCATCCACATCCATCCACAGCCATCCACAGTCATCCATGGCCATCCACATCCACCCCTGGCCGTCCACAACAATCTACTGGCATTCACAACCATCCACAGCCATCTACAGACATCCACAACTATCCACAGTCATCCATAGCCATCCACAACTATTCGTGGCCATCCATGGCCATCCACAACCATTCATGGCCATCCACATCCATCCACGGCCATCCACAACCATCCATCCATCCACAACCATCCACAACCATCCACAGCCAACTAAACCATCCACATCCATCCACAGCCATCCATAGTCATCCATGGCCATCCACAACCACCCACATCCACCCGGCCATCCACAACAATCCATTGCCATCACAACCATCCACAGCCATCTACAGACATCCACAGCCATCCACAGCCATCTGCATTTGCCCATAACTATCTGCGGCCACCCATGGCCATCCACAGCCACCCACGGCCATCCAGAGCCATCCATAGCCATCTACGGCCATCTGTGGCCATCTATAGCTGCTCATGCCTCTCCCACAAGACTACTCAGAAGAGTCATCTGAGCTCATTTACAGCCATGTGGATCCATCCAAGGTCACACTACCCATGCATGACCATCCAGGGTTTCCTAGAATCACCCAGGGCCACATAAGACCACCAGGGTCCACCCAGGGCAGGTAAGATCATCCAGGGCTTCCTTGGGCCACCCAGAGCCTTGCATGACTATGAAGGACTACTCAGAGTGATGTTTGACCTTCCAAGGCCTTCCAGGGCCATGCAAGACCATCAAAGACCAGCCAGGGCCATCCATGGCCATCCAGTGCCATCCAGGGTCTTTTAGAGTGTCCTTTCCAGGATCACAGACCTGGAATTTGGGATCCATCATTTATGGGGTCTCCTGGTAAACTGGAACAGAACTCAGTGGTCAGCAGTCTTTGGAATGGTGTCAGCCTGATTGGTGGGCAGATGGGCCTGGTGGTCAGATGGCTTCCTCCTTGTTCACTGCTGGATGGGCACTATCATGTTCTTGCTACTGGGGTTCACTTTACTAAGCTCCGGGAAGAATTTTTTTCATTTCCACATTTCTTCTCAGTTTGCTGACATGATTAGTTTGGGTACAACTTTGATTTACTTTATTAAAACCCAGTAGGCGCCATGCCCTGTCTTGCCTGTTCATGGCCAGGGGTAGGAGCATACCTTCAAGGTGATTTTTGCAGGGAGTGGCCTGGGTTGCTTTTTATAGTCTCAATCCTTAGGAGAAGCTGTTCTCATGCTCAGGGCACCTCAGTAAAGTTCTCTTCCTACCTTGAAAGCAAAAAGAAGGCTCAAAACTTTGTTTTAAACAGACCTAAGATCAGGAGTGCGGGTAATCCCTCTTGGAAAGTGTGCTCAGTAGTGGTGATGATGAAAGCCAAGCTGCTGCCTTTGGAAGGTCTTCTCCCACGTGGATCTGGTCCATATTAAATAATTCTGTATTGCAGTCTGTCACAGATTGCCTTTGGAAGGCCTTCTCCCATGTGGATCTGGTCCATATTAAATAATTCTGTATCACAGTCTGTCACGGATTGCCTTTGAAAGGCCTTCTCCCACGTGGATCTGGTCCATATTAAATAATTCTGTATCGCAGTCTGTCACAGATTGCCTTTGGAAGGCCTTCTCCCATGTGGATCTGGTCCATATTAAATAATTCTGTATCACAGTCTGTCACGGATTGCCTTTGAAAGGCCTTCTCCCATGTGGATCTGGTCCATATTAAATAATTCTGTATCACAGTCTGTCACGGATTGCCGTTGAAAGGCCTTCTCCCATATGGATCTGGTCCATATTAAATAATTCTGTATCACAGTCTGTCATGGATTGCCGTTGAAAGGCCTTCTCCCATGTGCATCTGGTCCATATTAAATGATTCTATATCACAGTCTGTCCGGAGTCCCTTAGGAGAGAGGCTGGGTTGTGATCCACAGTGAACTCACCCAGGCAGCCAGGCTGGGAGCCACACTGTCGAGGAGCCAGCCACATTGTTTCCAGAGAGCACCGTGGAGGGTTTTCCATGGTGGTAACTGACAATGGATGCCCAATTTGAAAATTTTTCAAGGTTAAAACTTTCTGTATCAAGTCCTTAGCTTGAAACCCCGGGAAGTCTTTGATCAAACACCACCAGAGTGGATCCCAACCCAGAGTCCGAAGGAAGGGCTGACTGTGCCCTGGGTCCTTCCAGAGCCACTGCTTTTGTTTCCTGCCCTGCATCACAGATCGGCAGGGCCACCATGGGATCATGACATCACCATGGCCACTATGCATGACATCACCATTGGCCACACTGGCTGACACGGCTCCCAGAGCAAATGGGCCTGCTCTGATCCATGGGACAGTGCAGCCCCTACACCAGAGTCCCCCTTACCAAGAGACCCCTCCTGGTTGTGGATGCTTCCCTGGGCACCTGGGTGAGGAAACGGCTCCCTTGAACAGTGTGAGCACTGGCCAGGCATTTGGTTGCTCCAAGCCCTGCTCTTCGGGAAGGCAGAGCCCCTGACCTGGGCCACCGATGTGTGGCCCCTCACCAACCAGCCAACTTCACCACGAGCTCCTCAAGCTCACCAAAGGCCCAGACACACAAAACCCACTACCCTGTTTGCTACAGAACCTTCTAGTGATCTCTGCTCATGACATCACTGTGGGCTCCAGATGAAGCTTCACCTGACACATTTCTTAAACACCGTTTAGTGACACGGGAGGCCCTCTCCCCAAGGAGGTGGCAGGCAAAGTCCCTGCTCGCGTTTCCAGGGAAAACATTCATGAGAACGTGGCGCTCCCCTTCCCTCCTGTCTGACTCCCAGGAAGCTCGGCAGTAAGTGTGAATTTCAAGCATAGCTCTTAAGGTCCATCTCCTTAAATTTATTTTTGCTTAGTACCTTTTTTTTATATTAACCTTGTGTGTAGTTTGTTTTGTGTTTGAGAAATCACACTAAAATATGATTGACTATAAAATATTTTATATTCAATACAATCGAATGGTAGGGTTTCCAGGACGTCTGTAAAATGGGGTTGCCCTTGGCAATGAAACCAAAACCTGACAAACAGAAGCCGGCTGAGGGTCATGCCTGCCAATGGTGCTTTGCCCACCCGAGCACGGCCGCCCTGCCCCATCCCTGAACACCTGTACACCCCAGGGCACCCACGAGAGCTGGCTTCAGGAGAGGGTGTTGTCAACGCATGCATGGATCCTGCTGGAGGAAGCCTCTGGTGGAGCAGCCCCTCCACACCTCACAGGAGGCATCAAGCAGGTCTTTGGAAGAAAGACGGGAGAGAGCCGGGCGCGGTGGCTCACGCCTGTAATCCCAGCACTTTGGGAGGCCAAGGCAGGCGGATCACGAGGTCAGGCGATTGAGACCATCCTGGCTAACATGATGAAACCCCGTCTCTACTAAAAATACAAAAAATTAGCCTGGTGTGGTGGCACACACCTGTAGCCCCAGCTACTCTGGAGGCTGAGGCAGGAGAATCGCTTGAACCCGGGACACGCAGGTTACAGTGAGCCAAGATCGGGCCTCTGCACTCCAGCCTGGTGACAGAGCGAGATTCCGTCTCACAAAAAAAAAAAAAAAGAAAGAAAGAAAGAGGGGGTAGGACGCCTCTCTGTGTCAGTCTGGGTGTCTTTAGTATGTGCTTGCTGTGTGTGTTTATGTACCAGAGAGACAGAGAGGAGAAGAGACAGAACAGGAGAGACACAGAGAGGAAAGGAGGAAAAGAGACAGAAAGAGACACAGGGAGAGGGAAAGAGAGAGAGCGAGGGGAGGGGAGGAGAAGGAGAGTTTTAAAGACCCAACTCTCAGGACCCTGGGGTGTACTGCGGGGCTGAAGGCCCCAGAGGCCCCTCTGGCTGTGGTGCCCATCTCAAGCTGCCCTGGCGAGACTATGGGAAATGCAGGCGAATCATGGCCTCTGAGCAGCTGGGCCTCACCATGAACTCCACCCCCTGGCTTTTGAGGGTGGATCTTGGCTCCCAGTTAGGAGCAGGGAGCAGGTCTGCAGGAGGGGAGGGGCCAGGGACAACCAGGCTCCCTGGAAAGCTAGCTTCGTTTCCCCATGGAATTGCCACCTGCTCAGGGCTGGATGGTCTTTTAGCTCCATAATGATTGTTTTGGGCACTTTAGCTGATGTCTTAATTTACCACGTGGCACTTCTATTCAGTGAGACATGAAAACGCATGCATTTTTATTAACTAAATTTTTAAAAAGGACAAAGGCACATGTATCAGGGTGCCGGGGGTGCATGGTGTACATCTAATTTCATGAGCAGTGTCAGTCTTCTCTAAACTGGCATCCTGCGGTTGACAGGTAGGCAGAACAAACGGGACACTGGCACCGGAACCTGCAGCGTTACTGAGATTCAACAACTCAATGTGTCTCATCTCTAAAAAGTCCAGCTTTCTTGCACTGATTCATCTATCCCTTTGTGGGTCGAACAGTTCACTTTCTGTGATTTGCAATTTTCCTTCCTCACCAGGACTAGGTGAGTGTGAACAAGCTCTTCCCAAGATCCGCCCGCAGGGCCACGAGCCTTCCTTCCTGCGGCCACGCTTTGCAGCCCTCCTCTGGGACTAGTCTTCAGAACGAAGCTGGCGGCACGGGATGCGGTATTGTGGGCACAGGGGCTGTGACACGGAGGAGATGACTGCCCAGCTTCCCCCAGCTGTGCATTGTGGGGAACACGATGAGATGCCCGCATCCGCCGGCTGCATTTCTTCAGAATGAGGTGCCACTGCTCACGCTGACGGAAGTCAGAGGTTCTCTACTAGCCCAAGTCAAGTTGGTGCTCTGAAATTCTTAGAAATTGCTTCTTGACATTTTATGGACTGCATCATGAAGACCCACACCGGCAGCTTTGTTGGTGAACATCCTTTCCATGTGACAGACAGAAGGAAATGAGCTCTTATCTGCGGACCCACAGGCCCCTTTTCCTCCTGCCCTCCTCACCTGAATCTTGCATGTGAAGAGGTGATTTAACTTGCTCCAACACCAGGCTCACTGGCGGGAGTGGGGCATGGGGCTGTGCCATGTAAGACACTTGTGACAGACTCCAGGGTGGCTCTTGAAAATCCAGCAAAGCAGTTTGACGTCGCTGCAGCCTGTGCCAGAGCACAATGTCATCTTTCCCCAGTTTCCCCTACCCCAGTGGGCCAGCTTCATCTCTGACTCAGCAGATATTCTCCAACACGGACCACGGTGCAAGCTCAGCGTCGCTTACGACTGTGGGCTCAAAGGCAGCATCTCCTCCCTGAAACACATCCGTGGCACTGGCCAGGGCCAGGGAGGACACAGGTAATGTGTGTGTGTCTTGAACTGTTAGCCTGGGTTCACTGCAATGCCCGATTTGACACGCGCACCTGTCTGTCTGTAACGACACGCTTGGGTCTTCCATTAGCTGCTACATTCCTCCATCGGGGACCTGATATCGGGGACCTGACGACGGGGATGGAGGCATGTTCTGAGCAATTCTTGTACGGTTCGACTTCTACCTGCAGATCTCGCCAAGGGGTCGTCTGGCACTGGTGCATGCCTAAAGCATCTGTCTCTCACTCTGAAGATGTGTGTGGGGTGGGGGTGGGGAGGGAGGCCTCTTTTCATAGCTCCATTTCAGTGCAGTTCAGTGAATATGGAGCCTAGGAAGAAACTACTGAAGTCGTAAGATTCACTAAGTAGCCCATTAAGAATGAACAAGTCTCGTGCCTGGGAAGAGCCATCACACCTGACCAGTGGGAAAAGCCATCACACCTGTCCAATCTCAGCATTTCCACAGCTGCGAGAGTGACTTCTCCTCCTGGAGCCTGACCTCAGCAGCTGTGAAATGCCATCTGTTCCCTCTCCTAAGGGAGGTCAGCAGCTCACCTCTGAAGGCCCACCCCTGACCCTTTGGTAATGTGTCCTGGGGCTGTGCTGGGCTCAGCTGTCTTCTAAACACACAGCTTTTCCAGAACTTCTATAAGTATCCAGAGGCTGACCTTCTAGTAGTCATTTTCTTAATGCCAATTTTCTGAGTGGTGCCTCTGAGTAAACGCCTGAACCCTCCCTGAACCACCAGCCCCTGAGAGGTGGCTTTGGCCCACTGGGGAAGCGTGACCTGTGTGCATGGATTGGGGAGTCAGAAACATCTGGGATCAAATCCCACTCTGCTCTGATGGGGACACCAGGGGGAACGACCCCAGCCCTCTGGTCCTCAGCATCTGCATCTCCAACACAGAGACATAGTGCGTGCCCTCCCCAGGGTCTCAGGAGGATGGAGTCAGAAATGCCGGGAGAGGGCCTGGTGCTGGGCAGGCCACCTGCACTCAACACGAGGTGTGTCCATTTCATGGTGCCAGAGCAGGACACCAGCAGCCAGAAAGGTTCAGTGACAACTAGATGGATCAATAGCTAATAGATAGGTGGATAGGTTGATAGGTGGATGGATGGATGGATCCATACATAGATGGATGGATGGATGGATGGAACAATGGATAACAGATGGATGAATGGATAGATCATAGCTAGAAGATGGATGGATGGATAGATCCTTAGATAGATGAATGGATGAATGAACGGATGGATGGATAGATAGATGGATCGATAGGTAGATGGATGGATCAAGAGATAATGGATGGATGGATGGATGATAGATCCATAGATAGATGAATGGATGGATGAATGGATGGGTGGATGAACGGATTGATAGATAGGTGGATGGATTAATAGAAAATGGATGAATGGGTAGATGATAGACAGGTGAATAGATGATTGATAGATAATAGATAGATAGAATTGTGGGATGTGTCCCTCCCCCAAGTTCATCTGTTGAAGTTCTAACCCGCCAAACCTCAGAATGTGACTTTATTTAGAGACAAGGTCTTTACAGAGGTGATCAAGTTAAAGTGAGGTCATTAGGGTGTCCCTGATCCAACAGGACTTGTGGCCTCATAAAAAGGGGGAATTTGGTTACAGAGATATGCATAGAAGCAAGCAGTATAAAGAGGCACAGGGAGAAGACAGTCTCTGAGCCAAGGAGAGAGGCTAGAACAGATGCTTCCTCACAGCCTCAGAAGAAATCAACCCTACTGACACCTTAATCTTGGACTTCCAGCCTCCAGAGCTGTGAGACAATAAACGTGTGCCTTTTAAGCCTCCCAGTTTGTGTCATTTGTTACAGCACCCACAGGAAACAGATACAGATAGATGATGAGGATGGATGGATGGATTAGGTAGATAGGTAGATAGATGGGTGAATGATTGATATAAAGATCAATAATAAAGATAGATAGTGGATAGATAGATAACAGATGATTGATGGATGGACGGGTGGATGATAGGTAGATGGCAGATCCATAGATAGACATGTGTTTTATCTTTATCTTAACTACATTTTAACATCTTGACAAAGTAACACCACAAATGAATTGCAGGACCCTCACCTAGAGCAAGGGAATGAACTATCCAGTCCTTGTCATCACAGATCTTTAAGGTAAGACCCAAGTTCAAGTGGCGTGTGCCATGCCTGTGTCTTAGCAAAGCAGGGCTGGATGCCCATGATGCAGCTGGCTTGCTTTGAAAGCTCCAGCATCACCACCGTGATCCACACTGCGCCAGAGTGAAGGGAGGCACCCGCACATTACCTTTCAGTACGGGGCAGATCTTCCAGACACCAGCGGCCCCTTCCCTGTTGAACTGGCCGAGGGCCAGCTCCATGTAGAAAAGTGGCATCCCAGCAATGACCATGAAGAGCAGGTAAGGGACCAGGAAGGCACCTGTGAGGCAGAACAGCACCTCGAGTTTGGGGCCTTGGAAGGGTCCATCTCTCCTCATGGGAGCTCGGGCTGCTACCCCAGTCAACCACCCATGTCCTGGCCTGACCCTTTCACCCTACTCTCCAACGGGAAGTCCCAGGCTGGGATAGATGAGTCCCGAAGCCCGCCCTCCACTGCTGTCAGTGCCTGACACGTCCCTCCTGGATCCCCTTGTCATTGCACACCCCGAGTCATGAAGTCAAATCCAAGAGCAGCGCAGGGAGGCCCTGCCCATGCTCGGCAGTGCTCTAGGTACTGTCCTTCCCTGTGGTGGTTTGGGGTGCCCTTCCCTGGCCTGCATCCCCCCACTTTGCCCTGATCCTCTTTGCCTCTTGAGTTGTGAATCTGTGACCCCCCCAACTCTGCCCCTGAGCTGAGTGGGCCCTGCATCCTGTCCCCAGCTTCCGGGGCCCTCAGAGGCTGCCCCCATTGACAGTGGCTGAGGGTCTTTGCTGCCCCAGGTGCTGGGCGCCCCACCAGGGTAGAGCCTAGTTCCTTTGAAACCTGCACCTCCCCCACCCCCAGCACAAAGCCCAGGGCCCCTGGTCTCAACCTCCAAAATCCCCTCTGCTTCCCTGGTCTGACTGGAGTGAGGGAGAGCTTTGCCACTCTCTCTCCTGGGGAAGGGGATGGGGAGGCATGGGGCCCCTCAGCTCTGTCTTTGGGCACCTTCCTGTACCTGCTGAGGCCTCTGTCTTCCCCTCTTCAAGATGGGCATAAAAATGCCAGCCTCCTCCAGCATCCTGTGAGGCTTCCCCCCAAATTCTTCCCCAGGCCTCCCTTCCCAGACCTAGCATAGAGGCTAATGAGGGAGGCCAGGCAGGCAGGCTGGGAGGCCCAAAGAAGCTCCTGGGAAGGGATCACCAATGTTCTTGGACGTCCCGAGTAGCCCTGCCTCGATCTTCGCTTTCTGGCTCTGTGGCTGGGTTCTGGAGGGTGCAGGGGACACAGGCACTTTCCAGGGGCCTCCTCTGCCACTCCAGGCTCCAGGGCCTCCACATGCTTTGCAAAGGCTGCCAAAGTCAGCCAGAGGCTGTTCTTTGGACCTTTGAGAATTTTCTTTCCAAAGTGAAAATAGCCTCTGGAAACAGGAGGCAGAGCCAAGCTGCTCCATCTGCCACCCCCCACCCCCCAGCTTCTTCGCTGGCCTCTCTTTCCTGAATTCTGAAATGCAGGCGTGGGACAAGGCAGCTCCCAGCCCTGCTCTATGGTTTTGTGATGTCCTCTGGGAAGATCTGCACTGGCTGCGAGCTCTCACAGGGAGCTCCGTCTTCATGCATGGGTACAGCTTTATCTCGTTCTGGTGCGTGCCTTGGCCCCGGCTGCCCCCACGACCCCCGCCCAGCCAGCGTGCTCAGGAAGGCTGAGATGGGACTTACCCCCGCCGTTTTTGTAGCACAGGTAGGGGAACCGCCAGACGTTGGCCAGGTCCACAGCAAAGCCAATGACGGACAGGAGAAAGTCGATCTTCTTGCCCCAGGTCTCCCGATCCTGGGCTTCCACGGGGCTCTGCCGCGGGTTGGTGAGGGTGGAGCTGGTGAGCTGCACTCCGTTCTGCTCCTTGACAAGGATGAGCTCCACCTCCTTCGGGCCCATGGCGTTGGGTTCCTTAGCCGGGGCCACCACGGAAGACATGAGTCCCACGGAGCATTTGCTCTTACTCATGGGCACACTGGAAATTGAGGAGTTCTGTGCTTCTTCCCTCTTGGTCTTCAGCCAATATGAAAAATAAACACACAACAGGAATGCGACAATCCAGCAGCCAGGGCTAGGGACGCGCCTGTGTGGAGGGCAGAGCCCCGAGACATTCACGGGCATTCCTCTGGGAAGGGATGGGTGCATTCCCAGCACCTGAGATGACACAGCTGGGGCACAGGAGCTGGGAAGTGCCAGCCCTCACCACAGGGCTGGGGCACTGGCCCATGGAGGCCTCAAGACAGACACTCTGGTTTGCCCCTCCTTCCCCTGCACCCCTCCTCACTCCTATCAAAGTGCAATGCTGTGTGAGCTCTAGCGTGGCTTTCTAATAACAATGCATGGATATCACTTCCACCTTCCCCCACACTTCCAGAGAGCAATTTTACAATCTTCAAAGAACATTCAATAATGTCTTTATGACTGTTCATCTGTATTCTTTTTTCTTTTTTTTAACATGAGGTCTCGCTCTGTCACCCAGGATGGAATACAGTTGTGATTACAACTCACTGCAACCTCAACCTCCTAGGTTCAAGTGATCCTTGCACCTCAGCCTCCAGAGTAGCTGAGACTACAGGTGTGCATCACAGCACTGGCTAAGTTATTTTTGTGTTTTTTTGTTTGTTTTTGTTTTTTTGTAGAGACAGGGTCTGACTATTGTTGCCAAGGCTGGTTTTGAACTCCTAGTCTCAAGCGATCCTCCTGCCTCAGCCTCCCAAAGTGCTGAGATGACAGGCATGAGCCACCAAGCCTGGGCTTGTATTGTTTATACTCCGTAATAAAGAGCAAAATTTATATAAGCAAAATCAGCCACTGTAAAGGAGAGTTTAGACATAACCACCACAACTGCTTCCTCAAAGTGTCTGTACAAGCCACATCCACCTAGGGCAGGTGGCACCACCCCACCTGAGAGAGCTGGGTGGAGGATGGACAGGGCTTCATCGCGGGAACTAGCTCCTGGGCCAGCAGGGCAACCCGGGAAATCCTGTCCAAATGGCTACATAAACCCCCCTGCAATGCTGAGCAGGAGAGCCGGAGCGTCTACACCGCCCCAGCCAGGGTGACTTCTGGCATTTGGATCCAGCAGCAGCATGTTTCAGTCGAGCGCACGCACACACAGACACACAGACACACACAGACTCACAAACACACACACACTCACACACACACAGGCGCACACACATACACAATGACTGAAACAGGTCGCAGGTGGAGGCTCCAATAGGCAACTTTCCCTGCATCCAAGTTTGCACAAAACCTCACCCATGAGCTATCACGAGCTATGCCACGCACCCGGTGACAACCTCAACCGGCACGACCCCTCCGATGGGTAAAACACCCGCCGAAGGGGTTCCGCGGCGCGAGCAGGAGGCCGCGTTGGGAGAGGGCGTCGGGTGCGGAGCTCGCGAGTCTCCGGCAAGCCGCCGCCGCCCTGGGGCCACCTGACCCCGCTCCTGAACGCGGGGCCTCAGAGGCGAGTTTTGGGTCTACACAGCAAAATGTGGCCCGTTAGAAAGCGTCCTTCCTCACCGCGCCCAGAGCAAGAAGCGGCGCTGCCTGGCGAGTCCTCGCCCGGCCTCCCCGCCCTGCCCAGAGCACCAGCGCGCAGCCCGCGCCCGCCACCACCCCCAAATCAGACAAAGCCCCCGCGAGATGGGGCGGCGGTGTAGAAAACTCACTCCGATCGGATCTGGGGTGCGCCGCACCCCTAGTAGGGTTAAGTTCCACGAGAAGAAACCAGGACCCCCGAGTCACAGCCATAGACACCCACGCGTCCCCTAACCCGGTGACTGCACTAGGTGCCCACCCGGTCCTGAGCCTGGAGCGGGGCCAGGGGGCAGCCCTGCACCCTCCTCGTGCCTCGGACGGCCTCAGGGTCCCATGCGGCGCTATCGGGGGGCGCTCGGCACCTGCGACTATTGGCGACTTTGGAGACGGCGCGGTCTGTGGGACGCGGGGACCCCAGACTGTGCCCGGCCCCCGTCCCCCGCCCCTGCGCCCCACTTCGGGGTCTGCGGAAGGAGCGGCGCGCCCCGATGCCGGGAGCGACCCTGGCCTCACCTGGCCGCCCGGGCCTGGGCTTTGCACGCGAGTCCTGGCGCCGAGCGCGTTCCGCGAAGCCTCCCCTCCCGCTCCGCCGCGCTGGGCGGTCTCAGCCTCGGCCTCGGGCTCTTATCCAGTCGCCAGGGTCCGCCCCGCCCCGCCCCGCCCTCCCGCCGTCGGGGTCGCCCTGGCGTCCTGGCTCCTCCTCTTCACCTCCCCGGGCCGCGCCCCCGCCCCCGCCCCCCGGACGCAGATGGCTAGGAGCAAGCGGCGGCACGGCTCCACGGTCCTGCGCGTCCTGGAGCCTCGGACACGGGGTGCGGGGGCCTGTGGGTCCGAGACGTCGCGGATCTAGACGGGCGACTTCCACGCGAGAACTGTCTGGGCCGCCCTGCGCCCTCGCCCGCACCCCTGGGGGCTGCCCCGGGCACCCGCTATCTTCGGACGCCCAGGGCTGGCAGCTCCCAGCTGGACCGGGAGGGAGCCGAGCGGCTGCGCGCGGGGAACTGCTGGGACCCCGTTGGGCCGACCCTTCCCTCCCTCCCCATCCGGGGCCCCTGCGGTGGCCCCGCGCTCTGGGGACCACGTCCCTCCCAACCCGCCGCTCCATGCTCTGACCAGCGGGCTCGGGACCCCGCCGAGGACTGTCCACGCTTCCCGGCGTGCGGGCTGCGGAGACGCGGGTCCTTCCGTGGCCTTGGGGTCTCCGCGACCTCGAGGCGACCGAGGTCCCCTAGGCCTTGCCGGCATCTAGTGCGCCTGCATCGGAACCGAGGGGCCCGCCTCGCACTCGCCTAAGAAAACCATTTCCCGGACGGGCCTGGAAAGCCCTGGCGGTTGGTATCCGGCTCCAGGGCCGAACGGACTCCGAGGCTTCCCTCCGAGATGCCCGGGCGGGATTTCTTCCATTCAGCGCGCTGAGGAACGGAGCCCCCGGGCCGCCAAGGCCCAGGATGTCCAGGTCTTTAGAAGGCACCGAGGTGAGTGGCGGCGCCCAGCTCTGTGCGTCGCCCCTAGGGTCACCCAAACCCCAGCGTTCCTCCCCATGTACCCTCTATGCTCCCGTGAGCACCCTGCCCTGGGCGTCCAGGCGAGCCCTGGGGCTCTCCAGCCATTCCAGCCTGCAGCCCGCGCTCAGCAGTGAGGGAGGCAGGGACCCTTGGTGCCTTACCCTGCAGTACTCGCCCGCAGCGCGGTGCCCCACCCCCTGCGCCCGCCCCGCACTCCCCGCACACAGCCCCCCACCAGCCCGCCCCGGGGCTGGCACCCAGGCAGAAGGCACTCAGGGCTGTGACTTCATGCTGAGTTGGAATCAAGTGGGAGCCTAGTGACCCCCTGGGGCTGCTATGACAAAAAACTCCACAGCCTGGGGGCTCACACAGAAGCCTTTAGTTCTAACAGTTTCGGTGTCCCGAGGCCAAGACCAAGGCCTGGCCGACTCTATGTCCGGTGAGGGCCGCTTCTGGGTTGCAGACAGTTCTCTCCCTGTATCTCCCCATGGTGGGGGCTGGGGAGAGCTCTCCGGGGTCTGTTTTATGAGGGCACTGGCCCCGTTCCTCAGGGTGCAGCCTCCTGGCCTGACCACCTGAAGGCCTCCTGACACCACCTCCCGTCAGGGGTGGGACTTCATGGCCAGGGAGGTGAGGGGACTTCAGGAGAGGGGGATGTGCCACCTCGAAGCTGTAGTGTGTCGGTGGCTGCCACAGAAGGGATCTCTCTACCCCTATAAGCTCCATGGCACAGGTTTCAATAAAAAGGAGTGAGCCAGGGCTTGGCCCCGGAGCAGCAGGGTCGAGGAAACAGTCTCCCAAGGAAAAGACTTTGCAGGTGACTAAGGGAGGCTGTTAAATAAAACACACAGAGAGAATGGATGTTCAGGTATATTAAAAATACACAGGCCAGGAGTGAGGGCTCATGCTTGTAATCCCAGCACTCTGGGAGGCCGAGGAAGGAGGATCTCTTGAGGCCAGGAGTTTGAGACCAGCCTGGGCCACATGGCAAAACCCTGACTTTGAAAAAAAAAACTAGCCAGGCATGGTGGCCCACACCTGTAGTCCCAGCTACTGGGGAGGCAGAGGCGGGAGAATAGCCTGAACCTGGGAGGGGGAGGTTGAGTGAGCCAAGATTGCACCATGGGCCAGAGGATGAGACCCTGTCTCGAAACAAAACAATACACAGGCAAACAACATGTCAGAAGGGATTGCAAGCACTGCAGTAGTGCAGAATTGTGACCCAAAGCTAACAGGGTACAGGGCAGGAAGGAGCAGGGACCAGAGGTCACACAGATCCAGGTGGCCACATCCTTACTGACCAGTAGCACACAGAGAATGCACCTGCCACACTCAGGAGGGGCCACTGAGTGATCACACGCATGTAACCTGCACTCTGTCAAGACAAAGAGCATTCCTCCACCCCTGCCTCAACCCCGACTTCCAACCACATGAATTAGGATAAAGGAGCTTTGGGTGTTCTAAGAACAAACTAACTGTGGGAGTTGGGCTCATGGATGACACAGAGAAAGCGCAGCGGCCAGACCCATGGGTCTCCATCCTCCCACAACAGGAACGCTCCGTGAACTGTGCAGGTAGAAGCAGTGTGGTTATGAGCTGATCAGACCTGATCAAACGGCTGACCTTTGCATGCTTGGAACTTTGCCCTAAATGCCAAGCCGACTTGATTATCGTGGTTGCTGCTGTGGCTGCTGTGGCTGCTGTGGGCTCAGGGCGTTGGGTGCAGGCAGGTGGAGCCCCCCTGTCTCTGCACTTCCTGCCCATGCTCGGTGCCCCTCCCCACTGGCTGGGACTGCAGCTGCAGAGCCCACAGGGAGCCCCTGGCTGCTGACTGCTGTCTCCAGAGCAACCTTGCCCCACGGGTCCCCCCGTCCTTGGGTGCTGCCTCCTGGGAGTCTCTCAGTGCTGGATGTTGCGCTGTGTCTCGCCTGATTTGGAAGACAGCGTGGGTGCTCCCCCCATGAGTGCCGTATCTGAGAGGGGACAAGGACAGTGGCAGTGAGATGACAGTCATTTACCTGCCCACGTATTTACTATATTGAGGGTGTCCTGGGTGCTTTCAGAGGAAGTCCCAGGGAGCCCAGCTCAGACTTTAAAGACCCTGACCTCTCACTGGTGCTGGGAAGGCCCTGGGGGCAGGGGGCTTGGGGAGGGCAAGGGTGAGGGGCCAGTAGGCAGGAATGGCTTTGGTCCAGGGGTGTGAGAGGTCAGATCCCAGACCTTGTATGTCCAGGTTCTGAGAATGATGGAAGGCGCTGGCCCCAGGCAGGAGGCCCTGCTCACTGCTGCACCCCTGTGCCCTCCCCGGGGGCCACCTCAGGAGGAAGATAGTTTCCTCTCGCGTGGCAGGGACAGCAGTACACTTCCAATGTCTTCTCTCAGAGCTGTATCATTTTCCGGCTCATTGCTGGTTTTAGTCACAGACATCTTGATGGTCTTGCCACTGCACAGCATGTCACAGTGGTCTGCCACACTGATGACATTGGGCTGAATCAACCTGGGGAGCAAAAAATGAAAAATGCCAAGATGCCTTGGTAAGACACGTGTTTGCTAAAAATTGAAAGAGAAAATAACACATTTTCAAAACCTGCCACTTGGTGAAGTTTCTGTGGGTCCATTGGTCTGATTGGTCAAAATATATATCCAAAATGAAAGAAAACACTCTGTCTCTGGCAAGCAAGACTACCCCTAAGAAAGAAGTATCGTACCTGGTGAGGCTCTTCGGATTTGCGAGGCGAGGTGCAAGACACTCGGGGATGCTTCTCTGGCCCGTTTTGTGTTATTCATAAAGCGTTTGGTTTCGAGTAGGGCCCAGAGTAAGAAAGATTCTGCTTCTGGTCTGGATGGGCAAACTGCTGTCCCGGGAGGCCAGACAATCTGGTGTTGTTCTCAGACTTTAGCCGGAATCAGAGTCACCTAGAGAAACCTTTAGATGCACAGGACGCGCAGATCACCTCGCTCCATCCTCAGAGACGCAGGTTCAGTAGGTCTGAGGTGGGACCTGAGGACCTGCGTTTCTAGAAAGTTCTCAGGTGATACGCTGCTGGTGCAGGAACCACACTTTGAGAAACACTGATCTGGCAGAACCATTGGGAATTGGAGGGTCTGTGGCAGACGGAGATGTTGTAGGCAGTGCAGAAAATGACAGTTGAATAAGAGCTGAACGCTCTCCTGAAAATACGTCTTCTCCTTTTGAATAAGAGCGCCCCTGAGCCATAGCAGAAACTCAGGGAGCTCTGTTACCATAGAAGCTGAGCGGCCCAACAGAAGCTATTTGTTATTGGACCCACAGAGGTTGTGTAGACAGCATCCTGCCATCATCAGGTGGAATGTTTACGACACAAGGCTTGAGCAGGTCTGGAAGGCGCGGGAAGTTCCATGAACAAGCACCCACTCTTGCTGCATTAAGACCGCTTTCTTAACCCAGACCTCTGGCTACATGAGAGTTTCTTATGACATCGAATGGAGAAAATGCATGTGTTGGGGCCTGGATTACATGTGTCTATACACAACACACTGCCCCCACCAGAAAGTGAAAGGCTGGGTCACCATGGCCTTCTGTGAAAGACCAGTGAAAGAAAGCTTCCCAGTGGGCACATATTCAAACCATGCATCAGGTTCATCATCTAGCCAAGGACGGATGGCCGGAGGATGGCCCTAAATGTAGTCATAGGCAGTGGCGAATGGTCTGGCTACAGAGCAGGAGGCTTCAAAGAAAATTGAAATATTGATGACAAGATTTTTCTTGGTAGATTTCATGTTTGTAGAAAATCTTGAGGAATTTCCAAAAAAACTACTAGAATTTATAAATGAACTTAGCAAGGCCATGGGATCTGACGAAAATCAATTGCATTTCTATGTACTGGCAGCAAACAATTCTAAAATAAAACCTAAAATAATTTCATTTACAATAGCATCCAAAACAAAATGCTTGGGGATAAACCGTGTCCAAGACTTGTGCACCGAAAAGCTAGAATCCATTGCTGTGAGAAACTTTTGAAAGTCTAGACAAGCAGAGGAGTGTCCATGTTTATGACTCAAAGGCTCAATATTAATGAGATGTCAGTTAATCATAAATTGACATACAGATTCAATGCAATCTCAATCAAAATTCTAACTTGCTTTTTTGAAGAAATTAACCAGCTGGTTCTAAAATGTGTTTGGAGATATGGGTGACCTAGAGTAGCCAAAAGAATCTTGAAAAAGAACAACATTGGAGGACCTAGGAGATGCCTTTCATGATTCCACCATCCTAACAAAACTACTTGGACTTTTTCTGTAATTATCATGGCATTTGTGTCTTTTTAAAAACAGCCTTACTGAGGTGTAATGGATATGCAATATTCCAAGTGTACGATTTGGTGAGTGACTGATGGGGTCATGGCAACGTGATCACACACAAGATGATGGTGGTGCTCATCACTCGCTTACTTCCCTCCATCTGTGTCTCTTTACCTCGCCCCATCCCCAGGCAACCACTGATTTGCTCTTTTTTTTTTCTTTTTTTGCGATGGAGTCTCACTTTGTCACCCAGGCTGGAGTGCAGTGGCACGATCTCAGCTCACTGCAGCCTCTGCCTCCTCAGTTCAAGCGATTCTCCTGCCTCAGCCTCCCAAGTAGCTGAGATTACAGATGCCCGCCACCACACCCAGCTAATTTTTGTATTTTTAGTAGAGACAGGGTTTCACTATGTTGGCCAGGCTGGTCTTGAACTCCCAACCTCAAGTGATAAGCTTGCCTTGGCCTCCCAAAATGCTGGAATGATTTGTTTTCTATGATTACAGAACAATGTGTTTTTAATAGAATTTTATACAAATAGAATTATACAGTAAGTACTGTTTTCTGGGTCTGTTCTCTTGCATTCAGCATATTTGAGAAGAATCCACATCATTGCATTGGCAGTTAATTCCCTTTTATTTATTTGTAGTATCTATTGTGTGGATATGGGATATGATGCACTTGGTTTTTCCATCTGCCTATTGATGGACATCTGGCTGTTACAAGTAAAGCTACTATGAACATTTGTGTGCAAGTCTTTGTCTGAACATAGGCTCTCATTACTTTGGGGTAGGTAAGATGTACTTAGTTGTGGAATGGCTGGGTTGTTTGGTAGATATATGTTTAACTATTTTTTTAAAACTGTTAAATGCTTTTGCAAAGTAGTTGTATCATTTTATATTTCCATGAACAGTGTATGAGAATTTTAGTTACTTCATAGTCTAATGAATACTTAGTATGCTCAGTCTTTTAAATTTTAGACATCTTAATATGTTTACAGTAATATCTCCTGTACTCCTCTAATGAGCACGATCTTTGAGCAATTTCTCGTGTGTTAGCTGCATCAGTGCCACTTCATGTCAAGTGTCTGTTCAAATCTTTTGCACCTTTGGGTTGCTTAATTGAGCTTTGAGAGTTCTTTTCTATTTTGGATACCAGTCCCTTATCAGATAGGTACTTTGCAAATATTTTTCCCAGTCTTGCACTGTCTTTTCATTCTCTTAATAGATTCTTTCAAAGAGAAAGTTATTAATTTTGATGAAGTCTAATTTATCCATTTTTCTTTCACAAATCCTGCTTTTAGTGTGTATTTAAGAAATCTTTACCAAATTCATGATCACCAAGATTTTCTCGTAAGTTTTCCTCTAAACTTTTTAAGATTATAGATTGCGTATTTACACATAGAATGCATTTTAAACTAGCTTGGTGTAAGACACCAATTGAAGTTCACCACTTCACCTCCGAAGAGCCAGTTGTTCAGTGTTCTGCTGAGTTGCTTTTGCACCTTTGTTGAAAAGTCAGTTGTATGTATGTGTGTGGGTTTATTTCTGGGCTCCCTGTTTTATGATCTGTTAATCCATTTTGATGCTAATACCACACTTGCTGTGGACTGAATTGTTTACCCCCAAATTCATAGGTTAAAGCCATAACTCCCACAAGGTGACTTTATCTGGAGATAGGGCCTTTAGGAGGTGATTAGGTTAAATTAAATTGTAAGGGTGGGGTTGTAACCCAGGAGGACTGTGACCTTATAAGAAGAGGAAGCTCTCTCTCTTTTACTTTCTGCCATGTGAAGATAGAGTAAGAAGGCGGCCGTCTGCAAGTCAGGAAGAGAGGCCTCACCAGGAACTGAATCAGCTGGTGCCTTGATGTTGGATTTCCAGTCTCCAGAACTGTGAGAAACAAATGTCTGCTGTTAAGCCCCCAAATCTGGGGTATTTTGTTGTGGCAGCCTGAGGAGATTAAAATAGCACTACCTTCATTATGGTCCTTTTGTAATACATTTTTAAATCAGGTAATGTAAGTCAGACAACTTTGTTCGTTTTCAAAGTTGTTTTGCGTATTCTCGGTCCTGTGCTTTTTCATATGAATTTTGGAATCAACTTTCCAATGTCTTCCAAAGTTCTGTGTGGGATTTCTTCGGGTGGAGGCTGCCATCAATTTTTCATCATTATTCCTTTCTGAGGCAGGCTTCGTGTTCTGAGCAGTCTTCATGTCTAGATTTTCTTCTAAGTTCTGATTTAGCCAAATTCCAAAAGGTTTGATATGTTGTTTTGTTTTGATTCAGTTCAAAATATGTTCTAATTTCCCTTTTGATTTCCTCTTTGACCCATTGTTATTTAGATATGTGATTAGTTTCCAAATATTAGAAGATTGTCTGGATATGCTTCTTTATTTTTTGCCAAATGTATTTTTCATTTCAGTATCAAATTTATTTGCCTCTTTGTTGGAGAACATGCTTTACATGACCTGAATCCCTAAAGGGAATTTTATGGTCTGGACTGTGATCGATCTTGGTAAGCTTTTCACATGCATTTGAAAAGAATGTGCACTCTGCTATTATTGGGTGAATTATTGTACAAATATCAAATAGGTCAAGTTAGTTCATACTATTTTTGAAGTCTTCTGTATTCTTAAAAGTTTCTGTGTATCTGTTCTATCAACTATTGGGAAACAGGTATTGAAATCGCCGAGTATAATTTTGTGAACTGCTCTATGTTTCCTTGCAGTTCTATCAGTTTTTGCTGAATTCATTATGAAGCTATGTTATTCGGTACATAAACATTTGTCCTTTTGGTGAACTGACGCAATCATAAAATGACATTGTTTAGACATGATCTTTTATGAGGATTCCCATGGCTTGCATATTAGGTGGCTTGAAGTCCCACAGTTCTCTGATACTTGGTTCATTTTTTTGTCTTTTTTCTTTATTTCATTTTGAACAGTTTGCACTGCCATCTATGTCTTCAAGTTCATGTATCCTTTCTTCTGAGATGCTGAATCCACCCCTCCTCTCAACCAGTGCATTTTGCATCTGAGACGTTGTGGTTTTCATCTCTAGAATTTGGATTTGTGTCTTTTAAAAAATATCTGTCATGTCTCTATTAAACATGTTCAGTCTCGCCTTTGGCTAGCTCTTGGAATGAGGTAACAGTTATGATGGTCAATGCCTCTCTAATTCTATCATTTGAGTCATCTCTGGGTCTGTTTCTATTGACTGTAGGTCACATTTTCCCACCTTTTTGCATTGTGCTAATTTCCAGTGGATGCTTGGCATTGTGAATTTAACCCTGTTGGTCTGTGGATAACACTGTACTAGTGTGAATATTCTGGAACTTTGTCTTTGGCCACTGGTAAGGTCCCTGTTGTAGTTTGGTCATTCTTTCAGGCTTCACTTTTAAGCTTTGTCCAGGAGGACCAGAGCAGTGCTTTGCTCAGGGCTGATGCTTCTTGCCTGCTGGGGCAAAGCCCATCTTAGTTTCCTGCCTGATGACCATGTTTCTCAATGGAGGGTAAATCCAGTCTCTACTCTTCCATTTTGACTGGAAGCAAAAATTGTGGACACATTCACTTTTCTTTTCTTTTCTTTGAGATGGAGTCTCACTCTGTTGCCCAGGCTGGAGTGCAGTGGTGTGATCTCGGCTCACTGCAACCTCCGCCTCCTGGGTTCAGGCAATTCTCTTGCCTCAGCCTCCAGAGTACCTGGGATTACAGGCGTGCACCACCACACCCAGCTAATTTTCGTATTTTCAGTAGAGACAGGGTTTCACTGTGATGGCCACACTGGTCTTGAACTCCTAACCTCAGGTGATCTGCATGCCTCAGCCTCCCAAAGTGTTGGGATTACAGGCATGAGCAACTGCGTCCGGCCTCCATTCACTTTTCTTACATTTAAGGGAGTTAATCTGCACCTAGCCAGCCCTTGACAGTGTCACATGACAGACAGTAGCCTCCTCATCAGTATTGCTGTTTCTGTTGTCCTTCCTCAGCAAATGTTTTCCAGTTACTCTCGTAGCTTCTCGGCCAAGTAGCTCAGTTCTGCCCTGGGGAATATGGGCAGAATTCATGACATTTAGCTTCATTTAGATGAGAGAACATACTCTGTGTGATTTAAACATCTTGAAATTTATCTGTGGCCAAGCATATGGTCTATTTTGTCAACTGCTTCATGTGCCCTTGAAATGGCACATCATTTGGTGAATAGAGTTGTTTTTCTATGTAACTACATTTTTCCCTGATGGTTGTATCAGTTACTAAGAGATCTATGTTAAAATCTCCAACTATGTTTGCAGATTTATTTCTCCTTTAAATCCTGTCATTGATGCTTAATATATTTAAGCTATGTGATTAGATACATGCACTTTTAAGCATTGTGTCTTCTAATTGAATTGAACTTTTATCGTCGTGAAATGTCTGTCTTTAACTCTGCTAATTCTCCTAGTCTTTAAAGTACACTTAGTATGATAATCTTGCCAAATAAACTTTCTTTTCTTAAGGTTCTGTTTGCATGTTATAAATATATTTCCTATTCTTTTACTTTCTTACCTTTTTGTTTTGTTTTGTTTTTTTATGAGACAGAGTCTTGCTCTGTCACCCAGGCTGGAGTGCAGTGGCGCAGTCTCAGCTCACTGCAACCTCTGCCTCCAGGGTTCACGTGATTCTCCTGCCTTAGCCTCCCAAGTAGCTGGGACTACAGGCATGTACCACCACGCCCGGCTAATTTTTTTGCATTTTTGCTGGAGATGGGGTTTCACCATGTTGGACAGGCTGGTCTTGACCTCCTGACCTCAAATGATCTACCTGCCTCGGCCTCCCAAAGTGCTGGGATTACAGGCATGAGCCACTGTGCCCAGCCTATTCTTCTACTTTCAATCTATATTTAAACAGCATATAGTTAGGTATTTTATTTTTTATTTAGTCCAACAAATGTCATTTAGGAGTTTTTAGTCTGTGTTTAATGTAACTACTAATATGATTGGATTTAAATTTACTGTTTTGCTATTTGTTATATATTTCTATGCTCTGTCCTTGGTTCTTTCCCTCCACCTTCCTTCTTAGTTTGGGTAAAATTTACATTTATATTAGTTATACTTCTTTGGTTCTGTTTTCTATGGGGGGGGTATTACTATGTGTATTTTTTTTTTTTTTTTGAGATGAAGTTTTGCTCAGTCACCTCAGGCTGGAATGCAATGGAACAATATCAGCTCACTGCAACGTCCACCTCCAGGGTTCAAGAGATTCTCCCACGTCAGCCTCTCAAGTAGCTGGGATTACAGGCACCCACCATCATGCCCAGCTAATTTTCATACTTTTAGTAGAGATGGGGTTTTACCATGTTGGCCACGAGGTCTCCTGACCTCAGGTGATCCACCCACTTCAGGCTCCCAAAGTGCTGGGATTACAGGCGTGAGCCACCGTGCCTGGCCACTACGTGTATTTTTAACTTACCACAATCTACCTTCAAATGCCAAATTTCTGCATGGTATTCTCTTATTTCTGCCTGTAGAACTCTGAACATTGTTGGTTATGAACTACTGGCAGTGAATTATCTCAGCTTTTGCTGATTTCAAAATGTTTCTATTATGTCTTGATTTTTAAAAGATGTTTATTTTAGCATAGAATTCCAGGGTGGCTGCATTTGTCTTTAGTCTCTTTGAAGATGTCATCAGTTGTCTGGATTGCACAGTTTCTGCAGAGAAGTCAGCTGTCACTCTTATCTCTATTCCTCTATGTCTGGGTTGCATAGTTTCTGCAGAGAAGTCAGCTGTCATTCTTATCACTGTTCCTTGATGTCTGGATTGCATAGTTTCTGCAGAGAAGTCAGCTGTCATTCTTATCACTGTTCCTTGATGTCTGGATTGCATAGTTTCTGCAGAGAAGTCGGCTGTCATTCTTATCTCTGTTCCTTGACGTCTGGGTTGCATAGTTTCTGCAGAGAAGTCGGCTGTCATTCTTATCTCTGTTCCTTGATAGTATGTTGTTTTTCTCCAGCTGCTTTTAAGATTTTCTCCTTTTCAGTGGCTTTCAGCAGTTTGTGATGTGTGTCTTGCTGTGTTTTTGTTGTATTTTTTCTGCTGGGTGCTTATTGAGCTTCTTGAGTATCTTAGTTTATAGATTTGGAAAAAAATTCTGGCCATTATTTCATCAAATAATTTTTCTGTCCTATCCCCCTCCTTTTCTAGGGCTCCAATCACATGTGATGGGCCTTGTGGCATTATTCCATGGCCACTTGTGCTTCATTTCTTTCCCTCTGTTTCTCCCTGTACATCACTGGGATCACACATAGCTGTATTTTCAGGTTCACTAATATTTTCTCTTATTGGGTCTAATCTACTATAGTCTCTGCCAGGGTATGACACAGGCAGTGGATGTCAGCCTGCCTCTTTCCCAGCCAACCCAGTGTTTACCTAGTAGAACCATTCACAAACTGGCACTGGAAATAGGGATGGAGATGAGTGTGGATCAACAACAAAGAGCTGACCCATCAACAATAGCCTAGGCTGATGCAGTTATCACTGGACTCCCAACATGTCAGAAGTAGGGTCCCATACTTAGCCCCAGGTACCATTCCTGGGAAAGGGACTAGCCAGCCCCCTGGAGGCAGGTTGATCACACTGGACTCTTCCATCATTGAGGGGAATATCTCCTGGTTTCAGTTTCCCTTATTCCAGATATGGATATGTCTTTGCTGTCAGTGTTTCTGCCAGCACCATCTGTGGGCTTGATGAATGGCTTATTCACTATTGCCCACCTCCTATGGCATTGTTAAGGAATTTGCTTTACAGCAAAGGCAGCATGGGAACAGGTACACGCTTGGAATCCCTACGTTTCCCATCACCCAGAGGTGGCGAGTCTGATTAAGCATGAGGATGACTTCTTGAAGCTTCAGGTGTGCTGCCCATGGGGAGGCAGTGCCCTAGAACATTGGACTGCCATCCTGATGGGTGACATAGTGCCTTGAACTGTGGACCAAGACATGGCACCATTTCATAGCCAGAATAATGTCTGTTATGTCAATGGGTGGAATTAGGACTGGCCCTGCTCACCACCACATCCAACACTTACCGCAGGATGGCTGGTGCTGCTGTTCAGAAGATCCTTCACCTCCTTTGAGGGGCTCCGTTGCAGGACTGTACATCTCTGGCTGTTGAATTCAGCTGTGGCCACATGGCTTACTGTAGCCAATGAACCAGGAGTGGGCCTGCTGTATTTTGCATCTGTGCAGAAGATTTAGCATCTAGGCAGGCTTGCTTGTCACCTCTCTCTTCCCAAAGCCATCTGACTGGCCGAGTCCCAGGAGGGGCTGCTGTGCTGGGCTGGATGCAGATGGTGACATGGAGTAGAGCTGCAGCTGACCTGCCTGGGAGAGATGGACGAGGACCACATCTATTTAGCTTACCCCTACATCTTATTGGTTTACATTTGTTACTGCAGCATCAGTGATCCCAGGTGGGCTGATAAATCCATTCACATATTTTTGCTTTTCTCATCTGTGACGTTGGGCTCTTTTGCTTTCAAGGTCCTAGCTCCCAAGACTGGAATGCTCTCACCTGGGACCTCAGTGATCCATCTGCTGCACTGAAAGTTCAGACGGTCATCAGCTATTTGGGGCTGCTCATGCCCCTTAGCTAATAGTTCAAGAAAAGCGTGCTGTCTCGGTGGGGATGGCTAACCCCAATGAAAGGGCTATCTTGGAGCTCAGTGGATTCTCTAGGTACTTCTCAGTGCTTTCACGACTAATATTGTGACTAATAAAGGCAAGACAACAACTGCATCAGACACACTGGAATGAAAATGAGTCCTCTCACTGAGTAAAGAACCCTGACCATCCAAAGTACTGCTTAGGGTCAAGAAAACGTGGAATGGGTAGTGGAAGAAGGAAAGTATAGCTGCTGATCACAGCCTCACAGCTAGCCACAGCATGAGGACAGGACCGGGCATGCAGGCTGTCCTCTTTGTTTGGTGTGTGTGTGTGAGCACGTGTGTGTGCATATAAATGTGTGTGCATTAGTGTGTGTGCATGCATGTGAATGTGTCTATGAAGATGTGTGCCTGTGAATGTGCTCATGAGCATGTGTGAGCCTCAGCATGAGTGCATGTGAGCATGTGTGTATGATTGTGTGAGCATGCGTGGATGTGAACATGTGTTGTGCATGTGTGTGTGCACGTGAGCCTGGGAGCACGCATGCCATTTGTTAATTGATTACTCTTTTTTCCACTTCTCAGCATCCCCACTATTTTACACAGGGAATATTAGTGGTGGTAGATGGTGAACTTTGAAACTTAGTTTTTCATGTCAGAGAATGTCCAGATGGGTTTGTGGCTGTACCAGAGAAACTAAGGTACCATTAGTGGCGAGGAAGACTCATGGGTCTTTACTGTTTCTGGGGAAGGTAAAAGCACCTGTGTTGGGTGGTGTGAGTACAGCACTGTGTCGGAAGACGTCCGAGTGTGTGGCTTACTTGTGGACATACAGCAGCTATGGGTGGGCAGTGCTGGTCCTTCACTACCCCGTTTGCCCTCAGCCCCACTTCACACATTCCCGAGCTCTGCTTAGTGGCCCAGGGGGCCTCTCCTCCCAGCCAGATTCTGGTTAGGATCAGCACACGGCAGCAGCAGCGGCTGGCCGGGAAGACAAGCCCATTCTGTCTGCCGTGGTTCTGATGGAGTCTCCGGCACAGCACGTGCAGCTGTGTCAACTCTTGCGTGAACACCGGGGGTGGGTTTGCTTTTCCTGAGGGTCCCACCTTCATTTCTCCTGGCTCCAACGCTGAGTGGAGAACTGAACACACAGAAGCAGAGGCATGTTCGATGACAAACACGTGTGCTGCAAACCACACGAGTTACCCTGCTGTGCACCTCCCCATGTGCACCCGCCAGGCATGGCCACCCTGCCCACAGCCTGCACCTGGAGCCAGACACTCCTCCTCCTCGGTCTCACACCAGCCGCGTCTTAGCAGCAGCTGCCCCATCCAGTGCTGATGTGAGATGTGCAGATCTAGTTTTTGTTTTAACCCCTGCTTTACTTTAAAACTTGGACATATTCAATTTCAACGGCAGTATTCTTTATTAAAAATGGCAAATGCATACAAGCATGAAGAAGTAAAAATTGCTGTTGCTTGAAATAATATCATTTTGGTGCATTCTCTCTCACTGAGTGAGGTCAGACTGCACAGCTCACTGGTAGCCCATGTCTGAGACTTACCTCCCTGAACAACATAACGATTCATTTTTCACCCTCTCAGTATCCCCCATAATTGTACACAGGGAAATGAGTGGTGGTGGATGGTGAACTTTGAAACTTGGTTTTACAAAGTATTAAAAAGGAGCAAGGCCTGCAGATTGGCCATTTGCAGGCTTTTCTCCTTAAGTTTTCTTCCATCCTTGATGCTGGTGGAGACACAATCTTGACTCTTCACATGCAGTTTTGGAGAGTGTAACGGGTGAGCTCGGTCTCTTACCTCTAGTTCCAAACCTTTTACTGACTCAGTAGGACTAAATGCCGGATCCATTTTTCTCTTTGCTTGACAAAACATGCTTAAGGTGCATGTGCTTAAAATTGAGAAATTACATAAGTCAAGCCACCAGGCAGGCAGACAGCCATCCATGTTTCAACTCTGTAAAATGTCTGCTACCGTCCGCAAAATACCAGAACACTCCAGAGCGTCCCTTTGCCACCAAGACGGCTTTTTCTACAGAATTTCAATTCTTGTGTTTTCCAAACATGCTAGAACCACACTAAGAAAATCTCATTTGGATTGGCTCTCCTCTCACAATGCCTGTTGTTGTCTTTCTAATAAAGAACCACACAAAACAACATCACTCCCAAGTATAGAAGACTTTATGTTTTATTTATTCCATTGAAAATCCCAAGTTCCTTCATGGCAACCCTCCCTCTGCCCTCACACCCCAGCAGGTCCCTGCAGGCCAGGGCCCATGCCCCACCTGCCCACGGGTCTGGCTCCCAGGCCACCAGGGGCCCGTTGCGTCCCGTCTCATACACAAGGGATTTAACTCAATGCTATGTACATTCACAGTTCTGAATACCCGCCAACTCTAAGTCACCACAAAGAGAAAAGAGAATCAGGAGGAACAAACATCCATTCAAAGTCTGTTTGTCAGAGATTTTTTTTCTGAAAATGCACAGTGGCATTTCATTCAAAAAACCCTTCATCTGCAGACCTGCGGAAGGGAGACGGCCTGGGTCCCTTCCCTCGGAATATCTTAGTTTATTTACCTCCTTCATTGGCCATTTGCAGGCTCTTCTCCTTGAAAAATGAATCTTTATGCATTCTGCAATTATAAAATCAATGACTGTTAGCTACCAAAGGCTGCACTAGGATTTCTTCTGTGTCCAACATGCCAAGGGCCCTGAAATTGACTTCGGTTGACTCCAGCCCTGTCTGTCCTGCTGGCAGTGTCCACGCTAGAAACAAGTCGAGGTGATTGACTGAAACGGAGCTGAAGGTTGTTTGTTTTTAAATGTCTGTCAGTAGAGAAACATGTATCACGAATCTCTGAGGAAGTTAGTAAACATTTTTTCCTGTACTTACTGGCCTTGGTGGTCACTTTCTGTAGAGATGCCCCAAATATAAAAATCAATTCATTTCAGAAATCAAAAAAAATTTCCAAACAAACCCGGAGCCTTTGCTTTAGGAAGTAAACCCAAGTCTGTGATGATTATTGTGCTTGAAGGATGGGTTTCTAATTATGTCATAAAAAATGATGAAATAAGGTGATGTCATAGGGACTTCAGGTGACACCAAAATACCCCCATCCAGGGCCTGGAAGCCCCTCTGCCTTTGACTCTAAGATGGGGCAGGACCCCCCGCTCTCAGTGGAATGTACCCGCGACCCTGGCACTGGGAGGCAGTGCTGCAGAGAGAAGGGGTGTCCGCACGGCTGTCACCAGACATCCTCGTCACCCTCCACACTGCACGGCCCAGCATCTCCTTCCACAAGCAAAAGACTGCGGCTCCTCTCTCTGCAGGAAGGTCAGCCACACTCAGGTGGCTGCGTCACGCCAGTCACCATGGAAACCAGGGCTGAGAGGAAGATGCAGCCGCTTCCAGCAGGGACCTGGCCTGAGAGCAAGGGAGGAGCGGCACAGCGGCGGCTGCCTTGAGCTTCCAGCTTGGGCCCTGCTCATTTGAACAATATCCAACCTCGGATTGGAGTTTAGGCTACAGTGAAGTGGATTACGTTATGCCAAAACAGAAACATCAAACTGCCAACGTTTATAAAAAAAAGAGGGGACTGGAAAAGGATTAAGAAAAGCAGAAAAAGTGTTTTGGGGCTAGGTCCTTGAGTTCACACCTCCCCAGGGGACCCAACGGAAGGAGAGGGATTACCTGCTGGAGAGAGACCTGATGGAAATTTAAGTCAAAGCCCAAACAGCCTCAGATTCTATATTAAAAAAAAAGGCCTATAAATAAATATCCTTTGACTCTAAAAGGAAAAATGAAGTAGAAAAACAATTTTCATTTTTTAAAAAATGCTGCATGTTTCCTGAAGTACCTAAATGGAGTTTATAAAATACTCATGAGCTCCAGCACACAGGTAGAAACACTGAAAAATCAGGCGACAGCTCTGCCAGGCTGTGGATCCACAGAGGCAGACAGAGGTTTCGTGCCAGTGACACGAAAGCGCACGCTCCATGTGGCAGGCGTGTGCTGAGTGTGCACGGAGGCCCGCCGGATGCACGCTGCCGCTGGAAGAGGCTGTGACAGAGACTCGAAACCAGGACCCCGTGGGAGAACACGGGGCGGCACCGGTGCTCCCCGCCCAGCAGGGAACCTGACCCCACGGGGTCCAGGCCAGGCGGGGGATCCACGTGCGCGCCCTCTGATTCTCGCACAGTAAGCGTCGGTTCTGCAACAGACTTCACAAAGGAACAAGATACAAACAGCCCCCGAGGCCCCTGGAACTCGGGCTGAAGACAGTGCCTGTACAGCAGGAGTGAGGAGCGGAGCCCAGAGGTCACTCGCAAAGAGGCTCATGGTGGTGATGGCCACGCGGGAGGGGCCGCGTCTCTCCGCAACCCTCGGTCCTAATCCAGCTTCTTGCGAACAGGCTTCCGCCCAGCGTCTGAGTTTTCCGGGCTGAAATCGGCACAGAAGCCGTTTGGGATCGGCGCAGGTGGGGTCTCTGCACAGCTTTCGAAATGTGTCTGATCTGGGTACAGGTATTCCTCTGCGAAGTCAGGGTACATTTCTGCAAACCTGTGGAAGTCAGCTGGAAAGACAAAGGCACCTGTGGTTATGGAATGGGGATGAGCAAATGTCTAGGATTTGGAGGCTCTTTTCCCAGGGCCCTGGTGGGTGTCCACCTCACGCCCTTCGGGGACGGTTGGTTAGACTCGTCTGTGAAACGGATGCTTTCGGGGGGAGAGAGGAACTTGCGCTTACTTTCTTTGCAGTGCACGAAGTCACCCTGACAACCGGGGCAGCCTGGGTGTCCTCCTAGCTACTCCTGCTTTTGGGAAACCCTACAGAAAGCTTCTGGTTTTGAATTCGATAGATATATCCTGGGGACTTAGCACTTCTGTAACCACAGGAGCTGGCTCAGGGACAAGACCAAGTGTCTGGGCAGTGATCTGGAGCTCTGAGGGGGTGCCCTCGTCCACACCGGGGGACCTGGCAGGCAGCGGGCCGTCCTCACAGAGCCTCGGACTGCACTTCCTGGCCGCTGTGCCTGGCTCTCATATGAGCGCCCTCCTCTCCTACTGATGGCACCGTGGAGGCTTCTGGCGGGGCTGGAAAGATGGTGCAGGGGGCTGGTCATGCCAGGCAGCTCCAGAAACACTCAGAACCTGGGCCACCCGGCGAGAAATCCAGGGATGGTTGTTACTGGAAATTGTCTGCAGCTGGTCGGTGCCCACTACAAACATCAAAGAGCCCGAACACACCCAGGAGCATTGCGCACTTTCAAAATGGAAACAAGCCTGCGCATGCGCACACGCAAACACACGCACACACGGTACCAAACACATGTGCACACACACACAAAACAAGCACAAGGTAACCACACATGTGCGCGCACACACACACAAAAGCGCACGCACACACACGGTAAACACACATGCACGCACACACGGTAACCAAACACACATGTGCACACACACACACAAAACAAGCACACACACGGTAACCACACATGCACGCGCACACACAAGTGTGTGCACACAGTAAACACACATGCGTGTACACACACACACAAAACAAGCGCGCACACACACAAAACAAGCGCACGCACACACATGTAACTAAACACACATGCACACACACAAAACAAGCAGATACACACACGGTAACTACACACATGCACGCACACACATACAAAACAAGCGCAGGCACACACACACGGTAACTAAACACGTGCGTGCACACACACACAAAACAAGCACACGCACACACACACACAGCAATACACACATGTGCAGGCACCCAAACAAAACAAGCGCATGCACACACATGCACGGTAACTAAACACACATGCATGCACACACACACAAAACAAGCACATGCACACACGGTAACTAAACACACATGCACATACACAAACACAAGCACATACACAAACACAAGCACACACAGTAACTAAACACATGCATGCACACACACTAAAAAAGCGCAGGCACACACACAGTAACTAAACACACGTGCACACACAAAACAAGCTCTCACACACGGTAACTAAACACACATGCGTGCTCACAAACAAGCGCACGCACACAGTAACTAAACACACATGCGCACACACACACACAAGCGCACGCACACACACGCACGGTAACTAAACACATGCGCGCACACACACACAAAAGCACAAGAGCAGACACAGTAACTAAACACACATGGGCTTTCAAAATGGAAACAAGCGTGCACATGCGCGCACACACACAACACGCATGCTTTCAATACTGAAGCAAGCATGCACATGTGTACACAAACGTGCACACACGGTAACTAAACACATGCACACTTTCAATACTAAAGCACGCACATGAATGCACACACACGTATGCACACGCACGGTAACTAAACACACGTGCACTTTCAGTACTGAAACAAGCGCACACATGCGCACGCGCACACACACGGTAACTAAACACACATACGTGCTTTCACTACTGAAACAAGTGCGCACATCCGCACTCCCGCCTCTGGCTCCCACGCAGACGCTGGGCACGCAGCTCTCTCGCATGTCTTCTCATTTGCTCTAAGCCCACACTTCCAGGTGGGGATTGCGGCATCCACCGGGATGAGCCAGGCTGGGGCCTGCAGCCCTGGGAGCCTCGGGTGGATGCAGCGTGGCTCATTCACACTGCAGGGGAAGAAGGCTCCCCAGGCTCGAGTTTGCGGATTTTGCACAGCAATTTAAAAATATCAACCGCCATTACCGACAGCTTGTGCTCTGGAAACAGCCGTGTTACCAGTCACCTCATCAGATGTCCACAGACAGGTGAGTTTTCTCCGGAGGAAGTCGCCCTGGGCGGCACGGGGGTCTGCAGCGCCCGCCTCCTCGTCTCTCCTGACAGACCCCTCCCAGGAGAGGGGGGATGTGAGCCACACCCCCGCTGGCAGTGACAAAGCCCACAGCCAGTGGCCTCGAGGGCTGGGTGCGGGTATCCCCCACCTCCAGGCACCTGGATCCCAGCCTGAGGCCATGGAAGGCTCAGAGCTTCGGAACTGGGCTTGGAGTTTGGTTGCATAAATCGCCAAAACAAATCAGATTGGAAAGCTTCCTACGAACCCTGCCAGGTCTCCAGAACCTTCCTTCTCAGGGGTTTCTTTGTTACACAGGGCAGCCTGGTGAATGGAGGCATGGCGGGTACTCCACTCCCGTCCTGGGCTCCCACGGAGACTCGCCCCACACTCTGCCCAGCCCCCGCCCAAGGGTCGCGAGCACGACCCCACTCCTGCCGGCTCACCGAATGTGATCCTCCCCTTCTCCTCTTGGTCAATGGCTCGGAACAGGTCGGTCACGCTGAGCTCCGCCACCCCCAGGGCCGTCTTGAGGATGCAGGACAGGTCCCCTTCGCCGACGCTGCCGTCCTCCTGTGCTCCATACATCTGCAAGGCAAACTGGGTGTCACCTTGCGGCCTCCTGCCCTGCCCACCAGGCTCCGCTGTCCAGGGACACCCCAGCGGCCCTGCCCCGCTTCCTCAGAGCTGCTGGGCACCTGCAGGGCCGGCGGCTGGACACGGGGGACTCCAGCTTCCATGTGGAGCCATGCGGCAGGGCCCTGTGCCTCGGATCTGGCCCCTCCAGGTGCCTCGGATCTGGCCCCTCCAGGTGCCTCGGATCTGGCCCCTCCAAGTGCCTCGTGGACACACAGCAGATGCTTCTCGGACAAGGACTCAGACACTGCCCATCCCACCCGTGATAGCTCAGCAAACCAACCAGAACCTGTGGCTGCCACTGGGAGGCCGCAGAAGGGACCTGCCTGGGCCACGGGCGAGAGCGGCGCAAGCTTGGGCTGCAGAGTCCCCCCACAGCCCTCTGTCTGCCTGAGTGCAGGCTATAGCAGACGTGTTCACAAGCATCAGTAATAACATTAAAGAGCCCTGATGGTTAGAAATCGACAGGGCAGATCAGGAGCAGAAATGAGAAGGACCCAGGAGGGCCCCAGTGGGGAGCGGGAACCAGGACGCCTCCTCTCTTCCTCCTGCTCCAGCTGTGGGGGCGGCGGCGCCGGCCCTCTCTGTGCAGGGACCAGGGCCGACGCACCTGCCGCCCGCTCCCCACAACGCCACGGCACTCCCCTCCCTGGCTTCACACGGACTCTGTGACCTGCGGATCCCCCAGACCCCTTGAGCACGGCCTGCCCGTCCCTTTGTCCCTCCGCCTCCTCGGAAACACTTCGGCTCCCGGTGGGGTGCAGGCTCCTGCCCCAGCCCTTGAGGCTCCAGCCTGGCGCACGGGCTCTGTGGCAGCACTTTCCTCCGCGGCCCTGCCGCCGCCCGTGTCCTTCCGCTCCAACCCCTGGGCTCCCTCAGATGCGCCAGCTCTTCTACCTGGTTCTTCCCCGAGTCCTCTACCTGGGGCTGCACCATCCCCCGCCGCCCTCTCTCTGCCTGGGGCCCGTGGTTCCTGGGGCTCCCAGGAGTCCCCTTCTCCGGCTCCAGGGCGCTGTGATCTGCTGAGCATTCGCTCCACCCTCCCAGAAGTGGGCTGCCTGTGAGGGGCGTTACCCTCTTCAGGGAGGGGCTGCGCCTTCACCTCGCCCGGCTCCTCCTTGTGGCACTCAGGGATCGCCCGGCTCCTCCTTGTGGCACTCAGGGAAGAAACGCTGACGCCTCGTCTTCCGGCCTGGCACGCTGTCCCAGGGTTCACACCTTCTTCCCGGGGCTCTGTCGCTACCCCAGGGACCGGGTCTGCCGCAGGCTCTGGGGACCCCATCCTCACCCTCGACTCTCCCTCCCCTGGGCCTCATCCCACAGCGCTGGTGCACGCGGCCACCCTGTCTTCTGTGGTCTACGTTTCTCTCCTGCTTTTAGATTTGCTGAATCAAACATCTGCAGACGAAATCCACGTTGGTGCTGCTGGAGCCTCAGAACAGGCCGGGTGAAACCCCCAGGGCCACGGCCTCCAGCTCCTCGGCCGACCTGGATCCCACTCAGCCCCCAGAGAGCGGTGCCTCCTGCCCCCTAGTGGTTGCAAGGCTGCTCCAGAGGGGACGACCTGACATCTGTGTCCGTTTGGACATGAGAACTGCAGATGCAGACTTTCATCCTCGGAGCCTGTGTAGATGCTGCACGGGAAACGCAGAGAGGTAGGACGGAGGCTACCATGGACAACAGACTTCAGTTTTCACTGTCCACTCTCTGAGCCGCTGGAAGTTTTACCAGGACCACATCTTAAGGTTTTACACAGTAATAATAATGAAAAAACAAAAACAAGGGGCCCCAAGGCGTATGAACCACGTCTGTGCGTTGCGCATCTGGAAAGTCTTGAGCACCGGCGTGTGCCTCTGGGGTCTTCGGTGCTAGGAGTTCTGTGTCCACGGTCAGCATGCTGGCGCAGTCGCCACGCTCTCTCACACGAGACTGCTCCGTGGAAGCCCTTCCGGCTACATGCAGCCCCCCTCAAAATGTGCCAGGCTCCCAGGGCAGCAGAAAAGCACAGTGGCCATGACTTCAGGAAATGATGACACCATGGAAGGTATAGGCTACAGAAAGGGACATGAGGAGGCGGCCCACAAGAAGGTGGGAGGAAGGCAGGGCATGTACCGTCAGGGCGGAGCTGCTGAGGGTGGAGGTGAGGCAGGACCCTAGCGTCACCACAGGGATGCAGCCACATCAGCAGGCCTGGAAGCCTGTGAGAAGTGATCACCCATCCTGCCCCTAGGTGGTCACTGTAGGGCAGCCTGGGCCTCACCCATCGCCTGGTACACCTGAGAAAGACCTCCCAGTGGCACGTACCCCGCCCTGAGCAGGGACTCGGTGCACACTGTCCTCCCCAGCGGGCATCCTCAACCCTACCACAGCCAGTTACCCTGCCCACCTGCAGGTGGGGCCTCTGCAGGAGGATGGTCGGGCTCCACAGCCCATTGTTTATGTTGAGAAACAAGGCAAGTGCCACCCCCACCGCTGCTGTCATTCGTTCCAGATTATACTTGGTGGCTTTAGAGCAGGGGCTGGTGGGGCCAGCAGAACGGGGGGCGGTGGCTCATACCTGTAATCCCAGCACTTTGGGATGCTGAGGTGGGCGGATCACTCGAGGCCAGGAGTTTGAGACCAGCCCGGCCAACATGGTGAAACCCTGTCTCTTCTAAAATTACAAAAATTAGCCGGGTGCCGTGGCATAAGCCTGTAATCCCAGTTACTTGGGAGGCTGAGGCACAAGAATCGCTTGAACCTGGGAGGCAGAGGTTGGTTGCAGTGAGCCAAGATCGCATCACTGCACTCCAGCCTGGACAACAGAGCGAGACTCCGTCTCAAAAAAATAAAAAAAAAAACAGGGCACAGTGAAAGCAGGGCCAGTGGGGGCTGCGAGGCCACAGGGCCTGGCTCAGATCAGGGGCCCTAGGAGGCAGGCTGCCCAGGCCTGGAGGGGCGGGGGAGGTCAGGCTTTCTTACACAGGGCTGCCAAATGTTGACGTCATCCAGTTCATCCTGCCTGGGGAGACCCCCACAAGCCACCTTTACATGTGGGGACATTCCCCAGTGTTGCTATGGAGAGGGTGTGCTGGCGTCAGAAGCGAGAGAAGGGAGTTCTTGGAGCAGTGAGAGACAAGCAGCTTCCTGACTCACACATCAGGCCCTCGAGAGTCTGGCTAATGTGAGTCACACCCTATGAGAAGCCTTGGTAAAATTGCGCCTCTGTACAGGCAAAGCCGGCCCAGCTCTATCCCAGATGAAATCCACATTGGTGCTGCTGGAGCCTCAGAATAGGCCAGGCCAAACCCTCAGGGTTACTTGGCCTCCCACCCTCCAGGCCTGACCCAGACCCCACTCAGCCCCCAGGGAGCAGCGACTCCCTGAGGTGAGGCAAGTCCTGAGGGCTTCCCAGGAGTCTGCAGCTGGGCTGGGACCCCAGACTCCCCCAGTGGTGAATGACTGGGCTCTGACATGTTGTAGCCCCTGGAGTTAGCTGAGGCGGGCAGCTCCTAAGCCATGCCTTCTTCACCAGTCCACAGTCTGAGGAGGAGAGAGGACAAGGCGTGTGGCCCCGTCTTAGGTGCCCTGTAATGTGTGATGGTGTGTGACACCACCAGCCCCACCCAGGTGCCCCAGGACCCAGGAAGAACCTCAGCCATGCTTTCTGATGAGTGTGGATCGCTAATTCCAGGAAGAAATAAATCTGGGAGTTTTCTGGGCGTTTTACAAACAACAGCTAGCATAAAAAGCTTATGTAAAAATAGCAGTTGGGCAAATGATCAATTAACGGATATTATAAGGAACTAGAAAAATGAACAATGGTGCTGACGTGACTGCACCGCCCTATCCCCCAGTCAAACCCATGTGAACTCTGCACTCACCTTGAAAGCCAGCTGGATGGTGTCCAGGGTCCGGGCCGGCCGGCAGACGACAGACAGGGCAACCACGCACTCTCGCAGATCCACCTCGCCGCTGCCGCTCTGTGGGGAGAGACGCTCTCAGCCACAGCTCAGCCGCTGCCTTCGGCACTGGAGAAACGCCAGGGTTTCCCACGGGTGCTGATGTTAATTAAGGGCCAGTCCCGCTCTCACTCGGGAACGTCTGCCCACATGAAAAGGGAATCTTGGAAGGACATTCCACCAAGTGGGTTCTCCAAGGTCACTGTGCTGTGTACACTTCTTGGGGCCATTACAGTGACTTCCCAAAGTTCACAAAGCTGCCACAGGAAGCACCTCAGCAAAGCACACACGATGCAATGCCTGCCACCTGCCGAGATGTGCATTTGAGAAAACCGCCCAAGCACCAAGGCTGCTTCTGGGCTCTAGGAATTTAGTCTGTTTACAGCAACCCATTCATCCTGCAGAAAGAAGGTGAACCCGGAGCTGTGATGTGGAGCTAAACACGCAGCCCGGGCCAGCTGTGGAAGCCAGTCAGCCCCACGCTGACCATTCTCAGTAACTCCTCACACCCAGAGTCTCCAGGGACATGCTGATGTGAGTGAGCAGGGTGGTGAGAGGCACAGGTGGGTGCTGACAGGGTCTGCACTTCTGATGATGATGGGGACGGTCTGCACGTGGCTGCAGGGTGTGCCCAGGCCACAGGAAAGAACCTCCCAGGTCAGGGCGGGAGGAGGTGAGGAGCACCCTGGACAGGGGGAGGACTCTCTGGTCAGAGAGCAGGAGATGAAGGGCAACCAGGAGTGCAGGGAGGACTCCCTGGTCAGAGAGCAGGAGGAGGTTCCAGGAGGAGGGCAGCAGGAGCATCCAGGGGTAGAGGGAGGACTCCCAGGTTGAAGAAAACAAGAGAAGGTGGAGAGTACAAAGGATAGGGGGAGGACACTGGCCAGAGAGCAAGTGAGAAGCACTCAGGACAGGGGGAGGACTCCAGAGAGCAGGAGATGAGGAGCACCCAGAGGCAAAGGAAGGACTCCCTGGTTGGAGAGAGCAAGAGAAGATGAGGAGCACCCAGGATAGGGGAAGGATTTTGGCCACAGAGCAGGCGGTGAGGAGCACCCAGGACAGAGGGAGGACTCTCGCCAGACAGCAGGAGATGAGGAGCACTCAGGAGCAGAGAGAGGACTCTAGTCAGAGGGCAGGAGGACGTGAGGAGCACCTGGGGCAGAGGGAGGATGCTCTGGTCAGAGAGCAGGAGGAGGTGAAGTGAGGAGCACTCGGGGCAAAAGGAGGACTCCCTGATCAGAGAACAGGAGGTAATGAGCACCCAGGATGGGGGAGGACTCTGGCCAGAGAGCAGGTGAGGAGCACCCAGGGGCAGAGGGAGGACTCCCTGGTCAGAGGGCCGGGGGTGAGGAGCACCCAGGAGCAGAGGGAGGACTTTGACCAGTAGTTGCCCCTCTATGCTTGTGTCAACCACAGGCCGCAGGTGCTAGGGGTGAGACGCACACAGGTCCCTGAGGGTCTTCTGAGGGAACTGATAGCTTGCTTTGTGCTACGCCACACCCCTTGCAAGGCATGGGGTACCGGGACTGGGGCTTGGGTATCTGGCAGGTGGAAATGACTACAAATCCCTGGCTCTGGGAAGGCCTCAGGCTGGGAGTCTGAGGTCCTGGGTGTAAATGGAGAATATTCCTATCTCATAAGATCATGTGCATTTGAAATTGCAGAAAATAAAGACTTAACCGCACAGTGTAGTAAGTTACCTTGGAATGCTGCCTGTGAAACCAGTATTCACCATTTCGTGTTTCAATTCCAACACTGTGGTAAAGCACCTGAGTGCAAACGCAGCCCCAGCTGTGGCACAGACACCAGGCGGGACTTGCATCCGAGACGCTGTTTGCAGCTGCCCCGTAGCAGAGGGCCCGTGGCTGGGGGCCCCTTATGGACACCAGGCGGGACTCACATCTGAGACGCTGTTTGCAGCTGCCCCGTAGCAGAGGGCCCGTGGCTGGGGGCCCCTCTGGTGCGTGTGGGAGAATGCCCTGAGCCACGCACTGTGATCCTTGGTTCACACTCTGCATACTCGCGGGGCGGCCTCCTTCCCCTGTCCTGGGTGCTCCTCATCTTCTCTTGCTCTCTCCAACCAGGGAGTCCTTCCTTTGCCTCTGGATGCTCCTCACCTCCTGCTCTCTGGCCAGAGTCCTCCCGCTGTCCTGAGTGCTCCTCACCTGCTCTCTGGCCAGAGAGGCCTCCTGCCTGCCCGGGTTCTACCCAGGGCCGCACTGCAGCTGCTCCGTGTCAGTGCAAAGCATATATGGCACTGTCACATGGGACATCTCACGCTGTCATGGGACAGTCATGGCTGAAGGAGCCCTCTACACACACCCTGCCGTGTCACCAGCTCCTCCAGGACCACAGCGTAAGTGTCCACGCTGTGACACTGACACCCAGAAAAGACCAGGATTGGCCGACCTGTGGCTCGCCGCGGCAGCCTGTCCCGCCCCTGCATACCGCCTCGCACCTTCCTAAAACCCGGAGGCTGCCCGCATGTTCAGGGCCACCTGGCGTGACCGTGGATGCCTCATCAATTACGACGAGGACCTGGGGATGACATGCGGAGGGCGGAGGGGAGTGGGCGGCTGCACCAGGAGGAAGCTCTCCCACACCCACAGGCTGGCGGGGAGCCTCTAAGCTGATCATAGAGGACGGGCGTGTTATTAGAAACTCTGACGCTGCAAAGAGCAGCTCTGGTGAGCAGGGGCCCTGCAGGGGGTCCCTTGGAGACCCCAGGCTGGGTGTCACCGTTTGATATTGTTAGACTCCGTAATCAGACTAAAAAACCCCAAACCACAGGCACATTTATCAGTAAAGGGTAATTTAAACGTCAAATGTGTACATGTATTTAAAAGCATGGGAGAAAATACCTCAAAATGATAGGGAGGGTAGTGACGGGTGGTTTTCCTTCTCTGCTTTCAAATTCGTGTGAAAATATATTTATACTAGAATGAGAACAATTTATGCTTCAAAAAGCAGGAGGTTTTGCCGACACCCCGCTCCACAGGCGACAGCCCCTACCTCGTCGAACAGTGAAAACATGTCTTCCAGCAAGTCAGAAACGGGGACTTCCAGGGAGGCGGCAAACTCCGCAATCCCTATCTTCTCTCCTCGATTCATCCTGGCTCTTTCTGAGTATCTGTCCAGATCTTTTTCAAGCTTTTCTGGTTTTAACCTAGACAAAAAAAGAGGGAAAGCTTTCTTTTTCAATAAAACGGCGGCATGCTAACACTAGATTTACTTCTAAGATTCATCAAAATATTAAAATTGATAGAAGTAGCAGCAAGTTAGTTTTCAAGAAAAGGCATTCTCCTAATTGGAAGGTGCGAGATGTGTTCTGTCCAAGTGTCAAGCCAGGTGCCTGTGCCCCTGAGACCCGTTCCCTTCCCCAGGGCGGGTCTGGCAGGACATAGGGTGGCCCTCCTGGGGCGCTGTCCACACAGACAGCTGATGCCAGCATTAAGGGATTGAAAGACACTATGTGGGCTGAAGGTGATGTTGGAAAAAAGCCGGAATAAATATCATTAATAATTATCTCCTCAGTTCCCCGCCCTGCAACCCCAGGCAGCCCCCGCCGGGCCTTGGCATCACGGGTTCTAGCTAATGCTCAAGGAAGAAGAACCAGGTACTCACCCGAGGCCCCGCACGAGCCTGGCAAATTCTAAAAGGCAAGTGTCAGCAGGGAGACGGAGCTGTCCTTCTGCCAGGGCCAGCTGGCAGTCCTCGAACGTGTAGTCAGTCACGGAGACACCCAAGGCCCTACAAGGAGGGCAGCCCCCCGTCAGCCCAGCCTGGTGGTGGCCAGTTCCCACCGCCCCACCGGAATAACTGCCGATGGCTCAGGGGAAAGGAGGGCTGAGGAGAGGCAGTGAGACAGGGGAAGGGCCAGTTGGTGGGGCAGTTACTCATTCATCGATCAGCTTCACCTCTCATCCGGGTGCTCTGAAACAGTGACGGCAGCCACACCAAAGGTCACTGACACAGAGAACCGTGAAAAAGTTTGAAACAGCGTGAGAATCACCAACATGTGACGTGGAGACACGAAGTGAGCTCATGGTATGAGAATTACCAAAATGTGACCCAGAGACGCCAAAGTGAGCTCACAATGCTGGAAAATGGTGCTAATAGGCTTGCTCAACACAGAGTTGCCACAAACGTGAAGCAACTGTTTGTGAAGCACAGTAACATGAAGCAGAGTGAGGTGGGCTGTGCCCTCACTCCCAGAGCTGCCCCGAACGTGCCGTGTGTGCTCAGGTGATGAGAAATCGGTGCCTCTCCAGTCCTATTTGAGAGCCGCTGAAGTTCCCCTTGGCAAACTTAGGCATCATCATTTGGAACAGGAGAGTCTCAGGCTATCCACAGGAAAGGACAAGGCCCAACTGAGGGGCTGCCCGTGAAGCTCACAGCAGTCCTGGCCCCGCCACGTGTGACTCCAGGTGAGTCAGGGACCAGGAGCCCTGGCTGGGAGAACCACCCACCTCCGCCAGCCATACCTGGGGCCATCCCCGGCCTCTCCTGATGGCCCGTCCTGGGTGGCACCTCTCTCCAGGCCAGCACTGCACATGTGTCATTCAACTCAGAACCCCTAATGACACAGAGGCTAGCCCCATCCCAGATGAAAACCAAAGTCGGGGAAGGATGTGTGCGCTCTGCCACCCTGGGGTGCCACCGCCCTCGCAGCAGGCAGGGGAAGAGAACATGCTTCCAACACTGCCTCCTAGGACCCGCTACGGGACTGGGAAACCAGCCAGGAGGAGGCGCCGCCAGGGTCCCTTTGCTCATGATCAACTCCACTCCCCGAGTGGGGCTGCACAGGCCCCGCCCAGGCCCAGGAGTCCGAGGCTGCTTCTCCCTCCCATGTTCCTTGGTGGGGGGTTTTGCTGACAGTGGCAGACCCTCCAATGGCCCTGATGTGATGAAACACAGCTCCCGGTAATTTGGAGTGGGGTTTTAAGAGAATTCTGAATTACTATAATGGAAATGGCAGCACTCTTGTACCCTAAAAAAGGTACAAGTTCTTCAGAGTCCATTTGAAATGGAGGGTTCTAAAATAATCAGTGAGGCCCACAAGCAATCTCTCCTTGAGCTCTGTAAAATCTGTTCTTTTCCTCCCAAGTCCCCAAAAGTAGCCGGTATTGGCAGTAGTCCGGAGCACAGGTGCTGGGCTTGGAGGTGAGAATGCATTCCCCCGGCTCGGCGCCTACTCAGCTTTTTGTATTGTTCAGAGCTGCCTGTGGTGGGGGTTGAGTGGAGCTTTGTGGGACAGAGACTGCCGGGCCCATTTCTACCCTCGGACACATGCTCTGGGAGGAAGAGGACGGGAACGTGAGGGAACGGGCCGCCCAGCTGAATCTTCAGGGTGTCAGCGGAGTGTGAACAAAGTGTCTTGGAGGTCAGAGCCAGGTACACTCTGACGGGCCTGGCCGTGGCTGTGTTCCCCTCTGGGCTCTCTGGAGAGGCGAGTTCCCAGCCATGCCCCGACCTGCTGCAGCAGGAGCCTGGGGGTGGGGCCAGCGGACCGAGGCTGATGTGGCTGCCCGGCCGTGGCTGTGTTCCCCCTGGGCTCTCTGGAGAGGCGAGTTCCCAGCCATGCCCCGACCTGCTGCAGCAGGAGCCTGGCGGTGGGGCCAGTGGACCGAGGCTGATGTGGCTTCCGGGTGGCTCCTGCAGCTCAGGTCTGGCAGCCGCCCGGTGGAGGGGAGGCTCTAGCTCCACTGGACAGAGCTTTGCAGGAGGAAGCACTAGGGAGGCATCCAGGTGGGGGTAAATCCAGGTGGGAGGACCTGGTTGCAAGGAGAAGTGTGGGGGGAATGGCACCCTGAGGGATGGAAGGTGCTGAGGGAGGGAGATGGGGAGGGCGTGTGAGCTGACGACACTGAGGGAGGGAGAGTGGGAGGGCGTGTGAGCCGACAGCACTGCTGGCCATGCAAGCGGGGGACCTGGGACGATGGGAAGCGAGGACATTCCCTCTCTTCCTAACTGCATGATGAGAATTGTGTAAATAGCACAAGTCACCTTACAAGATTAAATGTGCAACCACCACTCCACCCTGCCGGATAGAGTAAGGGCACTGGTAAGTATCACACAGGCAGATGAGCAAAGGCAGGTGTGGAGGCCGCCGCACAGATGTGAAGTTGGCCCAGGCCAGCGCCCCGTTGGATCATTTAGGGCACAGGGAACATAGGGCCTGGGGTGACCAACGGCTACAGGCAGGTCTGGAAGAACCAGTCATGCATCTTCCAAATGTCAAAGAGGGTGAAATGCCATCAGAGGGAAACAAGGGACGCACAGCACAAGGCCAAGCACACTTCACCAACATGCATGGAGCTGGTTCCTGCACACTTCACCAACATGCATGGAGCTGGTTCCTGCACACTTCACCAACATGCATGGAGCTGGTTCCTGCACTTCTGCACGAATGCCTTTTCCTAACGCTGTTGCCTATTTTAAATATACAGAGAGCAGCACTCTGGGAGACGCCCCTGACTCGGCCATGGGGAAAGGAGCTGCTCACTTACTCGGCCATGACTCGCCGCACGTTGCTGGCATACAGCGCGGGGTTCCTCTTCTCCTCCTCGGAAGGGCTGTACACAGGAAGGAACTGAGCACACAGAGAAGCTGCATTAGTATCACAAGACGCTGACCTCAGCAACACCACCATAGCGACAACCGGGAGGCTGACAAAATTAAGATCTGTCAAAGCAACGCCCGTTAGAACTGTCTTCAAAGTTGTCATGTGCACACGTGCACACACACACCCCATGACGCATGAACTGCACACATGTGCACCTGAACACTCACCATCATCAGTGCTGCCTACATCAGAACATCCGGCTCCCTGATCTCACAGAGGGGCTTATGCCCATTTCTCATGGAATCAGTTTTGTAATGGGGATAATGCAGCACGTTATTCCTACATTTGGAAGAGATTACTGGCAGCGTTTTGCCACCTCTTGCATTTTGAAATTAAAATTGTCCAGTGAACTTGTCCGTGCCTGAGTGACACTTACACAGCATTTTAAGTGAATATGACCACATTGCACACCACGCAGCAAAGGGCAGAAGACCACCCTGGATGTCCTTTTCTCTAATACGGAATATTTCAGAATACAGGAACATCCTGAAACCCCAATTCTCATTGTTATTTCTAAAACTTCCGTAAACTGCCATGGCTCCTCGCATCAACATTTGCATCTTGTATGAACAACGTCAGTAAGGACAGAGCAGTTTCGCAAAGCCATCCACTTTCTTCTCAACTCTTAAAACTAGAAACCAGGCCTGTAACACAGCCATTCAACACCAGGGAGCCCTCAGGAGCTCAAGCTCAGTCCCTGTGTTCTGTGCTCGAGGCCTGGCCTGCACCCTCCCGGCCACTGCCCATCCAGCCACATAATCCTGCTGGGTGGGGGGACTGCCACCCTCAGGCCCGGGCCAAGGCCCTTCAGCCCAGTCCTCTGTAATGAGAGCGGCTTATCCTCTATGGAAGTGAACAGCTGGGCTGAAAGCCGGGCTTATCAGTATATTTCGTAGCGCTCTGCAATATTTATTGGAAGGCAGCAAATTGTTTTATTAAATATTTAAGTTGCATGTGACTCATCTTTTATTTCCAGATGCAAGAAGTGCATATTAATTCCCCTTTTAAACAAAAAAAGAACTACTCCTCATCGACTTAGATAAAATTGTGCAGGCTACACAGAGGTGACTATTTTAGCTCAAGGTCTTGACTCTGGAGACCTGGGTCACGCTGAGAAGGGGGATCTTTGACTATGTATTAAACAGAGCATGGTGCTATGACAAACTCAGCGGTATTAAATATGTAAAGTAAAACTAAGAGCCAAACAAATAATTATTTGCATGTGGGCCAGCTTCATATGCCCTTAAGCTACAACACCCATAATAACGAATGGTAGGTTTAAAAAATCCTTTCCAGCTGGCTGTGGTAGTTCACGCCTGTGATCCCCGCACTTTAAGAGGCCGAGGCAGGAGGACTGCTTGAGCCCAGGAGTTTGAGACCAGCCTAGGCAACAAAGTGAGACCCGTCTCTACAAAAATTAGGTAGGCATGGTGGCGTGTGCCTGTGGTCCAATTACGTGGGAGGCTGAGGTAGGGAGATCACTTGGGCCCAGGAGGTCGAGGCTGCAGTGAGCCCATCGCTACACTCCAGCCTGGGCAACAGAGCAAGACAAGACGCTGTCTCAGAAAAACAAAAAACAAAAACCCAAGTGGTTCAGACTCATACAAGAAACATAAAGTCATTGATGTAAAGTAACCAGAGGCCCCTCTAGGGCGCCCTGAGAAATGGCAAGATGAGAAAGCAAGACAGATGACATGTCACATTGTACAAGGCTTATCTGGGCATCCTGGTGTAACCTTGTGTCTGCATCAACCACTGTGAAGAGCACTGTGTAACTAACTATATCCATACGAACCTCGATTTCCACTTGGTTGTGAAACTGACACAGCGTGAGCCACAGGATTTCCAGCCTTAAAAACAGATTGCACAATGTTGAGCAGATTTATAACACTGGTTAACAAGTAAATTACTCCCAATTCTGGAGCGAAACCTCCAGATGCGCCCTCCAGAGGGCGCTACCGGGCAGTCAACGTTCCCGTGGAGGGGGTGCTGTACCCACCCAGCCCGAACCCCAGTGTGACGTACAGCCGTGGGTGGAAATGCTGCTTTTCTGATTCAACACCTGCTTATGTCTTTGGTTCGTCTAGCAAGACACCATTTCCTGCTTGTTCTCCAGCTCAGGAGACCTCGTACAGCCCACACCTGTCCCTCCACACCTGTCCCTCCTCGCTGTCCCCAGGCAGCACAGGCCCTAATTCATGCCACCCCTCCAGCCTGGATCCAGAGTTCCCAACTTCAGAACCAGGATCGCCATGACTTTGCCGCAGGACTTGACATGGGAGACATTCGGAGCTGCTCCCAGGGCCACACTCACGCCCCCGACAGACAGCCCACTGCCCCATCCCCGTTTCTGCCCTGTCACGCCAGCCCCAGCCCTAGGCCCCAGGGACCCCAGAACCCCTATACCCCCCAGAGCCCCTTCCCAGCTCTGCTCCCAGCTGGGAGCCTCCACACGCCAGCCTGGGAAGCGCTGACCTCAGCACCTTCACCTGAACGCACCAGCGGACCCACGTCCTCCCAAACGCCTGGGATGGAGCTGCTCTCTCTCGGACTTTCCCACTCCCTCTGCCCTCCCAATGTCAGCTCAGACATCAGCACCCAGGAGGCCCTGACAAGCCTGTGGCCCCGGGCTTCTCCCCTGGGGCTCGTTCCCGTTTCCGTGGGGCTGTTCATCGTTGCATAACTGACCTTCCGTGTCTGTGCCGGGGGGACAGGGACACTGACTCACAGCAAGGGCTGGCCTCCCACCCAGCACTACTCAGTCTCTGTGCCTATGCAGACGGGGTCCCCCCAGACACCCCTAAATCTCCACTTTCCTTACCAGGGGACATCAGGTGGACGATGGTAATTACTGAGCTGGCAAACTCGAGAGCGGAATGCAAGACTCACAGTTCCCTTCCTGCTGGTACTGAAGACGTGCAACTTAAGACCCCAGAATCCAGGAGTGTCAGGCCTGGGCCACGTCTGTACGTTTAGTTTTCACAATGGGCTGAACCTAACGGCTGTCCCACACCTGCTTTCACAACTGCAAAAGTAACTAGCGTGCACAGCAGACCCCAAGCGGCCCCTACGTGTTCATGGAACAACAGGACAAAGAGGACGACACGGCGTTCAACTTACGCTCCAGGTCCTTGCCACGTCCATGTGATGGTGTCCTGGAGAGGAAGAGGCAGAGTCAGCCAGCATGGGGCCTGCACCCAGCACCTGCGTGTGCCGGCCTCTCCCTGCACCTCCCACCCCACAGAGGCGCTGCAGCCAGAGGGAGGGGAGAAGGGTGCTAGAGCTCCAGCTTCCCAGAGCCCCTGAGGATCCAGGACTCGGACCAGCCGCCCGACCTGAGGTCCCCAGAGCCTCTAAGGACCCAGAGAACCACCTCCTTACAGGTCCCCAGAGTTCCCCCAAGATCTCCAGAGTCCCTGAGGACTCAGAGCCCCCTCTTATAGGTTCCCAGAGCCCCTAGGACCTGGGAAAAGGGTCCTCCCTCCCTCCATACTCTCCTCTTTCCTCACAGGTCTGGGGACACCAATTCCAGTGTGCACCCGGGACCCCGGCCCTCTCCCGCCCAGCACTCTCTCCAAGTGCTCTAAGTGTTCCCCCCACCACTATGCATGTGCAGGGCCCCCTGACCCTGGGCGCTCTGCAAGTCCCATCTTCAGCCTCAGCACCGCCGGGCAGGGACCACACAGCAGGGGCCGTGACGGCAGAGGCCCGGACACCGTCACCCTGGGGTAGACCTTCTGCTCCCCGACGGCTAAGCTAGTGCTTCTTGGTGCATCCAGTAATAGTGTGTTGCTTTAAACACACTGATGAAACAATCTTAAAAGTGGAAAATCTAGATGACTGCACAGATCAGGGTCTGTGGAAACAATCTTAAAAGTGGAAAATCAGATGACCGCACAGATCGGAGTCTGTTGTCCTCGGGTTGACTTTTTTGCCCACAGGAGTTGCACTGGGGCATGGTTTCTGCAGCGGAGGCAGGAAGGGGCCCTTGGCCAGGAGCCTGGCTGACAAATGCCCACCTCAGTAAGAAGGACGAGGCCTGTCAGTCGTGTAACTACTGGCCCTGACTCCATGTTATTACCTGACCATCAGCTCTCCGGGCAAAGTGAAGCCCGCAGGCATGGGACGGGACAGGCCCTGAGGCAGATGGCCCAGAACCCTGGCACCCAGAGGTCACCTGTATTTCTGCCCCACTGTGTCCTGACCCACGAGGTTTTTCTTTCAGTGCTTTCCTTCGCCATCACAAAAAGGAACTGCTATAGACGGGAAGCTCCCTGTGATGGGCAGGCCCTCCTCGGTGCTCTCCCAGGTGGGCGCTCCACCAGGAACCTGCAGTGAGCCCAGCACCAGTGGGCTGTGGGGACCTTGAGTCCACCTGGGCTGTCTTTGTGCTCCAGGAGCCCATGAAGGGGCAAGGATGTGCGGGAGTCATTGCCGCGGAAGGGGGAACACAGCTGGCACCAAATGAATGCCCTGAGCCCAGCGGCAGGCCTGTGAGGCAAGGTCGCCTAAGTGGGGAGGGCCGATGGAACCGGAAGTATTCTGAGCATCCAAGAGCACCTGGAGGAAGGTGCAGCAGCCACCTTACAGGTGTGGAAACTGAGGCAGGACGTGGGCAGGGGCGGGGCCAGGGGGTGGGGCTGCGGCCAGGGGCAGGGATGGAGCAGGGCCTGGGTCACGGGTGGGGTGGGGCGGGACAGAGCCAGGGCAGGGTGGGGTGGGGTGGGGTGGGGCAGAGCCAGGGCAGGCTGGGGTGGGGTGGGCTGGGGTGGGGTGGGGTGGGGTGGGGTGGGCTAGGGTGGGGTGGGTGGGGTGGGGTGGGTTGGGCTAGGGTGGGGTGGGTGGGGTGGGCTGGGGTGGGGAAGAGCCAGGGCAGACTGGGGTGGGGTAGGCTGGGGTGGGGTAGGGCAGGGGGGTGGGGTAGGGTAGGGCAAGGGGGTGGGGTGGGGTGTGGTGGGCCAGGGCAGGCTGGGGTGGGGTGGGGTGTGGTGTGGTGGGCCGGAGCAGAGCCAGGGCAGGCTAAGCCTCCTCCAGAGGCAGCAAGGCCCCATGGGGAACTGCTCTGAGGCCTCGTCCAGACTTTCTCCAGAAAGGTGGGGTCTACCACCTTCACCCCAGGAGCTCTGGACCCCAAACGCCTTCTTAATTCTCTTAAACGAAACAAAACCTGGGCACTAAATGACAAAACCACAGAAATGACAAAGTCACCTCCTTTCTTTCCAGCTGCCTCTGCCTTCCAGAACTTAAATGTTCTTAATTTTTAAAATTCCTGGAGCATGAACTGGGTACTGAAAGCTGCCAGGGGCTCTGGCCAGTGATGTGGGGTGGAGGGGTTCCTTCTGCAAAATGTCAGGTTTGGCACACAGAGGAAAGGGCAGCTGCGTCAGGAGCTATGGAAGCAGGGCTCTGGAACACTGGGGGCCACTGTGGAATCATGGGGTTGATCAGGGACACGTGCGTAGAACAGGCCGTACCCAGGAACGCGCCGAGCCCAGGGCCAGGGCCTGTCCTGCCCTCTCCAGCGCTGAGGCCGGATGGACTCAGCATGGCCGAGTGTGGGCTGTGGCGCAGATAAAGGGTGTGGAGAGACAGACACAGGCGCACAGAGGCAGCTCGCAGTTCCCGTTCCCAGAGAATTCCCCTGGAAGCTGACCCCAGGAAAACACAACTCACCAGTTTATTTGGATATCGTAAAACCACAGGCTGGACGGGCGCTCCAGGGATGAATGCACCTGCCGAGAAAGGAACAACGGTGTTGCCCATGGCAGCCCACGCAGGACGGCGTCTGCTGCGTTTCTCATGCTGCCCTTGGGATAAAAGTGAGCTTTTCTATCTAGGCCTTCCTAGTCAGCAAGGGCACTCCATGCCTGGACTATCTCAAACATCTGTCCTGACCGTAAACACCCAGCACCACAGCACGGATGGGCGGGGACATCAGCCAGGGGCGCTCCCCGGCCAAGGAACACTTTCTGTTATAACATTGCGCACGAGCTGGAAGGCATCTGTGGAGGGACACCTTCTGCTATAACATCGCGCACCAGCTGGAAGGCGTCGGTGGGAAGTGGGGGTGCTCATCACCGGCCATGCTCATCCACCTGATGGGGTTAGGGTATGCCCTCACCAAGCACACACATCTGCCTCGGGGCCCCACCCGCCGCCCTCATCTGCCCCTGGGGGTCAGCTCCAAAGACAGGCGGATTTGGTGACAGCTGCAGCAGGACCTGCCCAGGATCTGCCTCTCTCTCTGAGTGGCTGCCACCTGATGGGCTCCCAAGGAATCAGGAGGAGCCCCAGTGAGGCCCAGCTAGAGCCACAGGCCGCGGAGGCTCAGGAACTTCCCCGTTCCCACTGGAATTGTGGCGGTACCCAGCAGCCGCTCCGCCTTCTCACTGGCCGGAGTTGTGCCCTTGCGGGCTGGAGCAAGGCACCATGGACCTGTGGATTCTGTTTCTATTTTAAATTCTATTTAAATTTCTATCGTAAGAGTTTTTTTTTAACTGGAAAACTCAGGCATCAGAAGTACTCAAGTTTTAGAACAGGACAGGCGGTCTGAGAAGGGCTCCCCTGCCTGGCGACCTGAGGCTACGCGGGTGAATCCCCAGGCAGCACGTTCCTCCCAGGCTGCCACCGAGTGCTGCTATGTGGTCAGGAATCTGGGGTTGGTCCTGGCTGCAGAATTCTGCACAATTCTGGGAGAATGGAGCCCATGCTTGCCCCTGGGGCTGCCAGGAGCGTCTGTCCCTAGGGCCAATTCTCCTTTCACAGTGGCCTGAGGCCAGAGGCCCGTGTCAGGGCTGAAACCTCAAGCTGACCGCCCAACCCGCTCAGCTTTCGTCTCATGCAGGACATCCGCCTGCAGCCTTGGTGTCCAGCCAGTACCCAAAGTCCCTGGGACCGTGTGCCGCAGCTTCCCCCGTGTCCAGGGCTGGGTTGCCCCCTTCCTGCTGTGGGCTCAGCAGCACTTGGGAGTGAGCTCACACAGTTCACCCAGCACTTCTGTGTGCCCAGGTGGACAGGTGGCTGTGTCAGGGGAGACGGAGGACGGCAGGGCTGGCACAGACCCAGGCTCAAGCCCCAGCTCCAACGCCCGGCAGCCGAGTCCCAGCCCCTGAGACATGCAGTGTGGAGAAAATAGTCCTCACTGCCTGGGACCGAGCCCAGGAGCACGCGTGGAGTGCCGAGACCTGCTGCGGGTGATAATGGCTTTGCTGCTGCAGCTCGGCTGACCGTCTTGACCATGTGTCAAGGGAACATCACTGAAACTCAGTAAGAATCAAAGGAAACCTCAACACCCTGGGGACCTCTCAGGAAAGTCCCCAAGAGCACAGAAACCCCCCATGAGCCTGAAAGGTCAGTGACTTCATGGAAACCCCGGTGGGAAAGTCTGTAGGGGTCTCTGGCCTCCCTAGTCTCCCAGGGGCCCCTGAGGGTCAGCAGCACCCAGACCCCGCCAGCACCGTGCACCCAGGGCAGGCTGCACAAGGGCCAGGCTGGGAGAAACAAGATGAGGGAGTTGGAGCCCAGGGCTTCTGAACGCAGGAACAAGGCTGAGGGGAGGAGGCACGGGCTTCTAAACTGCACAGAAACCTCCATATTCACACATACCTTGTGCTGGGCATTGGTCTAACTTCACTAGTTGCAACAATGAGGCTGAAAGATGGCTCAACAGAGACCCCTGAGGCCCCCAGAAGGCCACCACCCCTTATTCACCCTGACCATCCCCCACAGCCCACCCCACAGGAAGAAACAGTCCACCATGGCCCAGGGAGAGCCGTGTCCACATCTGGGCACAGCCCGTGCAGGGAGGCCGCTGAGGCCCAGGGAGAGCCACATCCATGTCTGCTCACAGCCCGTGAGGGGACGCCGCTGCGGCCCAGGGAGAGCCACATCCATGTCTGCTCACAGCCCGTGCGGGGAGGCCGCTGCGGCCCAGGGAGAGCCACATCCATGTCTGCTCACAGCCCGTGCGGGGAGGCCGCTGCGGCCCAGGGAGAGCCACATCCATGTCTGCTCACAGCCCGTGCGGGGAGGCCGCTGCGGCCCAGGGAGAGCCACATCCATGTCTGCTCACAGCCCGTGCAGCAAGGCCGCTGCGGCCCAGGGAGAGCTGCGTCCACTTCCAACAGCCACATTCAGCAGGCCCAGCCTCTGCATCCTCGGGCAGTTGTGCCATCGCTGGGCCCACACAGCATCCCAGGGCCTTCTCACTATCTTCGTTCTGCTCTGAGAGCTTGGAGCTGGCAGGCAGGTGGGGTGTAGGCATGTGGAGGGCATGGGCCCAGGACCTTCCAGGAGGGGTCTCCAGGCACCCAGTCAGCCGATCCTGCTCTAGTGCCCTCTGACAAGGAGGGTGAGTGTGGGCACTGGAGAGGAAGGCCCCACATGGGCCTGTTTCAGGAGCAACTCAATCCCTGCAGAGCCCTGAGGGTCCCAGCCCTGCTGGAACCCACGACATCCAGCAGACCCCACAGGGCTCTGCTGAGCTCTGTCACCCCCACCTCAGAGGCGGCACCCCTGGCCTGGGTCAGAACAGGGGGACTCAGGTGGACAGTGCAGCACAGACAAGAGACGCTCAGGAGAAAGAAGGCACCTGGGCCCAGGAGGACCCTGGCGGAGGCTCCAGAAGCCTGAGGCTGGAGGCTGGGCCCGATTCGGGAAGGTCTCCGGGGATGAAGGTGGGGAGTCGGCAGTGGTGCCCAAACAGGGGTGACCCCAGCAACGTGACCCCAACATCAGGCGATGTGATGGAAGGTGGAGGGAGGGTCTGAGTGGGCGGGCTGCCATGGAGCTGGGGCAGCTGGAGCCCAAGACACCAGGCAGGTTGTGGGTGCCTCTGTTGTCAGGCTCAAGGCAGGAGACCCCCGCAGCTCTGGAGGGCTCCACCACAAGGTGTCAGGATCACGCACCACACACCAATTTCACCTCCAAACAGGAGGCTCCAAACCTCACTAAAAAGTACCCAGCTAAGACGAACGAGGGCCTGGAAGATTCCGAACATGTGACTCGAGGCAGCGTGAACCCCGGGCCTGAGGGTGACACGTGGAACTCACGGCTGGACCCACTGGAAATGGAGATGGGGACAGGATCAAGCCACCGTGTCGTCTCCCCAGACGCCGTGGAACCCACCTGGGGCACAGCGAGCACCCTTCCTGGACTGCACACAGTGAGCTCCTGCTGGGCACCGCCGTGACTCCCCTCAGTTTCGTGATATGCGTTGAGAGGTGCTCACACGCCCTCCTCACGTCTACACGAGGGCCGCCAGCTCCAAAGGGCAAGGCGATGGCCCTCCCCAGGAGCCTCCCCGCAGGCACGAGGCTCCACTCCCGAGGAACACCTGCCCCTGAAGACAGGGCCCAGCACTGACCCCAGCCCCACATCTTGCCAAGGAACAAGACCTGACATACTTGCCAGCTGTCTTCTGCCTGGGGCCTTGGAAACACGGCCCACTTTCGGCCTTCACCAAGGGTGCCCACAGGCCACGCGCAGGCATGGGCCCAGTGTGGTGGGAGCACGTGGATTCTTGGTCACCGGGTGCCGCCTCCACCCTCTGCATCTCTGGTTCTGATCAGAATGACTCAGAACCACACGTGGTGAAGACAATGGAATGGGAAGACCCAGTACCTTCCATTGAGCTGTACCTTGAAGCCTCTGCTAGCAAAACCTGCCATCTGCCTGCTGCACCAAGGAGGGTGGAGGGTGAAAGCACGCGCATCTGAGCCGGAAGAGGATGGCTACAGGCTCGGAAACCACGGCGGCACACGTAGGTGAGCGACTGCACACTTCCTCAACCCAGGTCCCATAAATATCCAGAGACTCAGGTTGTGCGGCCCCGGAGGCAGGGCAGCCGGTGCCAGTCCGAGCGACGTACTGGCTTTTCCACGTGGCTCTGACCCAACCTGGGAGAACAGGTCTGCATGCCCCAGTATGGACACAGCTGATGAAAGCCACTACTTTCTAAAGTAGCCCAAGGGAGACAACAGGATCCAGGTGGACCCTCTGACATGCCCAAGGATGTGCAGAATTCCAAACAGACTCAGTGCAGAAAGAACACTAGACCCGGGTGACTGCTGCGGGAGAGGCCCAATGCCTGCTCACTGCCACACTTCCCACGTCAGGGGTGCAGACACAACACTAGACCCGGGTGACCGCTGCGGGACAGACCTAATGCCTGCTCACTGCCACACTTCCCACGTCAGGGGTGCAGACACAACACTAGACCCGGGTGACCGCTGCGGGAGAGGCCCAATGCCTGCTCACTGCAACACTTCCCACGTCAGGGGTGCAGACACAACACTAGACCCGGGTGACCGCTGCGGGAGAGGCCCAATGCCTGCTCACTGCCACACTTCCCATGTCAGGGGTGCAGACACAACACTAGACCCGGGTGACCACTGCGGGAGAGGCCCAATGCCTGCTCACTGCAACACTTCCCATGTCAGGGGTGCAGACACAACACTAGACTCGAGCAACCAAAGCGGGAGAGACCCAGGTTCTCATGCATTTCAGTCCCCCCTCCCCAGGGAGAAAGAATACTGTCTAACTGGGGACCTGGGGACCTGAGGACCTGGGCATCTGAGGATGGCTCCCAAGGATTTGCACCTGGGATTCCCAGGCGGGTGTAGGGGGTGAGGTGCAGGCGAAGAAGGGTGCCCTGAGCCATTCAAAGGCAAGGAGGCCCCTTCTGGACCCAGGACCCCCCTAGCCTGGATCTCAAAACAGAGGCAAACATCTATCTCCACCTCACTGGAAACGCCCTGAAACCATAACTTCTCCATCTTCCTGCAAACATGATAATCCTTGACTCACATTCTCAAATTTATTTTGTGACTTTTCTTAGGAATACCTCTAAGAACCCCAGCATACAGGATAAAAACAGAAACTGTTCTTATGTGCACAGCACATTATTAAAAAACATCTCTTTAATATTTTCCTTTTCTCTTGGAGAAAAGTAAACAATTAAGAAAACTACATACCAGGTTTGAAGGTAATTAGGCAGGTCCTGTTCGTACAAGTTCCTTCTGGAAAAATCATTATCTGGAAGTGGAAGAAAGAAAAGGATCAGCATTAAACTGTACATAATTATAGTTCAGAGCTTACAGAAGCCAATCTTCACAATATATTTTCTTTGCTGCTGACATAATTTAGACACCGTGATCATATTCAGAATCTAAATTATTAAAATGCATTATGGAAGCACACGCTGATTTCCGCTCTGCTGGTTTTATTAAAGTGCGGCAGCAGTGTCAATACACAAACAGCATCTGTCTTCTTCAACTACAGCTCCTGAAAAGCAGGGTAATCGCGGTGCCCACCTCTCAGACACTGTGAGAACCAGGTGCAACTAAATATAACCCACGGTTGGCACAACATAAGCATCTCCTGGGGGCGGCACTCATTCTCATCAGGAAGAAGGCGGGGAGGAGAGCAAAGACCCACAAATGGCAGTGCCTGGCTGATGGAGCCGAAGGAGGGCTGGGACCCCAGCAACGGGCTGGATGAGCAGGAAAGCCGAGCCCCAGTCAGGCAGCACCCTCCACACCGGGGTTTCAATTCCTCCGACTCACACTGGCCTGCAGTAGCAGGAACTGCACTCAAACTCCCAGACCCGCAGGCTGCTTTCAGTTCTGGGCCCCGCGAGGAAGACAGACCTCAGGCGGGCCGGCGTGGGCTCACCCTGGCAAGCCCAGGGCCAGGCAGGCCAAATGGGTGGGGGAGGAGACTGCCTGTGCTTGCGGGGACCGAGCTGGGGCACCCTGGAAGTCACAGCCCTCTAAGGGGCTACCCCCAGCCAGACCCTGCAAAGCTTCCTGAGCAATCAGATCCCAGACAGTTCTGTGAAATTTCCAGCTTCTAATGCTGGCTCAGAAAAAAGAGCGTTCAAGCTAATGTCGGCCGAGCTGCCCCTACAGCTTCTGAATGATGCCTGGGAACCAGCATACAGACCAGGAAGTTTACTCCAGGACTTTTAGAACCGCCCAACACACAGCAGGCTGACACATCAACTCCAAAATCAGACTGCACCAGGAGGGCGGGTGAGCAATGCTCTGAGTCAGAACTTAGTTCAGAAAAGATGATTCAGGAAGCTGAGATGCGTTTGAGAATTGTTTTTCTTTACTTTAACTTTAAATTTCGGGCACCGAAACCAAATGCGCCTGACAGCACCCTCCTGAGTTCATGCACTCACTAGGAGAAGAGAATCAGAATCCAGCCCTGGAGGAAGGGCCCCCAGTTTCTTTCTCCCCACTCTCGAAGTTCGCATCTTTCGGAATAAAACCGCTGCAACACAATCAGGGCTGCGTGCGTTACCTGCGGCCACTTTCCGTTTGACTGCGCCCGTCTCTTGATTTCTTCTACTGTTTTCCTGCGAGAATCCTGGTCGGACCGGGACACGAACACAGGCCGTATATACCGGATCAGAGCTGAAAGAGAGGAGGGGAGAGGATCACGTGGAATGCACGGCTCCCGCCAGGCAGGGCTGAGGAACGAGGGGGCTGCTGCATGGCACCCAGTGGGGCGGGAGACTCCAGATGCCCCACGGGCTGTGCCATGGGTGGGCTGTGAGTCCCTGCCTGAGGGAAGGGGAACAGCACCCAGGCTTCCCACGTCTGACAGCAGGAAGCCCTGTAGCCTCAGTGCCACAAGTAACAAACACCAAGTCCACGGCACCCACTGAGGACACGGAGCACAGAACAGAGGACAATGAAAGACAACCGCCAGGAAGCAGAAAGTCTTTAGTCCCGGTCTTCACAGAAGACACGGTTGAAGGTGCCAGGTCCCTGGATTGGACGCTGCCCACCCCCTGTGGGTTGAACTGCATCCCCTAAAAGACAAGCTGAAGTCCTCACTTCTGGTACTGGGAATGGGACCTCATTTCAAAACAGGTGGTAGCAGATGCTCAAGGTCCCAGATGAGAGTCCCTATGGGAGGAGTAGACAAAGCAGATGCTCGAGCTAAAGTCCCAGATGAGGGTCCCTATGGGAAGAGGAGATGAAGAGGGGGAGACAAGGCCAATGATGAAAGAGGCCATGCGAGGATGTGACCACAGCCCCCGCCAGGAGCCTGGAGGGCTGAGGGAGCTTTCAGAAGAGCCCAGTGCGGCCAGCACTTTGTTCTGGCGCTTCTGCTTCTAGACGGTGGGAGAATACATTCCTGTTGTTCTAAGCCACCAGCTTTGTGGTGCTTTGTAGCACACCCCCAGTTCTAACCATGGCACCCCACAGCCTCCTGGAAGTTGCAGGGTCGGGGTACAAGGGACAGCCCGCCACGAAGGCTGGTGCTCAACCAGAGCAACGCGGCCATGGCATCTGTCTTTCTGCAAGAGGATTTGAACGTGGAAACATACTTCTTAGAAGAGAAAACTCTGAAGACTTTAAAATGAAACTATCCCTGAGTGGAGCTTCCTTTTTGAGGATGGTGAGCAGGATCCACGCTTGGCGCCCCCCAGGCCAACTGAGGATGTCTCTGACCCCACCACGGGCTCCTAGGCTGCTGCAGGTCAGCCCCACCTCCCCACCCCAGTTCAGTTTCCAGTTTCTTTTCTTAGCGTTTTTATTACTTGTAAGGAGTAGCATTTCATGACTTTTATTCTTTCTTGGAGGTTCTTTCCTCCAAGAACAACGAGAAAATTGAAGCCAAAAAAAGAAAACTCCTTCTATCCTGTGGTTGCCTGTTGGGTCTCTGTGGTCTTTCCTATGCCTTGAATCATTGTGCTTTTTCACGATTCCAGTACTATCCCATCCTTGCTCATCGGTTATTCCCAACTCTGCTAAAAAGGACGAAATCAGAAGGAAGGGAAGAATGGCGGAGTCGTCTCGCAGGATGGCGCACACGTGAAAGAAACGGCCCTGACTGCGTGGTCTTTTGGTGCCCACTGTTTTGGCCAAAGCGTCCCAAGGTCATCCCGGGGCACACGGGGTCTGGAGATGCCACCCTGCCACCTTCGCGATCTTGTCAGCTGGTTTGTTTCATGAACAGAGTGGAGATTTCAGAAGTTGTCTATAACAGCAAAGAACAGAACAGTGACGTCGGGGCGTTTCACACTCAGATGGGTCCGAGGGTAAATGTGGGGGGTGCAGGGTGAGGACTCTGTATCCGAGTGAAGTCTTGGGCCATGTGTCTTCATGTGAGTTGCCCAGTGTGCGTTTCACACTGAGAACTGGGTGGTGAGGACAGCAAGGAGAGGCAGCTCCTCCTCGGGAGCCCTGAAGAGGGAAGGACATCACCACGCCGTGTGCACAGCCACACTGAGACTGGTGCATTTTGCCAGCAAGAAGGTGACAGCGTTCTGCCATCTTTTGGGCATTTGAGCCTCAAACTTTCCTTGACAAGGTTTGTAAATGGATGGTGCGGATATGAAGGTCACTGAAAGGAAACTAAGAATGTGAAAAGGAAAAAATCCACCTGGTTGATCACTCTAATTGGTATTGATACATCTAAAAGTGAAAATATTTTGAACATTTTCGACATTCATTTCTTCAACAAAGTTGCGAGCTGTCAAAGGGTCCATGAGAGGAACCAGAAGTCACCACAAGCTGGGACCGGGGAGATGTCTCTGAGCTGGAAACCTGGGAGACGTCTCTGAGCTGGGACCAGGGCAGATGTCTCTGAGCTGGAAACCAGGGAGATGTCTCTGAGCTGGAAACCAGGGAGATGTCTCTGAGCTGGGACCACGGGAGATGTTTCTGAGCTGGAAACCTGGGAGATGTCCCTAAGCTGGGATGGGGGAAGATTATCTCTGAGCTGGGACAAGGAGAGATGTCTCTGAGCTGGGGCCAGGGGAGACGTCTCTGAGCTGGAACCCGGGGAGACATCTCTGAGCTGGAGCCTGGGGAGACGTCTCTGAGCTGGGGCCTGGGGAGATGGTTCTGAGCTCCCGAATCAGAGGGTGCTCCAGGTGCGCAGTAGAGGAGTCGTCAGCCACGCCCCAGTATGACTGCCCTTTCAGGCCAGGACAGCAGGGAGCAAAATGTGGTTCCCGCTAAGTCTGAATTCTAACGAAAATTTCTGATAAGCTTGTTTGTCACTATCCTCTCCCTCGCAGGTCCGTGGATTATCTCTGAAATGACAAGAAACACACAGGGCTCCACGAGGGCCCCGCACACAGCAGCATGGCTGTGGCCATTCTTCCTGCTGCGCTGAGATGAAGGTCAGTGCTGGGTCCCTGGGTTGGTCCAGAAGAGGTGGAATCCCGGGCCTCTAGAAAGATGAGACTACAACGTCCAGCGTCACCGCACCAAACACTCCTTCGTGCTGGCGATCTCCACAGGGAGGCACCAAGGGGCACAGGGAGAGCCCGGCCAATGCTCAGGTTCACTCTGGGTGGGCCAGTCCCCCTATCCAAGGACCCCTGCAGCTGCGAGGGTGCCTGGGCACACAGCTCCACAATCCCCCTCCCTGAGCAGATGACGAACGACCACGGGCCTTTGCCACGGTGGGGGCACAAACGTGGTTTCCTGGGTATGCCGGAACCACAGGATGCAAAGGGTGCTCAGTGGAGCTGCGGCTGCCCCATGAGCCTGTGGAGCTTGCAGAGCGGGGAAACCTGCATGTGAGAGCCAAGGCCATCACTCGGACGGTGCCTGCAGCCCAGCCTCCTCCAGGCTTCCCCAGCCAGCTGAGTGCAGTGAGCCCTCCAGTCCCACCAAGGACCATCCCCGATTTCCAAGCCTGACCCAGGCAGACTCAGGCCACCCACAACTGCCCAGCTGCAGGCACGGTCTGGACACCCTCCAGCTGCTGCAGGCCCAATCCCCCACGGGCCGTGCCGGGGTTCCTCACCCCACTTCCAGCCTTCCTGTCCCAGTTGTGGCCACCACCCTCAGGGGTCAGCACCACAGACTGAATGTGTCCCCCCAGATATTCTCTAGAAAACTGTCACATGAATGCTAACGTTAGGTGCTGCATGGAAACAGCCAGCAGGAGCGCCCAGGTGAGGGCCCTGGCCACAGGCGACGCCCCTCCTCCCAGCAGCTCCTTCCCTCAGAACCGCCCACTGCCAACCCAGGACCCGCTGTGCCCCAGAACGTGCTGTGCTGTGCTGAGGGCGCCTGTGAAGGAAGCACGAGGACAGAACAGGCCCAGCTGCCCTGAAGAGCACCGAGGACAGAGCTCTGGTGGGTCAGGGCTGTGCACAAGTGGGTGAGGGGCCATGCAGGGCTCCAGGGCTCCCTACAGTCCTCCCAGAGCAGTGGGTCCATGGGACGCGGCCCCCAAAGATGGGTCCACATGCTGACCCTGGAACCTCTGAATGGGGCCTTATTTGGAAAAAGGTTTTTACAGAGGTAACTCGTTAAGGATCTCAAGACGAGAGCATCCTGGATCACCCAATGACTGGACCTTATAAGAGACACACGGAGGAGACACTTGGAGGGAGCCAGGCCAGTCGACCACTGAGGCAGAGTCAGAGTGACGCAGCCACAGCCCAGGATCGCCTGCAGACCCCAGAGGAGGAAGAGGCAGGAAGGGGCCCCACAGGGCCTTCGGCCCAGAGACGCCTTGATTTTGAACATCTGGTCCCCAGATGACGAGAGGGTGAATCTCTGCTGCAGTGAGTCCCCGGCTTTCGGGAGGGGTCACGGCAGCACCAGGTGATCAGGCCCCTGGGTTCACGGCACAGCCCCAGGGCATGGGCAGCCCTGCTGACCTGCTCCCAAAGACTTCCAGAACTGCCATCTGATAAAGGTGAGCCACCCTTGCCAAGCAGACCTGGAGCAAGCACTGTAGCCTGTTATGATAGTGAGGGCACTCAGGTACCAATAAAAATAACAATTACAATAAAATAAATAACAATTACCAATAAAAATAAAATAACAATGAAAATTACACAGGAAACCACAACACAGAAAATGGGGCACAAGGCCAATGTGCCCGGCAGGGGGGGCTCGATCACTCCCAGCAGCTGGAGGGGGGTCCCTCACTCCTGGCAGGGGGGGCTCAATCACTCCCAGCAGCGTGCGGGGGGGGGGTCCCTCACTCCCGGCAGGGGGGTCTCACTCATTTCCAGTAAGTGGGGGTCCCTCATTCCTAGCAGGGAGGGATCTCTCATTCCCAGAAGGGGGGGTCCCTCAAAACCAGCAGGGAGTCCCTCACTCCCAGCAGCAGAGGGGGTCTCACTCATTCCCAACAGAGGGGGGACCCTCACTCCCAGCAGGAGGGGAATCTCTTATTCTCAGCGGCAGGGGGATCTCTCACTCCCAGCAGGGCAGGGTCCCTCACTCCCAGCAGGGGTGTCTCACTCACTTCCCCAGATCGGGATGTCTCTGCTCTCTGCCTTCATCACGATGGAGGACATCGTCATGGTCACAGGGATGGCGTCGAAGTAGGACGAGTGAGGCGCGAGCGTGAGGATGGCCGCCTCGGTGGGCAGCGCCTGCCGCCCCTTCACGGCCACCCGGTGGAAGCCGCCGGCGAACCACATGGTACGCATGATGGCCTTCAGCAGGAAGTCCACAACCCTGCAAAAGAGGGCGCTGCGTCACGCGGGCACACGGGCACGGGTCCGGTCTCGGAGGCTGTGTGAGGCACAGGGTCGGTCCCACGGGAGGGCCCTCCAGGGCGCAGTCCAGGCCACGGGCTTCCTGTGGTCGCCGCCGCTGGGACATCTGCTTGAGGGAAGAAAAGACGCCGCGCCTTCCTGGCCTCCGCCTGTGTCCTCACTGGCTGCGCTCTCACCCGGGAAGGGGGCCGCGGGGCCCTGGCTGGCTGCGCTCTCACCTAGGAAGGGGGCCGCGGGGGCCCTCGCTGGCTGCGCTCTCACCTAGGAAGGGGGCCGCGGGGGCCCTCGCTGGCTGCGCTCTCACCTGGGAAGGGGGCCGCGGGGCCCTCGCTGGCTGCGCTCTCACCCGGGAAGGGGGCCGCGGGGGCCCTCGCTGGCTGCGCTCTCACCCGGGAAGGGGGCCGCGGGGGCCCTCGCTGGCTGCGCTCTCACCCGGGAAGGGGGCCGCGGGGGCCCTCGCTGGCTGCGCTCTCACCCGGGAAGGGGGCCGCGGGGCCCTCGCTGGCTGCGCTCTCACCCGGGAAGGGGGCCGCGGGGGCCCTCGCTGGCTGCGCTCTCACCCGGGAAGGGGGCCGCGGGGGCCCTCGCTGGCTGCGCTCTCACCCGGGAAGGAGGCCGCGGGGCCCTCGCTGGCTGCGCTCTCACCTAGGAAGGAGGCCGCGGGGCCCTCGCTGGCTGCGCTCTCACCTAGGAAGGAGGCCGCGGGGCCCTCGCTGGCTGTGCTCTCACCTAGGAAGGAGGCCGCGCGGCCCTCGCTGGCTGCGCTCTCACCCGGGAAGGGGGCCGCGGGGGCCCTCGCTGGCTACGCTCTCACCCGGGAAGGAGGCCGCGGGGCCCTCGCTGGCTGCGCTCTCACCTAGGAAGGAGGCCGCGCGGCCCTCGCTGGCTGCGCTCTCACCCGGGAAGGGGGCCGCGGGGGCCCTCGCTGGCTACGCTCTCACCCGGGAAGGAGGCCGCGGGGCCCTCGCTGGCTGCGCTCTCACCCGGGAAGGAGGCCGCGGGGCCCTCGCTGGCTGCGCTCTCACCTAGGAAGGAGGCCGCTGGGCCCTCGCTGGCTGCGCTCACCCGGGAAGGAGGCCGCGGGGCCCTCGCTGGCTGCGCTCTCACCCGGGAAGGAGGCCGCGGGGCCCTCGCTGGCTGCGCTCTCACCTGGGAAGGGGGCCGCGGGGCCCTCGCTGGCTGCGCTCTCACCCGGGAAGGAGGCCGCGCGGCCCTCGCTGGCTGCGCTCTCACCTAGGAAGGAGGCCGCGGGGCCCTGTGTGGTGGTCACGGCCACGTGACAGGCAGCGCTAAGACAACATGAGAATCCGGAACACAGACAGCACAAGTCCCAGGCCAGAAGACCTCCGGATCTTCATGTTAGCAACTTATCAGCATGCTATCATTTTGAAATGGGAAAAACATTAAAACACCTAAAACGTGTATCGAAATATGGAGGGGGCTCAGAGCTGAGGGCGGAAGCTGAGACCTGCGTGTGAACTTCCCCATCTCATCTCCACAGGAAGCCCGGGGTTCCCACAACCAGGCGTTGTGTTATTACAGTGAGCTGTTTCTGGAAGAAATTAGATGGCCAATAAATTTGGAAAATAAAGTAAAAATCAGCCTAGGTTAACTGAATTTGTGTACTCTTTATCTCTTTTTAAAATAGGTACAAATTTAGCCTTTTAAATGTGTGTATCCTCTTTCATATGAGGCTACAGATCAGGCTGTTATTCCACACGTCAGGGAATTGACACGCGGCAGACGGCACGGTGTGTGAGAAGCCACAGGCCACGCACACGGAGAACATGATTCAGCCTCATGAAAAGCCACGTCTCACTCAGCCACTGGGTTAAGTGGGCGATCACACTGGGTAAAACTTCTGCACAGAGAAACAAGAGCCTGAAGCCTTACGGGATTCACATTCCCCTGGGACGGATGATCCTCTCAGAAGACTTCCAGGCCAGGGGTCCCCATGGATCTGAGCCAAGGCGGTCGCTAGGAGAGCACAGAGCCTCCTCTCGTGGGGCCACCTTGGAATGGCCTTTGTGTATGCGGATGATAAACAATGGTGTAGTTACACATGGAGACACTGGGGACCAACCCAGGGTGCTGCTTTTCTAGAGGAGGGGGGATTACACAGGCGTGCACTTCTTCACCACCTGTTCAGCTGCACATTTAAAAATGTACTTTTCTGGCTATGCATGGTGGCTCACGCCTGTAATCACAGCACTTCGGGAGGCCAAGGCAGGTGGATCACTTGAGGTCAGGAGCTCAAGACCAGCCTGGCCAACATGGTGAAACCCTGTCTCTACTAAAAATACAAAAATTAGCTGGGCGTGGTGGCATGCGTCTGTAATCCCAGCCACTCAGGAGGCTGAGGCAGGAGAACTGCCTGAACCCAAGGGGCGGAGGTTGCAGTGAGCCGAGATTGCGCCACTGCACTCCAGCCTGGGCAACAGAGTGAGACTCCATCTGAAGAAAACTAATCTAAACTAAAAAATAAAGATGTAGTCTTCCGTACGCATGTTATTTTCCACAAAAAAAAAAAAAAAAAAAAAAACACGTACAAAAATAAAAGCCAACAGACAGCAATTGATGCCTAAGATGGAAGAAACAAGGCAGTCGGGGAGGGAGAAGTGAGCCTGTGGAGGAGGCTGCGGCGGGCACAGGAGCCGGTCCCGGGCAGGCTCAGCTGCAGAGGAGGCTGTGGCAGGCATAGGAGCCGGTCCCGGGCAGGTTCAGGGGTAGGAGAGAGGACAGCAGGAAAAAAGGGATTAAAACCCGGGCGACCCTTGGAGGAACACACCTCCCAGCCCCCAAATCGAATTGCAGGGACAGACGGTGCTCAGGGGAAATGTACTGGGTGTCGGGGCAGGGAAAAAGCAGCCTCCGCTCTTCTCTAAAGATCTTGGAGGAATTTTATACCCAAACTATCCACATGTGAAAACCCGGACTGCTGGTGTGGATGACAGCCTCAGAGAAAAGCTCCACTCGCTGTGGGGTTGGGGACCCAGTAGCCACTCACCCCAAGGCAAAGGGAGCCAGCACAAGCCCAAGGTGCTCAGGTGCCTCAGCAGCCCGTTCCCAGGGGAATGTGAATCGGGAGACGGATCTATCTGCATACACAGGAGCGGGGATCTCCATCAGCACCCCCGGGAAATCCACTCCGTCCTACCGTCCTCACATGGACGACACCCAAGAATCCTGAGACGTGTGAGCAGAGCAGCTGCATGGCAGAGAAGCAGAGGACTGACCCCAAGGAGACAGAAAGGGTGGGTATCAGAAGAGGGGTGCAAAACATCCACCACACTCGCCAAGAAAGTCAGGAAGAACAGGGTGCTGAGGAGCATCAAAGAACAAGAAAACATTCTCAGAAACCAAGACTCGCACTGTGGAGACAAACAACTCACAGGACAGCCTGGGAAATGAGGAGGAGGAAATCTCCCAGAACATGCAGGGGGAAAAGGAGGAAGGCCGCTGAGGCCTGCATCTCCTCAACCCAGCTGGCATGCGGAGGTGGGCGGGGGAGGCCCACATGTCTAAGCGTGAGGGGCAGGCGCAGGCCCCAACTCTGCAGGTTCCAAATGTTCTGCTGTGAGCGGAGGAAAGAGGCAGAGCGGAGGCAAGAGGCAGAGTGGAGCCGGCCCTGGAGAGGACCTATACACATGTACACAGCCTGAGTGCTGGCTACAGTGCCAGGCTGGTGGGGCAGGGCAAGGGAAGGGGCCCTGGGGCCACGTCTGGTGGGGCTTCAAGGAGCCAAGTCTGGTGATCCATGTGGGCTGGCTTAGCTGGGTCAGGGACGGCCCCTGGGCGGCTGGTGGGAGGGCTGTGTTGGGCTGGCAGGTGTGGAGGGGTAGCCCCAGGCTGAGACGCAGGTGGCAGGAGCTGCTGGCTTCTGGGAGACCAGATAAAGTGGCTTGATGCTCAAGTTCAAGCTCCAACTTCCAGGCCAACATACGGGGAGTACCTAGAGTCATCATGGGGATGGCATCCCCAAACCTGGGAACGGGTGTTCCCACACAGAGCATTCAGGAAAGGGCACCATCCATCTGAACCGTCCAGTCAGCCAAGGGGCAGCTCCTGGAGGACCTGGCCCAGCTCAGGACTTGGCCCGTGGTCAAGGATTCAGCGCCAGATGGTCGGGTTTTGCAAAACGATGCTACGGTTTTTACAACACTGTGTGTGTTGAAAGTAACTTAAAATAGTGCCTTTTGCGAAACTGTGTCATTCTTTCACTGAAAGCCTAAGATTTTTATTTTAGGAAGGTTTGAATGACACTAACTTACATTCAGCAAAAATGCTTTAATTCAACATCAATCTATTCAAAACTGCAGAGCCCTGCATAACGTGAGCCAACTTAACTCCCAAACTGACTACGTAATTATTATTCAGTGGTACACTCTGAATCTGCTATTTCAAATCCAGTTTTCTCCTGATCCCTTGCGTCCCTAACTACGGTGCTTTTGTGACTAGGTTTCCCCTTGGGGAGTTCAGAATTCAGGGTTTGTTCTCTCTTCTGTTTCCTTTCAAGCACCAAGCCAAGCCCAGGACTCTGCACCAAGGGAGCTTTCATCAGTGCTGCTGAAGGAGACACCAGGGGCTCCAGGGGTGGGATTCAATGCCAGGCAGCACGGGCAGCTTGAGTGCCCACAAGCATCTGTGCATACTCTCACACATGCACACACATTCACCTGCACACACACATGCACACATTCACACGCATACACAGACATCGCTCTCATACTCATACACACATGCACACACACACCCATACATATGTACACACATATACTCTCATACACATATGTACATACATATGTGGACACCTATACACATGTATACTTGCACATATACACACATACACATGTACACAGAGACACAACACTCATACACTTGTACATACTGTCATACATGTACATGTATGTGCACACGATACAGACATCCATCCATCCATACACACATATATACATGCACTCTCATGTATACACATGCAACACACACAGGTACACAGCACACACATATACACATGTACACACTCTCATACCCACACATACTTGCGCCGGCGGCTCACATACACACATACACAAATGCAACCACACACCTATGCACATGTACCTACTCTCGTGCATACACACACACACGCGTGCACACTCACACACACCCTCTCTGCACACATACACAGAATGATACACAGTGAGTCTCCACAGACCCAGATGCCCAAAGATCTCATGAAGCAGAGGTGACAGAAACCCCAACGTGTCACTGTCATGGGACATTTTACATGTGCATGAGATGTACATATGAAAGCATCTGTGAAGTACAGCTGCTAGAATAAGAGTCCGTCGTGGTCCATTTATCGCCTGTTGAAGCCAAGTCAATTATTCACAGACAAGAAAAGCCACCAGGGTTAGCAGAGTGAAATGGAAAATTGCCCCAAGCCATCTGTTTTGAAAAGTGAGAGCCTGTGCTCGCAGGGAACTCCTGCCTCCCGAGATAGAACAGAGGAGGTGGGGAGCTCGGCCCAACAAGGACACGGGGAGTAAAGAGAAAGGGTGCCAGGAAAGCTCCATGAAGCCATTGCTACCCACAGCACCACATTCAGCCAGGTCACCTGCAGCCTGCTTCACACTACAGAACCCCCACTTTCTAGCTGTGGCTTCTCAACTCAGCAAAACTGAAAGCCTGACTTTGATTTGGCCTTGATTTACTTTGCTTGGTTATATATTTGATACCCAATTCCTATTTTATGGTTAAAACATTTCAAAAACAAACCTCAAGATAAAGCATAAGAGAATTTTAAAAATCTAGAAAGGCAAAATGAAGAACCAAAGCCAATGATGATCCTGTTGCCCCTAAAGAACCCAGGCTGCCCCGGGTCACCACCACCCAGCGAGCTGCTCAACGTCCACCCGCTCAGCAGGGCCCAGACTGAGGGACCCCCAACGCCCAGGCTGCCCTCAACTACGACTGCACCATGTCTGCACGCAACGGTGCGGCAAACCCGGGACCCTAAGTGGCCGTCTTTCCCCTGCACCTAACTGCGTGTCTGAGTGTGGCCCTGGGTATCGAGGAGAACCGAAGCTCAGGCAGATGTCAGCTCCCATCAGCCTCTCGGCTGTACATACAACCCACAGATCAGACATCTTCCAGAGAAAGGAAGGGCCCGGGCATGCCCACTACACCTGTCGGGGGCCAGGCAGTGAATGAATTAGGCTCTACGGCCACACGGCCTCTGTCCCCAACCACTTGGCCTGACTCCCCCCAGTGCAGCCCTGAACATCACGCAGGCCAGCGGGCATGCCCGTGCTCCAGTAAAACTTTATTTATAGTCAGGCAGCAGCCTCCAATTAACTACTAATATTCCTGTTTCTGAATAAAATATTCAGGGAGCCCCTTCAGGATGATGAGAGATGTTAACAACACATGGAAGGGTTGTCAGAGCTGTGGTTATAGGACATGAGTGATAACTTTTAAGACACTGAAAATATTTATCAAAGTATTATGATATCTCAACATTTTCATTTGCTAATGGCAGATACTTTCAGTGAAAGCACAGCTTTAGGAATTTAAATGAAACAAGAAAATATTGTGATTTAGTTTAATTTTTTGTGGTCTGTTTTGGATCTTTAGTTGAGATGTATTCCTCATTGGGTAGGTGTGCTTTATTTATATTCCATGTTTAAAAGCCAGGAAGAGTTTAGGTCCACAAATCGAGTGAAAGACAGCCCTTGAGGGGTGGTGCCAGCAGGCAGCAGGCCAGGCCAACATTGGCTGACATGCAGTCTCAGAGGGCGGGGGAGGACCCGAGCCTCCTGTCTGAAGGCAGGGCTGGGCCTGGCTCCGGCCAGTTGCTGGCTCTGGGGAGCAGGCCCACTGGCCAGAGCTTCTGCTTTTCCAAGACTGGCCAGAAATGGGGATTTTGATGTCAAGTCACTAGGCCTTTATGATGCGGCAACCTGTTCCCACTTAGCCCACTTTTAATAAGACCAGGTTGGCAGGAGATGCCACAGCGGCCACCTGCCCCCAGGCAGCCGTTCCCCTCATTGCTGCTGCTCTTACACCTGGAAGACGGCCCCTCCCGGGCCCATGGCACCCGCACTGGGTCCAGCTGCCTCTGCATGGGGGCCACTGAGGCGGGGACCTCCCTAGGCAGGAGGGCTGTGTCACTGTGGTGCCCTGTCACTGCAGCCCAAGAGGCCGTCCACTCACAGCCTGAGGGTCTGGGAGAGGCCACTATGGGCAGGGCCAGAGCTGAGGGTCTGAGGCGGGAGGGGTAAGGGGCTGGCAGTCACAAAGCCAGGAGAGGGTGTCCAGAAGCCTGACTTTTGTCAGCAACAGGGAGCCCTGGCAGGTTCTGGAGCAGAGAAGGCCACGGTGTAGCGGGGGTCTCTGTGCTCAAGGATGTGAAACGATGGCCACACATCCTGCAGAGCCCTGGAAAATGAAGCCTCAGAGCAGGACTGTGGCGGAGGCGTGGAAGACGGAGGCAGTGGGGAGGTGGTCGAGTCCCCGCTGGCAGGGGGCAGCCCTGGTGGACACTGGGCTCAGAAGGGAAGGACAGATGGGCTAGGGTGGAGAGACAACCCCACTGTGAGAATGCATTCCCACTGTTTGGCCGCGTGACCCCCCGCCCAGGAGGAGAGCACAGCACATGCGCAACTTACTTCCTCCACAGGGCCAGGGGCTGCTCGGGTTCCTTCTCCACAGAGCCCAGGGATGCGACAAGTGCGAGGGGCCAGGCCAGCAGCATCATGGCAGCGGCAACCAGGAGCCGGACCGGGAAGAGCGTCAGTGTCATGAGGGCCACCTGCAGACAGAGGGGGGCGTTATCCAGAGAATCCATGTAGGATACCAGGCAGCTCCCCACCCAGCAGAGGCCAGCCCAGGGGGAGAGCACGCCCCGCAGAGTGGAGAGCTGGGGAGGGGCTGCAGCCGGCACACAGCTGACCAAGGCTGACCAGCACTGACCGAGGCTGACCAAGGCTGACCAAGGCTGACCAGCCCTGACCAAGGCTGACCAACATTGACTGGCACTGACCAAGGCTGACCGGTGCTGATGCTGACCAGCCCTCACCATGGCTGTGGACACTGACCAGTGCTGACTGACATGCTCCACGCCCACTGCCCGCTTCCTGCCTCCTTACTGGAGCTGCCAAGCGAGTGGCTTGGGAAAGACACAGTGGAGCTTCCTCCTGCAAATTCAAGGGCCACTCTGAGGCAAAGTACACAACCCCAGGCAGCTCCACCCACCAGGACGCACCCCCAGGCAGCTCCACCCACCAGGACGCACCCCCAGGCAGCTCCGCCCCCCAGGACGCACCCCCAGGCAGCTCCGCCCCCCCAGGCTGCACCCCCAGGCAGCTCCGCCCCTCAAGACGCACCCCCAGCCCCGCAGGCCTCACTCAGCAGTTTCCCCTGAAATCATTTATGTGGACATGAGAGTGCATACGCCACCCTAGGCAGTGTTGGTGACGTGAGCAGGTAGCTGGCCTGGAGTTTGCAAGGTTGGACCTCAGACCACAGAGAACACGGAGAATGAAGGTGTGACTTTCCAGTCAATGGAAGACCCGGCGCAGGAAAGTGGACTGGCGGGAGGGTAGGGGCGCAGGTCAATATGGGGGCTCAGGAAGGCCTCCCAAGCCAGGGCAGGCCCCCATGCCAGGGAAGGCCGAGGCTGCGGGATCCCAGGCAGCCCAGGGTCCGATGATGGAGTTCCCTCCGGGAGGCGGAAAAGACTCCGTGCAGGGGAGCCGGCGGCTTTGGGTGAGGGGAAACACCAGTCCTGAGGTGCAGGTTTTGTGCAGAGACAGAAAAGACCCAGGAGACACAGACCGCAGTTGGCTCCCCAAGCGGCAGCCATCCCTAATTTCTGATGCCTGTCATGAGAGCGCTCCCACTCTGTTTCCTTGGTTTCTCCCTAGATTCTTTTGGGTTCTCAACGGAGACCAGCATAGCCCAAGAGAAACATGCCTGCCACATGTGTCATTTTAAACTTTCGAGTGGCCACATTTACAGGGAATGACAATTTAATATACACCTCATTTTGCCCGGTATATCTGAAATACCATTTCAACACGTACTCAACATAGAAGTTGCTACTGGCTAGTTTGCATTTTCTCACGCTGTCTTGGATGTGCAGTGTGCATTTCACTCTCACGGCCCCCCGTGTCTCCACCCTGTCAGTGTCCAGTGGTCAGGTCAGCCTGTCGGGTACGCAGATCTAAATGATGTTTGGTTTGCAAGAGATGACGACCTCTAATGTGCCTCCCCTTCCCCGCTTCCGGGGGTTGCTCCTCACTCTAGCTGGGTCCCTGCTTCAGCATCACGCTCACTGCACCAAGCAACCACAAATCTGTTATCCCGCCATTGGTGACGATTGTCACTGTTCCACATCGTGTTACTGGCGTCCAGCAAACGTTCTTTACTGCTGAGAAACCTTCCCAGGCCTCATCCTCCATGAGTTTTGTTTTGCTTTAAATCATGAACGGGTGCTGAGCTTTATCAGGGGTGCCTCCTGCATCTGTGGGGACAGCCATGTGCTGCTTCCCACTTTAATCCGCTAACGTGATACCTCACAGCCACGGTCTCTCTAATATTGAAAGCCAGCTTCAGTGCTGTGCAGCTACCTGTTAGGATTGTTTTTTAAAAGGAATTGCTAGGTCTGTTGGCTAACAGATGCTTGGGACTGTCACCTGCTGTTAAGTAAGACGCGCCTGTCACTTCCTCCCCGCGGCTTCCTCGTGCGGTCGCCCTATGAAACCAGCCACTGCTTCACCGTTTCCAACCCTACTGTTTAGAGTCCCTCTTTTTTCTTGGGTTGACTTCACTGTTTTTGTCAATGAGGAAGTCTCTTCCTGGAAGCTTTTGGCACATTTTTCCGTCCCGCTACCAAGGTCCCCTCCCAGCTGCCTTTAAGATAACTGAGTCAAGTTGCCCACCACACTCTCCTTGGGTTTACACCAAGGCTGCTCTCTGGTTTCCTTTCTAATGTTGCCTGTGTCTGCCAAAACTTCTAAACCTACGTCGCCAGATATTTTTCTATTTTATCAATCTTCTTACAGAACCATTTCAGATTTGTTCATTCTCTCTGTTGTGACCTAATCATATTAATTTTGGCTCTTATTAGTTCCTCTTTCTTCTGCTTTGAATTTAGTCAAATATTCTTTTCAACTTTTTGAGGGAAAAGCCCACGTTGTTATTTTCAGAAATACCTGATTTCCTGATATTCACATTTAGAACACAGCTTCCCCTAAGGACCACCTCAATTTAATCCCACAAGTCTAAGGGGCAGCCTTTTCCTTTATTTGTAAAATTTAGTTTTAAATGTTTCGTCCGTTCCCATCTACTGTTACTGTTTCATATTTTGTTGAGTGCAGCGGAGGAGACCGCAGCCTCGGCCTTCAGCCCGCCTGGTCCCGGGGCTCCAGGGCCACTGGCTGGGAAGAGGCCACTCCAGGGCGCATAAGCCTGGCTCTGCTGTTAAAGCCGACAGCTGGGCCGGGCATGGTGGCTCACATCTGTAATCCCAGCACTTTGGGAGGCCAAGGCGGGAGGATCACCTGAGGTCGGGAGTTCAAGACCAGCCTGACCAACATGGAGAAACCCCACCTCTACTAAAAATACACAAGTAGCTGGGCGTGGTGGCACATGCCTGTAATCCCAGCTACTCTGGAGGCTGAGGCAGGAGAATCACTTGGACCCAGGAGGTGGAGGTTGTGGTGAGCTGAGATCGCGCCATTGCGCTCCAGCCTGGGCAACAAGAGCGAAACTGTCCCAAAAAAAAAAAAAAAAAAGCCGACAGTAAGTTACTGGGTAAGTTTCTTCTTCCCATAAATTGTTCTTAGAACCTGTTGCCTCCCCGGGCAGACGCCATGAAGCAGTGATAAGCAGCACTAAGACAGTCTCAGGAAGTTCCCCACTCTGACCCTGCGGCCACGGCAGCCTCTGCCCACAGTCTGCTTCACTCCACTTCTGGCGCGGCAGCCAATTCTGCTACAACACTGCTTCCACCAGAGAGAGTGGAATAAAATCACAGTAACCCATGGCGTTCCTGAAACAGCACCAACTGCCAGGCCATTCCATATGGGACCGCCCACTGGGAAAGGCTCCGGGGCTGGGGGAGCAGCACCCCATCCCCAAACAACACAGGGCATGAACGAGCCCTGGGTGGGGAGGCCCTGCCTGCATCCCGGGTAGTCAAGCTGCTGGTTCCTTAGCACATAGGGTTCGCTGGGCCAGCCAGTGGGGGGATGCACTGTGCGACCACGTGACCCTCAGCCCACGCACCCCCGCACCTGCTCCTGTGCACATAGGGAAGACTGGGCGACCACCTGAGCCTCGACTTACACATCCCTGCAGCTGCTCCTTCATGCACGGGTTAGACTGCATGACCACCTGACCCTCGCCCCACACATCCATGCATCCATGCACCTGCTGCTTCGTGCACGGGGAGGACTGTGTGAACAAGTGACCTTCTGCACCAGCTCCTTCCTGTATGGGAAAGAATGCCTGACCACGTGACCCTCCCCACCCGTCAGTGCACCTGCTCCTGTTGGCGTCCCAGAAGACTTCGTGACCATGTGACCCTCAGCCCATGCATCCTTGTGCCTGCTCGTGGTGCATCAGGGAATGCGGCCCGTGCTTCTGAGCTTAGCATCAGCAAAGAGAGGGGCCTGTGGGCCACAGTTGCAATCGCTGACCCTCAGCAAACAGGGCTGATGAGTGGAGGGTGGAGAGGGAACATGTCCAGGGAGGAGCTCCCCAGGCCCCCAGCAGATGGGGAGGGTGTGGCTCTGCTCTGCAGTGCTGTGAAAACTGCTTGGAGAGGGGGCCTCTGGGAGCCCCAGGTAGGAGGAGGAGCAGTGCTCCTGGTGAAGAGCCCGGGCATCTCCACCGCTCTGCCTTCACCTCGCCCAGCTCTGGGCCTGTGCGCTCTTTCTCTGCCAGACTCGGCCTGCCCACAGGAGCCGGGAGCCCTCACCAAGGAGAACAGGACTTGGGTGACTGCTGTGGCTCCTTCCAGAAGCTTCTATGACCCTGCAACTTCTGCCCACCTGTCTCCTCCACAGGCCCCACCCCTGCGTCCAGCCTCAGGTCCACCCATTGGGATCCCTCCATTCCTCATGCCCCCATGCCCCGGTGCAGATGGGTCTGGATGGACTCTAGACCCCCAGGAGATGCCAGTATGGCAGAGCTGCAGAGAGAGAAGCTGGCTGGGGCAGCTGCAGCAGCCCAGCCCCTCAGCACTGGCGGGGGTGGCCAAGGGAGGCGCTGGGTAGGCAAAGAAATTCTTAGAAAATCCTGGCTAGACCAGAAACTCCCAGAACAAAGGCCCTCTAAGGAAAGGGGCCTGGTCGTGCGGTCTCCCAGGCAGCGTCGCTAGAGACTCAGGTCGCTAAAGTGGAGGCACTGGGCACAGCCATTCCTCCCCGAGGCAGCTTTGCAGTGTACACTGAGAGCAAGCGTGTGTTTACAGACCTGCAGCCACAGGGACACCTGGCAGAGAGGGCAGGTGTCTCTTCTCCTCACTCAAGCAAGGCCCAGCACCCTGGCTCAGAGGCTTCCACAGAAGCCCCCTTGGCACCTTCACCAGAGGCAGCAGGGGCAGCAAGCGGAACCAAGACATCACTGCAAGTCGTGGACAGGGATAAGCGGGCTGTCGCGTGGACAAGGCGGGCAGCCGTGGGGAGCCGGAGCAGCCTCCAGGCAGTGTGGCCAGACGCTGAATGTGGGGAGGGGGAGAGACTCAGAGAGGAGAGCATGGACCACGCTCCTGGTCACCATAGGTCAGGCCTCTACACGGCAGCCAACTGGGGAGGACACTGTGGATGCCTGCTGACGCTGAGACCTGCAACCTGGCCCTCCCAAGACAAGCTGCTGATGGCTGTGGACCAGCTGTCACCACAGGACCCTGATCACTCTGAGAAATGCCAGTTGGAGGAAGCAATATGGTCACCCTGTGTGTGAGCCATAAGTGAGGGTTTATAGCATAATCCTAATGGGGAACTTTGTCTGAAGTCTGAGGCTGAGTTACTTAAACTATTTGAAAGTTGGCTATGATAAACCAAGGCATCCAGGCAGTGACCTGCCCACACGCGTGGAGAGCTTTGGTGCAGACTGTGGCCGCTAAATACCACTTCCCAGCAGGAGGCCCAGGGCTCCTCAGCCGGGCTTGCTCCAGGTCACGGGTAGGAAATGCAGAGATGAAGACGGGACAGCATGGCGCAGCCCACATCAGGGAAGCTGGCAGAGACCGGGCGCGGGGGCTCACACCTGCAGTCTCAGGAGCATGGCGCAGCCCAAATCAAGGAAGCCGGCAGAGGCTCACGTCCTGAGGGCTGGCTCGAGGCCTACCCAGCTCACACACACTCACGTGACAGGGGTCCAGCAGCAGCCAATGCCAAGCCTGGTGCAGGAGCAGCACAGCAGACCAGTGGGAACTGACCCTCTCTGGGTCTAGATGCAAGCACCAGCTTCCAGAAAACCCCAATGACAACAAGGAGATGCAATCAATCAGAAAATGCAGAGAACTCCACAAAACACAGCCCATATCCATTGCAGCAAACAAGGAAGAGCTGGAGGACCCTCCTGATCCACATGCACCAGAGGCCCGAGGGGGCTTGTTCACCCCTCCACCTTGCGGGGATACAGAAGGTGCCATCTGTTGACCCGGAGGGGGTCCTTGGCAGACACCGAATCTGCCGGCATCTTGGACTTCAGCCTCCAGAATGGTGAGAAATCCGTGTCTGCTGTTTAGGAGCCACCTCGTCTGTGGTCCTTTGTGACAGCAGCCGCGCCAAGCAGGGCGGGCGCAGTGGGAGTGCACGTGACCCCGGCCTGGCCACACACCGTCATTCTCCGGGCTGGGGGACAGGTCCCAGGCCCACTGTATTATCACTGCTTTGGTGTTCTGGGTTGAATTTTGCCCCCTTCCCCAATTCCTGTTGATGTCCTGACCCCCAGGACTCCAGAGGGTGACTGTATTTGGAGATGGGGCCGTTACAGAGGTGATGAAGGTGGAATGAGATCATCTGGGGGCCCTGAGCCAACCTGCCTGGCGTCCTTATATGAAGAGGAGATGAGGACACAGACACCTAGGGAAGGACGGCCCTGTGAGGACGCAGAAGGCGCCATCTGTAAGCCCAGGAGAGGCCTCAGGAGGAACCAGCCCTGCTGCGCCTCGGTCTCAGACTCCAGCCTCCAGGATGGTGAGAGAACAATGTCTGTGGTTTAAGCCCCATCTGAGGCACTTTATTATGGAAGCCTGAGCTGAGAAAAACATTTGACATATATTTGAAATTTCCCATAATAAAAAGGATAAAAGTGATGAGTCTTGGTTTAAATGTAAACAAGGCCATCCAAATGTTGGCCTGGAACTCTCTGGAAGTCTCTGAGTGAAGGCGCCGGTGGTCACAATGCCCAGGCCCAGGCTCTCTGATGTCGGGCAGCTGGCAAACCCCTCCCTCGTCTCTGCCAGGGCCACCAGGGCCGTAAGCAGCCCCAGGCCCCAGCATCACCCGGCGTTTCACAATCAGTGCTGAACCCAAAGACACGAGGTTGCCAGAGAACATGTGGTCCCTCTCGTGTGCACTCATGCCATCGCAGTGCCCGGCAGGGGTGCTGCGGTGAGGTCCACCAGGTGCAGTGATGCTGCGGCCCCTCTGAGCCCACTTGTTGGAGATGTCACACTGCAGTGCTCCAGCCAGTGAAGGGGCTCCAATGCACCTGCAACAAGGCAGGGGTGGAGGGGAGGCTGCCCAAAGGACGGGGCCTGGAGACTCGAAGGACACGAGGCTGTATCACCCCGCACCGGCGGCCGGGGCAGATGCTCAGTGCCAGCCACCCCAAGCTCTACGGTTAGCACAGTGGAGGCAGCTCACAGGAATGCTCCCTCCTGAAGGTGCATCCCAACATTGCTGCTTTAATTATGGGGAAAAAATTATCCCAGCTCCACAGGATATGTGACAGTGCGCTTGTAAATCCACGAAAGAACGTTCACTCCTCCCACGGTGAGAGGGCGAGCGGCAGCACACACAGGCGCCTGCTGTCCAAGGTCTAATTTTCTTTTGCTTTTTCCTTTTAGAGAAGAACAACTTTTGAAAGCACAGCAGTTCTCTCAGGCATCCCATCAGACGGAGCTGGCACTTCCAACAGCAAACACCACCAGCCCGCCCTTAGCATCTGAGAGCTGGAGGGAGCTTCGGGAATCACCCACTACCGTCCAGCACCCACAGACACAAACTGAGCAAGGCAGCGGCAGGAAACGCCATCCTTTTCTGTCTCCCCAATCACCAAAACACCTTTATTCATATAACATGCCTTCTGGTCCAAACCAAACACTGCATTCAAATATGGAATCAGTGATCACGCCCACAATGAATTCTCATAGTTACAATACTGAAAGCAGACACGAAATGTGAAAAACTGGCACCATGAACCATTGCCGTGGGCTCTCTCCACACACAACCGCTCTTACCTTTGGAGCCCAAGGCACGGCCCGCACCCTAGGTGCTACAGATCCCAGGTGAGACCTGCAGGAGGAGGGAAGGGCTGCCAGGAGCGCAGGCCACATCGCGGGGACAGTTTCATCGGGAGCAACATTTTGTTTACTGGGTATTCCCATTTCTGTTTGCGTAATTTGCTCATTTATATAAATGTATATACATCTTTTGCCAAATGTATGGTGGGTTTCTTTGTCTTTTTCTCACCCCTGTGAACACCCATTGTCTCCCTGACCTTAGATTTCAGTGAGGTCACACTCTGGAGCTTTTCACCCCCACCCCGTGTGACTGCAGGAGGATCTGCGCCTCCCCACAGGAACCCCTCTCCCCCAGAGCCCGTGCTTACTGCTATCTATAAAGCTGTTTCTTCTTTGCTCTCCCACTCAAATCTAAAATTAAATATAGCTTTTCTAAAACTGAACTGTTTTTCTTTTCAAACCCTCAACCAGCCGCACCGCCTCCTGCCACTGTCATCTCTACTCCACCGTCCTCACCAGAACCCTTGGCACTGTCACCTACCCGAGGCTCTCACCTGCAAGATGACAGTGTGTCCAGTAATTCCCTTTGAATTTGCAAATCGGCCCCTCAGTCCCACAGCACAGTGATTCTCCTAGACCACTCTATTTACCGTTTTCAACCCACTCCAGTCTGCAGGCATCTTACAAGGATGCTGCACGGTGTTGAATGGGATCAAAGCCAGTCTGGTCTTGGCCATGTCTAAACCATGACACCCTGTGACTCGGGAACCCCCATCAACACCCAACCAGCTCCCCTGTGAGCCAGCTTCCGGGATACAGGGAAGGCCCTGGGACCTTCGGCACCAGCGTAGTCACTGGGACTGGATGGCATCATGCAGGTAGCACCCTGGGGTGACACCAATGCCGCCTGGGCCACGGTGCTGCATCTGTGGGACACTGGAACATGACCTGGAGGGCAGGCACTGGAGAAGCATGTGGTGTCTCTGGAGCAGGGGCCGCTGCTGGAGGGCAGGCAGGCCTGGAAGAATGCAGTGTCTCTGGAGCAGGGGCCGCTCTCCGCAGCGTGGGTGAAGCCTGTCTCCCGTGGCTTCTGCAGGTCCTGGTTAGTCCTGCTTTCTGGAAACAGCCATGGGGGAGCACACCTTCCTCCTGCGGGGTGTCCCCACCAGCGTCTGAGGGGCACTGGCTCTGAGAAAACCCTGGGCCCCTAAGATGGCACTGAGGCCCCATATCCCAGCAAGCAGAGGCCAGAGTGACTGCGATTACTCGCTCATGCTCACACAGGCCTTTCTGTGGATCTCCACACACAGCACCACCGACAGCGACTGCACAGCTCCTCACTTACACCTGGGCTCACGGTTGGCTCTGCAGGGTTGACCTCCCCGTGAGAGCTGTTTGTGTGTCCCAGTTACCTAGGTTCTGTAGCAGACGTGGCATCAAAGACCATGTGGCCCCAACCCCTCAGGGGACACCACCTGCACGCCTCACTCACCCTACGTGGGGACGTCACCTGCTCACCTCGCTCACCCTACGTGGGGACGTCACCTGCTCACCTCGCTCACCCTACGTGGGGATGCACCTGCTCACCTCGCTCACCCTACGTGGGGATGCACCTGCTCACCTCGCTCACCCTACGTGGGGATGCACCTGCTCACCTCGCTCACCCTACGTGGGGATGCACCTGCTCACCTCGCTCACCCTACGTGGGGACGTCACCTGCTCACCTCGCTCACCCTACGTGGGGACGTCACCTGCTCACCTCGCTCACCCTACATGAGGATGCACCTGCTCACCTCCCTCACTCTGCCATCAGGACACTGCTTCAATTCCTCTCTTGAACACAGAGCTGCTTCCAGCAGACAGGCTCAGAGAACAGCCAGGGAATCCCTGAGTGGGATCAGGCCACTCCAGTCTCGGCTGGCCAGGAACAGAGCCCCTCCAGGAGGGAGGTCCATCCAGCAGCCTTGTGCATCTGCACAGCAAAGCTGGGCATCGTCCTCTGCTCCCAGATGGTGGCACCCTCCTGCTTGCCACTCAGCAAACAACCCCAAGGAGGCAGCCTCATGGCTGGGGCTGGCTGTGTTGAGCTACAACCCCAGCTGTCCCTAAGCCCTGTGGCTTGGGAGGAGCATCACTTCCTGGTCTCAGCTGGTGTCTGGAGGGTGGGCTGGGTCCTGCTGAGGCCAGGCAAGGAGGCTCCACCTGGGCAGCCCCACATCACCACCAGGACACAGCAGGTGGCAGAGGGCATACCACACTTAGAGCCCTGCTCATTCGCCAGTAGAGTGAGCCCCACAGCCACCCGGACAGGGCTTGGCAGGCACAGTAGTCTGAGCTGTGTGGGGTGCGGCCCCGTGAGCGGCAGTGGGGCTCCGTGCCAGGTGGTGCCACACAGGCAGGCCCTCCATGCCCCATGTGCAATCAGGAAGATATGGAGCCGCTGGGCCGGCCACACCCGCCTTCGGAGTCACTGTCAGCTCAGCATCATCATCCCACAGAGGCTCACAGGGTCACACGGCCCCGGCCCAAGAGCAGCCCCACACTAGAGCCGCCCTCTCACTCTATCCCTGAAGCACCCAGTGTCTGTGCTTCTCGTAGAATCAAGGGCCATAGACCCCCAACATCTGGGGCAAGCACCCTGCAGTCACCGGAGAAGACACAGCTTGCTGAAGTGCCCGTGGGGGGGGGGCCACATCTCAGACTTTTAACCTTGTGTACTACAAATGCAGATTCCTGGACACCTTGTAACCTTTGGAATGAGGCTGTGCCCTGTGGGCTGGCTCCCTCGGGCCCCCTGAGCTATGCATAGCCCACGCCTTCACCTGGAGTCTTCCTCCCATCGGGGGCTCTGCTATCTGGACTAAGAGCTCCCTGACGCCCTGGCTTACACCCGTGATGCCATCACAGGGCACGGTGCTCACACACTGGTGCTGTTGGAAAGTAACTAGTAAAAAGGTGTGTGAAAGAAAACACATTTACTCATTCTGCAGACACTTCCTGAGCGCCTGCGATGTGCACTCTGGACAAATGGTGTCCAGGTGCAGGGAGAACGAGACCGACGGAGACCGCAGCACCGCCTGGCTCAGACAGCACAGGTGCAGCCCGTGTAAAGATGGCACACGCAGGCGTCCAGGTGTGGGCCTGTGGGAAAAGGGCGTGGGGTGGAGGTGCAAGCTCAGCTGAGAAATCAGGAGTAGAGTGCAGAGCCCCACGGAGGGAGGGCCCAGGCAGGGTGGCTATGTGAGCATCACAGCCGATGCCCCAGTTCCTGCTTCAAGATGACCAATGGCAGGCAGGTGCCAGAGCCGCTCCTCTGGTCCCCAGGCTGGCCTCCGGGTCCTGCCCACATGCTCTCCCGGACAGTCCTCATGCCTCCTCACCCGCAAAGCTCTGCACAAATCCCCCTTCCCTGAAGTTTTTGGGACACCCTGCCAGAGTTCTGTCCCTCTGATCCCTACATATGAGGTCCCCTATGTCCAACCTGCAGCCCCACACTCTAGAGGAGAGATTCCACGACAATCCAGGCTGCAGGCTGGGAGGCCCTTCCATCGCTGCCTGGTGACCCCGAGGGCTCACCTCCTGCAGGGCCTGGCTCACGGCAGGTGCTTGCAAGAATACAGGAGGGAAGGGAGCAGAAACTCAGAAGTGTAAGCTTCTGGGCTGCACACGTTCCACTGTGGGAATAGGCTAAGCCTCAAAAGCAGAGACTGGCTGCAGATTCCTATTTGGAGGCTGCAGGGACTCGGTTACACCTGACCTATTTCCACAAGGCTCTCACCCTTGGGGCAGGACACCCTGTGATTACATTTCCTTGGAAGGCAGCTTTCAAGGCACCAAGCTCCCACGTGCAGAAACGGGCCCTGGAGGCGGGAGTCCCAGGAGCCGTGGAGAAGCTCCAATGAGAACGGGGCCAGATGGGCAGCCCGAGAGCAGGACCCCCACCACCAGCGGCTGGGGAGAGGCTGCAGATGCCAGGGCCGTCCTGGGAGGCACCAGCTTTGTCCTCCAGGCCGAGGGGAGGAGAAGCACAGGAGATGCTGGGCACAAGGGGCCCGGCACAGGCCAGGCACAGGGAGGCCCCAGCCTCATCTGCCCAGTGAGCGATATCCAAAAACAACAAACAGGGTCCACATGCCAGTGCTGCAGCCACAGCAGCACAAGTGGCCATCGCAGGTGCACGGGCCTCACGGCTTCACAGAGCAGAGCCATGCCAAGCACTCGCAGTGAAAGGCAGCCTGTTTCTTCAGTACGTTCCTTCAACAGGTCATTCCTGAGCCCCAGGCTGTGTCCCAGGACACTGGGGGTCTGCTCCGCACTGGGGGACTCAAAGTCCAGATGGGGCCCACAGGTGGTCAAGTAAACCAAACGCCCCACACCCTGACCCCCAGGTGCACGCTTTGCACATTTTAATTCCGAGGTTAGGAATGCACCCTACACCGCCAGGTACACCACCAGGCCAAGGTCTGCAGCAGCATTTCGCTCTGTTGGTGTCCGAGGACCTCAGGGGCTGTGGACCATGCAGACAGTGACACATTGTCGGGGGCTCAGGAGAAGCAGGTTCCTGGGATCGTTCCAACAAAAAGGTCTCCCTGCGTGCTCTGCCAGGACCCCGCCTTCCACCTCCAGCCAAAACAGGACCTTCCTACATACCTCGGAACTGCACCTCCCCTCAGGGGACCCTTCCCCAAGGCAGCATGCTTCCCATTCAGCCCAGGCCCTGAGACAGACCCTCCCGAGCTGTGGCCCAGGGAAACGCCAATCTGCCAGGACCTCCTGCATGGTCTGAGTAAACAGAATCCTGAAATTCAAGATCCGTGGCATTTCTAGCTGCTTGCATTTGTTTAACAAACATCTGCAGAAAGCCAGTGGGGCCCTGGTGGAGAGCACCTCCCAAGCCCCCTGTAGTGGGAGCCCCACCCCCAGCACATCCTGTATCAGGGGATCCTGCTACAAGAGTCCCCAGCCTGCCCGGCCCTTCCTACTCCGAACTGGCCGCAGATACGGAGAGCCTACCAGCACATCCTGGCCCAAACCCTGCGGGAGGTTTGGGCCACAAACTGGCCCAAAAGCTGCGGGAGCCCCCAGCCTGCCCTGTACACCCTGCTCCACACTACCCACAGATACAGGGACCCCCCACCTCCCCCGCCAGCCAGAACATCCTGGCCCAAGCCCCTGGCCTGCCCTGTATACCCTGCCCTGCACTATCTACAGATACTGGGACCCTCCCCCACCTCCCACTGCCGCCCACACAGAACATCCTGGCCTAAGTCCCACCCCCTTAGCTGCAGGAGTCCCTGGCCTGCCCTGTACACCCTGCTCCACACTATGGGCAAATAGAGGGGGCCCCTCTGGAACATCCTGGCTCACCCCTACTCCCGCGAGCTGCAGGAGTGCCTCTGTCCCCACAATTCTGGGTCTGTGCCACCATCTCCAGGGAGCCCACCAAGCACATCCTGGCCCTGTCCCCGGCTGTGGGAGACCCTCCACCCAGGATATCCTGCTCCCTCCAGCTGCAGGGAGCCCCTGGCCCACCAGTAACATCTGTGAGGCAAGGATGACCCCTGGTCAGCCAGTGGGTAGAACAGGAGTGGGCAGGGGCTGTGGGCCCTGGCAAGTATGTCCACTCCTCTGAGTGCAGGGAGGGACAGAGGTGACCAGCCTGACGTGCAGCTGTGGACAGAGGGGGAGGGCTGCTGGGGGCTGGAGGCCACTGCCTGGTGGCAGTTGTGGGGGAGGCAGAAATGACCTGATCGCTCTTAGGTGAGGGAGAGGAGAGCCCACTCTTTACAGAGACTTCCTCACAGGCACAGGCGCCACGTGGTCCCGGGGCCAATGACTGGGCAAAGACAGCCCGGCACAGGGACAGGACAGGTCTAGTCTGGGATGTGCTGAGCTTGATGGATGCATGGGACGCATGAGGATGTCACAATGATGATTCACATGGCACACAGGTGACCATGACTCTTCCCTGATGGGGACAATGACTCACTGCTGCAGAAAGATGGATCTAACCCCTCCAGGGTAGCTTAGGAGAGCAAACAGACTCCACTCTAAGGAGCCCAGGCATTCCATGCAGATTCACGCCTGCCCAGCCCTGGCGGCATCCCCACTGTCTGTGCTTGGACACCAGCCCTCCCCGGCTCCAGGGCCCTTGCCCTCCAGTACCTTGGCCCAGCTTTGGTTCTACCCCAAGGGTTTTAAAACATTTAGAACTGGGAGACAAGACTGTTTTCTTTCCTTTTTTTTTTAAGCTTGTATGTGGCAAATATCTTTTAAGAGGAAATAACTCACTCCTCTGGCTCTAAGAGGGAAGTGTGAAATTCAAGAGTAAAATCAAGGTTTGGAAAAGGCTGCTGTCTCCAGGTACCAGCCCCAACCCCAGCAGTGCCTCCCCACACAGGTGACGAGGGGACAGGGGACGAGGTTGGAGGGCCACCAGTCACAGCACAGGAAAGACCACACTGAGGGAAGCTGGGAGCTGACTGTGCTGTAAGTTCAAGAACAGCACCTCACCTTTAACACACCTAAGCTCATGCTGCTGGAACATGGCGGAGAAGCCAGGGATGCACTGGTTTTAATACAGCAAAAAGTATCCCCCAGGGTTGCAAAAGGACGTGGGTTTCAGAGGGACAAACACTGATCACATTAGAAAATAATGTTATTTCCAAATGCAAGCCTAGCATCATGCTTTTTTTCCTGGGCTCATTTTCAAAATGATTCACAGCTAGATTAAAGGTTTACACTGGAAATGCTGGAAACAGTAACCGGGAATGGTAAGCATGCCCCAGCACCCACAGGAGGCCCACAAGACTGGGAGGGGAGGGTTGCGGCTCCTGGCCATTCTGGGAACCATGGCACTTTTGTCATGAGCTGCGTGGGGATGAGGGCCCTGGAAACAGGAAGAGGAAGGTCAGGAGGGCTCCTCCTGCAGTCTCTGTATCAGAGGCAGGGACATGGCTTAGCAAGACGGATGACCCTGTGGAAGCCTAGCTTGGACACTCCCAACCAGTCATGTCCAAGCAGTACAGCACAGGGCGCCTTCTCAGACAGGAGCGGTGAGAGGGAGCAGGACAGGGAGCCACGTTCTCCACTGCCTGGGCCCTCCCAGCACTGGAGGGCGCTCTGCCCCTGCGGGCACAGGAGGCACCGGGCATGGGCCAGACACCCAGGAAGTGTGGTAGTCGAGTCCCACGCCCGGCTCCTGCAGCAGGGCTCCTGAGTGGCCACTTTTTCAGACACAAAATCCTAACATGTTTATATGAGAAATAGATAATTCAACTACAAAAAAAAAAAAACAAAAAACCAATGTTAAGAAGAAACGATTTAAATGAAATGGAAGCAAGTAGTGACCATAGCTTGACATTTTCTAAAGACTACAGTTCATCTAGGAACAGAGGTGACGTGTGAAATTCAAGAGTAAAATCAAGGTTTGGAAAAGTCCGCTGTTCCCAGACAGGAGCCCCCACCCCTGGCAGTGCCTCCCCACGTGGGGGACGAGAAGACAAGGGGACGAGGTTGGAGGGCTCAGGAGAGCTGCCTCCGGAATGCACTCTGAACGCAGCTGTGGGCCGCCTGCCTCCTCTTACTAAAGAAAGTGGACATCAGAGAGGAAGCATTTGCGAAGACTGATGACGGCTCACATGGACTAACACAGAAGTGAACCCGCAGGGCTGACGGATGCCTCAGGGTTCTCACCCCACTCTGAGCACGGCCCTGTGTCCTCTCTCGAGCTCACCCACTCCTGACCCTGGGTCCCACAGGGTGGGGGATGCACCGTGGCCCCATGCATAGGATGAAGGGCCTGGGCCGGGGGACTGGCTGGATGCCTTCCAGAGAAAAGGCAATGCGTGGTTTAAAGCAGAAAAAAAACACAGCTGAAAAAAAAGAGAAAAATAAAAGAGCTGATGTCTTACCCCAGGTTGCTTGTCCCAGGCACAGTAAAAACTTTTTCTTTTTCTTTTTTGAGATGGAGTCCCGCTCAGTCGCCCAGGCTGGAGGGCAGTGGTGCGATCTCGGCTCACTGCAAGCTCCGCCTCCCGGGTTCACGCCATTCTCCTGCCTCAGCCTCCCGGGTGGCTGGGACTACAGGCGCCTGCCACGATGCCCGTCTAATTTTTTGTATTTTTAGTAGAGACGGGGTTTCACCATGTTAGCCAGGATGGTCTTGATCTCCCGACCTCATGATCCGCCCGCCTCGGCCTCCCAAAGTGCTGGAATTACAGGTGTGAGCCATCGCGCCCGGCCCACAATAAAAACTTAAAATGCACCTGCTGCGGCCAGCACTGACCATGGCTGGGAACAGCAAGCAGAGGCAGGAGCAGAACCCACATGGCCCCGTGTTCCAGAGGGAGGAAGGAGCAGCCCCGAGCGCCGATGACGATAGGGGGCCAGACCCAGGCAAGAGGCCAGCATCATTCTGAAATGTGTAAAAACATGTGCTCCTTTAGAGTTCCGGAGCCACAACCACAGGCAGTGAAGGAGGCGCCCTGGGTGTCATCTCCTGTCTGGGAATGGGAAGGTGTTGTCTCACTTGGGCTGATGTGAGAAAGGAACCTGCCTGCAGGAAGCGTGCAGAGCAGGGTGCATGCGTGGGGGAAGAAAGCAGCTCCCATGGCTCACGCCAGCCCGGTGTCCTGAAACAGACCCAGAAGCTGCAGAGTTTTAAAAGTTGGCACAGATGCGTGCTGACAATATAAGATAAAGGGCTCTTTCTCACGATGAAACAGGAGTGCCAAAGACAGTGTCCGTTTAAGATGAGCTTTGGGTCACAATCACGGGCTTCTGCATGAAACTGATGATGCTTTGCTGTCAGCTGTAAAACAAAACTATGTGCGTGCACTTCTGTGTGTATGTGGGTATGCTTATGTGGATGTTTGTGTACACTTGCACGTATATGCATGTGTATGCACTTACGTATATGTGTGCATGCCTGTGTGTACACACATATTCTCATACACACACTCATATTAGAAACCCAAGTTTTAGGACAGAATGCTATAAAAAATGAAAAGTAAAGTCTTTTCCAATTTTGAATCCCCCTTCCCATTTTGCAAAGTTAACCACAACTAAGTTTCATGAGTGCGTCATTCAGAAAATTAGACAGGATTACAGGAACGCTCTCGATGACTGAGAAAAAGCCAGTTCCCTAAGGTCAGGGCTCCTTGTGAGGTGAGGGCAGGCATGCATGCTAAGCCAGCCCATGCTGCCCTCCCTGCCTGGGAGATGGCACAGCACCTGGGCCTCTGTGTCCTCACCTGTGCTTCCTGGAGCAAAAGATGACAGTGACCAGAGGCAAGGACATGGGCAAATGACCCTTGGGCCTCTACTGGGCCAAAACACTTGGCACCATCACACCCAGGTCATCAGAAGGCAGCTGGGGGCCATGGGCCTGGCACCGTCTCCAAGGCCTCTGGGGCCAAAACACTTGGCACCATCACACCCAGGTCATCAGAAGGCAGCTGGGGGCCATGGGCCTGGCACCGTCTCCAAGGCCTCTGAGGCCAAAACACTTGGCACCATCACACCCAGGTCATCAGAAGGCAGCTGGGGGCCATGGGCCTGGCACCGTCTCCAAGGCCTCTGAGGCATCCAGGGAGGGAGCAGGCCCTGTACAGCCCTGGTCTTCTCCAGCCTCCCCAAGGGACAGGCACTCTCCTGCACATCCTCCACAGGGTGTGGCTGCCCTGTGCTCCTGCCGGGTACACTGCCCAGGGCTCCTTGGCCCACCCCACCCCTCCACATCCACTGCCTAGCACTGGGGCTGAGCGAAGAGCCAGTCCTACTGAATCCAGGCAGGCAGCACCCAGGGACCCAGTGGGCAGCAGGAGCAGCTCAGAGAAGCTTGAAGAACCCCCATCCCCGTGCATGTGTGCCTAGAGGGCACCAAGGGTCAAGAACACACTGCAAACATAGCCATCCACGTGAGGAGCCTGGCAAGGTGTGTAGGCACACGAATTCCTGCTCTGCAGTGGCCACACTGGACTCAGAAGGGAGGCTGAGAGGGCGGAGTCCTGCTCCTGAGTTTTTTTTAAAAATCACAACTCAGGTATTTGTATAAAAATGTGGAAAAAAGATGGCCTACTTTTGGGTAAATTCTATGCAGGGCCACCAGGCAGGGAGGGGCGGAATCTGTCCCTGGACTCAATCCTCATCATAATCCTCTCTGTGGATTAGCCAGCATGGGCAGGCGGGCACCCGGCAGCCTCCTCCACTCTGAGACAGCAACGCCCGTCCAAGGACTCAGCTCCAAGGTGCACAGGAAGGCGTTATGCTTTCCAGGATGTAAGTTCTTGCCAACTCTGGTTCTGAGCAGCAGAGACTTTAGAAATGGGGAAAATGGGCCAGGCGCGGTGGCTCACGCCTGTAATCCCAGCACTTTGGGATGCCGAGGTGGGAGGATCACAAGGTCAGGAGATCAAGACCATCCTGGCTAACACGGTGAAACCCCATCTCTACTAAAAATACAAAAAAAATTAGCCAGGCATGATGGCGGGCGCCTGTAGTCCCAGCTACTCGGGAGGCTGAGGCAGGAGAATGGCGTGAACCTGGGAGGTGGAGCTTGTAGTGAGCCGATATCGCGCCTCTGCACTCCAGCCTGGGTGACAAAGAGAGACTCTGTCTCAAAAAAAAATAAAAGAAAAAAGAAAAAAAAGAGAAATGGGGAAAATGCATCAGAACCATGGTGGGAAATACTCATACCCACAGATTCCAAGGAAAGTACCGAGAAAACCCTGGGTGACAGAAAACCACTTCATGACTCCAAAACGATACATGAATGTGTGACTATGAAGAACTTCAGCTGAACTCACTAAGATCCTATACCATACTATTTACCGCTCTCTACTAAATCTATATCCTTGCTTTAGCCAAGGGATTAAAACATTGCACGTATTACAGACCCTGATGGCTTTGATACCTCTTTTCAGATCTTAATGTGTGTTTCAAAGAGATACTTAAGCTCCTCACTAAATCTGTAGTTAAATGACAGATGGGCTGGCTAGAGGAGGAGGTGTCCCCGCATGGCACTAATCCGAAGACACACAGCAGCCCCTCCCAGGCGGCAAATGCTCACAGGTAAATGCAGGTACTCACTGGTTTATCTCAACTGGGAACTTAGCTGGGTTTCTGAGGGTTCTTGAGTGTGTCAGCCACTACTGGACCCATTTCTTTCTTTGGGGAAGAAGACTTTCTTGGCTTGAAAGATAGGCTATTTCACTCTGTGGAAACTTTACAAGAATATATTACATAAAAGTAAAAGCTTTGCAAAGCAATGCTTGGTGAAAAGCAAAATATTTCTGCAGAGAACTTTGAGAACATTTACAAACTATACCCTTGAGCCACACACTGCAGACATCCAGCAGAAACTACTGGATGTACAAACACACCCAATTCCTCAGATGGAGCCTCTGAAGTGGCAAAGCAAGCCCCCTCTCTGAGAGGCCCCAGCACCTAAAGCCAGGATCTCTGCCTGGCTTCGGCCCAAGGGAGAACAGCTGCCCGAAGCCTTCAATCTCGGGACCAGGAGCCTCTCGATGACCCCCTGCCCAAGAGCCACTGGGAGCAGCTTGCACCCTGAGGTCTTGGGGAGGAAAGCAGGCCCAAGGGCTGGGCACTCTGGCTGTGCCCTGACATCTGTACCTACCCATGAGAGTCTCTGCCCTGCTTCTCGCCAGGGCAGTGGGTGCACACTTTTGGACAGAACACACCTCAACCGGGGGCTGCAACTATGACAGGGATGATGAAGTGGCCTCCAGGGACCTCCAGGGAGGAGGGGCTTGATGTTTCCCCCAGGGAACCAGGAGGGCGTAGCAAAGGCAGGAAGAGAGAGCATGCCTGAGGCAGCCAGAGCTGGGGCAGGAGCAGGGCTGGGAAAGCCCTGGAAACCACAGCAGGGGTTCAAATTTCATCCGGGGGCGTCCCCGCTGAGGGCTTCCGAGCAGCAGAGTGCAGGAGGAAGAAAGCCTGCTGGGAGTGACTCACCAGGGAGAGAGCCTGGTGGCTGGGTGGGGGTGAGGATTGAAGAGGAGAAATGGTTGAGGCGCACAGAATGAGCGACTGTGTCCCAAGCCCTCCTTCGAGGGGCACAGCACACGGCAGCTGACAGCATGTGGCAGACAGAGGGCCAAGCAGAGCGGCGGCAGAGTCCAGCTCCCGACACACAGGGAGACGGGGGCCAGGGCCTGGGAGCCAGGCTGGGGACGACCTCACCCTGTGTGTCACCAGGAAGGGCGGCACCATCGGGCTCTCCTGCTCCTCGTCCCCTTCCATACCCTGAGGACTAGCCGCATCAAAGGGCTTTGAGCAAAAGCAGGCGTCGTGGGAAAATGACAACCTCAAACTGGCCTCAAGAACTTTTCACTTCAGGGTTCTTTCAGATAAAGTACTTTATGCATTAACAAATCTCCATCTTCCCGGAAATCTATTCTCACAATTGGAAGTGTGCTCCCTACAAACCGGACAGCCCCATAGGCCCCGAAGCAGTGCTTGCTTCTAGGAATTATTCTAGAGTCAAAAGTAAGGTCCTCTTGAGAGTGGATCTCAGGTAACTGCAAGCCCAGCTGGCAGCCAGGTAGCCGGAAAAGCCAGGCTGAGCCAGCACATCCCCGGTGCAGCTTCCCGCAGCGAGCGGCCCCCTCCCCACGACGCCCCCGGGTCTCCGCTCACCACTGTCCCATCGTAGGATCTCAGCAAACCGTTCCCTCCCACGTGGCAGCCCAGGTTGCATAAAGTTGATTCTGGTCACAGACCAGCCCCGAGAAAGCATCCCTTACAACAGAAGCGAAGCATGCACCCCAGAAGGCAACGTGCGGACGCAGAGCAGGGGGGACCCGTGCGCCTACAGGGGACCCTACAGGGGACCCGCACCGCCTGCGCGCCCTGTCCCGGGCACCACCAGGCCCCGCACACGAGGCTCACCCAGCGCCGCGATGCCCTCCCGCCCGCGGGCCGCGTCCAGGCAAAGCCGCTCCGGAGTCCCCGGGCTGCGCGCAGGGCCTGCCAAGGCGGGCGGGGCCCGGACCAGGGACGACCGCGGGGACCGGCGATGCGGGTCCAGGCTCCCGCGGGGGCCGAGGTCGGGGCTCTGGGAGGTAGAGAAAGGGTTGTGGGCCCGGTTCAGGGTGCAGGGGTCTGGGGGGAGGAGCAGGACGCGGGGCGGGGATGGGAAGCGGGGACCGCGAGGAAGGCGCTGAGGGACCAGGATGCGCGTGCGGGCGGCGGGAAGCCGGCGCAGGGACCGAGGCATCGGGTGCGGGCGGCGGGGACGCGGGCTGAGGGGCGGCCGGCGGGAGGGAAGGCGCCGCGGCTAGCAGGGCCGCGCCGCGCCCCAGGCCCCCTCCCCGGCCCCTCCTCGGCCGCGCCTCCCTGGCCCCAGCATCCCTGGCGTCCGCGCCGGCTCCCGGGGCCGCGCGCCCGGGGCACCCACCTGGGCCTTCTGCAGGGCGCTGAGGCGCAGCTCGTGCACGAAGGGGTTCCGCCCCGGGGGCGCCAGCAGCCGAGCGTCGCTGGCCCCTGCGCTAGAGGCGGGGGCGGCCCGGGGTCCGCATCCCCGCAGCCTCATGGCCGCGCCGTCCCGCGGCGAGCGCAGCCGAGCTGCCTGGGGCGCCGAGCGGGGCCGGGGCTAGCTGGGCGCGGGTCTCGGGGCGCGGGCCGAGGATGCGCGGCGGCTGGAGCGGGCCGGGCGCGCAGGCGCGGGAGGTGACGTGGGCGGAGCGGGGGCGCCGGCCGGGGCGTGGCCGGGGCGGGGCGTCCCCGGAAGCCTCGCCTCCCGCCGGCCGGCAGGGGCGGCACCAGCCGGAGTTCCGCGCCCTGGAGGTTTCTCTGGGGTCTGTGGGGGGCCGGGGCCGTTGGGGACCGGGGGCGCCTCCTGCAGCCGCTGGAGCACAGGGATCCCCGGCAGGGTCTGCGCCGGGAGAAAGGGAGGTTCCCGGGGCCCGCGAGGCTGCCACGTCGTTCCCTTCCGCCGCTCGGCCCGCCTGCTCGCGGGGACGGAGGAAGGGGCGGGCACGCGTCCAGCTTACGCTCAAGGCGGGCCAGGCCCTGGGTGCCGAGCCGCGGGCTGTTCCGGCCGAGGCCCCACGCCATTCTTCTTATTCGTCGGGCTCCTAGCTCGCACCGGCGACCCTGGAAGCTGCCGCGGGCTGAGGGAGCTTCTTCCAGCCGCGCCTCAGCCCAGGCGACTCCCGCCTGGGGTCCACTCGACCTTAGGACACCCCAGACCTCGGGATCCCCTCAGATCTCAGGACCCCTCAGATCTCAGGACCCCTCAAGCCTCAGGACCCCTCAGATCTCAGGACCCCCTCCGATCTCAGGAACTCTCAGGCCTCAGGCCCCGCAGGGATGGCCCAGGCAGGAGGCGCACATAGGGGCGGGCACTGACTGTCCGTGCTGGTTCTGCAGGGGCTGCGATGAGATCCCAGCGCTTTCTCACCCGTAGCTCCTTTGGCTCGGGCATTGCCTCTGTGGTGCTCAGGAGCCGTGTGAGGAGCCCCAGGGTGGGGCCCATAGTTAGCCGGGGCGAGAGTGGGATGGGCTCCTGCCTCTGGGTGAACACGCATGGATTTCAGAACTCACGCAGGCCTTCGGTCACAGTGCTCACGGCTTCCTCACCCCGGCTGGCCCTGTTGGTTCCTGCACGGCCAATGGACCTCACCCAGACAGAGCCGGTTTGGGCCACCTGGCCAACCCCCCAGGGTCCTGGCTCCTGGGGATGTCACTGCTGTGTTGGCCCCAGCTGGACCCCATCCTCAGCAGACGCCAGGGAGTGCCCCGAACCCTCCAATGACCCTGCCTGCGCCCTTGTGGACCTCATAGTGCAGCGGGCTGGCAGAGACCCCTCTGTGTCTGAGACCTGGGTGAGAGCCAGGGGTCTGTGCCATCCATATATCATGCACAGAGAAGGCCCCGGCAGGCCAGACCCGCTGCATGGCCTTGTTCCTGCCCCATAAGAGTCCCAGCCCATGCCTAGCAGCAGCACCTGTCCCAAGTGCCACACCCACAGGGACGGGGTGAGCCCTGTGTGCTGGTGGGCATTGGTGGCTCTGTGGCCCGGCCACCAGCGTTGCACCCACCTCCTGGGCTTTTAGTGGCCACTTGCTCTGATCCCCAAAACCAGAGCCCAGCACCCGAGGCCACCCAAGGCTCCTCACAGAACTGATCATCAAGAAAGCCCAGGACACAAAGCCTGCCAGCCACAGGGCAGCACCTGCACCCCAGCGATCCAGGCGGCCCCACCTGCTGCCTGAGTGCTTTGGAGAGGAGGAGTCCTAGGGTGTCCGAGTCCTGGGATGAGAGCAGCCTCAGGACTGGGCTTGGAGAGCCATGAAAGTGGGGTCCTCCCAGAAGCACAGGCCAGGAAGCGGTGTGTGGTGGAGGGGAAACCTGCTGGAGATGGTGCGGAGCCAGATTCAATGGGGAGAGCTGCCAGAGAGTCATGGCTGTGTCCCCAGAGGATGCAAAAGTCCTAACCCACAGCACCTGTGGCCACGACCTTATTTGGAAACAGGGTCTTTGCAGATGATCAGGTTAAGAGGAAGTCATTAGGGTGGGCCCTAGTCTGAAATGGCTTGTGTCCCTATAGAGAGGGAGATTCGGGCTCAGAGACAGACACAGAGAGAGCTCCACGGGAAGGCCAGGGTTCTGCTGCTACAGGCAAGCACTTCCCAGGAGCTGGAGAGGACTGGGGCAGGTCCTCTCTAGTGCCCTCAGAGGGAGCCTAGCCCTAGGGTGCCATGATCGCAAGCTTCTGGCCTCCAGACTGGGAGAGAATAAATTCCTTCTGCTTTAACCTGCAGAGTGCAAAATGAGTCGGAACCCAGGGAAGGAGGTGGGGAGGCTGGGGAAGAACCTCATACTGCCCAGCAATCTAAGCAGGGTCAACAGGTTGTCCTTGAGCCAAGGTCAATGGAAAGAGGAGTCCCTCTCCCAGCAGAGGTCTTTGGTGTAGCCACTGTGGGCAGCGTGGCCTTGGTGTAGAAACTCAGTGGATCCTTGGGTCACTGAGGCACCATTTGGAGGAGGCCCAGAGGCCCAGCTCTGGGGTCAGTACACAAGGGGGCACAGCTGGGAGGGTAGGTGTGACAGGGCCAAGGGCTGTGCAGAGCCGGGGGCAGGACTGGGGCACACTCTTCCTCACCAAGCAGAACCCAAGGAGGCCCCAGAGAGCAGCCAAGGAGCAGAGGCCCCCAGAGGGGCTGAGTCCACGGAATGGCCCCATCCAGGAGGACTGGCTAGGAGAGAACTGGGAAGGCCAGCCAGTGGTAGTAGCAAGGGTGGAGACCACCACCCTGCAGGGTACTGTGGAGTGGACAGGAGTTACAGAGGTTCTTTCCCAGCTACCTGAGAAAGGAGGAAGCGTGACGGGCAGGAGGAGGAAAATGGAGGCTTGGCGGGAGGCTGGGATCCAGCGCAGCAGCTCAAGGAAGGGGCCCAGGACATGTTCCTGGGTGGAAGGCAACAGGCCAGCCTCACAGGAGACGTTGAAAACCCCTATGAGAGGGGGTGTCATGGGCCCATCTCAGTCTGGAAGGATCCAGCGCTCAGGGGAAGGAAAGGCCTGGGGCCCGGAGCGGGGACTCCTTCTCTGCTGCAGCTGGAAAGGGTTGGATGGTCCACAGGGCACGTGCCCAGCGGGTGGGGAGCTGGGGCACTCTTGTGTGTGGGAGTCAGTTTTCTCCTGGGGACTTCGAGGGGTGCAAGGGAGGGGCTGGTTATGCGGAAATCAGTGCAAGCGTGGAGGAGCAGCAAGGAAATTCCTCCACCCACACTGGTCCTTCACACTTAGGCTTTGGTTCTGCTATGTAGTGGAATGTTCTTAAGACCTGGAGGGTCTGGAAGCTTGATTAAGAGAAGTTGGTCTTGGGTGGGGAGGTATAAGCAGTTTTCTCTCTCTAGCAGGGGAAAAATGAGTTTCTCATTAAGACTTAGTTTTGGGAAAATCACCCTAAGGGCCCTTTAACTACAAAGTTAAACCCTGAGAACCCCACTGTGGTTCTCAGGGACCTCCTGGAAGCCCCCCACAGCTCCCTGGGGCTGTTAACCACACCCCTGAGGCTTCTTGCTCTGGTTTTGTCTCTGTTTTAAGAGTGTAGGCTCACAGAGAAGTGTTTCCTGTACTCCAAGCACATTGAGAACATGAAGTACCTGCTTGTTCTGGTGAGGCTGAGTATTTTTGTTTTGTTTGTTTAATTTTTGAATTTTAGAGTTATCTATAGGATAGAAAAAGATATTCTCCTTCATTTTCTACTAACATCTTTTTTCAGTTCTGCCTTTCGTGGTTGCATTTTAATCCATTTGAAGATTTTTTTCTCTGCATGGAGACCTGATATTCTCAACACCACGTATCAATCATAGACTCCCACTTGTGGGTCCACTTCCAGCATGAACAGAAGGGTTCCTGAAGCTCCTTCTGGCTGCCCCATCTCACCCATTGGTCTGTGTACTCATTTACTCCCGTCTCACCCGCCAGTCCACGTACTCCTTTACTCCTGTCTCATACCTTTCAACCGTCTGCCTTAGTAACTGTAGAGGGGATTCCTTCCTGTTGGCGCTTCTTCCCAAGAACTGTAGTAGGAATTCAGGGAATTTTAGTTTTCCATTCAAATTTTGGAAGCAATTGTCCCCATTGCTAAAAATTCCCACTGGAAGCTTCCTTTTGAATCACATTAATTGTACAGGGTACTTCAGTAAGAATGTTACTTCATTCTTACTGTTCATTCTCCCTGTTCCGTAAGAATGTTACTTCAGTAAGAGCTGGCTGGCCCTGGGAGGGGCCCTCTAAGGGCCAGCAAGGCTCCAAGGCTTCAAAGCTCTAGAAAATACAAAAAACCATTTTTTTAAAATGGATGATGTGGCATGGACACTTTATAATTTTGAGAACGATTTTTCACCAACATGGTTATTCTACCATTTATTTAGATGTTCTTTCATGCCCTTTGATAGCATTTAAAATTTTTCTACATAAAGATTCTGTATTTTTGTTAATTCCTTGATGCTTCATACTTCTGCAGTGGTGTAATAATCGTTTCAAAAATTACCCTTGGGCCAGGCGTGGTGGCTCATGCCTGTAATCTCAGCGCTTTGGGAGGCCGAGGTGGGCGGATCATCTGAGGTCAGGAGTTCGAGACCAGCCTGGCCAACATGGCAAAACCCCATCTCTACTAAAAATATGACAATTAGCCGGGTGTGGTGGCACACACCTGTAGTCCCAGCTACTCGGGAGGCTGAGGCAGGAGGATTGCTTGAACCTGGGAGACAGAGGTTGCAGTGAGCCAAGATCACGCCACTGTACTCCAGCCTGGGCAAGAACAGAGTGAGACTCTGTTTCAGAAAAAAATTACTCTTGACAGTATGGATTATATGGTGAACCACTACGGATTGTGTAGAGGTTGTATGAAGACAGACCCCAGGTACAAGAGGACCTGTGGATGTTCCAGCTGAGGAGTGCACAGCCCCAGAGTGAGGGACTCCATCATGTACAGTGGATGGACTTCCTATTCAACCCAGAATCAAGACAAACAGAAAATTGTGGTGGTTCTCAGTCACTACGGACTGAGATGATTTGTTAAGCAGTGACAGCATCTTTCAAAGAGCTGATATTTGAAACTTTGATGAGGTCCGATTTATCAGCGTTTTCTTTTAGGGACATGGTTTGGTGTCCTCTTTTATAAATATTTACCTGGATCAGGGTCATTGAGATTTTCTTATTTCAGAAGTTTTACAGTTTTGGCTTTGCCATGTAGGCCTGTATTCCATTTCAAGTTGACATTTGTACACGGCATAAAGTAAAGTGGAGGCAGAGGCTTTTTTAGTTTCAAATGTTTTCGTCTGAATATTCAACTGTTTCAGCACCATTTGCTGAAGAGAATATTTTTTCTCCATTGACAACTTGGTAAAAAAATTAAGTGGCCATGTATGTACAGGTGAGCCTATTCCTGGACTCCGTATTTTGTTCCATTGATCTGTACGTCTGCAACTGCCAACATCACACTATCCTGATTACTAAAGCTTTATATTAAGTCTTGAAATTAGACTGCATTGCACTGGAGTGCAGTGGCCCGATCTCGGCTCACTGCAGCCTCCGCCTCCTGAGTTCAAGCGATTCTCCTGTCTCAGCCTTCCGAGTAGCTGGGACTACAGGCATGTGCCACCACACCCAGCTAATTTTATATTTTTAGTAGAGATGGGGTTTCACCATGTTGGCCAGGCTGGTCTTGAACTCCTGACCTCAGGTTATCCGCCTGCCTTGGCCTCCCAAAGTGCTGGGATTACAGGTGTGAGCCACCATGCCCCGCCAAAATTTTAGAATCATTTTGTCAACAAACTGAAGTATCCAGGAACAAACAAACAAAAGGTTGGTGGGATTTTTAATGAGATTGTGTTGAATCTGTAGATCAATTTGGGAAAATTGCCATCTTAGCAATATTGAATTATCCATCCATGAGCATGGTATAGAGATCATTTATTTAGGTTTTCTTTAATTTCCCTCAGCAATGTTTTATAATTTTCACTGCATAGGTCTTACGTAGGTTTTTCTAATTCTGTTCCTATTTCATGTTTTGATGCTGTTGTAAATGATACTGCTTCTTAATTTCAATTTCCAGAAGTGTGTTGCTCGTATATAGAACTACAACTGATTTTATATATTTACTTTGTAGGCATTAACCTTGCTAAATTCATTTATTAGTAATAGTGACTTTTTTTTGTAGATTCTTTAGGATTTTCCCCATTTCACAATCATAATACCTGTAAATAAGGAGCTTTATTTCTTCCTTCACCAGCAACATGTATGCCTTTCGTTGTTTGCATTTCCTCTTGTTCCACTGACTGTGACATCCTCTACAGAATGTTGGACAGAGTGCTGAGACTGGGCATCTTGTCTTGTTAACAGTCTTGGGGATTGTTAGTACCCAGTGCCCAGTCTTGACGTGAGCTCTGGGTTTTCACAGATGCCCTGAAAAAGGATGAGAGTGTTCCCTTCTATTCCTAGTTTACTGATTAATTTTTATCATTTTGGCCAAAAATCTTGCTTGTGTCTATTGAGATTATCTTAAAATTTTCTCCTTAATCCTGTGAATGTGGTGAATTAAATTGGTTCGTATTCCAATTTTAAACCAACCTTGTTTTTCTGGATAGGCCTCACTTAACCATACTGCACGATTGATTTATTACTGAATTTAAATTGATAAATTTATGTTAGATGTTTGTGTCTATGTTCATGAGAAATATTGGCCGTAGTTTCCCTTTCTTATAATGTCTTTGCCTGATTTCTAATGAGGATAATACTGTCTTTAAAACATGAGTTAGGAAGTATTCCAAATTCTCTATTTCTAAATAAAGAGTGAGTAGGGTTGGTATTTTATCTTCCTTAAATGTTTGTTAGAGTTTATCAATGAAGCTATCTGGAATGAGAGTTTTCTTTTTCAGAAAGATTTAAAGATTATGAATTTGAATGCTTCATTAGATAGGTGTTATTCATCTTTTCTATTTCTTCCTTCTAAAAACCTAATTTTTTTTTAGTAATTTAGATATTTCCAGGAATTTGTCCATTTTGTCTAAGTTATTGATCTATTGGCATAAAATTGTTTATCATAATCCCTTTTATCCTTGTAATAGCTATAGGATCTAGACTGATAGCTCTTGTTCACGTTTATAATATTGGTAATTTGTGTCTTCTTCCTTTTTCTTGATCACTTTGGCTAGAGGTGTATTTTGTTATTGATCTTTAGAAATAGCTGCCTTTTGAATTCATTGATTTTTTTTCCTATTATTTTTCTGTTTTCTATTTTTGTTGATTTCTGTCTTTATCTTTATCATTTTCTTTTCTCTCCTTCTTTTAGGTTTAATTTGCTCTTCTGTTCCTACTTTCTTAAGTTGGAAGTATAGCCCATTGATTTTAGACCTGCCTCATGTAATACCACAAATTTCCTTCTAAGTTCTGCCATATCTGCATTCCACAAACGTTGGCATGCTGATTTTTCATTTTCGTTCAGTTTTCAATGTACTTTCTCTTTTCCCATGTGGTTTCTTCTTTGATTCCTGTGACTTTTTTGTTATGTGTTAATTTCCAAATATTTGGAGAATTTCCAGTTAATTTTTATTATAATTTATTTGTGGTCACAATATATACTCTGTATGATTTCAATCCTTTTATAGTCTGTGTTTTTGACTATTCAGGTGCATATTATAAGAAAAGGTTCTCTTGTTTTTGTGTGGAGTGTTCTATGAATGCCAGTCGACTCCATTGGTTGATAGTTTTGTTCAAGCTTCCTGTATCTTTGTGCTTTTCTGTTACTGTTATATGAATGACTGAAAGACCAACTATAATTATGGATTTGTTTATTTCACCTTTCAATACTGTTAGTCTGTGCTTCATATATTTTGAAGCTATGTTATTAGGTACATATATATTTGAAATTATTCCGTCTTCTTGGTGAACCAACCTTTCCATCATTATGTTATGTCTCTCTTTTACTCTGGTAACATTTCTTTTTTTTTTGAGACAGAGTCACTCTATCGCCCAGGCTGGAGTGCAGTGGCACAATCTTGGCTCACTGCAACCTCCACCTCCTGGCTTCAAGTGATTCTCCTGCCTCAGCCTCCCGAGTAGCTGGGATTACAGGTGCGCACCACCATGCCCAGCTAATTTTTGTATTTTTAGTAGAGATGGAGTTTCACCATGTTGGTCAGGCTGGTCTTGAACTCCTGACCTTGTGATCCACCTGCCTCAGCCTCCCAAAGTGCTGGGATTACAGGTGTGAGCCACTGCGCCCAGCCTCTGGTAACATTTCTTGTTCTGAAGTCCACTTTGTCTGATATTCACATAGTCACTCCAGATTTCTTATGTTTAGTGTTTGCGTGGCATATTTTTCCATCCTTTTGATCTTTCTGTGGCTTTATATTTAAAGAAGGTTTCTTGTATACAGCATAGAGTTGGATCTTGCTTTATTATCTAATCTTAAAATCTTTGTCTTTTAATAGGCATGTTTAGATCATCCATATTTGATGTGTTAGTATGGTTAGATTTAAATATACAACCTTGCTATTTGTTTTCTATTGTCTTATCTGGTCTTTTGGTTTACTCTTTAACTGCATTCTTCTAGATTAATTTAGTATTTTATCTCCACCATTGGCTCATCAGCTGTACCTCTTTGTTTTAACTTTTTAGTATCTGCTATTAATATGTGTATTATTGGAAGACATTTTAAATAATACACTGCTTCACATATAATTGAAGACCTTTACAGTATCACACTTCCGCTTCCCTTCTCATCCTTTAGGCTAGTGCTGTCATACATTTCACTCTTATATATGCCGTAGGCCCCACAATATATGATTTTTTTGTCTTGAACAAAGTCTTTTCAAGAGATTTTAAAAAAATTAAGAGGTTTTTGTATTTATCTGTATGTTTGCCATTTCAAGCACTTTCACTGCTCTCTTGAGATTTGAGTTTCCTTCTTGTATCACTTTTCTGCCTTCTGAAGAAATTTTACTAATATTTTTTGCAGTGCAGAGCTGTCTGCGACTAATCTTTTGGATTTGATTTGTATAAAAAACCTTTTTATTTTACCTTTGTTTTGTAAGATTTTTCCCCTGATAAATATAGAATTCTAACTCAACAAGTGTTTATTTTGTTTATATATTTATTTGCTTTCGAAATTTTGTCTTTATTACTGTTTTCCTGCAAATCAATTATGATGTACCTGTGTGTGAGAAATCACTGAGCTTCTTTGATTTATGGGTTTCTACTTTTAATAAAATTTAGAAAACTCATAGTCATTATTTCCTTTTTATCATGACTTTATTGAATTATAATTGATATATAATAAACCACATAAATTTAAAGTGGACATTCTGCTGTTTTTATCTATACACACATATATATGTACACACACACACACACACACACACACACACACATCCTATGAAATTGCCACTGTATTTAAGATAGGAAACATAGTTATTATTCCCAAAAGCTTTTTCACTCCCTTTTGTAATCCCTACATCCCACCCCTACACATTTCATCCTCAGGCAACTCCTGTTCTACTTTCTGTCGCTGTAAGTTAGATTGCATTTTCTGAAATTTTATACAAATAAAATCATACAGTTTCTTCTTTGGTTCCAATTATTTCACTCAGCATAACTATTTGAGGTTCACCTTTTTTTTGTTTTTATCAATCATTTACTTGTTTTTATTGCTGAATTGTATTCCATTGTATGGATATTTGTTTATCCATTCTCCTGTTGATAAATATTTGGGTTGTTTCTAGTTTGGAACTATTACAAATAAAGATGCTGTGAGCATTTGAGTACAAGTCTTGGTATGGATGTATGGCTTTCATTTCTGTTGGATAAATACTTATCAGTGGGAAGCTGGGTGATACATTTTGAAAGAAACGTTCAAACTCTTGCCCACAGGGGTTGGACCATTTTACACCCCCTAACCCAGACTGTGTATGAGAGTTTCAATTCTTACATATTTTTGCCTACACTTAGTATGGTAAGACTTTTAGGTTTTAGGCATTCTAATACATATGCAGTGGCGTCTCGTTATGATTTTAATTTGCTTTCCCTTTGAACAATGACCTAGAACATCTGTGCATGTGCTCATTTATCATCCATAAATCTTCCTGGATGATGTGTTCAAATATTTTTCTCATTACAGTATTTTTCTTTGTTTTATTATTAATGGGTCTAGAGAGTTTTTATATATTGTGAATACAATTTCTTTATAAGATAAGTGATTTGCAAATATTTTGTACCATTCTCTGGCTGCTTTTTCATTCTTTTAACAATATTTCTCAAAGAGAAGTTTTTAATTTTTATGTTCAATTTACCTTTTTAAAAAACAATCATGCTTTTGATGTTATATCTAAAAATATCTCTGCTTAATTCAAGGTTATGAATAGTTTCTCTTATTTTCTCCAAGAAGTTTTATAGTTTATATTTTATAATTAGGTCTATAATCCATTGTGAGCTAATTTTTACATGGTATGAGGTATAGATACAAGTTTTTTATTTTTACTTTTTACCTATAGATGTAGAGTTGTTCCATATCATTTGTTGTAAGACTACCCCTTTTCCACTGAATTGCCTTTGCAGCTTGGTGAAAAATTGATTGACCACATCTGTGTGCTTCTGTTTCTGGGCTGTCTGTTCATTGCATTGACCTATTTATTCATTTGGATGCAAGTCTTGACTACTGTAGTTTTATAATGTCTTAAGATCCGGTGACATTAGTCCTTAAACTTAGTTTTTCTTATTGAAAGTTGTTCCAGCTTTTTGAGGTCCTTTTGATTTCCATATGAATCTTAGAATCAGTTTGTCAATTACTACAGAAAAAATTCTGCAATTTTGAGATTATGTTGGCACCATGCACAAATTTTGGGAGAAATAACATCTTGACAATATTGAGTCTTTTGACCCCCTGTCATGGTACATCTCTCAGTTCATCTAGGCCTTCTTTAATTTCTCTCAACAATGTTTTGTAGTTTCCAATGTGTAAATCTTACCCATCTTTTGTCAGATTTATCATTAAATATTTAACATTTAGTGCTACTGAAAATGGTACTTAAAAGTTTTTTTGAAGTTGTGGAGAACGTATATTCTGCATCTGTCAGGTGTAGTGTTTTATAAATGTCAATTAGCTCAAGCTTGTGGATAATGATGCCATGTCTTCTATTTTTTTTTTTTTTTTTGAGACGGAGTCTCGCTCTGTCGCCCAGGCTGGAGTGCAGTGGTGCAATCTCGGCTCACTGCAAGCTCTGCCTCCCAGGTTCACGCCATTCTCCTGCCTCAGCCTCCCGAGTAGCTGGGACCACAGGCGCCCACGACCATGCCCGGCTAATTTTTTGTAGTTTTAGTGGAGACGGGGTTTCACCATGTTAGCCAGGATGGTCTCAATCTCCTGACCTTGTGATCCACCCGCCTCAGCCTCCCAAAGTGCTGGGATTACAGGTGTGAGCCACCGCGCCCGGCATGTCTTCTATTTTTAACCGATATTTTTGTCTGATTGTCTTTACTGATGTGTTGTTCATATTGTGATATGGTTTAATTCTCCTTCTAATTCTTTTTTCTTTTTGCCTTTGCTTTTGGTGATTTGAAGCTCTGTTATTAGGTACACACATATGTAATTATGTCTTTCTGATGAGTTGAGCCTTTTAACATTATGAAATGTCTGTATTTCTGGTAATACACTTTGTTTTGAAGTCTATTTTTTCCTGATATTAATAAACGCACTCTAGTCTTAGTTTTGCGTGGTACATTTACTATCAACCTATTTGTGTCTTTATATTTAATATGGATCTTTTGTAGACAGTATATAGTTTTTTTCTTGATTTTTCATTCTTTTTCTATCAGCCCTTTTACCCCCATTCTTCATAGCACACTTTTAATGTGTCTTATATCTACATTGATTACCTACCCTATAAAAGAATATAATAATTTTTGCTTTTAACAGCCCTATGTATTTTAAAGAAATTAATAGTAAATTAATAATCACTTCATTTACTATTTCTGAAGCTCTTTATTCCTTTCTGAAGTTCCCTGTTTCCATAAGGTATAAATGTTCATCCTGAAGAATTTCCTTTAACATTCCTTACAGTACCTGTCTGCTGCACATAAATAGTTTTTTAAATCTTAGTTTTTAAATCTTTGTTTTGCTTTCACTATTGAAGGATATTTTAATGATTTTAGAAATCTAGGCTGACAGTTTATTTTCATTCTGCCCTTTAAAAATCTTGCTGCCCTGTCTTCTGGCATCTAAAAATGCTGGTGAGAAATCAGCAGTGATTTAAATCTTCGTCTTGTGTGTGTCACCTGTCATTTTTACCCGGCAGCCCTCTCTTTTTATCTTGATCTTTGGTCTTCGGCAGCTTGACGTTAATCTTCCTAATTGTGGTTTTCTTAGAGTGTATCCTGCTTGTAGGTTTTCTGAGATCCTTGAATCTGAAAATGTGTATCTTTCACTACATTTGGGGAATTATCTGCTACTGTATCTTCAGATTTTTTTTCTGCTACTTTTTTTCTCATTTCTTCTTCTGGAGCTCCTGTTACAGATATATAAGCCTTTTGATATTGTCCCATAGGTTCCTGAGGTTGTGTTCATTTTTTAAAAAATTTCCCTCTTTTCTTCTTTACATTGGACGATTTCGAATGATCTGTCTTCCATTTTAATTCATTTGTCATTGCCATTCTGCTGTTAAGCCAACCCAGTACATTTGTATTTTCAGATATTGTATTTTTCAATGTTAGTTTTTCACTGGGTTCTTTTTAGTAGTTTCTTTTTCTCTGCTAATATTTCTCATCTTTTTATTTATTTGTGAGTATGTTTTCTTTGCTCTGAGCATAGCTGGAATGGCCACCTACAGCCCACATCTGCTCTCTCCGCACTGGCTCCTCAGGGCTTAGCTTGCTTGGTCGTCCTGTTCTTTGAGATTGGGTCACGTCTCCCTGTTCTTCACGTGGGACGTAGGAGGCTCTGGGGTGCACGTTCTCTCAGTGAATGCTGGTGGTTTCCCTTTAGTGCTGTTTGGTTGGGTCTGACTCACATGTGAAGTCTGTCTCCTGGGTGGCAGCCTCTGTTTTGGTTCAGTTCAGTCCTTGGCTGAGCTGCCTTGGGTCACTCCACACCTGGTGATCCTGGTGTTAACCAGTGACGTGACATGGATAGAGCTTATGTACGGAACTTGGGGTTCCTCTTCACGTCTTTTCTCTTTTTAGGGTTCCCCCTTACCCTTCAGTGGATTTTCTGTCATAGTATTAGCCACTCTGTGTGGTTCTAACCTCTGGCTCAAAGCTACAAAATGGGACAGTTCCCTGTGTATATCTCTTCTTACAAGGTTTACCTCCCATCCCTAATTTGCCAACTTTTGTTCATTCTCCAAGATAGGTCATCAAAACATAAAAAAAAAAAAAAATTCTCAAGAATCTCGTCTAGTAGCAGCTTACACGGACATAGCCAAAGTGCAAAACTCCAAACTTCTATTTTTAAAAATGCCTGTTCTCTCTCCAGATATCTTAATGCACTTCACAAATTTTTAAAAACAGAATCAATTGTAACTTTCACTTTCACTTTTAATTCTCATCTAAGATAAATTACCATTTAAATCTAGTTGAAAATCCACACTGATAAACTATTTAATAGGAAATAATATGGGTACTTGCCTGCAATTTAAGCTTTTTCTGATTTCCAGAAAGGCTACAAATGAAAACGTTTGCTCAGACGTTTACTTCGTACCTGAAATAAGAAGGGTGTGGCCCATCTGGCCGCTGTGGCCCTGTTCGTGGCAGGGCTGGTGTCAGTTGTGGCAGGGCTGGTGTCAGTTGTGGCAGGGCTGGTGTCAGTATTCTGGCATCCACGCTGACCTGGGTACTTTCACATGAATTGTCTTCTTGTTTATTAACTCCATAAGGAGGTGTTAATCCCAGTTTTCAGAGGAGGACGTTGAATCTCTGCAGGTTGCACAACACAGCCCAAGGTGTCAGAGGAGGCCAGGAACAGCACTGAGGTTGGAAACCAGGTTTATGCCTCGAAATCCTGCGCCCGTCCCACCACAGGGACTACCTCTCAAACTTCCAGGTTCTAAATCCGTTGGTTTCATTCACCGTATGACAGTTGTAGACAGAAATTTAAAAAACGGAAAAGGTTGCCACAAAACCCTCCTAATTTAATAAAATCTGCGACTCGAGTCTTCTCTTCCGAGTTGGGGTCGGAAGATGGCTCTTTCCCCAGGGATGGAGCTCCTTTCAAGGGACACAGCTGCGGTTCCGGGGTCTGCCCCTGAGTGAGCCTCAGGGTTGGGGGATTCTGTAGTTTGTAGTTTTTGCTCGTGTTTGCATGGAACTCATGACAGAGTTTTACCTTGGCCAGTGTACTCGCTGCTTAGGGCTGTTGTAACAAATTACCACAAAGTGAGTGTCTCAAAACAACAGAAATGTGTCGTCTCACAGTTCTGGAGGTCAGAAGTCTGAGATCAAGGTGTGGGCAGGGCTGGTTTCTTGAGGGCTCTAAGGGACGGTCTGACCCAGGCCTCTCCCAGCTCCTGCCGCCGCCCTGCTGCCCGAGTTCACGTGGCTGCTCTCCTGTGTCTGTGTCTGTGTCTACAGTTGCCCTCTTCTTTTTCGGATAAGGACCCCAATCATGGGATTTAAGGCCCACCTTAAATCCAGGATGATCTCATCTCGAGATGCCCCTCCTAATTACATCTACAAAGACCCTGTTTCCAAATAAGGTCACATTCACAGGTATCAGAAGCTAGGACTTGGGCACATCTTTTTGGGGCCACTCCCCAACTCTGCAGCCATCCAATCTCGTACAATTTGGACAAAATCCATGACAGATGTTAGCGATGAAGTGTGGTCCCTGCTGGCTGCCCATGCCCCCTTTGCTACCCACTTCTCCTTGCTGTGGAGGTCAGTGCTAAGACTCCCTCCTCATGGCGCTGGGGAGTTCTGATGGTGGTCCAGGGCCCTCGCCACCATCACCTGGGCGCTCATGTTGCCCACACAGCAGGCCTCGCCGCCAAAGCCTTTATCCCTCAGACTTCAGGCGGAGAGGCGGCTGCGGTCTCTCCCTCTCCCTTTGTACTCTGGCCACTCCTCCTTGTCTTGGCTGATGGCTCCCCCTCATCCAGCTGTAAGTGTGGCTCCCTCCACGCCCCTCCCCTCTCTTCTCTGCACACCCTCGCCCTGTGTGCTCTGGACCACGCCTGTGCCTCACACACTGCTTGCCCATGGGTGACGCCTGCATCCGCGTCTGACCTCCTTCTGAGCTCAGATGCACGCGTCTGACCTCCTTCTGAGCTCAGATGCACGCGTCTGGCAGTGATTTCATGCTTCCTCTTGGAGGTCTGTCTCAGTCTGCTCAGGCTGCTGAAGTAGAAGCCACTATAGGCTTGTGGCTTAAACAACAGACGCTTTTGCTCACAGTTCTAGAGCCTGGAAGTCCAAGCTCAAGGCATGGCAGATTTGCTGTCTAGTGAGGCTGTATTTCCTGGTTTATACAGGGCGCCTTCTCCCTGTGTCCTCGTGAGGTGAAAGTGGCCCAGGAGCTCTCTGGGTCTCCGTTATAAGGACACTCATCCTATTCATGAAGGATTCGGCACCGAATCACCTCCCAAAGTCCCAACCTTCTAATAGCATCACCTTGGGGGCAAGAATTTCAGCATAGGAATTGGCGGTGGGGGGGGCGGTAAGGGGGGTACAGTTCAGTCCACAGTGGGGTCTAACAGGCATTTCAAATCTACGGCATCCGTGGCTGCACTCCCAACAACCTTCCCAAGCCTACATCCCCTGCTCCTGGGACCACCCCAGGGAGGGGCAGCCCATGCTCTGGCTGCTCAAGCCAAGATCCGGGTACCCTCCGACTGCCCTGCCTCTGCCTCTCACCCTCACACCCATTTGCATTTCCTGATGGTCCAGCCTTGTTTGAAAATGCAGGTTTTATTGTAATTCAGGTATGGCGAGGCCAATGTGTCAGGAGATGATGCCCACTGACAAGAGAGTTTCTTCCCCTCGGTGCCCAAGATGGGGGACTGGAGGGACAGCATGCCACACAGGGCCACAGAGGGCCACACGGGGCCACATGGGGCCACGTGGGGTCACATGGGGCCACACAGGGCCACACAGGTTCACACAGGGTCACACAGGGTCACACAGGGTCACACAGGCCACATGGGGCCACACAGGATCACACAGGGTCACACAGGGTCACACAGGGTCACACAGGGCCACACGGGGTCACACGGGGCCACATGGGGCCATACAGAGTCACACAGGCCACACAAGGTCACACAGGGTCACACAAAGCTACACGGGGCCACACAGGGTCACACAGGCCACACGGGGCCATACAGAGTCACACAGGTCACACAGGCCACACAGGGCCACACGGGGCCACACGGGGTCACACAGGGTCACACAGGACCACACGGGGCCATACAGAGTCACACAGGCCACACAGGGTCACACAGGGTCACACAAAGCTACATGGGGCCACACAGGGCCACACGGGGCCACACAGGGTCACATGGGGTCACACAGGGTCACACGGGGACACACAGGGTCACACAGGGCCACACGGGGCCATACAGAGTCACACAGGCCACACAGGGTCACACAGGCCACACAGGGCCACACAGGGCCACACGGGGTCACACAGGGTCACACAGGGCCACACGGGGTCACACAGAGCTACATGGGGCCACACGAGGCCACACAACATCACATGGGGTCACACAGGTCACACGGGGATACACAGGTCACACAAGACCACATGGGGCCACACAGGGTCACACAGAGCTACACGGGGCCACATGAGGCCACACAATATCACATGGGGCCACACGGGGTCACACAGAGCCACACGGGGCCACACGGGGTCACACGGGGCCACACGGGGCTACACGGGGCCACACAGAGCTACACGGGGCCACACGGGGTCACACAGGCTACACAGAGCCACACGGGGCCACACGGGGCCACACGGGGTCACACAGAGCCACACGGGGCCACACGGGGTCACACAGGCCACACAGAGCCACACGGGGTCACACAGAGCCACACGGGGCCACACGGGGCCACACAGGGTCACACGGGGCCACATGGGGCCACACGGGGCTTCACAGGGCCATGTGGGTAGAGCCCGTCAGGAGGCATTGCAGCTGGGCAGGGCAAGCAGGCTTAGGGCTGGCTCACTGGCTTAGTCTGTGGTTCCACGGGCTCAGGGCACATGTAGAAGCTGCCCCCTGCTGTCCAATACCCGGCCCTGGGGTGGGCAGGGCAGATGGAGAGCGGGAGGCAAGAGCACCCTGGCCTGTTTGGTTTCCACATGGAAAGTGATGTGGTTTGTCTGTGTCCCCACCCAAATCTCACCTTGAATGGTAATCATCCCCACATGTCAAGGGTGGGGCCAGGTGGAGATACTGAGTCACGGGGACGGCCTCCCCCATACTGTTCTCATGGTAGTGAATAAGTCTCACGAGATCTGACGGTTTTATGAATGGGAGTTCGCCTGTACAAACTCTCTTGCCTGCCGCCATGTAAGATGTGATTTTGCTCTTCATTCACCTTCCGCCATGATTGTGAGGCCTCCTCAGCCATGTGGACCGGTGAGTCCATTAAACCTCTTTCCTGTGTAAATTACCCAGGCTTGGGCCTGTCTTTATCAGCATGTAAGAACAGACTCGGGCCTGTCTTTATCAGCACGTGAGAACAGACTAATATGGAAGGTGTGCTCACAGGTAAGCGGCTTCCTGACTCTAGGTGCTAGCCAGGCCTGGAAGAGGTGATGGCTCTAGGGTCAGCAAAGCCCCAGAGTCAAAGCTCGGAACATAAAGACGACTGGGACCCATTCCCTCCTCGCCACACCAGCACCTCCTGCCTAGGGAGTCTCTGGCTTCTTGGCTGGCCCTGGCTGTGCCCTGGTTTTTCATCTCTGTGGCCAGGGGATCCTTCCGGACATAAGTGGGTGGATGGGGCTTCCTTCACTGGGGCCACCAGTGGCACCCACCTCTCCAGCAGGGAGATGCCTCTGGGCCTGGCTGACACTGTGGCCCCTCATTCCTGTCCCCTCTGCCTCATCCCTGCCCTTCCTGAGCGTCCTCCCTGCCCCCCAGGCTGCTGTGCTCTGGCCAGTGGGCTCTTGCCCCTGCTGTTCCTGCAGCCACTTCTTTGGGTCTTGACCCAAAAGTCTGGCAGACAAGCCCTGGGCCCTGCTGTGTGCACAGCTCTTGTGAGCCCAGGCATCCTGCCTGCATCTTAGAGGAGGTTTCATTGCTTGGTACAGAGTAGTTTCCAAGGCACCTCGGTGAGTGAGTTAGACCTTTTTATAGACAGGGAAACTGAGGCACAAGAGACTGACCCGGGTCATAGCCAGGACCAGTGAAGGAAGGTGGTGACCTCCTTCCCAGTCTTTAGGGTCTTTCTTCTGGGCACTCATCCAGCGTCCCAGGTGGAGTGTGCCCTGTGACCGTCCATTTCTGCAGGTGTCTTTCTAGAAGGAGGCTCTGGTTCATAACACTTGGTTCCCAGAATAAACAATTTTTCTCAACTACAGGACATTTGACATCAAATAAGGATTTAGATACTTGACATTGTTTTTATATCCTATTAGGAAATTCTGACTTCATTTACTATATTTTGATAAGCATTCAAAGCCCGCGGTAGTAATTGTGGCAGCAGAGCCAGCACGCTGAAACCGCTTCCATGGAGATGCATCTCACAGGGTCCCAAGTGATGTAAAAAAAACTTGTGTGTAATGAACACAGCATCTCCCTCAGCGGCTGTGTCTGTCCCATTTTCTCTGACTTTAAATATGTGATACTCTGTGGGAAACATGAGCTGAAATGATGATCTCGTCAGTGGGTCTTTGTGAAAACTAAAAAGATTTTTGAAATCTAGAGGCACGCAGCTTTTTTTAGTATTTGAATGCATCTTTCTTCACACTTTGGGTTTGCAGAACAAATGTTTGCATGTAATTTTGCTTCCTAAAATGTCAAAAATAGCACAAATATGAAAACAAGTATTCTCAAAGAGTGATCTTTTGTGGAAAGACTGCTTACAGTAACTCGTTCCAGTTGGCTTTGAAAAATGCTGGGTGGAATTATCTTCACACACTTGGGAACAGGGAGTGTAAGGGAAAGCCCTGCCTCACCGTCTCAGGAGCATTGTGATGAGGGCCTCTTCCTTTCCTGGCCCCCCACAAGCCCCAGCATCTGTTGATCGAATGAGGAAGGTGTATCTCCTATTTTAAAATCATTTATATTGTCTAAAACATAAGCATGGCTAATTGTATGATCGCTTGTGTCATTTGTAAGGAATTCAGCATAAAAAAAAAATTTCTCAGCTGGGCGCGGTGGCTCACTCCTGTAATCCCAGAACTTTGGGAGGACGAGGTGGGCAGATCATGAGGTCAGGAGTTTGAGACTAGCCTGACCAACATGGTGAAACCCCCGTCTCTACTAAAAATGCAAAAATCAGCCAGGCGTGGTGGCACACACCTGTAATCCCAGCTACTCAGGAGGATGAGGCAGGAGAATCGCTTGAACCCAGGAGGTGGAGGTTGCAGTGAGCCGAGAGCTCACCATTGCACTCCAGCCTGGGCGGCAGAGCAAGACTGTCTCAAATATATATACCTATATATATATATATATATATATATATATATAGGTATATATATAAATTTTTTTTTTCTCAGAGTTGCAAAGACAGAGACCTCCTTTGGTTGGGAGGAGGGCAAGTTTCGAAAGGAGGAACTTTGCTGTGGGGAGGAGTCAGTGGCCAGGCCCCACAGAGTCTGACGGCCTCTCCTGGCATCCAGCCTCACCTCCTTCCTAATGATACAACCTGCATGTTTTAGCTGGATGTGTGGCTACCCAGGGTGAAGACTGCATTCCCAGCCTAGGTGTGGTTGTGTGACTAATTCCTGGCAGCACACTGGATGTGATCCCAAGATTGCGGAGCTTCTGGGAAGTGCCCTTGAGTAACTTCCTATTGGCTGGAAGGTGGCTGTGTTGGCTAGAGCTCCAGCATCCATTTTGGCCTATAAAACAACTTCAGGAAGGGAAATCAGGCCAGCAGCAACTGGGGAGAAGGAGTCTGGGTCCTGGACCCTTGGAAGGGCCCTCTCAGTTCTGGACTGGCTGCCTCTGGCCTTAATGAATGGGAGGGGGGAATGAATGGGAGGGAGGAATGAAGTTCTATCTCATTTAGGTGATTATTGTTTTGGATATTTCTGCTACTTGCAAGTACAGCTGATTCTAATGGACTTGCAGGCTCCTGGAGACGCTTGGACTGGAAAAGCAAAAACAAGGCTCATGACATATCTTTGCATATTGAAGTAGATTTAGAAAACCCGTTCAAATACCTCTGAGTACTTTTATTTGCTGCTCCCTCTAACCTCGATTTTGTTTCTCATCCTACTTTCTATCGGACATTTTGACCTGGCCCTTTGCCCTACCTTCCCTTTGCCCTCCCTTCCTGCATGCTGCTGAGCTGTAGCTCTCTCGGGGGTGCCCAAAGACTCCTGCCCTCCCAGCCCCATCTCCCCTGCCCTTGCCTCAACCCTTCCTCCCCACTGAGCCCCCATGGCTAGCTGTCTGCTGACCGTGGGTGCTGCCTCACACTCCAAAGCCCGTCTCCTCCTCAGGTCACCCCTTGGCATCTGACACCCCCAGAACCTTATTCACCTTCTCTGCAGGTCCAGAGCCCAGCAGAGCTCTATGCCACGGCAGGAGAGCGGGAGGCATTTCCTAAGAATGCTGCCTTTGGCTCTGAATTCCCAGGACATTTTGGTTGCATAATATTCATTGTCTGAGAAAAGAAAGAAAAGAGACTCATTTGGAGAATTAAAAAAATTATTCTAGAAAGACTTCATTTAATAAATCCTCATTCTCATTAGTATCTAAGTGGCCCTTTTACTGTCCTAAATAGATGCCAGGGCGGGAACCAGGGTGCAGAGGGCTCTGGCCCTGGCAGCAGACTGGGACTCACATTGCCGCAGGTGGGCCCAGAGGCTTCAGGGAGAAGCTTGTCCCCTTCCATCTCCCCCCTTCTGTGTGAGAAGGCATTGGCTCCTCAGAAGGGCCTCTCACTCAGTTGGATGGTGATGCATTCCCCACTCATGCCTGGAAGTAAGCAGGCACAGCCACTGTGGATGAGTTGCCAGTGGAACCATGAGTGTTCCTGCGTGTGGCCTGCACCTGCACACACGGGCACCTATACACACACTTGTCCCTGTGTGCACATACCTGCACCTGCACACACACCTCCAAACACACCTGCACACACATGTGCACCTCTACACACACTTGGCCCTCTGAACACACACCTGCATCTGCACACACACCTGCATCTGCGCACACACCTGCACATGCACCTACACGCACCTGCACCTATACACAAATTTGCCCCAGTGAGCACACAACTGCACTTGCACACACATCTGCACACACACTTCTGCACACACCTGCACACACACCTGCACCTATACATACATCCCTGTGCACACACATCTAGAGCTATATACATACTTGCCCCTGTGCACTCACACCAGCACACACACCTGTACCTGTGCACACACCTGCACACATACCTACACACACCTGCATCTATACACACACTTTCCCCTGTGTACGCACACCTGCACCTGCACTCACACCTGCACGCACACCTGTTACTCTACACACAGCTGTCTATGTCACCCCACATGTGCACTCTCACCTAAGCTGGAGCAGCCCAGAGGGTTTGCTCATTTGCTCATTAAGTGGTTCTTGCTTGAGCAAACCGGGAAGTCATCTTGAGCGGAAGCACCTGGTCTCTGGTAACAGACTCTGAGAATCACCTGATCTGACCCTTCAACAGTGAGATAATTGTCAAAACAGAACCCTTGTGCATATTTTCAATATGAGTTGATGAGGCCAAGAGCTCTTATTGGATCGGAGGTTTATTTCATAAGCCACTTGATTTTAAAGACTCAACAGAGAGGACATATTTCTTAGTACACTGAGTAAGACATTAACATTTGTCTTTGATGGAGGACATTTGAGCCAGGATTTTGCAAACATAATTGGTTTGCAGTCCTTGACTCCTTGGAGTGTTTGTGTCAGTTGGGATTGAAACGGCATATATTTAACTTTATCAGTATGTTTTTAGAAGGATCTTCATTTAGAAAACGCATTGATAACCCAGAATGAACATATTTTTGCAGTGATATTCTTTAAGCTGAAAATGAAATATTTGCTTCTACACCATTTAGTTGTGCCAGTCGCCTTTGATTTAGCAGATAATTTTGCTCTGGCTAAGTTGCTCTTTTAGGCAGACGTTTATATGGGCGATGTTTTCCAGCAATGTGTTTAGCAATTCTCCTTTTCTCCATGTTCACATTTAAAGGATTGTCTTAGACACCCATTTGCAGCCAACATGATCCCTAAGCTGGGACAAATGCAACAAGTCAGGCCCTTCTGTTCAGGAAGTTACTCGTCGTGACCCGGGAAGGCAGTGACACAGGGAGTGACAGGGCTCTGGGCTCTGCCTGTGATCTTGGGAAGTGACTCGGCTTTTCTGCTTCACCTTCCATCCTCTGCAAAGCAGGGGCGAAGTGGAACTTACCTGTAGGACCGTGGAGTCTGGAGGGAGCGCAGCTGTCCGGAGACCGGGCCTGGCCCACAGCGCCTGCTTACTCCATGCTGATGTCTCAGCACGTGCGTCATGTTCCATTCTGGAGTCAATCATCTTTCATGAACATGTGGGAAATTTTGGGGTGAGCAGGGGCTCATCACCAGATCTAGGTAGGGTTTGAGCTGATGTGACTGGTCAGCTGGAAAACATTGATTATTTTATGGGGGTGAAGAACCAGCCACACTTTTTACGGTGTTGGATCTCAGATTGCAAATTGTGTTTTGTGAAAAGCTGGGAATTTCAGCTTCAGCTACTGATTAAATTACCACAAAAAGGCATTGTCAATTTAGGGTATTTCAGTAGAACTCCAGGTTTGAATATTTCTGATTTCTAGAGGAAGAGACAGCATATTGTGTCTTGGACAAGTTAACACCTTCTTTTTGAGCAAATTATTTCTTCTATATTCACAGATGATTCAGAATTAGATGGACCCAACAATGATGTGTCCTCAGTTCTTCATTTTGACAGTTTGGGTTTGTTACTGCTCAGAGCACACAGTATTTCTCTGGACATACATCCCTCGTACATCTGCATAGTGACAGGACTTTAATGTATCAATGTGCACACATCGGGCACTACAACCGGAGGCTGTCCACTCTGCTCTGTGGCTACCCCTGCCCTTCAGGGTCTCCCGGGAGACAGTGGCACCGTAGGGTGTGGGGCAGGCACCAGGACTCAGCAGCCAGAGAGGCCTGTGTTCAAACCCCCATACTGTTTTTACCACTGGGATAACTTTGGAAAGGGATTTCCACTTTTAAGCCTCGGTGTCTCCTCTATAGAAAGGGGCTAATAAGAAGACCTGTCTTCAGGGCTATTGGAATAGCATCGTGGTAGAACGCTGTTACTCAACAGTCACTGTCATCATTAGCTCCCTAAGTGTGGATCTCCTCTAACCTAAACATAAAATTCTGGTCTTTCTCCCTTACTGTGCCAGCAAAGGGAATGTACTCTTCACCACCCATCAGGTTTGAAGCCCAGGCTTCTTCTCGTCTGGGAGTCTGCTTGGTGCTTGTGGCTGAGCTCCTCCAGTACCTTTGTCAACATGGTCTCCTGACAGTGGTGCTCTCCAGAAACCAAGTGCGCTGGTGTTCTGCTGTCTTTTTCTTATTAACCATGCAATCAGAGAATGTTTCAGTGGTTGGTATCATGTCTTTAAAAGTGATGCTTACTTTTTCTTTTTTTTTTTTTTTTGAGATGGACTTTCGCTCTTGTTGCCCAGGCTGGGGTGCCATGGGGCGATCTTGGCTCACCGCAACCTCCACCTCCCGGGTTCAAGCGATTCTCCTGCCTCAGCCTCCCTAGTAGCTGGGATTACAGGCGCCTGCCACAACACTCGCCTAATTTTGTATTTTTAATAGAGATGGGGTTTCTCCATGTTGGTCAGGCTGGTCTCGAACTCCTGACCTCAGGTGACCCGCCCACCTCAGCCTCCCAAAGTGCTGGGATGACAGGCGTGAGCCACCGCACCCGGCCAGTGATGCTTACTTTTACTGGAACACGTTAGCTGGCGTCTGAGTGTCACAGGGATGCTGTGTGGCAGCCAGCCTGGTGCTTGAGTCACAGCTCAGCTCTGCTTCTCAATTCTCATTCCGTCCTTGTTCCCTGGAGTCCTGCGGGCGTGGCTGCTGCTGGATGTTGTCTCTTCTTTGGTAGCTGTCAAAAGAGATTCATGAAAAAAGTGAGTAGGTAAATGGCCCAACTACCTTATTGACCTGTAACCCTAGGAAATAAGCTGGGGTGGTTGGGGGCACAGGATCCTCTAACGGAGACCCCAGGGACCCAGGTGTGTGTGTATAAAACCAGCCAACAACAAATCAATCTGTAATAGGCAAGAAGACCTAAGGAATTGTTCTCTTTTCCTTTTTTAAGAAGAACGCTGGGAAAGCGATGCACGTGGCAAAACGGTGTGATGGGAGGGGCTGATAAACGGTGTGATGGGAGGGGTTGATAAATGGTGTGATCAGAGGGGCTGATAAACGGTGTGATCAGAGGGGCTGATAAACGGTGTGATCGCAGGGGTTGATAAACGGTGTGATGGGAGGGGCTGATAAACGGTGTGATCAGAGGGGCTGATAAACGGTGTGATCGGAGGGGCTGATAAACGGTGTGATCGGAGGGGCTGATAAACGGTGTGATCAGAGGGGTTGATAAATGGTGTGATTGGAGGGGTTGATGGTGTGAATGGAGGGGTTGATAAATGGTGTGATTGGAGGGGCTGATAAAGGTGTGATGGGAGGGGCTGATAAACGGTGTGATGGGAGGGGTTGATAAATGGTGTGATCAGAGAGGCTGATAAACGGTGTGATGGGAGGGGCTGATAAATGCTGCACAATGTTGCCTGTTATTCTACATTGTCGCTGTTTCTCAGAAAGTGCCCTCAGGCGATGACACTCAGAGCCCTCCTCACTGCAGGCCACAGGTGTCTCCCTGGAGAACTGCAGAGGGGGTCTACGGCACGGACCCTGCCCGTGTCACAGGCATACAGAAGAATCCGTGCAGTCTTCCCAATGGGCGGGATCCTGATGAGGGGTTGGTTCTTCTGAAGCAGGAGCAGCTGAGCGTGCAGGGAGACTGCTGACCGTCCTGCTCCAGAGTCTTCCGCAGCCACGGTTGCCTTGAGCAGGCAGAAAGAAGAAATATCCGAAAATGGGACTCCTTGCACAGGAACCCACATTTGCAAATGGGACAGGTCCACCCCAGAAGGGTGCTGAGCAAGCTTACATGTCTGGGACTGGCCTGTCCTGCTGTCTGAGGGGTCCTTTCTCAGGGCCAGGCTCAGTGGGGAGAGGACGCTGGGTGGGCTGCCTGCAAGGGTGGGCCAGTAACGGTTGGGCTGCCTGCACAGGTGGGCCGGTGCAGCACCCAAGCGGATAGCCTGCTCGTTGGAACAAAGAGTCATCTAATTTGTTTCAAGTTCACGTGTAAAGAGACACGGCGACTTTAACGCTGAGAGGGCCAGCGTTCTTCAGACGACGCATCCAGAAATCATTTCTTTCCTTAGAACTGAATTCTGCCTTACGATAGGAACTCGGTAAAATCTGTGAGCAGAAGACTTGCAAACTTTTACTCTTAACATCTTTGCAATGGCCATTTCTCCTTTGGGTCCACCTCTCAAGCTGCACTGCACATAACATGTTTCCAGCCCCAACGCAGGCCGCCGTGAGATCCACCAGGTCTCGGCAAGTCAGTGACAGCTCCAGGCAGTCTTCCTCCTGGGTGATGCAGCTTTGAAACACCTGCCATCGGTTGCCATCTCTTTCCTCATTCTGCGTAAATATTCCATTTCATGTCGATTTAGCATTTGTGATTGTGTACCGTTTTTCTTAAAGAAAACCCCTGAAGTTATCTAAGGCCCAGGCCCTGTGAAACGTGGACCAGAGTGGGAGCGGATCACGGGGAGCCGCCACCTTCTCCTAGAGTCCCTGCGGCTTTCAAGGATGACAGCCCTGGGCATGTTCTGCAGAGGCAGAAGGAGACAGTTTTTGAGGGGGGCAGGGCAGGGCGCTGATGGAGCCTGCCGGCCTCAGCCATGGACCTGTGGGGTCGCCTTCCCAAGGCCAGCACCTCTGCTCTCCAGCCACATGGCCATAGGCCGGCTGCTGACTTCGTGGGTCCTTAGTGTTCTCATTTGGAAAATGGGGCATAAGAGCTGCTTCGTGGGGTCATGGGAATGTCAGAAGCCCCTGCCCAGCGTGTGGCACTGAGCATGTGGGTGGCTTTCTCCCTCTGCTCCTGGGCCTGAGTGCTGTCAGGAGTGTGACCAGCACCCTGTCCCTTTTGTCCCACATCCTCCACCCCTACCTACGGAGATGGTCATCCTGTCCCCTTGGGCTTAAGATGGCCTTGGGCTTGCATTTAACCTGAGTGTGACTCTTCCCAGGTGAGAATGCGGCTCTACAGAAAATGACGGCTCCTGGAAAGGATCTTTGACCTCTGACCTCTGCTCTGCTCCTGCCCCAGGGCCTTTGCCCCGCTGCCTCTCCCACAGGAGGTTCTCAAGGCTCATGGACTCCCACTGTCCTTGCTAAGACCAACTCTGGCTCCACCCCACCCTGTAGGCTCCCTGCCTTTTCCCTGGGGTCAAGCTGTTTCTGTCCCCACTAGAAATGGGCCCTATGCAGGCAGGGATGAGGGCTCATCCCTCCGCAAATATCAATGGAGGCCATGAGCTCAGTTTTAATAACACGAGTTCTTTCTTTAGAAGTCTGCACAACGGCCCCGTCTTGTGCCTCTTCCTTACCACCTGGAATGGGAGTCTCATCGCTACACCCAGGAGAACAAACATCATGAGAACTGGGGCTGAGGAACACAGCTGGGGGTGGACATGCAGCACAGTCACTGCCCTGGGGAACAAAGTTTCCCTCTGCAAAGCCATCCAGGCTGTCCTTGCCCAGCCCCAGGCCCTCTCATTCACTTATTTGCTGCGCCTACTGTGCCTGTCTGTCTGCCTCCCCTGCTAGACAGCAATCCCCCTGAGGGCAGGGCCTGGCCATTAGCAGATGCACAGCCAGTGCCACTGAATATCGGGTTAGAAAGTGAATGAGTCTGTCCGGGTTATAAGGAGATTTGGAAATAGAAATGGTGATGGTTGCACAACATCATGAATGCCACTGACGGGTAACTCAAAGATGGCTAAAATGGCAAATTTTATGTTATACATATTTGATATTCCATAGTTCATAAAAACCCAAAAGAAGGAGTGACTAAATGTGAAAAGTGTAACCTTAAAGTTAAAAACTAGGAGATTTTCTTAATGCCTGAGATAGAAAAGGATTTCTTAATAACTAAAAGCATAGAGAAAAACATTGGCAAATTTAAACAAGGCAACATTGTTAAAGTCACCATAAACCAATGGAAAATAAAAGCTGTGAACTGGCCAAATAGTAGATACAGTGAATAAAATTGGAAAAGGATTGGCATCCACAGACTAAAGAAGTTCCTCATAGCTGTAGGAAAGCAAAACACCAAAAAACAGGCACAGCTAATGAACAGGAGACTCTGAGAGGAGACCCACCTGGCCACGGAGACCGGGCACCCGCCGTGCTGGAGATGGCTGGGGTACCGAAGCTGCAATGGGCGCCCAGCCTGGAGCTGGCTGGGGTACCAGAGCTGCAGCGGGTGCCCCGCTGGGGATGGATGCACCTCTCTCCCCTCGACTGAGGAAGGGAGCAGGTCTGACCAGGCCTAGAGCCCGTGACTGCCGGGCAGTCCCACTGAATACAGAGACTGCCTACTCAGGAAGGCAATTTGCAAATCGTCAGTGAAGGAAGCTGCGAGGCTGAGATTCAGGAACAACACTTGCAGGAATATGCCCTGGAGGAACTGACACTTGAGAAGAATTTTTATTTTGGAATTGTGAGAAACTGAAAATGTCCATCTGCAAGGAAAGTGATAAATGAAGTGGAAGGAGTGATAAGAGTTTTGTACAGTAGTATACGGAACACTCAGGCGAGCCGGATGCGTAACCACAACCGCCCGCACCTGCTCCTGTTAGCAGCATCACCGCGCAGCCCAAGCCCGACAGTGGGATGGGGATTACTTTAGAGGCCCTGCAGTAACTGTGTTGTGCAACCAGAGAGGACAGACACGGGTTCTGGGGGACTTTGAAGGCAGCGCTTTTCAGCAGGGGCTCTGGATCTTCGTAAGAGATGGAGTAGAGATGGCAGAGAAAATACCACTTGGAAAGAAGGAGCAATAGCAGATAAACCCTGTGTGGCTGAGCCTGGGGATACGGTGCACAGAAAGGGAACCGGGTGACCTGGGGGGCCCTCAGGGTCTCACACGCCAGGTTGGGTGGGACTCGGGAGCAGGACTGAGAGGGGTGAGATGCTGAGATACTTCACAAGTGTTCAATTATGACTTTGAGTTTTACCCATTTAGTTTTGTTATTTGACATTTAAATGATGGTTTTATATTTTTATTGTAATTTTGCTTTTTTTCAATTCTATTTTAAATTTCAAAGTAAAGTCATTTGCCTAATAATAAGTCATTTTACTGCTAACAGCATTGATAGGCATCTGGTTTTAGCTTCAGTTTGCAGCCAACCCTTTCGCTTTCAGAGTGAGGCTTCAGTTCATTGGCGCGGTTGCGTCTGGCGGCATCAGCACCTCTGTGACAGGCGGCCTTTCTCTGGGCTTAGAGTGTCAGCGAAGGGATTATTTCAGGCCGACACTTGGCATGGAGAGTTGTCAGGCAAATGCATTTTTGAAGAGTTGGATTTGATCTCAATTATTCCATTTGGCTTTGTGAAAGGAGAGGGAGGGAAAACAGTTTACCCGGCTTCTGGCTCTGTCATATTTTCGTTTTAAATCTAAAGGCAACGACGCTGGCAGGCAACCAGCTCTCGGTGTGGACTGACACTTCAGCTACTCTGGGAAAAGCAACCTCATTCAAACAAGCCAGAGCCTTAGTAGCAGCCACCCCACTTTCCCGCCGGGCTGGGCCGCGATGCTGACCCAGCGACACACAGATCCCTTGTGTTCCCGCTGGACGCTGGCCTGGCGGCGGTGGCCTATAGGGCAGCTCCTCGATGTGTGAAGCCAGCACAGCCCTGGAAATCCCGTGCAACAAAAAGCCTCTGTTCCACCCAGAAGAGCCCTGAGCAGAGAGGGCCCTGCCGAGGCCTGCCGCGATGGACTCACAGATGGGCGCCTGGAGAGAGCGGGCTTTCATTAGGTCAGCCCAAGGGTGGGGGGAGCAGACAGCACCGCTGGGCTTGGCTGGGGAAAGAGGCGCCCTGAACCTGGAGGAACTTCAAGAGTTTACAGGATGCTCAGGAGCCTCCTTCACTCCGCCTTTTCTTCACGTCCTAAAGTGCATGGAGCTGGTCTTCAGTTTCCAGGCAGTGAGCATTGGCCCATGTGGGCTCTCCTCTGCCAAAGAGGGTCCTGAGAGGACCCCCACAACTTACAGCCCCCACCGCTTAGAGCCCCCACCGCTTAGAGCCCCCACGACTTAGAGCTCCCACCACTTAGAGCCCCCATGACTTGTAGACCCCATGGCTTGGAGACCCCATGGCTTAGAGCCCCCACAGCTTAGAGCCCAACCACTTAGAGTCCCCACCACTTACAGACCCCACAGCTTAGAGCCCCCACCACTAGAGCCCCCACTACTTAGAGCCCCTACGACTTGGAGACCCCACGACTTGGAGACCCCATGGCTCAGAGCCCCCACAGCTTAGAGCTCCCACTACTAGAGCCCCCACCACTTAGAGCCCGACCACTTAGAGCCCCCATGACTTAGAGCCCCCCATTCCTTTGGATTTTGGGGAGTTGCCCCGTCAGCTCCCAGTCTTTGTGGCTCTGTAATCTGAGATGTCCGAATGATCCTTTGATAGAAAAGCCCAGCCCTGCGGTTTCCTCTGCAGCCCATTGATGGGGGAAGTGGGGTCCCGCAAGGCTCTGGTGGGCCTGGAAGCTGGGCCTGCTGAGCCATGGGGCTATTCTGATCACCTCCTTCCTCTCTGCCCTATTGATGAGGGGGACCCGCTGCCCTCAATAGCACCAGATGCCTGAGTGCCCAGCACCCAACCCCGGACAGCTGAGAGCGACAGCAGGCCATGGTCACAGGTGCTGATGTGCTGGTGGAAGGCGGCCCACTCCACTCGGGGACAGGGTGGGCTCTCAGGGGCTGCATGGCCTTGCAGTGACCGCCCACAGGGTGAGGGGACCCTGGCTCTGTGGGGCTCGGGGCAGGCTGTTGAGAGAATCCTGTGGGCTGGCAGGGATCTGAAGCCCAGAGGGCTGAGGACCGGATGGGTGCTGCTGGTCCCGCTAGTGGAGGAACTGGCAGGGTGGGGAATCTTTCCCCCTGGGGGGGCACATCCTATGAGGACAGCAGCTCCCAGGAGGCCTCCAGAGGCTGGGAGGCCTTTCAACACGAGGATCTTACTGGCCAAAGCTGCTGCTCAAACGAACGCTCCGAAAGTCTCAGCAGGTGAGAGCGCAAGTCTCAGTGCCGGAAACTGCTGTGCTGGGGGTGAGGGGGGGTAGACCCAAGGGCAGCCAAGGGCTTTGTGGGGGCACCTGGGGCCCAGGGGCACAGGAAGAGCCATGCCCCACATCCAGTGCCCCCAGGTGTAATCCCGCTCCTCATGGCCCAAAAGGTTTTATGCGTGGGTGGGTTTTAACTGGGTGTCTGGAAGCAGGTAAAGTTGTGTCTGAGCTTGGTAATGAGAGGAAGGGTGAAAGGGAGGGACATCTTGGAGGAGACATGCCTGATGCAAAGTCTTTACCAAACAGAAACTCCACAGGCCTGACCATACCTGACCAGGGCACAGGGCAGCCGAGGCCAAGGGACAGGTCCTGGTTTGGGGTCACTGTGTGTTCTTGATCAAGGCATTGGGTGTTCAGCACCTCATCTTCCTTCTCTGCAAGGTGAGGGGCTTGGTCCCTCAAAACCCCAGTGCATTTACGAATTTTAACTATTCTACAAGGCTACGGCCAACACGTGTGCCTCCGAGTCAGCCTGAAGGCAACACGCGGGGAGCCTGGCGGAAAGCAGCCGTGTGGCCGAGGGCGGACGCATGCCGGGAAGAGCCCCTGTGCTGCGTTCATTAAGTTGTGATGGTGGCTTGTTAGCAGCTTGTTTTACTTCAAGATACTTCACTACATAAAGATTTTCAATTGTAAGATAGATTGAGTTGAAAACTGACTTTTCTAAAAACAAGGATTATTCCACATTGCAGAAATGATCCTCAGCTTCAAAGTTTTGTTTTTTAATGAGTGCACCCTTTAGGCATTTGGCACGTCTGGGCTCCAAATGCTTGTGTTCGTCCTGCGGACCTTGCAAAACGCACAGTGCCTCATGTCTCCTTCTGAACCTGGTCTGGTGTGAGCAGTGAGGAGGGAGTGTCTCAGGCTCCCATGGGGCTGAGGATGGGCTTGGCGATGTCCCTCAGCCCACAGAGACAGAGACGCACCCGGAACCTCCAAGCCATGGGTCTTGTCTGCAGCTGGGCCAGGTGGGGTGCACCTGCCAAGGGAGCCTCCAGGGTGGGTGCTGGCTGGCCGTGTGCCCTCTTCACACACAAGGGCAGGCCAACTTGAGTGGAACCGTGTCTGCACGCAGTGCTGTCTCTGCCCCCAGCAGCTGAATGCCACCTGCTGAGCTAATATTTGCTGAGCCATCGAGTCATGGATTCCTTCCTGACAACGTTGCTTAAGTGTTTATCTGAGCAAGAGCTTGGGTCAAGGTTGCCCTCGTCTCCCTGCCTCCCTCTGCAAACACCATTCAACTGCCAGCAGTGCCCTTGATGTCCCGTGTCCAGCTCCTCTGAGGGTGGTTTCCTGGCTCATAGTTGCCCAAAGTACGGCATTCCTTGTGGTGAACCACAGGGCTGGCCCAGGCTTCTTAGAGGTCGGAGGAGGAGAAGATGCCACGTCCAGCAGAAAGAGCTGCACAGTGGCGGCCCCGCATCAGAACGGCAGCTGTGGGGTGGCTGTGGAGCAGGGCACTGGCAGTGCGTTGTTTATGATGAGCTCTGCAACCAGTGGCTGTGTCTGGTTTTTTTTCTTTAATGGAATGAAGCAAACACAGGAGTCCCATGTCCCTGCAAGGACACAGTAGGGGTCTGGGTGATTTAGGGCCCTGGTGAATTCACACCCTCCAGGACACGAAGCCCTGTTTTCTGCACCATTTTACTGATGAGAAGCTTGAGGCTAAGAGAGGCCACTGGAGCAATCCGAGGGGAAGCCGGATCAGTGCTGAGCCCTGCGGGCCTCACCTCCCAGGCCACAGCCTCCCTTACCATCTCTCCAACCCCAGCCGAGGCCCTGGGTCCACCCCATGTCCGGGTCATGCTCCAGGAAGGGGTCAGTGCTGATCTAGAGCCTGGCGACAGAGCCCCTGGCCCGAGGCCTCCAGGAGGAAGTGTATCTCCAGCTTGCTGCCCATTGGCTGAGGACAGCGGGCCAGGGCATGAATCCCACGTGCACACAAGTGCTGTTCTGCTCTGTGCTCCATGAACACAGGTGCCCCGAGCGCCTCCGGAGCGCCAGTGCAGAGTGCGGTTCTGCTCTGTGCTCCATGAACACAGGTGCCCCGAGCGCCTCCCGAGGGCCACGTGCGGAGCGGGCAGTGCCAGATGGGGCCCACCGCTGTCCACAGGGCTTGTGGAGGTGCTGCCGTGCCTCCCGGATGCCCTGTCTGGGCCTGCACCCTTGCGCCGAGCTGAGGAGGCTGTGTGCCTATTTGGGAGGTGCCTGGGAGGTCACAAGCACAGCCTGTGGGTGGCCCAGAGCCAGTGACTGACAGTGGCGGGTGCCATGGCCACCCTGGCCTCCCCAGGGCCAACAGTGGGGTGCGGGTCACTGCCCAGAGCCCCCGGGCACCGGCTGACAGGGACCCCCTCCTGATGCCTGGTCCTGCCCTATCCTGCTCGCCTCGCCCCTCACCCTCAGGTTTCTCCTGCAGGAATCCCCATGGGGGTGCTGGCTGCTGAGGGACGGAGCTTCCCTCCTGGTGGGGCTACAGGGTGAGGAGGGCTTCGCATGGCGGAGGCGGCAGAGGGAAGGGCGCTGTGAAGGCCCTGGCAGCGTGAGAACAGGTTCACGGGGTGGGGGGGCATTGGAATAAATGGAAGAAGAACCGATATGATACAATATAGTGCTTTAAATTATGCACCTGCAGCACTTTTATGACATGGAATTGTCTTAAGAAAATACTACGTGACAATGAAGGACGCAGAACTGTGCGACTCAACCCTGAGTAGACACGAACACAGAGGAAAGTCCCGGAAGGCCTGTGGCCATGGTTTTCAGTTTCTTCCTTTCCCTCAATGCCTCTTCCAGTTTTGTAGGGTTAGCACGCATTGCTTTCATAAATAAATACAAAATAATAATGTGTGACATAGAAGGTTCGACTTCTTGAAATGTTGAACTCTAGGTAACTGTTTGACTCTAAACTTGTTTCTGGAAATGATTTTCCTGTTTCTCATGAACTGCTCAGGTGGGTAGAGGCCACTTACAGTTGGCAAACGGCAGAGGGCCCAGGTGTGGAGCTGTGGCCCAGGCTGGTAACGGGGAAGTTCCTCTGATTCCCAGTGCCTTTCCAGGCACGCCCACCTCCGTGAGTTGTTGAAACCTTTGCGCCTCCTCCTCAGGTGGAGCCCACACTGCACTCCCCTGTCAGCTCAGGTCCTGTGTTTTTTACCTGGGGTGAGCAGGGCCCAGCCCACCGTGTGGGTGAGAATTTGGTGAATTCCCTGTGTGCGGGTTTCTGCGTGCCCCACGTGCGTGCACCAGGGCCAGGTGCTGTTTCACTCACAGCCAGGAGGTCCATGGCCCTGGATGGTAAAAGTGTGTTTCTCCCCAGGGCCTGACTGCCTTGAGATGCTGCCTTCCTCTAGGGGCCTCTTGGAGTGTCTGGCTGGGTCCCTGCGTCCAGCTGGGGACTCAGTGGACAAGTGGGGGCGTGGCGGGGTGGGAGAGAGTGCCGGGGAGCATGGCATCCTTGCCCCCTATGCTACCAGGCAGGAGCAGTCACGTGGTCGTGTCTGAGTGCAAGGGCACAGAAGCCAGTGGCCCTGTGCTGTGGGAGGGAGTTGGCTTGGCCAGCACACTGACTTGTTGCTGCACTGGTGCCCGAAGCATGGCTCCTGATCGGCGTAATAAATGCCGGCTGCCACGGGGAAATGTCTCTCAAAGTGTGTGCATTGCTACATCCAAGAACAAGCCACTTTCTAAGACAAAAGGAGCATATCCCAGGCATTTTAGCAGTAACTGGCCTCACATCTATTCCTATCACATCTGCAGTGACTTCCTTCACTGAAGGCTGGAATCCCTCAAAGTCATCCATGAGGATTGGAATGAGCCTCTTCCAAATGCCTGTTCATGTTGACACTTTGACCTCCTCCCATGAATCATGAATGTTCTTAGTGACATCTAGAATAGTGAATCCTTTCCAGAAGGTTTACAATTTACTTTTCCCAAATCCATCAGAGGAATCACTAACTATGGCAGATACAGCCTTAAAAAACGTATTTCTTAAATAATAAGGCTTGAAAGTTGAAATGAGTCCTTAGGCTGTGGAATGGGTGTTGTGTTAGCAGGCATGGAAAGAACATTCACCTCCTTGTTCATTTCTATCAGAGCTCTTGGGTGACCAGGTACATTGTCAGTGAGCAGTAATATTTTGAAAGGAATCTTTTTTTCTGAGCAGTAGTTCTCAACAGTGGGCTTAACATAGTCAGTAAACCACGCTGTAAACAGACATGCTGACATCCAGGTTTTCTTGTTGCATCTATAGAGCAAGGCAGAGTAGACTGAGCGTGATTTTTAGGGGCCCTGGGATGTTCAGAATGGTCCATAAGCATCGGCTTCCAATGAAAGTCACCACCACACCAGCTCCTAACAAGAGCGTCAGCCTGTCTTTGAAGCTTTGAAGCCAGGCACTGACTTCGCCTCTCTAGCTAGGAAAGTCCTAGATGGTGTTCTTCCAATAGAAGGCTGTCCTATCTACATTGAAAATCTGCTGTTAAGTGCAACCACCTTCATCAATGATCTTAGCCAGATCTTCTGGACACGGAAGGTAACTTGCTGCAGCTTCTCCATCAGCACCTGCTGCGTCACCTTGCGTTTTTATGTTATGGAGATGGCTTCTTTCCTTAAACCTCATGAACCCACCTCTGCCAGCTTCCACTCTTCCTCTGCAGCTTCCTCACCTCTCTCAGCCTTCACAGAACGAAAAAAGTTAGGGCCCTGCTCTGGACTAGGGTTTGGCTTAAGGAAATGGTGTTGCTGTTTTGATTGTCTATCCAGAAAACAAAAACTTTCTCTGTATTAGCAACAAGGCTGGTTCACTTCCCATCATTCATGCACTCTCTAGAACAGCACTTGTGATCTCCCTTAAGAACTTTTTCTTTGTCTTCACTACTTGTCTCACTGGTGCAGGCCTTGCTTAGCTTTCAGCCTATCACAGCTTTCAACCTGCCTTCCTTGCTAAGCTTAATCATTTCTGGGTTTTGATTTAAAGTGAGACGTGGTGGGTCTTCCTTTCACTTGAGCACTCTGCGGCCATGGAACGGTTACTAACTGGGCTAATTTCAATATTGTTGTGTGTCAGGGAACAGGAACACTTGGGAAGAGGGAGAGAGGTGGGGGAACGGCTGACTGGAGGGGCAGCCAGAACACACCAAACATTTATTAAGTTTGTGTCTTATATGGGTGCAGTTCATAGCACCCAAAACAATTACGTTGGTAGCATTGAAGATCCCTGATCACGGATTGCCACTGCATATATAATAATATGAAGAAGTTTGAACTGTGGCAAGAATCACCAAAATGTGACCCAGAGCCACAAAGGCAGCACACGCTGCTGGGAAAACCGCGCCCGTGGAATTGCTCCACGCCGGTTGCCACAAACCTTCGATTTGTAAAAAAAGTAACATCCATGGAGCAAAATCAAGCAAAACACCATAAGACAAAGTACACCTGTACAGCTCTCTATAGATCTACATTTTTAAGTACATAGATCTATATAATTTATATAATACTTACATAATATCTCTATATAGTATATATTAGGTATGCAATATTGATTATACAGAGCTACATGTAGATCTATAAATTATATACATAGCCAATATTTTAAAACATATAAGAATGACTCTTTATAATGGCAGAAGACATAAATGTCTCCTCCTTTTCTATCTATGCATCTGGAACCTGATAGAGAAACCAACCCTAACAAGCTTTCACCGTACAATGGGCCTGGCTTCACTGAATCCTATCTGTGAATCTGGAACCTGACAGAGAAACCAACCCTAACAAGCTTTCGTCGTACGATGGGCCTGGCTTCACTGAATCCTATCTATGAATCTGGAACCTGACAGAGAAACCAACCCTAACAAGCTTTTGTCATACGATGGGCCTGGCTTCACTGAATCTGCATCTTACGTAACACTTACTGCCAGTAGGACCTGCCTAGTGACATTTAGCTGCCCTTCAAGTGGGCTGGCACCAGATGGAAATTGGACATAAGCTTTCGTGAGAGATAGTGTGCAGTTCCTGAGCTTTGTGTTACCAGATACTGTCTCTTCTCAGATGAGGGTCAAATTGAAATTTCATTACAGAAACCACCAGTCGCCACTGTTGAAGTTCAGAAGGGGTCCACCTGGTAAGGAAGGAGAGCACTACTACTCCTGCTGCCCACCTTGCCTAGTTCACAAGACAGGAGGAAAGAGAGAAAGCAAAGAGTTGGAAAGAAACAAATGTAAGATAAATAGCTAGGCGACCTTGGCACCACCACCCAGCCCTAGGAATTAAAAAATAATAATAATAACATCAACCCCTGACCTAAACTACTTGTGTTATCTGTAAATTCCAGACATTGTATGAAAAAGCATTCCAAAACTTTCTGTTCTGTTAGCTGATGCATGTAGCCCCCAGTCACGTTCCCCACACTTGCTTGATTTATCACAACACTTTCACGTGGACCCCTTAGAGTGTAAGCCTTTAAAAAGGCCAAGAATTTCTTTTTCAGGGAGCTCGGCTCTTAAGATGCAAGTCTGCTGACGCTCCCGGCTGAATAAACCTCTTCCTTCTTTTGTTTTTTTTTTTTGAGACAGAGTCTTGCTCTGTCACCCAGGCTGGAGTGCAGTGGCATGATCTCGGCTTACTGCAAGCTCCATCTCCCGGGTTCACATCATTCTCCTGCCTCAGCCTCCCAAGCAGCTGGGACTACAGGTGCCCACCACCACACCCAGCTATTTTGTATTTTTAGTAGAAATGGGGTTTCACCATGTTAGCCAGGACGGTCTTGATGCCCTGACCTCGTGATCCACCCATCTCGGCCTCCCAAAGTGCTGGGATTACAGGCATGAGCCACTGCATCCGGCCAAACCTCTTCCTTCTTTAAGCTGGTGTCTGAGGAGTTTTGTCTGTGGCTCATCCTGCTACACTGGGATGGCCTTTTCTGGATCCATGAAATGAGAATTCAGTGAGTCAACTCTCAGGGTAACAGGATTTTAAGACATCTTCATTTATGTAAAAGAAATCCCGTTCACAAACATTCCATTCTCAGTAACTGTGTTAATTGTAAATGAGTCTTGTACAGTCACTAGAGCAGGCATCACAAAAACATTGGTGCCTCGTTTTCTCATTGATAAATATGCATGAAAGTCGTCTGTTTCAACGATGCAGACAAAGATACAATGTTCCCTAATCCAGGTTACATCTTTTAGCCTGATTGATGGATTATCACTAATTAGATTTTATTCTTAGTTTTGTTACATGCAAATTTATCTCAGTGAAAAATAAACTCAACTAAATACTGTTCTTTACTTGCTCTCTTGGATAATAAGAATGTGGAGGGAAGGGTGAGGTTGCAGTGATGTGAGGATAAGGGGAAGGTGGTGACAGACCTGGACCTGGCAGAGGAGGAAGAGGAGGAGGAGGTGAGAGAGGCCCCTCATCTTCCCTGGTGTCATGCACGTGACCTCAACTCTCAGCTCCTGTGGTCTGGGTGGATCCTGGGTGCACAGAAAGCCTGGGACAGAGGTCCCGGGGACAGAAGGTCCTTGTTTCAGAGGATCCAGGGTGAGTCTGCAGCGAGTTTGCAGCAGCTCACCCAGCACGATGGGGAATGGCAGGGCTGGCTCCCTTTCTTGGGTTGCAGCTTTTCCAGGTCATGACATTGGCTCACTGAGCACAGTTCACACAGAGGAATGGCCAAAGCTCCAGGAACAGGGCTGGGCACTGGGTCATTCCGTGTTTGGGAAGATATCTTTCTTTTCATAAGGAATGTGGCATACATGCACACACACACACACAAACTGATTAACACACATATACACATAAACTAATAAACACATATACACACGTGTACACACTCACATATTTACCAACATATAAACATGCAAACACACACACCCACACACACACCGACACACACGTATATAGAAATTCATAACAGACACACACCAACACATGACCATACATCTACAAACTTATAAATGCACACACACACACGACATACATACAAATTCATAACACAGACACACAACAACACATGACCATACATCTACAAACTTATAAATGCACACACACACAAACACACATCAACACTCATACATACAAATTCATAACACAGACACACACCAACACATGACCATACATCTACAAACTTATAAACGCACACACACACATGACATACATACAAATTCATAACACAGACACACACCAATGCAGTACCATACATCTACAAACTTATAAACGCACACACACACACACCCCAGCAATACATATGTGTTAATCCATTTGTGCTACTATAATGAAATGCTTCTTGCTGGGTAACTGATGAAGAACAGGTTTTTTTCTTGCACAGTTCTGGGGGCTGTGAAGTCCCACATTGAGTCACCAGCCTTCATCCACCCTCCACCCTCGTGACCTAAGTTCCTCCCAAAGGCCTCACCCCCAACACTGTTGTACTGGATATTAAGGTTCCAACACATGGATTTTGGGGGACCCGTTCAGACCATAGCAACATTCATACACACAAACTCTTACCCTTGAAAATTAAAACCCTCACACTGAACTTAGGTCCTGAAACCTCCTCTCTGTTCTAGACTCCACTCAGCTCAGCCTCAGCCCTGGACTTCTCGCTCCTGGGGAGTTCAGTTCCCCGCAGCAGCTCCAGCTGGGCCTCCTCGCCCGGAATGGGCTGGGTCGCTTCGGGACCTCAACATGCTCGGCCATCACCACACTTTGAGGGGTCTCAGGAGGTAGCAGGATGCATCGTGCCATTGGTCATGCAGGTTGCACGTTCCTCAGCCCCTAGAGCAGCGGTCCTAAACCACAGTCTGTGCCGGCCGCAGGCCTGGTGAGCACGGAACAGAGGCAGCTCTCGGGACGAGAAGGAAGCTTTCTGGAAATGCCTCCCTGGCTGAGCCTGGTCAAGTGGCTGCGAGCCCACGCCAGGCAGCTTCCAGGGCCCAGGAAGTGATGCTGCATCGGGGACCCCCCTGTCAGGAGGCTGATGCGGACCCACATGCTAGCTGGCCACATGCGGAAGGGTCTCCGGGGGCTGCTGCCTCATGTCTCTGCCGCTGCTTCTCTGGAGGACAGCCCCTAGACAGGCTCCTGAGATGTGGCCGCTGCTGCTGCTCCCCTCACTCACTGGAAGCGCACGGTCTGCAGCTCACCCCAGAATCCTTGGGTGGGCTTCACCCACAGCCTGTAGAAAAGCCACATGGATTCAAGGCCGTGCCTCTGCACCGTGTCCTCTGTCCCTGAAGGCAGAGGGGACTTGGAGCTGGCCCCAGCATGGCCATCAGGGCTGTGCCCAGGAGCCACCTTCTCACACCCAGTTGAGGGCCTGGTAAAGCAGCACCCCCAGCAACAGCTATACAAAGAGCCCCTCTGGCCAGCCCTGCCCCCCACCTTTCCTTGTGGAGGGTCTTCAAGTCCAAGGTCCTCAGGGGTTTGCTAAGGCCCGTCCAGGGCCCTGCTCTGCAGAAGCAGTCTCCTCCTGTGGACAAGGCTACAGGCACTCACAAATGCCAAAAAGCAGCAGAGCCTGCAGACCACAGAAGCCACGAGCCAGGGCAGCTGCAGGCACTCACCTGGTGACAGGCACCCTGGCCCACCGGCATCCGAGATTCTCCTCCACACCTCCCCCTGTCCTCCGCACCTCCCCCTGTCCTCCTCACCTTCCCCCACAACCCCATCCTCTGGGCTGTGACTTCCCACCCTCTGGGTCCTGGCCCAGTGTCTGGCCTCCCAGCAAGGGGTGAGGTTGAGAGAGGCTGACAGGCATCTCAGACATGAGTCAGCCCATTCAGTTCCTTTTCCAGGGGCCACACTGAGTCGGCCCATTCGGTTCCTTTCCCAGGGGCCACACTCGAAGTCACAAGAGCCTTGATATGTTGCAGTGACCACCTGTTGCCGGGGCTGACTGGCTTGTTACCCTGGCACCTGGAGGCCTGTCTCAGATCCAACCCATCCTGCCCACCACATTTGCTGGACAAACCCTTGTCCCCAAGGAGACAGTGGCCACTGGTCTCTGAGTTTCTCAGGGAGTTGGGCCTGCCCCTTGGGATCTGGAGGCCCCTGCAGCGTGGGGAGGAGGGGCCATCCCTGGTGTCACAGGGGAGCTCAGCAGGCAGGGGAGAACCTCGCAGAGGCTTGGAGCTGGGATGGGACAGGCGACGTGCGGCTCTTCAAAGGCGACTGTGGCTGTTTGTTCATTTCAGAATATCCCTTAAGCCAACTCTCCCCAGCAGGTGAATTATAAAATCAACACAGTGCTTGAAATGTCTAAACCTTTGAAGAAATCCCTAAAAGGACGACATAAAAGTGTTAAGTTTATTTTAATTAATTCCGCTAAATATGTGGATGGATAGAGACCATGCTTTAAGACAACCTCCAGCAAATTAAGGTGAACAGTTCTGCAGAAGAATGAGTATCATGCCTAGTGTATACCTCCGAGGTCCTGGGAGTCCTGGGCACAGGCGAGACCCGGAGGACAAGGGTGAGTCCATCCACAAGGCGGGTCTGTGCGCTGGTGAACTTAGAGAGTGCAGGATGTTCCCGGTGTCGTCTGGATTCCCAGGCTTTGCTTTGCATCTTGCCTCCCTCTGGCCCCTTGCTCCCGGCCTGGCTCTGGCTGCCCCTCCATGCAGCGCCGCCCGCCGTCCAAGGCTGTGAGTGGGGCTGCCTGGAAGAGGAGCCCAAGTCCTCCTCACCCCTTCCAGCCGCCAGCTGGGGGTCCCACCCAACATCGCCCTGTGGCATCTGCCCGAATGCCCCATGGGCGTCCTGCCTCCCTCCACCTGGTGAAAGTTCTGTGAGAGGCGCCCTCCATTCCTGCCAGGCCTTTATCACACCATGCTCTGTGCAATGTTTTTGTTAAATAAGATAACGTGAGCCCTCTCCAAGTTACTTATCCTGCAGGGTGCAGGGTGGCGACTCATGCCCAGGCGAGTGACCTTCACCAGCCTGTCCTGGATTAGCCGGTGACTGTGCAGGATTGTGCAGCTTAGAGCCAGAGCTGCTGTGCAGGGTGCTGCCCCTGAGCCATCCCAGCGCATCCCGGCATGGGCAGGGTCACGGCTGGATTAAGGGGAAGGTGAAGTGGGGTCAGCGCCCTGCCCCCTGGACACACAGCGGGGGCTGCTCCTGGGCATGGCCTTGGGGCGTGAGGTGCAGCTGACTACACACACTGGCCAGGGGAGGACCCCTCTTCACCTCCACACCGCATGCCCCCCCCCACCGGTTTTTCTGCTTTTGCTTCCTGACCTGTTGTCTGCCAGCACACACCCATCAGCTGGAGGGCAGAGGAGCCCTCTCCCCAGTAAGGACTCACCCAGGCCGAGGAGCCCAGGTGGACAGCAAGGTTGCCATGAGCTGGGGCCGTCCTGAGTCCAGTCCAGTCCTCCCTCGGGGCATGTCAGCCTGGTGGGCAGAGCTCCATGCCCTTGAGGCTCACCAGGTTTGGAGGCTGGACAGGTGAAGACACTCTGGTGCCATGTGGCTGAGTGGATATGGCAGGCAGAGCGAGGACGGAGGGAGGGGCACGTGCTAGTGCCAGGAGGAGGCTGCCCATGGCCAAGTGGCCGACACTGGTCTTCCCAGCCAGCATGGAGAGTGCCAGAGGCATCAGGTGGCCCCTGGGGAACACAACTGGCCAGACAACAGGCTGGAGCCAGGGAAGGCCTGGGCGCCTGCCAGGCCACCCTGGAGATTCCTGTCACTGTGGCCTGCACTGCTGCATACTGGGCCCCCAGGGCGCCACGACCATGGCCATGGCCAGCCCCGGAGGATGTCCCCTGTCCTGGAGGCAGTAACCATGTGCCGGGACCCACCTCAGGGTAGGCTGTGTGGGGCAGGGGGTCAGGGCTTTAGATGCAGGACGAGGGGCCCACCTGGCCTCCAGACACACAATTTGGGGAATTCCTCTCGCTCACTGGCTTGTGTGGCTGGGCAGTCTTGTCTGTGTCTTGCCGTGTGGGACGGGACCAAGAACCCTGGGCACCAACTCACCGTCAGCCGGACTCCTCCCTGTAGCTGGCGGTGCGAACCTGACTGGAAGGCACCAGCTGTTGTGATGCCCAGAGCCCGGTTCAGGAGGCCTCTCCACCTTTCTCTCGGGGTCCTGTGCAGTGCAGCCTGACTCTGAAGGGGGCTGCAGGCACGGCTTTCCCAGCACCCATAGCCCAGCTCATTTTCCCCGCCTGGGTGATGCAGGGTGTGTGTGGCTCTGTCTTTTTCGGAAGCCTTGGTGCTGGCCGATTCAGCTCATCATAAAAGGCTTGAAACATTGGTTTGGGAGAGCGCCTGTGGACCTCCCCTCAGACTAAAATAGCAACTTGGGGATTTAGCCCTGTCCCATCGATCCCCAGGCCTACATGTTCTCCTTTCTTCCAATGGGGGTCTAGGGGATTAGAGATTATTAGTTCTAGTGGGTTACACAGTGACCAGCAGCACAGGAGAGATTGGCTTCCCCTTTTTGAAGGTGAACTGGGTCTTTTTTGTCCTTTTTTTAAGTAGCCTAAATAACACATGGCCAACAGGCACAATTTTCACAGACTCTTGACTTATGACAAACATATTTATTTTTTACTGTGTAGCTCTTTTCCTAGTTAAGAGAACTCCATTTTAATTCTAGCTTGTTACCATTAATGGCTGCACAAGCATCAAATTTTAAAGTTACTTGTTTGGGAATTTCTTTTTCTTCTCTTCTAGTTATTATTTTACTTGTATCGCCAAGGAAAGGACCAGTTTTTTATTTTAAAAACGGTGGTTGCAGGGGGCTTGGATGGGTTATAACCCCCATCAGATTGGTCATTTCCTGGGCTACATACCTTGTACTGAGTGACATTATACAAACAAGTTCCTTTTAACGTTCCTGTACATTTATAATAACTATAGAACGAAGGGGCCCAGCCCCTCCACACCTGTTGGTATTTCTTGTCAGGTGGGATGTGAGACTGAGAAAAGAAAGAAGACACAGAGACAAAGTATAGAGAAAGAAAAGTGGGCCCAGGGGACCGGCGCTCAGCATACTGAGGACCCACACCAGCACCGGTCTCTGAGTTCCCTCAGTATTTATTGATCACTATTTTCACTATCTCAGCAAGAGGAATGCAGCAGAACAGGGTGACAGCGGGGAGGTCAGCAAGAAAACATGTGAGCAAAGGAATCCGTGTCACAAATAAGTTCAAGGGAAGGTACTATGCCTGGATGTACATGTAGGCCAGATTTATGCTTCTCTCCACCCAAACATCTCAGTGGAGTAAAGAGTAACAGAGCAGCATTGCGGCCAACATGTCTCGCCTCCCACCACAGGGCGGGTTTTCTCCTATCTCAGAATTGAACAAATGTACAATCGGGTTTTATACTGAGACATTCCGTTCCCAGGGGAAGGCAGGAGACAGAGGCTTTCCTCTTTTACTAATCCTCCTCAGCACAGACCCTTCACGGGTGTCGGGCTGGTGGATGGTCAGGTCTTTCCCATCCCACGAGGCCATATCTCAGTGGGGAGAAACCTTGGACAGTACCCGGCTTTCCTGGGCAGAGGTCCCTGCGGCTTTCTGCAGTGCATTGTGCCCCGGGTTTATCGAGAATGGAGAATGGCGATGACTTTTACCAGGCATACTGCCTATAAACATACTGTTAACAAGGCACGTCCTGCACACCCCTAGATCCCCTAAACCTTGATTCCATACTACACTTGTTTCTGTGAGCTCAAGGTTGGGGCAAAGTTACAGATTAACAGCATCTCAGGGCAAAACAATCACTCAGGGTATAGATCAAAATGGAGTTTCTTACATCTTCTTTTTCTGCATAGGCACAGTACCAGCCTGATCTCTCTCTCTTTTCCCTACATTTACAAATGCCACAGTGAAGAACTTGGTTGCAAACACATTCAGGCTGTGAAAAGAACTCTGTGAGTAAAGTCCTTTCATTTCTTTGCCAGAGTTTTTTTGAGGCAGGTTCTAGAATTGCTGAGTCAAAGGGCAAATGCCACGTAGTTTTGTTAGATGCTGCCAAATCCTCTTCCATGAGGCTGCAACGTTCTGCATTCCACAGTGACGTATGAGAGTCCCTGTATCCCACAGCTTCACAAACAAAGCATGACGGCAAACCTGCACATTTACCAATCACACAGGTGAGGAATTTTATCCTAGTTTCACCTTTGTTTTTGGTTCACATTTTTATTACCAGCTTTTTTATGGTGTAATGCGCAGAAGGTAATGAACACACTCTACCCACAAGCTTCTTCTTGTGCCTTTGGAATCTGCTCCTGCCAGTCTGCAGGGAACCACGGATCTGCTTTCCGTCACGTAGGAGGCGTTCTCGACACCCTCTGTACACAGTACGCACTTTTTAAATTTGGCTTCTCTTACGCAGTGTAGTGACTTTCAGATCTATTCAAGCTGCTGCATGTGCCAATAGTCCACTCCTTCCTAGTGCTGAGGCCCCCATCACATGAGCACAACTGTTTCCTGTGTGTGATGTGTTGTTCTCTGGCTGTGCACTGCCAAAAAAGACATCATTAAAAAGAAAATCTAAATATAATGTAAAACCTGCCTTGCCTTAGGAAAAGTTTTTCTGGCAGTGGCTCACACTTATAATCCCAATACTCTGGAAGGGTGAGGCAGGAGGACTGCTTGAGCCCTGGAATTTGAGACCAGCATGGGCAAGATGGTGAAACCCCGTCTCTGTAAAAAATATAAAAATTAGCCAGGCATGGTGGCTCACGTCTGTAGTCTCAGCTCCTTGGGAGGCTGAGGTGGGAGGATTGCTGGAGCCTGGGAGGTGGAGGTTGCAGTGAGCTGAGATCACAGCACTGCACTCCAGCCTGGGCAGCACGGCAAGACTCTGTCTCTACCAAGAAAAAAACAAAAAATTAATAGAAGGAAAAACAAAAGGTTTTTCTTACCAAAAATACACTTTAAGGAACAAATTTATCATATTAAGTTGGAGCAAAAGTAATCGTGGCTTTTATCATTGAAAGTAATGGCAAAAGCTGCAATTACTTTTGCACCAACCTAATATTATTTTCTAATGACAAACTTGGAAATAATTGTCATTGTTCTCTAAAAAGAACAGTCTAAAAATAAAGAAGCAGCCCACTTACTTCTATGCTAGTTCTTTTAGTATTTGGTTATTTAAATTGGTGGTCCCTAACCTTGTTGGCACCAGGGACTGGTTTCATGGAAGACACTTTTTCCACGGACAAGTGTGGGGATGGTGGGGATGGTTTGGTGATGAAAAGGTTCCACCTCAGATCATCAGCATTAGATTTTCATAAGCGGCGCATAACCGAGATCCTTCGCATGTGCAGTTCACAACAGGGTTCCACTCCTATGAGAATCTAATGCCACCACTGATCTGACAGGAGGCGGAGCTCACACAGTAACGCTCTGACAGGAGGCGGAGCTCACACAGTAATGCTCTGGCAGGAGGCGGAGCTCACACTGTAATGCTCTGGCAGGGGGCGGAGCTCACACAGTAATGCTCTGGCAGGGGGCGGAGCTCACACAGTAATGCTCTGGCAGGAGGCGGAGCTCACACAGTAATGCTCTGGCAGGAGGCAGAGCTCACGGTAATGCTCTGACAGGGGGCGGAGCTCACACAGTAATGCTCTGACAGGAGGCGGAGCTCACACAGTAATGCTCTGACAGGAGGCGGAGCTCACACAGTAATGCTCTGGCAGGAGGCGGAGCTCACAGAGTAATGCTCCGGCAGGGGGCGGAGCTCACACAGTAATGCTCTGGCAGAAGGCGGAGCTCACACAGTAATGCTCTGGCAGGGGGCGGAGCTCACACAGTAATGCTCTGACAGGAGGCGGAGCTCAGAGTAATGCTCTGACAGGAGGCGGAGCTCACACAGTAATGCTCTGGCAGGGGGCGGAGCTCACACAGTAATGCTCTGACAAGAGGCGGAGCTCACAGAGTAATGCTCTGGTAGGGGGCGGAGCTCACAGAGTAATGCTCTGGCAGGGGGCGGAGCTCACACAGTAATGCTCTGGCAGGGGGCGGAGCTCACACAGTAATGCTCTGACAGGGGGCGGAGCTCACACAGTAATGCTGACAGGAGGCGGAGCTCACACAGTAATGCTCTGGCAGGAGGCGGAGCTCACACAGTAATGCTCTGACAGGGGGCGGAGCTCACACAGTAATGCTCTGGCAGGAGGCGGAGCTCACACAGTAATGCTCTGACAGAAGGCCGAGCTCACGGTAATGCTCTGACAGGGGGCGGAGCTCACACAGTAATGCTCTGGCAGGGGGCGGAGCTCACAGAGTAATGCTCTGGTAGGGGGCGGAGTTCACATGGTAATGCTCTAGCAGGGGGCGGAGCTCACACAGTAATGCTCTGACGGGGTGGAGCTTACACGGAAAGGCTCACTGGCCTGCTGCTCACCTCCTACTGTGCAGCCTGGTTCCTAACAGGCCATGGACTGGTAACAATCTGTGGCCTGGAGATTGGGGACCCCTGATTTGAATAATCGAGGACACACTCACCTAGTAAACCATCTGCCAAGAAAAAGGAGGAACTGTTAGTTTTCTCCATTCGTTCTCAGGCACCAACATTAATTTGAACTTAGAAATAAACTACAACAAAGCCAGGCATGGTGGTTCACACCTATAATTCCAGCACTTCGGGAGGCCAAGGAGGGAGGATCACTTGAGCCCAGGAGTTTGAGACCAGCCTAGGCAACACAGTGAGACTCTGTCCCTACAATTACAAAATAAATGAGCTGGGCGTGGTGGTGCACACCTGTAGGCCCAACTACTCAGAAGGCTGAGTCAGGAAGATCACCTGAGCTGCCCAGGAGTTTGAGGCTGCTGTGAGCTGAGATTGTACCACTGCACCGATCCTGTCTCAAAAAAAAAAAAAAGAAAAAAAAAAAAAAAAACTACAAGAACATATCTGGATTTTGATGTAACGGAATACAAAGATTATTACATTTGAGTTTTAAGTCAACAAATATGACTAAAGTCGTAACAGTAAAATATTTTAAATGGATTTGGAAATAAAAGAAAGTTTATTCATTTATATTTAAGAGCTGTGCCCAGTTTTATCATCTCACAAGAATGAAGCAAGGGACAAAGGTAAGTGCCACACTCCCTGGCCACTGGGTTCCTGGCAAGCTCCCAGCCTGGGTGCCAATCTCCCTTCAATGTACTCCTCCTTCCCCGGAGTGCAGAAGCGTATGAAGACAGTTATGACACGGACACATGCATGAGCTATTATACATAATTACAAAAGCTGATTCTGTCATCACTGCATCTTGTCTCATCAGTAGGAGCGAATGGCTGGGGGGACGGTGGCACAGTCAGCCTCGTTGAAAGTTTTGTCGATTACGGGTCTATATTCCAGGGTGACCTTGAAAAGAAGAGTCAGTGGTAAGTTAAGCACAAAAATGTACAAAAAACCATCTCTTGTGTTCCTTTTGAAAAATTTTAACTATAAAAGTAGATTTACAGCATGTGAACTTAAAGGTATTTGCTGCAGTATTTTCCAAAAACAAATTCAAAAATGATCTACATGCGCAACAGGGGACTGTAAATGACGGCAGATCCGCAGAGTGGAACAGAGCAATGAAAATGACACTGTACCAGATTCTCGGTACTTTACAAAAATGCTCCCGTCATGAAAAGTGGGAGAACCCTTGTCTATACCAAGACACTTTATGTTTAAACTATCTACTTCCAGTTTTTCTACTTCAAAGTAAATATTTATATAGGTTGAACATCCCTAATCCAAAAATCTGAAATTCTCTAAAATCTGAAACTTTCTGAGCACCAACATGACATTCAAAAGAAATGTGCTATGGAGTCAGATCTTCCGATTAGGGATGCTCAGACAGTAAGTATAATGCAAATATTCCAAAGTCTGAACAAGCCTGAAATCCAAAACACTTCTGGTCCCAAGGATTTCAGAGAAGGAATACTTAAGCTGTGTATTAAATATGCACACACAGGAAAAGGTAGGCACATATACAAAGAAATTTAAACCATAATGGGTCGTCTCTGGTTAGAGAGCTCTTATTTCAATCTCTTTGTACTTTCTAAAATGAGTATGTATTTCTTGAAAAATCACTAAAACTGGCTGGGGGTGTTGGTTCATGCCTGTTGGGGAGGCCAAGACAGGTGGATCACTTGAGCTCAGGAGTTCAAGACTAGCCTGGGCAATGTGGAGAAACCCCATCTCTACAAAACATATAAAAATTAGCCAGGCATGGTGGCATGTGCCCGGGAGGCTGAGGTGGGAGGATCACCTGAGCCCAGGGGAGGTTGAGGCTGCAGTGAGACGAGATCGAGCCACCACATTTCAGCCTGGGCAACAGAGATGAGACTCTATCTCAGAAAAACAAAAACAAAACAAAAAACCCGAACCCGGAAACATTAAAAACAGACTTGTGCTAAGCAAGTGAAGTGTGATTTCTATACACTATCAGGCAATGGCCTTCATGATAAATCCTAAAAATGACCTACTGCCTGAATCACAGACACACTAGATGATAGAGTCCAAAGGTAACTTCCACAGACACAGCTAAGTGATTATACGACTCTTACAAGCTATGAAAAGTTTAAGGGTAAAAGCTTTCTATCTTCATTATTTCTGAATCTTAATGTCCAGTGGAAATGCCACATGGGTGAATTCTGCTTGTGTGGAACAACCTGCAACCCCCCTACCACACCCTTGCCTAGCTGTTCCCAGGATGCTGCTCACCATGTGTGGAACAAGGCTGCAACCCCCTACCACATCCTCGGCTGGCTGTTCCCAGGATGCTGTGCTTGTGTGGAACAAGGCTGTGACCCCCTACCACACACTCAGCTGACTGTTCCCAGGACATTGTGCTTGTGTGGAACAAGGCTGCAACCCCCCTACCACACCCTCAGCTGGCTGTTCCCAGGATGCAGCTCACCCCAACCCCGCCTCCATTTCTGCCCTTCTCTGCTTGCTGAGTGCCCAGGGGATGCTAAGGGCTGTACCACATCCCCTCAGCTCCCCTGCAGACGCTTCCAGTTGGCCCAGCCCATGGGAGGAGAGGGGAGGGGTCTCTTCTGGGCTCCCTTGGCGTGGGACTGGTTTCTGGTAGTGGCTGTGTGTCCCCACCCCACAGATGTTTACTTTCTTGCTAGGTCCACAATCATCTCCTCCCCTGCCACCAGGCCTTGGACACTTGCTCCTGCCCAGTGACTTCCATCTGGCCCACACCACGGAGCAACCCTTCCTTAAGGCTCCTCTGAACTACCTGCAGGCACTGGATTTTTTCAGTGGTGCCTCAAATCTGTCAGGAGCTGATTTAAATCTGGCCTGCTCCTCCCGGTTCACCATCAGCAAGGCCAACCCGCAGACCTGGGCGGGGCCGTGTGGGTGCTGGGCTGTGGTGAGAACAAGCTCCATACTGACCTTCCCAGTGCTGACGTCCACATAGGACAGGGTGTGCTTCCTCCAGTGCTCCTCAAAGGGCTTCTTCTGTTGCCCCTGGATGGGCTTGGAGTAATCGTACTCATCAATCTGCACCTGAGGCCAGAAACACCATCACATTTCTTATTACTCAAACAGAGCAATACAGAAAAAACACAGCAAACATTAAAATGACCTAAGAGACAGATGCCCTAGAACTCATTCCATTTCCACTTCAGCCCAGGAGGTTGGCACCATCAACGTGTTCAGAACCCACGGAAGCCACATGGCTGGCCAGGGGGTGTGCAGCCAGCAGTGAGTCCAGAGTAATCCATGTCCGCATGTTCCTGTAGACATCCTTTATGTACCTAAGAGTTTATCATATACTTTGTCTTTTTGCTCCATGTGCTGGGAGACTACCTCAATCTTTTCTTTCAGCTTGTTTTTATTAAAAAAAATTTTTTTTTGAGACAGGGTCTCGGTATGTCACCTGGGCTGTAGTGCAGTGGTGTGATCACAGCTTGCCGGAGCCTTGACTTCCCAGGCCTTGACTTCCCTGCCTCAGCCTCCTGCGTGTACCACCACGCCTGGCTCATTTTTTACCATGTTGCCCAGGCTGGTCTAGAACTCTGGGGCTCAAGTGATCTGCCTGCCTCAGCCTCCCAAATGCTGGGATTACAGGTGTGAGCCACTGCGCCTGGCTTCTATTCTAATTAAAACTCGCTGTCACCAACTAAATTTATGCACTGGCCAGGCACAGTGGCTCATGCCTGTAACCCTAGCACTTTGGGAGGCCGAGGTGGGTGGTTCACTTGAAGTCAGGAGTTCAAGACCAGCCTGGCCAACATGGTGAAACCCGTCTCTACTGAAAATACAAAATTAGGCATGGTGGCATGTGTCTGTAATCCCAGCTGCTTGGGAGGCTGAGGCAGGAGAATCACTTGAACCCAGGAGGCAGAGGTTGCAGTGAGCTGAGATCGCGCCACTGCACTCCAGCCTGGGGGACAGTGAGACTCCATCTCAAAAAAATAAAAATAAAAATAATAAATTTACTATTATTCTGTATTCTGGCAAACACGGATTCATATACTTTGCAGGAAACCCTTAATATGTACAAGGAGACAAGAGCAAGTTCTGAGCAGTGATCACAGCCATCAGCATATTCTAGTGGAGGGTAAATCAGTAAAATTTCATGGTGAATAAAAATGATTTTCCCATTCACCATGTTCAGCTGACTGGAAAGGCTGCCACCAGCCACCCACACATGGTCCTGAACCAGCCTGTGTGCCTGCCTTGTAGAGCCTTTGTCCTTTTGCTGATGTGGTCCTGAACTTGCATTTGCACCCCTAGCTTCCCTTTCTGTGTTTTTTTGCTATCATATGTAAAAAACTCTTACCAGGCAGAATCCAACACATGTGCTCTGCACAAAAAATCAGTTCATCTGAAGAACAAGTGACCACAGGGCAGGCTCTATAATACCTTTTCCAAACCACAGGGCAGGTCTGAAACGGTGGCTTACTCGTTATTTAATAAACTGGCATTTCCTCCACAGGGCAGGTTTGAAACGGTGGCTTACTCGTTATTTAATAAACTGGCATTTATTTCCTGGTCATGCCACTCTGGCTGCACTTCTAACCTTGGCCTTCTAACAACAAAGCACGTTGGCTTGGAGATGCCACTGCTGGCATCAGTGGACGCTGACCCAAAGCAAGGAAAAGGTCACAGTGATCCAGAAGATGGCGAGAACCCAGGGATCGAAGTTACCAAGGGGAAAAGGGCATTTTTTGGATTTACTTTTGGGGAAACGAAATAAAATGCAGAGAAAATGCAGGTGTGGGGTTGAGTCCCACCAGGTGGCAGGAAAAGGCAGGTGCAGGTAGGCATGGTGAGAAGGCCCACCTTGTAGTCCTCCCTGGTGTGTGCGCCCCGTGACTCCTTCCGTGCCTCTGCTCCGTAGATGGTCTGCAGCGCACACAGCATCAGGTTCTGCAGCTCCAGAGTCTCCACCAGGTCCGTGTTCCAGACCATTCCTGGGGACACAAAAAGTTCCATCAGGGGCAGGCGGGACCCAGTCACATGGGCCCTCCGAGCTGTCAGCCTGGGCCTGCTAGTCCATGGAATCACTGGTTGTGGCTTTAGAGCTGTGGGCCAGGACCCATCTAGACAGCAAGCACGGAACTAAGTCAGCACTGACGGTACAGACACCAGCCCACCCTGCAGAAGGCAGGGCCCAACAGTGTGCACAGAGCCCACTGTCTGCTCACCCCGGTCGAACGTCTTTAGGTGCTTTAGGTCTCCATAGAGCTTGCTGATTTTCCCACAACCTTTCTGCAACACGCTTCCCACACGGAACACGGCAGCATGATTTTGCATTGACTGTGGCACAAAATATTATTTGTAAACTTTTAATCCATAGAAGCAGCCGTACCAAGAACTGCTTAACTTTTAGACCTGTTGTTTTGCATTTCATTTAAAAGTTAAGTAAATTAAACAGAAAAATTAGGAAATTCAGACTGTGAGTTTATTACTCCAAACTTAAAAATGAAGTTTTGACTAAAGCTTCTGAATAAATAAATGTTTCTATTACATACACATCTTAGACTCACACACATCCTTTCCAGCAGGATACAGCCTGGGTCCAGGACTCTGAGCAGACTGCCTGTGAGGCACCATGTTCCATACGGCTCCGCGGCCAACCAGGCAGCGCTGCCTCCCCACACCCCTGGCGGGACTCCTGACACGGGGTCTGGTGGTGAACGTGACACAAGCCAGCAGCCCTGTGGTGATACACACTAGGAGGAGCTGAGCAGAGCCCTGGTGATGGTGGTGTTGAAGCGGAAGGTCTTCAAGGAGAGGGAGGGGCATGGGTGGCTGCGGCCCTTGGCCCATCTAGCTACTGTCTTCTGCCTATCTTGTAGAAGCTCCTTGTACACTGAGTTCCTTCATAGTTTTACTGTGGTGAGAAACGTGCTATGCAGTGGACCTGAAGTTTACTGTAGGTATGCTGGGAACTGGGCGTCAGCTTTTGCTTCCTGTGGGACAGACAGGCACCATCTCCATGATCCCTCCTCCTCCTTGCTTCTCCCTCTAACTGTGCCTTGCTCCACTGACCCTAATTGTCTCTTCCTCTACCAATGCACCTTCATGGTTTAATTTGGACATTTCATCTGATTTTCCTTAGACTCATACATAATCGTAACACTGTAATGCACATCAACCTAATGGTTTTTCAGGAAGAACAAATGAAAAAAATTGCATCTCAGAATCTAGTATTACATTCTTTCATGTACTTTAGCAACCACGTGTTTTCATATCCTTTTTTTCGTATTTCTGGTTACATTATTTCAAGGCATTTTTAATTTTTTGTTTAAAATATGAATGAGATATTTACTGATGTCTGAGCAGATTATTGCTGGCACATTGTAAAGCTACTGATTTTTAGATACAAATCTCTTATCCAGACACCTTACTACATTCTTGTTTTGTTTCTGTTAGTTTTTCAGTTTATTCCCTGGGAATTTTTTGGAAATTATATCTGTAAATAATGGCAATTGTATCTATTCCTTTTCAATATTTACTGCTGAGACCAGCTCGGTTGTGGAGACCCTAACCCAGCAGTGCTAGAGGAATTAAAGACACACACACAGAAATATAGCAATTGGAGTGGGAAATCAGGGGTCTCACAGCCTTCAGAGTTGACAGCCTTGAACAGAGATTTACCCACGTATTTATTGACAGCAAGCCAATCATAAGATTTACTAAAAGTATTCCTTATGGGAAACAAAGGGATGGGCTCTGGCCAGTTATCTGCAGAAGGAGCATGTCCTTAAGGCACAGATTGCTCACGCTGTTGTTTGTGGTTTAAGAACGCCTTAAGCGGTTTTCCGCCCTGGGTGGGCCAGGTGTTCCTTACCCTCATTCCCGTAAACCGACAACCTTCCAGCGCGGGCGTCATGGCCATCACGAGCATGTCACAGTGCTGCAGAGATTTTGTTTATGGCCAGTTTTGAGCCAGTTTATGGCCACATTTGGGGGCCTGTTCCCAACAATTTACCTCATTTCTTTTTTTGCTTCTTACTATTAATGGCTGGAGTCAGCAGAAAAATCCCTTCCCCAACGAAACCCATTTCCACGAGCACAGGAAGCTCTGTTTGTTCAGTGCCGACTCCAGCATCTCACGGAGCCCGGGATACAACAGGCACCACGACGCACCTTGTTTGGTGGGAACGCTTCTAGTATTCTCACTTCAAGCTATCTCATGGATTTGCCATTTCTGTATCTGAAGGCGCGTTCCCATTCTCTAATGCACTGGTTCCTTCTTTCCCAGCTGCCCTCCAACCCTACAAAAGCACTGCAGGGCATCACTCAGCCTTCCGTGCCTTAGTCACGCTGTTCTTCTCGATCCACAAAGCACTGCAGGGCATCACTCAGCCTTCCGTGCCTTAGTCACGCTGTTCTTCTCACCGATCCACAAAGCACTGCAGGGCATCACTCAGCCTTCCGTGCCTTAGTCACGCTGTTCTTCTCACCGATCCACAAAGCACTGCAGGGCATCACTCAGCCTTCCGTGCCTTAGTCACGCTGTTCTTCTCACCGATCCACAAAGCACTGCAGGGCATCACTCAGCCTTCCGTGCCTTAGTCACGCTGTTCTTCTCACCGATCCACAAAGCACTGCAGGGCATCACTCACCCTTCCGTGCCTTAGTCACGCTCTTCTTCTCACCGTTCCACAAAGCCTCCCTCAAGCCCAGCCTCACCTGAAGACTGAAGGGCACAGGCCTCTGAAAATGTCAGCAGGGAACCTGTTCTCCCGTGTCTAACACCAAATGCCTTTCAGAATAGGACTAAAGCAATGGACTTCTTTTTGGAAAATACGCAGAAATTCTTGCAAATAGTAGAGGAGAGATCTCATTCTTGGACAAGAATCCTTGTTATTAGACGAATTCAGTTTCTTAGACTGACTATGTATCAGGTTCTCCACAGCCCCTGTGGCTAATGGCTGCCATACTGGACGGCAAACACTCAACATTTCCATCATCACAGACGGTCCTACTGGACCGACTCCCAGCAGCACAGGCCGCACAGATCAGTTTCCACCCGCCGCCCACTCTCCCTCTCTTCCGAGTATATTTAGGGCCAGCAACAGGCCCAGCTTAAAGACATTTCCAAGCTGCTGGAAGCCAGGCATGATGACATGATCAGTATCTGGGCCTGAGATGTAAGCACCAGTGTTGTGTTGAACTCCAGGAAACCTCTAAGAGAAAGCTGCCCTGCTGGGGACTGAGCTTCTCCGGCGGTCCTGCAGCTTCCTCTCCTCCACGCTGTGACTCATCCATGACAGCCAGCGACGGTCAGGGCACGGAGGTCACGCCCAAGCACACACGAGTGAACCACAGAAGGCTGTCCTGGATGCTAAGCAGTCACGAATTCTGCCCTAGCCTGCTGACCTTCTACGTGGAAAACAAGTGCACTTCTGTGTAGTTCAGGCCTCCTGGTCTCTTTCACATTCTTGATATGGTGAGGAGTACGTCCTACCGCTGTTTAGCTCCAGATACTGGTGCAGCCTCGTGTATTTATCGCAGCACTAGTCACAACAGCAAAGTCATGGAATCAACCTAAGAGCCCATCAACGGACGACCAGATGAAGAAAATGTGGTACATATATACCATGAAACACTACTCAGCCATAAAAAAAGAACACAACCATGTCTTCTGCAGCTACACAGATGGAACAGGAGGTCACTATCCTAAGTGAAGTGACTCAGAAGGTCAAGTGTCACACGTTCTCACTTGGAAGTGGGAGCTGAACGGTGAGTACACATGGACACACGGAGCGCACTAACAGAGACTGGGGGCTCCAAAAAGCGGGAGGGGTGGCGATGAGCAATTACCTGCTGGGTACAACATACACGACTTGGGTGATGGGTACATGAAAAGCCCAGACTCCACCACCTCACAGTACATCCACACAAAACTGCACCTGCATCCCCCTAGATCTATTTTTAAAAAAACAAAGCCAGTGCAGGGCCAGGTATGCGGCCAGCCTGCTCACTCCAGAGCGAGTCCAGGCTCTCACCTTCTGCATGCTGAGTCGCAGTTCTGATGTTCTTATGCTTCCATCAGCAAATCTCAATTTGTCAAGATTCATGACAGATTCTTCCCCAGCGTTTGGTTTAATTGGAGGGACTTTATCTCCTAAAACAAAAAAAAGCTAGAATTTAACTTTTGAAAACCGTTTTAAAAAACCAATGGATTAAGGACGACACACAAACATGTAGCACAGCCGCTCAAGGAGCCTGGAAACTGTGTAAGTCTCCTGAGCTAACACACTGCCAGCCCACCCTACATCTGAGGCCATCTGTTGAGTTGGGGCAAATTTTAAAGAACGGACATAAAAGGCAAAACTGTTGGCACACAGTAGATATCCATTAAGTGATCTTAGCGTGAATAAACTAGAAATCATCTCTAAAATTAAAAAATTAAATGCAGGCCGGGTGCGGGGGCTCACGCCTGTAATCCCAGCACTTTAGGAGGCCGAGGTAGGTGGAGCACTTGAGGTCAGTTCAAGAGCAGCCTGGCCAACGTGGCAAAACCTCATTTCTACTAAAAACACAAAAATTATCTGGCATGAGAACTGCTTGAACCCGAAAGGTGGAGGTTGCAGTGAGCCGAGATCGCGCCACTGCACTCCAGCCTGGGCAACACACTGAGACCCTGTCTTACAAAAAAAAAAAAATTAAATGTATACAAATTTATATACATTAAGTGTATATAAATGTCACTCCACTAAGAGGAAAAAAAGACACCTTCCAGATGGTGGTCCAAGGGGCCGGCCACCCCACTGTCCTTCACATTAGGGGGAGGAAGGTGGCTGCTGTGTGCTTGAAAGTCACCTGCTGATTTGGACTGTTGTGTGCTCTCACCTATACTTCAAGATTTGCAATTTTGTTTTTTTTGAGATGGAATTTTGCTCTACAGCCCAGGCTGGATTGCAGTGGCACCATCTCGGCTCACTGCAACCTCCACCTCCTGGTTCAAGCAATCCTCCTGCCTCAGACTCCGGAGTAGCTGGGACTACAGAAGTATGCCACCATACTTTGCTAATTTTTGTATTTTCAGTAGAGATGGCGTTTCACCATGTTGGCCAGGCTGGTCTCGAACTCCTGACCTCAGGTGAGCCACCTGCCTTGGCCTCCCAAAGTGCTGGGATCACATGTGTGAGCCACTGCGCACGGCCAAGATTTGCAACTCTTGTGTTTCCAAGATGTCTTGAAAAAAGTTTTAAAGTTTTTTTTTTTTATAACATTATATATATATTTTCTTCAATAGATAACACATGCAGGAGAGAGGAGGTATGAAATGCAGGAGTCAAACAGGCCCTGCCCCGCCTACCGCCTCTCCATGGGACCAGGCTGTGGGTCTCTTGAGGGTCTGCTCAAATGCTTCTAGGCTTGCTGGTGTTTCTTTCCCTTTTGTTTATAATGCTTTAAAAATTGATCATTCAGTAAAATTGACTTTTTTCTTTCGGTGGACAGTTCTACAATTTATTTTTTCTTTTTTTTTTTTTTGAGACAGTGTCTCCTCCCTCTGTTGCCCAGGCTGGAGGGCAGTGGTGTGATCTCGGCTCACTGCAACCTCCGCCTTCCAGGCTCCAGCAATCCTCCCACCTTAGCCTCCCAAGTAGCTGGGACTACACAGGTGTGAGCCACCATGCCCAGCTAATTTTTGTATTTTTGGCAGAGACGGGGTTTCACCACGTTGCCCAAGCTGGTCTCGAACTCCTGAGCTCAAGCAATCTGCCTGCCTCGGCCTCCCAAATGGTGGGATTACAGGCATGAGCCACTGCACCCAGTCCAGTTCTACCAATTTTAACACATGTATAGATGCATGTAACTACTTTGAGAGGCTGAGAAAGGAGGATCACTTGAGGTCAGGAGTTCAAGACCATACTGGACAACATACGGAGACCCTGTCCCTAGAAAACATTTTTAAAAATTAGCCAGATGTCGTGGCGTGCACCTGATCATACCACTGCACTCCAGCCTGGGCGACAGAGGCAGACTATGTCTAAAAATATATATATATATGTTTTTTTTTGGGGCGGGGGCGGTGGGGGAGAAGTTGTCATGCTACAAGCATTTTTTTCTTTCCTTTTCATTTTTAAAAATTAAAGCATAAAGATACAGTAAAATAAACTCATCATTTTTAATGTAGCATTTTTCAAATTTTGACAAAGAGCTGTGTCTGTAAGTCTCAGCACAATCAGGAAACAGCCTTTGGCAACCACCAATCCCTTTTCTTCCCTAGATGTGCCTTTTCCAGAATGTTGTATCAACAGAACCACAGGTGTACAGCCTTTTGAGTCTGACTCCACAGCATTCGGCGTGAGATGCTGCATGTGTGAGCGGTTTCTCAGATGTAAAGTATAGGGTATTCTTACAAAATGTTCTTTTCTGCATTTTCAAAGAAAGAGAAGCTCAAAATTTCTACATTGCTCTGAGAGAAGTGGTATCAGTCCTCACTGCTACAAAGTGCAGGGCTATGCAGTGAGACAAGCACTACCTGTGGCGTCAGGAACAATGGACCTGAACTCTGCCTTCACCGATGATCAGCAACGGCTTGGGATAAGACGCCAGCTCTGAGTGTGCTGGCCTCCCCAGCTGTGGTCAGATTCACAGAGACACAGTGTCTGAAGTAAGCTACCCTTTTAATACTATCCGTACCTTTCTAACTACAGATGTAAAAGGGCGCATGTTTGTAAGTTACGGCAGTGCTAGTTTTTATTTCACTTGAGTTCATACAAAAAGCAAAAAGCACCTGTTCTATAAAAACAGCAGAAATGATGCTAAACAGTTAACACCAGAGAAAAGTAACGGGAAGAACGTGGGCCTGCGGTCCCACCATCCTTGCCACACAAACACCCACCAGTGCCTCATCCACCTCACACTGTTCTGAGCACACGAGGCTGGATAAGCACCGTGAAGATCTCTGGAGGTGGGAGTGATGCTAACTGTCCTGTTCTTAGTGCACATAAGACTCACACTCCCACACATGGTATTTCTTTTCCTGTACATTATTTGATGCTATCATGAAAAGAAAACCAGCAAGTGAAATCCAATCTGTCTGTAGAGGGTGGGAATCCTGTTCACTCTAAGTCAGCCCTTCTCCTCTAAAAGAGGTTAGTTGTACTTTGTTTTTGGAATGGCCTAAATTATTTTTCTAAGTACCAAGAAGTTACATATTCATTCATGCCAACTATTTTAAATATTTCATTGCAAATAAATGATTTTTATCGGCAAGTAATACGTAATGATTCCCCTAAAAATGACAACTTCCTAATAGTGCTTTTTCTAAGCAGAAAATAATGACTGCAAAATAATTTTAAAAAAAAATGTAACCCCAAAAATGTCACCTTAACTGTTAAAATCCCCAACCAGCCTCTATCTAGTCCCAACATTACCACCATATAATCTCTGGATTTCTCAGTTTAATCACTTCTAGAGGAAAAAACCTAGACTACCTCTATACGATCACTAAGCAAATTTCCAGTAACAAATCAAGGCTTTGTAACCCGGCTGGGTGCAGTGGCTCATGCCTGTAATCCCAATACTTTGGGAAGCTGAGGCAGAAGGACTGTTTGAGTCTAGGAGTTCAAGACCAGCCTGGGCAATATTGTGAGACCCTGTCTCTACAAAAAAAAATTTTTTTTTTAATTAGCCAGGTGTGGTGGTGCACATCTGTAGTCCCAGCTACTTGGGACTCTGAAGGTTGAGGTGTTGAGGACTGCTTGAGCTCGGGAGGTTGAGGCTACTATGACTGTGACACTGCACTCCAGCCTGGGCTGACCCTGTCTCAAAAAAAAGAAAAAAGACTGTAACCTCCTGCGCCTTCTCAAATAGTGTGGCTCCTGAAGAAAACACTTACCAGGTCTGCATGACTCTTCGATGCTCAGGGCGCATGCCTGACCAGACAACCAGGTCCAACAGCGAGTTTGCCCCGAGGTGGTTGGCACCATGTACTGAGGCACAGGCGGCCTCCCCACAGGTGTATAAGCCGGGCACAATCTGATCCTGGCCATTCGCGTGCCTCAGGACCTGTGGAAAGGAAGATTTCAGGTGAAATGTCAAGGTGCCCATTCCTCCACAAGCCCACCTCCCTCAACAGGGTGTCTGTGCTGCAGGTCAGAGAAAGAGAGGGAAGTAGGCCAGGCGTGGTGGCTCATACCTGTAATCCCAGCACTTTGGGAGGCTGAGGCGGGTGGATCACCTGAGTTCAGGGGTTCAAGACCTGTCTGGCTAACATGGTGAAACCCTGTCTCAACTAAAAATATAAAAATTAGCCAGGCATGATGGCGAGTGCCTGTAGTCCCAGCTAATCGGGAGGCTGAGGCAGAAGAATCGCTTGAACCTGGGAGGCGGAGGTTGCAGTGAGCCGAGATTGCGCCACTGCACTCCAGCCTAAGTGACAGAGTGAGTCTCCATCTCCAAGAAACAAAGAGAGGGAAGTAAAGACCATATCTAAGAAGGAAGTAAGGACCATAGCTACTCTTCTTCAGAGGGAAACTTCTGAATGTATCCCCCACTTTCCTCTCTGCCCCTGAGCACCTGCTGTTAGAAGCAGGTCAGAGGACCTCCAATGTCAGCATCTGCGACTGTCCCCCATGTCCCATGTTCCCGAGGCCCTCACCACCTGTGCTCCAGCTCAGACCCAGGAGCATGGCAGGTGGAGGAACATCAGCAGGGGAGACTGATGTTCCAGACTCTTCTACCCCCTGTTCACCTCTTCGTCTATGCAGGGAACGTAACAGCTTCCACCCACCTCACCCAACAAGGAGCCTAAGTGACTGATAAGCTCTGTGTGAACCACAAACCACTCAATGGAATGAATTATAAAGATCCCTCGATGTATAAGATCATTAGAAATAGGAATTATAGATCCCTTGATGTATAAGATCATTAGAAATAACACAAGATCATATAGGAAAGTAATTATAAAATGGAAAAAGCTGCAAATGATGTATCTCTGACAATTTACTAAGGAGGAATAAATTATCAAGCCCCCTCCATCCTCCAGTATAGAAATTTAAAGTGCGATCTAGAAAACAACATAGTACTTTCTTGAAGGAAACATCTGTCTTTTCCTGTAAGATCTAAAGAGACAACTGCGAGGTGGGCCCCGTCGTCCCAGCCTTCTTTCCAGCTGTGGGAGAGGAGTCAGCACCATCACCTGCCCCTTGTAGCTGGTGGGAATGCTGTCCATGTTATAATGCACGGTGGTGAGGACAGGGATTGGCTCCTTCGTGACATCCACGCCAGCGAAGATCATGGCTGTCTCTGAAATGCCAGGCACGTGGCCAGCTGCTCTGGAGGTAGGTGGTGCAGCTGCAGGTAGACGTGATCTTTCTAAGGGCCACAGTCTCTGGTAAGACAGGACACCATCACATAAGGCAGAGAACGGCAATGGCAGGAGAACTGAGAATACGTCATCTTGTAAGCGTGTGAGTTTCAACATGTTTTTTGATACTGAGGAAAATTTCCCCTCATGTATGGTCACCCTCTCATCAAATCTTTTCTAAACATCTACTGTGTGCCAGGGACAATCCTAGGTGCTGGGACACAGCTAAGAACCAGAACAAAAACTCTGCCCTCACTGAACTCACACTCGTCTCAGGGATCACAGCCTGCTGCGGCTGTCCTTGGTAAGAGCATCAGAAAGGCCTCTATGCCAAATACAGTCGTCCCTGAGTATCCATGGCAGGTTGGGTCCAGGACACCCACGGATACCAAAATCCGTGGATGCTCAAGTCCCTAATATAAAATGGGAGAGTATTTGCATGTAACCTATGCACATCCTCCTCTATACTTTAAATCATCCTCATTTACAGTTTTACATTTAAGTTTTACAGCAACTCCAGGATTACTCATAGTATCTAATACAATGTAAATGCTACGTAAATAGCTGTTACACTGTTGTTTAGGGAACAATGACAAGGAAAAAAAGTCTGCATATTCGTAAGGATGCAATTTTATTTTCAATACATAGTTGGTTGAAACCACATATGTGGAACCGATGGATACGGAGGGCCACCATATTCCTAAAAACCATCTGACTTCTCTCTTTTTTTTTTTTTAAATATAAAAATGTAAAACCTCTAAAGGCCATACCAGCAGGTATTTAGCAAGTGTCATTACATTAAAGAATAGGGTCAGGCAATGAAAGAGCTGCAAACTGTCTTACTGAAAGCCAAATAACCCACAGACTTTGAAAGCTGCCGAAAAACATCTGTGGGTATCAGACACAACACCCAAGGTTCACATACCGACTTCAGGTTGGGTGTGTGTCTCTCTCTCCCATGCTCCGTCACATACTCACAGACACTAAGAGAAACTCTGTTCCACATATTTGAGAAAGAAACTGGCTAAAATTTTCAAAATGTAGGTCTTTAGGAAAATATCACAGACTAACAGACACCTGCCCACAGCTAAGAGAGGTGGCTGTACACGTGTGCCTGCACATGAAGGTGAGGGCGAGTGGTGCTGAAACTCACAGAAGCAACCCCGGCCCGTGTTCCCGCTCAGACAATGCTGGTGGTAAATCACACGCACCTTCCTTCGCGGCTCTCCAGTCATCGACCGAGACACCACATCTCTAGACGCCAGGTCCTTCGTGACGGGGGCGTATCGCTCCATAAGCCTTTCGCCTTGACGGTTAATGAGAATGCCTCCCTCTCCACAACATCCTTCCTTAATGAGACAACCAGCACCATATGTGCCTGCAAAAAACCACACATTTATAACCTAACAATTGCTAGGTCTCTATTTTAAATGCATTATTTTTTTTTCAAGATATTTTTTGGGGGAGAGACGAAAAAGATATGCAGAAGGCATTATATGCAAAACTGAATAGAAAGAACAGTTAAGATACAGTACAAAAAAAGTAAAGCAGGGATTGTTCAGTGTCCCTCTTCGCAGTGAGGTCGTCAGCTCCTCGGGCAGGCAGGTCTTCTCATTAACTGGGGTGCTCCATGCCAAGCACATGGTAGGGTCTCCATCGGGGTTTACTGAGTCAGCATTCTGAGAGCTGGGAGAATGCCATGGAACCGAGCAGCAGCACAGGCAGACTTCAGCTTTGTAGGAGAACATGGAGCTTCCGTGATAATGGGATGCAAAGTTAGGACGCAGCCGTGACAGAACCCCATGTGACGTTGGGCACTGGGCTCAGCCCACATGACCACTGAGGGAGCTTGTCGTGGGGAAGATGAACTCATCTTGGGGACGTCTGACGGTTGAGGTTACGAATGTGCAGTTTGGAGACATTAACACAGAAATGATAGTTGAAGTCTTGAGTCTGGGGGGGTTCTTCAAAATAAGTCAGAGACAGACTCACACACATCTGCCTCTCGTTTGAGGTGACTCATCCTGGACTTTCCTGGGTTGCTTTTCTGACCTGTGGACGATGGAGACCCCTGAAGTGGTGCCAAAGAACCAGACCTGTGTCTTCTGTTTCTCTGTCAGTGTCAGCTTTCTGCTCCCTGGAAGGGATGAAAATAAGAAATGAATTTGTTGTAGGTTTTTTTTTTTAAATTTGTTTGGAGACAGGGTCTTGCTCTGTTGCCCAGGCTGGAGTGCAGTGGAGCAATCTTGACTCACTGCAGCCTTTGTCTCCCAGGCTCAAACGATCTTTCCACCTCAGCCTGCCAAACAGCTGGGACTACGGGCATGTGTTACCATGCCCAGATAATTTTTGAAGGTTTTTTCGTTTTTGGTAGAGACGGGATGTCACCATTTTGCCCAGGCTGGTCTCAAACTCCAGGGCTTAGGCGATCCTCCTGCCTCGGCCCCTCAGGGTCCTGGGATTATAGCCATGAGCCACTGCACCCGGCCTGTTGTATTTTTTATTACTGTTTTAAATAAAAATTGTAGCTTTTGAAATACATTTAGTTTAGGGTTTTTGATCTCCTTTGTTAAAATTCGAGAGCTTGGCACGCCCTGTTTCTCATCGCACTGAGGAGTCACAGAGCCGCTGTTTGGAGCACAGACCGCCAGACTGCCCAGGTTTGGGTTTGAGCTCTGTCCTTCAGCTGTATGACTGGATGTTACCAAGCATTAATTTGCTTGTCACTGAGAAGGGGGGTTGTACTACCCAGAGTTGTTTTAAGACTTAAATGAGTTTAATATGTGGAAAGCAGCTAGAACTGCCCATAGCAAGGGCAGTGTTAAATATTAACTAAAATAATCATTATTACTGTTCTTGCCACTGTTTGGGTAACTTAGATATGAATTCTCCAAACCGTCTTCTCAGTGCTGTATGCACACAACCCCCTACTCACGCACACCCCACACACATCACTGGGGGCCATGCCAGTGGTGCTGCTACCCTGCGCAGGTAGGATAGAAGCCTGGGATCAGAGAAAGGACTTCCATTTGTATTTTATTTTATTTTATTTATTTTGAGATAGGGTGTAACTCTGTTGCCCAGGCTGGAGTACGGTGGCACAATCTCGGCTCACGGCAACCTCTGGCTCCCAAGTTCAAGTGATTCTTCTGCCTCAGACTCCCGAGTAGCTGGGATTACCGTGTGCACCACCATGCCCAATTAATTTTTGTATTTTTAGTAGAGACTGGGTTTCGCCATGTTGGCCAGGCTGGTCTTGAACTCCTGACCTCAAGTGATCCTCCCACTTCGGCCTCCCAAAGTGCTGGGATTACAGGCATGAGCCACTGTGCACCTGGCCCTATTTGTATTTTAGCTTTGTGCTGTTCAAAAGGTTTCCCCAATAAGTATATACTACTTTTATAATGAAAATTTTAAAATTTTTATTGATTTTGTTTTTTTCCCCCAGATTTACTGAGGTATGATTGATGAATTAAACAAAAAACAAAACTTATATATTTAAGGTGTAGAACGTTATGATTTATTTTGTGAACTGATGACACAATCAAGTTAATACACATCTATCACCTCATATAATTATCCTTTTTTTGGAGATACAGACGCCTAAGGCCTACTCTCTTCACAAATTTCAAGTTATATTAATGATAGCCACTGTACTGTATAATATTAATTCTAGCCACCGTGCTGTATAATGTTAACTTTAGCCACCATGTTGTATATTAGACCTTCAGAACTTCATCTTGTCACGGGAAGTTACGCCTTTAATCAGCATCGCCACAGTCTGCATTCCCCCAGCCCCTGGCAACCACTGTCCTACTGTTTCTGTGAGTTGTGACTTTTAGATCCACGTATGAGTGACATGCAGTATCTGTCTTTCTGTGCCCAGCTCATTTCACTTAACATAATGACTTTGGGTTCATCCACATTGTCACACATGACAGGATTTCCTTTGTTTTCATAGCTGAATAATATTCAGTTGTGTATACACACCACATTGTCACTAAACACCAACACATATTTAGGCTGTTTCCATATCCCAGGTATTGTGAATAATGCTGCAATGAACGTGGGGTCCAGGTGTCTCTTTGAGCTTCTGATTTCATGCCCTTTGGATATACACCCAGAAATGTGGTTGCTGGAGCACATGGTAGTCCTGTGAATTTTGAGGAACCTCCAGAGTTTTCTGTAATAGTTGTACTAATTTACATTCCCACCAACAGCACACAGGGTTCCCTTTTCTCCACATCCTCACCAACACTTACTATCTTTTGTCCTCTTGGTAACAGCCATTCTAACTGGAGCGAGATGAGATGATACTCATTGGGGTTTTAATTTGCATTTCTCTAGTGCTTAGTGATGTTGAGCATTTTTTCATACATCAATTGGCCATTTGTATGTCTTCTCTGGAAAAATATCTATTCAAGTCCTTTGCCCATTTTTAGTAGGGTTTTTAGTAGGGTTTAGTAGGTTGTTTTTAGTAGGGTTTTTTTTGTTTGTTTGTTTGTTTTTTTCTATTTTAGATACTAAGATATTAGATATATGGTTTGGAAAATATTTTTTCCCAACCTGTAGTTTTGCTGATTTTTTTTCTTGGCTGTACTGACATTTTTTAACTTTTAAAGTGGTTAAAGTAACTGACAGTGTATAAAATTAAAGTTATTTATTTTCATTATGTGGAGAAGACAGACTTATCTATCCCAGGAATCAGTATAAACACAGAACCCACTAAAACAAGAGAGATTTTGCCACAAAAACCCCATGTGACTCTTCCGGCTGCAGTTTCCTCATCTAAACTCGGGAGAGGTAAGCTGTGAACCTGATGGCAGCCACTACCGACTACTGAGGGCCATGCTTTCTCACCCCCGAGGCAGGTGCTGCTGTCCTCACCCTTTACAGGTGAGGAACCACGGCTGGGAAAGGCCATCACCCTCACACGGTTATATCAAGGCCTGTGTCTGAACCGTTATTCTACAATGCCTCTATTTTCATTAAAATAAAGAAACTCTAAATGAAATTTATTCATTTTTATAAATGAAATAAAGTAGAAATGAGATTCCTACCCTGTGGCAACAACAGTGTTCTTTGCTCTTATGCGATGGATGGACCCGTCCTCTATGCACAGTGCGATGACACCACGGCACTCCCCATTCTCCATCAGAAGATCCAAGGCAAAATACTCCACAAAATAGCTGGTATCATATCGCAGAGACTAAAAGAAAGAAAAAAAAAGGGCAAGAAGTGTTAAGCCAACCTTTAAGGTTTTAAGGTGGTATCTGCTCATGTGAACAGGTGAAAGAACTTGATCCAAATGGACCAGGTGAATCCAAGGAGATCAGCAACAGTGTCAGTGACACTGTCAGAGCCCAAGAGGTATTCCACGCAGAGCAGTACAGACAAGGCAGGTGTGCTAGAGAACGCAGCAGCAACAGCTCCTACGTTGGTGACACATTTCCTACTTCTACACAACCCGAAGAGGCACGCCACACTGTCCGGTGGCTGCATGCAGCTCCACTCAGAGTCTGGTGCCAGAGTGAGGTTCACAGACCAGGGGGTCACAGCCCAGATGGGAGCTGCTGGCAACACATAACCACTTAATTAATTAAAATAAAACAAAACATTCAGCTCTTCAGCTACACCAGCCACATTAGCAACAGCCCCATGTGGCTGGCAGCTACCAAAGCAGACGGTTGCAGACGAGCAGATTCCGGCACCGCAGAAAAGTAGGCACTGGATAGCGCTGCCCACCTGGACCTGCTGTTCCCTCAGCCAGCGCAAGTTGCTCTCGTAAGCCTGGGCCAGCTCCCCACATGACAGCTCCTGCTCCGGACGGAGCCGCTGTCTCCTCCCACCACACACTTGTCGATGCACTCAGCCACAGAGAAGTCACTGGTGTTCTAACAACCTGCAAATTAACGATCCGTCCCCATTCATCAAACAACAAAGTTCAGAATATTGATTACTCTGAATCAATACTGTTCAAAATATTATTTGGCCATGCCAAAGCTGACCCCGATTACCCAGTAACTATTGTCACCTCAAGTCTTTGTCTAGTGATAAGTTAATATTAAAACAATCCATGGCCGGGTATGGTGGCTCACGCCTATAATCCCAGCACTTCGGGAGGCTGAGGCGGGTGGACTGCCTGAGCTCAGGAGTTCGGGACCAGCCTGGGCAACGTGGGAAACCCTGTCTCTACTAATATCAAAAAATCAGCAAGGCGTGGTGGCGTGCCCCTGTAGTCCCAGCTACTCTGGAGGCTGAGGCAGGAGAATCGCTTGAACCCGGGAGGCAGAGGTTGCAGTGAGCAGAGATCGCGCCACTGCACTCCAGCCTGGGTGACAAGAGTGAGACTCCATCTCAAAAACAAAGCAAAACAAAATAAAACAAAACAAACAAAACCAATCCATTCAGGAACTCAGAGATGGTAAAAGAGGCTTAAAATACTTGTTCTTTTTCTTTTTTTGAGACAGGTCTCCTGTTGCCCAGGCTGGAGTGCAGTGGTATGAACATGGCTCACTGTGTCAAGTGATCCTCCTACCTCAGCCTCCTGAGTAACTGGGATTACAAGCATGTACCACCATGCTCAGTTACTTTTTAAACTTTTTGCAGAGACAGGGTCTTGCTATATTCTCCAGACTGGTCTCAAACTTCTGGTCTCAAGTGATCCTCCTGCCTCGGCCTCCTAAAGTGCTGGGATTACAGATGTGGGCCACTGTGCCTGGCCTGCTTGCTCTGTTCTTATAGGCTGAGTGTCACATATCCCAAGTTAAAACCTGGTATATAAGATTATCAATTCAACTTTCCAAAATAAATGCAAGAAGTCACACATTGCCTTAGGGGCAGCTCCTCAAGGCACATGTCTGGTTCTGTCACATCAACAGTCGCTGCATGTGTCCCACACCGCTGTTCTCTGTTGCTTTTTACGCAATCTCTGGCTGACTCACTGGGCACGCTAACCCATTCCCCGCTGTCACCATAAGCCCCAGCACTACATGTCCTGTCTCAAGTGGACCAGGGGTGGTCTTACCCTCCCATATAAGGTGTGCAATATTGAGTGGCTGGTCCGATCAGCCACACAGCAGCACCGATGGGCCTGCCTGCCCTTTCCAAACCTGAGGCTCTGTCCACCAAATGCACGCTGATAAATCTTCCCATCTTCAGTTCTGTTAAACGGCATGCCATAAGTTTCTAGCTGTGAAAGATAAAAACAAACAAAAACCTTATTACCTTAAAGGAGTCAAGATATTCACAGCTAATCTACACTAAACAACTTTAATACGAATCTGCAAACCCAAAGTAATCTATTTTATGAAAATGTCAACACTTCATCAAAGAGAAGTTTTTCTTGTTACATGTAATACATAGTTCATGATGGACAAAGACTTCTCTTGTGAGCTTTGCCAATCACCATTCTTTCGGCTGCCACATCCGCCTCAATTGCTTACATTTTTTTCCAAGACTCTTTTGTACTAGAAACAGACCACGAGAGCACCCAGAGCCTCCCGCCCATCACCTCGACCACGGCAGCAGGGGCCTGCTCCGTCATGTAGTGGATGGCATCCTGGTCCCCCAGCCAGTCGGAGCCCTTCACGGTGTCGTAGAAATGCCACCTCCAGTTGTCCTCCTCCATGTTCCCCAGAGCAGCATTGATTCCAACCTGGAAACACCAACCACTTCCTACAAGCCACAAACAGGAGCCCCAACTTTGTCTTCCAGGCCCAAATCCACCCACTGGGGGATTCAGAGACAGCCAACTACTCACGCGGTGACTCCCAGTGAGGACTGACCTCAGCAGAGGAGCAGCGAGACCTGACAGATTCCAGATCACAACCCCTCCCTGACTCGCCCAGTGATTCCATCCCTTAGCCTCAGTGTCCTCATCTGTGTGGTGGAGACAGAGGGAACTCCAGGAAGGGCTGACTGGAGCAGTGAGTGAAAGGCTACCTGTAATATGCTTATAACCTAACCTATCTGGCACAGAAAAGGTACTCCACAAATCTTTCCAGATAATTTTACTAACAAATCTTCCCAACGGCATTTACAGGCATGTGTTAAAGATTAGAAGTGCTTCCTGCCAAGTAATAAACTCCATACTCAAGAGTCGCACTCCCCTGTACCCCTGCTTCCTTTGGCTGTGTGTGCCCACCGCCGTCTTACCCCTCAGAGAGTCCCAGAAGACAGCAGCACAGGGACAAATGAAACCCTTGCCCTCTTCTTCCCCAACCTAAATTCTGATTCCTCCTCTTTAGGTGATCTCCTTTTCTTAAGGTGTTGGGGCGGCGGGGGTGGGTGGGGAGGGCAGTAGGTGAGATGGTCAGAGGTGTTGGGGTGGCGGGGGTGGGTGGGGGTGGGGAGGGCAGTAGGCGAGATGGTCACAGAAAACCCAAGTGTGACTGGAGTCTGAATTAGGAGTGACAACAAGGCTCCCATCGTTCAAAGTCTTCAGGGAAGAGGCTCCAGGGAGAGACCCCTGAGAGGGTGAGCTGAGTGAGCAAGGCACAGCAAGAGGCCATATGGCTGGAGCACGGGGAGGAGGCAGGAGGCTGCCCAGGTAGAAAGTGTGAGGCTGTGCAGGACCTGCACGGAGTGGGAGGACGGTGGGGCACCTTTCTCTTACCTGCGCTGCAATAGTGTGTGACCTGGTAGGAAACAGCTTGGTAACACATGCTGTATTAAACCCTGCCTCGGAAAGGCCAAATGCAGCTCGCAAGCCTGCCCCTCCAGCGCCTACCACCACTGCATCAAATTCATGATCCACTACTGGATACTGAGCAGAAATCTGGAAAAGAAAAATTCACCTGTCAATCACATGTCCCACCATGCCAAACATGAAGACTCTTGTGACAGTGAAAGAGCTTGACAAAGATAAAACGAGCAACTGCTGGGCACACAGGGCCTCCATCCTGTCCTGGGGCTGAGCCCTGAACAGTGCGGGGAGAGGTGGGCACATTCGCACCTGGAGAAGGGACTGACAATCAGATTCTATGAATGGTAGAGGGTCTATCCCATGGGATCAGACTGAGGACCACAACTCTACTTCAGGGCCTTGCTTATGCTTATGCCTGAGAAGGTGCCAAGGAGTATTCAGTCGCTATTGTGAGCTTATGAGAAAAGAACTTCGCAGCAAGTTTCAGTTTTCCAAGAGAGAGAGAACAGGCACACTCAATACCAAGGAACCCACACCGAAGGGGCCCCATGGTCGTATTTTCAGTAGGATTTTTTTTTTTTTTAAGTATTTATTGATGATTCTTGGGTGTTTCTCGGAGAGGGGGATATGGCAGGGTCATAGGATAATAGTGGAGAGAAGGTCAGCAGATAAACACATGAACAAAGGTCTCTGGCTTTCCTAGGCAGAGGTCCCTGTGGCCTTCTGCAGTGTTTGTGTCCCTGGGTACTTGAGATTAGGGAGTGGTGATGACTCTTAACCAGCATGCTGCCTTCAAGCATCTGTTTAACAAAGCACATCTTGCACCGCCCTTAATCCATTTAACCCTGCGTTGACACAGCACATGTTTCAGAGAGCACGGGGCTGGGGGCAAGGCCATAGATCAACAGCATCCCAAGGCAGAAGAATTTCTCCTAGCACAGAACAAAATGGAGTCTCCTATGCCTACTTCTTTCTACACAGACACAGTAACAATCTGATCTCTCTTTCTTTTCCCCATATTTCCCCCTTTTCTTTTCAACAAAACCGCCATCCTCATCATGGCCTGTTCTCGATGGTCGCTGTCTCTTTGGAGCTGTTGGGTACACCTCCCAGACGGGGCAGCCGGGCAGAGGCGCTCCTCACTTCCCAGACGATGGGCGGCCGGGCAGAGGTGCTCCTCACCTCCCAGACAGGACGGCCGGGCAGAGGCGCTCCTCACTTCCCAGAAGGGGCAGCCAGGCAGAGGCGCTCCTCACCTCCCAGATGGGGCCACCGGGCAGAGGCGCTCCTCACTTCCCAGACGGGGCGGCCGGGCAGAGGCGCTCCTCACTTCTCAGACGGGGCGGCCAGGTAGAGGCGCTCCTCGCTTCCCAGACGGGGCTACCAGGTAGAGGCGCTCCTCGCTTCCCAGACGGGGTGGCCAGGTAGAGGCACTCCTCGCTTCCCAGATGGGGTGGCCAGGTAGAGGCGCTCCTCACTTTCCAGATGGGGCAGCCGGGCACAGGTGCTCCTCACTTCCTCCCAGACAGGGTGGCGGCTGGGAAGAGGCGCTCCTCACTTCCCAGACGGGGTGGCTGGGCCTAGGCGCTCCTCACATCCCAGATGGGGTGGCCGGGCAGAGGCGCTCCTCACATCCCAGACGATGGGCGGCCGGGCAGAGACGCTCCTCACTTCCTATACGGGATGGCGGCCGGGCAGAGGCACTCCTCATTTCCCAGATGGGGCGGCCAGGCAGAGGTGCTCCTCACTTCCTCCCAGATGGGGTGGCGGCCAGGCAGAGGTGCTCCTCACCTCCCAGACGGGGCGGCCGGGCAGAGGCGCTCCTCATTTCCCAGACAGGGCGGCCAGGCAGAGGCGCTCCTCACTTCCCAGATGGGGCGGCTGGGCAGAGGCGCTCCTCACATCCCAGACGATGGGCGGCCAGGCAGAGACGCTCCTCACTTCCTAGATGGGGTGGCGGCCGGGCAGAGGCTGTAATCTTAGCACTCTGGGAGGCCAAGGCAGGCGGCTGGGAGGTGGAGGTTGTAGCGAGCCGAGATCACGCGACTGCACTCTAGCCTGGGCAACATTGAGCATTGAGCGAGAGAGACTCCATCTGCAATCCCAGCACCTCGGGAGGCCGAGGCAGGCAGATTACTCGAGGCCAGGAGCTGGAGACCAGCCCGGTCAACACGGCGAAACCCCGTCTCCACCAAAAATACAAAAACCAGTCAGGTGTGGCGGTGCGCACCTGCAATCCCAGGCACTCAGCAGGCCAAGGCAGGAGAACCACAGGAGCCCGAGGCAGGGAGGTTGCAGCGAGTTGAGATCACAGCAGTACAGTCCAGCTTCGGCAACAGAGGGAGACCAAAGAAAGAAGTAGAGGGAGACGGAAGAAAGAAGGAGAGGGAGACTGAAGAAAGAAGGGAGACGAGGGAGAGGGAGAGGGCCTAACCCTTAATCTTCAGTAGGATTTTATCATCTATCACAGCAGATACTGTTCATTTTAATTTATTGCTTTACTTGACCTAAATTTAAATCTAGTTTATAGATACATAAGAGATACAAGTAAAAATGTTAACATCTATGTTTATATTTGTACTTGCAATTAAGTAGTATTACACTGAAAATAATTTCAGCATGCATTGGATACCTATGAGAAATTTTTCTCTTATGTCTATGACTCATATGAAAACAAACTGGTATAGATCCTTACCCCCAAGCCAAAAAAATCATTTATAATGGAACAAAAAGCATGAACTTACAGAATCTGAAACTTTAGCAGATGCCCTCTTGTTCCTTCAACAGTGAAGTGAAAACCTCGGGTTCCTGATTGCAACACTGTTGGCCACTGGAGACACAGAAGACACAGATCCAAAGGGTTAGTGTCCTGAAGGAACAAATGTGGGGGACAGTAATTCAAATTTCCCCTTTTTGCAAACTCTTCACCTTCTTATGTATCCAGGTGCTCCTGTGCATCCAGAAAGCTCAGCTGGGACCCTCTACTTAACCCTGAAGGGCAGCCCAAGGGGCAAGGAAGGACTTAGCCCCCAGGTCCTCCTTTCCACCCTGACTTGGCACTCTAGAAAACCAGGATGATGCTTGTTTCCAAAAAGGATACTCACTGACTCAGATACAAAATGAAAAAGGCACACTTCCTCTGTGAAGTCTTAATTCATGCTACTTAGTGGAGAAGGTGAAAGACATCTAGATCGTATTACTGTATGTGATATTTTGCAAATAATGAAGCATTTTAACTGGCTCCATCAGAGCCCTTTCCACATTACAGTTGCAATCGTCCATGAGGGCTTGCGGTCAGTTCAAAAGGCACTGGACACTGAATCAGGAGATCTGTACCCTGGAACAGTAAAAGCTGACAGCCCAGAGGGACGAGGTGTCATCCCTTCATCACACAGGAGGATGTCGGATGCACACTCTCTCCTGCCTGGCTGCTGCTGGCTTTTTCCTGGCCAACGTCTACAACTTGACATATCTCGCTGCTTAAATTTTCCATCTTAGAACCTTTACCCAAGAAAACTGGTTTTAGTGTTTAGTTTTTAGTGGCTCTGTGTGAGAGAGATGACACTGTCCATATGCTAAAGTTGGCCAGCCATTTAGGGGATATGTTTTCCATTCTGCTGGCGGCATTTTAGAAGACCACTGAATAGTCTCAGAAATATCATAAAAAATAGTTTTAGGGGCTGGGCGCGGTGGCTCATGCCTGTAATCCCAGCATTTTGGGAGGCCAAGGTGGGCGGATCACCTGAAGTCAGGAGTTTGAGACCAGTTTGGCCAACATGGCGAAACCCCCTCTCTACTAACAATTAGCTGGGCGTGGTGGTGGGCACCTGTAATTCCAGCTACTTGGGAGGCTGAGGCAGGAGAATCGCTTGAACCCAGGAGGCAGAGGTTGCAGTGAGCCTAGACTGTGCCACTGTACTCCGGCCTGGGTGACAGAGCGAGACAGTGTCTCCAAAAAACAAAAGAAAAGAAAAAAAAGCTTTAGGAAATTATACACTCAACAATCAGAAGAGGGGATGTGAGGAATGTCTTCAAGTATTTAGAAATACTTGCAATTCAGAAATTACTTATTATGTGGGATAAAAAATTATTCTTCATTTCTCCAATTTCTAGTCTCTGTTTTTATTGACATAAGCTAATTTAGTTTTTTCTTTTTTCAGAAAATGAGAAAGAACGAATATTCTTCTACCTTAGTATAATTTTTGACATGATAAAATCATATTTTAAGAAAGAAGTCTCTGAAATAATTTTAATACAAACGTTCTTGAAAATTTTGTAAAGTGCCCTATTAACATAGGGTAATAGCACCAATAAAAACAGTATATTATACCAAACATAAGTAGAAACAGTGAGCTCACTAAATGTTTATTTGTTCTTTCTAGGATGTTGATGTGGAATACACACTGCCCCCCCCCGCCCCCACACACACACACAGAGCTAGCTTAAAAGGGCAGCTACTATAACACAATCTTGAACAAATTATCATGCCATTCCCCGGTGGAAAAGGACACTAACCCTCTGCATCTAAATCTAATCTGGGGCAGATTTTTGAATTTGGAAAGCCCAACTTTAAGCCAATGTCAGTCTTTAGATAAAACTCAAAACTAGTTTTGACACAAAACTAGTCTTTTGTGTCAATTATTAATTTTTTTAGGAGAAACTATCAAACATTTCCTCTAAGAAAAAAAATGGAGAACATATAACTAAAAGGAATACTTGGACCTTGCTTAACAATACAGAATTTCAGATGACTGAATCAGGAGGTGGAGGGGGAAAAGTAAGAAGTGCAGAGACTTTAATATCCGAAATCTAGCAACATAAGGGGTCCTCATCGAATAAAATGCACCTATAAATCATGAGCAAGAAACTAATCTGCATGTACAACCTACACAATCACAAAAGCAGCCAACGAAGAACCTAAAAACGCAAGACTTTCTGTAGGAAAAGCTACCTTCATCAAGATAAAAAGACTTTTACAAAACCCAAGACTAAATTTTGGTTCCATTTTGCTATCTTGCCATCTTTCTGAGGTGCCTGGGGTCTTAGTCTGCAGAAGGAACACCGGGCACCATCTGGGTTGAGAACAAAGGCACTAGCTCTAACTAGCTTTTCTCCAACCACAAGCTACCATTTCCCCTAAAAAGTCCCACTGACCATGGGCTTTACTTCCTGCTTGTGGACGCCCTCTTAGCAGCTCCTAAGAGCCCAAGATGCGGCGGGGGTCTCTGCTCAGTCAGCACCAACCACAGCAACACACTAGAACGTTTACATGCTTTCTGATGTTGACAGGATGGCTGTATGACTAATCCTCACATTTAATTCAGAGATTTTTAATAACTATTTCAAAAAGGAGAAAATTGCACAATTACAGGCATAATTCAAATCAATATTGCTGAATGCGTTGGTTCCTACTGAGATTTTTACTCTGCAACTTAAAATTACTTTGTAATTAAGGAGGTGGGTGGGTAAGTTCATTTAAAAGAACCAAACAACTAAACCTATCCAATTTAGCTTGATTAAATAAAATCCTAGAAGGCCGATTCTGAAGATGCAATCGTAGAGGGCACATTCAGACAAACTCAGAGAGCAAGGGCTCAGGGAAGCATAACCCTGACGACCATCCTGGACTAAGGGGAGCCCGGCCCTCGAGGCACTCAGCGCACAGGCAAGCACAGGTCCTGGAGTCCTCGCCCGGTCAGTGCGCTGAGCTCTCCGCCTGAGTTTTAAAAACCGGCACAGCTGCTTTTAAACACTAGCACATTTTTGGTGGCACAAGGGCCACCACACAGGACCCAAAGTAGAGGTCCTTAACTTACAAGGTCCCGAAGTGGACATACACAGATTTGCGCTTTCTGGAAAGGGGAACTGCAAGCCCAAGCTCGGGCACGCCACGCTTCCCACCGGACGCCAACCCGGCCGAGCCCGGCCACTCCTCGCACCCACCCGGAGGGTTTCACCCGCCCCGCGGGCCCCACCCACGGGCTGCGGGCTGCCCCTCAGGACAACCCGCACAGAGGGCGGTAGAGGCCCAGCCCAACCAGGGCTCCACCCCGGTGACCTTGGGCAGACACGACTCCTCCCCGAGTCCACCCGCCAGGCACTGAGGCGAGGGGCTACCTCAGCCCGCGAGGTCGCCGGACCCCAGGCCCGGACAAAAGCGGCGGAGGGGACACCCAGCAAGCCCGCGGGGTCGTGACCTTCACCGGGACGCGGAATACCTGCTAAGGACCGAACTCCCCAGGCCCCCGAGTACACCCCGCGGCTCCCCCTCGCACCGGCCCAGGGCTCTCCCAGCCCCTTCCCCATCCCCGGGCAGGCGGCGCGGGGACCTGGCGCCCGCTCCACTCGGACCCGCTGGGGACCGTCCCGCTCCTACCGCCGCCTCGCCCCCCGCCTGCCCTGCCCCGGTCCGCGGCAGGGACTCACCGCCTTGGCCAGAGCCAGGCGCCGAGCGCTTAGCAGCCGCGATAGGCCCCGGACCCCCGACATGTCTGTAGTCGCCGCCGCGCAGTCCCGCCAGTCGCTGCGCAGACTGCGCCTGCGCACCACACCGGGGTAGAACGCGGGGGAAACCCGGCCCGCGCACCACGCCAGGGTCAAAGCGGGGACGGTAGTGGGGGACATCGCGCCTGCGCACCACGCCACGCCCGGGCTGGGGTCTAAGGGGCGGGGGCGCCACGCCTGCGCAAAGCGGACCCGCGGACGGTGGCGCTGGGTGGACACGGCGGTCCTGCGCTCCCCGACCGAGATAGGGTGGGCCCTATTTCGGGGAGGTGTTGGGCGCCAACATTTTCTAAAGCCCCGTGGGTGGTTCTCCGGGATCTCCCAGACCCAGAGGGCCTGAACGTCCAGAACTCAAGGAATGGGGTGCAAGGGGCGGCGCTCGCCCGCGGAGGTGGGCGGGAGCGACCCGGGGCCTCCGGCCTCTGGTGATCCGGAGTGACCCTCGGTTTCCGGCCTCCGAGGGACGGGAGCGATCCTCAGCCATGTGCCTAGCCTCTGGCTTCTGGCTGATTTTTAAATTTTTTGTAGAGGCGGGATCTTGCTCTGTTGCCCAGGCTGGTCTCGAACTTGTGGCCTCAAGCGATCCTCCCTCCTGGGCCTCCTGAAGTGCGGGGATTACAGACAGAGCCACTGCGCACTGCCGTGGTCAGCTTTGAAAGCTGGGTAGATCCCTTTGGCTTATACGCCTTTCTGCTAGCTTACCCTGATTTTGCTTCTGGTTCAGATAGTATTTTAATATTTCTACTGTGTCTTTTTGTAAGATATCTGAAATCTTTTTGTGGAATGAAGTGGTATGAAAAACCAATAATCATTAGTAATTATGTTTCCTGTCTTTTCACTTTAAATTATTAAAATCTTCATCTTGTGCATAATGTTTAACAATTTTGAGTTACTTTAGTAAATTTGCAAGGTTTCAGTCCCATTTTATTGATATTTGGGTTGTTTCCCATTTTTGCTCTTAATAACACCATACAGAACATATTTGTGACCATAACTTTATCTTTAGGATTTTTTTTTAGATGTATGCCCCAGACGTGGCCTTTATTGGCTTGCAAGGAATGAACATACCTCCTAGACTTTTTTTTTTTTTTTTTTTTTTTTTTAAGTTACGCTGTTTTAGTCCTGGGTTAGTTATCTAATTTTGTTTGGTTTGAGATGGAGTTTCGCTCTTGTTGCCCAGGCTGGAGTGGAATGGCGCGATCTCGGCTCACTGCAACCTCTGCCTCCAGGGTTCAAGAGATTCTCCCGCGGAGCTTACAGTGAGCGGAGATGGCGCCACTGCACTCCAGCCTGGGCAACAGAGCAAGACTATATTGCTTTAATTTACTCTGCCGGCTCTCTGGAGAAATGCAACCTCATCAGCAGAAATTATTTCCTCCCTGACACTTTTTAAATCTGTTATTTCCTATAGCCAGGTACTGAGCCCTTCAATTGAAGTCTAAACCCTCCACCCTCTCCCTCCGGGATTGCCAAGCCTGTGGTTTCAGTTCCATGCCCCCAGGTAGATTATGTCAACTCAAAGTCAATGCGCTTATGAAATACTTTTTGTGTTTTTTTCTTAAGAGTTTTTTTTTTTAATGTTTTTGTTTGATGGAGGTGACACCCTCTGTCTTTTGAGTTGTGGGAGCCTTCCTCCTTCAGTCTGCATGTACTGAAGCCAGTGTTTGCTGTACAGCCCCTCAGCCGCAGCAGCCCACAGTGAGGTGCAGGTGCTCACGCCATCGCCCCAGAGAGCTCCTCCATTCGCCCCTCCACCTGTAGCCCCTCGAAACCACTGCCCTGCTCCCCAACATGGTACACTGTCTTCTCCAAGATGTCATGTGTTGGCATCCTTCGGCCTGTGCCCACCGAAACTAGCTTCCTTCACTGGGCATGTGGCCTGGGAGACCTGGGGCATTTGGGTGCATCTTTCCACTGCTGGTTGGTGCCCCCTATGTGGAAGCATTCGCGTTGGTTCACGCCTTCTCCTGCTCCTGCCAATGGACATTTTGTTTTCTTCCAGTTATTGGCAAAGAGGAATGAGGCCTAAACACTTGTGTGCAGGTTTGTGTGTGCACGTTTTTCTCTTGGGGGACGTTTCAGGAGCGGGGTTGCTGGATGACGTGGTAAGGATGTGCTTAACTTCATAAGAAACTCCCGGACCACTTTCCAGCATGGCGGGACCCCTCCCATTCCCACTGCAGCTTATGAGGGTCCCTCCCAATTCCTCTGCATCATCACTAGAACCTGGGTTGGCCCATGGTTTTTGTCTGTTTTTAGCCATTTTAATAGATTTGCAGAGGTACTGTTGACTGGCATTTCTCCAGCATCTCTATGATGTTGAGCCTCTTTCTCGGGCAATATGCCCTCCTTATACCTTCTTTGATGAGGCCTCCATTCAAATATTTGCCCTCTCTTTAATACTGGGGTTTTTACTTTCTTATGGTTAAGTTTTGATGGTTCTTCATATATTCTGTGTGCCAGTACGTTGTGAGATGTGTGATTCACAAATATTTTTTTCTAGACCATAGTTTGTGTTTCATTCTCTTTAGATTTTTATATTGCTTTATAGAATTATAATTTTAAATTTATGACTAAATTTAATTTGTTAATCTTTTATGAATCATGCTTTTGGTGTCATGTCTAAGAAATTTTCGCCTAACCCCAGGCCATACAAATTTTCCCGTGTTTTTACCTAAGGGTTTGATAGCGTTATGTTCTCCATTTAGGCCTGTGATAAATGTTGAGTAACATTTTGTGTCAGCCATGGCCATACCTTTCTCCATCTCTCACAGTATCATGGGCATTTGCAGCTCCCAGTGCCCTGTGCTGTTCCCGTCTTCTTGGTCCACTCTTCCTGTGAGTTTCAGGGCACGTCTTAGTGCTGGCGCTGTCCTGGTCCATCAGGGGGTCCCATGAGCTTGTCCGTGTGGGAAGGTCGGGACTGTGATGTTGACGGGATGCCCTGTGAATCAGGAGGAGGTGCTGACGGGGGTTTCCATGTAGGAGAGACAGGTGTTTGGTTTTCCGGATGGGGCAGACTTGAGAGGGGACAAACTTGAGAAATGCCACCAACGAGAAGCCCAGGCAGAGCAGGTCTCGGGGCCGCCCAGCCGTGTGAGAGCCAAACGTGGATGTGTCAGTGGCCATGCCAGGAGGTAAACCCTCAACCAACGGCCTCTGGATGTCCAAGGCCAAGTCTTGTTCAAGAGGTGCATTCAGCTGAGCCAACCATGGCAGAAATGCATAAGGGAGATCCCATGGTTCCTCTGTTTAAATCCCCTGCTAATCCCACCCGACTCAGAGAAGGAGACAAGTCCTCACAGCGGCCTGCAACCCCAGCCTGACTCAGCCTCCTCTTGGCTCTGATTCTCTGTACCCTTCTATCCCTCTGTCTCTTCTCCCATCAGAGAGGAGATCCGGCACGTTTATCCTGGTGGATTCAAACCCATCTTTGCCACACATATAGTCACCGGAATGAATAGGTATAATCTAGAAAGAGTCCTTCTAAAAAAGAAAAAGGCAGGCCGGGCATGGTGGCTCATGCCTATAATCCCAGCACTTTGGGAGGCTGAGGTGGGAGAATCACCTGAGATCAGGAGTTTCAGACCAGCCTGGACAACATGGTGAAACCCCATCTCTAGTAAAAATATAAAAATTAGCTGGGCTTGGTGGCACGTGCCTGTAATCCCAGCCACTTGGGAGGCTGAGGCAGGAGAATCATTTCAACCCAGAAGGTGGAGGTTACAGTGAGCTGAGATTGTGCCACTGCACTCCAGCCTGGGTGACAGAGTGAGACTCTGTCTCAAAAACAATAATAGGAATAATAAAGGAAAAGTGCAAAAATTCAAACAACAGAAACTGGGCAAAAGAGCTGAACCGGCCCTCCACAGAAGAGGAAATGTGGAGGAATGCTAATGAAAACATGAAGAGGGGCTCAGCCTAACGGGGAGATATCACGTGACATCCACCAGATGGGCAAAAATCCCACAACCCAATCCATGCAAGTGTTGGGGAGAATGGAGAGAAGCAGGAACACCAGGCCCTGCTAAGAACAGTTGTGAAGTATATTTCTGTTATGCTTGTATATGAAAGAGTGTGTGTTGTGAGTTGTGAGGAAAATTACATTTCTTACCTGGGATGAAATTTTAAAACTTGAAAGCTACTGACCAGAAGAAACTTGCACTTGTGTACAAAAGAAATGCTCAAGAACGTTCCCAACAAAACACAGTCCTAAGCGCCCCAACCTGGCCAAACACTCATCCACAGGAAGATGAAGACATTTCCCATGTTCCCATCAGACAACGGGAGATCAGGCAGCAATGAAAATGAACCATGTCAGTGTGGGTGGGTCTCAGGGAGAGAATGGAGGACAAAAATAGACATAGAGCAGATGCTCAGAGCCATGCAGTGTAGGAGCAGCCACGCAGGAGAATTTCCTCACATCAAAGTTCAAAACTACAGCCGAGGCAACAGAGCAAGACCCTGCCTCAAAAAGAAAACAAAGTTCCAAAACCAAATGGCATATTTTTTAGGGATGTACACACAAGGTGAAAGAAACGCACTATGAAGGAAAGTGTGGGAATAATAAAGACTAAAGCAGGAAGTGATTCCCTCCGTAGGAGAAGGGAAGGGACTGGGACTCAGGCAGGGCCTCCAGGGAGCATCCGAAGTTATGTCTCTTGAGATTCTACTCCCTAAACCTGGTGGAGGTCCTCTGTGTCCAATGTGTCAATATTCTTTATACCTTACCCATACTGTACAAATGCTTTATTTCTATTCAATATTTAGAAGACAGTTATAAACAAGATGCATTAAATAGCAAGGTGGCAGAGGAACATCAGGAAGGAACATCCATGAGCTTCCATCCACGGAACCTCACCATGGATACGCTTGTGATCAAGGGCCTGGTCTCCCCTCAAGACACGGTCACAGATCAGAGGCCACACCATTATAGCAGTGGAGCAGGACCAGCTGGGACAGGGTCCTTCTGTGACACCTGCTGCATCACCAGGCTGTGTGAACGGACTCAATTGCCAGAACTCACAGAATAGCAGTATCAGCACCAAAACCTCACAGGAAAAATGGTAAGTTCTAAGTTTCTCCATTAATAGCAACTCTCAGATTAATCTCTGTCATCCATCGCTTCTCCAAGAAATAACTTTTCAGGGGGACGTGCCAGGCGCCATGTTGGAGGGTTGGTGGTAGCGGCTTGGGGAGGTGCTCGCTCTGTCGGTCTCCCTCTCTCACACGTTTCCCTGGCTCCCTTCGTTCCCCCCCACCCCACTTGGCCTGCGAGCTGGAGTGTGTGTGAGGGAGTGGGAGGACGTCAGGGGGTGGGGGGAGGAGTTCCGGTCCCCAAGAGACCCGCGGAGGAAGGTGGAGGCTGTGAGGGACTCTGGGAAGCCATGGACGTCGAGAGGCTCCAGGAGGCACTGGAAGATTTTGAGAAGAGGGGGAAAAAGAAAGTTTGTCCTGTCCTGGATCGGTTTCTTTGTCATGTAGCCAAGACTGGAGAAACAGATTCAGTAGTCCCAATTTAAAGGCTATTTTATTTTCAAACTGGAGAAAGTGATGGATGATTTCAGAACTTCAGCTCCTGCGTCAAGGGGTCCTCCCAATCCTAAAGTCGAATATATTCCCTTTGATGAAACAAAGGAAAGAATACTGAAAATTGTCACTGGATTTAACGGTATCCCTTTTACTATTCAGTGACTATGTGAATTGTTAACAGATCCAAGGAGAAACTATACAGGAACAGACAAATTTCTCAGAGGAGTAGAAAAGAACGTGATGGTTGTTAGACGTGTTTATCCTTCTTCAGAGGAAAACAATTCCAATAGTTTAAATTGAATGAATGGTGTTATGTTTCCTGGAAACGCACCAAGCTATACTGAGAGGTCTAATATAAATGGGCCTGGGACACCTAGGCCACTTAATTGACCAAAGGTTTGTCGGCCCCCATGACAACAAATGGGTCACCTGAGAGCACAGACAGCAAAGAGGCAAATTTGCAGCAAAATGAAGAGAAAAATCACAGTGACTCTTTGACATCTGAATCAGAGGCTTCCTCAGTGAGCCCTTTGAAAAATAAACATCCAGATGAAGATGCTGTGGAAGCTGAGGGGCATGAGGTAAAAAGACTCAGGTTTGACAAAAAAGGTGAAGTCAGAGAAACAGCCGGTCAAATGACTTGCAGCGAAGTTTCTTCAGTTATGGTAGAAGAAACAGAAGCATCATCTTCATCTCAGGATAAAGACAAAGCTGTTGTACCCGGCAGCACTGTACAGAAGAGGATGAAGAGGAAGAAGAAGGTATTGGGAGATCATCCGCAAAAGGGAGGAGTAAGGAGATCCTCAAATTCTTGCTTTCATTGTTTTCATGAAAGAATTGTACATCATGGAACTCCTCGTAATGCCGACGCTGGGCTTCTCTCCCACCTGTATGTAGCTGCTGCTGAATTTCAGGGGATGTGATTTGAACTATAGAACATCCGAATCATGAAACTTAACTGCGGAGAAATTTTGAAAATAAAATTTAAGTACAACAACATTTGCTTATTTTTAGAGTCTTTTATGACATCTAGAGAAATGATCCCAGAAAGAAAAAACCAAGAAAAAGAATCTGATGATGCCTCAACTGTGAATGAAGAGACTTGTGAGGAAAATAATCAAATGGAGGAATCTGATGTGTCTCAAGCTGAGAAAGATTTACTACATTCTGAAGGTAATGAAAACGAAGGCGCTGAAAGTAATGAAAACGAAGGCCCTGAAAGTAATGAAAACGAAGGCCCTGAAAGTAATGAAAACGAAGGCCCTGTAAGCAGTGGTTCTTCTGACTGCTGTGAAACAGAAGAATTAGCAGGATCCAATTCCAGTGAAACTGGAGAGATTCTTTCAGAACCATCCATGGAAAATGATGATGAAGCCACAGAAGTCACTGATGAATCAATGGAACAATATTATTTAGAAACATTTAGGTGCAGTATTTTACATACAGTTCTGGTTTTAACACCGTATAAAACTTTTATGTAAAAAAGTGGACCTTTAGTTTTACAAGAAAAGCATGTTGTAAAATAAAGTACTTTATGGATAATTCCTGAAAGAGTTGTACATGTAAGAACTGTGAATATCAGCTCCTCTGGGTCCTGCTTACCTTACCGTGGATTTTTCTTTCTTTCTTTCTTTCTTTTCTTTTTTTGGTCTGGGCAAATCAGTGGTTTGTGTATAGATTTTTTTTTTTTAATTGAGGATTGAAGTTTTTAAACTGGAAAGTAATAATTTTGAACAGTTTTTTGAAATTATCACATTTAGTTTATACATGTGCAAGCAGCTTTTTGTCTTGTCTCTTTCTGATAGCTCTAGCAGTTTTCATATTTTGGTCATATTTTCAACATTTTGACATGTGAATAATAGGGTTTCATGCTGGTTTCCAGATTTTATTGTTCGGCTACATACAATGGAACTTTAAGTTTTATATATATATATTATTCTAAGGGGGGAAACCTTATATTTTTCTGTTTCTATAAGAGATGAATACAGTGGATACTTTTTCTGTTGGTAATGATTGAATTCATCTCTTTCAGAAGACATTTTCTTTCTCTTCTGAGTAACTGAAATAAAATCTGGCCTTTGTGAAACCCTGGAAATACCACGACCCTCAACTAAAAACACCAATAGCAGATCCTCCGCGCGTTTCCAGCTCCACAACCTAAGACATCAGAGGCAGCATTGGCTCCTCACATAGAATCCAGCTCCGGGACCCTCATATTTGAACCGCAGGACCATCTCATCCCTGGATCTCCAGCTGCACCACACTCAAGTTAGAACAATATCAGCTCCTCCCCAGGTCTCCACCTGCACAGCCCTCGAACGGGAACGTCAGCTCCTCCCCAGGTCTCCAGCTGCACGGCCCTAAAACTAGAACATCAGCTCCTGCCCGGGTTGCCAGCTGTACCACCCTCAAACTGGAACATCAGATCCCCACGGGTCTCCAGCTGCAGGGCCCTCAAACTGGAACATCAGCTCCCCACCAGATCTCCAGCTGCACAGCCCTCAAACTGGAACATCAGCTCCCCACTGGGTCTCCAGCTGCATGGCCTGCAAACTGGAACATGAGCTCCCCGCCGGGTCTCTAGCTGCATGGCCCTCAAACTGGAACATCTGCTCCCCACCAGATCTCCAGCGGCACGGCCCTCAAACTGGAACATCAGCTCCACCCGGGGGCTCCAGGTACACAGCCCTCAAACTGCAACATCAGCTCCCAGCCAGGTATCCAGCTGCATGGCCCTCAAACTGCAACATCAGTTTCCCCCCCGGGTCTCCAGCTTCACGGCCCTCAAACTGGAACATCAGCTCCCCACCCAGGTCTCCAGCTCCATGGCCCTCAACCTGCATCATCAGCTCCCCACCGGGTCTCCAGATGAACGGCCCTCAAACTGGAACACTGGCTCCCCACCGGGTCTCCAGCTGCATGGCCTTAAACTGGAACATCAGCTCCCCACAGCGTCTCCAGCTGCACGGCCCTCAAATTGCAACATCAGTTCCCCCCTGGGTCTCCAGCTGCATCGCCTCAAACTGCAACATCAGCTCCCCGCTGGATCTCCAGCAACACGGCCCTCAACCTGGAACATCAGCTCGCCCCCACCTGGGTCTCCAGCTCCACGGCCCTCAATCTGCAACACTAGCTCCCCACCGGTTCTCCAGATGCACGGCCCTCAAACTGGAACATCAGCTCCACGCCGGGTATCCAGCTGCATGGCCCTCAAACTGGAACACCAGCTCCCCACCGGGTCTCAAGATGCACGGCCCTCAAACTGGAACATCAGCTCCCCACCGGGTGTCCAGCTGCATGGCCCTCAAACTGGAACATCAGCTCCCCACCAGGTCTCCAGCTGCACCGCCTCAACCTGGAACATCAGCTCCCCCCTGGGTCTCCAGCTCCATGACCCTCAACCTGCAACACTGGCTCCCCACCGGGTCTCCAGATGCACGGCCCTCAAACTGGAACATCAACTCCCCACCAGGTATCCAGCTGCACGGCCCTCAAACTGGAACATCAGCTCCCTGTCAGGTCTCCAGGTGCACGGCCCTCAAACTGGAACATCAGCTCCCTGTCAGGTCTCCAGGTGCACGGCCCTCAAACTGGAACATCAACTCCCCACCAGGTATCCAGCTGCACAGCCCTCAAACTGGAACATCAGCTCCCTGTCAGGTCTCCAGGTGCACGGCCCTCAAACTGGAACATCAGCTCCCTACCAGGTGTCCAGCTGCATGGCCCTCAAATTGCAACATCAGCTCCCAGCAGAGTCTCCAGCTGCACGGCCATCAAACTGGAACATCAGCTCCCCCGCGGGTCTCCAGCTGCACAGACCTCAAACTTGAACATCAGCTCCCCGCCGGGTCATCAACTGCACAGCCCTCAAACTGGAACATCAGCTCCACCCCTGGGTCTCCAGCAGCATGGCCCTACAACTGGAAAATCAGCTTCCCCCCGGGTCTCCAGCTGCACAGCCCTATAACCAGAACATCAGCTCCCTGCCGGGTCTCCAGCTGCACGGCCCTCAAACTGGAACATCAGCTCCCCGCTGGGTTCAAACTGTTCCAGTCTGAGGGCCGTGCGACTGGATACCCGGTGGGGAGCTGAAGTTCCAGTTTGAGGGCCATGCAGCTGGATACCCGGTGCGGAGCTGAAGTTCCAGTTTGAGGGCTGTGAAGCTGAAGACCCGGTGGGGAGCTGATGTTTCAGTTTGAGGGCCGTGCAGCTGGAGACTCGGGGGTAGCCGATGTTGCAGTTTGAGGGCCATGCAGCTGGAGACCCGGGTGGGAACCGATGTTCCAGTTTGGGAGCCATGCAGCTGGAGGCACTGCAGGGAGCAGATGTTCCAGTTTGATGTTCCTTCCTGGGTCTCCAGGTGCACGGCCATCAAACTGGAACATCAGCTCCCTGGCCCTCAAACCGGAACATCAGCTCCCCGCTGGATCTCCAGCTGCACAGCCCTCAACATCAGTTCCTCCCCGAGTCCTCAGCTGCACAACCCTCAAGTTAGAACATCAGCTTCTCCCCAAGTCTTCAGCTGAGTGACCCTCAATCTAGAACATCAGTTCCTCTCTGGGTCTGCAGCTGCAAGACCCTGAAACTAAATAAGATCCTCTCTGGGTCAGCAGCTGCAAGACCCTCAAACTACAACATCAGCTTCCCTCCAGGTCTCCAGTTCCGTGACCCGAAATCTAGAAAATCAGCTCCTCCCTGAGTCTCCAACTCTTAGACCCTCAAGGCGAACAACATCAGCTCCTCCCCGAGTCCTCAAATGCACCACCTTCAAACTACAACTTCAGCTCCTCCCCGAGTTTTCAGCTACATGACCCTCAATCTAGAACATCAGCTCATCTCCAGGTCTGCAGCTACAAGAAACTAAAACTAGAACATCAGTTCCCCTCTGGGTCAGCAACTGGACGATCCACTAACTAGAAAATTAGCTCCTGTCTGGGTCTTCACCACCATCACCCTAAATCAAGATTATCAGCTCCTCCCTGAGTCTCCAGCTGAAAGAGCCTCAACGCGAACATCAGCAGCTCCTCCCCGAGTCTTCAACTGCACGACCCTAAAACTACAACATCAGATCCTCCTTGAGTCTTCAGCTGCACGACCCGCAATCTAGAACATCAGCTACTTTATGGGACTGCAGCTGCAAGAACCTAAAACCAGAACATCAGCTCCTTTCTGGATCTGCACCTGGAAAATACACTAATTAGAACATCAGCTCCTGTCTGGGTCTCCAGCTCCATGAAACTCAATAAAGATCATCATCTCCTCCCTGAGTCTCCAGCTGAAAGAACCTCAACGTGAACAACATCAGCTCCTCCCTGAGTCCTCAACTGCACGACCCTCAAACAACATCAGCTCCTCCCCGAGTCTTCAGATGCATGACCCTCAATCTACAACATCAGCTCCCCTCCGGGTCCGCAGCTGCGAGAACCTAAAACTAGAACATCACCTCCTCTCTGGGTCGGCAGGTGGAAGATCCATTAAGTATAACATCAACTTAAGTCCGGGTCTCCAGCTGCATGACCCTCAATCAAGATTATCGGCTCCTCCCTGAGTCTCAAGCTGAAAGACCCTCAACGCGAACAACATCAGCTCTTCCCCGAGTCCACAACTGCACGACCTTCATACTACATCAGTTCCTCACTGAGTCTTCAGCTGCATGACCCTCAATCTAGAACATCAGCTCCTCTCCGGGTCTGCAGCTCCAAGAACCTAAAACTAGAACATCAGCTCCTCTCTGGGTTGGCACCTGGAAGACACACTAACTAGAACATCAGCTCCTGTGCGGGTCTCCAGCTCCATGACCCTCAATCAAGATTATCAGCTCCTGAGTCTCCAGCTGAAAGACCCTCAACGCGAACAACATCAGCTCCTCCACGAGTCCTCAACTGCATGAACCTCTAACTTAAACATCAGCTCTTCCCCGAGTCTTCATCTGCATGACCCGCAATCTAGAACATCAGCTCCTCTCTGGGTCTGCAGCGTCAAGCTCCTAAAACTAGAACATCAGCTCCTCTCTGGGTCTGCAGGTGGAAGATCCACTAACTAGAACATCACCTCATGACCGGGTCTCCAGCTCCATGACCCTCAATCAGGATTATCAGCTGCTCCCTCAGTCTGCAGCTGAAAGACCCTCAATGTGAACAACATCACCTTCTCCCCGAGTCCTCAACTGCACGACCCTCAAATTACAACATCAGCTCCTCCCCGAGTCTTCAGCTGCATGACCCTCAAACTAGAACATCAGCTCCTCTCTGTGTCTGCAGCTGCAAGAACCTAACAGTAGAACATCACCTCCTCCCTGGGTCTGCAGCTGGAAGATCCACTAACTAGAACATCAGCTCCTCTCCAGGTCTCCAGCTCCATGACAATGTATCAATAGTATCAGCTCCTCCCTGAGTCTCCAGCTGAAAGACCCTCATCGCCAACAACATTAGCTCCTCCCCGAGTCCTCAACTGCATGACCCTCAAACTACAACATCAGCTCCTCCCCGAGTCTTCAGCTGCACGACCCTCAATCTAGAACATCAGCTCCTCTCCGGGTCTGCAGCTGCAAGAATCTAAAAGTAGAACATCAGCTCCCCCCTGGGTCTGTAGCTGGAAGATCCACTAACTAGAACATCAGCTCCTGTCTGGGTATTCAGCTGCATGACCCTCAATCTAGAACATCAGCTCCTCTCCCGGTCTGCAGCTGCAAGAACCTAAAACTAGAACATCAGCTCCTCTCCGGGTCTGCAGCTGCAAGAACCTAAAACTGGATCATCAGCTCCTCCCTGGGTCTGCAGCTGGAAGATCCACTAACTAGAACATCAACCCCTGTCCGGGTCTCCAGCTCCATCACCCTGAATCAAGATTATCAGCTCCTCCCTGAGTCTCCAGCTGAAAGACCCTCAACGGGAACAACATCAGTTCCTCCCCAAGTCCTCAACTGCACGACCCTCAGACAACAACATCAGCTCCTCCTCGAGTCTTCAGATGCATGACCCTCAATCTACAACATCAGCTCCTCTCCAGGTCTGCAGCTGCAAGAATCTAAAAGTAGAACCTCAGCTCCTCCCTGGTTCTGCAGCTGGAAGATCCACTAAGTAGAACATCACCTCCTCTTCTGGTCTCCGGCTCCTTGACCCTCAATCAAGATTATCAGCTCCTCCCTGAGTCTCCAGCTGAAAGACCCTCAACACGAACAACATCAGCTCCTCCTGAAGTCCACAACTACACGACACTCAAACTACAACATCAGCTCCTCCCTGAACTTCAGCTGCATGACCCTCAATCTAGAACATCAGCTCCTCTCCGGGTCTGCAGCTGCAAGAATCTTAAAGTAGAACATCAGCTCCTTTCGGGGTCTGCAGCTGGAAGTTCCACTAACTAGAACTTCAGCTCCTGTCAGGGTCTCCAGGTCCATGACCCTGAAACAAGATTGTCAGCTCCTCCCTGAGTATCCAGCTGAAAGACTCTTAAGTCAAACAACATTAGCTCCTCCCCGAGTCCTCAACTGCACGACCCTCAACTACAACATCAGCTCCTTCCCGAGTCTTCAACTGCATGACCCTCAATCTAGAACACCAGCTCCTCTCCGGGTCTGCAGCTGCAAGAACCTAAAACTAGAACTTCACCGCCTCTGTGGGTCTGCAGGTGGAAGATCCACTAACTAGAACATCAGCTCCTGTCTGGGTCTCCAGCTGCATGACCCTCAATCAGGATTATCAGCTCCTCCCTCAGTCTGCAGCTGAAAGACCCTCAACGTGAACAACATCACCTTCTCCCCAAGTCCTCAACTGCACGACCCTCAAATTACAACATCAGCTCCTCCCCGAGGCTTCAGCTGTATGATCCTCAATCTAGAACATCAGCTCCTCTCCGGGTCTGCAGCTGCAAGAACCTAAAACTAGAACATCACCTCCTGTCTGGGTCTGCAGGGGGAAGATCCATTAAGTAGAACAACTCCTGTCTGGGTCTCTAGCTGCATGACCCTCAATCAAGATTATCAGCTCCTCCGAGTCTCCAGCTGAAAGACCCTCAATGGGAACAACATCAGCTCCTCCCCGAGTCCTCAACTGCACGATCCTTACACAACAACATCAGCTCCTCCCCAAGTCTTCAGATGCATGACTCTCAATCTACAACATCGGCTCCTCTCCAGGTCTGCAGCTGCAAGAACCTAAAAGTAGAACATCAGCTCCTCCCTGGTTCTGCAGCTGGAAGATCCATTAAGTAGAACATCACCTCATGTTCGGGTCTCCGGCTCAATGACCCTCAATCAAGATTATCAGCTCCTCCCTGAGCTTCCAGCTGAAAGACCCTCAATGAGAACAACATCAGCTCCTCCTGAAGTCCTCAACTACACGACACTCAAACTACAACATCAGCTCCTCCCTGAACTTCAGCTGCATGACCCTCAATCTAGAACATCAGCTCCTCTCCGGGTCTGCAGCCGCAAGAACCTAACAGTAGAACATCAGCTCCTCTCAGGGTCTGCAGCAGGAAGTTCCACTAACTAGAACATCGGCTCTTGTCTGGGTCTCCATCTCCGTGACCCTCAATCAAGATTGTCAGCTCCTCCCTGAGTATCCAGCTGAAAGACTCTCAATGCAAACAACATCATCTCCTCCCCGAGTCCTCAAATGCACGACCCTCAACTACAACGTCAGCTCCTCCCCGAGTTTTCAGCTGCATGACCCTCAATCTAGAACATCAGCTCCTCTCCGGGTCTGCAACTGCAAGAACCTAAAACTAGAACATCACGTCCTCTCTGGGTCTGCAGGGGGAAGATCCATTAAGTCGAACATCAACTCCTGTCCGGGTCTCCAGCTGCATGACCCTCAATCAAGATTATCAGCTCCTCCCTGAGTCTCCAGCTGAAAGACCCTCAACGCGAACAACATCAGCTCCTCCTCGAGTCTTCAACTGCACGACCCTCAACTACAACATCAGCTCCTTCCCGAGTCTTCTGCTGCATGACCCTCAATCTAGAACATCAGCTCCTCTCCTGGTCTGCAGCTGCAAGAACCTAAAACTAGAACACCACCTCCTCTCTGGGTCTGCAGGTGGAAGATCCATTAAGTAGAACAACAACTCTTATCTGGGTCTCCAGCTGCATGACCCTCAATCGAGATTATCAGCTCCTCCCTGAGTCTCCAGCTGAAAGACTCTCGACTGGAACAACATCAGCTCCTCCCCGAGTCCTCAACTGCACGACCCTCATACTACAACATCAGCTCCTCCCCGAGTCTTCAGATGCATGACCCTCAATCTACAACATCAGCTCCTCTCCAGGTCTGCAGCTGCAAGAACCTAAAAGTAGAACATCAGCTCCTCCCTGGTTCTGCAGCTGGAAGATCCACTAAGTAGAACATCACCTCCTGTCCGGGTCTCCAGCTCCATAACCTTCAATCAAGATTGTCAGCTCCTCCCTGAGTATCCAGTTGAAAGACTCTCAACACGAACAACATCAGCTCCTCCCTGAGTCCTCAACTGCACGACCCTCAACTACAACATCACCTCCTCCCTGAGTCTTCAGCTGCATGACCCTCAATCTAGAACATCAGCTCCTCTCTGTGTCTGCAGCTGCAAGAACCTAAAACTACAACATCACCTCCTCTCTGGGTCTGCAGGTGGAAGATCCATTAAGTAGAACATCAACTCCTGTCCGGGTCTCCAGCTGTATGACCCTCAATCAAGATTATCAGCTCCTTCCTGAGTCTCCAGCTGAAAGACCCTCATCACCAACAACATCACCTTCTCCCTGAGTCCTCAACTGCACGACCCTCAAGCTACAACATCAGCTCCTCCCCGAGTCTTCAGCTGCACGACCCTCAATCTAGAACATCAGTTCCTCTCCGGGTCTGCAGCTGCAAGAATCTAAATGTAGGACATCAGCTCCCCCCTGGGTCTGTAGCTGGAAGATCCACTAACTAGAACATCAGCTCCTGTCCAGGTCTTCAGCCGCATGACCCTCAATCTAGAACATCAGCTCCTCTCCCGGTCTGCAGCTGCAAGAACCTAAAACTAGAACATCAGCTCCTCTCCGGGTCTGCAGCTGCAAGAACCTAAAACTGGATCATCAGCTCCTCCCTGGGTCTGCAGCTGGAAGATCCACTAACTAGAACATCAACCCCTGTCCGGGTCTCCAGCTCCATCACCCTCAATCAAGATTATCAGCTCCTCCCTGAGTCTCCAGCTGAAAGACCCTCAACGGGAACATCAGCAGTTCCTCCCCGAGTCCTCAACTGCACGACCCTCAGACAACAACATCAGCTCCTCCCCGAGTCTTCAGATGCATGACCCTCAATCTACAACATCAGCTCCTCTCCAGGTCTGCAGCTGCAAGAATCTAAAAGTAGAACCTCAGCTCCTCCCTGGTTCTGCAGCTGGAAGATCCACTAAGTAGAACATCACCTCCTCTTCTGGTCTCCGGCTCCTTGACCCTCAATCAAGATTATCAGCTCCTCCCTGAGTCTCCAGCTGAAAGACCCTCAACACGAACAACATCAGCTCCTCCTGAAGTCCACAACTACACGACACTCAAACTACATCAGCTCCTCCCTGAACTTCAGCTGCATGACCCTCAATCTAGAACATCAGCTCCTCTCTGGGTCTGCAGCTGCAAGAACCTTAAAGTAGAACATCAGCTCCTTTCGGGGTCTGCAGCTGGAAGTTCCACTAACTAGAACTTCAGCTCCTGTCAGGGTCTCCAGGTCCATGACCCTGAAACAAGATTGTCAGCTCCTCCCTGAGTATCCAGCTGAAAGACTCTTAAGGCGAACAACATTAGCTCCTCCCCGAGTCCTCAACTGCATGACCCTCAACTACAACATCAGCTCCTTCCCGAGTCTTCAGCTGCATGACTCTCAATCTAGAACACCAGCTCCTCTCTGGGTCTGCAGCTGCAAGAACCTAAAACTAGAACTTCACCTCCTCTGTGGGTCTGCAAGTGGAAGATCCACTGACTAGAATATCAACTCCTGTCCGGGTCTCCAGCTCCATAACCCTCAATCAAGATTATCAGCTCCTCCCTGAGTCTCCAGCTGAAACACCGTCAACGTGAACAACATCAGCTCCTCCCCGAGTCCTCAACTGCATGAACCTCTAACTTAAACATCAGCTCTTCCCCGAGTCTTCAGCTGCATGACCTGCAATCTAGAACATCAGCTCCTCTCTGGGTCTGCAGCGTCAAGCTTCTAAAACTAGAACATCAGCTCCTCTCTGGGTCTGCAGCTGGAAGATCCACTAACTAGAACATCAGCTCCTGTCCGGGTCTCCAGCTCCATGACCCTCAATCAGGATTATCAGCTCCTCCCTCAGTCTGCAGCTGAAAGACCCTCAACGCGAACAACATCACCTTCTCCCCGAGTCCTCAACTGCACGACCCTCAAATTACAACATCAGCTCCTCCCCGAGTCTTCAGCTGCATGACCCTCAATCTAGAACATCAGCTCCTCTCCGGGTCTGCAGCTGCAAGAACCTAACAGTAGAACATCACCTCCTGTCTGGGTCTGCAGCTGGAAGATCCACTAACTAGAACATCAGCTCCTGTTCGGGTCTCCAACTCCATGACAATGTATCAATAGTATCAGCTCCTCCCTGAGTCTCCAGCTGAAAGACCCTCATCACCAACAACATCAGTTCCTCCCTGACTCCTCAACTGCACGACCCTCAAACAACATCAGCTCCACCCTGAGTCTTCAGCTGCACGACCCTCAATCTAGAACATCACCTCCTCTCTGGGTGTGCAGCTGCAAGAATCTAAAAGCAGAACATCAGCTCCTCCCTGGGTCTGTAGCTGGAAGTTCGACTAACTAGAACATCAGCTCCTGTCCGGGTCTTCAGCTGCATGACCCTCAATCTAGAACATCAGCTCCTCTCCCGGTCTGCAGCTGCAAGAACCTAAAACTGGATCATCAGCTCCTCCCTGGGTCTGCAGCTGCAAGAACCTAAAACTGGATCATCAGCTCCTCCCTGGGTCTGCAGCTGGAAGATCCACTAACTAAAACATCAACTCCTGTCTGGGTCTCCAGCTCCATCACCCTGAATCAAGATTATCAGCTCCTCCCTGAGTCTCCAGCTGAAAGACCCTCAATGCGAACAACATCAGCTCCTCCCCGAGTCCTCAACTGCATGACCCTCAACTACAACATCAGCTCCTCCCCTAGGCTTCAGCTGTATGACCCTTAATCTAGAACATCAGCTCCTCTCTGGGTCTGCAGCTGCAAGAACCTAAAACTAGAACATCACCTCCTGTCTGGGTCTGCAGCTGGAAGATCCATTAAGTAGAACATCAACTCCTGTCCGGGTCTCGAGGTACATGACCCTCAATCAAGATTATGGGCTCCTCCCTGAGTCTCCAGCTGAAAGACCCTCAATGCGAACATCAGCTCCTCCCCGAGTCCTCAACTGCACGACCCTCATACTACAACATAAGCTCCTCCCCGAGTCTTCAGCTGCATGACCCTCAATCTAGAACATAAGCTCCTCTCCGGGTCTGCAGCTGCCAGAACCTAAAACTAGAACATCAGCTCCTCTCTGGGTCTGCACCTGGAAAATCCACTAACTAGAACATCAGCTCCTGTCCAGGTTTCCAGCTCCATGATCCTCAATCAAGATTATCAGGACCTCCCTGAGTCTCCAGCTGAAAGACCCGCAACACAAACAACATCACCTTCTCCCCGAGTCCACAACTGCACGACCCTCAAATTACAACATCAGCTCCTCCCCGAGTCTTTAGCTGCACGACCCTCAATCTAGAACATCAGCTCCTCTCCGGGTCTGCAGCTGCAAGAACCTAACAGTAGAACATCAGCTCCTCCCTGGGTCTGCAGCTGGAAGATCCACTAACTAGAATATCAACTCCTGTCTGGGTCTCCAGCTCCATCACCCTCAATCAAGATTATTCAGCTCCTCCTTGAGTCTCCAGCTGAAAGACCCTCAACGTGAACAACATCAGCTCCTCCCGAAGTCCTCAACTGCACGACCCTCAAACTACAACATCAGCTCCTCCCCGAGTCTTCAGCTGCATAACCCTCAATCTAGAACATCAGCTCCTCTCTGGGTCTGCAGCTGGAAGATCCACTAACTAGAACATCAGCTCCTGTCCGGGTCTCCACCTCCATGACCCTCAATCGAGATTATCAGCTCCTCCCTGAGTCTCCAGCTGAAAGACCCTCAACACGAACAACATCAGCTTCTCCCCGAGTCCTCAACTGCACAACCCTCCAACAACATCAGCTCCTCCCCAAGTCTTCAGCTGCATGACCCTCAATCTAGAACATCAGCACCTCTCCAGGTCTGCAGCTGCAAGACCCTCAAACTAGAACATCAGCTCCTCTCTGGGTCTCCAGCTGCACGACCCTCAGTCTAGAACATCAGCTCCTCTCCGGGTCTGCAGCTGCAGGGCCCTGAATGTAGAACATCAGCTCCTTCCCAAGCTAGAACACCTCTCCCACCTGGATCTCCAGCTCCACGACTCTCACAGAACAGCCACACTGGCTCCTTCACTGTCCTCAGGTCCACAACCTAAGACATCAGTGGGAGCACCAGCTCCTCCCTGGAGGTCCAGCTCAACGACTCTCATAGACTTAAAAGGCAGCACCTGCTCCTCCCCAAGGCTCCATCTCCACCACCCTCAGATTTGGAGAGTGGTAGCACCAGCTCCTCTCCAGGTCTTCAGCCCCATGACCCTCCCTGAACAATTCCTTCTCATGAAATTCATCAGTCAAGAAATCTGCAGCGGAAGTAAATGAATAAATGTTTTGTTTTCAAATTGATATCTCTTTTATGTTCATGAGTTAACTTTTCTACTTTCCATTAGCCTTGCAATCTAATGTCCAATGTGAAACAGAAACACACCATTTGAAATCACGTTTAAAAACTTAGTAATATTTTTAAACAAAATCATCACACAGCTGTAGACACGATCTTATTTCTCTCTGCCTGTGAAGAAGTCTTATGAAAATTCGAACTATGAATTTACTTTGTTGAGATTCCCAGAATACACATTAATTCCAACTGTTACTCCCCTCCTTAAAATCTTTTCACATATTCCCATCACCTGAGCCTAAATGCCAGCTCCCATCCACAGCCCACAGTGCCCAGCACAGCCCTGCCCTCTGCCCTGGTCTATGGTCTCACCTCTTAAATGCCAGCACCATCCACAGCCCAAAGTGCCCAGCACGGCCCTGCCCTCTGCCCTGGTCTATGGACTCCCCTCTTAAATGCCAGCACCATCCACAGCCCACAGTGCCCAGCACAGCCCTGCCCTCTGCCCTGGCCTATGGTCTCCACTCTGGTGCCCGGCCCAGCCCTCCCCACCCCTCTGCCCTGGTCTATGGACTCCCCTCTTAAATGCCAGCTCCATCCACAGCCCACAGTGCCCAGCACAGCCCTGCCCTCTGCCCTGGCCTATGGACTCCCCTCTTAAATGCCAGCACCATCCACAGCCCACAGTGCCCAGCACAGCCCTGCCCTCTGCTCTGGCCTAAGGTCTCTCCCCTGTGCCGTTCCCTTCCTGCGGGACAGGCCTCTGTCTGTTCCTCAAAACACACAGGCTCAGGCCTGACTCCAGGCCTTTGCCCTGCTGTGCCCTCTGCCTAGGGTGCCTTTCCCGGGCTCTGCATCCTCCTCTCAACCCGCTGAGCTCCAGCCTGCTGGTCGCCCCTCAGGTGGATGAACACACGGTGTCCTCTCGCCCCGCCAGCTTTTGCATAGGCTCTTCTCTGTGCCAGACACACACCCTCTACTCTCTAAATACCACTCATCCTTGGAGTCTCCACTGAAATATCGCTCCCTGCCCACACCCCTCCCTTGGGCTTCACCTTGGTTAGGTTGCCAACCCGTCTCCTGACTCCGGGAAGCTAGATGCTCTCCTAGCACTCGGAACTCGCCCATCGCCACATTTTGCACACCCGTGATTACTGTGTTAGCTTGGTGCACAAGTCATCGCGGTTTACTATTAATGAACTGCAGCACTGGCTCCTCCCCACTTTTTTTTTTTGCTATTACTTTTAATGATTGCTGCACCAACCTATTAGAATCATTCATATTTATTCATTCATCATCTGTCTTCCCCTCTAGAAAGGAAGCTCCATGAGAACAGAGGCCAGATCTACTCAAATCACTCCACCTTCCCAGTACATTGTTTGTCAATAATCATTTACCAACTGACTGATAGAGAAATGCCTTCACTGTTGCTGGGATGAGGCACATGACACGCCCCTTTGAAAGTCACTGTCATGGACAGTTGGCATTTGCTCTTCACTGCTGCACCCGTGGCGTGGCTGGGCTTAGGCTGATCTAGTCTGGGCTTGACTCCAGGCTGAGGATGGGAACCATGCCTGCTCCACACGCCTCTCATCCTGCAGCCAGAGCCGCCGTTCCCTGGAGCACGCGCATCTCGTGGGGAAAATCAAGAGCCTTAGGAGGCAGGCCCGGTAGTGCCCACACATTCCAGGCTTCTGCTTGTGCCATGTCTGTGAAAATCTCATTGGCAGAAGCAAGTCACCCAGCCATGAGCAACACCTATGGGATGGATAAGTCCATCCACCCTCCCTCAGGCCCTGGCAAGGATGCGGCTGTGTCATACTCTTACGGGGGGAGTGAAAAATTGAGGCCCAACATTAAATCACCCACGGCAAGAAATGTCAGCCTCTGTGTCCCCACACTGGAATTATTCTTCACCAGCAGGTTTGCCTGAGCTGACTTCCCTTTGCAATGGCGTCTGCAGGTTTAGGCCAATGCTGTTCCCCGTGGAGGACAGAGAAGCCTCAACGGGCCTCTGTCTGTTGGGAAGAATAAGATATTAGCTTGGCGCAAAACAACGGCAAGCCGCAGGTGGCCCACGCCCCGTGAGACAGGAGAGGAGCAGAGAATTGTGGGAACTCAGCAAAGCTTGCGTCTCCAGCCCCTCCCGTGTCCCCAGCACCCTCCCCTGCGTCCCCAGCACCCTCCACTGTGTCCCCAGCACCCTCCCGTGTCCCCAGCACCCTCCCCTATGTCCCCAGCCCTCTCCCCTGCTTGCCCCATCTCTGCTTTCTTTTTTTCATTTTCTTTCTTTCCTTTTGTTTTATTTGAGACAGGGTCTGGCTCTGTCACCCAGGCTGGAGTGCAATGGCACGATCTCGGCTTACTGCAACTTTCACCTCCTGGGCTGAAGCAATTCTCCCTCCTCAGCCTTCCCAGTGGCTGGGACTACAGATGCACGCCACCACACCCAGCTAAAATTTTTTTTTTTTTTTTGGTAGAGACAGGATCTTCCATGTTGCTCAGGCTGGTCTCAAATTCCTGAGCTCAAGTAATCCTCCCACCTCAGCCTCCCAAAGTGCTGGGATTACAGGCATGAGCCACCGAGTCCAGCCTGCTTTATTTTTCTCTACAGTACTTGGAATCTTCTAATGTACTAAGGACACGTGTATTTTCTTTCTTTTTTGTCTTCCCTAGAACAGGAGCTTAACGTGAGCAGGTGTTTTTGTTTATCTCATTTATCACCCTATCCCCAGTGCCTGGAACAGGGTCTGGCACATGAATGGTGTGTTCTAAATAAATATTTTTAATAAATAAATGAAATATCCTACAAGAGAAAGCTAGTATTTGGAACTCACCCATCAATAGAACCTAAAAGCCAAAGACCTTTAGCCTGTCTCCGCCTCTGAACACACCCAACCCCGGAGGAACCAGCAGAGGAAAAACAGGAACAAAGGTGGGGAAGGGAGCGGGTGGTGCCCACCAAGCAAGGACCCCTGAGACTTAGGCCAAACCTGAGCTGGAGAAGGGACTACTCTAGGAACCGGGTGTGAGATTAAAGTTTAGATTTGTCTGGCTTGGATTTTGTAACACCTAAACAAGGGTTATTCCATTCTTTTTCTTTTTTTTGAGATAGAGTCTCACTGTCCCCCAGGCTGGAGTGCAGTGGCGCGATCTCAGCTCACTGCAACCTCTGCCTCCCAGGTTCAAGTGATTCTCACGCCTCAGCCTCCTGAGTAGCTGGGATTACAGGCGCACACCACCATTCCCAGCTAATTTTGTATTTTTAGTAGAGATGGGGTTTCACCATGTTGGTCCCCTGGCTCATGCCTGTAATCTCAGCACTTTGGGAGGCTGAGGAAGGCAGATCAAGAGGTCAGGAGATTGAGACCATCCTGGCTAACACAGTGAAACCCCGTCTCTACTAAAAAGACAAAAAATTAGCCGGGCGTGGTGGCGGGCGCCTGTAGTCCCAGCTACTCGGGAGGCTGAGGCAGGAGAATGGCGTGAACCCGGGAGGCGGAGCTTGCAGTGAGCCAAGACAGCGCCACCGCCCAGCCTGGGCGACAGAGCGAGACTCTGCCTCAAAAAAAAAAAAAAACAAAAAAACAAAAAATTAGCTGGGCGTGGTGGTGGGCGCCTGTAGTCCCAGCTACTCAGGAGGCTGAGGCAGGAGAATTGCTTGAACCCCAGATGTGGAGGTTGTAATGAGCCAAGATCACGCCACTGCACTCCAGCCTGGGCGACAGAGCGAGCCTCTGTCTCAAAAACAAACAAAAAAAACCTTCAAACGAATATAAGAATTATTATTTTTTAAAGTACAGCTTTAAAAATGCCCTTTACAAATACATAAGTGTTATATTAAGGCAAACCTACTTCAGAAGCACAAAGTTAATTTCTTATAATTCCAAGAAATATGTGAATGTTTAAAAAAAAAAAAAAACAAAACACCCGAAAAGGGATCAAACTCAAGACAGTTTGGAACATTTTATTGCAAAAAGAAGGGCAGAGAACAGTCTTCTTCTTCATACCTGTTCCCCACAGACCTCCCTGAGAGCAGTAATTTTTAGCAGCTCTCCTGTGCAAACAAGTCTCATGAAGGAATCAGTGTACGGGCCACAAATACCTTCTCAGTGTGGTTTCACCTAGAATACAAGCACTCAGAAGCACAAATTTAACTGAAGTGAGAAACCAGGCCATTTTGTAGCTTCAGTTTTTCTACCAGTAATATATTAATTTCTTGAAATAGCCTAATAATTTAGTTCTACTATCAAAACAGAAGCACAATCTGGGAGCACAATTATTATAGAAGTCAAACTAATTTCAATCATATTAGTATAGGAATTCATATTAGTATAGGCTAAGGCAGGAGGATCGCTTGAGCCTAGGAGTTTGAGACCAGCCTGAGCAAGACAGTGAGACTCCATCACTAATTTTTTTCTTAAAATAAAGAAATTCAGAGAGAAGAAGGAAGAGGATTGATGTGTTTATCCAAGGACAAATTTTGTGTACCTGTACATACAACACAACTATGAACCTTCCTTCACGCAGCTCACAATCTAGTAGCGAGAGGAAACTATGAAAACATGAGCCCCCACGGTGAGGAAAAAGGCGCGCATCAGAGAAAAGAAAAATGCTGCGATGATCCAATGGCAGGAGCAGCGCGCATCCACTTTGTTTTTTTTGAGATGGGGTTTCGCTCTGTCTCCCAGGCTGGAGTGCAGTGGCTTGATCTCAGCTCAATGCAGCCTCAACCTCCCAGGCTCAAGTGATCTTCCCATCTCAGCCACCCAAGTAGCTGGGACTACAGGCGTGCACCACTACACTTGTTTACTTTTTGTAGAAACAGGGTCTCACAATGTTACCAAGGCTGGCATTCTGAAGGGCGGGTGGGGCTTCATCCTACAGAGATGAAAGGCAGAAGAAGCTCAGAGCCCAAAGCAAAGGGGTGGAGGACAAGGGCGTCTTCAGAACAGAGTGGCTCGGCTGAGACATCCAGTAGAATGCCACCAGGTAGAGGTGTGGTGGGAAAACACAGGGCCACAGGGTGAATGCTCACATGTGAGGAGCAAACCACCACAGAACATGACAGAAACACGGTGTACTAAATCAGGCTTCAAATTGCAGCCCTGCAACTTCAGAGCTACCACAGGTAACCCAGAAAGGGAGCACGGACAGCACCGCCCACTGCCTGAGGCTATGTGATGGACCAGAAACCTGTGCTTACTAACAACCTGCCTTATTCCAGAAGGAATTCAGGAAACACAAAGACACTCACAGTACAGCAAAATAAAGTAAATGTGAATCATGTTGGCTGAGGAGAAAGTGAAGAGTCTGACTATGTCATAAAGTTTACCTCTACTCTAAACTCATTACTGGTGAGCCACCAATCTGACTTTAAGTTTTCTAGCAGCTAAATTGAAGAGGAAAATGTAATCAGGTAAAGGTTTATAAGATGCAAACAAAACAGAACAGCCACCACAGTTGCTGAGAACACGCGCAGCTCCAGCTCCAGGAGAAACAGGGTGGCCATCTCCCGGGGCTGCCCCACAGCAGGCGTGTGAGCCCCAAAGCCAGCATCTCTCAGGGTGAACAGTGACTACGAGCTTCATGGGGCCACATGCCTCCAGCACAAGCTGAGGAAATCTCCCAGGGCAATTCAAGGAACAGGGTCTCACAATGTTGCCCAGGCTGGTCTCAAACTCCTGGGCTCAAGCGATCCCCCTGCCTTGGCCTCCCAAAGTGTTGGGAGGTTAGATGTGAGCCACTGCATCTGGCCCCGCACGCACTTTATAGAGGAGGGCTTTGCATCCTGAAGGGCGGGTGGGGCTTCATCCTGCAGAGATGAAAGGCAGAGGAAGCTCAGAGTCCAAGGTAAAGGGGAGCGCCTAAGAAAAGTGACTCCATTGGGACCACGGTGAGAGGGTCCCGATACACAGCTTGGGTTAAGCCAGACACTGATTTCAAAGTATCTCGGAATGGTGGACTCAGCCCCTGTCAGGAAATTCTCTCTCTCCAGCAGGCTCCTGGTAGATATTTAGTAGCAGCTGAAATCAAGATTATGTTCTGACTGACACTTGCCGATGGTTAAAGAGCTATATATGCTTTGAGGGCCAGCTGAACTGGGGCAGGACTAACGCCCTCTGGTGAAAATACGGGAACCCAAACACACAAGTCAGAGCAGGAGGTGTCTCCCCCACCCCCAAACAATAACGCTGACCTTGGATTTGGGTTAAGTGCCTAGCCCAGCGTGTGAGTGTTCAGTAAGTGGAAACCATCATCGCCGTCATGAGGTAATGGAAAACCATCAAAGCTTTGAGCTGGCTTGTTAGCCAAGAATAGTAGTAGTGTATTAGCTACTACTAATACTCACAGCTGACAATTACTGAGCACTTGCTCCGTGCCAGGAATCACGGGAAGCACCTCGCATGCATTTCCTCAATACTCCCTCCCAGTAACGGCGAGGACACAAAACTGTTAGAGCCAGGACTGGAATCCAGGCAGGCCCCAAAGCACTCCAGTGGAGCCTGCCAAGGTGGGCGGAGTCTACCATGCTAATGAGGTCCAGTATTTGACCACCACTCCTAGTTCAGCAAGTTTAACAGAAAACCTAAAACTAAACCTAAAATCTAAAAATTTGAGCAAATGCATAAAAAGCAGGCTGTTAAAGTGGATCATAAATCTTGCATCACTCACTGGAAAACCACTCAAATATCTCTGAGACACGGCCTCTGAGGAGGGCACTCCGTGTGGCTCGTATCACCCTGGTGACAAACCACTTGCACCTGGGTGGTCATCTGACCATATTTAACAGGTGACGCACAGAGCCATTTGCATCCACTGTGGTCAACATTTAGGAAGTTTTAAGCTGAGATTTGCCAAACTGTAGCCTACTGGATTCCAGGTTCTCTTGACATCTCTTTCTAGTAGCCACGTCTTGCACTTCCCGAGTATAAACGAACTGAGATGCAAATAAAAAAAAGGAGGATTTAAGAATACTGAAAAGAGAAAAACCAAGAAAGCATAATCACTAGTGTAGAGATAACAGCATTTCTGAATTCCCTGAAAACAATCTATATAAATGCATGTGAAATAATACACCAGCATCTGTGGCCCACACGTCACATATTAGGAACGGATGTCAGAATATAAGGTAAAAATGTTACTCTGAAAACACAAACCTCACAAATCATTAGGCAGTAAGTAAGGCTGAATCCAGCACCCCCCACCCACAGCGCAGTGAGGCAGTGTCTAGCAGCCATAGTGCTCCCCGTGCCCCAGTCCAGTCTCTGGCAACTTCAGATACTTCCCACTAATAATCAGAAGCCTTTCAACATTTTCACAACATCTCAAAACTGACCCCTTTTCTAGCTTAAATGGCACGGATCTGGAAAAGCAAACTATACACAGAATCAGAAAAGATGACTGCCCCTGAGGGATTACAGAAAAAGCGGCAGTCAGGTGTTCAATGAAGTAAAATGTGTCCAATGATAGCGCAGGGGAGGGGGATCAGTTGAGCTGAAACTGGCAAGAACTTAACTCCAGGGAGCTCACAATAGGCAAGGAACCGGATTTCCCGCTGCCTGAACGCCCAGTATTCGCACACTGATAAGAACACCTCCCCATAATCCCCTGGCCAGCGCCTCCAACACCCCCAATCCTTTCCCCAGGAATCCAGTCCCAGTTTCTGCAGTTCCTGTAACAGCCACATTCCCACACAAGTGCTGCCTGAGCTCCCCAAGACCTCCAACAATCACCCCCCAGTGCCTCGAAGGTCTATTCAGAGAAGTCACAAAGATGCAGTCACCGAGGAAATTCAAGGACCTCCAACTTACCAAAAGGCTTTCGGCTTTTGGTAACCTTCCTATTCCCCTCCTAAACCTACAACCTAGTTTTCATTTCTCGAGAAGCCTTTCCCTGTGCTCACGCACGCAGTTGTTAGCTGGCTCGGTGAGACACTCCAAGCAGTAACAGCGGTAGCCACAAAATAAACCAGAAGCATCTCCACCATGAAGCAGTAATAACAATTTGTCCTAATGATTCCTTTGTCCTTGGAAAATCAACTTCAGAAAGAAGGTTATCCACTGTGAGCAGGGCAGGCTCGCGGCTTCTTGGTCCGGAGGCCCAGGTCCCACTGGCCCACTCACCGTTGGAGAGAGCTTGCTGAAGCTCGGTGTCCGATATCACTCCACTCCTGTCTTTATCAACCCTACAACATCAAGAGGAGCAAATAAGCTGGCGATCGAAAGTCCAGGAAAAGCAAAACAAATGTCTCCTGTCAACCCTGCACCGACTCTGGAAGGCTCCCTCCTGGAACCTCCGCCTCTCCCATCCCCCTGAAGAGTACAGGGGAATCAAGGAAGTGCCCCAGCAGCCGACGTCCAAGTGTGGTCTTTCCCTAAGAGGACAATCATCTTTCCCTCTCTTTTCCCACCTCAATCCTTCCCTTCCTTCCTCTCCTGGCCTGTCTGAATTCCCATTTGCACCAGTTTCCCTTTTTCACAAACAAGAAAAGATTCCCTCAGATAACTAAGCCATTCCCTGGCCATGAGTTACTACAGTTTCGGTCATTCATTCATTGGAAAAGCGACCAGGGACAGAAGGCGCCGCCATAAAGGTCACCTGGCCCGAGCAGACGCCAGGTCGCTGCTGCTTCCTTGGCTGCTGACATTTTAACAGCGGCCCACGCAGTCTGTTTCCACTTTCCCCAAACAAGCACCCTGGAGACCCTCCACCTGGCGGCTCTTGAGGCGAGAAAAAGGGCGTAGCCCAGGAGCCGGTGGCCGCGACCTCGGGTCTGCAGTGGCGCACTCTGCACCTTGGGAAGGGCCCGACGCACAGGACAGGGACCGGGCAGGAGGCAGGGGCGGCCGCAGGGGACGGGAGGCACCGCGGGGGACCCGGCAGGGGATGGGGGCGGCCACGTCGGTCGAGGCAGGGGTCGGGGCAGGGGACGGGAGAGGCCGCGGGGGACCCGGCAGGGGATGGGGGCGGCCACGTCGGTCGAGGCAGGGGTCGGGGGCGGCTCCGGGGGTCGGGGCAGGGGACGGGAGAGGCCGCGGGGGACCCGGCAGGGGTCGGGGGCGGCCGCGGCGGTCGGGGTAGGGGTTGGAGTCGGCCGCGAGGGTCGGGACAGGGGTCGGGGGCGGCTGCCGGGGAGGCGGGAGGTGCCGGGGCGGTGCCAGCCCGCACCTCTGGAAGACTTTCCACAGGAAGCGCTGGTCGGGCAGCGTCGCGCCCGCAGCAGGCCCAGGGCCGGCCCCAGGGCCGGGGCGGTAGGAGTAGGCGGCCAAGGGCCAAGGCGCGCGGCTGGGCTGAGGCGCCTGCAGCGACGGGCGACCTCTCAGGGCGACACCGCTTCCGCCTCCGCCGGGGGCAGGGCGGGGCGTTACCGCCACTTCCGGGGGCGCAGGAAATGCGCGTGGTCCGGGATGCTCCGGCGCAGGCCGCCTGCGCGCCGGGCGGGAAGGCGCTTAGAGAAAATGTCCCGCGCTGCGACCCGGGACAGGCAGTGATGGAGCAGGGACTTAGTTTGCCTTTTAGTTCTTGTATAAAAAGAAGTTTTGACGTGAATATGATTCACGCTAACAGTCGGAAACTCTGGGCGGGGCGCAGTAGCTCACACCTGTGATCCCTGCGCTTTGGGAGGCGGAGGCTGGCGGAGCTCTTGAGCCCAGCGGTTGGGACCAGCCTGGGCAGCATGGCTAGACCTCATCCCTACAAAAATTAGAAAAAGTAGTCGGGCATGGTGGCGGGCTCCTGTGGTCCCATCTACTCCGTGGGCTGAGGCGGGAGGATCGCCTGAGCCCGGGAGGTCGAGGCCGCAGGGAGCTGAGATCACTGCACTCCAGCCCGGTGGACAGCGAGACTCAGCAAAAAAAAAAAAAAAAAAAAAAGAAAGCAAAAGCAGGCCGGGTGCGGTGGCTGACGCGTGTAATCCCAGCACTTTGGGAGGCCGAGGCCGGTGGATCACCTGAAGTCGGGAGTTCGAGACCAACCTGGACAATATGGAGAAACCCAGTATCTACTAAAAATACAAAATTAGCCGGGCGTGGTGGCGCACGCCTGTAATCCCAGCTACTCCGGAGGCTGAGGCAGGAAAATTGCTTGAACCCAGGAGGCGGAGGTTGCAGTGAGCCGAGATCAGGCCATTGCACTCCAGGCCTGGGCAACAAGAGCAAAACTCCGTCTCAAAAAAAAAAAAAAAGGCAAAGCACAATTCGCGTTCGCTTGGGAAGGGCAGTGCGCAGCGTTCCCGGTTGTCTGTTCCGCCCCCAAAAGCTTCCCTCCGTTAGGTTTAACCTGCGCCCCCGCGCTTTGCATCAGCGCGGTCCCCGACCCCCTGCAGCTGGAAACACTGGGCGCCTCCCTGCCGGGCTCCTTCCCGCTCTGGTGGTGGTGAGCCCTGCCTTCCCTGAGACAGCACTGCCTTCGTGCTGGACACAGTTCTATGGTGGAGCCTGGAGTGCCTGTAGCACAAATCCCGGAATTGGGAAGTGCCCAGCTTTGGGCCACTGTGATCCCTGGGTCTTTCCCGCGTGGGTAGTCGCGTTTGGCCTTCCACTCCAGTCCTGTGTCCTGTGTCCCGGTTCAGGATACTACAATTATTCTCGTTATTTCAGCTTTTCAGGTTCTTCAGTGCCTCATTCCATGAATGCTAACTTTTTTCATCCTCATAGTTCCTAGGATTGTCTCTGAATTTTTACCCAGTTGCCTACCAAGAAGTTGTCTGTGTCTACTGCAGGGGACGGTGCAGGTCTGAATATCTTACTCGCAGCTCACCGTTTTGGTGCCTTTGATCCGTGTTAGGAATTATCCATATCTTCTCTCTGGGCAATATTCTACTTTCTTTTTATATTGACCCAATTATTTTACTTCTTTGGTGTGTCCTTTCTCCTAAAACATATGGGTTCACTTTGAAACCTTGAAACCCACATTTACAAAAACATTTTCAATAGGAAACATTGTTCTATGACTCATTAGTGGAGTACCATAAACATTTACATTTCCAGACCACCCATTGCCCGGTGGTTTTCTTGGTCTCAGTACTCATGAAAATGGTCTGAAGGTTTGTTTTGGGTTCCTAAGCAGTAGACACACACACAACACTGCCTGTCAGTTATTTCTTGGAAACTAAATCAGCCCTTCTGTTGCCATCCTATCATGCTTTAGGGGTGCCTGTGCTAGTTTTTAATTCTTTATCCTAACACTTAAATGTCTGCTCAAACGCCCATATTAATACTTCCTCTTAGTTTACAAAAGGATTTACTTTCTTACTGGTTGGGATGAAGCTGCCTGAGGTTGCCACCTGTTATTTTTCTTTCATTTATTGGACCATGTCATCCCATTACATGTCAACCATGGAGGTTTTCAAACTGTGGTCCCTGGACATGTTAAAAATGCAAATTCTCAGGCCAAACCAGGACTGAATCGGAAGATCTGGGGTAGGGTCCCTCCAGGACTGAATTGGAATATCTGGGGTAGGGACTCCCCAGGACTGAATCGGAAGATCTGGGAGGGTCTGGCGCTGTGCACCCCGACATCCCCTCACTACCCCACCGCCTCTCCCTGCCCTGTGGTCACCACAGCAGCCGCCTCTGCAACCCTGACCATCAGCGTGCAGGTCCCAGGGCTCAGGGGTCTCCTAACCTGTGCACCCCAACATCCCCGTCACTACCCCACAGCCCCTCCCTGGCTGTGACTCTGCGTGGCTCCTCTCCTACTGCTGCCAGAAGGTTTTCGTAAAGCCCGACTCAGGGCGTGCATGGCCTCTCCTGCTCCCACACGTGGGCTCCCTATCCCCTCTAGCTCAGCAAACACACAGCACATCCAGGAGCCACGTGGGACCACAGTGTCCCATGGCCGGTCCCCCAGGTCCCTTGGATGTCTCACCCTGGTGAGCCCCTTGCTCCGGCTCCCTCCAGGAAGCCCCTGTCTCACCATACAGAAGGGATCTCTTCCCTCCTGAGCCATCGGTACCCGACCCTCCCTCTCCTCTGTCACCCCATTTGTGGCAGGTCAGCCACACCCGTGAGACCCGGAGCTCTGTGAAGGCCGTCACGGCTTCTTATGATGGTGCCCAAACAGTGCAGGTGGCCGGAAGCTGTTCCCTGATGAAAGAAAGAAGAGGAAAGGAGGAGTGAGGGAAGAAGGCCTTTTCTATTCCCAAGAGACTTCTGTAGGAATTTTTGGGTGATACTGAGCATGGTAGGCCCAGGCCATCTTTCCATGGGAGGGAGCCAGAGTACAGCAGGCTCAGCCGCGGGCAGGGGCTCAGGGCACCAGGGAAGCATTTGTGTGGGCTGCCCCCACGAGCCGCCTTTGCCACCAAGTCCGGCTCTTCCAGCCAGGCCTTGGGCCGGCCCTGATTTCCCTTCGGACAAGGTCTTCAGTCCACGGAGAGGACGGCCCACCTCCTGCCCCTGGGTCAGTGTGCGGCCCCAGGGAGGAGCTGTGTGAATCCGGGAGGTGCTGGGGAGCAAGGGTGCTCCACCAAGGGAGGCAGGAGGCCGGAGACCAGCCCAGCCCAGGAGGAGCATGGCCAGGAGTCCCACCAAAGCCACTGGACCCGGGGAGCCTCCAGTGACCCAGCCTTGGAGGGTCAGCACTGTCCCTAGGATGGATTCCGCTTTGCACACAGGTCTCGCTGTCTGTGGGGGCTGCAGGCCCCGATGCCTGGGCACACAGACTGATGGCAACCCTCAGGGTGGGAGGCCCCAGATGGGACTTCCTGGCCCGCCTGGGGTGGCAGGAGGGTGGGAGAGGACGGAGCGTCTGTGCACATGTGTGAGAGCCACAAGGATGGCATATCTGTGAAGACGGCTTCTCCCAGTCGTGGCTGCCTTCCATGTGTGGGCGGTGATGGTGGAGCCATGACTGCAAGGGACAGCCTTTGCTGGGTGGTCTTCCTGCCTCTGATCCCTTTCCTGGGCTGAGGAGCCTGGCTCTGGGGCTCAGGGTGTGGGGTTTGCTAGCACCGGCTCCTGCCATAGACATCCTGGTGGCCCTGGCACAGGCACGTCCTCCAGCATGGTTCCTAGACCCCCCAAGCGGGACCCCTAGGCCCCTGAGTGTCGGCAGGAGTGAGGCAGGCAGTACCAACTGCACTTGGGTGAGCCTGGTGGCCAGGGGTGGACCCAGCAGGAGCAGGCCAGGCCACCCCCAGCAGCCGCCCGAGCCTGTGTCTTTCCTACCGCACAGCACAGCCGGGACATCGGGGTCAGGCCATTACTTGTGCTTCTAGTCCCTACATCACCCACAACTCACCCCTAACCTGTGCCTGGCTGTGGTGCCCGCAGCCTGGGCTCCACATAAACACAGGCCAGGAAGTCCCATCTGGAGCCTCCCACCCCAAAGGTTTCCGGCAGTCTGTGCTCCTCAGGCACCAGCCCTGCAGCCCCCACAGACAGGGAGACCTGTGTGTGAAGAATCCGTTTGTGGGACAGTGCTGACCCTCCAGGGCTGGGTCACTGGAGTCTCCAGTGGCTTTGGTGGGACTCCTGGCCAGGCTTCTCCTGGACTGGTCCTGGGCTGGGCCTGGGCTGGTCTCCGGCCTCCTGCCTCCCTTGGTGCAGGACCCTTGCTCCCCAGCTTCCCTGGGAAATCTGACGCCATCTGATCCCCGCATGCATCCAGCACCCCTGACGCCGGTGGAGTTGCCTTTCTGTGTGTATAGCTCCTAACAGGGCAGCACAGCCGTTCTGAAACCTTGCACATCCTCACTGGGGTGGCTGAGGCTGGGCCACCGGGTGTTCACCTCCTGACCCTGGAACTGTGCACAGGACCTCTCTTCAGATAGGAGGCAGGTCTTTGTGGCGGTGATTAAGTTAAAGATCTTGAGATAAGGAGGTCATTCTGGATTAACCCGTTGGCCCTAAACACATGGCAAGTGTCCTTACACAGAGGCAGAGGGAGGTTAGACGCAGACAGAGGAGGAGGCCACCTGGACACGGAGGCAGAGGTGCAGCAATGCGGCCGTGGCTCAGGGATGCCTGGAGCCACAGAAGCTGGCGGAGGTGGGAGAGTCCTCCCCTGGAGCCTCTGGAGGGAGCACAGCCCGTGGACTCCTTGGTTTCAGACCCCTCCCTGCTGAGTGGGGAGAGAATGAGCCCGTTGTTTCGAGCTGCCCAGGCTGAGGGAATCTGCCATGGCAGCTCCAGGACCCTCGGACCCTCAGCTCAGAGCCCCTCCAGCACTGAGCAAGACGACCATTCAGGGCCACCCCTCCCCGCCCAGCCGGCGTGTGCCTCGCTGCTCACCCAAGCACACTGCCTTCAGTTACAGATGCCCGCCTGGGATGTGTGGGACAGGGGCTGCGGCTTCCCTGGGGATGGGGTTCATGGAGCCTGCCTGCAGCCGTGCTCTTGTTTAGGTGCTGAGTGAAGCTGGACGTGGGTGAGATGGGGCATTCTGTCCAAGGGTCTCTTGGGGGTCCACGAGGACTCTGTTCTGATGATACTGCCCTCCTTCCTGAGGCTGCCTGTGGGGCTCCATGGAGGCCATGGGGTGGTGAGGACGGAAGAACACCTAGGCTGGGCTCCTGGGACCCCAGCAGCAGCTGAAGGCACTTGGAGCACCACAATTCCCACCCACGGGCCAGGCAAGGCCAGAACGGTCCCCAAAGAAGGGAGCAAGGAGACAGGGCCTTTTAGTGATAATATAATAACCAAAAAGTTCTTTAAACATTGTTTCATTTTTTTCTGTCACTCAATCTTTTTAAAATTACATGTCCTGTTTTTATTACTTGCACCCATCTAATTATTGCCATCTATACCAAACAAAAAAATCTATATACCAATGTTCACAAAGCATTTAAGATGCCTATGAAATGTAATAAGAACTAACTGCAGCTGCACAATATTCCCTTGTATGCATGTTACCACCATGCTGATGCTGGGCACTCAGGTTTTCTTTATTATAATGAATTCTGCAATGAACATCTTTCTATATAAATTTTTTTGTGAGTACTTTGCATTATTTCCTAAAATAAATTAGAAGAAGGAACGATGAATCGGAGAATGTAAACATTTGGGGCTTTTGAAACAGACAGTTTTTATAAATTAGAGTCTGTAGTTTTAATTCAGCAAGATTGTTGTGTCTCTGAAGATTTTTCACGGTGGTCTCATCTGATGGCACTTCCTCATCCTCCGCGGAGGTGTGTGTGTATGTGTGTAGGGCCCAGGGTGCTGACCGGGCAGTTCTTCAACACAGTGAGTGGCAGCAGGAGCCCCGAAGGTTCTCAGGCCTTGTCTCCATGGAGGGCGTTTTGTGGCCTCTCCCAGGGCAGCCGGCAGGAACCAGGTGAGAACAGATGTGTCTGTAGCAGGAGACCATTGATGCCTCTGAGGTTGTAGGGAGGTTGGTATTTACCTTTTCCTCCTGGTCCATTCTGAAGCTCCAAAGGACGGTCGGTCGGTTTAATACAGAGACACAATTACAGCAAGCATCTAGTGTGAGGCTAGTCGCGCATTTTGGCTAGAATTACTCAGGGTGCTGGAAAATCACAAAGCTTTTCATGTAAACTTGCAAATTGCTAGCATTCTCTCTGCAAGACAAGATGCTGTCTGTTCCCTGACCCCTGACTCTACACCCCAGCTTGTTCTGACCCTGATTGTTCCAAGCAACTGACATACTTAGAGCAGTTTGGAGCCACGTCGTGGCCTTTTGAGGCCGGCGTGCTGTGATATTTTCCTACAGAGCACGGTCACTTCCAGAGGCGAGAGAGGGACAGAATTCTATTCTGAGAATCCCTGGGATGCACACCGCGGTGGCTGCATGAAGGCAGATGCTGGGGAACAGCCTGGAAAGGATGTGGGGCCCACGGCCCCTGGCAGTGCCCGGAACTGAGCAGCTCCTCCCCACCTTCCTGGAGGAGAAGTCCTGGGCCAGATGCCTGAGAATGACACACACAGGTTCTTCAGAGATACAGAGTGACCCACCGTCTGCTTTGCTGGGACTGTCCAGTGTTAGTAGGGAAAGTCCTGCATCCGGAACGCTGGAGCGGTGGCTGCACCAGCTTAGAACCAGTCTCTGATTTTAGGGGTGAGGAAAGTAGAGGTGAGTGCTCTACCTGAATGTTCACCAGCTCGGGGATGCAGCTGAGCAGTGGACATCAGTCAGACATCTCTATGAAGTGTGAGCGAGAAGAGTATCATGGAACCATTAGGGGCCGCTTGAGTTTAGGCCCAAACCCGTGAGGCCCACCGCATCCAAACACTCGGGGCCACTTGCCATCATCGGGGGTGGCCCACCTTTCTTCTGAGCAAGGATTCTCTTCCTGTCTGGAGGGAGCAGTTTGGCTACAAAGCTGCCTTTTAGAGTGAGACCCCGTCTCCCCTCCCTGCGTTCCCAGGACTTTGTGAAGAAGAGAAGATGAGTGGCCCTTCCTTTCTCCTGGATCCCGGCTGTGGGGCTGCCTGCTGCCCTCCTCCTCCCGCCCTAGGCTACCTGACCCGTGGAGGCCGACCTGAGACAAATGCATCTGCAAACACCAAGTGCCCCGTCTTCTAGGCCATTCCAGGGACTGATGAGTCAACACGGGCTTCTTATCCTAATGTTTTAATTTGGAACTCCGCTATTGATCTGATGTTTACAAAGGAATCCATGCGTGACATTAAACTGTCAAAAGAGAAGCGTGCACCCTGAGAGAATTCCTGCCTGAGATACTGTCTTTTTGTGAGTGTAAGTGCAGAGAGAGCCCACGCAAACCACAGGACACCAGAGCCACCGTCCTGCCCCTCCAGGCTGCCGGCACTCGGGCTCACCCTCTCTGGAGAAGCCATTCTCCAGATTCATTCTGGCCTCAGATTCTCCTTCCAAAACATTGCAAATAGAATGTCAGGCAAAGAAAGAAAGAGCCAGGCACACATGGAGAGATGGCAGCATGAGTGTAAGTGGTGAGAAACCCAGGGAATGAAAACGTCTACACGAGAATGCAGACACAGTGCCCTCAGATGGCTGCAGAGAGCACTGGAGACCCAGCGAATGAAAACATCTACACGAGAATGCAGACACAGCACCCTCAGATGCCGGCTGCAGAGAGCGCTGGAGACACTGCAAATGAAAACATCTACACGAGAATGTAGACACAGCATCCTCAGATGGCTGCAGAGAGCGCTGGAGACACTGCAAATGAAAACATCCACATGAGAACGCAGACACAGCGCCCTCAGACGCCGGCTGCAGAGAGCACTGGAGACACTGCAGATGAAAACATCTACACAAGAATGTAGACACAGCGTCCTCAGATGGCTGCAGAGAGGGCTGGAGACACTGCAAACGAAAACATCTACACGAGAATGTAGACACAGCGTCCTCAGATGGCTGCAGAGAGCGCTGGAGACACTGCAAATGAAAACATCTACACGAGAATGCAGACACAGCGTCCTCAGATGGCTGCAGAGAGTGCTGGAGACACTGCAAATGAAAACATCCACACAAGAATGCAGACACAGCGTCCTCAGACGCTGGCTGCAGAGAGCACTGGAGACCCAGCGAATGAAAACATCTACACGAGAATGTAGACACAGCATCCTCAGATGGCTGCAGAGAGCGCTGGAGACACTGCAAATGAAAACATCTGCACGAGAATGCAGACACAGCGTCCTCAGACGCCGGCTGCAGAAAGCACTGGAGACATTGTCCATGAGAAGAAAAAGACAAGGTCAAGAACTTCAGTGGAGAAATAAAAATTACACAAAAAGGAAAGAATTTTTTTTTTTTTTTTTTTTTTTTGCTGATTGTATACTTCCTATTCTCCCTCCACTTTCTTTCTAGAACTCCAACTTTTCTCATTGCGTTCTCTATTTTCTCACTGCAGTCTCTACCTCTATGCCTATTTGTAAATGCAATACAAAAATGATTGCCTGGAAAAAATACAAGCCATGTTTCAGAACTCAATAAGTGGGTTTAAAAATAGTTTAGATATCATTGAAAAATAATGAATAATTGGAAAGTAGGTCAGAAGAAAATTCTCAGAATGAAGGATAGGAGCATAAGGAGGAAAATAGAGAAGAGCAAGTGTGAGGGACTGAACCGTGTCCTCCCAGAATGCACATGTGGAAGCCTGGCTTAGTTCTGGCTGCCATAACGAAATGCCATAGACTGGGGGGCTTAGAAACAACAATGCATTTCTCAGAGCTTTGAAGGCTGGGGAGTCTCAGATCAAGGTACCGGCAGATTCTGTGTGTGGTGAGGACCGGCTTCCCTGGTGTGTCACTGCGTCCTCACGTGGTGGATGGGGGAGGGGCACTCTGGGGCCTCTTTTATGAGCAGCCGGGCATCTTGGCCACTCTCCTGTGGAGAGTTAGGTGTGGACAAAAAGTATTTGGTAAAAAAAGTTTGAAACCAGCAATGAGACCCTCCCCAGCTCTGTCCTTTCTACCTCCCACATAAGATGCTTTTCTTTTAGTAAAAGGGAGGGGCCTGGGCCGGAGGGGCCTGGGCCAACCTGGCCTGCTGCTGCTCCCACATCTCCAGGACTCCTCCACAGGCAGGGTGGGGCCGCCACCAGCTCTGCCCAGCAAACTGTGGGCACAAGGGCTGGGGGTCAGGCTAGGCTGAGGCAGCTCCTATGCCTGCTCTGTGACCCAGAGACCATAGCCCTGGGGGCTGTGGGAGGGCCACCCGGCCCGGGTTCAGCAGTGACATAAGTGACACATAGACCCTTTGCTTTGAGCCAGTGGGAGGTGGGTGTTACTGCAGCGCAGTCCCCGCCTTGGTGATGCCACCAGCATGTGCGGCGCTCACCTGCACTGCAGGACCACCCCCTCTGTAGGACCACCTGCCTCCTCACCCCACACACAAGTCCTTGGGGGCACCTCTTGGCCCTTGTGCCTGTGTGGAGCCTGATGCCTATTTGAATAAATTATTAGAAAAATTATTAGGTGAGGCCGGGCACAGTGGCTCATGCCTGTAATCCCAGCACTTTGGGAGCCTGAGATGGGCGGATCACGAGGTCAGGAGATCAAGACTCATCCTGGCTAACACGGTGAAATCCGTCTCTACTAAAAATACAAAAAAATTAGCCAGGCGTGGTGGCAGGTGCCTGTAATCCCAGCTACTCAGGAGACTGAGGCAGGAGAATGGCATGAACCTGGGAGGCAGAGGTTGCAGTGAGCCGAGATTGCGCCACTGTACTCCAGCCTGGGCGACAGAGCAAGACTCCATCTCAAAAAAAAAAAAAAAAAAAAAAAAAAAAAAAATTATTAGGTGAAAGGAGCCAGACACGAAAGCAACCATGTGTCTTGTGATGGCATTCATATGAAATGCTTGGAATAAGCTGCTCTATGGCAGAAAGCAGATTGGGAGCAGCCGGAGGCTGCGGAGAGAGGGAGCTGGTAGTGAATCCAGGGCTCCTTTTCAGGGTAATAGAAATGTTTTGCAATGAGATTCTAGTAATGCCAATATACTAACAACTACACCTCTTTCAGATGCTGCAGGTGGACAGGTGACAGGTGGGGACGCGGTCCCTGTCCCTGGCACTCCCGTCGAGAGGGCACAACCCTCTGTGCTTAGGCTGGTGGCATCATGGCTGCAGATGCTCCTGCCCCGGCACAGCCGTTTCTTCCCAGACTCTCATGTGGCCCTGAGTCACTGGGGATCAGAATGAGCATGAGAATGTGGATTCGCAGAGCCCAGGTGGGGTTTTTTCACAAGGCCCCGGGGGCAAGGCTGAAGCTGGTAGCTCAGAAACTGGAGCTGGCTGTCAGCATCAAAACACTACTCAGTAACAGGGGCTGTGTGGTCTGGGGGAGTCCAAGAAAATCATCCAAGAGTGGAGGAAAAACTGTTCTGAAGCCATCCCGCCTCCAGTGAAATTCCTTGGATGGGAAAGCCTGGGGAGGGAGGGTCCCCGTTCCCCCATCCCCCCATCCCCACTCACCCTGACAAGGGACAGTTTCCCTGGGGACGTCCTCGGACCCGCCCTGGGTACTCAGATATTTAGAAGATGTTCTGATATTCAGTGATTTTCAGAGTAGTGGTGTTAAAGTTACACATATATATGCAAAAATAAGAAAATAAACGAATTCCTATTCTTCCACCTAGAGAACACTACCCGTTTTACCTTTTTTGATGTTTCTAAATAAAATCTTCAAACGAGATCATGCTGTTCCTGCTATGTAGTTACTTTTAATTCTCTCAGTGATGTCTTAGAGCACCTTCCTGTTTAAACGAGCGCGTGACGCTGCGTTCACGGGCAGTTTTACAATGGGATGCCGCAAATACATTTCAAGGCATAAAACAGAGCTCCACTGCACCCCGCAGGCACGTGGATCTGATTTTCCTCTCCTGCAGAGTTTGCTGAAACCGAGCTACCCCGCACCCCGCAGGCAGGTGGATCTGATTTTCCTCTGCTGCAGAGTTTGCTGAAACCGAGCTACCCCGCACCCCGCAGGCAGGTGGACCTGATTTTCCTCTGCTGCAGAGTTTGCTGAAACCGAGCTACCCCGCACCCCGCAGGCAGGTGGACCTGATTTTCCTCTGCTGCAGAGTTTGCTGAAACCGAGCTACCCCGCACCCCGCAGGCAGGTGGATCTGATTTTCCTCTGCTGCAGAGTTTGCTGAAACCGAGCTACCCCGCACCCCGCAGGCAGGTGGACCTGATTTTCCTCTGCTGCAGTTTGCTAGGGGCTAAGGGTGAGAACCGCGGGAACGAACTAACGCGCTGCAGTGTCGGGAAACACGGCCCACAGCGCCACCGTGTGGTCTCCGCGTCCCCAGTCCGGAGCCGCAGCCTACGCGCTGCTGCTGGCCCTGAGCCTGTTCCCTTCCTGCAGTCCCCAGGAGCTGACGCTATTCGGGTTTGTTTTTAAACACTCCAGCTGCGCAAGCATCTTCTCAGGACGTCCTGCGTGCTGCCCACACTCTCTTGTGGATGGTCCCCCGGCTCCGGCCGAGTCCCTCCTGGGAGGGCTTCCCTGAGGCCTTCCTCCATCCTGGGCGGTGGCGGGGCTTGCAGGAGGCCTCAGAGCTCTGTCGGAGCCGGACAGACCGCTGTCCTGGCCAGTGCAGGGACAGAAAGGAGGACGCCTTGGAGGGAGGTGGAGACCAGAGTCGTGAGCAGCCCTGAGAAAAGCTGGCGAAGGGGCAGACATCCATCCCGCCAGCAGGAAGCCGCGCCCAGCACCGTCATGCTCAGCCTCAGTGATCCGGGCGGGAAAGACCGAGACAGAGATTCTTCTCACACCCACCAGGCCACCGGATCCAGCCAGCACCGGGGCAAGCGGACCCAGGGCCGTCTACACCTGGGTTTTCCTTCCCAGCTTCCCGGCTCTCAAATTCAGTTGAAAGTGGGTTTGTAAGAATTGTATATCTAGGAAACCCCATCGTCTCAGCCCAAAATCTCCTTAAGCTGATCAGCAACTTCAGCAAAGTCTCAGGATACAAAATCAATGTGCAAAAATCACAAGCATTCTTATACACCAATGACAGAGAGCCAAACCATGAGTGAACTCCCATTCACAATTGCTTCAAAGAGAATAAAATACCTAGCAATCCAACTTACAAGGGATGCAAAGGACCTCTTCAAGGAGAACTACAAACCACTGCTCAACAAAATAAAAGAGGACACAAACAAATGGAAGAACATTCCATGCTCATGGATAGGAAGAATCAATATCGTGAAAATGGCCATACTGCCCAAGGTAATTTATAGATTCAATGCCATCCCCATCAAGCTACCAATGACCTTCTTCACAGAATTGGAAAAAACTACTTTAAAGTTCATATAGAACCAAAAAAGAGCCCACATTGCCAAGACAATCCTAAGCCAAAAGAACAAAGCTGGAGGCATCAAGCTATCTGACTTCAAACTATACTACAAGGCTACAGTAACCAAAACAGCATGGTACTGCTACCAAAACAGAGATATAGACCAATGGAACAGAACAGAGCCCTCAGAAATACAACCTTCTGATCTTTGACAAACCTGACAAAAACAAGAAATGGGGAAAGGATTCCCTACTTAACAAATGGTGCTGGGAAAACTGGCTAGCCATATGTAGAAAGCTGAAACTGGATCCCTTCTTAACACCTTATACAAAAATTAATTAAAGATGGATTAAAGACTTAAATGTTAGACCTAAAACCATAAAAACCCTAGAAGAAAACGTAGGCATTACCATTCAGGACATACACATGGGCAAGGACTTCATGTCTAAAACACCAAAAGCAATGGCAACAAAAGGCAAAATTGACAAATGGGATCTAATTAAACTAAAGAGCTTCTGCACAGCAAAAGAAACTACCATCAGAGTGAACAGGCAACCTACAGAATGGGAGAACATTTTTGCAATCTACTCATCTGACAAAGGACTAATATCCAGAATCTACAAATAACTCAAGAAAAAAACAACCCCATCAAAAAGTGGGCAAAGGATATGAACAGACACTTTTCAAAAGAAGACATTTATGCAGCCAACAGACACATGAAAAAATGCTCATCATCACTGGCCATCAGAGAAATGCAAATCAAAACCACAATGAGATATCATCTCACACCAGTTAGAATGGCGATCATTAAAAAGTCAGGAAACAACAGGTGCTGGAAAGGATGTGGAGAAATAGGAACACTTTTACACTGTTGGTGGGACTGTAAACTAGTTCAACCATTGTGGAAGACAGTATGGCAATTCCTCAGGGATCTAGAACTAGAAATACCATTTGACCCAGCCATCCCATTACTGGGTATATACCCAAAGGAATATAAATCATGCTGCTATAAAGACACATGCACACATATGTTTATTGCGGCACTACTTACAATAGCAAAGACTTGGAACCAACCAAAATGTCCAACAATGATAGACTGGATTAAGAAAATGTGGCACATATACACCATGGACTACTATGCAGCCATAAAAAATGATGAGTTTATGTCCTTTGTGGGGACATGGATGAAGCTGGAAACCATCATTCTCAGCAAACTATCGCAAGGACAAAAAACCAAACACTGCATGTTCTCACTCACAGGTGGGAATTGAACAACGAGAACACTTGGACACAGGAAGGGGAACATCACACACCAGGGCCTGTTGTGGGGTGGGGGGAGGGGGAAGGGATAGCATTAGGAGATATACCTAATGTAAATGACGAATTAATGGGTGCAGCACACCAACATGGCACATGTATACCTATGTAACAAACCTGCACGTTGTGCACATGTACCCTAGAACTTAAAGTATAATAATAATAATAATAATAATAATGTTTACAAGCAAAAGCCACCCTCCAACCTTCTGTCATAGGAGTTTTAATCGTGTGAGGTTTCTAGCCCACGGGCGCCTCTCTCCAGCCCATGGCTCTCTGAGGCAGAAGCAGCCTTTCACTTTCCAAGGTAATGGAACCACCACTCTGCTTGGTGCCCGCCAGCATCTCCCTGTCACTCGAAAGGCAGTGTCCAAACCCCTGCCTGTTACCCTGGGCCCTGTGGGTCTATCCCAGCAGCTCGCCAGCTGTGGTCTCCTTAGACAGCCTCCTTTCCCCCAAGTCCCAGCCTCAGTCCATCAGATGCTTCCAGGTGGGAAGGCTCCAGCAGGCTCCAGGAGGAGCAGATAGAACTTGGGTGATCAGCCACTGGGCATGGTGGCTCATGCCTGTAATCTCAGCACTGTGGGAATCCAAGGCGAGCAGATCACTTGAGATAAGGAGTTTGAGACCAGCCTGGCCGACATGGCAAACCCTGTCTCTACTAAAAAAAAAAAAAAAAAAAAAAAAAATAGCTGGGCGTGGTGGCCTGCACCTGTAATCCCAGCTACTTGGGAGGCTGAGGCATGAGAGTTACTTGAACCCAGCAGGCAGAGGTTGCAGTGAACTGAGATTGCACCACTGCACTCCAGCCTGGGTGACAGACTGAGACTATCTCAAAAATAAAAGGTGATCAGGAAGTTCTTGTTTTTGCTTTTTGTTTTTCCCCCTGTGGAACCCTTTTCTCTGCAAAACAGAGGAGTGTTTCTGTGGTGGGGCGCTCAGCTGCCCCCACTCCCCCAGAACTGCTGATCCCACCCTCATGTCTGCATTCTTGAGGTGGTCCTGAGACATGGCTTTGAAAAACACTGCTCGGGCCGGGTGCGGTGGCCACGCCTGTAATCCCAGCACTTTGGGAGGCCAAGGTGGGAGGATCACCTGAGGTCAGGAGTTCAAACCAGCCTGGTCAACATGGTGGAACCCCGTCTCTGCTAAAAATACAAAAATTAGCTGGGCATTGTGGTACATGCCTGTAATCCCAGCTACTTGGGAGGCTGAGGCAGGAGAATTGCTTGAACCCAGGAGGCAAAAGTTGCAGTGAGCCAGGATTGCACCACTGCACTCCAGCCTGGGCAGCAGAGTGAGACTCCATCTCAAAAAAAAAAAAAAAAGAAAGAAAGAAAAAGAAAAACACTGCTTGAAACAATAAAGGAACACAAAGATTAAAAAGCTTAGACTTTTCCATATACCTGTTGGCCACTTATATGTATTCTGTTGAGAAATGATCTTTTGTCCACTTTCTATGGGATTATTTATTTATCTATTTTTTTCTGTTGTTTGATTTCCTTGTCTATTCTGGATATTGGCCCCAAAAAGCAAGCGAAAAAATGCTCAGCATCATGAATCATTGGGGAAAGTGCTGATCAAAATCACAATGAGATATCATCTACTCCAGTTCAGACGGCTTTAATTAAAAAAAAAAAACAACCATAACAAATGCTGCCGAGGATGTGGAGAAAGGGGACCCACACACACTGTAGGTGGGAATGTAAATGAGTACAGCCACAATAGACAACAGGATTGAGTTCTTAAAAAATTAAAAATAGAGCTACCCTATGATCCAGCCATCCCTGCTGATGGGTATTTATCCAAAGGAAAGGGGATCCTGTGTGAAAGGGAATCTGCGCTCCCCTGTTTACTGCAGCACTGTTCACAATGGCAAAGATATGGAATCAATCTAGGTGCCTATGAATGGATAAATGGATACAGAACACGTGGTATCTATACGCGATGGAATACTCTGCAGCCATACACAGGAATGAAATCATGTCGTTTGCAACAACATGGATGGAATTGAAAGCTATCATGTTAACAGAAGTAAGCCAGGGGTAGAAAGACAAATGCACCATGTTCTCATTCATTTGTGGGCACTGAAGGAGTGGCTCTCACAGAGGCAGAGAGTTGGCTGGCGGTTCCCAGAGGCTGGGCAGGGTGTGTCGGCGAGAGGCAGACAGAAAGTGAGGCTGGTTATGGGGCACAAACATGCAGTCAGGGGAAGGAGTAAGTTCCAGTGTTCCATAGCACAGTTCACAGACCAAAGGCAACAATCATTTACTGTTTGTTTGTTTCCTTCCTTCCTTCCTCCCTCCCTCCCCTCCCTCCCTCCCTCCCTCCCTCCCTCCCTCTCTCTCTCTCTCTCTCTTTCTTTCTTTCTTTCTGTCTCTCTCTCTCTCTTTCTTTTTGACAGAGTCTCACTCTTGTCCCCCAGGCTGCAGTGCAGTGGCGGCATGATCTCAGCTCACTGCAACCTCTGCCTCCTGGGTTCAAACGATTCTCCCGTCAGCTTCCCGAGTAGCTGGGATTACAGGTGTGTGCCACCATGCCTGGCTAATTTTTGTGTTTTCAGTAGAGATGGAGTTTTGCCATGTTGGTCAGGCTGGTCTCGAACTCCTAACCTCAGGTGATCCACCCACCTTGGCCTCCTAAAGCGCTGGGATTACAGGTGTGAGCCACTGCACCTGGTCCACTGTATATTTCAAAATAGCTAGAAGAACTGGAATCTTCCCAACACAAAGAGTAGATGTTCGAAGTGATGGATATACTATATACCCTGATTTGATCACTGCATGCTGTGTGCACAATCAAAATATCACAACTGCCCCGTAAATATGTACAGTTATTATGTATCAATAAACACTTTTCAAAAAAATTTAGATTTGATTACAAAGATATTAAACCCTGTGACACTTCAAAAAACACCAAAACAAAACAAACAAAATCCAACAAAAACCGGAAGCACGCTGTGACAGTTTTGACATCTGATGTCCTCAGTGTCTAGAGGTCTCACAGCAAGAAGGAAGGCACAATCGAATGAAGTTAGATGTGGAAATAGAATCACAACAACCCAGGAAGATGCAATTTGAGTTTTAACTATGAATTTAGCAACTTGCTTAAAAATAGTAATAGTCAATGTTGGCAAATATTCAGAGGAATATGCATTTTCAGATAACTACTAGCAAAAGTATCAGTATAATTTTGTTCTGGAGAGGGATTTGGTAATATGCACCAAAAGCCTTACAATCTGGCTGACCTAGTAATACTACCTTTAGGATGATAAACTGGCAAGTGGTCAAAATCCGCTCTGTGGCCTGTTGCTGCATGGCCAAGAGCTCGGAATGGTCCGTGGTTACGTTGAAAGGGCTGTGAAAACAATTAGCGAATAAGGAAGAGTGTGTGGTGGAGACCATCTTCCGTGTCCCTGCCCCCAGCACAATATTGACTCTCTAGCTCTCTGCAGAGCACGTTTGCAGACCCCTGATCTATGTGGAGGAGTAAACAGGTAAACAACAAAACGGTCCAGGTGTTCATTTTGCAGCATTTAGAAAATGTTGGTAAAAATAAAATAAAGAAGTAAAGGGCCTAAATGTCCGTCTTTCCAACCTCATGGAAGTAGTTCAATCGATTCTGGCAAATGCAAATCCTGTCATGTTCGGCAGCCACTACAGGTAGACAGTGCTGCTGAAGAGCTTCCAGTAACATGAGAAAACATTCAGGAGAGGGTCGTGCTAAGTGAGAGCATTAAGTTATACAGACGACTTTATTCCAATTTTAATTTGAAGGTGTATAAATAGAAAGAAATTGAAAGAAAGAAAATACTTGAACTTCTTAATTACTGGGTGTTAATCCCAGGTGTGGGGAAGCAGGGGCTGTGGGTGACAGTGACGGGGGTGTGTGAGGAGTTTGTGGGGGGTGGGAGGGGATCCCTAAAGTGACAGAGTCCTGGGAGCCCAGGGCTTTGACTCACCACCTGGCAGTGCAGCCATGGGATCCAGCCGGCTTCGCCCGACACTGACGTGCCATGAGGGCTGGGGTGGGTCCTGGGGACGGCGGGGACAGAAAAGGGTGGGGCTGGGGAGAGTGGGGTCAGGGGAGGGCGGGGCTGGGGAGGGATGAGGCCTGGGGAGGGGTGAGGCCTGGGGAGGGTAGGGCCTGGGAAGAGTGGGGGATGGGGAGGGGTGAGGCCTGGGGAAGGTGGGGCTGGGGAGGGGTGGGGCCAGAGAGGGCAGGACTGGGGTAGGGCAAGGCTGGGGAGGGATGACGCCTGGGGAGGGGTGGCCTGGAGATGTCAGGGCTGGGGAGGGTAAGGCTGGGGAGGGATGACGCCTGGGGAGGGGTGGCCTGGAGATGTCAGGGCTGGGGAGGGTAAGGCTGGGGAGGGATGAGGTCTGGGGAGGGGTGGGACTGGGGGACGGTGGGCCTGTGGGGCGGGGCCTATGGGGGCATGGGGCCTGGGTCCCCGGGGTCTGGGACAGTGTCACTCTTCCCTTCCTTGGCTCATCCTGTGACACGCAGGGCCTCTGCCAGGCCCTGGGCTCCTGCTGAGCTCCTGCTGAGAACAAGGCAGCCTGGTTTTTCTTTGACCTCCTGCCCCCAAGGTTGATGAGGGGACGGTGGGTCTGGAGCAATGGCCCAGACAGGGTGGAAGTTCCCTGGGGAAGAAGAGGGTGCCTGGAGTGGGTGGGTGGTCAGGGACCTTTCGAGAGGAGGGGTCTCAGGGTGAGGGCTCCTCAGGCCCCCGAGTGTGGAGCAGGGTGGGTGCACAAGCAGAGGCCGTAGGGGAGGTGCTGGGCCAGGGGAAGGCAGGGCCCATTCTTAGGAGGAGCCTGATGGTGGAACAAGAACAGATCAATTCTCCGGGGGAATGGGGTCCCTCGCCATGGAGGGTCCTGGAACAATCCATGGAGGCCTGTCCCTCTCCCTGCTCCCACCCCAGTTCTGTGCTTCTCCAGAGGGCCAGGCTGGCCATGCTGTCACTAACCCACTCCAGGGACCACATGAGTGTAACATGGATGTAGGAGAGAGCCAGGGCTTGGAAGTCCACAATCTGGCCATGTGGCCATGGGATCCCGCCAGCCTCGCAGGACGCTGTGAGGTGGGGCGACGGCCGGGTGCAGGGAGGATGCTGTGGGTCCCCCAGGTGCCCTGTGCAGGGAAGTAGTCAAGTGCTCCCAGGGGTCACCCTATGTCACACCCAGTGTGGGGGGCCCTGAGGACAAAATGTCCAGAGGAGGACATCAGCAGTGCCCTCCCCGTTGGAGGCTGGCCTGGCCCTCCTTCCCCACAACTGGGTTTTAGGTTGGTGTAGGAGGGAGGGACTTAGGAATGAACACGATCAGAGTAGCCTCTGCTCCTGCTTCCCTTGGGCCCCCACCAGCCTGGTGACTTGCTGGGGGGACATGAGGAAGATGGGGCATGGCTGAGGCTTGGGCAGTGGGGAGGAGCCAGCTTGGGCCGGGTGTCTCTCCGTGAGGGGAGGGACCCTGGCAGGCCATGCCGAGGCCTCACAAGGAACTTGTGGTTGATGCCTTCCAAAACAGGCCCTTGGCATTTGGATGACAGCCAGGAAGAGCTAGCCTGGTGGTGGAAGCCACTGACAGCGCCGGTTTCCGGATGAAAACTTGACGTTAGTGTTTTGAGAGCTAGCTGGGGAGACTGGGAGCCGGGTCCTCTCTGAGTGCCAGGTAGCCGATGGTGTGTGGCCTCAAGTGTGGGGTGGGGTCACCTGTCCAGGGGTCTGAGCTTCTCACGCCTCTGGGCCCTCCGTGCTCCAGCGTCCTCAGGTTCTTTTTTTTGGGGGGACCTTGTGGGGGCCACACATCGCGCCTGACTCCCCAGAGGGCTGGACCTGGCTGCTGCCTCCCCCTCCCTGGGAAGCAGCTGGCCAGTGCATCAGGGAACACAGGTCTCTCTTCCTCTGTCTTCCTCCATCAGGCTCTGGAAAAGCTTTCCCCAGAGAAGACACCCAACAGCAGGGGCTGCCTCCCGTGGCTTTTGTGACCCAGCCTGTTTTTCCATCCAAGCTGCATCCTCTGGGTGGGGGTGTCTGCACCTGGGGTGTGAGTGAGAGAGTGAAGGGAGCGTGCCTGTGCCCGTGTGCATGCATCTGTGTTCCTGCAGGGTGTGCCTCTATGTGCACGTGTGCAGCCATTCATGCGTGTTCACACGTGTGGGGTGTGTGCATGAGTCCGTGCCTGGATGTTGCACGTGGTGAGGCTGGCAGAGCGTCCTGATCCCTCGGGCTCCAGGCCTTGTCCCACTTCTCCGTGTCCCAATCTTCCTGCAACCGCCCGCCCCGCCCCTGCCTTTGGTGGCCTGGAGTCCTCACAAGTTCTGGGTACTAGGGCGCCGGGCAGGGCGGGAAGTAACGGGCAGAGTCTGTTGGGTCACGATGACTGAAAACAGGCCCTGTCTTCAGTTTAGGCTCAGGCAGAAACCCCCCGGGGGCCTCTGGGGGCTGCGGTCGGTGCCAGGGGTCTCGGAAAGCTGCCTGAACGCGCACAGCGGCTCCTGCCCAGCAGCCTCTGCCCGGCGCCCGCGTCCTCGGGCCAGCAGCGCCTCCTGGTGCCGCCTCGGGTCTGTGCAGGGCCGGGCGGGCTGCGCGGAGCACCCGCGGGCGCCTCCATGGGTGACAGAAGACAGATGGGCTGATCAGGTCTTCTACAGACCAATGGGCGATCAACAGCTGGACGCGTAGCAGGGGGTATCCGGGTGGCCTAAGAGAATTCAGCAAGGCCGACTGCAGGCCGAGGGTCACCGGGAACTGACCTGGAAGGAGTGGATGTGGCCGCCCCAGGACCACTCTGTTCCAGGTGCCCGGCCCTGGCCATGGAGCCCTTGGACTTATTTGTTTCTTTAGTTGCAGTGAGCGGGGTCCCGGTGCTGAGCAGAAGATCCTGTGCTGCGGTCCCTGTGCTCCCTGGCAGCTGTGGGAGGAACTCTGACCTTTGGGGCTCCTGGGTACCTACCCTGTTGGTTCCTGCTCTGGGCTGCAGAAGGCTGGGTGCTGTGCTGCATAAAAGGCCATATGGACAGGGCTTCTGTGTCCCCTGAGTCAGGCACTGCACCCTTATGCTCCCCTCAGGGGCCACACCCCTTCAGTTATCCCTGGAGAGCAGAGGAAAGGTCCCCCGGGGCCAGATGGGGGCAACTGGTGGGTGGGTCCTGGCTCTGCAGGAATGGGGGCCTGGGGCTTTCCCTCCAGGAGTGGTAACAGATCAAAGAACGTCTACCCCAAACCAGACCCGACTCAGCACACACCTTACCCAGAGCTCTAAAGACACCAGAGTGGGGAGTAGAGAGAGAAAGAGACTGACAGAGACAGACAGACGGAGAGATTCAGAGCAAGGTGGGGTGGGGCGCGGGGGAGAGGAGGAGAGACCCCAGCCCTTCTCACCTCACAGACCTCTCGGGCCAACTTGGCCCCACCTCCACCATCCACCCTCCAACCCCACCCCACCCGCTCCCAGGGCTGAGCAGAGACCTCTGGGACATGGTCACGCACACACAGAGCCTGTCCCAGAAGGCAGGACCCCGTCCCTGCCCCAGCTTCCGGCTGGCAGAGCTGTGTCAATGACTTCCTAGCCAAGTGACCCCAGGAAATGGCATTCCGTGGGGTCAGGTGGCTCCTCAGTGCCTCTTCCTGGCTTTTCATGTAAAATCATGGCAGGCGGCATCAGGCAGTGTCCCACACCCCTACAAGCTCAGGGGAAGCCACCTTTACCCACAGGGCCAAAATGTGGGCACAGGCTCCCCTCTGGAGTGGACGCACTGAGGGCACACCCAGGCCCTGGTCCCCTCAGCCGCGTCAGAGCAGCACACAGGGCCGGGTGAGGGTGGCCTCCACCCCTCCACCACACCAGGCGCAGCTCAGAGCCAGGCCGGAGGGAGGGCGTCAGCTCTGCAATGCATCCAGTAGTTTCCACCCGTGGCTGTGAGGAGCAGCATTTCCTGACAGAAGTTTCTAGCACATGTGTGCTGGTGAGGATGCTGTCGTCTACTTGCTGGGCACACACTGTACCAAGCTGAGGGGAGGCCCCCAAAGATGTGCAGCCCCTCAAAGCTGTGAGTGCCGCCTGAGACGGCAACATGATGACAGGTCTGGAGCAGGGAGAGCCTCCCGGTCACCCAGCTGCACCCTATGCTGGGCCAGGTAGTGGCCCCCCCAACCCCAGATTCAAATCCCTCCCCACACCTTAGAATGGGACCCTATCTGGAAACAGGCATTGCAGACGTGATTCGTTAAGACGTGGTCATCCCAGAACAGAGTGGCCCTGATCTAGTATAACCCGTGTCCTTATGAGAAGAGGAGACACAGGGAGGAGGGCACCATGAGTGGAGAGGCCCAGCGGGGCCAGGAGCCCACCGAGGGCCACCAGGGGCTGCTGGCCACAGCAGATACTGGAGGGCAGCCGGCCCGACTCTCAGCCTCCAGGAGGCACCAGCCCAGTTCACGGCTACGGATTCCAGACCTTGGCCTCCAGAACTGCGAGACAAGCATGGACTGTTGCAAGCAGCAGGTGTGGCTGGTTTGCTCTGGCTGCCCAGGAAACTCACACAGGTCCTCACTGCAAAGACAATGTCCTCGCAAGGTGGAGGCAGGAGAAGGCGGCTGGTGACCGAGGATGGAAGTGGAGAGAAACTGGAAGATGCTGTGCGGCTGACTCTGTGGGTGGAACCAGCTGCTTCTGTGGAAACTCCTTTGAAGAAGGCTTTTTGGAACCACCTCTCTTTAGGGACAGACCGTGGTGTGACTCATTTCCTGTACAGCAGCTAAGGTGACCCTCACCTTTCACATTCCCACTGCACGTCTGGGTTTACAGATCTGTCAGCTCTGGCCCGGCCTGCAGGTGTGGGCCGCTCAGGCACTGCCCGATGCCCGCAGCTCCTCCATCCCCTCTGGTCCACCCTGGGGCTGTCCCCATCCTTCCTAAACATGCGGCCCTCCTGTGCCGTGGCCCAGAACCGAAGCCGCTTGCCCAGGAGGTGCTGTGGGCAGAAGGTGGGGGCCCGTGGTACTCTTAGGGGCCTCCCAAAGTGCTTCCATTTCTTTTAAAATAAGAAAAATATAAACTTTTAGGTCAAAACAATGTTTTACTCTAAAATAATGTTTCATCTTTATACTGTGGGTGTCAGTGTGCACAGCGTTCCCTGTCTGTGGTGTTGGGGGAACCGTAAGTCACAGCACGGCCCTGCCCAGAACGTGCCTTCCACCTGGGGTCCCCACCTCACTGTCCTATCCTGGCAAGGGCTTCTCAACTCCCAAACCTCAGCTGAGTCTCTCTTTGGTGCCTTGTGGCTGCCATAACAACTAGGATTAATTCTCTCCCAATTCTGAAGGCCAGAAGTCCAAAACGAGGATGCCACAGGGCTGGTTCCTTCGGGAGGCACTTCTGCTACGGACTCAGTGTCACCCTCAGATTTGTAAGCTGAAGCCCCCAGCCCCCAAAGTGATGGTCTTAGAAAGCAGGGCCTGTGGGGCGTCATGAGGGTGGCGTTCCCAAGATGGGATTGTGTCCTTGTAAGAGAAGGACCACACCAGGGCGCTCCCTCTTTCTCTGTCCCTCTCTCTTTCTCTGTCTCCGGCTCTCCCTCTCTGTTTCTGGCTCTCTCTGCCATGTGAGGACAGAGTGAGAAGGCGCCTACCCCAAGCCAGGAAGAAGGAATTCAGTGGGCTGGGACCTTAATCTTGGCATGTGCAGGCCCCGGGACTGTGAGAAGTCAGCCTCTGGTGTTTGAGCCTCCGGTCAGCGTTTGTTGACTGCCGGAGCTGACAGAGTCGCCTGCATGCCTCTCCCAGCCTCTGGCGGTGCCAGCAGGTCGTGGCGCTCCATGGCCGTGGCTGTGTCTCTGCCTCCGCCTTCTCGGCCTCCTTCTCCCTGCATCTCTTCACGTCGTCTTCACTGTGTCTCTGTGTGCCCTTCCGGTGAGGGCACAAGTTGTGTCTGGGTCCCCGGGCTGGTCGGGGGTCCAAGTAGCAGACTGTGCTGTCTCGCTGTGGTGCTGTGATCACGGTGTGGGCAGGACCATGACCCTCCTGAAGCTCCAGGGAGTCCCTGCCTGGCCTCTCCCAGGCCCTGGTGCTGCCAGCTGTCCTTGGTGGGCGGACGCCTGCCATAGGTTGGACCCTCAGTCAGTTGTTCTTTGGAAAAAGAAGTGAAGCTGGAGTCCCCACCTCCTGACGAAAACTTGTCCAGCCACCTGTGTGGTGCACATGTGCTAAGTCCCCTTAAAACCTCGTATTTCTTATTTTTATTTTTATTTTCTTTTATTATTATTATTATTTTTTGAGATGGAGTCTCACTCTCTTGCCCAGGCTAGAGTGCAGTGGCATAATCTCAGCTCATTGCGACCTCTGCCTCCTGGGTTCAAGCAATTTTCCTGTCTCAGCCTCCTGAGTAGCTGGGACTACAGGTGCCCGCCACCAAGCCCAGATAATTTTTATATTTTTAGTAGGGATAGGGTTTCACCATATTGGTCAGGCTGGTCTCAAACTCCTGACCTAGGGTGATCCACCGACCTTGGCCTCCCAAAGTTGCTGGGATTACAGGTGTGAGCCACTGCACCTGGCCAAAACCTCGTATTTCTAATTCCCCTGACTTGGGGTGTGAGCTCACCCCTCCTAGGTGACAGTGTACCTGCTCCGCTTTGCAAAGTATCAGGATTGAAGTGTGTCCCTTCTGCTTCATAATTACCCATGGACTCTGTTGTCCCACACCATGTTTGCGTAGTGAACACGCCTGTTAATGCCCATGTACTTCTGTTCATGCACAAAGGTTTAAATGGTTAAACATCTAAAACAAATATGCTCAGCGAATGGAAATCAAACCTATTTCCTTTTAATTTCAGAGTTGTCCGGGGAAAGCGGACTTGAAAGACGTTGAAATTGGATAGGTAATTAATTCACGTGCACTTACACGAGAAAGCAAAGAATGCGCAAATTATTTGTAACATTTTGTAAGCACTGAAATTAATGTAGTGTGAATTTGTCATTTCTACCAAAAGTTACAGATTTTCTATATTATAATTTAATCTTTTTAATGTAAAAAGAATAGAAATTTTGCCCTTTCTGGCCTCTCGGGAAGCAGGAACTAGTGTATCTAATTATCTGAACACATAAGAACATAAAGGAATAGCAAGTAGAGGAATTATAAATCGGCTGGAACAACTCCATGTTTTCTGATTAAACTCTCTTTCTGGGGCCCTTAGCAATCATGTTACTCCTATGTTCATAGTAATTGCATGTGTCAAAGCTGAGGCTTTGTGTAAATGGGACTGAACGAGTTACAATTTTAATTTAGAAGGAGATAACTGTGTCCGTGGCTAGCAGGCCGGTCGGCAGGTTGGGAGTCTGGTGGAGTGCGAGGGCAGAGGCCCCAGGGCGTCAGGTTGATGGCGGGCAGAGATCTAATCAGGCCACATCACAGCAGCTGAATTGTTAAAAAAGAGAAACGCAATTTACCAACACAAAACCAGCCACCTGCTCTCTTGCCTGCGTTAGCCATGTAAAGGAGGGCGTCTAATTTTTTTCATAGCTTGAGGGCAATGAATTTTAACAATGGATACTGCCTTGATCATCAAAATGGTAACAGGCTTAAAATGAGATCTTTTGGATAGACTGGAATCTTAGAAACAAAGCAAAATTCTGTTTTTAACTTTTAGAATGCTCACTAAATGCAGAGGAGTAGCCACTCCTTTATAATTTTTTTGAGGAATCTCAGGTCCATGGATGTTTGAGGTTGCTTTTTACGGAAGGGCATATCGATTCTCCCAAGCAGGGTGTGCTGACTCAGTCATTCAAAGGAAAAATCCAGCAGGCAGGAGCACCTCTGCTTCTGAACCCAGAAGGGTTCTCTCTCTAAGCCTGGAAGGATTCATAGCAAAGTCTCTATCGGGAAGCACCGACTTAGTCACAGGTGGACCCAGTGATGCTGAGGCTGAGCCTCTGCCCACTCCTGCAGCCATGTGGCCCGGGGCTCACCACCACACTTGTGTCCTTCCCATGGGCTCTGAGCACAGCCCTCTCCCGGGGCAGGGAGGGTGGCCGCGAGCCGGTGGGTTCGCTGGTGCCGGCTGCTCCATTCCGAGCTCCACTCCCGTCTCTTCCAGCTCAGCTTTCCTGCTGGCCTCTCATTTTTGGCATACAAAAAGCCAGCGTTAAAGAAACTCTCTTACTTAGGCAAGGGAGGCCAAGCTGGGGGCAGGATTTGCAGGACTTTAGACTTCATGGCTGTTTCGGTCTGCTCAGTCCTCCCTAACAGGATGCCACAGGCTGGGGGCCCCAAGAACAGATGTGGGTTTGTCACAGGAGGCCGGGGGTCTGAGGTCCCGGTGCCCGCAGGGTTGGGGTCCGAGGAGGGCCCCCTTCTGGTTCACAGACGGCCCCGCCTCCCTGTGTCCTCACACGGCAGAGAGAGAGGAGGCTCTGGTGTCTCTTTTCATGCGAGCCCTAATCCCATCACAAGAGCTGCACCTTCATGGTCTCATCTAACCCTCGTTATCTCCCAAATACCACTGAGGCCATCCTGCTGGGGTGAGGGCTTCAGAGTGTGAATTCTGGGGCGGGGGCACATCGGTCCACGGCAGCCGCGTGACATGCTTGAGGGAAACAGCAGGCGCCCTTCCCCCCACCCACGCTGACCCCGCCTGGCCCAGCGCACTCCTCCGGCAGGGGCTGCCCGGCTGCCTTGTGCCTGTGACCCAAGACCCCATAGTGAGTCTCTGTGGGTGCTGCCCTGATTCCACTGGATACGCGCCATCATCCCTACCTTAGGGACGAGGAGGCAGACGGGTGGCACTCACTTGAACTGCCCCACTGACCGGGAGCTGGGGCTGGCTGGAGGCTGTCTGCCCCCTGGGCTCCTGGCACTCTCCTAACCACCTCATGGGCCTGAGGGTGACAGCTGCTGCCCCCGAGACGTCACCCACCAGATGGAGGGTTCCCTGCCGGTCTGCGTGGGTGTCTGTGGGAAAAGGCCTCCAATCAGGAAGAATGATCTGCACATTTATGAACAAAAATCTTCCAACTTTTGAGACATTCTGCCGTCCTGTGCAAACTCTCTGTGCCTGTGGCTTATTTGTGGCAGGAGCAGGGAAGGGCTTGTGGCTCCCTCCTGCACAGCAGGACCTGGCAGAAGGACAGGCGAGACACCTCCTCACTGAGGGACGGAGGCCAAAGAGGCCTGCTGAGTGTCCTCATGTCAGGAGCAGGTTCCCCTCCCCGGACACAACCCCAAGTCTCAGCTCCCACTCTTCCCGCGGGCTTCGGGTGGTGCCATCAGGTGAGGCCGGGTTGACTCTGTGTTGAGTGTGTGTGTGTACGTGTGAGGCTGGGTTGACTGTGTTGTGAGTGTGTGTGTGTACGTGTGAGGCTGGGTTGACTGTTGTGAGTGTGTGTGTGTGTACGTGTGAGGCTGGGTTGACTCTGTGTTGTGAGTGTGTGTGTACGTGTGAGGCTGGGTTGACTCTGTGTTGTGAGTGTGTGTGTGTACGTGTGAGGCTGGGTTGACTCTGTGTTGTGAGTGTGTGTGTGTACGTGTGAGGCTGGGTGGACTCTGTGTTGTGAGTGTGTGTGTACGTGTGTCTGTTATCACCAGGATCAAGGAATACGGTGGGAAATGTTATTATCAACAAAAGTTGAAACAACATGGCAAATAACAGATTCAAATGGTAGACAGGTTTTGTTTTTTCGTGCTGGGGTTATTACATTGAATTTTTAAGCTGTGAGGCACACAAACAAGAGGAAGAAGGATGCACCGGCCAGAAGTGCAGGTGGCTCCAAACGAGAGAATCCCTGTCCCCTAGCACCAGCCTTCTGTCATTACCAAAATACTCCTGGCCACCTCATCCTTTTGCCACGAGCCATGTAGAGTCCTTACACACCTGTTTTGCCCCTGAAAGTGAGATAGAGACCAAAATGATTAGATTCTAAAATGACCAAGACCCACATAGTCTAGAGGACACTAGGCTGCTGGACTGAAATATTATTCTTCAGGGGTGCCGAGGTGGAGTGGGCTGTCCCCACCCACTCAGCACAGTGACAGCCGTGACCTTGAGAGGGGCTCCGGGCCCTCCATTTGGCTGCTGTGCCGCTGGGGAGGGACCCCAGGGATGCTGGCCTTGTGGAGCGGCAGGTGTGGGCCTTGGCACCAAGGTCCCCTGGAAGCTCAGCTGCTCCTGGCAGCCCCGAGCTCAGGCCTCCACGGGGCTTTGCATTTCTCAGCATCCACACAAGGGCCTTCTCCATGGCAAACCTGCTTTGTTTGTGGCACTTTGTTTTTGGGGGGCGGGGGTGGGGGGGTGGCTATCAGGAGCCCTCAGCATCGCAACTTTCCTTTTCTGAAACACGTGGAACTAGAAGACTCAATCCTCGCGGACATGCTGGCCCTCAGAGCCCCTGTTTCTCCCACCTACGTCATTTTACTTCCGGCCTCCACTCTTGGTGTCCATTGCAGGCTGCACAGTTTGCTTTGAGAAGCCCCCAAGGTCCTAACTTGTGGGGTCTGAGCCAGGAGGGATCAAGGAGCCTGTTTAGCCCCTGCTGGGGGATTTCTCCTGCAGCAGGCCCGAGAGTGGGTGCCAGGAACCCCAGGGGTAGGGGACGCCTTGGACCAGGCTGCTTCTGCACACCTTCCCGCGGTCCCCCAGGTCTGGGTCCATGAGCTATGGCCACAGCCTCCTGTGGCCCCGCTGTGATCCAGGCCACCCGAGCTCCCGGCAGAATAAAGGGCAGTGGCAATGCGTGTCCAGTAAGGCTTGTCACAAGCTGACCTCCCTATAAACTCAGGTGACCTTCTCATGCCCACAGGGACCTCCTGGCCCTGGAAATGCCAAACTTTCACCCCATAGTCCCTGCCCCTGGACAGCCTGCCACCACCCGCTGCTGACCCTTCCAAAGGCGTCCCTCCCCAGCAGGGTTAGGACGCGCTCCTGGGTCGTGTCAATGAAGTTCATATCGGCCTAAAACGTGTGGCCTTCCCGTGGTGCTGCCCGTCCTGCTGGCTGGACAGGACATCTTCGATGAGGGAGAATCAGAAACCAAACTCCGCTTGCCCAGCCGCCCCTCCACACCAGGCACCACTCAGCACGTGGGCGGGAGTGGATGCCGCTCCATCTTTCCTTGGGACACTTTTACTTTCTGGACATAGTCCTGCCTGTTGGGATGCAAAACAGCAGACCCAGTCCTTTTCCACAAGATAGCGTTCCAGATACCGGGAAGCAGCTCCGTCCCAGTGCTAGTCGGCTGCATGACAGAGTGCACAGGTGGGGCCGAGAACACAGCAACGTGTCCCACACTCCCACAGGCTGGTGACACGCAGACACAGTGTGTCCCTGTGTCTGTGTGTGTTTGCATGTCTGTGTGCGTCCCTGTGTCTGTGTGCATCCCTGTCTGTGTGTGTCTTTCTATCTGCGTGTCTTCTTGTGTCTGTGTGTGTCTGCATGTCTGTGTGCATCCTTGTGTCTGTGTGTGTCCCTGTGTCTGCGTGTGTCTCTGTATCTGTGTGTGTCCGCGTGTCTGTGTGTGTCCGCGGGTCTGTGTGTGTCCCTGTGTCTGTGTGTGTCTTTGTGTCTGCATGTCTCCCTGTGTCTGTGTGTGTCTATGTGTCTGTGTGCACCCGTGTCTGTGTGTGTCCCTGTGTCTGCGTGTGTCTCTGTGTCTGTGTGTGTCTCTGTGTCTGCGTGTGTCCTTGTGTCTGTGTGTGCCCCTGCGTCTGTGTGTGTCTCTGTGTCTGCGTGCATCCCCGTGTATGCATGTGTCCCTGTGTCTGTGTGTCCGCATGTCTGTATGTGTCCGTGTGCGTGTGTGTCCCTGTGTCTGTGTGTGTCTGTGTGTGTGTGTGTCCCTGTGTCTGTGTGTGTTCCTGTGTCTGCATGTGTCTCTGTGTCTGTATTTGTCTTTCTATGTGTGTCTGCATGTGTGTGTGTGTCCCTGTGTCTGTGTGTGTCCGCATGTGTGTGTGCCCCTGTGTCTGTGTGTGTTCCTGTGTCTGCATGTGTCTCTGTGTCTGTATTTGTCTTTCTATGTGTGTCTGCATGTTTGTGTGTCTGGTCCCTTCCTGCACCAGAGCCCGGGTGTGTCAGGTCAACCCCAGCCCGATTCTGAGCTATTCTGACAAATGGTCATGGTGAGTGTGGTCCTGACCTTCCCTGGGAGCCGTGTGCTGTGATGTGGCCCAGTTGACCTGGGCGGGGCTGAGACCAGGAGGGGCTGCACTGAGCCAGAGCCCCCTCCAGGCTGCCGCCCCCACAGTGTGTGAGGGTGGCACGTGTCCCGCCCTCCTTACAGGCCGTGTACTCCCACGGTGAGTGTCTCTTTGCCGTTGAGGGCTGGTGCTGAGATTGAGCTTTCGGGGTTGGTGAGGACGAACCTGTGTCCCCAGGTATGAGAGGCAGGAGCTGGGAGGTCAGGGGGTGGCTGGCTCCACCTCCAAAGTCCCTCCCAGATGGTGAGTGGACAGAGGGGTCCTCCTGGCGAGGAGCAGCGGTGAGTGGACGGAGGGGTCCTCCTGGCGAGGGGCAGCGGTGAGTGGACATGGGATCCTCCTGGTGAGCAGCAGACAGCCCCTGCGGGGCTTTGGCAAAGTGGCCTGTCTTCTCTTCGTGCTATTACAATGGGCTACACTGGCTGCATCTTGTTACATTGTGTCACATCATGAGACACTAGGATCCCTTCAGATTAAGATTCTAAGATTTGATGAATTTCCTGCTGAGTTTCTTGAAACACCATTTTGTTCAGAACCACAGGACCTGTGTTTTATTTCTTCAAGGAAGGTAGACACAAAAGTAACAGTGGGAGGGAATACTTGTCTATGCAGGTTATGTCAAGTCTACAGTTAGCTCTCTGTCACTCCACAGACTGGACATGACAGCCACAAAGGTGTCAATATACCCCCTGCACTATTGTTTTGATCCAAGAGCACATGCCTATTGAAAGGTTCTGTCTGTCTGAGAAAATGATTCTCATCTGCTCTGTCTTATAGTAGCCATTTCCTAAAATATTGTCATGTTATATTATGGTGTTATTTTTAATAATTTCTCAGTCCTCAATACAAATAGATATTTACTAAGTCCTTCCTGTAGCAGCCCATGTAATCCCCAGTCTCAGGGAGTAAACATTGTGATTATCCCCAACTGAGGCAGGGAGACCTGAGAAACATGCCTAAGTTTGCCATGGGTGGTGGTGGAGAGGGGCTGCTGAACCTGGCAATCTGACTGCAGAGGGTGCCCTACAACTGCTCCTCTATGCTGCCTTGCCATGGCAACAGTTACCCCAAATGTCCCCTTTGGGAGTGCAAGGTCCTCAAAGCCAGGGACTTCTTTTTCCAGTTTTATGCATGCCGTACCTCCCACAGAGCTTTGCCTGGTTTCTACTGTATAGTGAGGGCTGCAAAAACATTTGGTAGTGAATGAATGAATGAATGAAGGTGAGTTGGTTCACGGGTCCCACTGCAGGTGAGTTGCAAAAGGTGGCCTCTTGCATTCCATCTAGTCAAGCTGTGCTCCTGCTGAACTGGGTCTGCAGAGGAAGAGGCAGCTTCCAGTGAAGGGAGCTGGTTTTCTCAGTGGGTGGTGGCCCCAATGACGCAAACGTGAGCTGCTTTGCCTTGAGACATCCTCTGGCCTTGTTGCCTGAAGATGCTCTATTCCTTCTGCTGAAAGGAGAAGGAAGCATGCTGAGGCTGGTGTTTGGGAGCCCCCGGGGATGGAGGAATGCCACAGGCTCCTCTGTACACCCACCATACCCTGTCCCGCCTGGCCCTGCAGCTGTAGGGAGTGCTCACCATCATCATGGCAGCCCTCCAGGAACAGGGTGTCTGGCCTCTGTGCTGAGGGCTGGAGAGCCAAGGGAAGGGCCAGGTGAGAGCGTGGAGGTCCTGGTGAGAACACGCAAGTCCAGGTGAGAAAGTGGAGGTCCAAGTGAGTACGTGGAGTTCCAAGTGAGAAAGTGGAGGTCCAGGTAGAACATGGGGAGGTCCAGGTGAGGATGTGGAGGTCCAGGCGAGGATGTGGATGTCGGGGCGAGGATGTGGATGTCCGGGCGAGGATGTGGAGGTCCGGGCGAGGATGTGGAGGTCCGGGCGAGGATGTGGAGGTCCGGGCGAGGATGTGGAGGTCCGGGCGAGGATGTGGAGGTCCGGGCGAGGATGTGGAGGTCCGGGCGAGGATGTGGAGGTCCGGGCGAGGATGTGGAGGTCCGGGCGAGGATGTGGAGGTCCGGGCGAGGATGTGGAGGTCCGGGCGAGGATGTGGAGGTCCGGGTGAGAACATGGGGAAGTCCAAGTGAGGATGTGGGAAGGTCCAGGTAGGATGCAGAGGTCCAGGTGAGGACATAGAGGTCCAGGTGAGAATATGGGGAGGTCTAGGTGAGAACATGTGGAGGTCCGGGTGAGAATGAATGTAGAGGTCCTGGTGAGAACATAGGGGAGGTCCAGGTGAGGACATGGAAGTCCAGGTGATAATGTAGAGGTCCAAGAGAGGATGCGGAGGTCCAGGTGAGGATGCAGAGGTACGGGTGAGGATGTGGAGGTCCAGGTGAGGATGCAGAGGTCCAGGTGAGGATGCGGAGGTCCAGGTGAGGATGCGGAGGTCCAGTTGAGGATGTGGAGGTCCAGGTGAGGATGGGGATGTCCAGGTGAGGATGCGGAGGTCCAGGTGAGGATGCGGAGGTCCAGGTGAGAACATGGGGAAGTCCAGGTGAGAAAGTGGAGGTTCGGGTGAGGATGCGGAGGTCCAGGTGAGGATGCAGAGGTATGGGTGAGGATGTGGAGGTCCAGGTGGGGATGCGGAGGTACGGGTGAGGATGTGGAGGTCCAGGTGGGGATGCGGAGGTACAGGTGAGGATGTGGAGGTCCAGATGGGGATGCGGAGGTACGGGTGAGGATGTGGAGGTCCAGGTGGGGATGCGGAGGTACGGGTGAGGATGTGGAGGTCCAGGTGGGGATGCGGAGGTACGGGTGAGGATGTGGAGGTCCAGGTGGGGATGCGGAGGTACGGGTGAGGATGTGGAGGTCCAGGTGGGGATGCGGAGGTACGGGTGAGGATGTGGAGGTCCAGGTGGGGATGCGGAGGTACGGGTGAGGATGTGGAGGTCCAGGTGAGGATGGGGAGGTCCAGGTGAGGATGGGGATGTCCAGGTGAGGATGCAGAGGTCCAGGTGAGGATGTGGAGGTCCAGGTGAGGATGCGGAGGTCCAGGTGAGGATGTGGAGGTCCAGGTGAGAACATGGGGAAGTCCAGGTGAGAAAGTGGAGGTTCGGGTGAGGATGTGGAGGTCCAGGTGAGGACATAGAGGTCCTGGTGAGAACATGAAGGTCCTGGTGAGAAAGTGGAGGTCCAGGTGAGAATACAGGGAGGTCCAAGTGAGAATGTGGGGCAATCCAGGTAAGAATGTGAAGGTTCAGGTGAGGATGTGGAGGTCCAGGTGAGGATGTGGAGGTCCAGGTGAGGATATGGAGCTCCTGGTGAGGATGTGGAGGTCCAGGTGAGAACGTGGGAATCCTGTGTCAGGTGTCTCCCACAAAGCGGCTGGCCCTGGGCTGCCCCTGGAGTGTCCCTGGTCTCCTTGTGAGATGGGGGTGTCCAATCTTTTGGCTTCCCTGGGCCACACTGGAAAGAGAATTGTCTTGGGCCATCCACTCCAACATCTATTATTTTTTGATTTTTTGGATTATGGCAATTTTAGCAGGAGTGAGGCGGTATCACGTTGTGGTTTTGATTTGCATTTCCCTGATCATTAGTGACGTTGAGCATTTTTCCATATGCTTGTTGGCCATTTGTATATCTTCTTTTGAAAATTGTCCATTCATGTCCTTAGCCCACTTTTTGATGGGATTGTTTGTGTTTTTCTTGCTGAAAAAATCTCATAATGTTTTAAGAAAGTTTGCGAATTTGTGTTGGGCCGCATTCAGCGCCATCCTGGGCCGCATGCTGCCCCAGCGGTGGGTTGGACAATCTTGTTCTAAGGGGAACTCTTTATAGAGCAGGGGTAGGCAGGGTGGCGCAGGGGCAGAGGGTGTCCCCGTCCAGCCCGGACTGGTTGAGATGGGGGGATCCCGTGTCTCCTGCCTGCCTGTGGCACCTCCTAGAAGGCAGCACCTTCCAGCTCAACTCCAGCGGCTGCAGGGAAGGGGCAGGCGGCGGGAACTCCCTGGTCCCCGGGCTCCCGGGCCTCTAAAGGGCGCTCTGCAGGCGGCAGGCGGTGGCCCCGGGGCTGCTCCGAAGGCTGCGTCTCCCGCCCTCCCTCTGCGCCCCAACCCGGGCCTGGGACGGACACTTCTCCCTCGCGCTCTTCCCCGACTAAGATGCTGACTCCCGGCCTCCCCGCGGCGCCGCCGTCCCCTCCCCACTCCCCAGCGGGTCTCGCCCCAGCGGTGCAGTCTCCGCGCCCGCCGAGCGGTGGCGCCGTTGCCCTGGGAACCGGGGACTGTAGCCGCGGACTTCGGGGTCTCCGCTCCGGCCCCTGCAGGACCGCGGGCGCCGCCGGGGAAATGAGGCCTTTGGGTCTGAGGGGTCCGAGCGGCTCCCGGAGGTGCGGGCGGAGATAGGAGACCCCCCCAACCTGGGGGGGCGCGCGGGGCGGGGGCGCGCGGGGCGGGGGCGCGCGGGGCGGGGGCGCGCGGGGCGGGGGCGCGCGGGGCGGGGGCGCGCGTTCTCCCTCCGGGCAGCCTCGTGGGCGGTAGGTGCAGCCAGCGCGTCTGTCAAAGCGGTTCAGGGGCGCTGGGAAGAGGCGGCGGTGACCCCGAGACGGGAGTGGGCCCGGCCGAGCCTCAGTGGGGTCCCGCGTATAGGCTGGCCTCGCCCTCCCGCCTCGCTTCTGGGCTTTTGCTCCAACTCTCAGCCGCCGTGGGGATCGCAGGGGGCGAGGGCCAAGCCAGGGATTCCGCTGTACCCCGGCCTCAGGAGAGGTGTCCCAGGAGTCTGTGCCAGAATTTCCCCCTCATCCTGCGCTGGGAGAGGGGTCTCACCCCGGATGGAACTCCGCGTTCCCGCCTCCAGGTTCCCCCCTGACCTCCAGTTCTGGACCCTGGGCAGGCGGGTGTTCTCCCCGGCGCTGGAGGCTCCTGTCCCCCAGCATTTGCGCGGCCAGGCCTGGCGCTGGGCTCCCCACCCCCAGCCCTCAAGGGTACGAGCTTGCAGAGAAATCTCTGGGTTTGGAGGCCTGAGGTCCCCCCTGGGGCCTGGGTTCCCTTTTGCCCTGTCTGCAGGGCGCGCTCTGCAGGTTTCTCGCGGCCGTGGGTGATCCGGGGGGCGTGGCCCAGCCGGGGGTTGTGGTGAAAATGGGCTTTTCAGTAGGGGTTGGGGCAGTGCCTGGAATAACCCGCAGTGCTCACATCTGCCTGCGGGGACCTTCTGCAGTCTTTCTGGACACCCTGGGGGCAAGGGCAGGACAGGGTTGGGTGGTCCCGGGTTTTGTGTCCTCCCCAGCCTGGCCTCCGCCTGCCTTGCAGGTGCAGTGAGCTCTCCTGCCTGAGAGAGAGCAGGTGTGCAGGGAGGCGTGGGGGCTGGCAGGTGTGGGGGCTGCGTGCTGCGGCTGTGTTGGGGGAGGGGGTGAGAGTGTGACTCACGGAGCCCCGCCCGCAGGAGAGGGTGGTCTTGACAGAGCAGAGAAGAGAGTGTGGGGGTGTCTAGCCAGTGAAGACAACAGAGCGTCAACAAGCTCCGAAAGCCGGAAGGTCGCTGTTGGCCTCTGGAGAGGAGGGCCAACTCTGGGGACCGTGGGACACAGGAATCCTGCAGCGTGTTCTGCGGGTTAGAGCTGTGTGCAGAGACCCAAGCTCGCCGAGGGCAGTGAGCAGCTGTGGAGGAAATGTCGAGGCCCCCACGTCCCCACCAGTGTCCCCAGCTCCACGTTGAACCCCTCTCTGTGATGAGGTGTCTTCCTGGATGGGTGTTATGGGCATTGTGAAAGGAAAATAAATCTGAGGTCCCCACATCACTAAGCTAAACGGAAGAGTCAAGTTGGGAACTGCTTAGAGCAAACCTGCTTCCCATTCTATTCAAAGTCGCCCCCTGTTCACTGAGATGAATGCAGATCTGATTGCCTCCTTTGGAGAGGCTCATCAGAAGCTCAAAAGAACGCAGCCATTTATCTCTTACCTACCTTTGACCTGGAAGCCCTTCCTCGAGTTGTCCCGCCTTTGCTTTGAATTCTCCCACCTTTCCAGACCATACCAACGTTCATCTTACACATGCTGATTGATGTCTCCTATCTCCCTAAAATATATAAAACCAAGCTGTGCTCTGACCACCTTGGGTACATGTCGGCAGGACTCCTGAGGCTGTGTCACAGGTGCACATCCTCAACCTTGGCAAGATAAACTTTCTAAATTGAGACCTGTCTCAGAATTTTGGGGTTCACAGCATGCAGCCAGCAGACCTGGTGATGAAGGAGGCTAAGATCTGACCACATGAATCCGAGGCCCATGTGTATCTGAGGCATGGTGACAGCAGGGTGGGGACAGGGCTTGTGCAAGAGAGCTGGGACCCTGAACTTGTGGGCTTGTGTGAGTGCCAGAGCTGGGGGCATGGTGAACCATGCATCCTGGGTATGTGGCAGTAGGGCAGTGACTTTCCTGGCCCTCCATGCCTCTGTAGGGCCTCAGCTATCTGGTAAGTGCTGTGTCTAAGACAGACCCAGGACCATGGTCCTGCCCAGCCTGTTCCCATGGACCCTGCCGGCATCAGGAGTTCTTGGCTGCCTAGTCAAGTGCCATACCTCTCGGAGGAGAGGACAGGGAGGGGCCTGGGGTCTACAGAAGGAGGCTTCAGCTAAAAAGAAGACTCGTGCCACAGAGAACGGCATGGCAAAGAGAGCCAGGGGGCACCAAGCTCTGAGGACGCACATCTGCAGAAGCCCAGCAGCTGCACACCAGCTCCCTCCAGCGCTTTCCACGGCACACAGAGAGCCAGGGAGTTCCCAGGCCTGGAAACAGGACAGAGTATGGACCTGCTTTCCTCAGGTCAGGGTTTGCCTGGCCACGTCCATTGTCTAAAGCGGAGGATAAGGGTTAAGGGTAAGGGCTGGGTCCTGTGGAGGCCCTGTCCATCAGCACTCTCAGCTTGAGGAAGGTGATGAGCAGGGCCCACCCCCCATTCACCCCTAAACCCCAGTTGTCTACCTTGGACCTGGCCAAGCAAAGCTGGCTCAGGCACAGGACTCCCTGGGTGTTTGAAGCTTTCCACTCTCAAGCAGGGGCTGTGAGCATGGCAGGCTTTTGAAGCACAGATGTGCACTACATGGAGTGGGAAGGAGATAGTGTGTAGAAATCTTCAGCCAGATTCTGTTCATCGAAGTATAAAGATGGCCTTGTGCTCAGGACACATAAGTCACAGGGAAAGTTCAAAAGCTGAGAATGTAGGTGTCTACTTTGGAATTCTGTTATCTTAGGTAATATCTAAAAGCAAGACTAAGGCTTACAGCAGGCTAGCAGCATGAAAGAAAAGTGAAGCTTCTTAAGGAGAGTTGAGATGATGACATACTGTGGTCAATTTTTAATGCTCTTACAAAGGAAAAGACGCACAGACAATAAATAGTGCCAAATGCAGTTAGTCACACACGTGTGTGGCTCACACACACATGCACTCACCCCATCAGCCGACCTGCCTACTATCCTGGGAGTCTAGTCTACAGCTGAAGGCTCATTTGCAAGAGGAAGAGGTTCTGGTGATGGTGACTCAGCTACTTACAGAAGATAAAGTCTTGACCACACATTGAGACATTCATGACATGTTTCCATATTTCCAAATCCATTGTCGTCAGGTACATAATTAATTGTGACATTGCTAACTCTGGAAGAAGAAGGAGTTTTCATAATTTATTTATAAGACAAAGAAGTCATCTGTTTGAAGAGCCTTGAGATACTCCATTGAGGGGCTCTCTTTTAAGCATCACTTCTCCTTCCCAAATGTTGGAGGACAAAAGAAGTTTCCTTTCCAAATTTGGAAACAGTAGAACTTAATCCTACCTGAATGTGTTCTGCCTTCCTGGGACCAGTGAAAGGACCCAGTAGAAGCAATAAAGGTTTTCCGGGAAAAGTAGACCCCTTCTGATTCCTGATTGCTGAGAGACGGAAGGCGGGTGGGAATGGGGCTAGCATGTGGGTATGCATGGGGAGGATAATCGGCTCTTCTGCAACCCTTTGGGACTCCTCCTTGGGCCAGGTTTGGCTCATACATCAGCCTTGTAAGGGGCCAAGAGAGAATTCTGTGTTTGGTGTGCAGAGATAGAGATGAGAGTGTTTGGTCGCCATTGTTCAGTGAATTGCCCAAGCGTGGACTGCATGGTTAGGAAAGATAGAGAAGCTTTGTATTCCTCTGTGACATTGACCAGTAATGTCATAAACCTGAGCTGGAAGCGTTTTCTTGATTTCATGCTTGAGGTACCAGGCACAGCATCTGGCCGCAGCACCAGAAGCACCAGCTCCTGCCCAAACAGGCTCAAGGCCTCATAGGTTGAAGTTGGAGGGCATTTCTGTTTTCATGAGCCAGCTGTATGCTGGAGAAACTTAGGGTGGCTGATGGATTTCATTCATGGCGCTTCTCTTAAAGTGATCGCTGGAAAACGGATGGTGCTGTGTCCATGGGAGGCACCCCAGGCCTCCCAAGTGCTGTTGCAGAGCAATTCCCAGAGTCTCGGGTGAGGGGCGTGGCTGCCCTGTGACCGTGGCATCAATCCCCAGGTTAAAGCATTAAAAAGGACTCAGTACGTATTATCGCCACTAAAAAAACTTGCCACTAAAATTTACTTTATAGGAGTTTTATTCTTATGCTTTCATTTATGAACCATTGTCAAATGTTGACCTTCTAGTTTTTTAATTTAATTTAATTTTATATTTCCAATGCATGAGGAAGATCACCTGGGCTCTCAACATATTTTTCTTAGTGTACTCCCGTGGTGTGATTGTACATATTGGGAAGCTCTGTGTCTGGGGAAGACAGCCCTGATCTGCAGTGTGCGCTGACTTCTGTGGTGTTAATAACTCCACCCTGGCTGATTTCAAGCTGCTGACATGACGTCTGTGAGCAAGGAGTGGAGATGAGGGGTGTGCATGGGGTCGCTCAGGAGCAGAGGGGCTGTGCCACCCCCAGCTTCGTGGGCAGAGAGCTGCTTAGACTCAGGTGACATTCAAGCCCTGCCCATAACTACAGGCCCCGGGGACATGTCAACTTTTCTTTTGGTTACAGGGGAGCCTTGTTTTTCCAAAAAAGGACTGACCATAGAAAATCTGGCTGCATCAGCACAAGTCAACATTATCCAGGGGTTGAGGGAACAAAGTAGTCGGCCCCACGGGGGTGAGTAAGGAACCATCACTGCCCTTTGCCACACAGTGTAATTTTTATTAGCTCATTCTCCATCACTGAAAAGTATTTTTTTTTAAACAACATAGTAGATTTCAAAAAGTCTGGGGGGATGGTCAGACGCACCAGGATTAAAATTCGGATTCTGCCATCTAATAGCTGCTTGACCTTGAGAATATGACATGAAATGCCCAGCCCGGAATGCCTACCTTTCACGGTGCTGCGGAGGTCATTAATGCGAGCGCCTAGCCTGGGCCTGATGTGCACTCCACACTCGGGGAACCAGCTTGCATCTGTATCTGCCTTCTTCCCCAGGGCCTTGGACAGCTTGGAGAACCCACTCAGAGCACCTAAGAAGGATGTAAATCCCTCCCTTGCTGCCAGATGCCTGGTGGAGGGGAGTGACGGGTATAGAGGCGTCGGGGAGCGCGCAGGGTGTGGTGCTGAGTGGTCTCTCAGTGGGCTAAGAGCTCAGGGCTGCCCGAGGTGCAGGGACCCCCGGGGCAGGAAGAGTCATAGCCGCTGTGTGTGTGATGTATGCAGTGGGTTTCGAGGCAGGGGTGGCATCTGCCAAACGGGGAGGGAGAGCTACGCTATGATAAAGAGTTCGAGGTTTATTTTTCCGATAAATGTTTGGGATTTGGGGCATATCTTATAAATGTTCACACAGAAACCAACGTGGTTTTCTTTTTTTAAACATTGAAGTATGCGACAACAAGAAGTTTAGGTGTGAATTCCTCAAATTCCAAGCAAAACATCCTGAGATGAGGAAATAGTATTTCACTTTTCTGAGAAGTGTTTTTCATCACTCAGTCACTGTGACGTACCGTGGCTTCAGGCGAGCAGCAGGCGGCAGCCCCTGCAAACTTTAAAGGCCGGGGAGGGACACGGAGGGCTGGGGAGGGACACACAAGGCTGGGGAAGGGACACGGAAGGCGGTGAGGAGCACAGAGGACCAAGGAGGAGCACAGAAGACGGTGAGGAGCGCGGAAGGCCAGGGAGGAGCACACAGGCCGATTTGTCCTGTCTTCTGCCTCAGCCTCCCCTCCTAATCCATCTCCCCACTCATCCTGACACTTCCGTGCCACCCTCTGGTGACATGCAGGGAAGCCCGTGTGAGTTTCTTGGTCTCAAGCTCGGGTATTCCCAGCAGCTCTTCCTTTTCGCACGCTTGTTTGGCACTCTCTCACCTTCAGGCGGCCCTCTCGTGTCTCTTAGCCTGTGTCCTAAACATCGTCCAATTGTAATCAGAGCAGCTGGAGTGAGTCCAGGCCTCGCCATTGGGAGAACCAAGCAAGACGTTATCTCACCCAGACCTCAGCTTCCTCATCCGCAAAAAGACAAAGTAAAGTTTCTAACATACAAGGAGTTTTGTGGACATTAAAGTTAAAAAATGAATTATGAATTTAACAGAAATATCCCCTCTTTTATGAAATACTTTTGAACTATCTAGAGAAATAAAGTCCTTTTTCAATCCCACTCTCTCTCTCTCTATATATATATATAATATATATATAATGTTTGTTTTTTGAGACAGGGACTTGTTCTGTGGCCTGGGCTGGAGTGCAGTGGTGCAATCACAGCTCACTGCAGCCTCCATCTCCCGGGCTCAAGCAATCCTCCTACCTCAGCCTCCCAAGTAACTGGTACTACAGGCACATGCCACCATGCCTGACTGTTTTTTTTTTTTTTAATTTTTTTGTAGAGACAGGGTCTCACTAAAACTCGTCTCGCCCAGGCTGGTCTTGAACTCCTGGGCTCAAGTGATCCCCCTGTTTCAGCCTCTCAAATTCTAGGATTACAGATGTGAGCCCCTGTGCCCCGCCCTGCCTCCACTCTCTCTCTTTTTTTTTTTTTTGAGATGGAGCCTCACTCTGTTGCCCAGGCTGGAGTGCAGTGGCACGATCTCAGCTCACTGCAACCTTTGCCTTCCAGGTTCAAGCGATCCTCCTGCCTCAGCACCCCCTAGTAGCTGGGATTACAGGCATGTGCCAGCATGCTTGGCTAATTTTCGTATTTTTAGTAGAGATGGGGTTTCACCATGTTGGCCAGGCTGGTCTCGAGCTCCTGACCTCAGGTGATCCACCTGCCTTGACCTCCCAAAATGCTGGGATTACAGGCATGAGCCACCATGCCCAGCCACCTCCACTCTCTTTGTATTCTGAGTAACCTGGAAACACACAGCTTTGTACAACTAAGACTTCCTAACTACAGGCCCTTAAGGAATCCAGAAATTGCAAGTATTAAACATGGATTATAAAATAAAAAATTAAGACTAGTCTTAAAAATACCTGCAGGAATCAGGAAAATTTTTTTTAAAAATAGATAATTTGCGAAATAATTAAGTAGAATTTCCAGAAATAAAATGTTAAAAAATAGCAAAAAACCTCAATAGATGGGTTTAACAGAAAATTAACACAACAGAGAAGAGAATTGGCAAATTGTAAAATAGGCCAAAAATATTCCCTGAACAGAAATATTTTAAAAGGACACTGTAGAAGAAGAGGTAACTTTCCCAGGAGGATTTAGGAAGCAACAGATTTGTCTAATGAAAGAAGGGCTAAAACTTTTAGAGACACCAATACAGACATTTAAGAATCCCAATTATCGCAAGAAACATTTAGACAAGAGGAAATCCATCCTTAGACACATCAAAATGAAGCTTTAAAACAACGAAGTCTGATAAAATCCTAAAAAGGAATCAGCAAAAATAAAGATTGTGTTCAGTTTGCTTTGAATCCTTGAACATATTCATAAGAGCTTTTTAAAAGTGCTTGCCTGCTAATTCCACCGCCTTTGCCATTTCTATTGACAAAGAAATGTTGCTAAAGTGGGACAAGGAACAACTATCAGAGGTGGCACAGGGCTGGGACAAATTCAAGTTCTGACCAGGCAGGGTAGAAATACTTTGTTGAATGCCTAGGACTTTTAGTAAAGATCCCAGAAAAGGCATACCTTAGTATCAGGGCCAAACGAGATCTAGGGTGAAGGCTAATCTATCTCCAACTTTATAAAGCCTAAATCAACCTTCAAAGAATGCACCTGGTCCACAAGGAAATTAACTTCCTTCGGGGTGGAAATGTCCTCAACATGTACTAAAGGAAGGCAGTGAGATGCAGCCACTCAGCAGCGTAATAATCATAATGCACATCACCTGATAAAAATTATTGCGCATGCAAAAGATCAGAGAAATTTGACCCAGTCCATGGAGAGAAAGATCCAGAAATGACAAAGATGATTAAAATAGCAGATAAGCAATTGAAAATAGCAGTTAGAAATAGGTCCAAGAGGCCAGGCGCAGTGGCTCATGCCTGTAATCCCAGCACTTTGGGAGGCCGAGGTGGGCGGATCACCTGAGGTTGGGAGTTCGAGACCAGCCTGACCAACATGGAGAAACCCTGTGTCTACTAAAAATACAAAATTACCCGGGCATGGTGGTGCATGCCTATAATCCCAGCTATTCAGGAGGCTGAGGCAGGAGAATCGCTTAAACCTGGGAGGCGGAGGTTGTGGTGAGCCGAGATTGTGCCATTGCACTCCAGCCTGGACAACAAGAGCGAAACTCTGTCTCAAAAATAAAATAGAAGTAGATCCAAGAACTTAAGGAAAATTGCACATAATGAACAGGAAAAAAACTCTATGAAGAAATAATATTACAGAGATGAAAAACAAAATACAATTTCTTTACAATAATATAAATATAAATAATAATAACATAAATATAAAGAAATAATATTACAGAGGTGAAAAACAACTACAGATGCCACTTCATTGTAAGTTGAAAATATTGTAAATAAACAATGCAGTAAATACACCTAACCACCAAATATAATAGCTTAGCCTAGCCTACCTTAAATATGTTCTGAGCACTTACATTAGCCTAAAATCATCTAGCACAAAGCCTAGTTTATAATAAAGTCTTGAATATCTCATGTAATTTATTGAATACTGTACTAAAAGCCAAAAAAGAGAAGGGTTGCTTAAGCACTCAAACTCCGGTTTCTACTGAATATATACCATTTTTACACCATCGTAATGTTCAAAAATCAAGTTAAACCACCATGAGTGAGAGACCCTCTATATGAAATAAAAAATTTACCTAATGGGCTTAAGAGCAGACTAGAAACTGCAGAAGAAACGTGAACTTGAAGACTGATCAATAGAAATTTTCCAAACAGAAGGAACAAAAATTTTTTAAAAGGCTGAAAAAAGATCAGATTTTCTTTGGCTTGTGGGCTAATATCAAGAGGCCTAACATGTGTAGTGAGAACACAAGAAAAAGGGAGAGAGCAGAAAATATTTGAAGAAAGAATGCCTGAAATTTCTCTGGATTTGGAGAAGATATATACCCATGGATAAAGAAACTTAAAGACCAAAGAAAATCACACCAAGGCCCATTTTAATCAAATTACCGACAATGAATTATAAAAATAATAATCTTAGAAGTAGTCCAGGGTAGGCAAACATATTACATACAGAATAACAAAGACAGAAATAATGACTGACTTCCCATCAAAAACAATGTAAGATAGAAGACAATGGAATTCCAACCTGAAGTGCTGATTTAAAAAAAGTTTTTAATTGATGCATCATATTTATACCTGTTTATGGGGCACATGTGCATGCATAGAACGTGTAATGATCAAGTCAGTGTTCAGAATATCCATCACATCAAACATTTATCATTTCTTTGAATTGGGAACATTTTAAATCTTCTAGCTATTTTGAAAAATGCAACATATTGTGTTAACTATAGTCACCCCACTGTGCTATCAGACACTAGAACTTATTTCTTCTGACTGTGCGTTTGTGCTCGTTAACCTCCCACTCTTCATTCACCCTGCCAACTTTCCCAGCCTTGGTGACTATTATTTCCCAGCCTTGGTGACTATTATTCTGCTCTCAACCTCCATGAGAGCCACTGTTTCAGCTCCCACATATGGGTGAGAACATGTAATATTTGCCTTTCTGTCTGGCTTATTTCACTAAACACAGTGACCTCCAGTTCTATCCATGTTGCCATGAATGACAGGATTTCATTTTTTATGGCTGAATAGTATTCCATTGTGTGTATACACCACATTTTCTTTATCCATTCATCTGCTAATAGACACTTGGGGTAATTCCATATCTTTGCTGTTGTGAATAGTGTTGCTGCTGCAGTAAACATAGGGGTGCAGATATCCCTTTGATATACTGATTTTCTTTCCTTTGAATAAATACCCAGTAGTAGGGTGGCTGCACTAATTTACATTCTTATCAACAGTGTGTGAGTTCCCTTTTCTCAACATCCTCACCAGCATTTGCTATCTTTTTTTTTTTTTCTTTTTTGAGACAGTCTCACTCTGCTGCCCAGACTGAAATGCAGTGGCATGATTTCAGCTCACTGCAACCTCCACCTCCTGGGTTCAAGTGATTCTCTTGCCTCAGCCTCCTGAGTAGCTGGGATTACAGGCGTGTGTCACCAAGCCCAGCTAATTTTTGTATTTTTAGTAAAGACAGTGTTTCACCATGTTGGTCAGGCTGGTCTCAAACTCCTGACCTCATGTGATCTGCTCGCCTCAGCCTCCCAAAGTGCTGGGATTACAGGCATGAGCCACCACGCCTAGTCATCTTTTGTCTTTTTGATAATAGTCATTCTAACAGGGATACAGTGATATCTCATTGTGGTTTTGGTGTGCATTTTCCTGATGATTGGTGATGTTGAGAATTTTTTCACATACCCATTGGCCATTTGTGTGTTTTCCTTTGAGAAATGTCTATTCAGATACTTTGCCCACTTTTAAACAAAATTATTATTTTTGCTGTTGAGTTGTTTGAGCTCCTTGTATATTCTGGATATTAATCCCTTGTTGCGTGAATAGTTGGCAAATATTTTCTTCCATTCAGCAAGTTGTCTCTTCACTTTGTTGATAGTTTCCTTTGCTGGGAACAAGCTTTTTTAGTTGAAAATAGTCCTATTTGTCTGTTTTGGCTTTGTTGCCTGTGCTTTCGAGGTTTTAGCCACACAATCTTTGCCTAGACCAATGTTCCAGAGCATTTCCTCTATGTTTTCTTCTAGTAGTTTTATAGTTTCAGGTCCAACACTTAAGTCTGTAATCCATTTTAGTTGATTTTTGTATATGGTGAGATATATGGTTCTAATTCCATTCTTTTGCTTATGTATATCCAGTTTTCCCAGCACCATTTATTAAAGAGAGCATTCTTTCCCCAATGTATGTTCTTGGCACCTTTGTCAAAAATCATTGGGTGAAAATATGTGGATTTATTTCTGGGTTCTCTGTTCTGTTCCATTATGAAGTATTCTTGACTAGTATTCTATAGTATTCTTGACTAGTATTCTATAGTATTCTTGACTAGCAGTTTTTTTTTTTCCTTTTAGCACTTCTGTATTATGTTTCATTTAGCTATTTGTCTGTTTTTATACCAATACCATACTGTTTTGGTTACTTTAGCTTTATAGCATATTTTGAAGTCAGATTATATGATACCTCCAGCTTCCTTCTTTTTGCTCAGGATTGCTTTAGCTATTTGGGATCTTTTTGGCTCCATATGAATTTTATAATTGTTTATTCTATTTCTATAAGAATGTCATTGGTATTTTGATAAGGATTGCATGAATCTGTAGATTGCTTTGGGTATTCTGGTTGTTTTAACAATATTATTATTCTGATCTATAAGCATGAGATGTCTTTCCATTTGTTTGTATCCTCTTTAATTTCTTTCATCAGTGTTTTGCAGTTTTCCTTAGAGATGTCTTTCACCTTCTTCATTAAATTTGTTCCTAGGTATTTTTTTGTAGCTTCTAAATGGGATTACTTTCTTGGTTTCTCTTTTGGCTCATTTGTTTTTATTTATAGAAATGATATTGATTTTTTTCTGTGGATTTTGTATTCTGAAAGTTTAATTCATTTATCAATTTTGAGAGTTTTTTTGCTGGAGTCTTTAGGTTTTTCTAAATATAAGATAATATCTTGTGCAAAAAGAGATAATTTGACTTCCTCTTTTCCAATTTAGATGCCTTTTATTTCTTTCCCTTGCCTGATTGCTGTAGCTAGGAATTCCAGTAGTATATTGAATAGGAATGGTGACAAGCGGGCATCCTTGTTTGTTTTAGTTCTTGGAGGAAAGGCTTTCAGCTTTTCCCCATTCAGCATGATGTTAGCTCTTGGCTTGTTATTTATGGCCTTTATTATGTTGATGTCTTCTATGCCTAATTTGTTGAGAGTTGTTATCATGAAAGGATGTTAAATTTTGTCAAATACTTTTTCTGCATCTATTGACTGTGTGATATTCATCATGTTTATTGATTTGTATGTGTTGAGCCATCCTTGCATTTCTGGGACAAAACCCAATTGATTACAGTGTATTATCTTTTGATGAATTTTTGGATTCAGTTTGCCTGAGTTTTGTTGAAAATTTTTGCATCTATGTTTATCAGGGATATTGGCCTGTAGCTTTGTTTTCTGTTGTGTCTTTGTCTGGTTTGGTATGCGGCTAATGCTGGCCGCATAGAATAAGTTAGAAAGAATTTCTTCCTCTGCAATTTTTTGGAATAGTTTGAGAAGATTTGTGTTTGTTTTTTAAATTTATGTTTGGTAAAGTTCAGCAGTAAAGCCATCCTGTCCCAGGCTTTTCTTTGTTGGGAGACTTTTTTTACTAATTCAATCTTGTTACTCATTATTGGTCTGTTCAGGTGTTCTGTTTCTTATTGGTTCAATGTTTGTATGTTGTGTGTCATCAATTTCTTCTAGGTGTCCCATTGATTAAAATACAATTGTTCCTAGTAGCCTCTGATGGTCTTTTTTATTTCTGTGGTATTAATTTTAATGTCTCCTTTTTGTTTCAGATTTTGTTTATTTGGGTCTTCTTTCTTTTTTCTTGGTTAATCTGGCTAGCAGTTTATTAATTTTGTTTATCTTCTTTAAAAAACTCTTTTCATTGATTTTTGTATTTTTTTAGTCTATTTTGTTTAGGTCTGTGCTGATCTTTGTTATTCCATCTATGATTCCGTAATTTTGGATTTGGTTTGTTATTGCTTTTTTAGTTCTTTGAGGTGTATCATTGGGTTGTCTATTTGACATCTTTCTGCTTTTGTGATGTAAGTGTTTATTGTTATAAACTTACCTCTAGCAGTGATTTTGCTGTCACATAGGTTTTGGTGTGTTGTGTTTCCATTTACATTTGTTTTAAGAAATTCTTTGATTTCTTTCTTAATTTCTTCATTGACCCAATAGGCATTCAGAAACATATTGTTTAATATCCACATATTTGTACTGTTTCCAAAGTTCTTCTTGTTATTGATTTCCAGTTTTATTATGTTGCATTCTAAGAAGATACTTGATATAATTTTGATTTTTAAAAATTTGTTGAGACTTGTTTTGTGGTCTAACTTATGGTCTATGCTGGAGAATGGCCCATGTGCTGATAAGAAGAATGTGTATTCTCTAGCCATTGAATGAAACATTCTGTAAATGTTGCTTAGGTCCATTTCATCTAATATGCAGTTTTAATCCACCATTTCTTTGTTGATTTTCTGTCTCAATGATCTGTCTATTGCCAGGAGTGAAGTGTCGAAGTCCCCAAATATTATTGTATTATAGTCTATCTCTCCCTGTAAATACAATAATGTTTGCTTTATGTATCTGGGTGTTCCAGTGTTGGGTGCATATATATATTTAGAATTGTTATACCCTCTGGCTGAATTGAACCCTTTTTAATTATGTAATGACCTTCTTTGTCTTCTTTGACTGTTTTTGACTTAAAGTCTTTTATTAGGTCATTGTTGCATTACTATAAAGAAAGAAATACCTGAGACAGGGTAATTTATAAAGAAAAGAGGTTTAATTGGTTCATGATTCTGCAGACTATACAGGAAGCCTGATGCTGGCATCTGCTTGGCTTCTAGGGGAGACCTCAGGATGCTTACAATCATGGTGGGAGATGACAGGGAACAGGCATATCACATGGCTAGACCAGGAGCGAGAGAGAGACAGCTGGGGGTCAGGGAGGTGCCACACACTTCTAAATGATTGTATCTCATGTGAACTCAGAGCAAGAACTCACTTATCACCAAGGAGATGGCCCAAGCCATTTATGAGGAATCTGCCTCCATGACCCAGACATCTCCCACCAGGCCTCAACTCCAGCACTGGGGATTACATTTCAACATAAGATTTGGGTGGGACAAAAATCCAAACTGTATCAAGTCTGTTTTATCCGATAAGTATAGCTACTCCTGCTTGCTTTTGTTTTCTGTTTGCATGGAATTTCTTCTTCCCTATAAACAGGGGTAGTGTATGTTGTCTGACAACAAAAGAATTAAATTAGAAATTAACAACAAGTAGCTGCTTGCTGGTTTAGGTCTTCTTGTAGACAGCATATAGTTGGATCATTTAAAAATCTATTCAGACAGTCTATATCTTTTAATGGGTAATTTAAATCATTTATAACCAAGTTTATTGTTGATAGGTGAGGATGTATTCTTATCATTTTGTTAACTGTTTTCTGATTATTTTGTATATTCTTTGTTCCTTTCTCTCTTCTTATTTATCATTGCAGTTTGGTGGTGTTCTGTAGTGGTAACATTTGAGTCCCTTCTTTTTCTCATTTGTGTTTCTGCTTCCCCAGTGAGTTTTACACTTTCATGTGTTTTCATGGTGATATATAGCATCCTTTTGCTGCCAGATGTCGGACTCCTTTAAGCATTTCTTGTAAGGCCAGTCTAATGGTGATAAATTTCATCGATTTTTGCCTGTCTGAGAAAGACTTTATTTCTCTTTCATTTTGAAGGATATCTTTGCTGGATATAGTATTCTTGATTAGTAGTTTCTTTCATTTAGCACTACAAATATATTATCCCATTTTCTCCTGGCTTGTACAATTTATGCTGAGAAATCTGTTTGTTTGATGGCGGTTTCCTTATATGTGACTTGACACTTTTCTCTTGCTGTTTTTAGAATTCTCTTTGTCTTTGACTTTTGACAGTTTGACTATAATGTGCCATGGACAAGGCCTTTTTAGGTTGAATCTCTTCAGGTATATTTGAGCTTCCTGTATCCAAACGTCTAAATCTCTCGTAAGACTTTGGGAAGTTTCTGGCTATTATTTTGCTAAGTAGGTTTCATATGTGTCTTCAGCTATCTCTTCTCCTGGGACACCTAAAATTTAAATATTTGGTCACTTGACGGTGTCCCATATGTTATGTAGGCTTTCTTAATTTTTTAAAATATTTTTCTTTCTTTTCATTTTTTAATCTGTTTGGGTTATTTCAAAAGACCTGTCTTCAAGTTCAAATTCTTTCTTCTGCTTGATCTAGTCTGTTGTTGAAACTCTTGATTATATTTTGTATTTCATTGAATTCCTCAGTTCTACGATTTGTGTTTGTTCTTTTTTTTAAATAGTATCTATCTCTTTGGTAAATTTCTCATTCAGATCATGAATTGTTTTTTCTGATTTCTTTGTATGGTTTACTTGTCTTCTTGTGTCTCACTGAGCTTCTTTAATATAATTATTTTCAATTCTTTTTTAGGCATTCCATACTTCTCTTTCTTTGGTATCTGTTGCTGGAGAATTATTGTGTTCCTTTGGAGATGTCATGATTTCTTTCCTTTTCATGTTTTTTTGTGTCCTTACATGGATATCTGTACATGTGGTGTAACAGCTGCATCTCCCAATTTTGTTGATTGGCTTTCATAGCAGACCTTTTTCTATAATTATAGCTATAATGTTGGTTGGGGGCGGCACTTTAGCTTTGATTTTGGGTTTGCTTAGTAGTGCAGTCTCTGCATGATTTCTTCAGCTGTAATCAGGGTCAGTGGTGTCTGCAATTGCTTCAGTGGCTTAGGCTATGGTTATTAGTGGAGACTGTAGTGAGGCTTTGCTGGGAATAGGGATGACAGGTGGCCTGGATCTCAGGCTCCAGTGGTGGTGGCAGCAGGCCAGTCATGTCTGTGTTTCAGCCCCTGGATGATACAGGTGAACACTAACTAGTGTTAGTGGGTCCAGGTGGGCTGATTCTTGGACCTCCAGGCAGTTTGCTTGGGTGCCAGTGGCTGGTGTCCTGGGACTTTTTTCAGGCCTCTTGATGGTCTGGGCACATGTGCATGGTGATAGACAGGGTGAGTGGACCCAGGGTGTCACTGGGGATCCGGAGATATGAAGAGGCAGGGGCTGCTGGGCCCCAGGTCAAGATGCAGCCTGGTGGCAGCTGGGCTCTCAAAACAGTGCTGTGCTGCAGCTGCTTGGGTCCCTGGGAATATGTGGGACCCTATATGAACTTCCTTTTGGGAACATTGGTGTCACATGGACTCCAGGCAGCTCTCTGTACTAGACTCAATGCCCATGAGGGCTGAGGGGCTCTCCTATGACTTGGATTGCAGGGTCTGTGTTCGGGATGTGGAGTGTGGGAAATCTCACATGGACCCTTTCCAGGCTCCTTGCCAGTCCCAGCCAGGGAAGTGACTTGCTACCCTCTCCTTCTTTGCCTCAGATTTCCCCTGCCGTGTCCCTGCTGGACTCCAGTGTCCCTCCTAGATGCTCCACTTGACACGTGGCTATCTGTTCTCTGCTTTGGTCCTTCTTTGTGGATGGGGTGAGTGTCAGGGGCCCCTAGTGTTCCTTTGGAGCCATCTTGAAGACCCCTCCCAAAGTAATGATTTTTTTTTTCACAAAGTCGACTCAGAATTCTATATCTAGTTAAAATTTCCTTATAGAAATAAGGCAAAACAAAATGAATTCCAGCTGATACCAGCTTTTACTACCAGCAGAATTGGTAATTCAAAAATCATTAAAGGCAATTCTTCAAGGTAGAAAAAGAAAAAGATAGATCAAAACTCCATCTACTTGAAGGAATAAGACCATTAGGAATAATAAATATGTGTGTAAATTTAAAATATTCTAAACATTTTTCAATGTATTAAAATAATGACTGACAATTGAAAGCAAAGATGATGACAATGTATTGGATAATGTGCAGCGTATGTAGATGCACAACGTATGTCAAAATTAGTATAAAAGGCAGGAAGGAGGAAATTGAAGTATGTGGTTATATTTTTATATATGCAGTGGTGTAATGTTTTACAAAGGTAAACTGTGATAAAAGATATATTGAACCATCAAAACTGCACAAATAAAATGAAGAGTCATCACTAATATGTCAACAGAAAGCAAAATGAAATGATGAAAAATACCCAATCCATAAGATTGCAGAAAAAGAAACAAGAAAGAACAAATGGCACTAATAAAACTCACAGCAAGATGATGAACTTCAATTCAGCCTATTAATGATTGATTAAATAAACTAAACACACCCATTTAAATGCAGATCTAATTCAACTAGGAAATAGTGCTGTCTATAAGCAACAGTTTTTAAATATAAGGGTGAAAGCATGGAAAATGTTATATTATTCAAACACTAAATATAAACAAGCTGGGGTAGTATAATATTAATACCAGGACAATGAGAGACCTTTCAATAAAAAGACATGATAATCATAAATATGTAGGTATGTAACAATGGAATCACAGCATACATGACAAACTGGCAGAAGCAAAAACAGAAATAGACAATGCACAATTGCAGTTGGAGATTCAATGTTGTTCTCTTGGAAAGTGATAGATCAAGTAGACCGAAAACCAGTAAAGATATAGAAGACTAGACCAGCACTCTCAACCAACCTGACATTTATAGGACATTACACCAAGCAAAAGCAAAACTCATTCTTTTCAAGTCCATGTGGAGCATTCACCAAAGAAGACCACATGCTGGGCTATGAAACAGGGGTGCTGTATGTTGTCTGACAACAAAAGAATTAAACTAGAAATCAACAACAGGTAGCTGCTGGGAAATCCTCAAATATTTGAAAATTAAGTAACACAGTTCTAGGTAGTTACGGTGCTATTGAAGAAACTGTAAGTGAAATTAGAAAATATTTTGAACTGAGTGATAATGAGAACAAAACATATAAAAATGTAAGGATTGCCACAAAGCAGTGCTCAGAGAAAAATTGATATGTTAACTACTTACATAAAAAAGAAAGTTTGGCTGTCGTGGTGCCTCATGCCTGTAATCCCATCATTTTGGGAGGCCGAGGTGGGTGGATCACCTGAGGTCAGGAGACTGAGACCAGCCTGGCCAACGTGGTGAAACCCCGTCTCTACTAAAAATACAAAAATTAGCTGGGCGTGGTGGCACACGCCTGTAATCCCAGCTACTAGGGAGGCTGAGACAGGAGAACTGCTTGAACCTGGGAGGCAGAGGTTGCAGTGAGCCAAGGTCATGCCACTGCACTCCAGTCTGGGTGACAGAGAGAGACCCTGTCAAAAAAGAAGAAAGAGAGAGAGAAAGAAAGAGAAAGAAAGAAAGAAGAGAGAGAGAGAGAGGAAGGAAGGAAGGAAGGAAAGAGAAACAAAGGAATGTTTGAAATCAATGACATAAGCTTGCACCTAAAGACTCAAGTAAAGGAAATGTAGCTTGAACTGAAAGTGAGTAGAAGAGAGGAAGTAACAAGGATAAAATAAAATATCAATGACAGAAAGTAGAAAAAAAATCACTGGAAAGAAAAGAAGGTTCTTTGAAAAGGTCAATTAAATGATAAACTAGCTAAAGTGATTGAGGAAAAAAGAGAGAACATGAATTACCAATCTCAGGGCTGAAAGCAGGGAACTCACTAGAGATCTTAAATTGATAATAAGGAAACATTATGAAAAAATTATGACAATAAATTAAACAACTTAGATGAAATGGACAAATTCACTGCAAGGCACAAGTGACCAGAACTGACACTTCTGGGAAAAAGAGAAGTTCTAAATACCCTTGTTGGTGTTTAAAAGAAAAGAAACGCCTGTTTGTGTGCATTTTCTAGGGTGTTTTGCTGCTGTCTATAATTTTGAGTTCTCTCCTATTTCTCACCGTGGGAATAACCACCTTCACCATGATTCTTTCTGTGTGTGCTTAGAATCAAACTCAAATCGTCCTGTTTCAGGTGTCCCCATTTGTCTGAACATCAGCTTATATGTATGTCCAAGTTTATTAGATCTATAGTGGTGCCCAGTAAAAATGTACTCAAACAGTGTCAGATTGAGACTTTCCCATTATGATTAAATAAAAATATCATTCTCTCTTCCCAGTTTCAGATGTCAGAAATCTTACAATTAACCTTCAACGGTGTTCAGGAAAATGAAACAAAATCAGTGTGTGTTCCCCAAAGTCTGACTTTTGCCCTGAAAGCAGCTTGGCCTATATGAACAGCCAGGAAAATTACAGCAGAGCCCAACTCCCCCTGTGATCCATTTATCACAGTCTCTCTCAGCCTGACAGAGACAGAGGCGCAAAGCAAGATACATCAGCGTGAGCATCCTGTGTGGACAATGAGAACGTGGTCGGGTAAAATCCACCCACTCGGGCAGTGAGCCCCATCAGTTGAAACACAGATGCAAACGCAATGAAGTTTCCCAGCGCCACTGCCACGCAGCACCTGCTTCACACTGAGCTCCACAAAACGTGTACTTCAGTGCCGTGAATGACCTGTTCTGTGCTAATATTTTGCTGTAGTGTTTTGGATTGGTTTCTTTTTTGGCTGTGCACAAAGGCGTTTTCAGCTGATCTTACGAATCTCTGAAGCGCAGAAGGAAACCTTATGCAGGAGATCAGCCGAGGATGGTGATTTTGTCCAAGGCTTTTCTTAGGGGACACCCTGGGCATTCCACAGGAAGGGTGAACTGTCAGACATAATTAGCTCTGCCTCTTTTAACTCTAAATGGTTCCAGGCCTCTTATGATAAGCTTTGTTGAAGCCGGCTCTGCGGAGGCACTTCACATCCTAAACATTCTATTTCCTTAAGCACTGCATACCAATGAGTAAGATTAAGAGATGCCAAATGGGAAGAAAGATGGCTGCAATACATAGAAAATTGTAGAAAAGACACAGACTTTCTGGCCTCTGAGTGCACGTGTGAGTGGTCGTGTGTGCATGTGTGTGAGCGCATGTGCGTGTGTGGTGAGGGTATATGTATAAGCCTCAGTGCGTAACCAGGTGCATGTGTGTGAGCGCATGTGCGTGTGTGGTGAGGGTATATGTATAAGCCTCAGTGCGTAACCAGGTGCATGTGTGTGAGCACATGTGCGTGTGTGGTGAGGGTATATGTGTAAGCCTCAGTGCGTAACCAGGTGCATGTGTGTGAGCGTATGTGCGTGTGTGGTGAGGGTATATGTATAAGCCTCGGTGCCTAACCAGAAATAAGTAATTTAAGTAAATTATTTTCTTCATCAGAAAAAGTTGTAGCTGTTGAGATACACACCAGATGACCTTTATACAAGAATATCGCAGTGGAGTCATCCCTGTGTCCACACAACCTGGGTTTCTGACTCTGACGGTGACATAAGGGGTGTTCTGTGAAAAGGCATACTTGTCTCCATGGTGTCACTCTTAGCAACGTCCCGGAGTACACCCAACTCCTGGAGCTGCCCTGTCACTGGCCTGCACAGCTGGCTGGGCCCCTTCCGCTGTCTCCTGCGTTGAGGTAGGAGCAAGGAATGCATGGACCTGGAGGAGCTGGGGACAGCGCGCTGCTGATCTGGGAAGCTCACCCGGCCAGCAGGTGCCTCTGACCCCTCCCACTGGGGATGTCTGGAGGCTGAACAGCAGTGTGGGCTGAGAGCAACCAGGCTGTAGGGCAGCCCCCAAGGCTGTGGAATGTCCTTGGGCTGCTGGCTCCCTAGTCTCCGGGAACCAGCAAGTGACAGCAGGCTCAGCCTCCTGGAGGAAGAGAGAATCACATGGTATCTCCAAGCCGCAGGGGGGCCCTGGAGCATGGCCACGGGGCACATGACCTCAAAGAGCATGAGAGGCCGGGAGAGGCTGTCCTGCCAGGTGAGCTGTCTGGCGACAGGGAGTGTGAGCCCCACGCACGGCTGATTGAAAGATGCTTTGCTGGAAAAGGGGCACCCAGAGCTGCTCTCGCTGGGCAGGGTTGGGGGTGTCCCAGTGCTGGTGGATCTCAAGGGGCAGGAAGAGTGGGGGCACCTGTGAGGTTCAGTTCAGCCAGTTGTGCCCCAACCAAGGTGGGGCGAGCCCACACCCTCCCTGATGCTCAGGTCTCGCCTTGGCCCTTGCACACCACTCTTGAGGGGGACCCACGTTCTGCCTGTTTTCTCTCTCCCTGGGATCTAAGTATTCTCCCTGGTCAACCCTGGAGGAGGGAAGCCCACCTGAGAGCTGCACCTGCTGCAGCTGGACGCATGTGTCATTTCCAGGCTGTGCTCCTCTCCAGGGACCCCATGCCATGTGGTGCAGGCTCCTGCACAGCCTTGGTGTGAAGTAACATCTTATAAATAATCCACTGCCTGCCTCTCCTGCCCCATCACTCCAGCCGCATGGGACAGGTGATGTTTCTAACATAAGAGGAGCATGACCACACACAGCAATCCAACAGGCATGGCCCAGGAAGCTTCCAGTGGCTCTGGTTCCTGGGTCATTCTGGGAGTGGGCCTGGGAACCTGTGTCTCTTCAGGGTCTCCAGACAGTGCTGTTCTGCGGCCACGTTTCTCGGCCCCTACATCACAACATTGTATTGAGGCATGAGGAGCTCTCCTCTGCACCCTCCAGCATGGTTTGTTCCACCCTCATGCCTAAGCCTGTATCTTTGCATGTGGGGCAGCGTGAACAATGCACACCCTTCTGGGGCTCAGGGAAGACGTCTTGGGCTGCATTTTCAGCAATGCAGTCTCTGCCTTCTGGCCTTGATGCCCGGGAAACTTCTCTTGGAAAAATGCTGAGAGGCAACCTTGGCTCTGCAGGGCAAGCCTGCACCGGGGCTGGGGATCGAGTGTGAGGCTGGGGCTCTGCCCCATGGGCAGCGCACAGCCAGTGGCCACTGCAGAGCCAAAGGCAGTGGCGATGTGGGGTTAAAAAGGCCATAGCTTCTGGAGCTCACCCACTCCAGTGGTTGTTCTGAGGCCTAAAGCAAGGGCAGCCTTGAGGGTCACAGTCCTCCACGCCCACCACACCTCACTCATACCCCATGCAGGCCCTCGCACCACGCTCTGCGAAGCCATTGCCCACGGTGCCTTCTTCCAGAGAGGAGCATTGTGGGACCTCAGTGGAGATGAGCCAGCCCTTCCTCGGGTGTTTCTCTTCTATTTCCTTTTCTATTTACCTCTTCCTATGGAACTTTTATCAAAAAATATATATATAGAGAGAGGGGTAGTTTTCCAACTTGCATAGGACTCCAATACGAGAACAAAGTGGGGCAGTGGGAAAGTTGGTCTCAGGGGCCGGATGTCCCTGAAGATGTCAAAGCCCTGCACACCCACATCCTCAGGGCTTACAGAGGGTCACAGGCTGCAGAACTCTGGGGGGTGGGAATGCATCCTTAGCCTCCTTGCTTAGACCTGAACCCTGGCTTTGCTCCCCTCGCTCTGACCCTAATGCAGGACTAGGTGCAACTCTTCATGCCTGAGTGTGTGTGTGAGTGTTTAAGTGTGTGCATGTGTGAATATGTGTTCATGAGTGTGTGTGCATGTGTGAACAAGTGTGTGTATGTGTGTGTGTGTGTGTGTACCATGGCAAGGGAGGGTGAAGGAAACCCATCGCTCCAGCTACAGATGGATTTATCATGAAACCCATCAAGTTCAAGCTGCATGGCCTTTCTCAAGGCCCATGTTCTACTCATAATTTTGTTTTATCTTTTTTTTTTTTTTTTGAGATGGAGTCTCACTCTGTCACCAGGCTAGGATGCAGTGGTGCAATCACGGCTCACTGCAACCTCTGCCTCCCAGGTTCAAGCAATTCTCCTGTCTCAGCCTCCTGAGTAGCTGGGACTACAGGCACCTGCCACCACGCCCAGATAATTTTTGTATTTTTAGTAGAGACAGGGTTTTACCATGTTGACCAGGATGGCCTCAATCTCTTGACCTCATGATCTGCACCTGCCTCGGCCTCCCAAAGTGCTGGGATTACAGGCATGAGCCGCCATGCCTGATCTCACAATTTTCAGTGCCTTCTCTTAAAGAGGACCCCATAGTGTATCAGCTTCAGGCCCCAAAAAACTTAGATCCACCTCTGGGTCCCAGTCAAGAGACCCTGAAGGCAAAGAGGTTGGGGTCATGGTGTCATGCCTTGAGAGGTTCAGCAGCCATGCCCTGCTCACAGCTCTTAAACCTGAGTGTTACGAATGAGACATTGGCTCTGGAGAGTGGTCAGGCTCCAATCTCATCAATGCAGGCTGCATGCCTTGGTCCTGAACCTTCTCATCTCCCACTCCATGATCTGCCCCTAGCCTCACAGATGACTCACTCAAGTATGAATCTCCAGCCATATCTTTATAACAAACCCTTGGTAAATGTCTCCAACTACCTCATTAACATCACAGAGATTCCTGAAAATTAGCACACCATAAATCCACTAACGAGAGCATTCCCTAGTCAAGATGGAACCCTCAGTTGCTCCCTTAAAATCTTCAGGTACCCAGAAAAGACTTCACTAACTTTTATCAATCCACTCAGTATTCAATCCATAGGCCATAGAGAGAATGTGTTGAAAACAGCAAGGGCCGAGACTGATGGGGAAAGAAAAAGGGAGAAGACAAATTATCAATATCAGGAGTCGGGCAGGGAACACTACTACAGATTCTACAGATACTCACAAGATAATAAGGGAGTACTATGAGCAATTCTGTTTCTACCAGTATTAGGAGTGGGGCAAGGGACATCCCTGTAGACTGTACAGATATTAACCAGCTAATAAGGGAGTGCTATGAATCACTCTATTTCTACCAACATCAGGAGTGGGGCAGGGGGTACCACTACAGATTCTACAGATATTCACAGGTTAATAAGGGAGTACTATGAACAACTCTATTTCTATCAATATCAAGAGAGGGGAGGGGACACCACTACAGATTCTACAGATATTCACAAGTTAATAAGGGAGTACTATGAGCAACTCTATTTCTACCAATATTAGGAGTGGGGAGGGGACATCATTACAGATTCTACAGATATTAACAAGACAATAACGGAATACTATGATCAACTCTATTTCTAAACCATCTATCATATTCCATTGGACTATTTATCTGTCTTCATGCCAATAACCCCTTAATTAATTAGTACAACTTTAGAGTAAGTCTCCAAATCAAGTAGTTTATGACATCCAACTTTGTTCTTTTTCTTTAAGATCATCCTGGCTGAGCATGATGGTTCATGCCAGTAGTCCCAGCACTTTGGGAGGTCAAGGCAGGCAGAGCACCTGAGGTTGGGAGTTCAAGACCAGCCTGACCAACATGGAGAAGCCCTGTCTCTACTAAAAATACAAAATTAGCTGGGCATGGTGGCGCATGTTGGAGTGAGCCTAGATCGTGCCATTGCACTCCAGCCTGGGCAATGAGAGAGAAACTTGATCTCAAAAAAAAAAAAAAAAATCCTGGTTTTCTAGGGGCTTTGCATTGCCAACCAAATTATAGAATCAGACACAATTTCTACAAAAGACCTTGTTGAAATTTTGATTGAAATGTCATTAAACTTACAGAGAAATTTTGGGAAAATTAACCTCTTAACTTTTTTTAGTTTTCCAATCCATAAATATGTTATATTGTTCCATTCATTAGGTCTGCTGAGATATCTGTCAGCAATGTTTGTTGTTTTATTTATTTTATTTTTATTTTTATTTTTGAGACAGGGTCTGGCTCTGTCACCAGGCTAACATGCAGGGGCACAATCTTGGCTCACAGCAACCTCAGCCTCCTGGGCTTAAGCGATCCTCCCACTTCAGCCTCCCAAGTAGCTGGAACTAGAAGTATGCACCACCACACCCAGCTAATTTTTCTATGTTTTGTAGAGACAGGGTTTCACCATGTTGCCCAGACTGGTCTCAAACTCCTGAGCTCAAGCAACTCACCAGCCTTGGCCTCCCAAAGTTCTGGGATTACAGGCATGAGCCACTGCACCTGGCCAATGTTTGTTATTTTAAATTTGTAGGTTTTCCACATATGCAATGTATTTTTATGCTATTGGTATTGCTTTTAATTTCATCTTCCAGTTACTTTGTTGATAACAAATAGAAACATTAATTGACTTTAGTTTATTGGCCTTGTAAATTCATTAATTCTAATATTTTATAGACTTTTAGAATGCACATAATCAAGTTACATGTGAATAATGGCAGTTTTGCTTCTTACTTTCCAACTTATATTACATATGGATTTCGTGATTTAAATTTGTATTTTGTCTTATTGTCCTGGGCAAGATTCATAGAAGTTTTTTTTGTTTGTTTTTTGAGACAGAGTCATGCTCTGTCACCCCGGCTGGAGTGCAGTGGTGTGATCCTGGCTCACTGCAACCTCTGCCTCCTGGGTTCAAGTGATTCTCCTGCCTCAGCCTCCCAAGTAGCTGAGGTTACAGACACCTGGCACCGCACCCAGCTAATTTTTGTATTTTTATTATAGACAGGGTTTCACCATGTTGGCCAGGCTCATCTCGAACTCCTGACCTCAAGTGATCAGCTTGCCTCAGCCTCCCAAAGTGCTGAGATTACAGGTGTGAGTTTCTGTGCCTGGCCAGCAGACATTCTAATTTTGTTCCTGACCTTAGGGAAAGTGTTCGTTATTTCACCCTTAAATTCTTAAATTGGATGTTAGCTGTTGTAGTGCCTGTTCCTAGTTTGTTGGGAATTTTAAACACGAACTGGTGCAGAATTTTCTTTCTGCATCTGTTGACATAATCATGTGGCTTTCTACCTTTCTTTTTCCTTTTCTTTTTCTTTGTCTTTTAAAAAAATTATCTATTTATTTTTTATTTTTTTGAAGAAATCTTGCTCTATCTCCCAGGCTGGAGTGCAGTGGCATGATCTCAGCTCACTGCAATCTCTGTCTCCCAGGTTCAAGTGATTCTCCTGCCTCAGCTTGTCGAGTAGCTGGGATTATAGGTGCCTGCCACCATGCCCAGCCAATTTTAGTATTTTTAATAGAGATGGGGTTTCACCACATTGGCCAGGCTGGTCTCGAATTCCTGACCTCAGGTGATCCACCTGCCTCGGCCTCCCAAAGTGCTGGGATTACAGGCATGAGCCACCGCGCCCAGCCTTACCTTTATTTTTCTAATGTATATAAATAATTTTGGTTTATACTCCTAAAATTTTATTGTGAACATTTTCAAATATACAAAAAATGAAAAGAATTGTAGAGTGAATGCCCACTGCAAGATTGCTTTTATATCTTTGATTGATCATGTGTATGTCCAACTCTCTATCCTTCCGTCAATGTATTTTATTTATTTTTGATGTATGTCAATGTCATTTAACATCAGTACAGCTGATCCTTAAACATTTTGAAGCAGGATATTTCCCTGACCCCTCCACTGGCAGGAACCGGAGTGCACAGGTGCTGGTAGGGGTGAACTCCACTCACTCACTGCTCCATCCCTTGTGGGAGGGGGAGTGCAGGTGAGTGGATGCAGAGACTGGAGTGAGCACTTTTTGGGGACTGGCAATAGTGAATTCTGTACCATCCCTGCAGCAACATCTAGGGTAGGGTGCCCGCAATCCCTGAAGCCCCAGAGGAAGTGTTACAGTGCCTTTTTAGCTTTGCTGCCCATGGATGGCTTAAGTGTTAACAGCTCAGTGGAAGGCCAGTGTGACAGCCTTTTGCACCCATGCTCATGGCACCTGAGTTCTTGTCTGGTGTCCAGGAGGAATGAGGTTGCATGAAAGAACTGAAGGTGGTAAATGTAGGGGATTTTATTGCTGGTGAAAGTGGCTCTCAGCAGGAAGGGGAGCTGAGAAGGGCATGGAGCAGGAAGGTAATCGTCCCCTGGAGGCTGGACTCCTCTCTGAAGCTATGCCATTAAGCTGTCCCTCTGAAGTCAAGCCACTTGTCTCCAATGTCCAGTGATAGTCTCTGACATCCAGCTGCTTCTCTTCTCTGCTGGCTGAGTTCTGGCATTTTTATAGGCACAGGATGGGGGACGGGGTGGGTGGTTTTGGAAAAGGAAAACATGGATGTGTGGTCTCACTTTGGGCTGTGATTCCGGGCTTTTGGGCTTGAAGGTGGGGCTGTTGCCAGGGGCTTACCCTCTTCTACCCAGAATTTCCCTGCCTCCTGTTCCTATGAATTTCAGCATGTATATCACTATCTAGAGTTGAAAATTATATTTTTGAGTGAAATGCTCAAATCCTAAGCTTACCATTTGAAAAGTTTAGACAAATACACATCCCTGCATAAGGCAAACCTTTGTCAAGGTAGAACGCTACTGCCACCATGGAAGATTCTGTCACACTCTCGTCCGTGAATACCTTGCCAGGTAACCAGCATTCTGATTTGCATTCTTCATAGGCTGGTGTAGCCTGTTGTAAAGTGTCACTTACAAGGCATCATATTATCCTATAGCATGTACTTAGAGTTTGGCTTCTCTCACTTGAGATAATGTTTTGAGGGTTATCATGAAGTTAGTTGTATTTATTAGCAATTTATTTCATTTGCTGCTGAGTAGTATTCATTTTGCTGTCATAAATGAGGCTACTGAAACTGCCTTTGCAAAATTATGACAGTGAGAGAAATCTGACATAGTTGACTCTGTCTTGCTTCTGACTGCCAAGCTGTCCTCGGTCATTCCTGGGTGTACACCAGGCTGACTTTGGGAGAAACTTAGTTTCTAGTTTAAAGCAAGGATGATAATAGCCCTTCCCAAAACTAAACTACATTTGTAAAACTAATGAAAGGTCACAAGATAGGTGTATCTTCTATAATCCCTTGCTGCTCAGGACTCATGTGGCCAGAGGTCACAGATTTGTGACTTCCCCAATTACTCATATAGATAACTTCACTATTGTAGAACCTAGGATTGATGTTTTGAGATAGCCTTCAGACTGACCCCACCCGGACACCTGACTCATGACTCAACCAATCCTGCGGTCCCCCCAGGGGCAGACTCAGTGCACCCTATGATTTCATCCCCAAACCATATTCCCCATTCCCTGGTCCCCTGCCTACCAAACTAGCCTTGAAAACCCCTTATAATTTTTGCTTTAAACGATTACGTTAATTTAAAAAAATTCAAAGGAAAATAATTTTTTACATTTACCCATGTATTTATCGAAACTGGTGTTCCTCAGACCTTCCAGAGGATCTGACTTCCATCTGATATCATTTGGCTTCAGCCTGAAGAGCTTTTAGCATTTCTGGAGTGTAGATTTGCTAGGCACATGTTTTCTTAGATTTTCCTTCTTTGAGAGCGTGTTTGCTTGTCCTTATTCTTGAACATTTCGCTGGAGTATAAAATTCTCGGTGTTTTCTTTCAGACCTTTGGAGATGTCATTTTCCTGTCTTCTGGCTTCCGTTTTTTCTGCTGAGAAGTCCAGCAGTTGTTTGCATCTTGTTCTCCTGTGTATGATGTGTGCTTTTTCTTCAGCTGCTTTTAATGTTTCCTCTTACCTTTGACTTTCCTCATTTAGACCCTAATGTGCTTGGGATACTTTTCTTTGTATCAATCCTGCTTTGGGTTCACTTGGGTTTCTTGATTCTTTTTTTTTTTTTTGAGATGGAGTCTCGCTCTGTCGCCCAGGCTGGAGTGCAGTGGCGCGATCTTGGCTCACTGCAAGCTCTGCCTCCTGGGTTCATGCCATTCTCGGGCCTCAGTCTCCTGAGTAGCTGGGACCACAGGGGCCCGCCACCACGCTCAGCTAATTTTTTGTATTTTAAGTATACATGGGGTTTTACCGTGTTAGCCAGGATGGTCTCGATCTCCTGACCTTGTGATCTGCCCGCCTTGGCCTCCCAGAGTGCTGGGATTACAGGCGTGAGCCACCGCGCCTGGCCTCTTGATTCTTTAATCTCATGTCTTCTACTAAAGTGAGAAAATGTGTCCTCTACTTTTCAAAAATGTTTTTCTCCCCCATTTGTTCCTGTACACCTGTGACTCACATTTCACTATTAGACCCTTTGATAGTATCTCTCAGGTCTCTGAGACTGCACTGATGTCTTTCAGTTTTTTTCTTCTTCTCCCTAAGATTAGATGATTTCTGTTAATGTATCTTCAAGTTTACTGACTCCTGTATTATCCCCATTCTGCTAAGTGTACATGTTGCATTTTCCATTTCAGACATTATATTTTTCAGTTATAGAATTTCATACAGTTCTTTTATATTTTATACATTTTAAGTAATTTATATTTGGTTCTCTTTATTTTTCTGATGACATTTCCTATTTGTTCATTCATTTCAAATATTCATTCATTCTTTATGCCCTTGAGTATTATTGTTATCATTTCTGCCTTAACATTCTTGTGTAGTAACTCCAACACCTGAGTTATCTTGGAGTTGGCCTCTGTCATTTGCCTTTACTCTTTTTTTTTTTTTTTGAGATAGAGTCTCGCTCTGTTGCCCAGGCTGGAGTGCAGTGGCGCAATCTCGGCTCACTGCAAGCTCCGCCTCCTGTGTTCACACCATTCTCCTGCCTCAGCCTCCTGAGTAGCTGGGACTACAGGTGCCCGCCACCACACCCAGCTAATTTTTTGTATTTTTAGTAGAGACGGGGTTTCACTGTGTTAGCCAGGATGGTCTCGGTCTCCTGACCTTGTGATCCACCCGCCTTGGCCTCCCAAAGTGCTGGGATTACAGGCGTGAGCCACCGTGCCTGGCCCTGCCTTTACTGTTTATTGTGGGTCACATTTTTCTGGTTTTCCTTTTTTAGAAAAATATAATATCTACGAATTTTAGGGACTATAGCAGGATATTATTGTTAAACATTGTAAAACTTGATTCTTTTTGTTCTTTGGAATATTGTTGCTATTTTATCTGTTTTTAGAGGCAGTCAATTTGCCTGAATGTAAACTCCAAACACTTTCCTTATAATAATGGAAAACAGCTGAAATCTCTGCTTATTTCTTTCATTTTCAGTTTCTTTGCATTTACTGTAATCACAGTTTCAGAGCTCAGCTGGAGATTTGGAAAGGTCTAACACACAGAACTCAGGTATCAATCTCTGTAGTTCTCTGTTTTTCAGAATTCATCCTGCCAAATTCCATCTGCTGAGGTCTCCACAATCTCTGTCCCTGATTCTTTATGCCGGTAACACTGTTTTCTATGAAAGTTTTATCTGTCTGGCATAGTGATGACTTTGACCTGCCCTCAGTAAAGACTAAAATTGGAAACAAACTCAGAACATCATCTTCCAAACGTGGTGGGATTTTTTTTTCTTTACTTTTTTAAAACCAATATGGCAAGCTTGGTCATAATGAAGTTAGTCCTTTAAATTTACTTATATTCATAGTTGAATTGTCATTCTAACATCTTATAATTTATTTTCTGTTTATTCCATGTGTCTTCTTTATTTATCCCCTTTATTGGCATTATAGTTATTTTTTTTATTTCCCTATAGTTTATTATTTGCATAGTTGAAGTATAAAAACCTACCTTAGGCCAGGCACAGTGGCTGACGCCTGTAATTCCAGCACTTTGGGAGGCAAAGGCAGGAGGATTGCCTGAGCCCAGGAATTTGAGAGCAGCCTGGGCAACAAAGTAAGACCCTGTTCTCTACAAAAAATGTTAAGAAAATAAGCCAAGCGTAGTGGTGGGCACCTGTAGTCCCAGCTACTCAGGAGGCTGAGAAGGAGAATCACCTGAGCCTGGGAGGTTTTGGATGCAGTGAGCCATGATTGTGCCCCTGCACTCCAGCCTGGGTGACAGAGGGAGACCCTGTGGGGGAAAAAAAAAACAAAAAACAAAACAAAACAAAACACCTACCTGAAACGAATACTTTTATCGCTTCCCAGGCAATTGAAGAATCTTATGAATGGTTTGTCATGCCCCCGCTCGTGTTTCCTTTAATACCATTATAGTCATATATTTTACTTCTGTGTTTGTTGCAAATACCAGAAGATCACTTTAAACAATCAATACGCTCAAACTGACCCTAAAAATTATCCTTTATGGTGCTCTTCATTCCTTTCATCCTTTCCTCCATGAACATTTTCCTTGAGCTGAAAAATGTGGCTTTAGTATGCCTTGTAAGGCAAGTATGTTGCAGATAAATTTTCTCAACTTTTTAAATAACCACATCTTTATTCCACCTGCATGATTTAAAGCAGCAGTCCCCAACATTTTTTGGCACCAAGGATTACTTTTAATGGCAAAAACCACAATTACTTTTGAACCAACCTAATAATTATTACATTGTAATATATAATGAAATAATTATACAGCTCACTATCATGTAGAATCAGTGGGAGTCCTGAGCTTGTTTTCCTGCAACTCGATGGTCCCATCTGGGAGTGATGGAGACGGTGACCCCCAAAGTGTGTTGCTTATGTCTAGTGTACTCTGTAATCTCATTTTGGTTGCTGTCACTGCAGAAAACTCTGCTTCACAAAGTCAGGATGCTGGGCATGGAAGCAGGTTTTTCAGTGCGTTTGTGGCAATCTCAGGATATTCCACCTTGACTTTAGTCCAGAACATATGGAGATTTGAAGTTGTCTCAAACACACTTGTAAGGCCACCGTTATTTGTGATCTCAAGCAGCCGACCCTCTTCTAGCACGGACAAAGTCGATTCACCTGGCTTATTCACAAATGGGTCACGGATCCATTCCTTCCCAGTTCGGGGTTCTTTTGTGGTTGGGAAGTAATGCTCAAGCTCTTTTGGAAGCTGAGACAGGTGATCATGCGCTAGCTGGGGGAAAGAAGGCCCTGGCTCTGTCTCTTTCCAAACAAAACCTCTGCTAACGTTTGAAACATGTCAGAAGTCCCAGTGTTCACTCATTGACCCATAATTCCAGTTTGACTTTTAATGCAGCCACTTTATCTCCTGACTTGAACACAGTTGTCCCCCTCCCCTGAAGTGGCAGAGTTTGTGGAGCTGGTTGAATATGTCACACAAGTAAGCAATGTTTGTAGCCCATTCTATGTCACTGAAATGTGTTGCCAGTGGTGACTGTTTTTCTAAATCTCTGGAGTGGCTCTCATAACTCAAAAACTCTGGCCAGTGATCTCCTTTAGAAAGCCACCTCATTTCTGCATATCAGAGAAGCCATCTCACTCCTATCACGTGTGTCACTGTAAGCACATATGTTTCACAGAAGATGTGTGTGCTCTGCATCCATCTCCTCACAGAGCTGCGTGAACAGACATGAGTTAAGGGCATGTACTTTAATGAGGTTGATAACTTTAATCACATACTACAAAACTTTATTAAGTACAGGCAACATTTTTCAGCTGCCCAGAATTTCTCTGTGGATGACACAGTGCATAGACTTACATCCAGAAGCGACCTCTTTGACACAAGTAGTGAAACCAGAAAGCCATCCAGTCATGGCAGCCGCTCCCTCTGTGTGTACACTGACACAAAATGGCCACTTCAGTTTTCCTGATACGTAATCACTGAAAGACCTGAATAGTTCTGCAGCTGTGGTGTTGGTTGGCAACAAAAGTGCACCTAACACATCCTCGTGCACATCCTTCTGAGAAACAGATCTCACAACAACAAGCATTGTTGCCTTGCTGTCAACATCAGTAGACTCACCAGCCTGGCTTGTGTACCATGGTGACTCGTTAATCCTCTGTGACAATTGTGCCTCAATATCCTCTGCAATTTCCTCAATTCCTCTAGGTATGGTACTAGCCAAAAGAGGAACACGTGCCACCTTTTGAGCTGCAGCCTCTCCTAAAAGTTCACGACAAATGTCCTTAGCAGCAGGCAAGATCAGCTGTTTACCAACAGTAAAGGGCTTCTTAGCTTTAGCAATGCAGTTATCCAGTAAGAATGATGCTCTCAGTGCAGACACATTTGATGAAGTGGTGGCCTTCAGTCATTGCTTCTGTTCTTCGTGGTCACGCTTTTTTTTTTTACTTTTGAAAAACTCCAAAGGCTGGTCTTTTAATGCAGGGTGCTTGGTATTCATATGGCGAAGCAGTTTTGAAGGTTTCATGGCTTCACTGGATAGTCATCACATACAATGAACCTGTAATTTAAGTGGGATTCTTGGTATTTTCTATTAAATGCAGCTTGCTTCTTGTTGGCAGTCTTAGAGTCTTCTGCTGCCTGATCATTGGGCCTTTCCCCCTTTTCACAGCCCTCCTGTGATGTTTCTTTTTTACTTGTTTTGGCTAGGGTTAGCTCGTGGGCTTACCAAAATGGTGACTGAGACAAGCGTGCAGTGCAGGAAAGAGGCTTGGACAGAAGTGGTAAATAAAATAATGTGTGGGCCTCACATGGACTAAAATAAGTGTAGGATTCTGACTTAAAGCCTGCCACCAGATGCAGCTGAATTGTCACTTGCCAATCACTAATAGGTTTTTGCTATGAGTCTGCAACCAATTGATTTATTATGGTCTGTGTGCAGTCAGACCTCTCTGCTAATGTTAATCTTTATTTGCAGCAGCTCCCCAGCCCTAGCCTCAGATCATCAGGCAGTAGATTCTCATAGCGAATGTGCAACCCACATCCCTCACATGCACAGTTCACAATAGGGTTCATGCTCCTATAATAATCTAATGTTGCCCCTGATCTGACAGGAGGCGGAGCTCAGGTGGTAATGTGAGCGATGGGAAGTGGCTGTAAACACAGGTGAGGCTTTGCTCTCTCGCCCCGGCTCACCTCCTGCTGTGCCTCCCCGTTAACAGGTCATGCACCAGGGCTGGTCCATGGCCCAGGGGTTGAGGGCCCCTGCCTTACAGACTGTCTTGTTGCAGGTGGAATTTTAGGCTGGTGGTTTCTTCCCTTTCCTTTTACTGTTTACAGGTAGCATTCCATTGCCCCACGACTTCCATAATTTCTGTGGAAAGTCATTCACGTGTCCAGTTTTCTTTCTCCTTTGAAAGTACCATGGAATCATTCTTTTGCCAATCTTAAGCTTTTTTCCCCTTGTCTTTATTCTATTTGTGTTTACTGAATTTCTTGAATCTGTGAGTTGATGTCTTTAAGGGTTTGAAAATATCAGCCATTCTCTCTTCAAATACAGTTCCTTCATGTTCCTTTCTCCTTGCGGGGTGGGATTGTTGAAAATATTTTCCCCACGTCCTTCACACTCTGTTACATTTTCTTCATTTCCTGTTCTTTCTGGGTTTCAGTTAGTGTATTGTTTATTGATTTGTCTTTCAAATTCTATTTTCAATTAATTAATTCCATTTTCAACTATAGTCAGTTTATTGGTGAACCCATCTGATGAATTACTATTATTATTTTTTGAGATAGAGTCTTACTCTGTCACCCAGGCTGGAGTGCAGTGGTGCGATCTCAGTTCACTGCAACCTCCGCCTCCTGGGTTCAAGTGATTCTCCTGCCTCAGCCTCCCAAATAGCTTGGATTACAGGTGCCTGCCATCACACCAGGCTAACTTTTTTATTTTTAGTAGAGACTAGATCCTTCTGGGGATTTAGCTGGGAGCCATCCATGCCATTCTACAATCTGGTGAACATCTTGGTGAGAACAGCTGCCATGCTTGCTGCAGGGCCCTCACTTAGGGCCTTCTCTCTTGAGTACTGTGAGATAACAGGAAATTCCACTTTACCTTCCTGGCCAGCACTGAAATTTTGGTTCATGTGGTTCTCATTGCTTTTATTGTTCTCTAAACTCTTTTAAACTATGGTTTTTGTAATTTATTACATTTTTTCCCTAGATTTTATAGTGAAGTACACTCTGCTGATATTTACTTCATCCTAATTGGAAGTGAAAGCCCCACTGATTTTTTTAAAATAGGCTAAAAATGAGCCGGGCGTGGTGGCAGGCGCCTGTAATCCCAGCTACTCAGGAGGCTGAGGCAGGAGAATCACTTGAACCCAAGAGGTGGAGGTTGCAGTGAGCCGAGATCATACCACTGCACTCCAGCCTGGGCGAGAGAGCGAGAACTCCATCTCAAAAAAAAAAAAAAAATTATATAAAATGTTGGAGTTTCCGTCATAAATGTTACTCGGGCCAACTAGTAGACTAAGTAAAAAGTAAAACCTTTGTGTTTGTAGAGAGACACTGAACATTTATGGGATGAAAGCTAGGACGTGGGAGAAATGGAACATGCCCCAGGGCCACTGGCCCTGCCCTCTCCAAGTCCTGCTCATTGCCCTAAGCATGGCTGCGTCTTCTGCTCCCTCCGGCTACCATCAGCGTGGGTAGGAGGAAGCCTGGGAAGATGGGGGGAGGGGAGCAGTGCTAAAGGGTAGGCAGTGGAAAAATCCACAAGGTTGAAGAGAAATAAAAACCACAGGAGGGCCTGTCTGGAGTGTTTTCCCCACCAGAGCTGATAACCAAGAACTAATGCGTCCCACGAAAACCCAGAGTGCAATGGTGGCTGGGGTCACTCTCTTCTCCCAACGTGGCCCTGTGTGCCCCTCCTGGGCTCTGGGGACTCGCCTCTGGTTCAGGAGATGGAGAGGTGGTCTCCAACACCACAGAGTCGGCCTGCTGTGCTGGCACGTGGCAGGAGTTCTGTGCCTGGCACTTTGGCACTTGTGAACTGACTGCACCCCGGGAAAGACAAAAGGAAGGACCAGTGCCGTGGCGTCTGTTTGCCTGTGAACTGCGACAGAGACACGAGAAGTGTCCCCTTGTTATCGTCAGCCCAGGGAGAGCTGTGTGGAGGATGGAGACACCAGCCATCAATCTCCTGGAGCATGTGGCATCTCTGTTTAATAGCTGATAGAGCGTCTCCAAAGGGCTTTTTTTTTGCTCTTTGTTTAAAATGACATATAATGGGCCTGGACTTATCAGTGTCTCTAAATGCATTTTCTGTGCTCTGTCCCCACTGGGGGATTTAGTCCTTTCTAATGAATATATGCAGGATTTTGAACTTGGTATAATTTAATCCATCAATTTAACATTAAATGAGTATGCAAAGGGAGCCTCTTTGTGGATGAAGACCAGAAGGGGACGTTCTTATTCATCCGAAATGGACTTGAGCAATGAAAATCGTCGGCTGCTGTTCGTATCTGCCATGGGGTCTGTGACCGGGCCGCCCGGGGCCGGGTGAGTCCTGACACTCTTAAACCAGCCCACAGCCCCTCAGCGACTCCCGGGCACGGCTCATACTCCCTCAGAATGGAAGGATGTGGCTGCTTAGGGGCCTGGCTGCCACGCTGAGAGCTTTCTGGTCAAGCCACACCAGCACTGAGCTCTGAACTCAAGCCTGGAGCCCCGTGGGGGACTCGAACCCAGCGTGCCGATGCGTCATTGCAAGTTACACGCGTGCCCAGGACTGGACAACAGGGTGAACTGATGTCCGATTTCTTCGATCCTAATGGTCTGTCAAAGCCTTTGGAGAGTGGATCATTCATAAAGCTCACGGCCACACGGCAGCGGGTGAAGTGCAGTCCTCCAGGCACCACAGACGCCTGGGAGCTCGGGAGGTCAGAAAGAGCTGAGTGGTTGAAAACACAGCCCCTGAGCTGAGAGAGCTGCTGAGTCATTGTCGATTGTGCTGAGTGCGGCCGTGATTCCCTGACTCACCTCTCTGTGTGTGGGGGTGGGAGCAGGGATCCCCTTTTCCGCAGCTGTTCGTTTCTCGCGTCTCTCCGACGCCTCCCACTCTCTGACTGATAGTCTGTGAGCCCAGCAGCAAGGCCTTTGTTCCAGGGAAACCAGAAGTGTTTCTGGCCCGAGGGTTCCCCCACCCAGGCCTTTTTCAGACCCATCGTGCACACTGCAATGGGTTCGTTCCTGGGTTCTCCACGGGGACTTGAGGGCTTGCCCTAGAAACCAAGCCTCCTCTGGGATCTCAATTATCAATCGTGTCCCCACCCTCCGCCATCCAGAGACTGGGCTGGGAACTTGCTGTGATGATCGGAAGGCAGCAGAGCCCACGATGACTTGAACCACTATTGTACAGACCTCCAGGACTCTAAACTGACAGGGGCAAGCAGATATAGAGCAGATGGCCCCACAACCTGGGGCAAAAAGGAACATTTCTATTGCAAATCAACACAATTATTGTTTGACAACGTTTTTCTTTGCACAGACTCTTCCACTTTACTTCCAAAGAGAATATGAGAGAGACTTAGTGCACACGTTCGATTCTCACGACCGGAGACAGCCTCAATCAAGGAAGAAGAACTCTGGTGTTCAGAGGAACTCCGCGGCAGCCAAGGCTCATACTCCAGCAACATCTGTGCACTCCCTACAAGGCCATGGAAGTGCCCTAGAGTGTCCAGGTTCATAATCACCCCCTCCTCAAAATGACTTCAGGACGGCTAAATGACCTTCTTAAAGTGCTATTATTTCAACCAGAAAGTCTCATTTCCCACGGGCACTCACGGAACTGAGGCGGCCTCTGGCTCCCCTGTGAAGCCTTGTCCCTGGCCCCGCTTTCTCTCCTGCTCTGTCCTGTCACCATCTGTGACTGCTGCACTCTCTAATCCCAATGGCTGCCTCGGCCTCCAGAAGCCAGGCTGTGCCTCCTCCCTTTTGTCAGGGCCCTGCCCATGTGCACAGGCCCTCAGGGTCTGCAGAGCCCGGCTCAGCCCATCCCCAGAGCTCCATGTGCTCACAGAGGTGCAGCTCTCCTGGGTCTTCCCAACGCCTTCCACATCCCTCCTGGTGGTGACTTGGGTTCCTCACAACTTGAGGGACACCAGTTCTGCCTGTGTGTGGCAGGACTCAGCCCAGCACCATGATCTTCCTGGACACCAGGCCAGGAAGCACAGGGTGCAGGTGGCCGAGCTCTCCCCATCGGGCTGTCGCTTCAAGCCAGGCAGCTGGCTACACTGCCTAGGGGGCCTTCCTGACAGTGTGTTCAGAAACTGCAATGCCAGCCGGCAAGGACTTAGTGTGCAGCCGTGAGCACTGGCCTCATGAGCGCAGGGGCTTGGCACACTGGCACTGTGCGCATCTGCAAGGCCTGGGTCTGGACAGAGGGGGACAGCGTGGTCTAGGTCTCTTTAGAGCAGCCCCGAAGCCCGAATGCTGTGGCCGAATGAGCCCTCCATGGTCAGGGCACTGCATCGTTGCCTCCTTAGTGGGGACTGCAGATCTACATGGGGGCCCATGGCATTGCCTGATGCAGTGGCTGCGAAAGCCCTATGGACTTGAATGATGAGCACCTGAGCTTCCCCCTCAGCTGAGCTGAGCTGAGTCTTTAGAAAATGAATCCTTGTTGCTTCCCATACAAAATAAGTGAACCTGAGCTGTGGCCAATGGACACCAGTGTGGACACGAGAAGAAACAATCATATTTATTGTTATAAAGTAGACTTATCCGGTTTCTGTGGGGTGTGCCTGGGATGTGAAGGGAGTGGAGTGTTCTCACGTCTGGGGTCCCCCGTTCGCTCAGCTGTCATGGGAAGAAGCCCCTTCTAACCTCGCTTACTCTGAGGTGAACGCAGGTGGCCCCTACCCATGCCCAGGCTGGAAAAGAGCCCTTCCTTGGCCCTGAGTGCAGCGGGAGGCCAGGGGAGCCCCACTGCCTTCTCCATTCTCTTCCCAGCAGGTGCCCACCCTCCATCTAGATCCTGGGATTGTGGGTAGATCCGGCCCCAGCCCTGTGAAGGTGCAATGCTTGCTGCTAATCCCCACTGAGCAGAGCTGACCAGGTGCAGGGGACGAGGCCTTGCTGGCACAGGGGCCTTCTCCAGGCTGATTTGCACCCGGCTGGGGGCTTCATGAAGAAGCGGGGCCAGGGAAGGAGGGCCCTTCTTCATGGTTCTCCGTGTGTCACTGCCATGTTTCTCTGGCCAGCATGGAGTCCCAGAAGCTCTTCCCCAGGCCAAGCAAGGCCGCCGTCCCTCCTTTGTCTCCAAGCTGCCGGTGATGAGTTAAATGAATGCACAGCGAGTGTCCAGAATCCCTCCACCCATCCCCCATGCACTCACTGCTCCCTGGGTGGTGACTCTTTTTGGACCCCGTAAGTTCCAGACCCCGGCTGGGGTCACACTGGGCACCTTTCCAGAACATGCCCTGTGTCCCCTCTGTTGCAGATCTGAGTCAGTTCCTTTGTGTGGGTCAGGATAGATGGCCTTGCCCAGGAGAGGTGCCTTCTGCCTGGTGTGTTGGGGCCCACAGAACCCACTGGGATGCCTCTCAAGGCCCCACACTGGGAAGGCAGGGACAGTCCAGCTGTGCACTGCAGCATCTGAAGATGGTGCTTCTGTGTTCAATTGGTCCCAATGTGGACATAAAGAGTTCCTTTCCTGCCTAAACTTACAAGAGTGACTTTAGTTACAAATCAGCTGTTGGATCAACGTGTACATTTCATATTTCTTCTGCGGGTTTAGTTGCTCAGACTTGAAATTTTAATATTGCAGCAATGATTGTGATGATGCTATAGAAGTCACTGGAATTGTTTTGCACTTTTCACAAACACTTTGCATGGCCTCAGAATTCTTCAGAGTAAACCGGCTTCCTGGTTTCTCAGCTCCAGCTTTGATGAATCCTGAAGCTGTCACCTTGGGAAGTTACGCTGGGCTTCAGGTGTCAGGTGCAGACTGCACAGGTGGTTCCCATCTCATTCCCCCCGAAACACCAAACTGCAGGAAAGAGTTTTTACGAAAAGGCAGACCTGCTGTAACAGAGCGGACAAGAGAGTCAATATCAACAGAACAGGACCTTGGAAGCTGGGAAGCAGGAGAAGTGGAGGTTCACTTAGCAGAACCAAGAAAGTGAAATTCTAGGTCTGGGTGAGAGAAGCTGAGACAACCCAATTATGCTGCAGAACCTCTGGGAGGCTCAGAGTCATTATCTCCAGTGGGAGAAAGTGGCATGCAGGAACACCTAAGTACCTGGCGATTTTCTATTTTTTAGGGTAAGTGGTGGGTAGTGAGTGTTTCTTTAACACATAAGTTCCACCATCCTGGCTAACTGGTGAAACTCCGTCTCTACTAAAAAATACAAAAAATTAGCTGGGCATGGTGGCAGGCGCCTGTAGTCCCAGCTACTCGGGAGGCTGAGGCAGGAGAATGGTGTGAACCTGGGAGGCGGAGCTTGCAGTGAGCCAAGATCGCACCACTGCACTCCAGCCTGGGCGACAGAGCGAGACTCCATCTCAAAAACAAACAAACAAAACTATATTAAGTTCCACACAAGGAGTTGTGTTGAAGACACTTGCACAGCAAGAAATCCCAAACACCACCCCCAACATCTGCAAATGTGAAGTGAGTCTCAGTAAGAGCCCCTCATCCGCTGGCCAGAGCAAAGGCCCATCACTAAACAGGTAAGCTCTCCAGAGAACCAGATCAGCCAGGGGTCGAGGGCTTCCTCCGCGGGCGCCTTCCCTGGACACGTATTTACTGAGTGGTGAACGGCATCGTGCAGCCTCACTTGCTTCGTGTTGATTCAGTGGCCAATAAGAAAGATTTCTTTTCTCTAGATCTTTCTAGTGTCTCCCAGGAAGTGACATTTATCAATGGTCAGTACGTTTAATTGATGATTTGGGTTACATATGCAATTTATTTATACCTGCCTTGTCCCATGAACAGTTTCAGTAGGTTTTTTACGTATTCCTGATTGATTTAAACGATGCACAGTCATTCCCCTTTGCAGTCTTGCAGTGTGTAATACAGGGTAACCCTGTTCATAATCTTAGCCTGTAATGCTGACTACAAATTGCCATTGCTTAGTCATTGTTAGCAGAACTCATGATGTGGAGAAGGAGCGGGAATCCCTTTTGATGGTGACGGACTCTGTTTCTCTGATGCTGACGATCTCTCCCCGATACCACCAAGAAATTGTCTACAGAGATCACTCAATCTCTCCTTGAAACTGTGGGTTTGCAAAATCACACATTGCTTCACTTTAATAATTTCGTAAGTGCAGATTTGAGCACTAGGCCGCGGAAGACCCTCTGGGGAGTTATGGAATGCAGGTCTTGGACACTGGTTTCTGCCGCCGTGCCTTGTGGAACAAGGGACCCCAGAGAGAGCCACCGGGCACTGGCCCTCAATGGGCCCACATGTGAAAGAGGGAGACAGCCCCAACTGGGGTTAGCCACGTGCTCCGAGAGGCCTGGGGCACAGCCCTCTGTACTTCAGCATCAGTGAGAGATGAAGCCACAGGAGACCTTTTCTGCAGAGGGAGGGGCTGTGTGAGCTCAGAGGTCCAGGCAGCGCCTCCCTCCCATCCTGGCCGCCTGCACTAGCTCCCACCTGGACTGAAGCTGCTGCTTTTCTGCAGGTTCGCTGGCTAAGGACTGAGGAGGCAGCTGCACATCCTCTCCTCTGTCCGTGGTGTCGTAGCAAATGGCTCTTCCTTTTTCTCGCCGTGCAGTTGGTCTTGAGGTGAAGCTCAGAGCACAGGACACATTGTTTGAAACTGGTGAAGCTGTGTGTTGTACCAGGCAGCCAGAGAAGACATGTGGCCTTATTTCCCATGTGATGAGTTTTCAGAGTGATGTGAAGACGTGCCCTCTTACTGAGCACCACCTCTCAAACGGCCGAGGGCTCCCACGTGGTCCACTTGCAATGTGGGAGGTCATCCTAGCAGAGGGCAAGGGAGGGGAGCTGGCTGCAAAGGTGGACAGTCAGGCTGGAAGGCCTGAGACCCGCAAGAGACCCCTCTGCTACGGGACAAGGGGCTGGTGTTTCTGGAGACAGTGTGCTAACTCCGAGGGCCCAAGGAGGGCCATGCTCCTGGGAGCCAGCCTCTGCAACCTGGCTTTCTGGGTGCCGTGGGGCAGCGGGGCTGAGCCTGGCCTCTCCACACATGTGGCCAGCTGCCACTCCCCAGGGGTACAGGTGACGTGCAGTCTGCACACAGGGGCCCGGGGCCTGTTGCCTTCCTGGGCACCCCTGCTCTCATCTTGGGGCTGGTCAGCTCAGCCCAGAGCGCCTAGTACCTTCTGAAGTTATTTTCTCCTCTTTGCGAGGAAGAAATGTTTCTAGTAAAAGAAACGGTGGCATATAATTTTGGAAACAAAGGTATTTTGAGGGCTAATGCTTGTAGCTGGGTTTCCCAGATGCAAAGTTTGCACATTTTATTGTCATCCTTCCATGTTTTGTGCATAAATGATCGAGAAGTGTGTGTGTGTGTGTGTGTGTGTGCATGCGTGGGATGCCAAGGTATACATGGTACAACTGTGTGTGCATAGATGTGTGTTTTTGCTCTGAGCGTGTGCGGTGTGTGTGTTATGTGTATGTTATATGTTGTGTTGTGGAATGCCCATGTGTGTTATGTGGTGTGTGTGCCTTGTGTACAGGTGGCATGTCTATGTGTGTTACATGCCTGTGTTGTGTGCCCATATCTATGTGATTGGTCACTGTTGTGTGTGTTGTGTGTGTCTGTGCACTGGGTACTCGCCATGTGTGTCCTGTTTATGTGTATGGCGCATCTCTCTCTGGGGAGCCTGCTGGGAATGAAGAATCAGGTTAACCTCCCAGCTCTCAATCAGAAAATGACAACCAAAATTTGCAGTCGCACAGAGAAGATGAATTTGTTAATGCCTGGCTGGACTTTCCACTCAGGTCTTAACCACCTGGAATGCTGAGGTGCAGCATATGTGATTGATGAAACAGGGACGAGGGTGGTTTCTGCTGAGCACTTCAGGCACGAAATTCAAACTCAGCAAAAGAGCCCCCTTTGCCAGCCCCCTGCTGCTGTTCCAACCCAATCGCTTGTCCTGCTCTCCTCGGAAGATGGCAGCCGCACTTGAGTGGGATATCAGAGTGGCTGCTTTTCATCAGGAAGAGGCAGAGACAGCCTGAGTCAAGTGGAACCACTGCTGTCCCCCACTGTCAGGCGGCCCCTGCCCCCACTTGGAGCCCGCCCAGGGGCAGCTTTGTCTAGACAGGGAGGGGCACAAGGACTCGAGCTGAGCAAGGCAGTGGGGGCAGCCCAGTGCACTGTGCTCAGAACTGCCTCGACCCAAAGCCAGACAAGTAACTGGGCAATCACAGCCCCATCTCCTCTCTGCTAAGCACTGGCAGGACCCGCAGGGGAAGAGGAGGAGGGAAGGCACTTCCTGCTGCCTGGACATTCTCCACTCGCAGGAGCAGTACAGACCCGGCCACTCCCATGAACAGAAAGTACCCCTGCAATGTTGCCCTCCCACACCATAGGCCACACACCTGGACATTCCACAACATATAACATACACATAACACACACACACACACACTGCACACACTCAGAGCAAAAATACACACCTATGCACCCACAGTGGTACCACATACACATTGGCATCCCACGGTGTCCCATCTGGCCACAATTGTCTCTCCCCTGTTAACGGCTCTCAGGACACTGCACATAGGGTAGCAAAGGGCAGTGACCCAGGACAGATGACACGCAAGTGAGCTGAGCCCTGACGCTCTCCAGCTTCCTGCCTGAAGAGAGTCTCTGAGCCACGACACAGGCAGAGGAGCCCAGGCACGGCCCACAGCCTGGCTGAACGCAGGAGACGGAGCTGAGAGTCTGTGGAGGTGAGAGAAAGTGACGTTTGCCCTACAGAGTCCTGCAGAAAAGAGACAGGTGTGGGGCGCGAGCTCCTGGGATCCACAGCAGGTCTGGGTGGAGCAGCCCACAGAGTGCTGCTCGGTGCACGAGAGAAAGACTCACGAAACGGGAAGGAGGCTCTGGGAAGGAGTAGAGGTCAACGCCCAGCACTCACACTGGGCCGGCCGCCTCTCCTGCCAGGCAAAGTTAAGTACGCATTGGGTAGAGCACAGGAGAGTGTTGCCTCAGTACTGGAGAATAATTCATCCTTAATTGCTCACCTCTCAGGTTCTGCCTAACAAATCTTAAAAGCAAGATCCAAAAGGATCAATCTTGTTTCAAAGAAACTCAACGTTGTCCTTGGATAACCCTCAAGAATATGTATAGAAGTACAAAAATATCCATCACCCAGTGAAGTACAATTCTCAATATTTGGCATCCTGTTATAGACTGAATTGAATCATTCTGCAAAATTCACTTGTTGAAGTTGTTTTATTAATATGGTTAATTACATTGCTGTTTTTTTTTTTTGACAGGGTCTCCCTCTGTTGCCCAGGCTGGAGTGCAGTGGCGTGATCTCGGCTCACTGCAGCCTCTGGGTTCAAGTGATTCTGCTGCCTCAGCCTCCTGAGTAGCTGGGATTACAAGTGCCTGCCACCATGCCTGGCTGATTTTTTTTTTTTGAGACAATATTTTACTCTTGTCACCCAGGCTGGAGTGCAATGGCATAGTCTTGGCTCACTGCAACCTCCGCCTCCCGGGTTCAAGCAATTCTCCTGTCTCAGCCTCCCTAGTAGCTGGGATTACAGGTGCCCACCATCACGCCCCACTAATCTTTGTAATTTTAGTAGAGACAGGGTTTCACCATGTTGGTCAGACTGGTCTCGAACTCCTGACCTCAGGTGATCCACCTGCCTTGGTTTCCCAAAGTGAGCCACCGCGCCTGGCCCCTTGCTGGGGTTTTAACGTTAAGTCAGTGTTGTAATATGAGCACGAACCTAATCATGATGTATTATCCTTGTTGTACACAACTGGATGGAATTGGCTAGAATTTTGTTCAGAAGTTGTACATCCATATTAATGAGAGTTTTTTATTTTTATTTTTTTCTGTACTTTTAAGACTTTGTGTAGTTTTGGTATTGGGGTAATACTGACTTTAAAAATGAATTGGGAAAAAAATTCTGTCTTTAATTTTATAAAAGAGTTTGTGTAGAACTTGTAGAAAGTAAAAACTTTCCCCCTCAAAATTTAAGAATAAATCATAAGTGTTAGAAATAATAGTTTCTTTTAAAAACTAACTTCTTTCAAGCCTCCTTGCTTTATGCTAATAACTCTTTGTTAAGCCCTATCCTATGTAGCTGTTAGACATGCTCATAGGCACATAGTACATTCTATGTCCTTGTACCTTAACCGAGATATTTGTGTTGGACGTGCTCATAGGCATATCCCAGCTCACAGCCTATGCCCCTTCCTTATTTAGAAATGTTATAATATTTCTACCTATTTTTAAGAAGTATTTAATTATTAGCCAATTGAGTTTTAGTTTAAATTATGAGGTCTAGCTCCAGCCAACAGAGACAGGACATAGCAAGAAAGACCTCAATTAGGAATAAATATTCTAATGTCTCCTTATTCTAAATGTACCCTTGCCATTATTCCATCTGCAAAGGGCACCCTTACTGCAAAAAATAAAAATTACCTCATTAAAAAACTTTTTGTCTAAATGCTAATTTTTCCTTGCAGCACTGAAGAACAAACATTTTACATTTCTAACAGAAATAGTATAATTTCTTCCCTAAATGTTTGGTAGGATTCACCAGTGAAGCCACTATAGAAAACAGTTGGCAGTTTATTTAAAAGTTGATGGCCAGGCATGGTGGCTCATGCCTGTAATTCCAGCACTTTGGGAGGCCAAAGAGGGTGGATCACTTGAGGTCAGGAGTTCGAGACCAGCCTGGCCAATATAGTAAAACCTCATCTCTACTAAAAATACAAAAATTAGCCAGGTGTGGTGGCAGGTGTCTGTAGTCCCAGCTACGTGGGAGGCTGAGGCAGGAGAATTGCTTGAGCCCAGGAAGCGGAGGTTGCAGTAAGCTGAGATAGCACCATTGTATTCCAGCCTGGGCAACAGAGCAAGACTCTGTCTCAAAAAAAAAAAAAAAGAAAGAAAAAAATAGTTGACCACACTCCTAACATGTATTCCAGCCTTCCCCTCCTAGGTATTTACTCAAGAGAAATTAAAGCTTATGTTTTCTCACTAAGACTTCCACTTAAATGTTTATAGGAACTTTATTTGTAGTATCCCCAAATTGTAAACAAACCAAATGTTCATCATTAAGTGAATGCATAAACAAACAGGATATGCTCATTCTCCTGATTGTAATAATGGTTTCATGGTTGTATATATCTGCCAAAATGTGTCAAATAATACACTTAAATATTTGCAATTTATTGTATGTCAATTATACTTTAGGAAAAGTGCTACAATATGAAACACTATAATATACAATTTATTTTAATAGGCAAAAATCTGAAAACAACCATATAACTTGCAAACAGAATAATTACAAATGCTTCTGTAAATGTAAAAATATAACAGCGGAAATAAAACTTTGATAGGCTGGGCATGGTGGCTCATGTCTGTAATCTCAGCACTTTAGAAGGCCAAGGTTGGCTGATCATTTGAGGTCAGGAGTTTGAGACTAGCCTGAGAAACATGGTGAAGCCCCATCTCTACTAAAAATACAAAAGTTAGCTTGGCATGGTGGCAGGTGCCTATAATCTCAGCCACTCAGGAGGCCAAGGCAGGAGAATTACATGAACCTAGGAGGCAGAGGTTGCAGTGAGCCAAGATCGTGCCACTGCACTACAGCCTGGGTGACAGAGCAAGACTCCATCTAAAAAAAAAACAAAACACAACTTGATAAATGAGTTAAATAGAAGAGATGACACAGATAAAGAGAGAATAAGTGGACTAGAAGATAATGCTGAAAAATTACTCAGAACGCAACATAAAGTCAAAGACATTTTAAAAATGTCATACAGAGTTTGAAAGATATTACAGATGGGGTTAGAAGTTCTAATATGTTATTGGAATTCACAAACGAACTAGTTGAGAGAATGAAGAAAAGTAACTATGTAGAGAGTTAATAGCTGACAATTATCTAAAATTTATAAAAAAACATGGATGCTTAGATTCAGAAACACAAATTCAAACAAGATACATAAAAAGGAATCTGCACCTAAATGCAGTATAGTGAAATTTAAGGATAAATAGAAGATCTGAAAAGTATCTGGAGAAAAGATAAAGAACTCATTAAAGGATAATGGATTAACAGAATAAAGTCATTTGATTAAAGAAATTAAAGAACTACTGCAATTAGACTGACAGCTGACTGCTCCATCTTCAATATGGAAACCAGGAGTCAATGGAATTACATCTTTGCAGTGCAGACACTAAGTAATGTCAACCTTTATTCATATACTCAGAAAAACTATCTTTCAAGAAGTTTTCAGTTTCATCTTAAAGAAGAAAAAAATTCAGACAAATGTAAACAATGAGACAAAGGCCAAAATTACCTTCTTTGAAATGGTTTCCTCACCCTCTAAAAATATCACCATTGCTATACTCTTCAACTTACCAGTGCTATTCAAAATATCTGTTTTTTTCTTCCTAGCACAATCTATCCCAGAGTCTTTATCATGCTGAACTCAACAATGCGTCTCACTTGCATCACATGTGAACAAAAAATAATGAGAGATAGTTATTTCATCCTGTGTTCTTCCTGAATTCTCTACTTTACTACCTCTGTCCCTTAGGGTAAAAAAAAAATTCAGAGAACATTTAGGGTAAAAATGGGAACCCCCTTAATCCCCCCAAATGTGCTAGACAGACCAACATTGTTTTTCATTTCTGCATCCACTCTCTTTTCTTTCTTTCAAGTTCAGAGCAAGAATTGCCACCATGTATTTAAGAGTGATTCATCCTTTCTTCTGGGCACTTTACCCCTTATGTCCTGCATGTCTAGTCTCTCGGTTCAGAAGCTCAGCCTCCCTTGCTGGAAAGACTTTCATGTCCTTGTCTTCTGGGTCAAGCCTATGCATTGTTCATGACTACATCTAAGGGTCCTTTTGCTATTAAGGCTGTGGGAACAATACCTCTCACCCTGGACAGGTCTTTGAACTGCAGACCCAGCACCCCTGTACAGACTTGGACCATGAATGATATGGTCTTTTTCCCATGGATGTTTTCACTTTGTCCATCTCCCTCCATTCAGCTGAGACTTCTTTTGAGCAAGAACTGCTTGTTTTCCTCAGCACCTTTGGTGCCTCATGTAACACCTGACATTGATGAGCTGCCATATGGATGTCAGAGGAATGTGGAATTAATGAAATTTTTTTCTATGATTACATCTAAACTTCTGGACTGATGTGTGATGAAGCAGCAGGAGCAGGATGTGGCAGGATACAGAAGGACCAGGAGATGCTGTCAAAGGAGGACAAGACGCTGGGGTGTTTGGGCTGGAGAATGCCTAGGTGGCCAGCAAGTGATGCTCAGATCAGGGGGAGGCCACTACAGCTGCAGCATTTGTGCAGGCTCTTGGTAGGAATCTTGTGTGGAGCTGTTCGCTTATCTAATGGTGGAATAGATTACCTCCAGGTCTCTATTGAACATGAGAGTCAGGATCTGTGGGAGTGCCTGGGAGTCCACTGTCTCTCTCTCTCCAGTTCATCCTCCTTTTGATAAATTAATCTTCTTAAATACTTCCAGCATTAGTTTACTCCATTGCTCACAACCCTCCAAACATGGTGCATTGCCTTTTAAATCAAACCCCCATTTTATAAAAGCCCTCCATGATCCGGGAGCCAAGATGGCCAAATAGGAACAGCTCCAGTCTACAGCTCCCAGCGTGAGCGACACAGAAAATGGGTGATTTCTGCATTTCCATCTGAGGTACCAGGTTCATCTCACTAGGGAGTGCCAGACAATGGGCGCAGGACAGTGGGTGCAGCGCACTGTGCAAGAGCCGAAGCAGGGTGAGGCATTGCCTCACTTGGGAAGTGCAAGGGGTCAGGGAGTTCCCTTTCCTAGTCAAAGAAAGGGGTGACAGACGGCACCTGGAAAATCAGGTCACTCCCACCCTAATACTGCGCTTTTCCAACGGGCTTAAAAAATAGCGCACCAGGAGATTATATCCCGCACCTGGCTTGGAGGGTCCTACACCCACGGAGTCTCACTGATTGCTAGCACAGCAGTCTGAGATCAAACTGCAAGGCGGCAGCGAGACTGGGGGAGGGGTGCCCGCCATTGCCCAGGCTTGCTTAGGTAAACAAAGCAGCTGGGAAGCTTGAACTGGGTGGAGCCCACCACAGCTCAAGGAGACCTGTCTGCCCCTATAGGCTCCACCTCTGGGGGCAGGGCACAGACAAACAAAAAGACAGCAGTAACCTCTGCAGACTTAAATATCCCTGTCTGACAGCTTTGAAGAGAGCAGTGGTTCTCCCAGCATGCAGCTGGAGATCTGAGAATGGGCAGACTGCCTCCTCAAGTGGGTCCCTGACTCCTGACCCCCAAGCAGCCTAACTGGGAGGCACCCCCCAGTAGGGGCAGACTGACACTTCACACGGCCGAGTACTCCTCTGAGACAAAACTTCCAGAGGAACGATCAGACAGCAGCATTCGCGGTTCACGAAAATCCGCTGCTCTGCAGCCACCGCTGCTGACACCCAGGCAAACAGGGTCTGAAGTGGACCTCTAGCAAACTCCAACAGACCTGCAGCTGAGGGTCCTGTCTGTTAGAAGGAAAACTAACAAACAGAAAGGACATCCACACCAAAAACCCATCTGTACATCACCATCATCAAAGACCAAAAGTACATAAAACCACAAAGATGGGGAAAAAACAGAGCAGAAAAACTGGAAACTCTAAAAAGCAGAGTGCCTCTCTTCCTCCAAAGGAATGCAGCTCCTCACCAGCAACGGAACAGAGCTGGACGGAGAATGACTTTGACAAGCTGAGAGAAGAAGGCTTCAGACGATCAAACTACTCCGAGCTACAGGAGGAAATTCAAACCAAAGGCAAAGAAGTTGAAAACTTTGAAAAAAATTTAGATGAATGTATAACTAGAATAATCAATACACAGAAGTGCTTAAAGGAGCTGATGGAGCTGAAAGCCAAGGCTCAAGAACTACGTGAAGAATGCAGAAGCCTCAGGAGCCAATGCGATCAACTGGAAGAAAGGGTATCAGTGATGGAAGAGGAAATGAATGAAATGAAGCAAGAAGGGAAGTTTAGAGAAAAAAGAATAAAAAGAAACAAACAAAGCCTCCAAGAAATATGGGACTATGTGAAAAGACCAAATCTACGTCTGATTGGTGTACCTGAAAGTGACAGGGAGAATGGAACCAAGTTGGAAAAGACTCTGCAGGATATTATCCAGGAGAACTTCCCCAATCTAGCAAGGCAAGCCAACATTCAGATTCAGGAAATACAGAGAACGCCACAAAGATACTCCTTGAGAAGAGCAACTCCAAGACACATAATTGTCAGATTCACCAAAGTTGAAATGAAGGAAAAAATTGTTAAGGGCAGCCAGAGAGAAAGGTCGGGTTACCCACAAAGGGAAGCCCATCAGACTAACAGCGGATCTCTCGGCAGAAACTCTACAAGCCAGAAGAGAGTGGGGGCCAATATTCAACATTCTTAAAGAAAAGAATTTTCAACCCAGAACTTCATATCCAGCCAAACTAAGCTTCATAAGTGAAGGAGAAATAAAATACTTTACAGATAAGCAAATGCTGAGAGATTTTGTCACCACCAGGCCTGCCCTAAAAGAGCTCCTGAAGGAAGCACTAAACATGGAAAGGAACAACTGGTACCAGCCACTGCAAATTCATGCCAAATTGTAAAGACCATCGAGGCTAGGAAGAAACTGCATCAACTAACGAGCAAAATAACCAGCTAACATCATAATGACAGGATCAAATTCACACATAACAATATTAACTTTAAATGTAAATGGACTAAATGCTCCAATTAAAAGACACAGACTGGCAAATTGGATAAAGAGTCAAGACCCATCAGTGTGCTGTATTCAGGAAACCCATCTCACATGCAGAGACACACATAGGCTCAAAATAAAAGGATGGAGGAAGATCTACCAAGCAAATGGAAAACAAAAAAAGGCAGGGGTTGCAATCCTAGTCTCTGATAAAACAGACTTTAAACCAACAAAGATCAAAAGAGACAAAGAAGGCCATTACATAATGGTAAAGGGATCAATTCAACAAGAAGAGCTAACTATCCTAAATACATATGCACCCAATACAGGAGCACCCAGATTCATAAAGCAAGTCCTGAGTGACCTATAAAGAGACTTAGACTCCCATACAATAATAATGGGAGACTTTAACACCCCACTGTCAACATTAGACAGATCAACGAGACAGAAAGTTAACAAGGATACCCAGGAATTGAACTCAGCTCTGCACCAAGCGGACCTAATAGACATCTACAGAACTCTCCACCCCATATCAACAGGATATACATTTTTTTCAGCACCACACCACACCTATTCCAAAATTGACCACATACTTGGAAGTAAAGCTCTCCTCAGCAAATGTAAAAGAACAGAAATTATAACAAACTGTCTCTCAGACCACAGTGCAATCAAACTAGAACTCAGGATTAAGAAACTCACTCAAAACCACTCAACTACATGGAAACTGAACAACCTGCTCCTGAATGACTACTGGGTACATAATGAAATGAAGGCAGAAATAAAGATGTTCTTTGAAACCAACGAGAACAAAGACACAACATACCAGAATCTCTGGGACACATTCAAAGCAGTGTGCAGAGGGAAATTTACAGCACTAAATGCCCACAAGAGAAAGCAGGAAAGATCCAAAATTGACACCCTAACATCACAATTAAAAGAACTAGAAAAGCAAGAGCAAACACATTCAAAAGCTAGCAGAAGGCAAGAAATAACTAAAATCAGAGCAGAACTGAAGGAAATAGAGACCAAAAAAACCCTTCAAAAAATTAATGAATCCAGGAGCTGGTTTTTTGAAAGCATCAACAAAATTGATAGACCGCTAGCAAGACTAATAAAGAAGAAAAGAGAGAAGAATCAAATAGACACAATAAAAAATGATAAAGGTGATATCACCACCAATCCCACAGAAATACAAACTACCATCAGAGAATACTACAAACACCTCTATGCAAATAAACTAGAAAATCTAGAAGAAATGGATAAATTCCTCGACACATACACCCTCCCAAGACTAAACCAGGAAGAAGTTGAATCTCTGAATAGACCAATAACAGGCTCTGAAATTGTGGCAATAATCAATAGCTTACCAACCAAAAAGAGTCCAGGACCAGATGGATTCACAGCCGAATTCTACCAGAGGTACAAGGAGGAACTGGTACCATTCCTTCTGAAACTATTCCAATCAATAGAAAAAGAGGGAATCCACCCTAACTCATTTTATGAGGCCAGCATCATCCTGATACCAAAGCCGGGCAGAGACACAACCAAAAAAGAGAATTTTAGACCAATATCCTTGATGAACATTGATGCAAAAATCCTCAATAAAATACTGGCAAACCGAATCCAGCAGCACATCAAAAAGCTTATCCACCATGATCAAGTGGGCTTCATCCCTGGGATGCAAGGCTGGTTCAATATATGCAAATCAATAAATATAATCCAGCATATAAACGAACCAAAGACAAAAACCACATGATTATCTCAATAGATGCAGAAAAGGCCTTTGACAAAATTCAACAGCTCTTCATGCTAAAAACTCTCAATGAATTAGGTATTGATGGGATGTATCTCAAAATAATCAGAGCTATCTATGACAAACCCACAGCCAATATCATACTGAATGGGCAAAAACTGGAAGCATTCCCTTTGAAAACTGGCACAAGACAGGGATGCCCTCTCTCACCACTCCTATTCAACATAGTGTTGGAAGTTCTGGCCAGGGCAATTAGGCAGGAGAAGGAAATAAAGGGTATTCAATTAGGAAAAGAGGAAGTCAAATTGTCCCTGTTTGCAGATGACATGATTGTATATCTAGAAAACCCCATTGTCTCAGCCCCAAATCTCTTTAAGCTGATAAGCAACTTCAGCAAAGTCTCAGGATACAAAATCAATGTACAAAAATCACAAGCATTCTTATACACCAATAACAGACAAACAGAGAGCCAAATCATGAGTGAACTCCCATTCACCATTGCTTCAAAGAGAATAAAATACCTAGGAATCCAAGTTACAAGGGACATGAAGGACCTCTTCAAGGAGAACTACAAACCACTGCTCAATGAAATAAAAGAGGATACAGAGAAATGGAAGAACATTCCATGCTCATGGGTAGGAAGACTCCATATCATGAAAATGGCCATACTGCCCAAGGTAATTTATAGATTTAATGCCATCCCCATCAAGCTACCAATGACTTTCTTCACAGAATTGGAAAAAACTACTTTAAAGTTCATATGGAACCAAAAAAGAGCCCGCATGGCCAAGTCAATCCTAAGCCAAAAGAACAAAGCTGGAGGCATCACGCTACCTGACTTCAAACTATACTACAAGGCTACAGTAACCAAAACAGCATGGTACTGGTACCAAAACAGAGATATAGATCAATGGAACAGAACAGAGCCCTCAGAAATAACGCCGCGTATCTACAACTATCTGATCTTTGACAAACTTGAGGAAAACAAGCAATGGGGAAAGGATTCCCTATTTAATAAATGGTGCTGGGAAAACTGGCTAGCCATATGTAGAAAGCTGAAACTGGATCCCTTCCTTACACCTTATACAAAAATTAATTCAAGATGGATTAAAGACTTACATGTTAGACCTAAAACCATAAAAACCCTAGAAGAAAACGTAGGCAATAGCATTCAGGACATAGGCATGGGCAAGGACTTCATGTCTAAAACACCAAAAGCAATGGCAACAAAAGCCAAAATTGACAAATGGGATCTAATTAAACTAAAGAGCTTCTGCACAGCAAAAGAAACTACCATCAGAGTGAACAGGCAATCTACAAAATGGGAGAAAATTTTTGCAACCTACTCATCTGACAAAGGACTAATATCCAGAATCTACAATGAACTCCAACAAATTTACAAGAAAAAAACAAACAACCCCATCAAAAAGTGGGCGAAGATCATGAACAGACACTTCTCAAAAGAAGACATTTATGCAGCCAAAAAACACATGAAAAAATGCTCACCATCACTGGCCATCAGAGAAATGCAAATCAAAACCACAATGAGATACCATCTCACACCAGTTAGAATGGCGATCATTAAAAAGTCAGGAAACAACAGGTGCTGGAGAGGATGTGGAGAAATAGGAACACTTTTACACTGTTGGTGGGACTGTAAACTAGTTCAACCCTTGTGGAAGTCAGTGTGGCGATTCCTCAGGGATCTAGAACTAGAAATTCCATTTGACCCAGCCATCCCATTACTGGGTATATACCCAAAGGACTATAAATCATGCTGCTATAAAGACACATGCACACGTATGTTTATTGCGGCACTATTCACAATAGCAAAGACTTGGAGCCAACCCAAATGTCCAACAATGATAGACTGGATTAAGAAAATGTGGCACATATACACCATGGAATACTATGCAGCCATAAAAAATGATGAGTTCATGTCCTTTGTAGGGACATGGATGCAATTGGAAATCATCATTCTCAGTAAACTATCACAAGAACAAAAAACCAAACACCTCATATTCTCACTTATAGGTGGGAATTGAACAATGAGAACACATGGACACAGGAAGGGGAACATCACCCTCTGGGGACCGTTGTGGGGTGGGGGGAGGGGGGAGGGATAGCTTTAGGAGATATACTTAATGCTAAATGACGAGTTAATGGGTGCAGCACACAAGCATGGCACATGTATACATATGTAACTAACCTGCACATTGTGCACATGTACCCTAAAACTTAAAGTATAATAATAATAAAATTAAATTAAAAAAAAATAAAATAAACTGTTAAAAAAAAAAAAGAGTTAACTGTAAAACAGCCTCAGGTAGGTCCTTCAGGAGGTATTCCAGAAGAAGACTTGGTTATCATAGGAGATGACAGCTCCATGTATCCCTGAAGACCCTCCTGTAGGACAAGATGTGGGGGCGAAAGACGTGATATTGGTGATCCTGATCCTGTGTAGGTCTGGGCTAATGTGTGTGTTTGTATATTAGTTGTTAACAAAAAAGTATAAAAAGTTAAAAAAAATTAGAGAAAACTTATGGAATTGGGATATAAAGGAAGAAGTTTTGTACAGCTGTATAATGTATTTGTGTTTTAAGCTAAGTGTTATTACAAAAACGTCAAAAAGTTAAAGTCTATAAAGTTAAAAATGTTACAAGAATCTAATTAGCTATTGAATAAGGAAAAATATTTTTTAAATAAATTGAATGTTAACTTAAAAAAAAGCCGTCCATGAGAGTCAAACTCGTTCCTGTGATATCCCTGGTCCCCATGCACCAAGGCCATTCTGAGCAAGCCCAGTAGCTTCCGTCAGCCCCTGCCTCCTCCACTTGCTGTGAGCCTTCTCTTGGGAGTCACCAGGGATTTCCAAGTTAACATATCCAAATCGAATACATGACCTTCAGGTTGTTGGGTTGGGAGAAGACTTGAATTTGCCCCCACGGGCAGGGGATGTGTCACAAAGTGGCAAATTTTCCACCTCTGGAAGTGTCCAAGTAGAGAACAGACTACCATCTCCCGCGAGTGCTTGAGAAAGGTGGCAGGGGCATTTCACCTCCCAGAGGCTCCTCCCAATGCCAAGCTTCTAAATTCCCATGAGTTTCAACAATCTGCTGGCATAGATCAATCAATCAAGTTAAATCAACCAATCATCTCTTTCGTGTGTCCTTGAATATTATCGCTTCCACCTCAGCTGCCCAAATAAGACCCCGAGGCATCTTCACCACGGCCCCTTCCTCCTGCCTGTCTGCGCGGTGCCTGGCTCCCCATGAGCCTCATGCTGTCTGAGGGAGGGCAGTGCTCACTCATCTTTATGCACCTGCTAGCCACCTTGGAGCAAGCACAGTGCAGACCCTCAATACAGGTTCAGGACCTGTGAGAGGCAGGGAGGTCTTCAGGGAGATAGATACAAGGAAAGAAGCATGTCGTGGGGGCCAGCAAACTTTAACTTTGCCAGGCGGGGGTAGCTGCTTCTGGCACTTCCCTTGCCATCACTTCTGTCACGGACAGGCTTTTGGAGACAATTATATGAAACCTTACTTCCTTCTGTATTACTTTCCTGCCATTCCTAATAAGCTATATTTTAATTTAAAACAGCAATTTACAGGGTAATTCATTTACAACAACACAATCCATTGTGATCACAATGCCATACATTTATGTTTTAAGTAATTTTTAATGCTTGTAGCAGCTGGGTCTCTGAAAATAACTACCTTTTTCACCTTGTGCAGCGAGGGGAAGAAAAAATCTCTGCTCTTTAATTATAGAGCCACCAAAAACAACATGCAGTGAGTAGGGCAGTTATAATTGCAAAATAAGAAATGGTTTGCCTGAGAACATAGCAGATCCTTCCGTGTAAACGTGTAACTGCCAGGGAGAGCAGGTAAAGCCTGGAGCAGAACTGTGTCCACTCTAGGCTCACAAGCCACTGTAATTTTAAGTCAAATTGATTAACATGAGAAGCATTATTAGGAAGATGGAATTACAGAAAGAGTGGAAATAGTTCCCTCTAACCAAAAAGAGCGGTATTCAAAGGGCAAGAGATTGGGGTTTATTTCTGTTTGTCATTATTAGAAATGCACACACAGCCTGTGCCACAGCCTTGCATGGGTGTGCAGCTGCGGCCGCCACTATGTTCCAAAGGGCAGTACCCTCTGAGGATCACCTGTGCCCTTGCCTACCTGTGCACAACATTAACCATTTTTTCTCTCTTTTTTGAGACAGGGTCTTGCTATGTTGCTCAGGCTGAAGTGCATTGGTGCAATCATGGCTCACTGCAGCCTCAATATCCTGAGCTCAAGACAGCCTCCTGCCTCAGCCTCCCAAGTAGCTGAGACTACAGGTGTGCACCACCACAGCCAGTGGACTTTTTTATCTTTATATTTTTAATTTTAAAGGAATCTATCTGCAGAATACTTACTGGCTAATTTTTAAATTTTTTGTAGAGACGAGGTCTCACTATGTTTCCCAGTCTAGTAGGAACTCCTAGGCTCAAGTAATCTTCCCACCTTGGCCTCCCAAAGTGCTGGGATTATAGGCGTGAGTCCTACACCTAGCTGCCATTTTCTTTTTGAATTATGATGTTCTGGGAGTGATTAAGCCACCTGTGCTCATATGTAACTAAAATCCCTCATTGCTCACTTAGCATCAGAACTGGAAGGCAGGACCACACCTGCCACGCAGGCACTGGCCTTTGACAGTCACGCCAACGTCCTCCGCCACAGACACCTTAAATACAAGTCTTCATTTCTTCACGTTTTGCTGACATGACACATGGAGGGAAGTCCATGTTGGTCTCGTTACCACCTAATGGGATGAGTGTCTCATCTCAAAAGAGCAGGCCTTTCCCAGGTCCCTTGGGGCTCAGCCCTGGACAGACGTGCAGGTCAGATCCCCCGGACAGGGTGCCAGTGGCTCCCCTCATCTCTGCCTCTTCCCCTCCCATTTTAATTTACCACCTAGAGAATTATGCTAAGATTAAGTGACATACACCTGTGTTCCTTGCCCCCTCCCAATGGCACACTGCGCTAGGGCCATCAGAACTAGGGGAAGGGAACAGAATGTTTGGGAAACTCGTGCTGGTGACCCGAGGAGTTCCGCCCAGCCTCGCCTTCCCTCTCCCTCCCTGCCTCTGTCTCTTCCTCTGTCTCTCTCTCCCTCCTCCTTTCTCTTTTCCTCACTCCCTCTCTCTCCTCTCTCTTCTCCTCCCTTCCTCTCTCCCTTTCCCCTCCACTCCCTCTCCCTCTTTCTCCTTCCCTCCTTCTCTCTCCCTGTCTCCCCCTCTCCTTCCCTCCCTCCTTCCTTCCACCCCTCTTCCCGTCTCTCCCTCCCACACCCCGTCTGGGTGGCGTCAGGTTGGAATCACACAGCTCACCCGGTTTGCCTGCTGGGCACCAGGCTGGCAGGCATAGTGTGGTTCTCCCACGGTGACCAGGCCCAGCGCGTCTCTTTCCTGCGTGAAAGGCCTTCCTCTATCCAGAGATTTATAGACCCCGCCTGACACTGCAGAAATGTAATACGAGCCACCTGCGCATGGTTTGTGAGAAGAAACAGGTGAAATTAATTTTAATGATGTATCCTTTTTAACTCATAATCTCCAAAATATGATCACTCAACATGTACTAATATGCAGTTATTATTGAGCTATTTAACATTCTTCTTCTTATTTTATTGATTTATTTTTGTACAGTCTTTGGAACCTTAGCACTCTTAGTTCAAATAGCCACATTTCGCAGGCTCGGGAGACACGGGGCTGGTGGGGCCGTGGTGGGTGGGCAGCTGTAGACCCTAGAGGAGAGTAAGCCTAAGCCACGCCCAAGCCAGTTCAATATCTGCTTGATTAAGTAACTTACCCATAGCTAATTCCAAATGCGGCAGAGAGGCCACCAGAGTGTGGCTTGGGTGTAAACCACAGCAACGCCACCAATGAGCTTGTGTGAGGAGCTTCTTTGCAGAAGTGGTGAGGACGGGGCCTGTCCAGGCCTGACGGTGGCCCTGCTCCTCGGCCATGCCTGCCCTGCACCACTGGCCGTCTCCCGACTGCACCAGTGTCACTCCAACATGAAAGCCGTGGGCAGACAATTATGCACAGGCCACCTTTATCCTTAGGCCCCTCTGAGGGGTGTGGATTGAGTCAGGACTGAAGAAGGTGCATGTGATGCAGGCTCACTGTTGCCAGGCCCAGGGAGGACTCCTGCGGCATGGAGGAAGCACACAGTGTCACTGGGCCACCCGCTGGAAGCAGGAGCAGGCACCTCTGCCCACGGCATCCCGGCAGCAGGGTGAGCAACACCTGACCCAGTGAGAGAATAAACTCACAACAAGCTGCATGATGCGGGTTTACTACTCACAGACGGGCAGCAAGGATCAAAAGAAGCCTCAAACTCACCATGAGCCAGTCCGCCAAGGCCTGAGAAAGCTGTCTGGGGCGCAGAGTCCCCACTGTGTATGCCCCATTTGCGCCACAGCCGGGGGACCTTGGAAGGCAGCCCACCGGGTTCTACACGTCAGGGGCGGCGCTCAGAGGGAGCTCCTGCTGCCGGGGAGGGAGGAGCAAAGTCTGCGTGGTCCCCGGTCTGTGTGGTTCCCGGCAGCTCCTCCCTAACCTGCTTTCCTAACAGGCCTCGGACGGCGACGGCCTCAGGAGCCCGGGACACAGGCGCAGGCTTCCGCGTGCTCGCCGGCTGTGTGGTTAATAGCTTCATGCACCAGCCCTCGCAGCAGCCCCGGGCTGGCAGAGCAGCGGAGGAGTGCGCGGGTTTAGACCGAGTCAGGGTCAGCCTGCTGGTCCTCAAAGCCGCTCCGGGTTAGCTCAGGTTGATTTTCCTCTCTGAGGGCAAGGCCAACTCTAAAGTTGGGAGGACAAGGGCGGGGACGAGGCTCGGGCTGTGCTGGGCGGTTCCTCTATATCTTGAGACGCTGCATTTCCCCGCCTGCTGCAGCTCCTCCCAGAACTGCCAGAAAGAAACCGAGAGCTGAGCTGGCCAAGGCCATCAGGGCCGTCCACTGTGGGTGGGAGACGCAGCCACATGGAAGATAAACGAGGCCGAGCAGGCTCTCTCCTCTCCTCTCCTGGTATACCCCGGCTTCCCCCCTGCCCTCAGCCCTGCGTCCGAGGCACGGCTTCCATCTCCAACAGAACACAGGGTCGGAAGCCCTTCCCCCAATTTGAGGTTAATGGCACTTTGGTGTTTAGGCTCCTTCTGGCTTTGGCCCAAGCTTGGCAGATGGCCCTCCCGCCTTGCTCTTCTTGGGGCCTGACAGGCTCACCGGCATTGCAGCTCCGTCAGGGACAGAGCCCACCATCTCCAGAAAGCCAGCCCCTACCTGAGAGCCGCAGCCCAGCAGCACGCGAGGACCCTGCATTTCTTTCCTGCGGTTGAGGGTGAGGGAGTGTTCAAGGAGGAAGGCCCACCTTGCCCCCTAGAGCCCTGCCTTCCTCTACACGCCCACGCGAATTCCTAGGTGTACGGGTTTGTTTGGATGGTGGAGGGAGACAGGGCCTGTCAGGAGGCACTCTTGGGGAATCATGGAGCCACTCTTGGGGAATCATGGAGCCATACAACTTTAGAGCTGGCCTTGGGCTGGGAGAGGAAAATCAATCTGAACTCACCCGGAATGGTTCCGAGGACCAGCGCGCTGACCCTGACTCTTGTTAGTACCTGAGCGCTCCTCCGCTGTTCTGCCAGCTGGGGCGTGTGGGGAGGGCCGGGGCGTGTGGGGGGGCCGGAACCTGAGGACCTGCATGAAGACATTTAAGAACACAGCTACGGTGCATACAAAAGCCTGCGCCTGTGTCCCAGGGCTCTGGAGGCCTTACAATGCCTGTGACCTGCGTCAGACTGACGGCTTCATCCAACAGAGCAGGGGAGCATGAGAGGAGGGAACCTGTGTGCAAACACTGCATTCCTGGGGCGCACGGTCTCAGGGCCGGCTGCACACACCACGCTCAGAACCACTCATTGTCATGGGCTCACGGTGTCTCCCAAATGCATATGTTGACGTCCTAACCCCCAGCGCCCCCAAGGTGGCTGCATTTCTACATAGAAACTTTAAAGAGATGATTAAGGTAAAATGAGGTCATGGGGGTGGCCCTGATTTGTTAGGTCTGGTGTCTTAATAAGGAGACAAGGACACAGACATGCACAGAGGGACGGCCCTGTGAGGACACAGGGAGAAGACACCATCTGCAAGCCCAGAAGAGAGGCCTCAGAAGGAACCGGCCCGGCCACCCCTTGACTTTGGACACCAGCCTCCAGCACGCTGAGGATGAGCTGCTGTCATTTCAGCTGCCTTGGTTTCGGTGCTTCTCCAGGGCAGCCCTGCTGACTCATGCTCACAGCTAGTTCTGGGGTTGGCAGATCCTGCGGATACCTGTGGACACAGGCATGTGTTCAGGCTTGAGCTGGGTGGGGTGAGGGGTGAGCAGCGAGAGAAGGAAAAGGCAATCCTCTGGATACATGAGCTGTGTTTTCTCTCAAACCCAAACACTCCTACAAGAAGTACAGTCGGTATTAGGATAAAGGCCTCAGCACATCCCCCCTGGTTTTCCTCAAAGCAAGCTCGAGATGTGGGAACCCCTGCACCCTCCACATCAGGGAACGGACTGAGGGAGGAGGTGACTATCATCCTGGGGCCTCACGTGGTGCAGGGCTGGGGCTGAGCCTCCCGGTCTGGGGACCCAGATCCAGGGCCTCTCTTGGGGTCTAAAACTTTTGAGGCAAAGTAGATGCAGAGATGCCCATGCCCAGACCCAACAGGCCACAGAGGACTGACTGGCACTCAGAATTTGATCTCAGAGATCCAGGTGACTCTGGACCTGAGGTTATGTGAGATCCCCTCCCCTGTGCTAGGTCTCAATGCTGCAGTCATCATTTAACTTCTGGGATCTTTACAGTACCAGGAAATAACTACGGAAGATACTCTGAATTGTTGGGCAGCAGAAAACTACCAAAGTTAAGTTTGAAAATAAAGAAAAGAAGAAAATCACTCTTAGAAATGCATTGTGAACTCTACCATACCCAGTACCGTCTAACATTTTGGCCTGGATGGTTGATGTTGGTGATTTACAGTCCAAGCACCTGTCAGCTGCCAAGGGAGCCCTACAGGGGACTGCAGTCCCTACAGCCTGATTAGAAAGCAGGGAAACCACCGGCCCCACGTGGGGGCTTAGGAACAACCCATGACAGAGCCTCCTCCGCAGTCATCTCTCAGGCCTGGGCCTGCTGGGCCTGGACTGTTCCCTCTGCTCGGCTTCTCCAAGTCTCCTACCTCACACCTGCCTCGGCGGGTGCACAGGTGGTCTCGGAGCTGAGTGTGACCACACCTCTCCCGGGGGCATGTCTGTCCCTGCTCACAGGTGCATGAGGATTGGACTCTGCCTCCCATCTTGGTCTCGAGTGAAGTGAAGGCTGAGCCAAGAGCTTGCTTTCAGCTTTAGTATTTCCGCGATGAAAAGACAAGAGAAAGCTCTGTGCTCTCCCAGGGCGTCCGCTGGGTGGGAGCCTGTGGCTCCAGCTGCTCAAAGACGAGCCTTCAACTTGAAAGTTCTCCAGCCTGGAAATTCGGAGTATGTTCCCTTTGGAAAATTTCCACTCACCACATTTTCCTTCCATTTCTTTTGTCTTGATATAGCAGTCCGGAAAACTGGAGAGAATGGGGCAAAGAAAAATAAAATAAAATGAACCCAACATGCAGGTTCCCAACATTCTTCCTTTAAGCACTATTAATAAGAATGAAATGTGATTTTCTTACAATTTGATTTATTCAATGTATGTTTCCCGGGCAGTGTGCTGTGCTAGCCAAGGTGCTGGGGTCAGAGAAACACTGCAGGTGCAGCGGAAGTAGGGGTGCCTCCCACGGGCTCTTGATAGCACCTGGCTGTTCACACGAGGCAATGACGTTAACATGGTGACAGGTGACAGCACGTGCCCTTGGCGTGATTCTCCCGTTTCTTCCGTTGCCTCCTCTAGTGAACATAAATCCTGTCTAGAACACTAAATATCCAGAAACGGACCCTGCCACACTGTAATCTATTACTCGTGTAGAACAATGCACAGTAGGCCTGTCTTGAAGTTCTCTCCGGAATAACCATTACTTGATTAGACATGGAGTCATAAATGGTATTTTAGCATTCTTTGTTTTCTTTATTTTTTTTTGAGATGGAGTCTCACTCTCTTGCCCAGGTTGGAGTGCAGTGGCATGATCTTGGCTCACTGCAACCTCCGCCTCCCCGGTTCAAGCGATTCGCCTGCCTCAGCCTCCTGAGTAGCTGGGATTACAGGCATGCACCACCACACCCAGCTAATTTTTGTATTTTTAGTAGAGACGGGGTTTTGCCATATTGGCCAGGCTAGGCATTCTTTGTTTTAATGAAAGAGTTCTGACTCTGGGACCTTGGAGAGGCAAGCCCAGGCCCACTCTGTGTCACCACTGACTGCTCCATTCTCCTGCTTGTCATTGATATATGCGGCATGGAAATAAAGGGAGCGCTGGTAACACAGAGGCGGAGTAAACGCACATTAAGGAGTGCGGCCCGCGTGCCCTTATCTGCATGTGCAGGTCGGCTAGATCCATCACTGCAGGGGCGGCCGGCTCCGGATCTCAGACCCGCCGGAGGCCGGGAGGGAGGAGCAGAGCGAGGAGGACGCCGCGGACCTCGCGGTGAAATGCAGCCGGTTCCATTTAGAAATTTCTACTGGGGGCAGGGGCAAAGTATCTATAATAATTTTAAGGACATTTCCCAAATGTTTATTTAGATAAAAGATAGATAACGGTCAAGCTCCGGAACCTGCGGCCCGATAACGAGGCTTTATTAATGACCTGCCATATGCGAGGGCTGGGTAATTAAAGTTTTTCCCCCAAAGGAGGAGAGTGGACAAATTTATTTGATGGTTTGATAACCAGGGACACTGGTTGAAAACTATTGATATAATCGGAGCTCATTCGATTTCCTCGCGACAGCCACTCCTATCAGCTAATTTCACCTGTGAATAGTTAATTACCCCGGATGCATATGGGCCGGCCATTAATAACCTGGACTGTCACAGCTCCTTTGTCACCCACATGTGCCTTTTATCTCCTGAATCTCCTTCTTCTTTTTTTTTATTCCTTCCCAGTCTCTCTCTTAAAAAAATAAAATAAAATAACGTTTGGGAAGACAGATGTGAGCTGTGAGATTCCGCGGCTGTGTTAGAGGAGGCGCCGGGGCCTGGGTGCAGAACGAGTCTCCAAGTGCGGCGTGAACGAGGGCGGGTGGCTGGAGCTCCCAGGCCAGCCCCGGCGGAGGCGCCGCATCCAGACCCAGCCTGTGTGCAGAGGGGCTGCTGGAGCTCGGACGCCGGGCTCGCTGGCCTTTGCCGATGGACCTCGGGTGTGTCCAGGCCCGGCGAGGGCCGGCAACTCCAGTGGGGGCTGCTCCCTCCTCCCTGGAGTCCCCAGCGAAGCACTGAAGCGCTCCGTCTCCTGGGAATGTGCCTTTCCACAGCGGGACCCCACTATCTGTGTTGTGCATTCTGGGTCCCGACCTTGAGCAAGTCAACTGACTTCTCTGATGTTCCTTTGCTCAGATGTAATGTGCGGTTGACAGCATCTATGCTGGAGCACGTGGCGGCTTAAGAGCAACAGGTGAAAAGGGCATCTCAGAAGACGCCCTCAGGACACGGGGATGCCATAGGCCTCGGGTGGTGGAGGGTGCTCCGGCTCCCGAAGGGCTCCTGAGCCTGGCAGGCTGGCGCCCGCGCATGGGCTGGGGCTCACTCCAGCTGTTCCCTCGGCGCTTTTATGGATGTTCACAGAGTGGGGTGAACTTCCGCTTCCCCCACATTTTGCTTTGCAGGGTTATGTGTCCTCTGTGACCATGGCTGTCCTGGGATCCAGTGGGATCTCCCTGCTGGCCCAGCAAGGAGGGTGGGCTCAGAGCAGGCTAAGGTCAGGGGGAAGGGAAGCCTCACTGTGCAGACAGATGCTCTCTGCAGGGGACGCTGCTCACTGGAGTGTGGAAGATGGCCAGAGATGGGGAGATAGGGTGGGGACAGGAGGTTCCTGAGAGCTGCCCCTCCCAGGGGAGGTGAACACAGAGGGGCCTTTGTCATAAAGGGAGCCCATCCGTGTCCACAGCAGACAGGGCTGGTGCTCCCCAGCAGGTGGGGGTCAGAGGTAGGTAGAATCAGGTAGGAGGCAGACAGCCCTTCCTCCAGGACCCTGTGCGATCCGCTGGGCCCTGCACTTCCTTCCTCTTTCTCCCTGTTTTCTGTCTGTCTTCCCCAGGGTTGAATTCCCTGAAGCTGAGCAGAGCTTCCCCTGCCTTGATGTCCGCCCACAGCAGGACCACAGGGGTGCAGCAGGTGTGCAAGGAAGGCTGGAAGAATCCATGACCTGCAGAGGAAGTGCTTGCTCAGTGACTGGCAGGATGGAGCCGCTGACTTTAGGGAGGATGCGGACCATCCAGCCTCGTGGTCGTCCCTTCAGAGACCTCCAAGCCCATTTCTGTGTCACCAAGCGGGGGAGTGCTTCATGAGTTTGGGTGTTCAATCAAGGACACTTTGGGGCCCCTGGAGAAAGAACAAGGTGGGTAGCGGGCAGCCCAGGGCATCACTCTAGTTTTGAAAAGTTCTCTGATGGATTCTAAGGTGCAGCCAGAGCCATTGACCTTCTCTAGAGGACAGCACTAGTTTCCAAACTCGGTTGCACTTTGGAATCCCCCACCCCACCCCACCCCTGCCCCGAGAAGCTTTAGAAATACTGACGCCACTGTCTCACCAGAGGGATTCATGATCAATTGGTCTGGAGTACAACCCGGGTGTGGGGATTGTTAAAAGCTCCCCAGGGGATTTGAACTTTGCAGCCTGGCTTGAGACCACTAAGTGTGAGATTCCTATGCAGATTAAGCCTGGACTCCATCAAGGTTCCACGGATGCTGGGTGTGGGGCCATGGGCTGGCCTGGCCCAGATCCAGCTCTATAAGGCCCCCTGTGTTACTCTAGCCTCGGTCCTTTGAAAGATGCTTCCGTACCCCCCAAACCATCCCCTAAGGGCTTTGAGGGGCCAAGGTGGTCCTCAAGGAAGATGAGTGACCCTCAGTTCCTTGCTGGACACCCCCTCCCTCCCCAGACACACAGATTCCCTGCAGGTAGAAGGAAAGAGGGAAACAAGGGGCTCCACCAAAATCCCCGCATCCCGTCCTGTCAGCCCCACCCCAGACACATCTCCTCCCATGGCACAGCTGCCAGTGAAACCACTTTTTCAAAATTATGACTGAGACAGTGAAAGAGAGCTAACTTAACCAACTCCACCTTGCTTCTAACCTCCAAGCTGTCCTTGTTCATTCCTGGGCGTAGGCTGAACTAACTTGGGGAGAAACTTAGTTTATAGTTTAAACAAAAACAAAAACAGCCCTTTCCCAAGGTAACCTCCTTCTGGCCTGGGGACTAGTTTGCCTTTGTAGGACTAGCAGCCACAAGATTAGAAATTATGGTTTAGGAGTCATGCGGCTGGAGGCTACTAGATTCTGACCCTCCCTAAACTGGTCCTAGGATCAGTGCTTGAGAAATTTTGCAGACCCTTCACTTGATGGATCAGCTGGCATCACCCAGATCGATAAACTGGCTCATCTGATCTTGTGGCCCCCACCCAGGAACTGACTGAGCGCAAGAAGACAGCTCCAGGTCCCTATGATTTCATCCCTGACCATTCAGCATTCCAAGCTCACTTGTTTCCCTTCATCCACTAAGTTGTCCTTAAAAACTCTGCTCCCCAAATGCTCAAGGAGACTGACTTGAATAGTAATAAAACTCTGTTCTCCCACACAGCCGGCTCTGTGTGAATTACTTTCTCTATTGCAGTTCCCCGTCTTGATGAATCAGCTCTGTCTAGGCAGCGGGCAAGGTGAACCCCTTGGGGAGTCACACCAGCACCCTTCGCCAGCTCCCACCAGGCCCAGGCACCCCCCAGGCTGACCTGGGCCCATCATCCTCTGGCCTTTGGGTGGGCCTGGCCCAAGAGAGGCTCTGCAGGGGTGGGGGCAGGAGGAGCTGCATCGGGTCCTGGTGCCCCTGTGCTACTGCCAGGCCCTGGGTGGCTGCTTGCCTCCCTGGCCCAGTGGACACCACTGTCCCCTGGTTCCTGCTCTCTCAGAGACTGCAGGGCTGCCTTCTCCCCTGCCCTGCCACCTGGGTGAGACGCCACTGCCCATGACAGCTCATTCTTGCTGCCCAGGAAGACCAGCGCCAGACAAGTGGAGAATACAGATTTTACCGAGGGCAGTCGCATGAGGGGCCGGGCCCACTGTGGAGCTGGGCTCCGTGGCAAACATGGCAGGACAGTAAGAGACTTGTGGCCAGGGAGCCGGGGTTGGTGGGTGGGGAGGGACCACCAGGAGACATGGAGCCCCCCTTTTTCTGGCAGAACCAACCTCACAGAATTCCTGCTGACTGGCGGCTGGGGGTCAGGTACTGAGGGTCAGAGAGAGGAATTTTCCAGATACTGAGGGTGGCCAGGTACCTAGGGTGGGGGGTTCTTGCTACACTGACCTAGTGCAGTTCTCTGCTAAAACTGGATTGTACAGGCAAGGAGGCAGATGAGGTTCAGGACAGCAGCTGCAGTTTGGACCACAAATAATCTATCACAACCCCCCACCCCCAGCCAGCTGCCATGGGACCCTCTCCTTTAACCAGTTGAGCACCCCTCCTATCCTTCATTCCTAGAGAGTCCACTGCCCCTCACCTCCTGCCACTACCTGCCCATCTCATCCTGCAGCAGCCGGAGGGATGGTGGGAAACCCAGGCAGGACTCACCACTGCCTCGCTGGGCTCCGCAGGGGCGCCCATGGCTCTTAGGACAAATCCGGGCTCCTTGCCTCGGGCACTGGCCCCATGGCCCTGACCCCTGCCCTTGCCACCCTCTCCTCCCTGCCCCCCACGGCCCCGACCCCTGGCCTCACCACCCTCCCCTCCACACCCCCCACGGCCCTGACCCATGGCGGGGCCACCCTCTCCTTCCCACCTCCTAGGGCCCTGACCCCCACCCTCTCGCCCTCTCGTCCCTGACTCTCACTGCCGCCCTCATAGCCATCTCCTCCCTGCCCTCAGGGGCCCCTCAGCAGCCTGCCTGGTCCGCCCAGCATAGCCACCATCCCTTCTGCTCAGGAAGTCTCGCCCAAGGCACTCTCTGCAGAGGGCCCCTGTGCCCCTGGAATGACCCCTCCCCACTCTCCACCACTTCCAAGCCTCAGGCATCACTTCTGGGGGAGCCTCAGGCTCTCCTGGGACTGAGCTCCCTCATCTTCCTCCTCTCACTAGGACCTGGTTGGGGAATTCCACAGACGTGCCCTCCATGAATGGGACTTTCTGAGGACCAGGGTGTTACTGCAGAGGGCGTGGCATGTGGGGTGGATTAGCAGGATTTGACCCTGTGTTGGGGGCATGGCTGAGACATGGAGCTCTCACCGAGCCATGCATTCCTGAGAGATGATTTTTTTTTTTTTTTTTTTTTTTTGAGATGGAGTCTTGCTCTGTTGCCAGGCTGGAGTGCAGTGGCGCGATCTCGGCTTACTGCAACCTCCGCCTCCCGGGTTCAAGTGATTCTCCTGCCTCAGCCTCCCGAGTAGCTGGGATTACAGGCACACACTGCCACACCTGGTTAATTTTTTGTATTCTAGTAGAGACAGGATTTCACCATGTTGCTGAGGCTGGTCGTGAACTCCTGAGCTCAGGCAATCCGCCCGCCTTGGCCGCCCAAAGTGCTGGAACTATAGGTGTGAGCCACCATGCCTGGCCAAGATGATGCTCTTAACCGTGGCTGGGAGGCCCTGCCGCCATCTGCTGTCCTGGCTGTGGGGCAGGCAGGGACCCCAGGAGTGTGGGCAAGAGAAGGGTGTGGGCTGGGGCTGGGGTGATGTGGTGGGGCCCAGGAGGTGCTGCTAGAGAGTTGGGGTGAGCCCTGTCGTTAGCCAGGGACAGTCCCTCTGCGGTGGGGAAGTGGGGGCGGGGATTCCTGGACATTCATCATTCCCATAATCAGGAGGTGGCAGAGCCCTGGCTTTGGGGGTTTGTCCGGACCTGCTGGCCTCCTTCAAAAGGCAAGAGACCTGTCTGGGGCTGGATGGGCTGCCTGGCCCTCACCCGAAAGGGATACAGTCCTTGCAAGCCCTCATCTGCAAACCTGGAGCCAGAGGCTGGCCACAACGCCCTGTGGTTCTGGTGGGGGTGGGGGAAGGGAAAGGGCCCGGCTCTCAGGGTTCCCTGTCATGCCGTGCCAGGTCTTGCTGACTCAGGGACTGTGCTGGCCATGGCATCAGGGAGAAAGGTTGCAGCCGGCAGGGATGAGTGAGGTGGGTGGATGGGCACCCTGCCCTGGGTGTCATGAGCACCTGCGTCCAGAGAACCTCGGCAGACATGGGACTCGATTGGGATCCTTGGGCTGAAGCTCTAGCTGTGGGCTGGGCCTTCTCAGCCAAACTCATTCAGACGACTGCAGTCTTAAACTCAATTTAATAGGAAGGGGAGGGAAATCCATCCCGGGGGGAGGCTCAGTCCTGCAGCCCCAAGAGGCTGGCGATGTGATGTTTGCTGTGGGAGTGCAGACTCCTGGCCTGTGATTAACTCCAGAGGATGTGCCCGCATCCCATCCTTGATAAGAGGATCCCACAGCCAGGGAGTCCTGCACAAAGACGCCTGCAGGAAGGCACCGGCAGCTCTTAGAGATGGGCGGCCCAGGGAGGGATAGGAAGAAGCTGGTCCCACGCTGCCCACATTGTGATGTTTACCAGTGCATCCTCCAGCCTAACAGCTCTCAGGTTTGGTTCACCATGTAAGCAGCTGGCAGGCTGAGCACAACCTTCCTTGGCCGTGCACTCCTGTGTGTTTGGGCAGGTGGGCTCGTAGGTGCCGGAGATGGTTCAGGCAGCATGCTGCGTGTTACACTTGCCCTGGCACTGGGGAGTTGGAGCTGAGCCAGGCGGAGAGCATCCATAGAGGGAGGCACAGAACAAGGCAGCAGCGCAGCGCCCACCGTTCACTCCTGCCTAACAGATGCCCCCAGGGGCAGCACCTTCAGATGGTGGATGGCAGCCATGTCCTTACCTCACGACTCTGTGGTCAGCAGCAGGGCCTGGGCTCAACAGGGAGTTCTGCCCACCTCCCCATGACCATGTGACCATGTGGCCGTGGCTGAGTTCTCTGTGGGCTGGAACCTGGGCTGGAACAAGCAGCCGACATGGCTGGTCCAAGGTCTCACTCCCAGGCAGGCTCGTCCACTCATTCCAGTGGCTTCTGGGGAGGGCTCCAGGACAAGGGTGGAGCCCTTGTCCAAGGCCCCCTGAGGCCAGGTTCTGCCATGACATGAAGTCTCTCCCAGGGTGCTCCATTGGTCAAAGCAAGGGCAAAACCAGCTGTGATGCAAGGATTGCTATGCAAAAATAAGCACATCCATGTAGCATTTGGGACATACTTAAAGCACTACATGATTTGTTGTTTATCTGAATCTCACATTTAAGCTGGAGTCCTGTCTTTTGTTGCTGTTCTTGCTGGTGTGTTTCTGCTATGCCTGGCAACCCTATTCAAGTCACGATTCAAATCATGATCGATCAGAGAAAAAGGCCTGGTGCATGGAGAGCTTTTCTCCAAGTCCTGGGCAGCCTTGCTGTGGAATACTTACCCTGGGATGGGGCTGTGTAGAGGGGGATACACCAGGCTTCCTTGGGAACATGTAGCTGACATCTTAAAACCACTTTTAAGAAAGTCAGGGTCCCGATAGACAACTCTGGCGCGGGTGGGTATGAAGGAGGGGTGAGCAGCCCTGCAGCCACCCGGCTTCCCCCAGTCTCCTTGTCATGAGCCGCAGTCAATGCACAGTTGGTCCCTGGGGCAGAAAAGCAATTGTAGGTCCTGGTCCTGGTGGTGCCCATGCTGAATCTGTGACCCGACCAGGACCCTCCCTGGGCTTCTGAGTCTCACACAAAAAAAGGGAAGTCAAATCAGATGCCTTGCACATCCTATGCACCTGCATAAATTAATTTTCATTTGAGCTGCTATTCAGTGCGACGGAGAGGAACTTCTGGGAACTAAACTAGAATCTGATTTCACGGTTATTTTCTTTTACATGTGGATAAAGGAAGTTCTGGTTGCCTTAGTGACTTTTATGACAGTTCCCATTCTTGGGATGGTCCTCATTCTGCACCTTGCTGCTCTGTTCTATGTAACATCCAGGCTGGGAGGGGAGGGGGCTGGCCCTCCTCCTCTGTCGCAGGCTCTGCAGTGGGTGACTTGGTTCCGTCCTTACCTCATCAGCTGGGCATGTGATCTTGGTGCTCTGAGCCTTGTTCTCTGTGCTAAGAACATGGGGTTCACTGGAAAAACTGACATTGAAATGGGCTTTCCTTTCTTTTTTAGAAACAAGAAGATTTTCCCACTCCATATCTGAAGATCTGTCCTTTCCTTTTTCTATTTCTTGTAGTCATTTGCATCTCTGCAGCTAAGTGCATCCCTTGGGCTTTCTAGGGTTCCCACAAAGTGTCTGCACAGAGGAAGCCGGTGGGGGAGAAGCGGGTGCCTCCCTCTGCTGTCCTCATTCTCCAGCAGCCCTTGCCTCCCAGATAAAGAGGCCACTCTGAACATGGGGAGCCTGGCCGTGGCAACCCCAGGGGTGACCCCAAATCCACTGTGGGCCCAGCCAAGGCCCAAGAGCAAAGGCCCTGCTGGCCCTCGGCTCGGTGAGATCCTGGCAGAGGTGGCGGCTGTGTCTCTACCTGCTTCTCCAAATTCCTTGAAACAGGGGGACCCGGATGTGCAAAGCTGAAGACCTAAGATGATGGACCACAGGTCCCAGGGACCCCCTAGTGGGGATGATGAGTGTTGACCGGCCCAGTGCCTTGATGACCCCCTTCTGCCTGGGAGGAGTCCCAGACAAGGAGCCCCTTAGCACCGAACAGAGACGGCCCAGTCCAGCAGGCAGCAGACTCTGCACATCTGGAAAAGGCCTCCCGTGGGTGGCCCTGCCAGGCCCCTCAGGGAAGTGAGCATCCTCACAGTGCCTTGGTGCCCACTCCCTCCATGCTGCCCCAGCACCAGCCAGGTCTGGATACCCCCTGCAGTCTGTCCCTTCGGGACAATTTGGAGACCCCTGCATCCCATCCAGGATCATGTCCCGCTGTCCCTCCTGACCTGACCCTGGGAGGCTGGAGCTCCCTGTGTACCCTCCCTGTGGTCAGCCTCAGGATCCTCTCCTCAGACAGCCCAGAGACCCCGAGCCAGCTGCACATGTCTACCCTACAAAGGCGCCTTCTTCCTGTCCCATACCTGGCTCTGCTCCATTTATGAACAACTTGTTTTTGAGATCAAATGTCTATTGTTTTCAGAAAATTTAGGGATTAATGTGCTACACAACTCTCTTTTTAAAATTAATAAACTTTATTTTTAGAGCAGTTTTAGGTTCACAGCAAAATTGAGCAGAAGGTACAGAGTTCCAGGGACCTTCTGCCCCTGGGCAGACACAGGCTCCCCTCTACAGATTTCCCCACTAGAGGGTGTGTTACTACCAAACCATCATCATCACCCAGAGTCCACAGCCTGCATTTGGGCTCACTCTTGCACTGTACAGTCTAGGGTTTGGATAAACGTGTCCACCATTGAAGTGTCCATATGTGTCCACCATGGAAGTCTCATGCAGAGTATTTTTGCTGCCCTAAAAAATCCTTTATGCTCTGCCTGTTCATCCTTCCTTCCCACTCATGCCTGGAACCACTGATCTTTTTACCATCTCCATAGTTTTGCCCTTTTCAGAATGTCCTAGAGTTGGAATCACACAGTGTGTAGCTTATCAGATTGGTTTCTTTCACTTACTAATAAGTATTTAAGTTTCCTCCATGTCTTTTCATGGCTCATTTCTTTTTAGGGCTGAGTAATATTCCGCTGTCTGGATGTGCAGTTTATTTATCCATTCACCTACTGAAGGATATCTCAGTTGCTTCCAAGCAAATATGGAATTATTAGGCAAGGAATGGAATTATGAATGAAAGCTTTATACTATAAACATTATGAATAAAGCTTGTATAATGAACAATGTTTCTATGAGCATCATGAATAAAACTTCTATAAACATCCACATGCAGGTTTTGGTGTGGACACATGTTTTCAACACCTTTGGGTAAATACCAAGGAGTATGGATCCTGGATTACAGGTTAAGCGTATGTTTAGTTTTTCAGAAACCACTAAACTGTCTTCCATAGTGGCTTTATCACTTTGTACGCCCACCAGCAATGGATGAAAGTTCCTGTTGCTCCACATCCTGGCCAGCATTTGATGTTTGCAGTGTTAAGGATTTCGGCTATTCTAATAGGTGTGTAGCAGTATGACCTTGTTTTAAGTTGCATTTCCCTGAGGACATATGATGTGGAGTAGCTCTTCAATGTTTACTGCCATCTGTATGTATTCTGTAGTGAAGTATCTGTTCAGATCTTTGCCAATTTTTAATTGGGTTGCTCATTTTCTTCTTGTTGCATTTTAAGAGTTATTTGTATATTTCAGATAACAGTCCTTATCAGGTATGCCTTTTGCAAATATTTTCTCCAGGTCGTGGCTTCTCATTCTCTTGACATTGTCATTTACACAGCAGAAGTTTTTAATAAAGCCCAACTGGTCAATTATTTATGAATCATGTCATTAGCATTATATCTAAAAAAACCATTGCTATACCCAAGGTCATTTAGGTTTTCTTCTATGTTATCTTGTAGGAGTTTCATAGTTTTGCATTTTACATTTAGGTCTGTGATCCATTTTGAGTTAATTCCATTTTGAGATGATTTTTGTGAAGTGTGGAATGTCTGTGTCTAGATTTATTATTTTATCTGTAGCTATTTTTTGAAAAGGCTATCCTTCCTCCATTGAATTGAATTGTCAAGGATCAACTGACTAAATATGTGTGGGTCTATTTCTGGGCTCTCTTTTCTGTTCCTTTGACCTATTTGTCTATTCTTTTGCCGTTACCACACTGTCTTGACTACTAGAGCTTTATAGTAAGGCCTGACCTCAGGTAGCACCAGTCCTAGAACTTTGCTGTTCTCCTTCAGCACTGACATGTCTATTCTGAGTCTTTTGTCTTGCCATACAAACTTTAAAAATCAGTTTGTCTGGATTTGCAAAATAACTCACTGGGATTTTGATTGAGATTACATTGAATCTACAGATCAACTTGGGAAGAATGACATCATAACCATACTCATGGAGATGGAATATCTCTCCAATTATTTAATCTTTGATGTCTTTCATCACAGTTTTGTAGTTTTCCTCATATGTATCTTGTAGATATTATTATACTTATACCTAAGTATTTCATTTGTGGGGGTGCTAATGTAAATGGTGATGTGTTTTTAATTTTGAATTCCGCTGTTCATTGTTGGTATATAGGAAAGTGATTGCCTTTTTATATTAACCCTATATGTTGCAATCTTGCTATGATTTATGCCAGGAGGATTTTTAGTCAATTTTTTTTTGGATTTTATACATAGATAGTCATGTCATCTGTGAACAAAGACATGATCATAGATGACATAATTTGTTTTACTTTTTCCTTCTCAATCAGCATACCTCTTATTTTCTTTTCTTGTCTTATTGCACTGGCTAGGACTTCCAGTATGATGCTGAAAAACAGTGGTGAGAAGTGGCATCACTGCATTCTTCCTGGTTTCAGTAGGAAAGCTTCTGGTTTCTCACTATTAAGTGCAATGTTAGCTGTAGGTTTTTGTAGATAATATTTGTTAAGCTAAAGAAGTTACCCTCTATTCCTAGTTTGCTGAGAGTTTTTATCATAAATAAATGAAATGAATCATGAAGTCCATTTTGTAATAACACTATATCACTTTGCAGGTAGTGCAAGTATCCTATATAACAAAATAACCCTAAATTTTCTTTTCCATCCCTTGTTATCGTTGCTGTTATTCATTTCTTATACATAAGCATATATGTAAGCACTGTTAACTGAATGCATTGTTGCTATTATTTTGTTAAATCCAACAAAAACTCCAATATTTTCATCTATTAATATAATCATCTGGTTTTTCTTTCTTAGTCTGTTGAGTGATGGATTTTGTTAATTGAACTTTGAATGTTGAATCAGACTTGCATACCTGGGATAAAACCCACCTGGTTGTGGTGTATAATTTTTTTTACACTGTATTGGATTTGATTTGCTAATATTTTGTTGAGTATTTTTGCATCTATATTTATAAGAGATATTGGTCTTTGTTTTTTTTTTTCTTGTAATGTCTTTGTCTGGTTTTGGTATTAAGGTAATGCTGGTCTCATATAATGAGTTAGGAAGTGTTTGCTTTGCTTCCATCTTCTGGCAGATATTGTAGAGAATTGGCACAATTTTTCCTTAAATGTTTGGTAGAATTCACCAGTGACCCCATCTGGGCCTGGTGCTTTCTGTTTTGGGAAGTTATTAACTATTGATTCAATCTCTTTACTATAGACCTGATAGTCTATTTCTTCTTTTGTGAGTTTTGGCAAATTGTGTCTTTCAATGAATTGGTCTATTTCCTTTAGGTTATCAAATATGTAAGCATAGAGTGGTTCATAATGTTTCTTTATTATACTTTAAATAGCTATGGGATCTGTAGTGATGTTTCCTCTTTCCTTTCTGATATTAGTAAGTTGTGTCCTCTCTTTTTTCTTAATTATCCTGGCTAGAGTCTTATCAATTTTATTGATATTTTCAAAGAACCATCTTTGGATTTTCTTTTTTTATTTTCTGCTTTTAATGTTATTGTTTCTGCTCTAATTTTTATTTTCTTTCTTCTGATTACTTTGGATTTAACTGCTTTTCCTTTTCTAGTTTCCTAAGGTGGAAGCTTAGATGATTGATTTTAGATATTTCTTTTTTTTTTTGCGATAGAGTCTCATTCTGTCACCCAGGCTGGAGTGCAATGGCATGATCTCAGCTCATCGCAACTTCCTCCTCCTGGGTTCAAGTGATTCTCCTGCCTCAGCCTCCCAAGTAGCTGGAATTACAGGTGCGTGCCACCACATCCAGCTAATTTTTGTATTTTTAGTAGAGATAGGGTTTCATCATGTTGGCCAGGATGGTCTTGAACTCCTGACCTCAACTGATCCACCTGTCTCGGCCACCCAAATTGCTGGGATTATAGGCATAAGCCACCGCGCTCGGCTGATATTTCTTCTTTTCTAAAATATATTCAATGCTATAAATTTTCATCTAAGCATTGCTTTATTGCCATTATTTTGCTATTATATTGCCATTATTTTGAACACAGTGTTACCTGTTAGATCAACTAAGAATATGAAAAATAGAACTTTTTATTTAACTTTCACTCATTTCTTCTTCAGTGTCCTTTCTTTCTTTATAAAGATCCAAGTTTCTGACCTCCGTAATTTTTTTCCCTCTAAAGAATTTTTAATATTTCTTGCAAGTAGGTCTGTGGACAAGAAATTTCTCAGTTTTGTCTAAGAAAGTCATTATTTTTTCTTCACTTTTAAAGGATAGTTTCACAGGGTATAGAATTCTAGGTTGGTGAGCTTCTTTTTTATCAACACTTTAAATATTTTACTCTACTCTCTTCTTGCTTAGATGATTTCTGAGAATAAGTCATATGTGATTCTTATCACAGCTCCTCTATAGGGAAGGGTTTTTTCCATGTCATTTCTCTTAAGATTTTTTCTTTTACTTTGATTTTCTGAAGTTTGAATATGATATGAATAGGTGTCTCTTTTTTTTTTGGCATTTATACTGCTTGGTGCTCTCTGACCTTCCACAGATTCCTGAAGATCTTTGGTTTGGTGTCTGACATTTGTTTGAGAAAAATTCTTCATCATTATTGCTTTAAGTATTGCCTCTGTTTCTTGATCTCTTTCTTTTCCTCCTGGTATTTCCATTAGGCATATATTATACCTTTTGTAGTTGTCCCACAGTTCTTCTTAGATAGTGTGTTTTTTTCTTTGCTATTCAGTTTTGAAAGTTTCTATTATCATATCCTCATGCTGAAAGATTCTTTCCTCAGTTGTCTCCAGTCTACTAATGAGTCCATCACAGGAATTCTTTATTTCTGTTGCAGTGGTTTTGATCTCTAGCATGTTTTTGCCAGAATTTCTACCTCTCTGCTTATGTTATTCATTTGCCCTCGAATGTTGTTTGCTGTCTACATTAAAGCCTTAGTATATTAATCACAGCTTTAAAAATTTCAGGAATCCCAATATTCCTGCCATATCTGACTGATTCTGATGCTGGTTCAGTCTCTTCGAACAGTGTTTTTTGCCTGTTAGTCTTGTAATTTTTTGTTGAAAGGTGGACAAGTTGTACAGAGTAAAAGGGAACTGCTGTAAATAGGACTTTAGTGAAGTGGCCGTGCTGTACGGGCAGTGTCTATGGTCCTATGTCTCGGTCTCAGCCCCAGTGAGCCTGGGGCCACGAGCTACACCTCTCAGATTCTTCCTCCCTTAGGTGGAACAGGATGGCTAGAGTGGGCTGGAGTTGGGTGTTTCCAATCTCAGCTCTGATAAAACTGTAGCAGGTCTGGCTCTGGTTAAATAGTTTCTTCTGAAGCTTTGCTAAGAAGAGAATGCTCTAGTGTAACTCAGAACAGCCCCTTTACCTTTCCCCTGCCTAAAGCACAGGCGACATTTCTCTGATGTTCACTGTGGGCACTGCAGGGCTCCTGGAGGTAAAACTCACAAAGGTGTGCCCCCAATGCCTGGGTCCCCTGGAGTTGATAACTCTCAGACTTGTCCACACTGAGCTTCCGGCAGCTCAAGAGGTTTCTGCTCATGTGTTTCTGCTCAGGTAAGTTGTGCTTCTCTGTATCCACCTGTCTCTCCAATTGTGAGGGCAGGGGCTTGCCGTGTGACCTTACTTGTCTGATGAGTCTAAGAAGAGTTGTTGACTTTTCAGTTTGTTCAGCATTTTACTTGTTTCATTAGGACTGAGGGGAGACCTGAGTGCCTTACATGCCAGACTCCATAACTCCTTTTTACAGCTTCACTGTGTCTATGCCAAGCTGGAATCTTTTTCTACATTGTCAATGCTAGATACAGCAAAATGATGACCAATGGGTTGGATACTTCAGCAGGTGTTCACTAAGCACCTATTAAGGCTGGTCCTACACACTGCAGTGAGGACACAGAGGTAAACAGCGTCACCAAGGGGCCTGCATCAGGGTGTTAACGACCTTGAGGTTGTTCACAGGACAAAGGACAAGTTGGGAGATGAGACAGAGGACCCAGTGCCACCAACTGGGGCACTCTCCGTCTTTAGCCCCAGCCAGAAGACAGTTCCCGGGTGCCCAGGAGTTCTCCAAATGTCCCTGGCAAACCAGTGGAGTGTGACAGAAACAAGATTAAAATAAAATGGTTCAGGCTGCTGGCCCTGGCCTCCTGCCTGGAACTGGAGCTCTGCTGAAGGGATCTGTGGGGGCCGAGGGTGCTGCCTTCACAGAAGCTGATGGTCAGGATTTCCCTACAGTGCTGAGGGCTAAGTGGTGTCCCCCACACACACTGTTGGAGCAGTAGGCCCCAGCTCCTCAGAACACAACCTTATTTGGAGACAGAGCTCATACAGTAGTAGCGTGGCCCCAATCCAATATGACAGCGTCCTCATAAAAAGGGGATATTTGGACACAGATGCACACACAGAGACCCCATGTGGTGGAGAGTGATGTTGCCGGGAGCCAAGGAACAATGGATGGCCAGCAGCCTCCAGTCACTAAGAGAGAGGCTGGAGCCGGGCCTCCCTCGGCCTCCAGAATGAACCAACCATGCTGACACCTTGATCTTGGCCTCCAGCCTCCAGAACCATGCAAAAACAAACTTCCATTGCATAAGTCCCCATCCCCAGGAAACAAATGCAGTTAGAGTTGTGAAAAGCAGAAACTACTGAATATACGAGGCTTTTTCTGATCCACTCTCCCTCATAGTCAGATGTGGAGTTTGAGAGTTCATTATTGAAATTCTAGTAAACAAGCTGACTCCACGTTGATTCTGGAAGCCGCTGACAGTGGAGGCAGGATTCTCTGTAAACTCCCAGTGTGGTTTTGTGGCCTGAGCCTTGGGCCCGGCTCTGCCAGCTGATGACCCGCTGTCCTCCGTGCTCCATGTGGCGTCTTGCTGACCGTCTGTTGTTGGTAGAGCCTGAGGAGGTCAAAGTCCCAGGAATGGTTCGTCAGCATTTGCTAACCCTAGAAATGCAATCCCCAAGTCACTGACCCCTGGCATTAATTCTGGGTGCTGGGGGGTGGCCGTGGGCAGCTGGGCCAGTGTCACTGCCTACAAATGGTCCTGGGGCCCTGGGAATGGGTGCGTGACAGGTGGGAAAATGCATTTCCTCCAAAAGGCAGAGCCCGCATAAGTAGGGGCCGCTCCCAGCGTTCATCTGCCGACCTCGCAGCTAACCCACTGTCCTTGGCACCGGCTCAGGAAGCAGCTTAGCTCAGGACGATGGCCATGAGAGCCACTTTTCGGCTCTTCTCTTCCTTTCCCTCCTGAGGAAAGCCTCACCTGGGAAGCAACAGCTGGAGGGAGTGAATGGTTTTGTTACGCTTGGAGAAAGAACAGGTTTCGTCACGGCCTTCCCACCCTGACCAGCAGCACCTTGGGATGTGGGGGGCACTGACATGAAGAACCCCCCAGGCAGGTCTCCCTTTCCCAAGGAAGAAGCCCCTGCTGGCCCAGGTGGCTGAGAGAGCTGCAGACAGCACCCAAACCACTCACTGGGGTGCCATCCACACTCTGCACTCTGCACCCCACACCCGGTAGAGCAACCCCATGTGCCAGCAAGTGACCTCAGAGCAGCCTGCCCAGGCCCGGGGCTCGTGGCTTGCCTGTTTCCCGGGTGGGGGAGGGCGGAAAGGCGAGTGTGAGGGAGCGGCTGGCTGAGAGATTAGGATCTCAGCCCCTCTACAAGATGCATGAGCCTCGCGGCTCCTGTGCGGGCCCCATTCCTCTTCTGATCCATTAGCGGGGTCTCCATCACGGCTGTATCTCCCTTGGAGGTCGGGTAGCATCCATCCTGGCTGGCCGCACCCGCATTACCGTGTCGCATGATCCATCCGGTGCCTCTGCAGACAGTGGGCACTAGGACAGACGGGCTGGAGCTGGCATATCGTACGGATAAACTGTTTATCACTCCATTGACGCCACTCCAACTCCCCGCAGCTGACCCCACGCTCACTAATGTCTAGATCGTGGGCAGGAGAACGGCCGTCCCTGGGGGTCATGGTGCGCATCTCCTCGTTCTTTGGTGCTGAGGAAGGAGGTGGCAGAGGCCTTGGAGTAACAGAGCCAGGGTTGTGGGAGAGGAAGGTGGCTGAATGTGGTGAGGGCCCTGCCAGGTGCTTTGGGAGTCCTGTGGGACTGCAGAATGAGCACGTTCGCTCCATCGTTTGATGACAAAGGCACCCGGTGTCCTTGAGCCGAGCACGCACCGTCCACTTGGTAGGGGCATTAGCCTGTCGGAAAGCTGCCCGGTGCAGGGGGGGCTTTCAGCCTGCAGGACACCGAGAGCTGTCTGTAAACCTCTCCATGGTTGTGTGGACCTCAGGCCGAGGCAGCCTGCAGTGAAGGAAGATGTTTTGGAGAAGCTGTTGGGGGCTGAATCCCTAAACGCAGGGGACACTTCACGCCCGTGGAATTTGGAAAACCGAGGCAGGGACAGGGAAGGGTGTGGGACTCAGGAACAGGAGCAGCTGGTGCTCCTTTAACTCGCTTGGTGGCAGTTCTTGCTTCTCTGTAGAAGTCCGTGGCAGTTCAGGGTGTTTCCATCTGAGATCCTACACTCAGCCGGGGGCCCACGGTGCAGCCGGGCCCCGGGCCCCGGGCCTTCTGGGCAGCAAGGGCCCTGGCAGGACCCTGAGGGCTGGGCCGAGGAGGGCGGCTTGCTCCGGGGCACCCGTCAGGGGCCCCACACGGCGGCTTTTAGGCCTGGAGTGGCAAAGACGCTGCTGCCGCCTGGGCTCGGCTCCCATGACTGTGAAGGACCCTCGTCACTCCCCGTTGCCTGCCTGAGCTGCCTGGGGACCCTCCTGCTGCGTCAGCACAGAGCCTGGAACCGCGGCCAAGGCAGGAAGCTCCCGTGTGAAGGCACCAAACACGGCAAATGCCCTCACAACGCCGGGCCCCTTTCCCTGTGGACGTGAAGTGGGAACGGTACGAGGACGTGACGTGAGAACGTGACGTGGAAACGTGACGTGAGAACGTGACGTGGTAACGTGGCGTGGACGTGACGTGACGTGATATGACGTGAGGACAGCGTGGCAGGAGCGGCGCTTCAGATCCAGCAGGGAGTGAGACGAAAGAAGGGTAGAAGAGGGGCCCCCGGAGCCCCGCGCGTCAAGGTTTGTGTGCCGGCCAGGCTGCGGCGGTTCTGGGCGATAGGAAACAGAGTCAGGACACAGACCAGGGAGGGCCGGGGCGGAGCCGGGGCGGAGCCAGGGCACCTGCGGGCGAGGACGGCTGGGTGCTGGGTCCCCGGCGTCAGGGCGCAGTGCCGCCTGGTGGGCGTCACCCTTTCCCAGGGCTGCTGGGACACATGGCCGCAGCTGCTTGGCTCACCACAGCGGAAGTCGGTCTCTCTCATCCTGGAGTCCGCGCGGCTGAGGGCGAGGTGTCCTTCCGGGGGCCCTGAGGGGCTCTGTCCCCGGCCTCTCCCCTCGGCGCCCCTGCCCGGCCAAGCATTGCGCCAACCCCACCCCCACCTCACGTGGCGTCCTCCTTCACGGCTCGGGGACTTCTCTCTGTCACTTGCGGAAACACGCGTCCTTGGATTTAGGGCTCTCCTTGTTCCCGGAGGCTCTCATTTCAAAGTCCTGACCTTAAGGACAGCTGTAGGACCCAATTTCCAAGCAAGGTGGCATTCCCAGGCAGGAGGGGTTAGGACCTGGGTGTGTCTTTTGGGGGGACTCCATTCCGCCCCCGACAGGGCCTCAGGGTGGCCATTGCTTCTAAAGTTGGATGTGGGGCTTGTAGATTTGCCACGGCCATCCTGGTATTTTTGAGTATTTGAAATGACAGATTTACCACCTAGGAAAGTGAAGCAGGTGCGAGCGAGTACCGAGGCTGTTCATGCAGGTCCCCACCCCTGGCTGCAGCCCCCACCCTGACCCAGCCTCGCCTGTCAGTCCTTCCCATCCACCTGTTCTGGGGCCACTGGCACCTTGTCCTCTTCCTCCCTGACCATGCCAAGGGGTCATCGCCTCTGGTTGTCAGCCTCGTTCCCATGGATGTATGTTCTTCCCACCACTGGTCAGCCCCTCCTGGTGTCCACCGGAATCTCAGCTGAAGTGACTGATCCGGAGGGACTCCCTGCCACCCCGCTACAACCTTGCCCTTGCCTTGTGTGTGAAGAAATAGAAGCGCTAAGGGCTGGCAGCTGTGAACCCCTGTGGGGAGTGGGGACTTGAGGGCCTGGGCCTGGGGCGCCTGGAGGAGCCCAGTCACCACCTGCAGCCACCCAGGGCCCCCAGGCACCAAGGGGCCCCAAGACCCCAGGCACTGTGTGTCCATCTCAAGAGTGACTCAGGCTCACAGGGGCCCCCACTGCTGCCCTCTTGCATCCCCACAGACACGTCCGGAGTTCTCTCAACCTCTGCTTGCTCAAGTTCAGACTCCAGTTTGAGGACATCCAGCCACACATAACTTGGATGAGCAGCCCTCATTTTGTGTTCAATAAAAGATAACACAAGAGATCATTAGAGCAACTATGTCAGAGTAAATGTATTTCCTTGTTCAAGAGTGAAGTTCCTTCAGGAACATCTGCAATTTGCTTTGTCTTGCTGAAAACAATATTTTCCCAAAAGACCCCAGCATGAGGGCCTTTACAAAACGTAATTCATATTGCATAAGTTCCGAAGCGTTCAGCGCGAATAACAAATGGAGGGTTAGTGAAGTATTTATGCTCTGCTGTGAGCGTGGCATCTATAAGTCATGGGGGTCCCAGGCACCCGGCCCAGCACTCACTCAGGATGTGCTCGGCCCCCACGGCTGCAGCCGAAAAGAGCCCTGCTTCTTCCATGTGGGGGAATGTGGTACTTTGGGCACAGACGCAGCCAGACTTGGCTTTCTTGTTACCTACGGAGAAAAGGGAGGGCTGATAAGAGGAGTGAAAGACATCCTACCTAGCAGGAGGATGTGTCTGAGATATAAACAGCGGATGAAGGGCAGGGGTCTAGAATGAGCAGGAAAGAGCCAGCCTGACTGAAAGGTGCCCAAAGGCTGGCAGGGCCGTTCCCGACTGAAGGAGTGCCAACCAGAAACTCAGCACCCAGGGAGGTGGTGTCCTGTGAGCTGTTGGGGACATGCAATTTATGTTACAGAAATGCACTGTCACACCCACAGTGGGTTCAAGACTACAGTGTTGATGTGCAAATATTGCCAGAATGAGGGACGCTGAGAACTCCTTGACACTTCTGCGTGCGAATTGGCACAGCCACCTTGGAAACTGTGGGAACTGTCTGGGCCTCCAGCAAGTCCACACCTCGTCTGCTGTCGTCCTAGAGATCCCTGTGCACACGGACAGGGGGCATCCACGCCACCCGTCTGTAGTGGACCCCGAGGAAACCACTAGGCTGCCGTCAAAAGTGCATGGACAAGTAAAGCCTGGCATTGCCAGGGAATGAAAAACCGCACAGTGAATGACCTCGGCCCAGCAGTCCCACACTTAAAAATCGATTGTGAAGGCATGCCGAGAAAGGCACCAGACGATTTGTGTCCAGACCTGTTCGCTGGACGGAGTGAAAAGGTGTGCAACACATAAAGGGCCAGTGGAGTGCACTGATGAGAGCCCTGGCCTCTGTGGTTTAGGAGAGAAAAAAGCTGAGCACAGAAGGGTTGGTGTACGATGTCCCCTCTTTTATGTGGAAATGGGGCAAACCATGTATTTTCAGCTGTGCTGCACCTGTATCCCCACCTCACACACGTTCATCCCACCCCGAGAGGGTCGATGCCCCACTTCCCGTGTAAGCAGACCTGTGACTGGGGTGGATGTGGCCTTAACAAAGCTGGGTCACCAAAGGCAGTGATCAGTGGCCAGAGATTGGTCCATCTGGGACGTCCACCTTGGAACCCAGCCGCTGTGCCGCTGAGAAGCCAGGTGGCCATGGGGAGACCATGCGGGGCCCCCGGCCACAGCCCACATGGGGTCCCCCCGACAGCCACACCACACACCGAGCACCTGTAGGATGTGTGATGGGCCTTCCTAGGACTGAGGACCCAGCCTCCCACTGACTGAGGGGCCGAGCCCATGTCTGTCCAAACTGGATGAAAGAGCAAGGCTCATTACCTTGTTATTTGAAGCACGGTGCTCTGAGGCGGTGGAGGACCGGAACCATGACCACAGTGCTGTGGACACACATATGTACATACACGGTAAAAAGAAACGCTGGGAGGCTAAACCCAAAATCAACAAATCTACCAGGCACCGTGGCTCATGCCTGGAATCCCAGCACTTTGGGAGGCCAAGGTGGGCAGATAGCTTGAGCCTAGGAGTTCAAGACCAGCCTGGGCAACACAGAGAAACCCAGTCTCTACAAAAAGAAGAAAAAAAAAATAGCCAGGCCTGGTGACTCGGACCCGTGTTCCCAGCTGCTCAGGAGGCTAAGGTGCGAGGATCACTTGAGCCCAGCAGGTTGAGGCTGCAGTGAGGTGAGATTGCACCACTGTACTCCAGCCTGGGGGACAGAGCAAGCCCCTGTTTCAAAAAAAAAAAATTAACAAATCTACCTTGAAGTGGAGGTGTCAGGGAGGGGTCAGCAGGGTCAGGGTTGGGAGAGAACCTTCTCGTGGCATATCCTGTTAACACAGTTCAGTTTGGAATCATTATGTTTTGTACAAACAAGAATAAAACTAAAGCCAAAAGAAGAAAATGCCATCCTGAAAATTGAAAACAAGCCAAGACAAAAGAACCTAATGATGTATCAAGTTGGTGACAAATCCCGAGAGAAAAGCATTGCTTCAAGTGACTTTGGAGCACAGCGTTTTGACTTCATTCCTCCACAGAAAATGTCATTGGGACAAAAGAAGACCTGAAGAAATTGGAGGCATCACACGGTTATCGTCACACGGACATTGTCACACAGTCATCACCACACAGCCATCGCCACACAGCCACTGCCACATGGCCATCACCACACAGCCATCGCCACACGGCCACCGCCACATGGCCATCACCACATGGTCACCTGCAGTCAGCTGACATTGTATTGATGGGGAGTGCACGCCCAGGTAATCAAACATAAAGGAAGGTGGCCACTCAGCCGCTGGGAACTGCAGATGAGGGGACTGAGCTGTATGTAGGGAGACACCGTGGCTTCTGGGGGCTGGGGCTTGTGCAGCCTCTTCCAGTTCACCTCATTGCCTCCTGCAGGGAGCAGGTTGGATTTCTCGGGCTCAGGATGGCAAGTGTGGCTACTAAAGTGGGGTCTGTGGCCTTGCTGAGCACAGGCCAGCGGGGCGTTCCCCGAGCATTCCGCAGCAGCTGCTTCTTCAAAATTAAAAGCATCTGAGGCAATCAGATACCATGCTTGACACATTCTCCATGATTCCAGCCTCTTACCTATTACAAGTAAACAAATCCTGCCAGGATTTTGGGTGACCACAGTTAGCAATCTGCCTTCCTGCCTACCGACCCCTGAATTGTTACCCTGGCTCTCCCTGTTGCCCGGCCACCTGGTGACAGCTGCCAGATATGGGCACCTCCCATGGCCTCGGGACACCCAATGTTCATGGGCACTGCCTTCCTGCATTCTCATGAGCCCTGTGGGATCAGTTTCCACACTCACCCTACCACCTCCAGCCCTGACTGACCCCAGGCCGAGAGTGTGCACACCATTTCCCAGCCCCCCAGAGACTGCCCTGCATGGGAGCTCACACACCCATTGCACAGGTGGCCTGGCCAGGAGCCTTCCCCGGATTTGCTGAGGAAGGTGCACCTTTGTCCTCTCCCTCCATGGGGACCTCCACCCCCTCGTGCCTCTCCTTCCTCCATGGGGAACTCCGCCCTCCCCTCCCTCCGCCACCCCACCTGGGCCCCTCGCCCTCCGCTTCCTCACACTCAGGCCTTGGGCTTTGCGTTGCTGTGCTGACAGCTCACTGCTGGCTGCCCTGCTGTCGTAGCAAGTCTGCTCTGCTCACCCTCCTGAGTCCTGAGTCTTCCCGCTTCTCACAGGTCCCTTGCCTCCTCCTGTCTGCTGCTGCTGGGTGTGCAGTCCTGTGAGGGCCACTGGCTTTGTTTGGCTCTCGATGCGTCACAGCACCTAGAACTGGCCCTGGCGAGGCCTTGAGGCAAAAGCACACGCATGCCTTCCAGGTGCTGAGAACAACCCCCGGGAGCTGCGACCAGTGGGGACCCCCGTCCCTCAGGCAGCTGAAACCTCCCTACAGCCTGTGCAGCTGAGACCTTTCCCCTCTTAGCTGAGATACCCCCTTGGGCAGCTGGGACCCCCTTTAAAGCGACCGGGATCCTGGTCCCGTGGGCAGCCGGGACCCCAGCCCAGGGCAGTGGGGCCCCTACCCCAGGCTGTGGGATCCCTCTCCCCAGTCCTGGTGAGGCAGGCCTGGCTGATTCTCAGCGCTTTTCCGACATTATCCCCCAGAACTGACACCCTGACCCAGCCCAGCAGGCACAGGACTGGTCCAACCCTCCCTGCCCCTGCAGTGTGCCGACACCCTCCTAGGACCTCTCCCCATGGGCAAAGAAAAGAAGAAAAATAGAGGGACCTGGAGAATGTGGGATATTTTGGGTAGAAAGTGAACACCTCCTCCTTCCAGGAAACTCTTTTCTCCTCTCCCCAGGGACTTGGTTTCCACTGCAGACGCTGGGGGGGGCAGCCGTGCACGGCTCAGTGTCCTGCCAGGTACGACTTGTCCCTGTTTGCTCCGATGACATTTTGAAGCCACTCTTTCTCACCACAGAGATGACAGAGCAGGGTGTGGAGTGCGTCTTAGCGCAGAGGAGTGCCACTTTGCTGTGATCGTGGCTCAGAGGAGCTTCTTCTCCAGCGATGCCGCCTTCATGACGCTGACCACGCCATCCCAGCCTTTGCCACCCGCTTCTGCCAGCCTGGCTCTTCCCACACACATTTCTACCACGTAACAAAGAACTGGACCCTCCAGTGCCATGGGAAACCAGGCTCTCAAGTGAGTTCTTTGGGAAAACGAGAGCTGGGAGAGGAGAGGGTGAGATGGGAAAACACACAGCAAGTTAGTCTCCTCACAAGGAAACAAACAAACTCCATGAAAACATGACTTTGCAGGACAAGACGCAGGACCCCGCAACCTTGAGTGATAACATAAAAGGACCCCAGTTGAAATGCTGGCCAGAGCAAACTGTTCTTTCTACTCTGAGCTCCCTAGACCTCCATCCACCCAGATAGGTTTAGCTGCCCCGTGGCGACCTGCCCCGTGGACCTTTCCCTCCAAGCCCAGATGGTGGCCAGGACAGCCAGGCAGTGGGAGGTGCCCCACCAGCCCCTAGAAGATGAGAGACCCCAATGGGGAGGAGAGACCCACCCCCCTTGGGGCACGGGGAGTGCTGCAGCCAGGGAAGATTTCCTAGGACGAGAGCTTTTCCACCGGCTCCCTCTGGGCCTGGGGAGCCCCCATCCTCGGTCCTGAAATGAGGTGGTCACCCCTGACCAGGGGGCTTTGGCTCCTGGTATTTTCTGGTCTGTCATGAAGATCCTTTTCCTTTAAGTGCCGGCCGGAGCCTGAGCGCTCCGAGGGAGCCCCGTCTGGCCACCTTGCCTTCAGCAAACCGAGTGGTTTTATCTGGATACACACGTGTGCATCTTGTATCCAAGTATGTAGAATTGTAAAAATGAAAGAATGATCGTTAAAACTTTTAGAATGTTTTACTTTTGAGGGTCGAAAGGGGAAAGGGTGGAGGGGATGAGGCAGAAGCTCAGGTTCTCTGAGCAGCCCCAGCTTTGTTTAGAGGCAACTTTGACCCCCTCATCAGTATTTTACGTAAGTATGAAAGAATCAATCCCTAAAAGTGGAAAGCAAAAACAAGCAACAGCCTAACTATGCATCAAGTGATGGCAAAACCACGCTGATGACTCTTGTTTCAAAGACAATAAAACACAGAGATGTGGCTGGAACTCCCAGATGGGACAAAAGCCGGGAAAATAGAAAACAAAGGGCCCTCGACATCCTGCTGTGTCCGGGGTCCATGCTATCATGGGCAGCATTGGTGCTGGTGCCCTGGGCCCTGGGTGCAAGTGTGGGGGAAAGTAACCGGGTCCTCAGGGCAGTCTGCTTGGGAATAGATGTTTTCAGCTCAGGAGAACAAAGACTCAAAGTAGGAGGCGAGGAGTTACCTAGAACCCTTTTCAGACGGAGTCTCACTGTCACCCAGGCTGGAGTGCAGTGGTGTGATCTTGGCTCACTGCAACCTCTGCCTCCTGGGTTCAAGCTATTCTCTTACCTCAGCCTCCCAAGTAGCTGGGATTACAGGTGCACACCACTACACTTGGCTAATTTTTGTATTTTTAGTAGAGACGAGGTTTCACCATAGTGGCCAGGCTGGTCTTGAACCGCTGACCTCAGGTGATCCACCCGCTTTGGCCTCCCAAAGTGCTGGGACTACAAGCGTGAACCACTGCACCCGGCCATGTTTCTTAATAAAACATAATGTACGAGGACAGTGTCTTTATTCTGAAAAGCACCAGTTTATACAAAGTACAGGAGACAGAGGAACCTGACCCAACAGTGATTCATCATCCAACCCCTCGGCAGGGAGACACGGGGAGGACCTGAGCTGGACTTCGGCAGGGAAAGGCTGGGGGTGCCTGAGCTGGAGAGCATGGCCACTTCGAGGGCCGCTTGTGTTTTTCTTTTTCTTTTTCTTTTTTTTTTTTTTTAGACGGAGTCTCACTTTGTCACTCAGGCTGTAGTGCAATGGTGCGATCTCAGTTCATTACAACCTCTGCCTCCTGGGTTCAAGCGATTCTCCTGTCTTAGTCTCCTGAGTAGCTGGGATTATAGGTGCCCACCACCACACCCAGCTAATTTTTGTATTTTTAGTCAAGACGAGGTTTTGCCATGTTGGTCAGGCTGGTCTCGAACTCCTGACCTCAGGAGATCCGCTGCCTCAGACTCCCAAAGTGCTAGAATGACAGGCATGAGCCGCCGCGCCTGGCCTGGGTGTTTGGTTTTATTCAACGCCCACACAGGGTCTGGCACCTTTGACCTTGGCTAAGCCTGCCAGCCTGGCTGTTTCCTTAGCTGGCCTGTGCTGTGGACTCATCTCTCCAGGGACCAGCTCTCCCTCGCCCTGCTCTGATCAAGGGTTTGGCTCCAACTTAAACCACTATTGCCCCTGCTGAGGATGGAGCGTTCGTGCCCCATGAAATTTGTATGGGGAATCTATCCTCCATTGCAATATGTTAGGAAGTGGGGCCTTTGGGAGGGGACGAGGCCACGAGGGTGCAGCTCTCATGATGAGATTAGAGCTCCTATGAGAAGAAACACCAGAGCCTCCTCTCTCTCTGCTGTGTGAGGACACAGGGAGGAGGGGCCGTCCGTGAACCAGGAGGGAGCCCTCCCTGGACCCCACTGCTGCCAGCATCCTGACCTCAGACCTTCAGCCTCCAGACCTGTGAGGAACCCACGTCTGTTCTTGGAGCCCCCCAGCCTATGGCATTTTGTTATTCCAGCCTGAGTTGGCTAAGATACCCCAGAAAGGGAGGACTTTGTCCCCTCTTCCCAAAAATAGTCCACACTCTACTTTTGGCTTTGAGACTAACGTTCTAATCTAGCAATCTAAAGCCTTATGATTTTTTTTTCACTCTATTTGATTTTTGCTTTGTTTTGCTTTCTGATGTTTTAATTACCAAAGTAGTGTATGCTCATTGTAGCAAGTCAAAGAATGTGATGAAAAAGTTAGCGGTCTCCCTCCCTGCCATCAAACACACCTGTGAGGTGCAACGTGAGAAACTTGGTTTATCATTAATCTGTCTCTGTGCCTTTCTCTGTGTGCGTGCAAACACACACACACCTCACATTACACATACGAGTGGGCTTCTTTTCTGTCTCATTATTTTTAAGCAAAACCAGGACCCATCCCACACCGGACTCTTAGGACACGGCCTTCTCTGCTACTTCACATCTCCAGCTGCTGCTGAGCCAGCTGTTTTGGTGGACAGCTGCCTTGGGAAAGTGCCTGTTTGCACATCGACAGTATGGGGACCAGGGACCCTGGGGTCGGCCATGGCTTCACATAAAGGAAAGCCTGTTCCTCCTGAGGCTAGCTGAGGACAGGCGCCGTGTTCCACTCAATGTCTGCTAAAGGCAGGCAGCCGGCAGGGCTGCAAGGTTTTGTCCTCATAAAAAGCCTTCAATAAACACCCCTAAACCCCTATGGTTATGCACAAATGCTAAAATGTCTGCATGATACTTTTCCCCTGGCCCCCAGTCCCCGCCCTCCTGAGCAATTGCTGGATAAATCACATTCACTTTTAATTTAGTGGACATGGCCAGGTAAGATTCTCAAAAGATCATTTCAGTATGCACTTCTGCCAGAAACGTGAACTAATTCCCCGCACCCTCAGCAGCTCCAGAGGTGCGGGGTTTTGATGTTTGCTGTTCCAAAGCGGAGAAGCAGGCTCTGCCGTTGCCAGAGTTCGCATTTCCCTAACCCTGCACTGTGCCTCATTTTAAATTATTAGTTGTTCGTAGATCGTCTTTGGCACATGGCTAGTTCCTGTTCTTTGCTATTTTTCCCATTGCATTGCCTGACTTTTTCTCAACATAAAGTAAGAGAATTTGGTCTATGAAGGATACTAACCCTTTATCATACGAACTGCAAACATTTTTCTCAGTCTGTCACTTGTTATATTGCTATAATTTGTACTTGCCATGTAAAAATACCTAATTTGACATTGTAAAATATATTTAACTTTTCTTTAAGGTTTTGAGTTTTCTGTTCTGGTTAAGGGAAGATCTCCCAACTTCCAGGTTACAAAAATAGTATTTCAAAACTTCTAATATTTTGTTGTTCTATTTGTAGCATACTTAAGCTTTCGTGCTGTTACATCTTTTTCCTTTCTAAAGTCGAGGCCTACGTTTGTTTCCGTTCAGCCGGAAGATGCCTCAGTGCTCAGCCAGCCCATCGCCTTCCTCTACAATGTTTAATTTGCATTTTGTGCCTTGGGTCTTAGATCCCAAGTCACTTCCTCAGAGCTTTGAACGCCCAATTTAATTAGCTCCTTTTCCTGCTTGATCCAAATCAAACTGGAAGACCGAGTAAGTGCGTACGGTTCCTTTCCACTCAACATTTCTCCAAATGTGAGAATATGTAAGTTAAAAATAATAAGTCCTGGCCGGGCGCAGTGGCTCATTCCTGTAATCCCAGCACTTTGGGAGGCCAAGGCAGGCAGATTGCCTGAGCTCAGGAGATCGCGACCATCCTGGGCAACATGGTGAAACCCTGTCTCTATTAAAATACAAAAAAATTAGCCTTGTGTGGTGTTGTGTGCCTGTAATCCCAGCTACTCAGGAGGCTGAGGCAGGAGAATTGCTTGAACCCCGGAGGCAGAGGTTGCAGTGAGCCGAGATGACGCCATTTTACTCCAGCCTGGGCAACAGAATGAGACTCCATCTCAAAAAAAAAAAAAAAAGTAATAATAATAATAATAATAATAATAAATCCTTAGGAACATTGGAAATCAGTGTCCAGGAGTTGTGACACATTCCTGAGAAATGAAGACAGAATCAGACTGAGCTGAAGAGAGAAGATTGCAGCCCAAAATACAGGAGAAAAAGCCCGTGGGAAGGTTGAAGCCAATCAGGAGACTGGAGGCACGCTGGAAGAAGGGAGCCATTTGAAGCCCAGTTCCCATCGCGAGCGATGAGACGGGGTGTTTCCACCAGGCAGAAGTGGGGAAATGCTGTCCAGAGCTTACCACCTGTCTCTAGAAGACCACGGGTTGAGCAGAGGGGCTCAGGGAGAGCCACGTGGAGTTCCTCAAACACTTACTAGAGACTCAGAGGCGATTAAATGTACGGATGGGTAGCAAAGCTGGCAGTCCCCAGGAGGGGAGGAAATGGAAGCTCCACTGTAAGGTTCAGCACTCACTGTGGCTGAGCCCAAAGCTACGGGACCCCTGCCTGGCCCCTGCCCAGCTGCCCCGGGTCCAGCCTCTGCCGGCTAACTGGCCCATGCCAGCAGCCTCCTCTGGTCTAGAATCACAAGAGGTTAGCAAAGTAGATCCACATAAATGCAGATGCCACAGCAGCCAGGGCGGCCGATCAACTTAGTCCTGCATTCCACAGCGTAAGCATCAGGGCCTCCAGGTACTGGGATCAGCCCTACCCCCGGGCACACATGAGAAGCAACGGGGTGAGCAAGCACAGCAGATGGCTCTGGGAAACAGAAGTGATATGGAGACCCAGAAACACTATTGCAAAAAAATTTTTTTTTTTTGAGATGGAGTCTCTTTCACCCAGGCTGGAGTGCAGTGGTGCGATCTTGGCTCACTGCAACCTCCTCCTCCTAGGTTCAAGCGATTCTCCTGCCTCAGCCTCCCGAGTAGCTGGGACTATGGGCACGTCCCACCACGCCCAGCTAAGTTTTTTTTTTTTTTTGTATTTTTAGTAGAGACAGGGTTTCACCATGTTGGCCAGGCTGGTCTCGATCTCCTGACCTCATGATCCACCCACCTCAGCCTCCCAAAGTGCTGGGATTACAGGTGTGAGCCACCATGCCCAGCCCATTATCACAAAATCTTAATTCGTATCAGAAGTGATATGCGAGAGTCTAATGCATTCATAAAATTAAACAGACGGGCCCCTCCAAAAACAAAGATTAAAAGACTATCAGAAATTAAAAATCTGAACATCTCCAGCAAAAAATGCAAGAACAAGTGAAGTCAGCAGCATGAACATGGCTGAAGCCCAGATTAATGAACTGGAAGTTATGATCAAAGAAATCTCTCAGAATGCAGAGAGGTAAGTAAACAGACACTGATGTTCACTGTGTCTGTTTTACCACAATAAAGAAAATTCAGAGGAGGTGACACTTAACACACAATCCGGAGTATCCAGCATTTCTCTAGGATTTCCAGGAAAGAAAACAGAAAATTCTAGGAAGAATAACGGAGAATTAATAAAAGATCTCAGAGCTGATACAATACAAAGCACTGGCTTTGACTCAACGGGTAAAGAGGTTAAACGACACCATCAGGCCGGTCCCAGACCAGTAAGCTCTGAGTCTCTATTCTACCTGAGACTGAGAACACCAAAGACAAGAGAAAGCATTGCCATCTTCCAGAGAGAACAGACAGCTTACCTAGAAAGGAAGAAAACCAAACATACATCAGACCCTCCTCATCATGATGCTGGTACCAGGAAGAACAGTGAGCATGTCCAGGGGCAATTTCAGTATCCATTAAAATTAAATCAGTCTCATCTTTTCCTGTTTTATTTCTAGGTAACTTCCTTAGAAATATACTTGCAAATGGACCAAAAAAAAAAAAAAAAAAAGAGACATATACAAGGATGTTCTTTGAAGCTTTGTTTATGTGAGAGAAAAACTAGCACACACATGGCCGTGAATAGGGAAAGTTACATCAGGTCTGCTGGGTTTGTACGATGGAGGGCCAGGCAGCCATTTAAAAGAACAAAGTAGAACTGCGCACGCTGCTGGGGCAGGATTGTCATGGCAGCCAGTGAGCTACAGAGAAGTCAGGTCCCATCTAAAATATATTTTAAAAAATATATTAATATTAATAAATATACTGAAATATATTTTTTATATATATATATATTTTTTGAGATAAGGTCTCGTTCTGTCACCCAGGCTGGAGTGCAGTGGTGTGATCTTGGCTCGCTGCAACCTCCACCTCCCTGGTTCAAGCAATTCTCCTGCCTCAGCCTCCCAAGTAGCTGGGATTCCAGGTCCCCTTAGATGCTTACTAAGGTCCCCTGTGGAGGTTTTGGGAAACGCCCTGCTGGTCTGAAATCTGTGCACACTGAATGCTCAGGATGCCAGGGAGCCTGGTGGATGGGATTGGGTGGGGCTTGAGGCAGCGGTTTGCTAACTCCCAGGGTTCCAAGGGTGGTCTCCCAATCAAGTCCCATCAGGCCCTGTGACAAAGGCCCTGTGACAAAGCCTCAATGGGCAGGAAGGGACGGGCCCCTCTACTGTGGTGCTGGGGAGTGACCACCTGCCTTTGTAGATGGAATCACCTTGAGAGGTGGCCACATTAATCATTCACTCATTATCTGAGGCTGTGTTTGAACAAGAGCAGAGCTGAGCAATGGAGACAGTGACTGTGTGGTCTGCGAGGTGGAAAGTACTTGCTCTCTGACTGTTTAGGAACAGGCCTGCTCTCCTGCCCAGGGCATGTGTGTCCTGTGGAAGCTACAGGTCACCTCCAACTCACACCTCGGGTGCCGAGAGTCTCAGGGAGGAGCCTCCAGGACCCCAGGAGTGGAAACTTTTGCAAAGAAAACTAACTATATTTTCTATAAAAAGGATTATACAATATCATTTAATTATTCCAAGCCCGTGGTAAAGCCGACATTCTCGACACATTCTCCTGGTGCTGTCAGCCCATTCCAATGAGAGGGTGTTTATTTTCACAAATGCAGTGTCTTACTGAGAACTGTTAAAAATTAATATTAAGTTTAAATATGAAAAGTGATTGTTGCACGTAACTAGTAAATTGCACATTATTTGAACTCTTTAAGGGTCTCCTTTCTTTCCAAACACATTTTCCATCCGAAATGTGAACACAGTGTTAAGTCTTTACAAAATGGTTTAAAAAATATTGTTTTAAAAAGTCCATTCTTGCATAGAGTTTGGCAGCAGAGCAAAATGAAATCCCATCCAAATGAAATGTTTTACCATGTTCAGTTCCATAATGAAAAGCTGGCAAAGTCAATGGGATGGGGAGGGGGTGGCAATCACATTTGGTTTAATTTATAACAAGAAATCCAATCCAATGCATTTTTAAATTCAGGAAATACTAAAATGTAGACTGTGAAGGCCAACTCCATGTGGACTGCGCAGCCCATAATAGTCGGCTGATTTAAAACCTGACCAATGTGAACTACCCAACTAACGAGACTTGAAAAACCAGTATAATTAATTAATACAAGTAAATGTAATAGAAATGTACTGAAATAAAAAGGGAGCATTAAAAGTAAGTATTCTCAACAAGCTGCAAACGCGCTCCTCAGCAGGGCACACCCCGCTGGAGGCCCTTGAGTCCTTAGAGAGAAGGGCTGTGGTCTCCCGACAGGGACCCTGGCAGCCTCATGGGGGAGGATTTTGTTCATCAGTCCCCTTGCTCTCCGATTGTTTGCAAGCGAGGACTAAAGGAGAAATCCTCATGACTTCTGTGGTCTAGGTTAGAGTCACACACACTCACTGTGCTGAGACCGGAAAACCTGCTCTTTCCCTATAGGTTTCAACCACGCTCCTCCGACTGGCGTCTGGGTGAGGAGCACTGGGCCAGGCCCCGGGGCGGGGAGAGGGGTTTGTGGTGCTGTCTCGGCTCGGGCTCCAGCAGTGCCTCCGGGGCAGGTCCTGAGTTCCCAGATGCTGTCAGGGCTCTCCCAGGCAGCATGGACTCTGTGGTTCTGCACGTCACAGACTCTTTGGGGGCGTCCACAGCCCTTTGCGCTTGAGGCTGGTCTGACAGGCTTGGCAAGGGCGGGATCACACCGAGTTCATGCGGCAGTCCCAGTCACCTGGTTGCTCCATCTACAGACTTGATAACCGAGGGCTGGGTGGTCTCCTCTCAGGTTATCTGCTCGAGCCCCAGGCAATGTCAGGTTGCTCGCTGCTCATGGTGTGGTCCCTGGGTGGTCACGTCTCTTCACCTGGAACCCACCAAATCAGCACGTGCATTTCAACAAGATCCACCTTCCACGTCTGAAGCTCCTTCCTCAGACTCCCCCGCTGGCTCCTTCTGCACCAGCCCTCGGAGGCAGTCACTCCCAACCCCTAAAGCCTCTTGTGCACCCCGTGACCCTCAGAGTCAGAAACACCTCTCCACATGGTGACCACTGCCGGGCTCCCACCTGCCCGCTGACCCTGCCATCCGTTTGTCTCGCTGGCCATGCAGGCGGAGCTCAAAGTATTCCCCGTCGCCTGTCGTTCTGGAGGGGCACCTGGCCACAGCTGTGGTCACTTGTGTTCTCACAGTCGTCTTAGGTTCCAGAGGCAATGGCTTTTAGTGTCAGAACCCATCAGATTAAGGAATGAGGTGTAGTCGATATTTTAAAAAATTAACACTTTTATTTTTTCTCAGCATAACATTTAAATGATCTAGAAGTTTTCCAAGTAAAAGTGGGAGCCAATCCTCACACCCTCCGGCAAATCACCAGGTTCCCCAGAAGTGGCCTCCGGTAGCTGTTCTGTGTGCACTTTTTTTCTTTTTTTGAGATAGAGTCTCACTCTGTTGCCCAGACTGGAGTGCAGTGGCACAGTCTTGGACCACTGCAACCTCCACCTCCTGGGTTCAAGTGATTTTGGCTAACTTTTGTATTTTTAGTAGAGACAGGGTTTCACCATGTTGGCCAGGCTGGTCTCGAACTCCTGACCTCAGCTGATCCGCCTATCTCGGCCTCCCACTCTGCTAGGATGACAGGCGTGAGCCCCCGCACTCGGCCCCTGTGTGCACCTCTGTGTGTATGTGCTTGTGCATGTGAAAATCTATTTTTAAGTATGAATGGGATCTGACTGTTCTGTAGCTCACGTGTTTACCCTCTCAACACGCCTCCCACAGCAGCATGCACAGTTGTTTTGTCCTTTTAAATGGCTGCCTGACCCGCCATCATATGGACTCAGCAACATTGGTGGAGTTTCTCTATTCACGGCCAGGGTTTGGCACAGCAGGCAAGGGAAGCTGGAGCCACTGCGCTGAGTGGAGGTGGCAGAGGCAGAGGCAGGGGTGTTGCTGCAGCCCAGGGGTCCCTGTCAGAGGCTGGACGCAGGCAGAACTGGCCCTGCTGGTGACAGTGGCTCCTGTGTAGAGGTCTGTCCCCGCAGAGGGCTGTGAACTAAGGGGAGGAGAGGACTGACCTCACGTGTATTTTCCGAGCAACCTTCTCCCAGTCAGGATGTGTAAAAGCAATGCCCGGTTTCCTTACCCGTTTACCACACTGATCATCTCTGCATGGCAGACGGTGTGTGCAGCCGACTGTCAGCTCTGCCCAAGCTTTCGTGACTGCCCCAACTCCTGACAGCATGTAGCATGGAGTGGTACAGATTTCCAACTGACCAGCTTCCCCATCAGGGAGATGGGCTGTGATCCAGGATTTGGCTGGGCCCAGGGAAAGGAAATGGGAGTGCTCACAAACCAGGGTCACACCCTGGCCTGGCAAGGTCGGCAAAGCCAGCCAGTGACCGTGCCCAAAAGATGAGGACAGTTTAAGTCTCAAACATAGACTTGAAGTCAGAGATTTTCAGCTCTAGGTGTGGCTGCCTCCCTCCTCTCCCTGGAAGCCACACTGAGGACCCCACACTGAGGACCCCACACGGACCCTCAGGAAGCACCTGCTGGGTTTGGGGTTTCTTCCTGCAGCAAAACTTCCCCCCAGATTTGGAGAGGGAGCAGCAGTGGCACTGGTGTCTCCAGACCTGGCAGCTCATAGTCTTCTCTTCCTATCCCTGGGTTTAAAATTGAGTTTGTAGCCATGCAGGCAGCAGCTGTTTCTCAGGTGCATTTTGTTGTATGACACTGACCTGCATATCTTGTTCTGGACTCCCAGATCGACCCCTCAGAAAAGCTGCCTGTCCTCCTCCCGTTTCCTCGTCCTTTCTCTCTGACTGTGGATACCTCTCTAGACACAGAGGGTGGCCGGGACCAGCTCTGCACAGCGTGTGGTGGCCTTGTGTGTTACGTGTATGGAGAAAAGGCTCTTTCTCCCTGGGGTCTCCAGGCATTCCCCAAATCCTACTGCTGTTTGAGAGTCTCAACCTGGAGCCCTGTTGGCCTGAGAATCTCCACTGAAGTCTGAGAGTTACAAGCCACTGAGGGCCGTGGAATGAGGGCCTGACTCTCTGCGTCCTGCTCCAGTGGAAATGGACGGAGACCACACCCCGAGCCCTGCTGGGGGGCCTGAGAGACAGGAGCAGAACATGTCCCTCTCTGCTGGAGGCTGTGTCATTCAGGAAGCAATGTTTATTTCTTCGGGTTCACATGCGGCCTCCTGTCCAGCTGGAGGACGGGGAGCTAGAGAACGGGTCAGCCTCAAGGCCCCGCGTGTCCATAGAGGGCAGTCTTGGTTTACCGAACGGATACTACACTCCAAATTGCATTTGTTCTCACTTAGTAGAAAAATGTGCTATAAATTTGCCATTACAACACAATCAACATGTCTTTTTTATGAAGAATGTCCTACAGCCAATTATTTGTGTTTCTGTTGCAGCTGTGTGTTGTTCCTTTAGAACAAACAATACTCCCTTTCTGCTGCAGAAACAGCATATGTTGGTTTGAAATGAAACCTAGTAGCGAAAAAGTTGAACGCTGCTGGGTGGCGAGAAAACCCTGAGCGCACAGGTTCTTGACAGAAGAAAATGGGGAGGCAGCCGCGTCATCGCCTCTTCTTCCTTGACAGTAGAGTGAGCGAAGCTGCTGTCTGTGAGAGGAGGAATCGGGGCGGAGAGGCTCCATGTCCACAGCCCTGTTGTTTTCTCTTGCAATGTCCTCCTCCGTGGGGCCCCAGGAGGACAAAGCTTGTCCCTTGGCACCGCCAAGGCTGAGCACACCAAGGCAGGAGCCCCAGGCTGAGGACGGGGCTGGAGACGAGCGGCTACAAAGTGAAGTGGAGCCCTGACCACAAATGTGAGGCCCGTGCGAGTTAGCACGTGCTGCCGTTTTAGCTGGGTAGCCCTTTGATTGTAAAATCATAGAAGGCCCACGAGCAAGCTTCGTAGTTAAAGAAAGTTGGTTGCAAAGAAAAGTGATGAGTCCTGGGAAAGGACGTGCTCCTTCCTGGGACTCCACGAGACACGGGCTGCCTCGGAGGAGGAGCTGCAGCAGGAGAGTTGGTTGCTTTTCTCTCGAGATGCAGCCCCACTGGTTTTATATTTGACTTTTATGATTTCTATTTGCATTCCTGTACTGCTCTTTACTACTAAAAACAAACGGGGAGCAAATAACCCCACGGCTCCAGCACCTCCTCGCTCTCTTCACCCGGTCGTCTGAGTTGGAGTCCTGGGGTTGTCCCCGACTCCTCACGTCCCCGCCTCCAACACCACAAGCCTGACCATCCTCCCCCTGGGTTCTGCTTCTCCAACATCATTGCCAAAACCTCATTCATTACAAATTCCAACTTTGTCCCAGAATAACAAGCACAGCTAGGATTGTTGGCCACTTGCTGGGCTGTGGTCCCTGCCCTGTGCTGGCTGGTTGGCACAGATGCTCTTTAACCCTCCAAAGAAGCATCCCCAGGAGCCCCTCCTCCTTCTCCTGGCATGTCTGGATTGTCTGCAGGTATTTGGGGTGGTACACCCACCTGTCTTTCTTCCCCCACAGGTGCTGGGTTCCTGAGGCAGGGGCTCACTGCGCATGGTCTTAGCATCTGACCAGTGGCAATAAGTGGCAGCAATGTGGTTCCTGACTGACTTATGAAAGAATGCATCAGGCATGAGCTGGACCTCAAGCTCTCCGCATTCCTCCTGGGTGGCTGCCTCAGTCTGCAGCTGTCTCCACCAGGGAGGAAGGTATGCAAAGCTACAGAACCACATAGGGTGGGGCCACAGAACGGGCACCTCTCAGCTCCCCCCACGTGAAACTTGCTTCGTGGGGCCAGGTGTCAGGTGGAAATGTTCTCTTTGGCGCTACTGATCCCACGTGGAGGAGGAGGGGAGCTGTTGCAGCAGCCCAGGCGGGAGCTGCACACCCCTCTGGCCAGGTGGCGGGGATGACCGGCCTCTGTTCAGCACGGCCCTCTGGCCAGGTGGGGGATGGCCAGCTTCTGTTCAGCACAGCCCGCTGCTGGCTGCACATCTCACGGGTCTTGTCCTAGCCTGTTTCTCCCACCACCTCTCAACAGTTAGGGAGGTTATGTTTTTAAAGATGTTTTTGCTGACTTCAGTGGTATGACAGACTCCCAGAGACCAACCCAGTCTAAGGATTTGAACCCCTAGGGGTCTGTCACCCCTCACACCTCCTACAGGGTGGGAGTTGGGCCATTGCCAGGGCTGGGTCTGGTGCTCCATGAGTTAAAGACCACGCTGTCTGTCTCTTGGTCTTCCCGTCATCCTTTGTTCCTCATAGTTGCAAAATGGCTGCTGAAGCTCCAGATGTGGGCCACATCTCCCTTTTGTCAGAGCCCTTCTGACGGTGAATTTTATGTATCAACTTGGTGAGGCCCTGGTGCTCAGCTGTTGAGTCAAATGCCAGCCTAGATATGTCTGGGAAGGTATTTTTTAGATGTGATTAACATTTAAGCTAGTAGACTTTGAGTAAAGAGATTACCACCTCCCCTCCCACCATTGTGTGGTGGACCCCATCCAATCAGTTGAAGGTCTTAGGCGCAAAGACAGATTTCTCCTCAAACCTGTACCACAGACTTCCTGCCTGTGTTACTAGTCAACCCAGCAGATTCCAGACTCAAGATTGCAGTGTCATCTGGGCTGGGTGCGGTGACTCACACCTATAATTCTGGCACTTTGGGAGGCTGAGGTGGGCAGATCACTTGAGGTCAGGAGTTCAATACCAGCTTGGCCTACATGGTGAAACCCCGTCTCTACTAAAAATACAAAAAACATTAGCCAGGCATGGTGGCATGCACCTGTAGACTCAGCTGCTCGAGAGGCTGAGGCAGGAGAATCGCTTGAACCTGGGAGGCAGAGGTCACAGTGAGCCGAGATTGCAACAGTGCACTCCAGCCTGGGCGACAGGGCGAGACTCTGTCTCAAACAAACAAAAACGAACAAAAAGTAGAGTGCAACATCAGCTCTTACTGAATTTCCAGCTTTCTCTGAAGAGCTGTGATTACGTCAGCCCTGGATCCATTCCGGCTCCCACCTAGAGGGCATGTGGCCCATCCCAGCTGTGGAAAACTCAGGTGTCTCATCACACCTGTCCCGCTTCCAAGGTGGAGATGAAAGAACGGGTTGTGGTGTCCTTTGGTTTCCTCCCCCAGGTCTGCAATCCAGATGTGGTGGAACCAAAGAGAACCAGGGCATCTAGAGTGTCCTCACCCCACGCCCAACAGCATACCCAACGTCAGGTGGGGTGACAGTCCCATGCCTCAGTCATCACCACACCGCATCACCACGGACAGGGTGGTCTCAGGAAATCAGACATGAAAGCAGGAACCCAGCTTGCAGGCTTGGAAGTTTTCCCCGAGCGTTTGGTATTAGATTTGTTTGCAAAGTGCTCAGATAACTAGGAAAATAGCAAGATTTTCCAGTATTTCCCAGTCCCTAAAATTCAGTTTCTGCTTCACTGCACATGATCTCTCCAAGAAGGGGATTAATACAGTTTTAAGATCTTTTCGCTGTTACAGTCATCACTTTCCTTCATGTCTGATGATGTGTGAAAAAACAATAAAACCATTTTGAGAAAAAAACATTTTTTGATTGAACTGGAAACTAATTCTTATTTGAATCTGTTACATTTCTAGATACGTAAATAATTTATTCATATAAATGGAATAAAATATTCTTATAAATAGAATCCGCAAGGCTAATTTAGCATACTATTGCTCATACACAAAAAATGCTGGTACTCTAAACAAGCAGAAAATATGGTCATTTTCAAAATAAACTCCATGTTTTACGCACAGAATTTTCTGTGTTAATTAAAATTCTGAAAAATCAGGTGGTATAAAAGGGTAGCTTTATTTACTTTTTCTTCTGAAGTAGAGAAACAGACATTTCAGTTTGGCTAAGATATTATTTTGGTTGGGAGTGAGAAAAAGAGATAAAAAAATTTCCTCGTTAAAAAGCAGCAAAACCAATAGAAATTCAATCTTGTAAAAATAAGAGCCACATCTGGAGAGAGAGCTTACAGCCAAGTGGGGGTTTCCCTGGCCGGAGTGGGCGGGGCCCCTTCTAGGTGATGTGAACTCTCCGGTTGCATGCGGAGGTGGAAGGATAAGCTATGAGCTACTGCAGATAGGTGCCCGGCTGGCTGTTGTGGAGGGAGGCTGATCCCTGGGAGGGCCCTGTGTGGGGGGCGGCCCCCCCACCAGGCCTGAGAAGGAGCAGGGGAGAGTTCCTTGGGGAATACTTGAAAGCGTCTCTGTATTTTTAACGGTTTACATGGATTTTACAGAGATGAAGAGTGAGCCAGAAGGAGCCCCACTGAGGGTGGGTGGGCTGCTGCAGTGGAGGCCGGCCCGATGCCCCCTCCTCAACCCACAGGGGAGGTCGGCCCAATGTCCCTCCTCAACCCGCAAGGGAGGCCAGCCTGGTGCCACTCCTCATCCCACAAGGGAGGCCGGCCTGATGCCCCATCCTCAACCTGCAGGTCCCCTCCTCCACCAGTCTGGGGCCCTGGGCTGAAGGAGCCCTGGGCTGAGGGAGCACGCAGGGCCCACCCAGGGACCCCCGGGTGCAGCTGCCCACAGCTGCTTTTGTCCAGGGGCTCATGGGGCGCTGGTCCCTGAACTGTGGGTGATGGACAGGTGTAGGCAGTTTTAGGAAGGCCATAGTCTGGGTTCTGGAGGCCCACTCAGGTGGAGCAGGACCCCTGCCATGGGGTCTAGAGAGCCCCGTCTAACCCAAGGAAGAAGAGGTATGTGGGTCAGAAGCCGGGTGGGTGGCACAGGCCAGCCAGACAGGATCAGGAACAAGGGAAGACGAGGGGGGTGCTCGGCTGCAGGGGCACTGCACTGGCGTTGTTGCTTTGCGCATCAAGGCCGAATCCGGGCCCTGCCCACGGGGCGTCCAGGGTCAACTCAGATGTGTGGAGGGGGCTGCTCTGCAGCTGAAGGTCACACAGGGTCACTTCTGTCCAGGGAAAGGAATTCAGGAGCAGACAATACCCGCCCACCCGCAGCCAGCGTGGCGTCCAGGCGGAGTGGAGCCGGTGGGGGGATGAGCTCACAGACACCCTCATTGTCATGGAGGCTGTGGGGTGTGTGGGTGGGGCTGAGGGGCTCCTGCCATCCCTTTGCTGCTAGCCAGGCCTTGATGAGGGGAGGGGAGCTGACTTCCTAGAGATCGCACCACGTGCCTTCCACCATTTCTGAAGAACCCGCCGATGAGGCCCAGCCCCGGTGGTCATAAGAAATTGGTGCCTGGCGAGACGCCAGTGATGTCCCATGTGATCACTCGGCAGGTCCCACCACACCGCTGGACAGCACGGCAGGACCCCACGGCTGGACCGCACGGCTGGACCGCACCGCTGGACCGCACGGCAGGACCGCACCGCTGGACCGCACGGCAGGACCGCACCGCAGGACCGCACCGCAGGACCGCACCGCTGGACCGCACCGCTGGACCGCACGGCAGGACCGCACCGCAGGACCGCACCACTGTCCTGGCAGGTGAGCATGGAGCCTGGCGCTCCCTGGCGACGACCCTGGTCAGACTTGCAGGAGCGCCCCTGCGGGTAAAGTCACAAGTATGCTCTGTTCTGGGCTCAGCAACTGAGCGTAGGAGAGACGGAGTGGCCTGGGGCCAGGTCCTGAGTCTGAGGAGCAGCTGGCTGGGCTCTCCCTTGGCCACGAAGCAGCTCACACGGAGGGCAGGAGCAGAGGCCTCCTGACCCCGGGCGGAACCTCACAGGAGGGCCTCCCTGAGGCCAGTGTCTCTGGCTCCACCTCTGCAGTGTTCGCTGGAGCCCGCGGCCATGCAGGGCCACACGGACCCGGGCGCTGCGCAGAAACTGGGGCCCTCGTGCACCGTGGGTGGGAATGGAACTTGGTGCCGCTGCTGTGGAAAACCATAGGGCAACTCCTCAAAAAGTTAACACAGAATCTCTATAGGGCCCAGCAACCCCACCTCTAGGCCTATACAAAAAAGAATCGAAAACAGGGGCTCCAAGAAGTACATGTACACACATGTGCATAGAAACCGCATGCGCAGCAGCCGAGAGGCAGAAGCAGCTCAGACATCCCCTTGAGGGCTGAATGGATAATGGGGCCTCCATAGAAGGGAATATGTTTCCGCCACAGCAAGGGACGCCGCACTGACACGGGGAACCGCACGGGTGAGCCTAGAGACACAGTGCTCAGTGGGGTTAGCCAGACACAGAAGGCCACAGAGCGCACGATTCCTTTTACATGTAATATCCAGAACCGGTAATTCCACAGCGTCAGAGGGCTGCCTGGGGCTGGGAGAGGGGAACGGGAATGACTGCTCGTGGGTACGGGGTTTCCTTTTGGGGTGATGAAGATGTTCTGAAGCCAGAGGTGGCGGCTGCCCACTGCGAGTGTGATAAATGCCATCGAGTTGCTCACTCTAAAAGGGTTAATTTTGTGTTGTGTGAATTTCACTTCAGTTTTAAAAAGAAGAGGACCCTGCCCGGTCCCCCGAGGCCACCACGACCCCTGGAGGTATAAAATGTGCGTGCAAAGGGCTCACCCCAAGCTCTGCCCTTCTGGGGCAAGCACAGCCCCGGCCAGCAAGCACCATGCACTTTGGATCCTTCAGAGGCTCCCCATGGAGTGTTTTCCAGACACTTTTAATGTATTCAAGTTTTATTTTACAGAAAAGTGTTCGGTGGTTATGTGTGGGCCCAGGGGCTGAGACACTGCTTGCTTGTTTTATTTTTCTTTGTTTTGAGGCATGTCGTCTGGTTTTTCTAAAGAGCATTGAGAAGGGCTGGAAACCCGAATTCACGTAACGCCCACCTCGCCGGGTGGTGCCTGTGTGGCAGTAGCAGCCTCTGTGACAGCAAGCACGGGTGGCGGAAAACCTGGGCGGCTTCCTAGAGAAAGGTGAAAGTCAGGGCATGACACCCTGGTTGTGTCCTGAGGCACATCCAGCAGCCTCTCCTTTCTCCAGGCTTCTGGGGACGCCTGTTTTGTGAACACAAGTTCCCTTCACTGTCCGCAGTGCAGGTTTCTGAAAAGCTGTGGGGAAAAATCTTCGACATGTAAATTTAAATATCAAATGGAGGAGACCTCAGTGTTTAATCAAACCCACGCTTTGTGGAAAAGAAAGAATTCTTTTGTGAAACAAATCACCAGTCCCAAAGCATCGGCTCCATGACACTTGCATTTTCTCTGCCAGTCGCTATGATTTTGACCTTGGACCTCACCTCCTCAAGCTTCAGTTTCCTTGTGGCTTGTTCCATAGTTTGTTCTCATGTGTAACTGTCTGGGGGAGAGGGGAGCTCCTCGGAAGGGGGAGATGTACTTTAAATGGTTGATGGTGAAAGAAAAGGAGAAAGTAGCTGATGATAACGCACTACAGACCCAGGGTGTTATCAAAGAGTCAGAAGGAAACAGAGCCCCAAAGTTGCCATTTATTAAATACATTGAACTTTACTATAGCAAATAAGAAGGTGCTCTTGACCTATAAAACAGGGATCATAATTTTCATCTCACAGTGTTTTGTGGGGATGATATGAGATCATGGAGCAATGGTGAGTACACTCACATTTTTGTGAACATTCCGGTTGGTGTGGACTAGCTCATCAACGTCAACAACTGAATTCTATGCCTGTTTTTTACAGTGCAGAATAACAATGTGCACCATCTAAATGTAAGGTGATACTGCAGTCATTACAAGATGTGATTGATCAAGATTCATCCAGCTGCTTAGGAAAGCAGGGGCAGCCCCATAGGAGGTCCCCTTGGCAGGACTGGGAGCTCTGTCAGCAGCAGGACAGATTCTCGGTCACAAGAGACTGGCCCAGGATCAGAAGGACCTCATGGGGCACATCCAGGGCAAGCACCTGGCCCAGATCTCAGCCATGTGAGGGCTCAGCTTTCAGGGAGGGCTCACGGGGGTGAGGTGGGAGTGCAGGTGAGTCCTGAGAGCCGCCGCACAGCACCGAGGTTGTAGTAGGAGGAGCTGCAGGATGCATGCTCTCAGGCTTGTCACCGAATTGAACCAGGTCCATCTGCCAGCACACAGTGGAAAGCCGAACACCGAAGCACTGGGTTTTGCAGCAAGAAAGATTTTTTGCGAGTCGACTGGCCAGGAGACAGGAGGAAGTGCCCAGATCTGCCTCCCCGAGCTGGGGTTGGACTGGGTCTTCCAAGCATTCAGTAATGAGGTGTGCTGCCATGGGGCTGATGCTGGGGCTCCACTAATTGGATCCTGGATCCTCATTCAGTCCCCGTTCCCCAGCCCCAGCACTTAGATTCCCCCATGTTGCACGTGTGGGTTGTCTGGGCATGCTCAGGTTATATGACCTTCAGCCTTGGGGTCCACGGCAACTGAAGAACAAGCCACAGCTCCATTACACGGATGTTGAACCAGATTGGCCAGATGTGGCTATAAGCTGGGCATGGTGAATCCTGCCTCGGCCAGAATTATGTGCAAAGTTGGAAATGAATGTGTTGCCATGGGCTGAACCCACGTGGCTGCCGGGTTCTGGGGGATGTGGACCCGTTTTGTGTACGTGGCTCATGCATCTTGTCAAAAGGTTCAGTGGTGTGGTTTATCCTCAGCACATGTCCAGGGAGGCCAAGTCACTCCACAGTGCTTTTCTGAGCCTCCTGAGCCATTGCCACACCCGGGAGGCCTGGACACCCGCAGCCCTCATCAAATCAGCTCTCACACCTGGGCCTTCATTCTTCTCAGTCTGTGTCCCATGTGCCACACAGGTGGGGTGCTGGGAGTTCAGCTGCAGACACTCCAGGGTGCAGTGTTCAATATGAGTGAGGGAAACTGAAAAAGGAAATGAAAAAGGGGAAGGGGTAGCTTCTGGGACCTATTGGGTAATGACTGTCCCTTAGATCCAAATCTGTCCACATATCCTCTATAAAAGCACAAAGAAAGCAAACAAAACCACCCCCAACCAAACAGAACACAGAGAACAAATAACACAAACTTCAACTGACACATAAAAGATGAAACAAACATTTAAACCCATCAGAGCTGGCGAGGGGGCCCACAGCAGAGCAGAGTGAGTTGGAGCGTGCTTGGAAGACAGGAGGGTTTGCAGTGCCCGCGTGTAGGAGGAAGCCCATGACATTCACCAGAATAGACGTCTGCTCCCCGAGAGAGGGAGACAAAGAGGAGGTCTAAGGTGGATCAGAAAGCTGTGCTGGGAGCTGAAAGGACGATGCTTGGAACGTGCACAGGACCCATGGATGCAATCGTGCGGACAACTGTCTGGGGAGAGGAAAGCTTCTTGGAAGGGGGAGATGCCGCTTCGATAAGGGCGCTACTGACCCAGGATGTTATCAAAGAATCAGAAAGAAACAGGCCCCCAAAGTTGCCATTTATCAAACAAATTGAACTTTACTGTAGCCAATAAGAGGGTGCTCTTAAACTAAAAAATTCAGTAAAACATCCAGACTCCCTCCACAAGGCATCAGCTACTGCTGGTCCAGGAAAATCTGACACAAATAATCCTGAACAAAATAAGAATCAGCATCCAGCCATAAAAATTGACTATAAGAGAGCCAAAATTGAGAATAAGAATGGAAATTTCAGCAGGAGAAAAACCTACCGCAAAAAATCCTCAAAGCTGAAAAGTGTACCACAACCTTCCAATATAAACAAGCAATTGCATATTTAAAAGGTCATCACAAATCAGAGGCTCAAAAACTCAGAATACAAATAGATAAATACTGGAAGGTATAAAATTACAGCTAGCAACATTCAAGTAAGAAACTGAAGAAAAGATAGAAATCATAATAGAAAGTAAGGATAAGTTATGGGGTGCCAAAGGGAAAACATATATAACCAAAAGCACAGTAAGAGACTTAGAGAACAGAAATAAGAAGATACAAATAAGAAATTAAAATGAAAATAAAGGAAATTAAAAATATGAGAAAATAATAAATATAAAAGCCTGTCAAAGAATATACAACACAGATGCAACTGGAGTAAATGAAGACTAAATTAACACAATGGAACAGAACTGATATTTAAAACTATAATTCTGGCCAGGCGTAGAGGCTCACACCTGTAATCCCAGCACTTTGGGAGGCCGAGGCCGGCGGATCACTTAAGGTCAGGAGTTTGAGACTAGCCTGGCCAACATGGTGAAACATTGTCTCTACTAAAAATATAAAAATTAGCTGGGCATGGTGGCGTGCACCTGTAATCCCAGCTACTCGGGAAGCTGAGGCAGGAGAATCGCTTGAACCCGGGAGGTGGAGGTTGCAGTGAGCCGAGATTGTGCCACTGCACTCCAGCCTGGGAGACAGAGTGAGACCTTGTTTCAAGGAAACAAAAACAAACAAACAAACAAAACACTATAATTCTATACCTATAATCTCAGCACTTTGGGAGGCTAAGGTGGGAGGATCCCTTGAGCTCAGGAGTCTGAGACCAGCCTGGGCAACATGGTGAAACCCTGTCTCTAAAAAAAATATAAAAATTAGCCAGGTGTGGTGGTGCACATCTGTGGTCCCAGCCATTTGGGAGGGCTGAGATGGGAGGATGGCTTGAGCCCAGGAGGCAGAGGTTGCAGTGACCCAAAATTGCACCACTGCACTGCAGCCTGAATGACAAAGCCAGACCCACTATATATATATATATATCTACATTTTATATACTTTGTTGATGAGATCAGATTCATGGGAACTTGTGGACAGTGATGGGAAAAGGTGTTGGGAGCCTGCGTCACACCTGGGGCCCATAGATGTTGACGAGATCAGATTCATGGGAACTTGTGGGCAGTGATGGGAAAAGGTGACGGGAACCTGTGTCACACCTGGGGCCCATCGATGTTGACGAGATCGGATTCATGGGAACTTGTGGGCAGTGATGGGAAAAAGGTGACGGGAGCCTGTGTCACACCTGGGGCCTATCGAAGTGACCGAACAGCACTCCAAAGGCATGAGCACTTCCCGGTATGGAAAATCATTCCTCAATTTCCAAAAACATCCACATTTGTTTTTCTATGAATGGTGGGATTTTATTTAATTATATTTTATTGTTCAACCCTGTCTGTGTTTTGTGAGTTTTCTGAATTTAATTCTACCTATTGAAAGATGCCCATCATATACTCAAGAAAATCAACTTGGAACATTGAAATCAAATACAAAGACTGTGGGATGGAGCTAAAGCAGTTTTTAAGGAGAAATTTATTAATGCCTATATTAGACATGAAGAAAAAGTTTAAGTCAATTATCTTTGGTTCCACCTTAGGGAGCTAGTTAAAAAAGAAAAAAATTAAGGTCAAGGTAGGTAGGAAAAAAAAGAAATAATAAAAACAAAAGGAAATTTAATGAAATATAAAACAACAGAGAAAATTTACAAACCCAAAATTTGTTATTTGTAAAGATTAAGGCCGGGTGCAATGGCTCACACCTGTAATCCCAGCACTATGGGAGGCCGAGGTGGGCAGATTGCTTGAGCTCAGGAGTTCAAGACCAACCTTGGCAACATGGTGAAATCTCATCTGTACAAAAAATACAAAAATTAGCCGGGCATGGTGGTTCGAATGCCTGTAGAAGGAAGCTACTTGGGAGGCTGAGGTGGGAGAATCACTTGAACTCAGGAGGCGGAGGTTGCAGTGAGCCAAGATTACGCCACTGCACTTCAGCCTAAGCAACAGAGTGAGACTCTTTCTCAAGGAAAAAAACAAAAGATTAATAAAATTGAAAATCCCTTAACAAGACTGATTATTTAAAAAAAAAAAAAAGGAAAGACAAATCATCAATGTCAGGAACCAGGAAGGGGTATCACAACAGGTCCTGCAGACATGGAAAGGGCAACGAGTGATGACACGAACAATTTCACGCTGATGCATTCGACAGCTTAGATAAAATGGACAAATTCCTCGAGAGACACACATTACCAAAATAAACCCAAGCAAAAATAGAAAATTTAAATTGCCCTATATTTGTTAAAGATATTTATTCATAATTAAACTTCTTACAAAGAAAATTCCAGGCCCAAACAACTTCACTAGTAAATTCCATCTAGTATGTGAGAAAGAAGTAACATCTATTCTATATAAACTCATAAACTAGAGGAGGAACTATCATTTCCTAAAGTATTTTATGAGGTTGCTATAACCAGAATTCAAAAACCAGACAAAGGTATTATAAGATAGGAAATTGACAGACCAATATCCTTCATAAGCATTGATGCCAAAATCACTAGCAAAACATAAGCGTATCAAATTCAGCAATAAGTAACAAGAATAAGATATCATGATTAAATTGAACCACTTAATCATGATTCTAGAAAATTCTAGAAACGCAAAATCTGTTAAACATAAGAAAATAAATCAATGTAGTTCACCATATTAACAAACTAAGGAAGAAAAATTATATTGTCATTTCAATAGATGCAAATCAATTATATGAGAAAATATAACACCGTTTTATAACTGTTAAAAACTCTTAGCAAATGAAAAAAGTTGGTAAATTTTTCAACCTGATAAAGAGCTCTTGCCTCTTCTTCTCAGTATGGTACAAGAGGTACTAGCCACTGCAATAAGACATGAATGGGAAATGGAAGCCATATTAATTCAAAATAAAGAAGTAAAAGTGCTGAGGGAAAGAAGCTGAATGCCAACTAGTTTATACTGAATTATTCCATTTATATGAAAGTCTTGAATAGGTAAGACTAAACTTTGTTGTTGTTTGTTTGTTGTTGATGAGATTGGATTCATGGGAACTTGTGGGCAGTGATGGGAAAAGGTGATGGGAGCCTGTGTCACACCTGGGGCCCATCGATGTTGACTAGATCGGATTCATGGGAACTTGTGGGCAGTGATGGGAAAAGGTTACAGGAGCCTGCGTCACACCTGGGGCCTGTTGAAGTGACTGAAGAGCACTCCGAAGGCATGAGCACTTCCTGGTATGGAAACCATTTCTCAGTTTCCAAAAACATCCACATTGGTTTTTCTACAAATGGTGGGATTTTATTTAATTATATTTTATTGTTCAATCCTTTTTTTATTTGTAAGTTTTCTGAAATGACTATGTATCACATTGGTAAGTCAAAATATTAACTAATCCAATGTAGTCCAAACAGTAAAAATATGACCTAAAATTATCTCAAGGTATAAATGCTTAGCAAAGAGTGATGTAGGGCCTAGCTCTCTTCTGAGCTATTTGATGAGCTCTTTCTAGAAAATGTTCTTACAATGAACTTGGGTAACAGAAGAAAGGATTCATAATCATAATGAAGGCCTGGGGCTGGGAGGGCATCAGGTCAGTAAGAAATTGGCCCTAAACCTCGAAGGTCCAGGCCCGAGGTTGGTCGGTCACTCCTCTCAGGTCAGCCTTGGAGGCAGCTGCCTTGTATTGGCTTCTTGACTCTTTGTCCTTCCTCTTCTCCATGTGTTTTGGGTCACAGTTTCTTTCTTCCTAAGTTTCACAAAGTCCTCACTGAGGTCTTCCTCTTGCCATGTCCTCAGTTACCTCCTGGGCTCAGCCTCACAGTATGAGCTTCCTCTGTTGCTGCTCCCCTGGGCATCGGGCATCTGGCATCTTCAAACACCACACGGCCTTCCAGTTCTTCTCCCATCCCCACCCACCCATGCCTCCGTGGGGAGGGCGGCAACTCTCCCAGGTCTTTGCCTCTGGAGGGCTGAGGCCCCACTCTCTTCCCAGGATTTGTGCCAATTGCTTTGGTGACACAGACACATGGGATCCCATCTGTCCTGTCACTCCCTGTCCCCTCTCGGAGCTTCCTTTTTTTCTGACCCCTTCTGGATGCATTCAGGGCAGGACACAGCGGGCAGTGGGAGCTGCGAGGAGCCTCTGAGCACATGGAGCTGTCTCCTCCCGGACTGTCCTGAGGGGCAGTAGACACAGCCCACAGCAGACACCGGCCTTGCTGAGCAGGGAGACTAAGGACAGCAGCCTGGTGAGACCAGGAGCTCAGCTGAGAAGAGCCGCGCCCTCTCCAGGGAAAGCACTGCGCCTCCCGTGCGGCGTCTGTTATGGTGGATGCCGCCGGCAGAGAGCGACACTGTGGACTGAGCAGTGTCCTCCAAATTCATAGGTGAGGCCCCAGCCCCCACGGGACTGTATCTGGAGCTAGGACATTAGGGAGGAACTTAAGGTTGAATGAGGTTGTGAGGAGGGCCCTGACCCGATAGGACGTGTCCTTGTAAGAAGAGAAAGCGACACCAGGGATGCGTGTGCGCAGAGGAGCAGCCGTGGGAGGACACGGGAGAAGCCACCGTCTGCGGGCCACGAATAGGCCTCGGGAGAAACCGCCCAGTGGCCCCTTGGTCTTGAACTCCCAGCCCCCAGACTGGGAGGGAACAGTTTCTGGTGTTGAAGCCCCGGCCCGTGGCGCTTTGTTACAACTGCCTGAGCCAACAAGGCTGGATGAAGAGGAAGGACAGCAGTGTGCCAGGTGCGTGTGGGCCTTGCACAGCCGGGGAGGCTCTGGTGTCAGGAGGTCCTGTCTCCAGCCTGGCTGGGTAGTGCTGGTGAGTCAGCTGACATCCCGGGGCTCTGTGTTCATTGTCTACCTTGTGGGCAGCAAAGCAGATGACCCTCCTGCATGGAAGCCCCCTGGGCCTCTGGTCACCCAGAAGTCAGAGCCAGGAGACACACACCTGCCGTCCATACCTGCTGTCCTGGTGCAACTGCAAAGAAAGGCAGAGACCCGGGGCTATCGGCTATGGCACCAGGATGCAAAACACCAAGCGCCTCTCCCTTCCTGGGAACACTGGCAAAGGCACAGCGAGCCGCAGCCCGGCGTGAAGATGAGGGTTGGTCTGGGCCATGCTTGCCTGAGCAGCCCAGGGTTTCCTGTGCCCTCCAGCAGAAAGCTGGGGGCCTGTGGGATGACCCAGGCTGCAACAGTCACAACGAGGGCAGCACTGGCTGTCACTGGCTGTCACTGGCTGTCCCAAGCAAGTCCTTTGTCTCTGAGAGGGCAGGGTGCATGTGCGTGCATGTGTGTTACGGGCACATTCCCAGGAGGAAAGCGACATGCCAGCTCCCCTCACCCCACTCGGGGGGCCAGTTTCCACGGTCTCAGCTTGGTTGGGGGTGTGGGCGCTCCCTTGCCCTAACCCCTGGGGGAGCCCGTTTTCCCAGACACAAGGACAAATCAGGCCAGCTCAGCTGGGGACAGCCAATTTCCTGCATTTATTTGTTTCTCCCGAAAGAAGACTTCTGTTTGGTTCTAATGAGTAGCTTTTCCTAAAGAGAAACAATAATAACAGCAGAAACGTAAGTGGATTCTGTAAACTTGTAATCATACGTGTCAAACACAGTGTGGTATTTTCCCCCGCAAAATAGAAACGGTGGGAAGTCATACAGAGTGGGTGCGGGAAATTGTGTTTTCTCTGACAGAAGTTAATTCTAAACTAAGTATTCCCTGAAAGGAAAGCAGGGAAACATTTTTACATGTCTATCATTCGTCCTTAGAGGACACAAAACAAATATGTTTTTTAACGCTTGACACCAGCATTATTCCAGGTGGCCTCGGGCTATATGCTGTTTTCCAGTTTGTAGAATTGGAGGAGAGGAAAACAGCTCTGCATTAAGAGGAACATATTGTACAGGTTAATCATAAGCACACAGAAATCAGAATGCTGCCAGCCGGCAGGACGGAGGGCCTGGGCGCCAAGAGTCGTGGGAAGGCAAGGAGGCAGAGGTGGCAGCGACCAGGGGCCAGACCAGGGTCACCGCCCCCGTGGCAAACACTTATGGATGTGCCATGGGCTGGAGCTCTTTTGGGTCCTTGTCTGTCAGGAAGCCGCCCTTCACAGGTCTCCCAATGATGCTTACATGCAGAAGGAAGCTCCTTGGAAAGCCGAGGGTCATTTAATCAGAGTTCATTCCCCAGGAAGTCCCCGTAGAGGAGGACTTGGGCAGTCAGGTCCTGAAAGGCAGATGGCACCATCAGGGCCAAGGCCCTGGGGCTGTCCCAGATCCTCCTGCGGATGTGGTGGGGATTACGACTGCTCCGCAAAGTGAGCCCAGACGCACACATTTCATAAAAGCGTAGCGGCCACAGGGCCGAGGTTCCGGAGGGCACTTGTTGCTTCGCGATGTGTGTGGCCCCACCTCGGAGTCTCTTCTCCAGCTTGGCCTTCGGTCACTCCCACCCCAGCCTCTCCCGCTGGGAGGCAGGCCCATGTGCGCCCTTTCGGCGGGGCATGGAAGTCTTGCTTTGGTGGGAGGCAGCCCTACCTGGAATTTCCACTTCGAGGTTCCTTCTTTTCCATGGGATTAGGAGTGTTTCATCGCTGACCCTGGGGCCAAGCTTCAGGATTTGTAAGCCCACAGTCCCCCATGAAAACCCAGCCCACGTGGCTGATGCTGGGGGAGGGCTCTCAGAACAGGGGCTCTTGGGGTCCCTGCCCTGTGAGAGTTCAGCAAGAGGTCAAAGTGTGCAGCTACTGGCCCTGGTCCCCACTGCCTGCCAGCCTCCCTTCCCCACCCAGCCTGTCCTTCCAGGGGCCGCAGCAGGGCCATCAGGGCACACATAGGCCTTCCTGGACCCCCACAGGGGAACTCCAGCCCGTGCACCTGCCCCATCCTGAGGGCGATGTGAGGCTGAGGGGACCCTGGCCATGGGTCCTGTTCCTTCCCGCCTCCTGCCAGTATGGCCTCCCGAGCACAGGCCCTTTACCATCCTTCCGAAATTCTCAGCAGCATCTGGAAGGGAGCTGGAAACATGGCCCAGGGAGTGAGTTGCCCACAGAACATTCTAGTCCAGTGCCGGCCCCAGCTTCCCTTCTTCTTTCCTAGGCTATATGCCTTTTACTCCCAGAGGCATGCAGCCACCCTGGCTCCTGTGGGGATGGTGTCTCTCCCACTCTGTCTTGTCTCTCCATCCCTGTCTCTCTCTGTCTCTGTCATACAGTCACGCTGCGTGATGGCCGATTTGGTCCAGCAACAAGGTGGCGCTGCGACCCCTCCCCTCCAGAGCATGGCTGCCACCACTGCCCAGGGAAGGTGGGAGGAGGGACGCTCTGTTCTCAGTTCCAAGAGGATCACACTGAACCCCAAACAGGTCTGCTGTTGGCATCAGAGATGCCCGTGGAGGGACTTGGCTGGCAGTCCCTGGCTCAGGGATCAGCATCCTGCCAGGGGTGGCTCCTGGCTGTCCTTTGCTGGACTCTGGCCTCGCCACTTCCCTGAGGCCTTCAACGTCCAGTCTTGGGGGGCAAAGCAGTTTCCGTTGATAAAAGAAAAACTTCAGCCAAATTAAATGTAAAAGAATTTAATTGAGCAATGGATGATTTGTGAATCGGGCAGCCTTCTCAGCCACAGTAGGCTCCAGAACTCCAGCGCAGCCTCGGGCAGAAGAAGATTTATGGACAGAAGAAGGAAAGTAACGCACAGAAGATGGAAGTGAGGCCCAGACACAGCCGGATTGTTACAGGTTGGTGTTTGCCTTATTTGAACACGGTTCAAACAGCTGGCTACATGTGATCGGCCAAAACTCAGTGATAGGCACAAGTGTAGGCTCTGGCCTGTTTACACCTCCACTTGTTAGAGTTGACGATGTGCAGAAAAACCTTTAGGCTAAACTTAAAATATGTAAGGAGGCAGCTTTAGGCTAAAGTTGATTTAGCACTGTGCATTTTGAAACTCACATTGGCGGGAATCTCTTTTATTCACTTTCCCAAGACGTCTTCTTGGGTCTTCCGACAGTGCCTCACTGCACTTCAGGATCTTTCTCCCGGAACATCAAGCAGGTGACTGAATGGATCCTGCATCCTCGTTCTCAGCTCAGCCCTTCCCTCTGTCAGAAGTGGGGAGGGCAGAGACACTGTTTCTGGGAGGTTCTTCTGTATCTGCTCTCCCACCCCCATCTCCCCCTGGCCCACACCCTGGGACCTGGTTTCACAAGGACCTGGCAGAGCAGCCTTGGGACAGACCCCAGATGCTGGAGGACCGTGCAGCTGCCTTCGCCTCACCTCCAGCCTCAGCCTCAGCCTCACTGGCTCCCCTCCGCAACTCCACCAAGCCCCAGGACAGCTCTGAGCCGTGCTCACTCTCTCCTGGGCCAGGCTGCAGACAGCACTGCCAAGCCACCACTTCCCCACGATCTCAAACAGCAAAGGCTGCAAATGCTTGGGTGACTTCAGTCCCTAAAACTTTCTGGACTCACACCTGAGAAGGCACCTCTGAGAGGAGCAGGGCTGCAGCTGCCCAGACCAGGAGGGAAGCTCCAGGGCTTGGTTGCTCACCTGGTTCCCAGCCAAGGTGGCCTCTCACTGGGGTCATTTAGCTGAGGGGGTTGCTGAACTGGTGTGAGACCCCTGAGGCCAAGTCCCCCAATCTCCTGGGCTGTGTGTGGCGGTTCCTGATCCAGCTGTCCCCTACTCATGTGTGAAGCATGGGTGGCAACTGCAGGCACCGCTCAGGAGCCTGGGGTGGGGGGTGTCCATGCAGCTGCCCATTCGTGCATCCTTGGTGCTGTGTCTCAGCAGGAGATAAAAATGTCATCCGACGTACACCTCAGAAGAACCCCCCTGCCTCAGCTGGTCCTCCCCTAGACAACTCCTAAATAATGTCAGTCTCCTTGGTAAGGGTTAATAAGGCCCCTCACAGAACTTGGGTGATCACTTCAGAGCCTTTCGGCCTTAGAGTAATTCTGCCATTGCACCGTCACCCTTGGGAACTGTGAGCATTCCCTGTGGGAGCACCCATCTTGTCTCAGGAAACTCACATTGATCACTGCCCACCGGTTCAGAATAAAATATGGTCTCGACTGTTGAAGTGGAAGCCCCAGAAATGCTTAACGCCTTTTTCAGTGCTTTCATCTTCCTAAACAGGAGGGATCCTCCAGTGTACATATGTGTGCACACATACACTCATAAACGCACCACACATGCAAACACATAAACGCACCACATGAGAACACACATGAACTGCACATGCACTAACACGTCATGTGTATATGCACATACCACACACATGCACACGTCTGAGCACACATATCACGCATGCGTGAACCCTATGCGCTCACACACATGCACATTCACACGTGTGCTCACATGTGCACACATATACAGCATGCAAACATGCCACATACACACCACACATCTGCGCACACATATGGTCTGCCCTTCCACATAAGATTCAGTTGTTCTCTTGCAAGCTCTTACCCTGGAGTGGGCCCTGTCCCCAGAGATCCCTAAGAAACAGCCACGCACAGTTTGTCTGAAACTGGGCTCTGGACACAGAGCTCCGGAAGGGGTCCCCTGCCTTTGAAAAGGCCACAGGACCCTCACCAGCTTGTAAGGACTTGCATGTCACAGTGTGGGTTTAAAACAAAGATGGGTCCCTCTGGTCTGTCAGATACCATGACCAGCATTGCCCAGGTTACCCCTCCTCCGGCTGCTAGGAAGGGTGAGGCTTGGTAGGGCTGGATTACTTATCAGTGGTGGAATTTTCGGGCCTTTTGAAGTGGCTCTGTGAGTCTGGAGGCTCTGAGTTTGGCCCGGCACCTGCTCTAGGGGTTGACACGTGCATCTATAAATAACAGCGGTGACAGGTCCCCTGTCAGCACCCGCTGATGGACGGCCCCTTCTCCCGCCATTACAGACTTGTGACTGTGGGAAAATTAATTTAAGTGGTAGTTAATTTCTAATGAATTCCACTCAAGCGGCTAATATGGTCCCTTGGCGTTATGGTAACCTTCATGGATCATTGCATTATGTAAATAAATTCTACTTTATGCTGGTTTATTAAAAAAGAGAGTGAAGATTGGGAAGCCTGGTGAAATCTTCTCTCAGATGCACACGACTAACAGACAGCAGGGAGACGTTTAAGGAAGGGAAGCCGCCCAGCCCACAGGTGCTTTCCTGGAAGGCTGCGCTTCTCACCTCTAACTTTCCAGATTGACCGCACTGCCCACTTATAGGGCTCCGCATACGTATCTCCAAATCTCCAAATTCCGTTTTGTTTTGTTTGAGATGGAGTCTCACTTTGTCACCCAAGTTGGAGTGCAGTGGTGCGATCTCGGCTCATTGCAACCTCTGCCTCCTGGGTTCAAGTGATTCTCCTGCCTCAGCCTCCTGAGTAGCTGGGATTACAGGCACACGCCAACACACCTGGCTAATTTTTTTTTTTTTTTTTGTATTTTTAGTAGAGATGGGGTTTCACCGTGTTGGCCAGACTGGTCTCAAACTCCTGAACTCAAGTAATCCACCCTCCTCAGCCTCCCAAAGTGCTGGGATAACAGGCATGAGCCACTGTGCCTGGTCTCCAAATTCCTCGTGTCATCATTTTATTCCAAATGGAAAGAGGAGTGTTCTGCCTTAAACCACAGGCAGTTCCTAATAACCCTCAGAGACAAACCTTGGGAGTACCCTGACCGGAAGCCTCAGTCTGAGGACAAGTGCAGGCCGGAGGACCTGGGCATTCTTCGGCCTCCCGGTCCAGTATGGAGAGGGAGGGGCATGCAGACTCCCCATAAATTCTTCCACGCGACCCTCAGCAGCGCACCCTGTGGAGGCCCCTCCATGACTCTTGGCAGACCCGGCAGCCCCGGTTCTTTGCTTGTCCTTAGGTGAGCTTCCAGCAAGGCTGTAGCAAGGATTTCCAGGTGCCCAGGCTGCTGAGCAGGCTGGGGCTAGGGGAAGCAGTGCTCCTGGGCAGGTGAGTGTGAGCTGGGCAGTGCCTCCCGGCCAGGCCTGCTCTGCCTGCATTCCCCACACAGCCCATGGCTTTCCCAGGTGAGGCCGAGTTAAACACAAGGAAACTCGCTGTGCGGCAGTTTCCTTCGCCGTGCACTCTTCCACCAGAGATGGCCTCCAGCCTATCCCCGGCCACCTCCCATCTTCCATATCCCTGTCCTGGAGGGCTGCCTCGCCACCCACATCCGGCCCCCTCTGTCCCCAGCACCTCCCCACACAGAGCAGACCTGCCCTGGGCCGGTCTTCCCTTCCCAGGAACATCTCCTTGCCCCTGCTGCCCCGAAGCTGCTGAGCTGGAGTCTGAATCCTGCCCTGTCTCCACTGGGTCCCCAGGAGGGCAGGGCTGTGTGGGTCCCCCTCCCTCGAGCCCACCCTACCCACATTCTGGCCAGGACTGGGGCGCTGGAGAGGAGAGGAAGGGCTGGAAACCAGTTTTCCTTCCCTCCTGGGGGCTCCTGGATTTTTTTGAGACCCCCAGTTGCTGCAGGGCCCAGACCAGGAAGGGTGCCTTCCGGTGGACAAATGGCCTTTACCCACGCGCCCAGCACCTGCCTTCAGTGTCTCCCTGACACCCTGTGGCCCGGGAGCTGTGGCATCTTCATCCTGTGTTCCCTCCTCCCTCCCCTCCTGCTCTTTTTCTGTCTCCATTTCTATCGATCTTTGTCTTTGTTTCTCTGTCTCTATCTCATTCTCTGTATCTATATGTCTCTATGCCTATCTCTGTCTCTGTCTCTTTCTCTGCATCTCATCCCCCAGGGATCCCCATCAGCTTAACGGGGGTGTCCCCTCTCTGCCCGCCCTGGGATGGTACACTTGGTGGGGAGACGGCGTGGTGCAATGCAGTGGATTTGAGATGGGGGGGCAGAGCCAATCACTGGCTGATGGGGGCCCCTCCACTTAGAGATGGGGTGACCTGGGGAAAATCACTTCGCTGCTTTCATCTGTAAAGTGGGAGTAATGGTGACACCCGCCTCCCGGAGTCACTTTGAGGATTGAGTTGATGAATGCACCCTGAACAATGCCTCGTGAGTGGGCCCCGTGTAAATGCTGGTGTGACCATTACCCAGGTCCTGGAGGTGGCTGCTGTGGGGTTCCTGTGGCTGAGACTTGGGAAACAGCAAACAATATTCATAGCAACACCTCCAGACTGTGAGCCATTAGCACCTGACCACGACAAGGGCTGCCTTCTCTGTGAGTAGAGACAGAGATTACATTTTGTGGCGGGAGGCGCAACTTCAGGGTAGCCTGGGTGATACCTGTGAACTCAGCAGCTATGATAAATACTAAAACAAACAGCAAAATTTGCGTTTCAAAATAGTAAAAGTAAAAAATCCAAATTAAATTCTGATGGTATTGAGAGCTGAAAGCCATTTGTTAATAAAAGCCTTCCAGTGAAAAGCATTAGAAAATCTAACAATAATTATTGGAATCTTACCAAGTGCAGTTCTTCGTAAGCAAGTTTTACTGCAAGTCCTATGAGAAGGTTCAAAGGTTCTGGCCACAGAGCACCAGAACCAACTGATCCAGCCGCCAACAGCTAAGAGCGACCCCCCCTCCTTTCCTCAAAGCAGGCTCCGATGAAAGCAACGTCCAGGTGATGCCGGAAGAGCTGCCTAGAAGGATGAGAGGAGCAGGGGCAGCGGGTGTTTCCTTTGTCCTCCAGCTCTTCGGCGTCTGACTGCCTGGAAGGTTGGGAGTAATCGCTGGAGCACTGGCCACCCTATCGTGCCAGGAGTTTGTCATGAGGATGGAAAGTAAGCACCAGGGTTGGCTGGTGAGGGAGAAGGGAAGAAAGAGACCGGGAAGTCCAAACACAGAGATGCCCTAGCTGCCCAGAGAGCCTTTGGACGGCCTTCCTTGAGACAGGCAGACAATACACTGCATCTTTGGTTTAAACCAGGGCTGAGGCAGGAGAAGAGGGTCTGGAGGCGGGCAACCCAAGGCTGATTCACGCTGACTTCCTAGAACTAAATCAAAAGGAAAACCCCAACTTTCCATGCCCAAATAACCAAAGGACCAGAGGCTACTCTCTTTGCAACCCCTCCCCCTTTTTTCTGAGTGGCAGATGAAAAATTGAAAGTACCTCTGATTAGTCCCCTCCTGCAACCAATCAGGCTGGTCTAGGGCTAAGTCTTCATTTGCATAGGAGTATAATGCTGTAACTTCACTTCAGCCTCTGATTGGTCACTTTCCACAACCAATCAGACGTTTGCATAGGGTATAACTTTGTAACTTTGGTTCAGCCTCTGATTGGTCCCCTCCCACAACTAATCAGACTGATCATGGGCCACTACTTCATTTACATAGGGTGTACACCAAGTAACCAATGGGAAACCACTAGAGGGTATTTAAACCCCAGAAAATTCTGTAACTGGGCTCTTCAGCGCTTGCTCAGGGCTGTTTCCATCATGTGGAAGCTTTTGTTGCTTCATTCTTTCCTTGCTTTGTTTGTGCATTTTGTCCAATTCTTTGTTCAAGACACCAAGAACCTGGGCACCCTCCACCAGTAACACTGCTATTTTCATCCCTTCTCTTTTGAAGTGGACACAATGTATAACCAGCTGTTCATCTTCGGATGATCAGGCAGGACTCTCCTAATACATGAATCTATATACGTACCATGCATTTGGCACAGTGCGTGATTCAAGATAAAAGCTTAATAAACACTTGGCTGGATGAGTAAAGAATTAGAGTTTGATTCACTGACCACAGGAAATGCCTTTATCCTATCTCAAACAGCATGCTAGTTACTTAAACTGATAAAAATTATACATAAGAAATCGATGACAATTTTGGAATAGGTGACTGCATTCTTAACCACTGAAATTTTGGAATAGGTGACTGCATTCTTAACCACTGAAATGAACCATTATGCTTTCGACAGAAACCGTAGGAGAAAGCGTGCCTCCCGACTTCCTGAGAGACAGCAGACAAGCCACCAGGATTTCTGGGTAGGAATTCATCCTGTGTTGACTCTAACAGCATCACTCTGTAAGGAAAAACATGCATTGCTTTCTGAGGAAAAGACAATGAATCTTTAGTGGTGGCCAGCCAGGGGAAGCAATTCTCATCTCCCCCCTGGGGAGCTGCTTGGGTGCGTCCTAAGGCTCCCGGGGCTGGCTCCCTGACAGCATGTTTCTGAACACTGACACAGCCAAAGTCAATTTCTCATGCAATGCAAAACAGCTTTCTTTGTTGTATGCATTCCTCATTTCTTCCATGCATTTTAAATAGGAAATGACAAGTGGGAACTGGGAGGAAAAAACAATTAACCTCTAATTGGGACTCATGACCACTAATTATAAAATAGGGGGAAAATGCTTTAAAAGTCAAAAAGAGGAGTGGGAAAAGATAAAATTGTGCGTAAATGCAGAAAAACACCCTCAGTCATAAATAATGCTCACAATATCCTAAACCATCTTGAGAAAATGAAGGACGCAGCCACCTGGGGGAAGAATGGGGATGTCCCTGGGTCACCGGCAGGAGCTGCTGTCCAGATGCAGCCGCAGGTTGCAAGGCGGTGCACAAGACAGGAAAGAAATAAGAACTACAGGCATTTGTGCAGAGACTCACAGGATAGAGCCCAGAAGTCCTGCAGGAGCTAATAATCCTGCTGGCTTCTAGGCAGAGAAACTGGGTCTCACATTCAGGAGAGAACTTCACTATATACTTGGGTGTCTTTTGCATTTTGAACCATGTGAACACATTATCTAGTAATACCAATTTAAATTAAAATTATTTTCAAAAACATTCTATACCACTGTAGCGGGTTGACTAGCAGCCCCCGCAAAATTCCTGTCTACCTGGAACCTCGAAATGCGATCCTGTTTGGAAACAGAGTCTTGTAGATGTAATTAAGAATTTCCAGATGAAATTATCCTGGATTAGGGTGGGCCCTAAAGCAATGACAGGTGTCCTTCTAAGAAGAGGAGAAGGCGCAGGTTCCAGAACAGAGGAGAAGGCCTTACGAAGGCAGAGGCAGAGGTTGGAGCCCTGTGGCCAGAGCCCAGAATGACCTGGGGCCACAGAAGCTGGAAGAGGCAGGAGGACTCCACCCCTGGATTCTTTGGAGGAAGCACTGCCTGGCCCACACCTGGATGCTGGACATCTGGCCTCCAGAGCTGTGAGAGAATACATTTCTTATGTTACAGTTTGTAGTAATTTTTTATGGCAGTCACAAGCAACTAACATATCACTTCATTCCTTTTTAAATCATCTTAGCCTCTAAAGAAGGATACTTGAAGTGTAATTAACAAAATAAATTCCCCCCGCCCTTTTTTTTGTTTTTGGAGATAGTTTCACTCTGTCCCCCAGGCTGGAGTGCAATGGCATGATCATGGCTCACTGCAGCCTCAACCTCCCAGGTTCAGATGATCTTCCCAACTCAGCCTCCCAAGTAGCTAAGACCACAGACGAGCACCGCCATGCCCACCTAATTTTGGTATTTTTGTAGAGACAGGGTTTCACCGTGTTGCTCAGGCTGGTCTTGAATGTCTGGGCTCAAGTGATCCTCCTGCCTCAGCCTCCCAAAGTGCTGGGATTACAGGGATGAGTCACTGTGCCTGGCCTTTCCCCACTTTTCAATCTTAAATTTGTCTTCATCTGGGATGAACAAGAGAGGTGTCCTTCTAAAGCCGACAGGCATGTAATGCACAATAATAAAATATTATACAATTTGTTTCTCACCCAGCCACTTACTCAACAAAAGCCAAAGAGAATTGCTACATTTGGTTAATTAGAAAAACAATAATAAATAATATGTCACAGTTTTTTCCAAAGTACTTTTATATGAAAACTGGTTGCCTGAGTTCTTAGGGCTTTACACCTTAAATTTAGGGAGAGCACATTCTTTCAAGATTTAAATTTTGCAACAACACAAGTCAAAAATAATTTGAGTAATGAAGGGAAGGAGAGCGTCATCCTGCCTGGGACTGCATCCAGGCAGTCCAAGAGACATGTGCAGAGCACGTGCACGTGTGCAAGGTGTGATGTGATGTCAACATACGAGTGTTGCTCCCGATAGGGAGGAAGGAGAGACCATGGCGTCTTCTCTAAATCTTCTTTTTATTTATCCTTTTGTTTTTGTTTTTATGAGACCCAGTTTTGCTCTGTCCTACAGGCTAGAGTGCAGTGGTGTGATCTTGGCTCACTGCAACCTCCACTTCCTGGTTTCAAGCAGTTCTCCCACCTCAGCCTCCTGAGTAGCTGGGATTACAGGCGCCCGCCACCATGCTCGGCTGATTTTTTTTTTTTTTTTTTTGTATTTTTAGTAGAGACAAGGTTTCACCATGTTGGCCAGGCTGGTCTCCAACGCCTAACCTCAAGTGAACCCCCACGCCTCGGCCTCCCAAAGTGCTGGGATTACAGGCATGAGCCACTGTGCCTGGCGTAGTTATACTTTTTGACTTTTAAAAATGAGTAATGGTTATTCAAAGGTCTTTAGAGCAGAAATGAGAGTCTTACGGCTCCCCAAATCTCTACACACATGGCTTTCAGAGTGGAATTACCCTTGCACACACACAGCTGCACACAGCATAGCTCTGATGGCAGAGGGTGCACTTGCTGTGGTGAATGTCCTAGAATAGAACGGGGTTGGTAAATGTGTTCTGCAAAAAGCCCGAGAGCAAAACCTTTGTGTGCTCTGAGGCAATGACTCAACTCTGCTGTGGCAGCAGGAAACACACACAGACCACGGGATGCATAAATGAGCTAGGGGGCGTGTGCCAATAAAACTTTATCAACAAAAACTGGCAGTGGCCCAGCCACGGACTTGTGGAGACCATCATTTGATGCAGTTGGCCACACTGAAGCTCAGACACGCCAACGTGGTAATGAGGCAGAACGTGGATTCCACTCCATCCTTTTAAGATTAAAGACATGCTCAACAACAGGTGATACTAGTTCAAGTATTTACCGGGTTATGTGGTGGGTGAGCTGGTGAGCCTGCAGTCCCAAAAGGAAGAAAAAGAGAATGAACGCAGCAGGCAGCTGAGGGAGAAGCAACCGTGCAGTCACCTCGGGTGGGGGAGCAGGACGTTTCCCAGGGGAGCTGCCTCCTGGCAGGAAGCGCTGGAATCCAGCCCAGTAATTCCCATGAACTCTGTAACACCAGCAAGGTCGGAAAGGAAGGCAGCTGCAGCCCCAGGTGGAGAGCAGGGCCCTGAGGCTGGGCTCTTCCTGGGCACAAGCCTCTGCCCAGAGCTTCCTGGCGGGGCCCTCAGCTCCTCTTCTCCAAGGCCCGGAAACGAGCTGGATGGGGCTGAGAATCATCACTGTGTGTGGGAGACACATGGTCAATCTGAGTAAGTGGAAGAAATGGTGAGTGGCTGCGATTGGAAGGAAGCCCCAGAGAAGGCGCTTAGCCTGACTGGCAAAGGGGAGGGCGTGGAGTGGGTAGGCAGGGGCTTCCACTTTTCCTTGATAGTTGTTTCATTGCTCAGATTATTTTGGCAAAGCATATTGTTGACCAGTTTTTATGTTTTTCTAGGTATCAATATCAAAGTAAGATATAAACCCAACTCAACAAAATTAAAACCCACAAAAAGGGAACCTCACATTTCACTCCCACCTGTCTATTTTCCCCTCTCCTTGAGAAGTAAAAACAACCACTGTTTTGCAGTGTGTTGCTCCAGAATTTTTCTTACAAAGTTACCTAAATACCGTGGCTTCGAAAAACGTGCTTAGATTTGTGTTTTTTACTTAAATGGAAACGTACTTTGCACACGGTTGTACAACTTTTTTTGCATATTTAATATTCAGAAATGTCTTGGCGTGAGTTTCAAGATGGCTTGTGGCGAGCCACACCATTTGCCCTAGGACTGCGTGGTTACCAGGAGCCTGTGTGACCACTGATTTCGCATCTGCCCTTTGCTGAACGTGTATTTCTAGAAAAATCCAGTGTCAAACTTGTCCCACACTCCAGTGCCAGAGGTGCTCAGGGTTCTCTTGGGCAGGACCGTTCGGCAAAGTCCACAGAGCAAAATGTGAGCTTGGCCTTAAAAGGGGTGAGCAAGGAGGAGACGGGCCTCCTCTCATGAGCAGGCACGGAGGCGCTGGTCTGCCTTCGCTTGCCGAGTGCCCGCTGCAGGCTGGGCTGGTGGGAGATGCTACGGACACAAACACGACTGGGAAACAGGCTCTGCCTCCACGCAGCATGCTCATCTGTTCGGGCTGCAATAACAAAATTCCACCAATGGCCTGGCTTACAGAAAGAAACCGGTTTCTCACAGCTCTGGAGGCTGAAGCCCAGCATCAAGGCGTCGGCAGCTTCCGTGTCTGGTGGGGCTTCCTGGCTTACAGACAGGGCTCCTCACACGGTGGATGGGGCGAGCTGGCTCTCTGGACTCCCTTGTCTCAGGCCCAAACCCCATCACGAGGCCCTGGAGCAGGACTGAGTCACCTCCTGAAGGCCCCGTTCCAAAGCACTCCCACGGGGGATTAGGTTTCAACACAGGAATTTTTGGCGACACAAACATTGAGACCACAGCACCCAGCTCTCTGGGTTCTCAGAACCCTGTGGGAGGGCTGGGTCGCGCCTGCCCCCTTTTAAACACGAGGCTTCCATGGAAGCTTCTTGCCAGAGGCTGGACACTGAGGAATGGACAGGATCAACACTCTTCCACCTCCCGATCACTTCCACCATCGCTGGGGGAAGAACGAATGCACCGCGTGGTGAGTGCTTCCACCGCAAAGCAGCACATCACGCTGCTTGGAGACCCTGCTGGTGACTCTCAGCCAGCCCCATAGGACACAGCAGGTCTCACAGCCATGCCCACCCGCAGGGAGGCAGGGAAGCCCCAGCCCCCACCGGTCCGGCACAGGAAGGAGACCTGGACCCTGGGAGTGCCGGTCTCGCCTCCCACTCTCCTGGGTGAGTGACAGCGATGCTGCCAGGTGGGTGGTCCGTCAGTTAGACCTGGTCCGTGAGTAGCCTCCTAGGCGGATACAGACACGACAGTGTCCCACAGAGCGTCCTGGCTCCTGCTCAGCTGCACCTCACCTCCTTCCGGAAAAGCATAGACAGCTCCTACGTTCTTCTCTCCATCTCAGCATCATTTAGTTTTCCTCCGCTTGCACTGCTGTCCCCAGTTGATCATACTTTAAAAGTCCCTCAGAGAATAACCTAATAATGTACACCTGAATAGCACTTCTAACTTCTCACAGTATTTTCAATCCATCTTTCAGTTCACTGGCACCACACCTTCAGGAGACAGGGAGGACATTGGCAAGACAGGGCTGGCATCTGGCAGGGCCCCGGCCCACCTGTAGGTCTCGAGTGCAGGGACAGCTTCTGACAGGATGACCCTGCCAGCCCACGTGCCCCCGCCTCCTCTCTCTGCAGTCGCCTTTCTCTGTGCCCATGAGGACCTGCTCAGCCCACCTTCGGGTGGCTTGAAAGTGCCTGGGATTTAAGTCCCCACACGGTCACCCTCAACCACCAGTGATGAGCATCTGTGGATAAATGCCCCCCTAGTCCTCATCCCCTGCAGGACACCAAGGTACATTCCGCCTAGCGCTCAGGGGACACAACAGGGTGGTGCCCGGTGCCCCCCTGGTTCTGTGCCCTGGAAGCTCCTCTCCTCCCCGACTCACGTCCCCACTCCCCATCCTGATTTCCAACATCACCTCCCAGTGGTGCACCTGCATCCCAGCCCTCGTCATGAGGTGTGCCCAGTTAGGACAGGCGGCAGCAACCCTGCTTCATTGTTGGGGAAATGTGTTGCCCCCCAGGGAGTGCTTGACAGTGTCTGGGGCACTTTTGGTTGGCCCTGCCTGTGTGTGGGGTGCTCCCGACATCTTGTGGTGGAGCCCAGGGATGCTGAACACCCGGCAGTGCCCAGGATGGGCCCAGAGCACAACTCAGCCCCAGATGTCCACAGTGCTGATGCCCAGGATCCCTGGCCTGGTTCTGCAGAATTCTTTTATTAATAACTTATTCTGGACTGAAGCCTGGATAGGTAATTATCAGCCTTAGATTTCTACTCAAGCAAAATTAGCAGAATCCCACCTTTCCCCATTGGATCAAGCGTGCCATGAAATCCATGCCTTCTTTATTCCTTCCTGTTGCCTCCTGTGCCACGCTGCCTTGCTGGGGATGTGTCTGTGCAATCGTCAAGAGGCCATGACTGTGTGCCCACGTTTGCATGGCACATAAGCACATCACACCCAACTGCAGGCATGCAGCCGGTGGTCAGGTCTCCCCCCAGAGCACTGCGTACTGCAGAAACACACCCAGTTTTCATCCACGCAGGATGGCTTGGATGCCCCCTGCCCGTGCCCAGCCTCAGGCCCCTCCTCAGGTTGCCTCCCCCTGCAACCAAAGTTTCAGCTTGGCCGTCACCCCCTGCAGGAAGCATCCTTGACCTCCGCCTTGGAGGGCCTGGCACGCTTCACACACAGCACTCACCAGCCTGTTTCACACGCTCCAGCGCAGTAAGGGTGTGAGGGCAGCAGCACCTCCTCTCCTCCTCACCCCAGGGCCCAGGCTAAGGGTGCTCGGGAAGCATCAGCAAGCCATACTGGGGGCTGTCAGGACCCTGTGGTTCTCAAAACCACATCACCCACCCCATGAGAGATCAGAGACATGGAGAGCACACACTGGCTGAAGGTCGCAGTCCACCGAGGGTCACTACAGCGGTGCCGCTGACTCATCACACCCTCCCACACTGACTGTTCAGGTGGTGTATGCAGACACACGTGTACATATGTGGACACACGCATGCACACACACACACCCTTGAGGAAAGTCCTCTCTCTTGCTGAGCTATTCTCAGCCCCACTGCATAACAGGTCTCCTAGTGGGGTGTGACTTCTGACACTTTCAGGGGCCCCTGTGACAGACACTCTAGTGCATCAACTCCTCACTTAAGAACAGCTCGAGAGAGGGCTTCCCTTTCACTGCACAACAGAAGCAGGCTCTTCACAGAGCTGGTTCCCTTTTCTTTCAGGTAATAACGCCCTCCACCTTCTTCAACTGGCCAGACGCCTGCGGGCTGCAATGCCCATGTCAAGCTGCTTGCAGAGGCCCTTCGTGAGGGTGAATGGGCACAGCACAGAGTTCACAGCAACCCACACCAGCGTCTGCTCCCGCTGGAGAAATGATGTGGGTGCTGGGGAGGAGCTTTGGCCCTGATGTGGCCATGGTGCGCCCTCTGCCACCCCACCAGGACTTTCTGGGTGACCCTGCTGCACCCCTGCTGCTGATCTGGTTGGGAGGGTGCTCCCCCCGGGCTAGGCTTCTTGCATGGTCACCTGTCTCACGAAACTCCTTTCTGGGAGAAGGGGAGGTGTCCCTGGCCAGGAGGAAAGGAGCCGTGAGAAGGCCGTCCCATCTCAGCATCTGCTCTGGGTTGGACTGTGCTGCCCACCCCCAAATTCATGTTGACAACAGTGCTCCCCCAAGGCATGGGGCTCACTCAATTCTGAATCCCGATGACCAGGGCAGGACCAGCCCACTCCATCCCTCCAAGTCCTTACCAGTTGTAGGTGTGGCCATCCTCTAGCAAGGGGAGCTCCTTGCCTCCCCCTGAATCTGGGCTCACCCTAGGGACTTGCTGAACTGAAAGAGTGCGGTAGAAATGACACGCTGGAATTTCTGAGGCTGGGTTATAGGAAGCCTCGTAGCGTCCGCTTGGGTCTCTCGGGACACTCTCGGGAAGCTCACTCTGGGGCAGCGCAAGCCACGCCGTGGGCCCTGCCTGAGGAGGTGCTACCTGCAGCCTGAGGAGCACCGAGACCCCAGACAGGAGAGCCGGGGCCATCTTGGAAGTGGGTCCTGCAGTTAATGCCACACAGATCAGACAAACTGCTCAGCTGAGCCCATCCCAAATGCCTCACAAAATCGTGAGCAATGTAAAATGGCCGATTTAAGCCACCAAGCCTTGGCTTGTACGGCGATGGTTGACCAAAACACTGACCACTTCTTCCAAGAGGCTCTAAGCAGCCTCACGGAGACATAGAGAAGTCCTGCCCCGCCTCACCCAGCACCATCCAATCCCTACCTGCAGCCTGACTTCAGAGAGGATGAATGAACTAAGCTATTCAGGTCTATTTTAATAAGAAAATGTTTTTTAATTGGAACGTTTTGGAAATAAGATAACGCAATGTCTTCTATAGTTACTCATTTACACTGAAACGTGATGGGTAATTTTTAGGGCGTTTGCTTCCAGTCACTTTCCCCTGACTCCTTGATGTGATAATTCCTTCCATGAGATACAACCATTCTCCCAAGTGATGCGATGACGAGTATGTGCGTGCCTCTGGAGGGAAAAGGTCTACATCTCTCTCTGCTTGTGCCTCGGATGGGTTTTACAATAGACGTACCACCGACCCCGCCTCTTCACCAGGTAACAGTCCTTGCAGCGCTTCTTAAGGACAGTCTTGTTTTTGAACCCCAGCGCGGGCAGCAGGTGGGGCAGGAGGCCGGGTGAGAGAAGTGAGCGCACTTCTGCCCCGGGTTCCACAGCCACGGGGGCTGCACCTCGAAGGGATCCAAATAGAAACGTGGAGAGAGCTCGAGGCTTCACTGTGTGACGACTGAGATACAGCAGAGGGTTCACCATTTTCCTTATAAAAAGATTTGCCATGTTGTGGTGAATCTATGGGAGAGAGGAAAAAAAGTGTTATAGCTTCTCCTGCGTTTCCACCCGCTCTTTAAGGCTTCCTTTTCTCTGTTGCACTGAGGCTTGGGAAGGCAGGGACCTCGGGGTCTGAGGGTGTTCCCATACCAGCTGCAGCCTCGACCTGAGCTTCAACACTGCCTTAATCAGCCAAGTGTGCCAGGAGAATAAGGGGCAGTGGACGGTGGCTTCCTTCCCTTTCCCGCCTGCTGCAAGTGTAGGTGAGTGTGCAAAGCCCCGCGATGTTGAGGAGCGGCTCACTTGGCTGGGAGGGAGCTTAAACTTAGGTCGCATCCCTTTCCAGTCACACCAGGTCAAGGGCGGTTCAACTGATGAGCTCCTCCCACCAACTTTCCCCAGACCCAGGGACCCTCCCTCTGGCCAGTTTCGGGACAAACCCCCGAGATGGGGACCCCCCGGCCCCCGCTCGGGAAGGGCACGGAACTCTGGCAGCCCGGTCGCCCGCCCCTGCTTCCCCACGCGCCCCGGCCCTTAGGGTTCAGCGGCCCCGGCTGGGAAAAGCTGGGTCTGCAGGGCCCGGAGACCGCGGCACCGGAGCCGGCCCTGCGCGCGGGCTGTGGGGTCGCGTTCGGGAGCCGCCGGGTCTCCCGCCCCGGGGTCGCTGGACACCCCCTCCTGTCGGCCAAGTCGGGCGCCCATGGTCGGATCCGCACCTCCCCACCTTGGCCCTCTGAGACCGCCAGGCCCCGGCCCACGCTCCTCTGACCGCAGCCCACTCAGGGAGACATGCCCGAGGGTCCCAAGGTGGCCGGCCCCACCCTCTCGCAGCCCCCACTCTCAGGACACCCGGCACCCCTGACCTAAGAAGACGGCTCCCTTACCCGGCCGCGCGCTCTCACCCTGCGCCGACCCCTGCGTCTGCGCACTGGCACGCGGACGCTGCTGACAGGAAGGAAGATGGCGGCGGGGGGGGGTCACGTGGCGTGCCCACGTCCAGTGCGGGGCGCAGAGTCGCAGCCGCGAGTGCGCAGGCGCTGGAGTGCGACGTATCACTCCCCGACCGCGCACTCCCTGCGGGCCACGGGGACAGCTGCGCTGTTTGGCTGGAGCACTCTCAGGGAAAAAAAATGCAAAAACCAGGAACGAAAATGGATATCCGCAACGAAAAAGAAATTACAACCAATTAGACCTTAGAAAAAACTGGCAAATACCAATGTCAAAACAAACTGAGAAAGAGGACATGTTTTTAAGTGGACAGGAGAAATGTAAACAGGCTCCGGGAAACGAGTGGAGACGGGCAGTAGTTTCAGCTGGTTACAGCTGTTTTTCCCAACATTATGAAAAACTTCGGACATAGAGAAAAAGGGAAAGAATTGTACGGTGAACACCCATATACTTGCCACTTAGATTCTACACTTAGCTGGCTTATCCCTGCCTTTTCAGGTATCTACCCGTAACTCCCATCACCCTTCCTTTTTGTGTGTGTCCGGGTGAGTTGCAGACGTGGCTGCGTCCACCCCGCGCTCCCTGCAGGCCCCAACGCTTCATCGCAGTGCCCACTTTTTCCACCTCACCCGGCGAACACCGGGCGGGCCGCTGAAGTTTATCAGCTCCAGGACAAATCTGCCTCTGACCACCACGTTTGCTGGGACATCTTTGGGACCGGAGGTTTTTACGTGCATTCTTGTTTCTCCTGCCTTTCCCCCTCTTCATCATCTTCCCCGCCATTCATCCATCTCTAGTGTTTTGTTCTTAGAGTCACGTGGTCCTCAGGCTCTGACCACAGCAAAATTAAAGCTGGATGCTGGAGCGTTAAGCTGCGATTTATACCCAAGTCAGCTCTAAGCAAAACGGGCCTCTTTAGAGGCTGTATTTGCATGCTGTAAAATCAATTGGTGTACTAGGCTTTGTTGCAGAAATCCCCCAAATATACGTTTCCTCCGCGGCTCCCCATAACCACACACAGGAACGCTTGCCTTGAACGAAGAGAATGCACTTCCAGTCTCTTCTGCTAAGCAGTTGACTCCTTCACCCAATAACTTTGATATTTAAACGTCTCATGATTATCGGTTACCATAAAATATAAACAATGTATTTTCAGTTTACATCCTCCCCTGCCTGTCCGCTAAATAAGAACCACTGGGTACTCCTAATCGCTGAAGGTTTCGCACACCATTGCCTGCCTCATCAGGGCCCTAGCTCTAGCCTGCGGCTGCAACTCCGTGATGCTGCACCTGCCGGCGCAACGGGGCCGCTTAACTTTTAGGCCATTGATGAAAAGTCAAACAAGTGCACAGTACTTGGTGTAATCAGGGGCATTTTTAGAGAGATACCTGGGATGAAAACAGGTGACCACCTGAATCAGAGAGCAGTTCCGGCGCACCCTCTGCCCCGACCCGCGCGCGCTCCCCAGGGCGAAATAAATACCGCGGGTTTGGCGCCGCCAGAAGCCGTGCGCATGCGTTGGCGCTAAGCGGGACGTTGCGCCGGGTCAAAGGCCAGCGGCTCAAAATGGCGGCGGCGATGACCTTCTACCGGCTGCTGAACCGGTGGGGCGAGGCGGCGCGGAGCCTGCGCCTGGGCGCCAGGTGTTTCGGGGTGCGGGTCTCGCCGACTGGGGAGAAGGTCACGCACACTGGCCAGGTAACGGCCGCTCTGTACAGGATGCCCCTTCCTCCGGCCGCACCTCGGGCGGCTGGTGGCGGTGGGCTCGCCGGACATCCGCGGCCCTGGTTCTGCGCCTGCAGCGCAGGTCGTGGTAAGGTTGTGCTTCTGTCGCTCACGCGCCGGGGAGGACGCCCGCGAGTCGGGACGGTGGCGGCAGTCTGTAGCGGTGGGTCTCGTCCTTCCAGGGCCTGCGGGCTCTGGAACGGGAAGTCTCCCCAGCGGGCAGCACTTGCTGTGGACTGGCTGCCTATAGGCGATCTGTGGCCGCCGATTCTTTGGGTCAGAACGTTTAGAATTTGTGTAATATTCAATAATAAATTTTAGTAACCTGAGAAGTCGGTTGTAGTCCAAGGCACAAAAAAGCCCTAAGCCAAAATGAAGAACAAAGGTACCTGTGTATACTGGAATGTGCCCTAGTAGATTTAATGGGGGGATATTAAAGCTCTCAGGCCATATGCCAAAGAAGGTTGGGGGCGGTTCTCCTCGGTCAGGATTTGTCTCTCCTCCTTAGCTCCACCTTCCCGGGCTATGTCTCTGTGCTGCTCTCTGATCCAGGTGATCACCCGTTTTCATCCCAGGTATCTCGCTAAAAATGCCCCTGATTACACCGAGTACTGTGCACTTGTTTGACTTTTCATCAATGGCCTAAAAGTTAAGAAAAACACTTTCCTGTAATATTTATGATTGATATGAAGTGATTTTCAGAATTAGGCCGTAAAAATCACACATGGTCTTTTTGTTTTTTTCCAGGTTTATGATGATAAAGACTACAGGAGAATTCGGTTTGTAGGTCGTCAGAAAGAGGTGAGTAAAAAATCTAGTGAAGAGAGGTAAGCTTTCCTAAAACTTTCATGTAACCAACAAGAAATAAAAATTAATATATAAGATTTAAATAAATTTTTCCCATATTGCAAGCACCCTAACAGTTCTGGATGGGGCTCTATCTTTCTTATAATATTAATTGTGTCTATTTCTGACTTGTTTCCCCCTGAAATACATAACATTGTAGCCATAGTTCTCGTTTACATATAAATGGAAGTGATCTTTTTTAAAATTTTTTGTCCCTTATTCTCCTGAGACTCAGATTTAAGTAAATCATATCAACTTTAAAAAGTTACTCTTTTAACCACCTGGAGGTGTGTTTTTTATAGTTTTCACCAAATCAATTAGTATGAATTTTTTCAGGGACTTAACACTGACGAGCTGAAAGTGGCACGTGAGTTTTTCTTCCCTTAGTGGGTCTGTTAGCTCTACACATCGTAAGGTAGATCAGTTCAGATGCCTGTGAGTGACCACTGGAGAAAGAATGTTGAAATTAGAGTCCTTCTGCCTAAATCAGCCTGTTTTTTTTTTTACCTGACTCCTTCTCTAGCACTCATGTCTATGAGCTCCTGAATTCTTAATTAGATCAGGCATGCCTCCATGTTTCCTGAATTTGCTTCCTGAAGGATGCTGTGAAGCGTCCTTCACAGCCACCTTATTCATTCTTTTTCCCACTTTGGTTAGCCTGGTGATTCTTCTTGTTAACACTATAGCTATCCCTAAATCATGTATTTTCCCTTCTCCTTCAATCTTGGTTACGTTATCCATTCCTGGTGTGTAGTTTTTGTACTTCTATTCCAGAGCTACAGGGCATTCCAGAAAAGCTCACATGATCATGAATTGACTATAAATTCACATTCTCAAAATTCAGCTGGTTCACTGTTGTGTGGTTTGATGGGTGGGTGTCAGAAAAGTTTGTTTTACAGTGGTTGATTATTTGGCAATGCCGCTTGAGTGTTGGGTTGAGAAAGAGCCTGAGGCCTGATCCACATTCAGTGAAAGAGTGTGCCATGATTGATTAGTGATGTCTACCAGGATCATGGTGGTGGAGAGGGGCTTGTGTCTGATGGGTTTACCTCTCGGAGTAGAAGCCGTGTGGACTTGCAGTCTAAAAATTGTGAGGTCGAATCACAGCATGGGTTCAGTTTTCTCATTTGTGAAGTGGAACCATGTGAATATTTTTAATCGAATTGTAAGCCTCCAGTGATATCACACTGTCAGTTGTCGAGTAAGTGGTGCATAGGGTAAGTCCTCCTTCTCTCCATCCTCAGAAACCCTTGTCTGTTTGTTGTTTGAATTGTTAGTGTATTCCCAGTAGAAGCGTCTGTTCCACGTGCCACATTCTCCAATGCTGTATCGCAGTGATTCACACAAAAGAGCTCATGGCATTGCGAATGGGACATTTCTTCTGTGTGCAGGCTGCCCTGGGCATTCTTGTTAGGTATACGAACTTGACATTTGGAAGGTGGAAACCGATGGATGTTGAGAGGATTCACAGGCCATTTGATTTCTTCTGGCAGTGATCGTGGAGAAGGGGAGGTTTCTCCTAGTGTGGATGCGGTATGGTTTCTTTTGGTGGTGACCGTGGAGAAGGGGAGAAACCGATGGATGTGGGGAGGGTTCGCAGGCCCTTTGGTTTCTTTTGGCAGTGACCGTGGGGAAGGAGGTTTCCTGGGCATCGATGGGTGGTTGTTACTGAGGTAGTGGATGGACTCTACATCCTTGCTTTGTGGGTGTTATGGCAGGGTTGTGAGGACAACGTAGGAGCCCCAGATTGAGCAGTTCCGGAGCAGATTGGTCCTGAAGCCCTTGGGCTCATTCATGCAATCTGGCCCCCAGCCCAGCTCCCTATCTCAGCTCTTGCAGTGATGAAGCAAGTATGCAGGTCCCTGTCACAAACGCCTCTCTGCTGAACATTCTTTGTGTAGCTTCTGGTTTCTGGTTGGTGTAGCACAGGGTAGTGGGAAACAACTTAAACCAAACAGAATCAGGATTGGCAAAGCCAGTGAGGGTGGGTACGGGAGAGTGTGATAGTAGTGTCTGTGACCGGCAGCTCACCCAGGGCGTCCTGGTTGTGACCTCAATGCTCCAGCCGGTGCAGCCTCCAGTGCCTTCCCCCATTCAGCATCCCGAGTGTCCAGGGCACGTCTTGGCCTCACACCTTGGAGGTTCAAGGCATGTTTATAACATGATGAGTGGGCATCCTGCCCAAGCTTTCCTTCTTTCAACACAAATTTGGTGTTTAGTACTGTTTTTAGTAGTAGTTGTTTGGCTTCTGAGAAACTTAATTTTTTGGAACACTTTTAGATTTACAGAAAAACTGAAGAAAGGAGAGTTTTCACAGCCCCCCGCTCAGTTTCTGCTGTTTACTGCCATCTCTCGTTAGTGTGCTGCCTGTGTGTCACAGTTGATGAGCTGATACTCATACATTATTACTAACTCAAGTCCACAGGTTCACTCTTAATGTTGTATGTTCTAGGGTTTGGATGGATGTGTAATGACATATATTCACCGTGACAGTGTTGTACCCAGTTCACTGCCCTAAAAATCCTCTGTGCTCTGCCTGTTCATCCCTCCCTCTTCCCAACCCCTGGCAGCCCGTGATTGTACTGTCCTCTAGTTTTGTCAAGTAATACTTTAAGAAATAAACTGGGCCAGGCACAGTAGGCTTATGCCTGTCATCCCAACACTTTGGGAGGCCAAGGTGGGCCGATCACTTGAGCCCAGGCATTCAAGACCAGCCTGGGCAACATGGTGAAACCCTGTGTCTACAAAAAATATAAAAATTAGCCCAGCATGGTGGCACATGCCTGTAGATCGAGCTATGTGGGAGGCTGAGGGGGGAGGGTCATTGAGTCTGGGAGGTTGAGGCTGCAGGGAGCAGAGATCATGCCACTGTACTCCAGCCTGGGCAACAGAGCAAGACCCTATCTCCAAAAAAAAAAAAAAAAATAAAGAAAAAATAAACTGAATCTGAACTTCACCTGTAGAACAAGCATAGCAGGAAGCTAGATAATTGAGCTGGTCTTTGCAGAAAAAAACTGGAAAGTATCTCTGTGTGGCTCCTGCCCACCTTTGACCGGGGGTACCTGCAAAGGAATCCATGGCCCCTGGGCCTGTGACGGGCCTTCCTGTGAGGAGACTCCTCACGTGCTAAAGAATGTGCCAGCCACCCCCAGCCAGAAGTCAGGCCTCACATGGTCCTGGAGCAGGTGGCACTCTGGGGCCACATGAGTCAGATGGGGGGCTGGAATGCACTTGGAAGTGACCAGGTATTTCTCTACTGTTGATGGAAATATTTTCATTGCTTTATAGTCGTACAAGTAAAAGCAGATATGACTTGTCCTCTAATAGAAGGGATGACTGGGGGAGGTCTGCAGTGAGGTGTGGTAATAATAATAGCAATAACAACAGCCTGGTAGCCAGGTACTTGGCGACATCATTTGCTTTTTCGGTTAGAAGCTGGGGCTGCCCTGCCTGGCCGCATCCGGATTCAGGCTCCTGCGCTGATGGGCTTATGAGGGCTGTGTGCTTCAGTGACTTAGCTCGTAGGCTCGTGGGCATTGAGTCCACGATGAGGAAAGGCTTGGAGCAGTGCCTGTTCCAGGGAAGCCTCTAGTGTGTGTTCACCTTACTCTGCTGCTGCCTTCACAATCACCATGAGGGCTGGCTTCACTTTTAGATTTTTTTTAAATACTGAAGTTAAACGTTAGTGTCCATACACAAGGTCTTTACTTTTAGTTTTTGTAAAGAAGGAATTAGGCAGCAAACCCAGAACATCAGGAGGCTGGGATCCCTTGAGTGCAACTCTGTGCCGCCCCTCTCCACCTGTGTGTGTCAGGAACATGGAACAGCTGGGGGGCTTCAGCTTGTGCCTTCACCTGCCTGCCAGTGGGATGGATTCTGTCTTCAGATGCTTGGCAGGGTGGAGTCACTCCCCGACCCGCACAGCCCACAGCTGGGCGTTTGGGTCAGAGCGAGATTCTGCACGTTTTCTGAGACACCTAGGCTGGCAGGGTTGAGTCCAGTTGTGACCCTGTGACCTCACCTGCCTGGCCCTCAGTTCTTCAGTAGCAGGCTTCAAGGTGTGTGGTGCCACCAGGATTAGGAGCAGTTGCACGCGGTGCTAATGTCTACCTGGCGTGCTGTTTTGTTGCGATAACGTGAAGTTTTATCCTTCTGAGAAGAGTGTGTGTAGATTTTGTTAATGGAAATAATTGAGTAGTGCTCACGAGAGAGGAAAACTACCAAGACCCTCCAAACAGAAAACAAGCATGGGTGACGGCGTGGAGCGACTGAAACTTTGTGCCTTGCTGCTGGGAATGTAAAATGGCGCAGCCGTGAAGGAAAACAGCGTGTGGGTTCCTCAAAAAGTTGAAACTAGGACTTCCATCCAATCCAGCGGTTCCACTTCTGTGTGCCCAAAAGAATTGAAAGCGGGGTCTGGGGTACACTCGTGTCATAGCAGCATTATTCATTATAACTAAAACCTGGAAGCAGTTTGGGGGTCCATTGTCAGCTGAACGGATAAGCAAAATGTGATCTGTCCATGGACAGTGGAATATTATTCAGCCTTAAGGAAGAATGCTTGACATGCCCCACAACATGGATAAGCCTGGACGACATTGCCCTCAATGAAGTGAGCCAGTCACAGAAGCAGACTGCGTGATTCCTCTAACACGAGGGACCAGAACAGTCGCTTCTTAGAGGTACTGTGTGAGGTACTAAGAGGTACTGTGTGAGGAACTTAGAGGTACTGTGTGAACACTGCGTGATTCCTCTAACACGAGGGACCAGAACAGTCACTTCTTAGAGGTAGTAAGTAGTTGGTGGTTGCCGGGGGCGGGGGGTGAATTTGGAGTTAGTGGTGAATGGAAATGGGGTTTCAGGTTAGGAAGGTGGAAGGTTCTGGACATGGGTGGTGGTGATGGTTGCACAATAATGTGAATATACATGGTGTCCTTAGAAATGGTAAAGATGGCAAGTTTTATGTTATGTGTATTTTACCACAATAAAAAAAAAATTGAGAGGGAAGTGGCTTCAGGCCCATGCAGGAATCAACCAGAGGTTCCTCCCTGAGGCTTCTGTGGCTGGTGTCGCTCATTCTTAATTCTCCCAAGAGGCCGGCAGGGCAGGGCGCACTCGGGCGGGGAAGCAAGTGAGACTGAGGCTGGGCCCATGCGGCACCTCCAGAGGCTCTGCACACCTATGGTGGTAACTTGTGTTATCACCCAGGACAAGCGCACTCCTCAGATCAGCAGTGGAAGAGACTTGTGACATCTTTTGTCCACATTGAGCCGTCTCTTGAGGCCAGCGCAGCACCACCCGAACCATGCTGGCTCTCGTGCGTGCACACACACGCTGCTGGTCACAGGAGGGATGCCAGAGAGCTGAGAGGGAGTGCTGAGGTACCCAGGGGTCAGTAGTTGCAGGAAGCAGCCACTATTCCTAGGACATGGGGGGCAGGAGGAAGAGGTGGCGTCACCAGGAGGAAGCTGTGAAAGTGCCCTTGTGGTGCTGCCGGAGTTCCAGGTGGGAGACAGGACTGGGAGTCGGGGATGGGTGCTAGGGTGAGGCCCCCAGCCAGACAGTGGTGGCTGAGAAGGTCCTCCGTGAGAGGAAGATTGAATTGAGGGGCCTCGGAATTCCACCCTCCGCCTTTGCAGGTCATCTGGTTGGTGGCAGAGGCGGAGCTCTGTGCTTGCTTTCAGGTTCATCCTTAGAGGGTTTAAGAGGGGAGGTTTTCCTGAGTCTCTCTTGTCTTGAAGCAACCTGGGTGTCCTTTAGGGGGTGTTTGAGACGCGGGCGGTGCGGTGTGTGCCATGGCTGCTCTCCAGAGCTTTTGTGTGGCTTCCTGCTTCTGCGTGCTCCTCCTCCTGAGCTTCCCTCCCAAATACGCCATCTTTATAGTGGAGTGAAGGCAATCGGATTTTAAAAGAAATCTTCTGGATGGATAAGAACCGTGGGTCTTTGCTTCCTTTAGAAAGGCTTGGACTGTCAGAAATAATGGTTATAAAGTGAGGTTTATTTATCCCAGGACCCAGAGGAAAATAGTTGGAACTATGAATTCATGAGCCCCAGGTTCACATGCCGGTGGCTTTGTCGGTGAGCCGGCGAGATGGGCTTTATTTCCTCCCTCGTGCAGCTCCCCGCCTTCCTCTTTGCTTCTCTATGGTGTCTTGTGTCTTGTGGTTCTTTCTCTTCCAAGGCACTGGCAAAGTTAGTCACTGGATTCCAGCACCCTCAACTAGGATTCCAGCACCCTCAACCGGATTCCAGCACCCTCAACCGGATTCCAGCACCCTCAACCGGATTCCAGCACCCTCAACCGGATTCCAGCACCCTCAACCGGATTCCAGCACCCTCAGAGCAAGTTTGAACATGCACAGACAGCCCAATTGTGGTTTTCAGAGCAGATTCCAGCATCCTCAGAGCAAGTTTGAACATGTTGTACAGACAGCTGCATTGTGGTTTTCAGAGCAGATTCCAACATCCTCAGAGCAAGTTTGAACATGCACAGACAGCCCAATTGTGCTTTTCAGAGCAGATTCCAGCATCCTCAGAGCAAGTTTGAACATGTTGTACAGACAGCTCAATTGTGGTTTTTAGAGCATTTTCTATGAAGTTACCTAGTTGAAAAATTAATTTGAATGAAAACTTCAGTTTTGCCTGTGATTTAAGAATTATATAGACATGTATACACACGTTTAGCTAAAATAATTATTGGTGTTAATGTTAAGAATGCCTGATGTTCTAAATAATTGAACTGAGCTTTTACTTTATCTTAAACCTTGATTTTAAATGTCCATGAATGGGGTCGGTTATTCTACAGAGCGTCGATGATCCAGCTGGCGGATGTTTCCCTTTTGCGTTGGTTTTGATGCTGTGTCACAGAATCACATATTTGATGTTTTATCTTTAATAGATGTAATCTCAGTTTGACATAATAGGACTTTCACTCCTAAAGATTTAAACCTACGTATTTTTATGCCCAATCATTTGATCATCAAGAGGTCAGTGGAAAGAGTGTTTCCTATTTTTGATGTTAGTGATGGGCGAAGGACTCATTTTACAGTGAGTGGTTGGACACTTCACTGTGTATGATGTGCCCTGTGCTTAACAAGAGATGGCGTGCGGGCTGCCGTGACGGTTCTCCGTTGATTCCCTCGTGAAGTGCAGCAGCGCTCTTGAGTTTTTCTCACCTTTCCCCAGGTGAAAGCGGGTGAGAATGGAGCCTTGAGTCTGAACCCGGAGCGGGGCTCTGTGTCGTGGCTGGGTGTGTTCACCGCCGGAGCTTGTGTGTGTGAACCCGGAGCGGGGCTCTGTGTCGTGGCTGGGTGTGTTCACCGCCAGAGCTTGTGTGTGTGAACCCGGAGCGGGGCTCTGTGTCGTGGCTGGGTGTGTTCACCCCCGGAGCTTGTGTATGTGAACCCGGAGCGGGGCTCTGTGTCGTGGCTGGGTGTGTTCACCCCCGGAGCTTGTGTATGTGAACCCGGAGCGGGGCTCTGTGTCGTGGCTGGGTGTGTTCACCGCCGGAGCTTGTGTGTGTGAACCTGGAGCGGGGCTCTGTGTCGTGGCTGGGTGTGTTCACCGCCGGAGCTTGTGTGTGTGAACCCGGAGCGAGGTCTGTGTCGTGGCTGGGTGTGTTCACTGCTGGTTCTTTGTATTCCTGCGGTTGCACTGAGCTCCTGGAGCCAGACGTTTGCTGGTGATGGGCGGCAGGGTCGCCCTTGAGCTGCACACTAAATGACGGGAGGGCATCCCGCGTCAGTCAGCAGTGTCGAGGCGTCAGCAGCCCTCCCTGCAGGGAGGTGGCCGGTCTCTTTGACTGCCGTGATCGGGGCCTGGCAGTTTGTTAGTGCGGCCTTTGTGACACGTTGTCACTTAGGCAGACACCATATTATTTACACCATAAGGCTTAATTTGTATGGTTAGTTGCATCGCCTGCAGCAGGGGTGAGCAGAACATGGCTCACTCCAGAGCCCGCTGTAAGGCGCTGGGACAAGGCCAGCCGCCGGGCCGGCAGCAGAGGCTTGTGTTGCAGGAGCGTGTGGAACAACCTGGGCGGCGCCACACAGCTCAGGCCTTTGCTTTAATGTGGCTTCATTTTCCGCTAATGAAGATCTTCAAGGAAAAGCTTTACACAATGGTCATCTGTAACTGACAGAACTTCTTGTAAAATAAACCTTTCCGAAACGTATTTGTGAGGGAGAGTGGTGCCCTGCCTCGCACTGCGTGTGTGTTCTTTGTGACTGTGTGGCATTGAATGGGCCTCTGGCCTCCAGAAATGAGTGATTTTGTGATGAGCCCTGTTGCTGCCTCCACTCTGGGGCGGGGACGCTGTAGAAGGAGCGCAAAGTTTCAGGCTGTGCCATTAAGCAGGGGAACCCCAGGAGCAACGTCCGAGGCAGAGGGTTGTGTCATGCTTGGTGGGGCCGGCCCTCCAGGAGGGGACACGCAGGTAGACCCACATCCCTGGGCTTTGAGGCCTGCTTCGGGTGTAGAGTTGAGTCCCTTCCCTCTACATGCAAGGATACCAGCACTCTACTTCCCATAGCTTCCCGGTTCTTCGTGCCTTGTTTTCCTGGCACTTACTCATTGACTGTTCCCAGGGGCAGCTGAAAGGGGCTGGCTCATTCCAGAGTCGGAGGAAATCAAGGCACGTCCCCTTTCCAGGTTCCCAGATTTCCCATCGTGAGCATCATCAAATACATTATTTGCCAAGCCAAGATGTTTTAATTGCTTTTTAAAAAACGTAAATTCTGTGAAACAGAGGGAATGGTCGAATGATTCCCTTTTCCCATGTACCCAGGCAGTCAGTTTCAACAATTACCAACCGAAATAGTTGTTGGAGGGGCCAGTCTGGCTCAGCTCCTCTAATCGTTGTCGGAGGGGCCAGTCTGGCTAAGCTGTGCTAATCGTTGTCGGAGGGGCCAATCTGGCTCAGCTCCGCACTGCCTCTCCCCCAGCCCCCAGCCCCCAGCCCCCAGCCCCCAGCCCCCAGCCCCCCAGCCCCCAGCCCCCAGCCCCCAGCCCCCAGCCCCCAGCCCTTGGTAACGTTGACGTGAATCTTTGACGTCATGTTACTGAGTCTAAATTTATCTGTGTGTAAGTTGACCCTTGAACAACATAGGTTTGAACTGTTGACCCTTGAACAACATAGGTTTGAACTGTGTGAGTCCACTTAAGTGGCTTCTCTTTCGCCTCTGCCACCCGAGACAGCAGGACCAACCCTCCCTCCCTCCTCCTCAGCCTGCTCGATGCGAAGATGATGAGGATGAAGACCTTTATGATGATCCACTTCCACTTAATGAAAAGTCAGTTCATTTTCTCTTCCTTGTGATTTCCTTCATTGCATTTTCTTCCTTTAGCTTACTTTATTATAAGAATCCAATATATAATACTTGTAACATACAAAATATATGTTAATTGACCGTTTATGTTATTGGCAAACATTCTGGTCAGCGTCAGGCTATGAGTAAATTGTGGGGGAGTCAAAAGTAATATGCAGATTTTCAACTGCATTGGGGGTGGTTCCCCCAACCCCTGAGTTGTTCAGGGATTAACTGTACCTTCAAAAGATACTAACATTTGGATTTTACAGGGAAGTAAAAAAAAAATCAAAATAACAAAATATATTAACATGACAACAATATAATTATCACACCTTAAAAATTATAATTTCTTTAAGTTAAATATCTAAGTGGTGTTAAATATTCTTGATCATGCGTGTTTTTAAAAATGTTACAGTGTGACTCTGAGCCCAAGTAAGTTCCTACATGCAGCTGTTGGTGTCTCTTATGTCTCTTTTAATCTGTAGGTTCCCGTCGGTCTCCCACTCTCTTTTTCTCATTGGAAAATTTTATTTGTTAAAGAACCTGGGTCATTTCCTCTGTAGAGTCACCCACAGCTGGATGGATTCTACTGACCGCATCACTCTAGTGTTGTTGAACATGTCTCTTGTCTCTGCATGTTTTGGAAATTAGTTGGATCTCAAGGCTTGATCGGATTGAGGGTCAGTGTTTTGTTCCTGGTGAGACTGCTACATAGGTGATGTGTCTTTCCATCAGGAGGCACATAATATAATTGGTTCTGGTTGTAGTAAGAGACTTTGATCATTATCTCTTACATCTGTGATTTCATAAGGGGTTGTAAAATGATGATATTATCTATCTTATTAGGTTGAATACTTATATCAAAAGAAACCTTGGTGCTGAGGTAAAGTTTCTGTAGGAAAATCAGAAGAAATACTTGATTCTTTCCGTTTATTTACCAGTCTTTAATGGGTTGATTTTCTGGTTTCTGTTTGTTTTGTGTTGCTATAACAGAATTCCTGATAACTGGATAATTTATAAGGAACAGAGGTTTATTTCTTACAGTCTGGAGGCTGGGAAATCCAAGGTTGAGGGCTGTCTCTGGTGAGGGTGGAAGGTGGAAGGGCTGGAGAGTGTGCATGAAGGGGACCGAACTCCTCCTTCTACCAGGAGCCCGCCCACCACCTGTGAGGGCAGCCAGAATCCCTCATGAGGCAGAACCCTCGTGACCTCAGTACCTCTGAAGGCCCCGCCCTGTCTCTCAACACTGTTGCATTGACTATTCAGTTTCCAACAGAGGAACTTTGGGGGAGCACATTCAAACCATAGTACCTAGTAAGGTAATTAATGAGTTTTTAAAATATGTTTATGAAATCATGAGTGTAAAAGTTTGTTTCCCCATTTTGCAGTTATAATCCCCTTGTCCCTCCAATTTCCTGTATCCCAGATTATCCCATGTGGCAAATTTCCCCGGGTTGACTCCTCTTTTGACACAACCTTAGTTGCCTTAAAAGCTTCCCTGACTTGTGCCACGATCCAGTGTCTGAAGTTCATCCTATAACATTTCCTGTCCTGGACCCAGAATCAGTCATTTTTGAAAGAATCCAGTCCCTTCCCTTCGGTGTGAAATGGTGTTTAGAGACCACCATGTGGGCAGCAGGGGTCCTCATTGCCGCTGAGTTAATCATGGTCCTGGGGATGGAGCTAGAAAGGGTGTGTGTAGGCCGGGCGCAGTGGCTCACGCCTGTAATCCCAGCACTTTGGGAGGCCGAGGCGGGCGGATCACCTAAGGTCAGGAGTTCGAGAGCAGCCTGACCAACATGGTGAAACCCCGTCTCTACTAAAAATACAAAAATTAGTCGGACGTGGTGGCAGGTGCCTGTAATCCCAGCGACAGGCTGAGGCTGAGGCAGAGAATTGGTTGAACCTGGGAGACGGAGGTTGCAGTGAGCCAAAATCGCGCCACTGCATTCCAGCCTGGGCGACAGAGTGAGACTCTGTCTCAAAAAAAGAAAAGAAAGGGTGTGTGTGAACATCAGACACGGGATGAGTCACACTGATCCTTCCAAACTCAGTTCAGGGTTACAAGACTTCTGCTGAACCAGTGAGCTGACCTCTCTAGTTCCTTCCCCACACTGAAAATCCTGATTTTTCAATGATAATTTCATTTGCTTTGGAAGCGGTTTTATTCTTAAGGTGTATCCTGTTGGAAATGTTCCTGTTACTCTCTTAAAGTTTTTGGGAATTCCTTAGGTCCATTTGTCTCCTTTAAAAGTTTAGTTTTGTAACTTTGAAACATGTAAAATATAGTCTCAGAGTCAGATTTATAAAACTTGGAAGAAAGTAACGATCGTGCTCGCGTCCTCCTTCCTTTCCACCTCACAGTAGTAACTGTTCAATGCTTTCTCCTTTGGATTTCATGTAAATAAGTGAATATGTAGGCGGACCCCTGGTATTTCCCACATGGATGAGTGGAAGCCTTCTGTCCACTTACCCACTGCCTGGTGTCTCCACGTAGTCCTGTGTCCTCCTTCACCTCATCGCGGTATTATGGAGACACCTTTTTCGTTCCATTTTGATTGTAACTGAAAGCAACAGCACACAAGCAGGACATGAAGTTACCAGAGTCTTTCCTGCACATGCCTGTGAGTCATAAATGACCAGGTGGAAGACACAGCGGATGAGGAGACCCAGTGTACGGTAGCAGCAAAGAAGAGAAAACACTTAGGAACGACCTAACCGACATTCAGGACCTCTGTGGCCCAAGGGGAAAGCTGGAAGGACATTGTTGGTCTAACGGGTTGCAGCGCTAGTGGCATTTTTGGCATTTTAGATAAATCTATTCCGTCAGTATCATGTTTCCTGAGGTGGATAACTGCATGGCGGTTCTGTGAGAGAATGTTCTTATGAAATGCACATGGGAGCCTGTGAGGGACAGGCCCGAGCAATACAAATGCCCTCAGGTGGGACAGAACGATGTGGTGGGGAGAAGAGGGCATGGCAGAGCCCATGGGGCACCTGTCAGCGTTTGCTGAGTCCACGGGGACAGAAGGGAAAGCCTCTGTGCTGCTCTGGTTCTTGCAGCGCCTCTCCAAGTTTGGAACTTTATTCCAGTGAAAAGTAAATGTGTGTGTAGGTCCTGAATTTAACAATCTGTGAGTCATGAAGGTCTACAATGATAATAGTTAAATGAAGCATGCACCATAGATCATGCTGATGGTACATGAATTTGTGTGTGGTGGGTTAAATTGTATGTAGTTAGCAAGTTTGTGTATTTGTTTACGTAAGTTTTTCTTCTTGTTCCAGGTGAATGAAAACTTTGCCATTGATTTGATAGCAGAGCAGCCCGTGAGCGAGGTGGAGACTCGGGTGATAGCGTGCGACGGCGGTGGGGGAGCTCTTGGCCATCCAAAAGTGTATATAAACTTGGTGCGTAGCCAGCCACCCATGCACATGTTAGGGTGGCCTGCTCGTCCTCATACTCCCCTTCATTCCCAATGCCTGTTCTTTCTGCCCTCTTCTCTACCTGCTCCCAAGGCGGCCCTTACGGGGTTCACACTGCTGGCACATTCACCCTACAGCGCCACACTACAGGACCTACATATAGCCACATGTCCGAAAACCCCCTTTCAACTGTGAAGTGGTGGGCGGCGTGTTTCTCTTCTCGAACGCTCAGGCGTCTTTCCTCTCTGGGCCCTTCTCGGTTTGGTCATCATCTTAGCTCAGGCTGCCACACACAGCACCGCAGCACCGCAGGCTGGGGTCGAAAACAACAAACACATTTCCCACAGCACTGGAGGCTGCAGCCCAAGACCACGGTGCCACTCTGTTGGTTCCTCCTGGGGCCTCGCTCCGGGGCTCGCAGATGAGGTCTCCTCCCTGTGTCTTCACAGGGCCGTCCCTCTGTGGGAGACTCCTCATCCCCTCTTCTTATAAGGGCACCAGGCAGATTGGCTCAGGGCCCCTATGTGACCTCAGTTTACCTTCATCACCTCTTTAAAGGCCCCATCTCCAAACACAGTCACATCGGGGGTTAGGACTTTGGGGGACACATGGTTTATTTTGTAACAATCCCTATGTAGTCTTTTATGTCTGTTGATGAGTGTCATATACAGGACCATTGAGAAAAAAAGAACACAGGACCAGAGAAAGAGACCATGGGCTGAAGCTGGGATGTGCAACTGAGGTGCAGAGTGGGAGGGAGGCTGCCGCAGAGCACTCAGGGACTCAGGTGGCTGCTGTCCCGGAGTGCAGGGAGAGGGGGAGGCCACCGACTGTGGCACACTCAGGGACTCAGGCAGCTGCTGACCTGGGGTGCAGGGAGGGAGGGAGGACACCGACCGTGGAGCACTCAGGGACTCTGGCAGCTGCTGGGCTTGGTGTTCTCCCCAAAGCAGAGTCCTGGTTAAGGGACTTTAACTTTGTTAGAGCTGACATTTATTAAAAGCTGTCATTATCTTGTTGCCTGTCCTGAAAAGGGGACAGTGTAACAGGCATAAATGGTTAAGCAGCCTAGAGTGGGACTGGGCACCCAGCATGTCCCCTCCTGGGCTCCAGCCCTGTGAGCCGAGCCTGGGTGTGCCTCACGGTCCTGTGCAGCACCCACCACCTGCTCCAGGCCGCTGAGGTATGGGGAGTGAATGGAGCTGCAGACCGACAGTGATGTCCCTGGGGGTCCTAGGGGATGGCTGCGTAACCTGGGGTGGGAGCCTGAGGCCAGGGGCTTCAGTCAGGCTGGAACCGAGATTGACAGTCTGCATTCTTCCTTTAGTAGTAACTGTGTATTTTTATGTTTGTGACAGTCTGTTTCAAGTTTTATACATACATTTTCAATGCTTAATATCCAGATTTGAAATAGAATATGGAAATACGACATCATTCCTTTTGAATTTTTTCAGGACAAAGAAACAAAAACTGGCACGTGCGGTTACTGTGGGCTCCAGTTCAGACAGCACCACCAGTAGAGCGTGTGGCACGCTGGGGGTCCTGCAGCGTCCTGTGAGCATTTCCACGGGGAAGCTGAGCGCATGAAGCTCGCTGGTTCTGTGCGAAGGGTATTTCTGGTGCTGAATAAAGGGTGTTGCTGTCAAGGCTGACGGTTTGTGAGTTTGTGTCTTTCATAGGCTGGGCTTTGGAAGTGAACATCCAGCGTGGACGTGGGTAGACATGTGAGTGGAAGCCGTGCCTGCTCCAGGGAGCCTGAGCTGCCTCCTGCCGGCCGCTGCCTGCCTTACCGGCTGCTTCTGTATGTCTCCTCTTATCCTTGGGGCCACGTGGGCTGCAGGAACGGGCGAGGGCAGGGGAGGGAGAAGGAGGAGTGCCTCTTGTTTTGCAGATGCAACTGTGCTTCAGAGAGCCGAGGTGGCTCTTGAGGTGCACAGTGAAGGAGGGTGCCCAGGCCTCACCTGGTCCTATGGGAAGGTCAGCCTCTCTCCTGTCGCTGGCCTGCAGAGCTGGTCTATCCCTCCGTCCTAGTCCCTATGTTGAAATGTCAGATCTTAAAACCCAAGAATTTAAGCACTGGTTTGAAGGTATCGAAAGTCACGTACTGGCCACATTAAGGGCAGTCTATGTTTTTAAAAGAGTAAGGATTATAATGTAGTGTAACACAAAAATAAAAGTAGATTTTGAGGGAAGAGAAACGAGTCTTGCTAGAATGATCCAGGAGTCTGGCCCATGAGTAACGGGAATTCCAGAGGAGGAAATACCAGAGCAGAGGGAAGGTGAGAGGGAAGGCGAGTGGGAAGGTGAGAGGGAAGGTGAGAGGGAAGGTGAGTGGGATGGTGAGAGGGATGGTGAGAGGGAAGGTGAGAGGGATGGCGAGTGGGAAGGCGAGTGGGAAGGCGAGAGGGATGGCGAGAGGGATGGCGAGTGGGAAGGCAAGTGGGATGGCGAGAGGGAAGGCGAGAGGGATGGCGAGAGGGATGGCGAGAGGGATGGCGAGAGGGAAGGCGAGTGGGAAGGCGAGAGGGATGGCGAGAGGGATGGCGAGAGGGATGGCGAGAGGGAAGGTGAGGGATGGTGAGAGGGAAGGTGAGAGGGATGGTGAGAGGGATGGTGAGAGGGATGGTGAGAGGGAAGGTGAGTGGGAAGGTGAGAGGGATGGTGAGAGGGATGGTGAGAGGGAAGGTGAGTGGGAAGGTGAGAGGGATGGTGAGTGGGATGGTGAGAGGGAAGGCAAGTGGGAAGGTGAGTGGGATGGTGAGAGGAAAGGCGAATGGGAAGGTGAGAGGGATGGTGAGAGGGAAGGTGAGGCAGAAACAGCAGAAACACATTTCCCAAGCCAAAGAAAAAGCCACAGATCAGAGGGCTCACCAAGTTCCTAGCAGTATTGGTGAGAAAAGACAACTAGGCATATTCTGGTTTAAGAAAAGAATTAAACTGTAAACTTTAGAGTCTAGAGAAAAGAAAACCTTTTAAGCTTATGGGTGAAAACAAACTATAGTGGAAAAGTGATCAGCGATCAGGCATCTAGCTCTTTGTCTTTGATGCTGGAGGCTGGAAGAGTGAAACATTGTCCACAATCTTCATGTATAACCAAAGTTAAATTCCTTATCCTGAGAGGAAGACATTCTTGGATGTGGGAGAGTTCAGAGGTCATCATCCTGGACCCCACTGGGGAAAATACCTTGAGGAGAAGGCCTTACCCAGCAGACATGATCACAGCCCTCGGTGTGGGGAGGGAGGCTGAGGCAGGAGCGGCCGCTAGTGGGAACCAGTTCATTCCAGTGGCACGCTTCCCAGACGTGCGTGTGAGGCCATGCTCCCGGGCTGCAGGGACAGTCGATCATGTTGCCCTTGGTGCTGAGTTGGGAGGTCTGGGAGGGGGAGGGGGAAGAAGGGGATGCAGGGATCCAGGAGGTCCCTGGGTTGGGTGGGTGGAGGTGGAAGGAGGCTGAAGCTCCCTCTTGGAGTGGCGTGAAAACAAAATGGAGACAGATGTGATGGAGTACACTGATGCCACCTGGATTCGAAATAACTGTGGCAACATCTGTGAGCTGTCCCCGTGAGGGCCCAGAGAGGGAACAGCAGCAGGCCAGGAAATTGAAAATGTGGATGCAGAATAACCAGGGATGGGGAGAGGTGAAGGGGTGAGCACAGGGGAACGGGGAGAGAAGGGAGGAGCGAGGACTTAGAGCCAGGAGCCAGGCCAGCCCCTGGGGGAGCCGCTGGTGGAGATGAGGCCCCAAAGCTCCACCCTGGGCTACAGATGCACCCCCCGCCACCCCCCATCTCTAATGTGCCATTTGCTTGTCCTTCATCTGTTGGGCTACCATGCTGCTTTTCTTTACACATGTTGACGTGGTGAGTGACGTTAGTCAGACCTGCATGTTCCAAGGTGGACCTGAGTGTAGGGGCAAGGCTTGCTTTTAATTCCCCTTTAAACACTGTCCTCCTTGGGTCTTTGTGTCAGGGCCGTGCTCACTTTGAGTTGGGAAACTGCCCACATTTTCTGTTCTCTGGAAGAGAAGGTGTAGGATTGGGATTCCTATTTCTTGCCTGGTGGAACTCGCAGGAAAGTCTTCTGGGCCTGGGTTTGTTGTGGGAAAGTGAGCATCTAAGATTGAGTCTCCTTGAGTAGGACATTCAGCCTTCTTCTTGAGTGTTGTAAATTGTATTTTTTTCTAAAACTTGGACTCTCTTGCGGAGACTTTCAGAGTTTTACTGGCTTAGAGATGTAGCTCAAGTATTTTCAAGATTTTTCAGTGTCTCGGGTTCACAGTGACACCCTCTTTTCTAATGTTCATATGTGCCTTTGTTTATTCCTAAGTCTCACCAGAGGTTGTCAGTAACATTTGTATTTCTAAGCGACCTTCAGCTTGGCAATCCACTCGGTTGTATTTATTGTTTTCTACTTAATTTCTGCTCGTTATTTTCAGTTTCTACATTCTTGCTGTTTATATTACTGCTCTGTTTATAACTTTCTGAGGTGGGTTAATTATTTTGTTCCCAGCTTTTCGTCTTTTCATGTGTATTTCATACTTTAAATTTCTTTCTAATCTCTGTTTCAGCTGCATTTCCCCTAATTTTATAGGTTATTTTTTCATTACCATTCAGTTTTAAATATCTTACAAAAGTGTGTTTATTAAAACAAAGTGTATGGGGTTTATACTTTTATGCTGATTTGTATTGTGGTCTGAGAACATCCTTAGATGAGTTCATTTGTGGGAAGTCTGTGGAGACTTGCTCCATGGTCCACCACATGTGTTTCTAGAAACGTCTTGCGCCTGCTCAGAATGTGAGTTTTTCAGGTTTCAGTGCAGGCTGACCCTTGTCCACACCTCCCACTGCGGGCTCCCAGGGCCTCTCCCAGAGTTCTTGCTCTCTTCTTTTGTGCCTCTTTAAAGAACTACCTTTGAGGCTCTGCTGATAGTGTCTTTCATCTTAAAATGGCTTTATCTTTTCATTGAATGGAATCTTTTAACAACTTGCTTTCAAGTCTGTTCTGCCAGCATTTAACTGGGCTCTGGCTGGCTTGGTCTGGTTACGTTTGCTTACTATGTTTGTTGAGTCCTTTTATCTGCATCTTAATGTAGACTTTGTTTCTGTTGCGTCTCCTATGAAAATATAGCTGAATATGTGCTACCTAGTTTAAAATTCTTTGTCTCTTACCTTGAGATTTTAGTCCATTTCTGTGTAGTGTAATTGCTGGCCTGCTTCAGTTTCAAGCTGCCATCTGTCCCAGCTGTTCCATGTTCCTGTGTCTTCTTTGTTTGGCAGAATTATTTTATCATTCTCTTTCCCTCCTAATACTTTAGAAGTTATTTTTTCTTCAAAACAGAAAAGCCACATACAAACTGGAGAAATTGTTGACAACTAAAATAATAAAAAATCTTTCTCATATAGCAAAATATAGGTCATAACCTATATTCATCAACATTAAAAAGACAGCTGCCTTTGAGGGAAATGGGAAAAGGCATAAAGATAGTATATGAAGGAGGAAACACAAAGGCCAGTGGTCGTGTGTAAAGGCAGGTGTTGCATTTCCGCGATGAGCTGATGTCAGGCCCCGTGGGCAAAGCAGTATAAGGAGCGGCTCTAGGTGTCTGGGCTGGGGGTCAGTTGTGCATCCAGAAGTGGAGGGAGCATCTTAGTATCTTAGTATTGGAAATTTATCCTAAGGAGTTGGTTGTCAAGTGTGAAAATTATACACAAAGGTTTCATAAAAGGACTGTTTATGGTAGGCAAATGATACAGAAATACAGGCCTGATTAAATAGGTTTCTTTTTCTTGTGCTTAATTCAATGAGATAGTATGAATCCATTGGAAATAATGATATGGACCAATATTCATTGATGTGGAATAAGTATGTTACATACGGTTGCATTAAGAAATCAAGTAACAGAATAGTTCTATAGAATATGCCCACTGGTTGCTGCTGTAGCTGTAACTTGTTTGAGCATTCATGTATAAAGAGGTTCACCAAAACATTGACTGTGATTCTGGGAATGAGATTTGGGTGATTTTTAGTACCCTTTCTGTACTTTTTGAGATTATTATAATAAATGTGTCACGGTAAATATGTTTTCCATACAAAATTTTACATGGGGAAACAATATTCTTATCAATGTAATGGATTGAGAATTTCAGAGAAGAAAAGATCTAATATTACTCATGAAGCAGACCAGTTTCAGCTTCTGTTATTTATAAAACCTACAGCAGCTATGTTCACATTACAGCATCCAAAATTTGTCATTCTAATCTGTGTCCTTAGATCTGTTCACAGAAACGATATGTCCCGGCTGCAATCTCTAAGGTGGATGCACAGGGCAGCTGGCCACTCTCAGAGCCAATTACCCTGATTGAATTTCTGCAGCACCCTGAGGAACAGCTGAGTCAGCAGCCCAGCCTCCCCCTGCAGAGCGTCTGCGCTCGCCCTGGGTCCTGGAGGTAGAGAGCAGGCAAGCTCTGGTTTTTCAACCATGGTGCTTCTTGCTCCCCCAGGAAATAGGGCGCTGGCTGCGCCAGGGGAGGTGGCTGCTCCTGTGCCAGCTCAAGGGTCCTGTCTCTTCCCCACTCAGCCTGCCTTTACCTACACATGCCAGTTTCACCACCACACATTTCCTCTGCATGGCTCACTTAGATATTACGGAATCTTGTCCCAGACAGTCCTCCCACAAATACTGCCAACTAAGTTAGTGTTAGGAAGTTAAAACAAGTTTCCCATGGAAACCACATTCCAGCTCTTGCTTTCACCTTCCTGCTGGGACTGGGGTGACTAGGAAGCTGGAGTGAGACTCTGGGGCCCCGAGGGAGAGCCCTCACTGCAGCTGCTCACCCTCCATCCTTTGGGGGCTGTAAATAAATGTTTGGCTGACTGCTCAACTCCTACATAGACCCGTGGTGCTGTTGCTCCGAGCTGACTTGAAGTGTGGGGGCTCATAACTCTGTTCTCAATCCTGCAGGTGGAGTTTAGCCACAGGTGGCCCATGCATTCTGAGGAAGTCTCTGTGTTTCAGCTCAGGACAGACCCCCATGGCTGGCCTGGCAGGGACCCTGCGGTGGAACATGAAGCTCCCTGAGCCCTCCTTGCTTCTTCATGTACCTGGCCCTGAGGGTGGGGGGCGGTCGCCACTAGTCCTAGAGACATGGGGGGAGGAGTGCCTATTGTTTTGGTTTTTTACTTGCTTTGTATGTGCATACCAAACACCTAGTTTCATGGAAAATCAGATGCATTTCTCCAATCCTGTAGTAAGGCTGAGATATGGGTATTACACATCTGGTAGCCTAGGCATAAAACGAATTTCGAAGGTGTGTGCCGATCTCCTAGGGCTGCCTAACAAACTAGTGCAAACTGGGTGGCTTCAAACAATAAATCCACTCCCTCACAGATGCCTAAAATCTGGGACCAAGGTGTTGACAGTGCCCTGCTCCCACTGAAGGCTCCAGGAAGGTCATTCCAGCCTCTCTTCCAGCTTCTGGTGGATGCTGGTGTCCTTCATCGTCTTTGGCCTTCCTTGGCTGTCCTCAACATTCCTTGGCTTTCCTTGGCCATTCTTTGCTTTTCTTGGTGTTCCTTGGCCATCCTTGGCCTTCTTTGGTGTTCTTTGGTCTTATTTTGCCTTCCTTTTATTTCCTTGGCCATCCTTCATCATCCTTGGCTGTCCTTGACATTCCTTGGCCTTCCTTGGCTGTCCTTTGCTTTTCTTGATGCTCCTGGGCTGTCGTTGGCCATTCTTTGACGATCCTTGGCATTCCCGGGCTGTCCTTGGCCGTCCTCGGCCGTCCTTGGCCATCTTTGGCTGTCCTTGACCTTCCTTGGCCATTCTTTGGCCCTCCTTGGCGTTCCTCGGCCTTCATTGGCCGTACTTGGTGTCCTTGGCCTTTGTTGGCCTTCCTTGTCCTTCCTCAGTCATCCTTGGCCTTCCTTGGCGTTCTTTGGCCTTCCTTGTCCTTCCTCAGTCATCCTTGGCCTTCCTTGGCATTCTTTGCTTTGTGTCTCCATCGCTTTATTCTCTGTGTTCGTCTTTATGTGGCCTTCTTCCTGTGTGTGTGTCTGTCTTCATATGGCTTTATAATAGACACCAGTCATTGGATTTAGGGCCCTCCCTAACCCAGTATGACCTCGTCTTAACTAAATCTACAAAGACCTGATTTCCAAACAACATCACATTCTGAGGTTCTGAGAAGACATGAATTTTGGTGGGCTGTACTTATCCCAGTGTGGTAGACCAGGGTGCATGTCTCAACCCTTCTCAGTAGAATGCAAACAAGACCCCCAGTTTGCAGGTCTCAGACGTTCACAGACTTGGAGCCTGCTGAGGAAGGGGGACTGGAAGTCTGGAGCCACCAACCTGTTTAAGGTATTTTAACTGTTTCCCAGAGTAATGGTGACCTGGAAAGGAGAATAATTAGACTCTTCTATGACTGCTAAATGTTAGTTCTGAGCTGGCACTGATGCCAGGGGACCCAAAACACCACCGTGGCCTCCCCTTCTGTCCCTGGTCATGTTCTTTGCTCTGAAGCCTTCACTATCTGATTCGAGGGTAGTAGCTCTTGCTTTCTTTGGTTAATGCTTGCCTGATGTGTTATTTTCCACCTTTTTCCTCTCAGCCTGCATATATCCTCATATTTGAAATGAGTTTCTTATACACAGCACATAGTTTTTGTGATCCACTTTTTCTATTTTTTTTTTTTTTTGAGATGGAGTCTCACTCTTGTTGCCCAGGCTGGAGTGCAGTGTTGCCATTTCGGCTCACTGCAACCTCCACCTCCCGGGTTCAAGCAGTTCTGCCTCAGCCTTCTGAGTAGCTGGGATTACAGGCGTGTGCCACCGTGCCCAGCTAATTTTTTGTATTTTTAGTAGAGACAGGATTTCATGTTGGTCAGGCAGGTCTCAAACTCCTGATCTCGTTTCCGCCTGCCTTGGCCTCCGAAAAAGTGCTGGAATTACAGGCATGAGCCACCGCGTCAGCCCTTTTCTATTCTTTTCATTGATGTCTTTGTACTGTTTACATTGAATGCAATTATTGATATGTTAGGGCTTACATCCACCTTTTTGTTTTTTTGTTCTGTGCTTCGTGTTTCTTTTAATTACTTTAAATGGACAAAAAATAATTGTAAATATTCATAGGATACTCTGTGATGTTTTGATTACACACACACGGAAGGATTTGTACCTGTGGTGTTCTGAGTGTCTCTGTGTGTGGGCAGCTCTGGGAGTTACCTTACACATGGGCATATACGGCTTCCTGCCCAGCAGCTTCCTGATACCACCTTGGTAGGGTTTGAGGTGTGTTGTTGCAGCCTGGCAGAGGTGGAGTCCAGGCTCCCCCGCTGGCCTTTGCTGGCATGGGTGGGGTGCAGTGTGGCCCCTGGTGACTGGCTGGATGGAGCAGTTCCCATCTGGACATTTCTCATCCTGTTATACTGCTCATTCCCTGGGTCTCCGGCCAGAGACAGCAGACTTTTGCAGGGACATTTTGGGGGGTCGGGGGGTGCGGTTTGCATCCATTGGTCTTTCTGTGTTGCTGGCTTCTTCATCTGTCAGGGATCTATGAGGAAAAAGCCCACGGCTCCCCAGAATGCCATTCCTCAGGTTCCAAGCTCAGCGGGGCTGCCTCCTCCCCTCCTCTCAGAGGGTCTGTCTTGTGCTTGTTTTGTGTGCAGGGTCCAGGGTTCACAGTTGCACTTAGCAAGAGGCATGGGGAAAGCTCATATCCTCCACATTCTGTGAGCAGAAGACCTGGCCATTCACTTTTTTGGTTTTTGTTTGTTTTTTTTTTGAGACAAAGTCTTGCTCTGTCACCTAGGCTGGAGTGCAGTGGTACGATCTTGGTTCACAGCAGCCTCCACCTACTGGGTTCAAGTGATTCTCGTGCCTCAGCCTCCCGAGTAGCTGAGATAGTAGAGATAGGGTTTCGCCATGTCGGCCAGGCTGGTCTCAAACTCCTGACCTCAAGTGGTCTGCCTGCCTTGACCTCCCAAAGTGTTGGGATTACAGGCATGGGCCACTGCTCCTGGACCGGCCATTCACTTTTAAAGGAAGGAAGCATAGACTTAGACTTTGCTGTACCTGGACTTCTTGGGGATAATGAAAAGTGGCTGGCAGGTCAGGGGCCTGGTGGAGGCAAGAGCAGCTGACCCGGGAGAAGGTCTGAGAGGGTGTCCTGTGCGGGCAGGTGCGGAGCATGTATGTCAGCTGCTGAGGGACATGTGGGACCAACAGGGAGGTATTGTTCGGGTATGGGCTCTGGCCCCCTGGCCTGCACCGTGGCCCCTGTGCCCAGGGGTCACTGAGGCAGGGGAGCAAGCTATGCATGTCCTGATGGGGGCTCCCTTCCCGGCCTGATCCAGCTGAGCCGCGCCACAGCTCCCAGTGCACTTGCAGCATCCCCAGCACTCCTGAGAACCGCAGAAGCCTCACCTGTCTCCAGGGACCACACAGCATTGCTGCAGCTGAGGGCCCCATTTCTAGGCGACGTGCACACTCTGCAGAAGCGTGGTCCTGCGGTGTCCCCTCCCAGAGGCAGGCGGGGTGACAAAGGCTCAGCTGAGGTGTCTCTGCCCCAGACAGTGGCACTGAGTCGCCAAACGTTGGATTCAAGGGCCTGAGGGTGGGGAGGGAAGCAGGACCTGCCCTTCTTATTGCCCCTCTCGGGACACACTTGGAGTTTGTGCTTTTCATTTCTGCAGCCTCAGCTGCTGGGCCGCCAGTCTTGCTTCTGCCCCGTGCTTCAGTGAGGCAGCCATGGAGCTGCGGTTGTGAGGGCCACCTGGCCGCTTTGGAGCCGTTGTGCTGGTGGGCAGAAGGCAAAGAAGAGAGCTGCTTAGGTAGTGGGTGGGGCGGGGGGGCAGTGACAGAGGGTCCCGTGAGGACCTGGGCACCGCCAGGTAAGGAGGTGTCTGGAGCCCAGCACGTGTCTCTGCTGCCACAGTGATGATCATGGGTACTCGGGGACCCACAGTGGCCGAGGCCCAGCAACCCAACTCTCGGGGCTGAAGCTGGTTCCCCCACCCAGCAGGCGATTTCTCCGGCCGAGAGTGGCCATGGAAGATGAGGCACGCTGTTCACACCACGTGGTAACCTGCAGCCGCATGGACTGGGAGGCCTTGCTGAGCCGCCTCTGCTAGCTCTCTGTGGTGCCGTGACCTGGGAGGGGCTCTGGGCAGAGCAGGGTTAGTGCTAGGCAGGAGGAAGCCAACCAGGGCGGCGGTGGACTCCAGTGGCCACAGCTCTCTCTCGGGCCACAGCTTGGTACTGCTGCCCCTGGGCTTCCCCAGTTGTCCCCAGGCAGTGTGTCCCCCTCTCCCCTGCCAGTGTTGGGCGCTCCGGCTCACGGCTCGGCTTTGCAAGATCAGGGCCCAAGATGCCCACGGGAACCCGCAGCACCTGCTCGCTTAACCACCTGCCCGTGTGCGGCCGGGAAGCGTGTGTGACTATCCTGGCAGTGGCATTTTCCTCTGTCCCGGCACTGGTTCCGCGATGCGTTTTGTAAGGGTCCTCCAGGGGCCACCTGGGCAGTGGCCAGGGCGATAGGGTGTCCTTGCACTCTCCTCCGTTCCTGGGTGCTCAGGGCATCCTGGGGGCACCTGCCTCTGCCTGGCTCTCCTTGCGGGGAAGCCACACCGAGGCACCGACACTGCCCGTTGTGAATTCTGCAACCACTCCTGGAAGTTCTCAACAAGTAGGTATAGCCCAAAGCAAGCGTTCCTGTACTCAGATCCCAAGTTGTCTTTTCTACAAAAGCCAGTGACAATTTAGAAACGGAGAAAGTGACCTTGCTCTCCAAGAAGCAAATGAAAATTGTAGGAGCAGCATCCTGCTGGCCTTCCTTGGAAAGCAGTGCATGAATGTATCTTCTCGTGCTTTCAACAGTCACCACAATTTAAAAAATACAGTATCAGGAGAAGTAAACTGACCCAGTTGATTATGTTGAAGCTTTTTTTTTTTTTTAAACTTCAAGTTCTTTTAGCAAAGTGAATCCATATTCCACCTAATTATGATTTATTCCAAGAAATCAATCATCTATGATGGATGAGCTGAGCGGGAGATGTCGTTCCAGAGTCAATTAACTGGTCAACAGTCAACCATCGTTTTCCATTTTGTGTCCAGACCCAGACACTGGTGGTTCCCAGCCTTGGGTTTCAGAGGTCAGCACAAGGAAGTCAGGAAGCAAGTTTCCTCCTGTGGTTGCTTCTGTGGCCAGGGAAGGGCGTCCATCCGGGATTCTTATCCTGTCACACAAGCACGGCGTGCTAAGCCAGCAGGCAGGGACGCCATTGCTTCCGAATGACAGTTATTTTCAGGGAAGGACCCTTGGCAGTCCTACACCACCCTTGGTCACAGGTGTGTTTCTGGTTCTGCCGGCAGCAGCGTTCAGGAGAGGGGTGGGGCCCTTAGAACCACTGCCCACCCCAGCAAACCTGGCCCCAAGGACGGCCTCGCCACATCAGCCTCTCGGCTCCAGGGCTGTCTCTACCATGGGCCAGTGTCCACAGTGCCCGCTGACTTGGGGAGTGGCTTGGCTTGGCCTGGCCTAGAAAAGACTTTGCCTGGCTGGAGGCCCTGCCTGAAGAATGACCTCCTGAGTGGGGAGGAGGTATTTGGGGGTGCTCCCAGTGCAGCATGCATGACTGTTCAGTCTTTCTCCCAAGACGGAGCCACCCAAGCTTTAGTGTGCCTGCTTCCAGATGGGGAGGCCCAGTCCCCGTGGAAGTGACTGCTCTCCCGCGGCCCAGCCTCGGGACCCTCCCGTCAGCCCTCTCCATTCACGCTAAACTGCGCTGTTCCTCAGGCTAATATCACCATTACAGTACTAATTTATTAGACACAGGAAGATTTTAAATTTCATTTTTGTGCAGTTATTTAAAATTTAAAACGATAACGTCTAACTCAATTAAATTTCAGTTGATTTATTTAAAGAATTGTAAATGCATGAAGTCTAATAACATGAATGAGTCATAAGAACTCTAAGAACAGCTTCATCTCCATGTAGGGGATTTGCTTTCGGGCTGGTCTTGTCAGGAGGTAACAGTAAGAAATAAAGATTCAAACCAGGCAGATCCGGGATTGAAAACTGATCTAGCCTCAATTTCCTGGACTATTTGCTATCTACCTAAACTTCTCATGTCTTGTAATAATTACGTTTTCCTTTTTACCTTTCTTTTTGGGCATTTCTGGCACTTTCATAATTTAGAGGTTCTGGTGGAAAAGCCCGCTGTTCACCACTGTGGAGAGGACTTTGAAGGCACAGGGGCCACGCCTGGCATCCCCTGCCCCAACACGGTCCTCGTGTGGAGCTCTGTTTCCCAGCTTGACTTTGTGCGTAGATGAACCGGCTGGTAGGACGGCGTGACTTGACTGTGTAGATGAACCGGCTGGTAGGACGGCGTGACTTGACTGTGTAGATGAACCGGCTGGAAGGACGGCGTGACCTGACTGTGTAGACGAACCGGCTGGAAGGACGGCGTGACCTGACTGCGTAGACGAACCGGCTGGTAGGACGGCGTGACCTGACTGCGTAGACGAACCGGCTGGTAGGACGGCGTGACTTGACTGCGTAGACGAACCGGCTGGTAGGACGGCGTGACTTGACTGCGTAGACGAACCGGCTGGTAGGACGGCGTGACTTGACTGCGTAGACGAACCGGCTGGTAGGACGGCGTGACTTGACTGCGTAGACGAACCGGCTGGTAGGACGGCGTGACTTGACTGCGTAGACGAACCGGCTGGTAGGACGGCGTGACTTGACTGCGTAGACGAACCGGCTGGTAGGACGGCGTGACTTGACTGCGTAGACGAACCGGCTGGTAGGACGGCGTGACTTGACTGCGTAGACGAACCGGCTGGTAGGACGGCGTGACTTGACTGCGTAGACGAACCGGCTGGTAGGACGGCGTGACTTGACTGCGTAGACGAACCGGCTGGTAGGACGGCGTGACTTGACTGCGTAGACGAACCGGCTGGAAGGACGGCGTGACTTGACTGCGTAGACGAACCGGCTGGTAGGACGGCGTGACTTGACTGCGTAGACGAACCGGCTGGAAGGACGGCGTGACTTGACTGCGTAGACGAACCGGCTGGTAGGACGGCGTGACCTGACTGCGTAGACGAACCGGCTGGTAGGACGGCGTGACCTGACTGCGTAGACGAACCGGCTGGTAGGACGGCGTGACCTGACTGCGTAGACGAACCGGCTGGTAGGACGGCGTGACCTGACTGTGTAGATGAACCGGCTGGTAGGACGGCGTGACCTGACTGTGTAGATGAACCGGCTGGAAGGACGGCGTGACCTGACTGCGTAGATGAACCGGCTGGTAGGACGGCGTGACCTGACTGTGTAGATGAACCGGCTGGAAGGACGGCGTGACCTGACTGTGTAGATGAACCGGCTGGTAGGACGGCGTGACCTGACTGTGTAGATGAACCGGCTGGAAGGACGGCGTGACCTGACTGTGTAGATGAACCGGCTGGAAGGACGGCGTGACCTGACTGTGTAGATGAACCGGCTGGTAGGACGGCGTGACCTGACTGTGTAGATGAACCGGCTGGTAGGACGGCGTGACCTGACTGTGTAGATGAACCGGCTGGAAGGACGGCGTGACCTGACTGTGTAGATGAACCGGCTGGTAGGACGGCGTGACCTGACTGTGTAGATGAACCGGCTGGTAGGACGGCGTGACCTGACTGTGTAGATGAACCGGCTGGAAGGACGGCGTGACCTGACTGTGTAGATGAACCGGCTGGTAGGACGGCGTGACCTGACTGTGTAGATGAACCGGCTGGAAGGACGGCGTGACCTGACTGTGTAGATGAACCGGCTGGTAGGACGGCGTGACCTGACTGTGTAGATGAACCGGCTGGAAGGACGGCGTGACCTGACTGTGTAGATGAACCGGCTGGAAGGACGGCGTGACCTGACTGTGTAGATGAACCGGCTGGTAGGACGGCGTGACTTGACTGTATAGATGAACCCGCTGGTAGCACACCGCGGCTCCTCTTCCGGAAACATGCTCCTGGCCCTGTGGCCTGTGGAGCCCCCACCCCCGGATGTTCGCATCATCTGGCCAGGTCAGCTCAGCAATGTCGTCTAACAGCCGGGACCGCTGTGGTCTGCATGGCTGCACCCCCCAGATCCGAGTGTTGAAACCCTCTGTGGGGTTATGAGGAGGCGGGTATGAAGTGGTATGAGGAGGAGGGTCCCTCAGGAATGGGATTCGTGCCATTATAAAAGGGACTCCAGAGAGCTCCCTGCCCCTTCCACGAAGTGAGGACACAGCGACAAGGGGCTGTCCGTGAACTCGGAGCCCTCAGGGGACACGAAACCTGCCGGAGGCCTGATCCCGCGTGTCCTGGGGCTCTCCGCGGGCATTTCCTGTCTGCGTGGAGGGGCGCAGCCGCAGCGGGAGCCGGAGCAGGCGGTGTGCAAGGAGAGGCGGAGCAGGCGGTGTGCAAGGAGAGGCAGAGGCGTGTGCGGGGAGAGGCAGAGGCGTGTGCAAGGAGAGGCGGAGCCGTGTGCTGGGAGAGGCGGAGCAGGCGGTGTGCAAGGAGAAGCAGAGGCGTGTGCAGGGAGAGGTGGAGCCGTGTGCGGGGAGAGGTGGAGGAGGCGGTGTGCAAGGAGAGGCAGAGGCGTGTGCGGGGAGAGGCGGAGCCGTGCGCGGGGAGAGGCGGAGCCGTGCGCGGGGAGAGGCGGAGCCGTGTGCTGGGAGAGGCGGAGCCGTGTGCTGGGAGAGGCGGAGCCGTGTGCAGGGAGAGCCGGAGCAGGCGGTGTGCAAGGAGAGGCAGAGGCATGTGCGGGGAGAGGCGGAGCCGTGTGCAGGGAGAGGCGGAGCCGTGTGCGGGGAGAGGCGGAGCCGTGTGCGGGGAGAGGCGGAGCCGTGTGCAGGGAGAGCCGGAGCAGGCGGTGTGCAAGGAGAGGCAGAGGCGTGTGCGGGGAGAGGCAGAGGCGTGTGCGGGGAGAGGCGGCGCCGTGTGCGGGGAGAGGCGGAGCCGTGTGCGGGGAGAGGCGGAGCCGTGTGCGGGGAGAGGCGGAGCCGTGCGCGGGGAGAGGCGGAGCCGTGTGCAGGGAGAGCCGGAGCAGGCGGTGTGCAAGGAGAGGCAGAGGCGTGTGCGGGGAGAGGCAGAGGCGTGTGCGGGGAGAGGCGGCGCCGTGTGCGGGGAGAGGCGGAGCCGTGTGCGGGGAGAGGCGGAGCCGTGTGCGGGGAGAGGCGGAGCAGGCGGTGTGCAAGGAGAGGCAGAGGCACGTGCGGGGAGAGGCGGAGCCGTGTGCGGGGAGAGGTGGAGCCGTGTGCGGGGAGAGGCGGAGCCGTGCGCGGGGAGAGGCGGAGCCGTGTGCGGGGAGAGGCGGAGCCGTGTGCAAGGAGAGCCGGAGCAGGCGGTGTGCAAGGAGAGGCAGAGGCATGTGCGGGGAGAGGCGGAGCCGTGTGCAGGAATGAGAGGAGCGGGAGAGCCGGGTTTCACTGTCTGCACCGTTGGATGCAGCTTGAGCTTGGTTGTGGGTTCTTATTCTGCTAGGCAGATTGGGCTTGGTGTTTATCCCTTTCATCGGATGGAATCCTGGTGGACTGAGGTCTGGCCCCCGCTTAGGAATGCGGAGATGGGAGCAGGTTAGTCCTGTGCTGGCTCCGAGGTCGCCCTGAGGTCGCGCCCTGGGCTGTGGGCTGCCCCAGCTGCTTGCTTCCAGGAGCACAATTTTCCTTTGCAAAGAAAGGACGCCGCTATGGTTATTGCACCTGGCTGTCGCCAGATGTTTTCTGAGGCCAGATGAAGTGAGCCCAGTACTTCGGGGAGATCAGTCAGCTCTGCTTGTCGTCAGAACATGTCAGCATTCAAACGAATGCTAGAATCTGGGGAAGGAGTGTTCCCCACTGTGAGTTTGGCAGCTTCCCAACAGGTACAGACTCCTGAGGCACTAGGTGAGAATGAGGATGAACGCGACGTAGTCACCTTGTGAAGTGGAATGTGCTGACTTAGGGAGATCTGCTTAGCTAAGTGACCCAGTATCTGCTAATGACCAGTGCAAGCTGTTACAAAATTATGCGTGGTTAAAAGAGTCAAAGTGCACTATGAGGCTGGGCACAGTGGCTCACGCCTGTAATCCTAACACTTTGGGAGGCTGAGGTGGGCGGATCACCTGAGGTCTGGAGTTTGAGACAGGCCTGGCCAACATGGTGAAACCCTGTCTTTACTAAAAATACAAAAATTAGCTGGGCATGGTGGCGCATGCCTGTAATCCCAGCTACTCGGGAGGCTGAGGCAGGAGAATCGCTTAAAACCGGGAGGTAGAGGTTGCAGTGAGCCGAGATCGCGCCACTGCACTCCAGCCTAGGTGACAAGCGTGAAACTCCATCTTAAAAAAATAAAGAGCACTATAGACCAGTGGAGTTTAATGCAATGGAATATTAAGTACACTGATATGTTTCAGATTTTATTTTTGGGACCAAGCTTTAGGAAACTGCAATTTGTTGAGTTTTAGTGTAATATCAAAGAATAATCCAAATTCTCAGAAAATACTATAAAATAGATCTTTCTTTTCCAACTAGATATCTGTATGAGGCTGGATTTTCTTTGCCTACCCCAACCAGAACAACACATCACAGCAGACTGGATGAAGAAGCGTATGTGGGAATGCAGCTGTTTTCTATGGAGCCAGACGCTACAGAGACTGCACCATGTAAAACACTGCCATTCTTTTCATTCCTTTGAATAATTTTTTAAAAATTTGCCATTTAACACGTAATAGTTTTTTATTTTAAAATGAATAATTTTTTTTTTTTTTTTTGAGAAGGAGTCTAGCTCTGTCGCCCAGGCTGGAGTGCAGTGGCCCCATCTCGGCTCACTGCAACCTCCACCTCCTGGGTTCAAGTGATTCTCCTGTCCCAGCCTCTCAAGTAGCTGGGATTACAGGCGCATGCCACCACGCCCGCCTAATTTTTGTATTTTTAGTAGAGACAGGGTTCCACCATGTTGGTCAGGCTGGTCCCAAACTCCTGACCTCGTGATCCACCTGCTTTGGTCTCCCAGAGTGCTGAGATTACAGGCATGAGCCACCGTGCCTGGCAATAAATATTTTAAATGATCGGTTTTAATTCTAATAAGGTAAATATCGATGCACATTGCCCACATAAACAAAAGCTCTTTAGGGTCCTCAGTAATATTTACAACTGTAAGGGATGCTGAGACCAAAACCCTTAAGAACTGCAGCTTTGAAGATGTGTTTGTTCTCTTAAGGAGATTTTATTTTGTTCACTTAGGAACAGTTTTCTTCCCCAATTACATACACGTTTAAAATCTACAAAGCACTTGTGAGAACACTTGGGCAGGGTGAGCAAAATATAAGTATGTGTTACGTAGGAAAATAAATACCTCCTAAAAATGTGCAGTAACGCCTTGGTGTCGCGTAATTTCCTTGAAGATGTTGATTGTCCTCTGAACTCAGGGTTATAAGGGGATTTCTCTGTGTTTCGTGGGACATGCCTTTTTATTAAATGGAGTTCTCTAAAAATCACATGAAGCACGTTGATAGCATCCATGTTTTTGACAGAGGAAACGTCTGCACACTGTCCATTTAAACCAGGGAAGGGCTGTGTTTGGTAACTCTCATATTGACCATCATCTTCAGTCAAATGCATTCCACTGAGTCTTTTATGCAGTCTCACTCATGTTCTTCTCATCTGGTTAACAATTAGCAATGCATTCATTTATTTCATGTAAATGTTCTAAATAAATGTCAGAATTTATTTCCCCCAAAACACGTGAGCCGTGATTTCACTGTCTGGCACCTGGTTCTGAGTTACTCTTGATACCTGAAAACTTTGTTCCTAGGCCACTATTCGCATTGCTATAATACCTGCACAGAGCTTCACAGAGAAAAGCAAGTTCACGCTGAAGGTGGGGATTCACCAGAAGAAACCCCCACAGGCACCGGAAGTGGTCCCAGTGCCCTTGGCCCTCCCCTCTCCACCCCTCCTCTCACTTCCCCCTCCTCCACTTTTCCTCCCTCATCCCTCCTTCTCTTCCTCCCCCTCCTCCTCCCCAGTGCCAGCAGAGGCAGGCTGCAGCCCTCTCCTTCCCTCCCACTCTCTGTAGCCACCTCTGCTTCCTTCTCCATCTCTGCAGCCTCTTTCTAATGTGTGTGGCCCTGACTTACGGGCGCTGATGGAAGCTCTGCGTGGACGCATCAGAGCGAAAGCCAGACATGCTGACCATTTAAAGCAGAGTGCGTTGTTTTCTTGGAATCTGGGCTCCCAGGAAGGTGGCCCTTTCCCTGTGCTGGGCGACAGCCTCGCCTGACACCCCCCCAGGGCCGACCTGCTCCCTCTCTTGTCATCCCTTCATGGGACTTGTACTTCGGAAACAAATGTCCAAGACGGTCACGGTGGAGCCCAACAGTTCTCATTTCTCGCCTTCATTTTCCTGGGCGGCTCACTATTTTACTGAGAGTACTTAGGGGTCATTGGTCGTGGTGCGGCTTGCAGGCTGGTGTGTTTCAGTGTTTCCTGGCCTCTCCCTGAGTGCGGGGACGGGAGGCACTTTATTAGTGTCACTGATTTTGCTGATGCTTCTGTTAATTTAATTTTATTACATACTATTGGGAATGCCTTTTTCCTCTGCAAACACATTTGCATACTCCAAGTGAGTTATTGCACCCTCATTAATGAAAGGAGCTTGTTCTGCCGTGAGAATGGCTGTGGAGCGCCCTGGAGGTGCCCGGCCCATGATGGGTCGCTTCCAGAACTATGTGTGCTTGCACTGGTACTTTCCACTCCCTGTGTGTTTTCTAATAGGAAAAGATGTCACTTAGTGTGAGTGAAATTCCCTCCAGGCCCAGGCGAACATTCCAGAAAGGCATCTTCCCTGGTGCTGCTGGGGCAGGGGAGATGGAAGGAGATCCCCAGAGGGGGCCTGGGGCCTGGTGCTGTGGATGAGGGGCACTCTGGGGCTGGCTGTGCTGAAGAGGCAGGAGCAGGTGGCTCTGGAAAGGGATTTGGAGGGGATGCCCTCTCCATCCTCTCTGCGCCCCTCCCTGTCCCCAGCCCCCTTCCCCCGGCTCCTTCTCCTGCCAGCTCCTTGCTGGGCTGAACCTTCCCTGCCTCCGGCCTCTGTGGAGAAAACCCGGTCCTTCCAGCTTCCTGGAATGCGTTGGGCAGCTCTGGGTGTTGGTGTCTCATCTCTGTCTGGTCAGGGAGACTTGAGAATCTGTCCTTGAGGCCCGCAGGGGTGCTGGGGCTGCCTCCTTCCCAAGAGCGTACCGTCTCCCTCGGGAGTGGGCTGTGCTTCCACTCCTGCTGTTGCAGGGGCACCAAGAGGGCTGCTTCGGGAGTCAGGTTAGGAGGGAGGTCGAGTTGCTCCTCACCCTAGAGCCATCATCAGCTCTTCAGCAGGAGAGGATGGCACCTCTGTGTGCTCACCATCACCAGCCGCGGGGATTCCGGGAGGAGGCATCCAAAGGGAAACTTCCTGCTGTTTTCCTTCCTTCTCACTTAAAAGGCACCTGCGGTTCTGAGAGCCTATTACAGGCATCTGTTTCCACTACACGGGTGAGTTTGTAACCAAACTGTAGTGTCTGAATCATAAAATTAGTTATTTCTCTAAAAAACCACAATCTTCAAAAAGCTATGTTTAGAAATGTTTAAAGTGAATCCCTATGAGAACAAAACAAAACAGAGTAGCTTGTTTGTTTGGAGTAAGTAGCCTGCATCCCACCTGACTTGGGTTCACACTTCCTGGCTAGACCCTTGAGCTGTTTGTTTATGTGATGAGAGCCCAGACCCCCAAGAAACCTCAGAAACCACCCGGGCACACCCAGGGCTCAACTGAAGGCAAAACACAACCAGCATGTGCCACGGTGTGAGCAGCGCCAGGAGCAGCGATAAACTGTCCCCACACAGGACACCGTGTGCTTGAGGCCAGGAACACGTCCCAGTGGCCCCTTCTGGGTACATCTGACCCATGTTCAGACCAGCTGCAGGGGCCTGCCCAGCACGGGTGTGAACAAAGGACGGTGTCTTCTGATCTCCGCTGAGCACTGCGCGCTGCAAAGACCGTGAGGACCTGGTGCTGGGTGTTGCCTCCGCCTCCTCCAGCCACAGAGCCCACGGGGCGTGGGCGTGAGTCCCTGAAAGCAGAGCCTGGCGCCAAAGCCCAGCTCTGAGAAGGAATGGATGGGACACCTCCATGGCCAGGACAGCCACGCTGGCCCATTTGCACATGAGTCAAAAATTGGAGCTATAGGTAAAAGTGACAGCATCGTGGACTGGTCCCATGATGGCACCTGCGTCTGCAGCAGCCCCACTGTGATGGCGGGGACCTCCTTACTAATACGAAGGGTCTGCAGCAGCCCTACTGTGATGACGGGGACCTCCTTACTAATATGAAGGGTCTGCTGCAGCTCCACTGTGATGGCAGAGACTGTCTTACTAATACGAAGGGTTTGCAGCAGCCCCACTGTGATGACGGAGACTGTCGTACTAATATGAAGGGTTTGCAGCAGCCCCACTGTGATGGTGGGTCCTCCTTACCAATATGAAGAGTCTGCTGCAGCTCCACTGTGATGGTGGAGACCTCCTTACTAATATGAAGGGTCTGCTCCAGCCCCGCTGTGATGGCGGGTCCTTACTAATATGAAGGGTCTGCTCCAGCCCCACTGTGATGGTGGGGACCTCCTTACTAATATGAAGGGTCTGCAGCAGCTCCATTGTGATGGCGGAGACTGTCTTACTAATATGAAGGGGCACAGGTGGGCTTTGAACTCAGCCTCAGTTGAACCCCTCCGAAGGTGAGATTCCTGGAGTCTGGGCTCTTAGGGGTGTCTGACGTGTGAAAGCAACTCAAAGGCCCACGGCACATCCTCATTTCCCTGCTCAAGGGCTGTGCTGATTAACCTGAAAAACTGCCAAATGTGGTAGAAAAGGCTGGAGTGGAGAATTGGAGAGTTCATCACCGATCCTCATAGCTTTATCCTAAAGAGGGCCCTGGCCTCTTAAGTTGCTTGCCTACTCTCAATTTTGTGGCCCACCCGATGGGGCCTGGCCTTCTCAGAGCTGTGGGATGGACTAAGGGTCAGTGGCCAGCGCAGCCTGGGTTCCATTTCTGTCTCTGTCACGGGCAGAATGACGCCCCCCACATGCATATGTTTAGGTCCTGACCTAGTGCTTGAGAACCTGACTGTGTTTGGAGACAGGCCCTCTAAAGAGGTCGTTAGGGTGGGCCCTGATCCACTAGGACGGGTGTCCTTCTAGGAGGAGGTGAGGACACAGGCACAGAGGCCGACCCCGCGAGGACACAGACAGGCACAGAAGCCGACCCCGCAAGGACACAGGGAGTCTGCATGGCCAGGAGCGAGGCCCTGGGAGGATCCAGCCCAGCCGCACCCTGGCCTTGGACTTCCAGCCTGGGGGTTGGTGAGAGAAGCCCCTGCTGTGGCACATCCTTGGGGCCGTGCCCGCTCGCTAATCCAGGCTCGTGCGCCCTGCCTGTCCCTCTGTGTGGCTTCCTGTCTCCACCGAGGACCCCTGCTGCAGAGCCCACCTAGGACCAGGGAGGCGGCAGGGATCCACTAGCAGCCCCGGAGCCCCTTCCTGTAGCCCTCTGTCAGGCGGGGATGTGGGACCCTCCACCTCCCGGCTGCTCCCTCTTCTCTGCTCCGGGCCAGGCAGTGGTGTCTCCCCCATCAAGTTCGCCTTTCTCCAGGTCACTGCTGGGAGCTGCGCCTGCCTCCCTGGGCCTCTGCAGAGCCGGCAGGGCTCCCACCACTCCGGGCATTGGGGGCTTCTTAGGCCTACCTCCGCTGCCTGTGCCATTTCTGATGCGGGATCAACGTGTACCCTTCTCTGCACCTTTTAAAGGGTCCAGCCGGGACACCCGCCTTCGCGCTCCACTCGGCATCTTGGAGTTCTGGCTTGAGACCCAGTTGAGGCCCTCAGCCTCGTGCCTGCCGCCCCGGCCCATCCACGTTTCCACGGTGGCAGAGGTGATTCTGGAACCACAGGCAGAACAGCGTTTTCTTTTCCTGCTGAAGATAGGAGCTGGTGCCCCTCCCTCCAAGTCGTGGGCGTGGGTTTGTGTCTGGAAGGACCACACAGCCCGGTTCCTCTCATTCCTGAGCTGGCACCTCCGCCGCCCGCTCTGCACTGGGTCTCAAACACCTGCTTGTCCTGCAGCCACCAAAGGGGATTAAAATTAACAGCAGCGCGGACGTGAGGGGAGACGAGCCTCAGACGCTGCCCCCGCCCATGGTTACCCTCTCACAGCGGGAGGCTCACAATCAAATTCTCACAAAAGGTCACATTTGCAATAAGTAAAAAGGAAATGCAGGTAATTGGTTCTGGAGCCTGTTAATACCTCTGCGGGCCCTGAGAGGCGATCTGATGGAGTTGAAACCTTTTTGTTCAGGTAATTAAAAATGAGATTTCATTATATCTTTTAAAATGAGGGCGAGTGAGGTGTTTTCTCAGATGCTATGATGTTATTGAAAGAGGAAAATAAATCAGCAAGGCATGGCATAGCCTTGGCTCATAAATGGATCGTGGCTCCGTCCCGGGCTGGGGGTGCCCACAGGAGAACTCACCCACAACCCTGAACCCTCCTGACAGAGATGGAGCCTGGGGCGCAGAACAGTGTGGACCCCACAGGTTCCAGAGGGTTGGGAGCGATTAGACCCCTCAGGATGAAATGTGGATGGAGAAATTGGCAGACTGAGATTCTAAACAAGTCACAGGCATTCTCTTTTCCAGTGCGGGAGATTATTCGTAGACACGATTACGAGGTAAATGGAAAGGAAATGAGATAGTCTGCCCCCCGGGGCCTCATCCGTCCTTCCCCAGACAAAGGGCGACCGGTGAGGGCCGAGTCTTCGGAGCTGGAGGAGAGAGACAGAGACGAGGGGCAGGTCAGCTTGCAGGGAGACAGGCGTGGCGGCAGCTGACGGGGCTCAGACGTGGTGTCACGTAATCTCCATCTTCATGACAGGTCCCCAGAAAATCACGATGAAAACTTTGCATCGGGAAATCTCACCATTTATATAAACCAAGGCGAATGTTGCATCTAACAATAAAATACAGAAATGTATTGGAATGTTTTTTTGTATTTTTTTTTTCAGTTCCAACTAAGGAGGTATTTGCGGGTGCTTTATTCACACCCGGATGGGAGGACGTGGCGGCTTTGTGGCAGCCAGGCTGACTTCCCACGTTCTTGGAGCCCACGTTGAGGGGCTGGCATTGCTCTGATGTCTGGGTAATTTTGAAGAAAGCTGCTGCGGGCGCACCGGGAACCCCGTTGTGCTTCGGTGACCCCTCTGTGCTGTGATGGCGGTGTCCTGCCTTTGGTCACACAAGGTCCCAATGCTGAGCCTCACTCCGCAGACGCATGACCCTCACCTGAGTCTAGAGATGCCACCATGGGCTTCCCTGGTAGATTTGCTCACAAACGCTCCGGAGCTCCATAAACCTCATGGTTTTCTTTCATATGAAAAATTCTTTTTTGTGGTTTACAGGAAGAAAAATTCTGATGTTCCATATCTTTAAGGCACATTTTATTGGTAAACATTATTTTTCACAAGATTCATTTAATTTGTAAATGGAACAATTAATTTCTATCCAGATGTTAGGATTAAAAACATTACTGAAGGAGAGGTCTTTTTGGCTTCAGTAAAAATGCTTATCAACAAAATCCCAATTTTATGTAAAAATAAAGTGCTGTGCCAGATAAATCATGGCTTATTTTCTTGCATATTTCTCGTCATTATTTCCATTTCCAGCATTTACTTTTTTTATTTTAACCGAAGAGAAAGTTAAATGCTCTACTTAAGTTTCCTCCTGTTATTTACAAGTTGTCTTCTTCAATCCGTGGGTGAGATTGGCTGCAGAATTTGAAGAAGATAGCAAACTCTGCAAAGAGATGAGCTTTGTGTCATTAAAAATAAAAGCCACATGCCGAGTCATCATTTTTCATCTTTCAGTGTGTTGTTAGTTTTGCTGAACCCTATACTTTGTACTAATAATGCTAATTTGTCTGTTACCTTTGATGACTGTTGAATGGAGCTGCTGTTCCACAGACAGAGGCCTGACGACTCTCCCTGCTCTTACCCTAAGAAGAGGCGGCGGGCAACAGCCCCCACTTTCAATGACTGCATGCCAGCCCCTCCTCTGCTGGCCCCACATTTCCTATTTTAGGGTTTTGCATTCTTTCCTGGAGGCAGCAGGTGACGATGACAGCCTCAAGGCCTCCAAGGCACTCGGCTCTGGTTGCGAGAGCTGTTACTGGCGATCTTTAAACAGCACTGGTCTGCTCGGGAGCTGCCTGTTCTGGGGCCCTCACTGTGCACGGGCTGACTGCGTGTTGTCGGGGACACTTGTGGACACTGTTTCTGGGCTGTTCTCACACCACGGCTGTTCTGTGTCCCAGAGGCCAGGCCCCTGTCCGCAGCCTGTCTCTGCCCCCTGGGGCCTTTCCTTGGGTCCCCATTGGGTTGGTCTTTCTCTCCTCTCTTCTCCCTCTGCACTGTCCTGTCGGTGAGGCCCCCTGTCCTCGTGTCCCTCTCCAGCCCTCCCCCGAAGCCGGGGGCAGCTGGCAGGGCTCCCTGGTGGAAGCCTCCCTGTCCCTGCCCGTGTGGTTCTCAGGTGGGGGTCTTGTTTCTTGGTGGGCATCTCCAGGGCAGGACTGGGTGTTCCTGCCTCTCTGTGGACCCCAGACACAGGGCGCTGACACTTGTGTCGGGTGATACTTAAGAGCATTTTGTGCCACGGGGGACCCAGAATCGAGCTCATCTGTTCAGTTGATTGTAGCCATGTCTATAATAAATGGTGATGATCCAGGACCCTCGGGACAGCTTCTCCTCGAGCTTAAGGGGACCTTCTCAGGCTCCCTGAGGCTCTGCCTGGCTGTGATTCTGCATGGAACAACGCAGCTGCGGTGGGAAGTGTCCAAGGAGCCTTTACTAGTGAGAAGTTCCCCGCCCAGCACCCGAAGTGAGGTCTTAACAAGGGCTACGTCTGACTCTGCTCAGGGAGCTTGTTGGCCTGTGCTGATTAGCACACACCTGTGCTGGTGACCTCTGTCCCCCACTGCCTGGGCCTGGTGTCCTCCATTCCCCACTGCCAGTGCTGGTGACCTGCACCCCCCACTGCCTGGACCAGGTGACCTCCACCTCCACTGCCTGTGCTGGTGACCTCTCCCCCCACCCCCGCCAACTGCCTACGCCTGGTGACTTCCACCTCCCACTGCCTGGACCTTGTGACCTCCAGCCCATCACTGCCCGGGCCTGGTGACCTCGATTTCCTACTGCCCGAACCTAGTGACCTCCACCCCCCTGCAACTTCCTGGGCCTGGTGACCTCCCTTGCCCACTGCCCAGGCCTGGTGACCTCCACCGTCCCCCGCTTAGGCCTGACAACCTTGGCCCCCTGCCACCTGGGCCTGGCGACCTTGGCCCCCCGCCACCTGGGCCTGACGACCTCTGCCTCCAGCTGCCTGGGCCTGCAGGGGTCATTGCTCCCTGCTCGGGGTTCTGGTGGGGCCTGCAGGGCTCTGAGCCCTGGAGGGAAGGGGCTCCTCTTTTCAGATTCACCCACAGGAGCCTGGAGAGTGAGCCGCCCCCACACTGGCATGCAGAGGCCCAGGGTCTCACTCCCCACTCCTGGCCTGGCTTTTCCTGGAGGCTGTCCCTGGGACCCTTCAGGAAAGAGGAGGTATGTGGGTAAGAGGAGGACTCCTGCATTATCTCAGAACCCAGGTGGCTCCAGACCTCCCCAGCCCTGCCCCGGGACTCAGCGCTCACTAACACCCACCTGCCCTTTGTCTCCCAGCCCCCATTCTCCCTCCCTACAGCCTCAGGAGGGTCCCACCTGGACTGAACTAGGGGCTGCAGCGGGACCCAGCCCCATTCCTGCTTCAGTTCTCTGTCAACTCTCCGGAGCTGGGCAGGTCCCCTCGCTGCTGGGGGTGAACCTGTGGATATGCTGCGCCGTCACTCACACTGCAGCAGGGTGATCCAGCCACGGCTCAGGATTCTCTGCAATAAACACCTTGAACCCACTGTAATTAGCAAAATGTACCTTTTAACCCAATCCTGAGTCCTGAAGTGCAAATAGAAATTCCAATTAACAGCCACATCTACTTGGCAAGCTATGCTTGCATGTATACATTTTTAAAAAATTACTTAAGATAAATAATTACTGGAACTCCTCATTAGTTTTAAGCAGAACTAAATGAGTACAGTATTAAAAAAATTAACCTGCCTTCTTGAAAATATTATACTAACTTCAAAATAAGAGAGGCTTCGTGTTAATGGACTGGGTTCTAGTGTGTGGGAATTAAGTTCACTTGCTGCTCATGTGAGAATCATACTGAGCACTCACAGAAAAGCCTGCTGTGGAGAGTGCCGTGCAGTTCACAAACGCGCCGTGAACTATGGACTCTGCTAATCCAGTCACTCGAGTCTGTCCTGTAACAGGGATAGTGTCTAGATTAGGTCAATCACTAAAAAACTTAAAATCTAAATCTTTTCTTTTCTTCTTTTGAGACAGAGTTTTGCTCTTGTTGCCAGGCTGGAGTGCAGTGGTGCAATCTCGGCTCACCGCAACCTCTGCCTCTCGGGTTCAAGCAATTATCCTGCCTCAGCCTCCCAGGTAGCTGGGATTACAGGCACCCGCCACCACACGTGGCTATTTTTTTTTTGTATTTTTAGTAGAGATGGGGTTTCTCCGTGTTGGTCAGGCTGAACTCGAACTCCCGACCTCAGGTGATCCGCCAGCCTCAGCCTCCCAAAGTGCTGGGATTACAGGCGTGAGCCACTGTGCCCTGCCACTTGTTTGGATCTTAAACCACAATTCCTCTTCTGTTCTCCTGGGATCACATGATGTGGACGCCCTTGTGCACGGTTTCCACCAAGACTCCTGATGACCACAGCCAGCAAGCTCAGCTTCCGTGGAAATGAGCAGATGGTCGTGTGTCTGGCCTGTGGGTCAGTCTCTTCCCTAAAGCCCGGCCCAGGACGTGACTCTGAAGACGGGTTTCGTGTGGATTTTCCTCTCTGCGTGGGACTTTTCCTCTGCAGCTCCTAAGAAGTATTTTGGTCAGTGACCTAAATACTTTCTCCGACAGAAAAAGCATGATCTGATCAACTGCGATTGATGAAGCGTGGACTCATAACCCTGCTTCCAAAAGCATCGATCGTGGGTACGATGTCTACATTTGTGTGAGATCAGACCCAGCCTTCTAGAACCACGCAGTCAACACTCAGAAAGGATGGCACGACCATCCTCTGAGCACGGCTGGCAAAGATGATGAAACCAGTTTTTAAATGGTGATTTATTTTAAAGGCAAGTGTTCTCCAGCAGCGAATTAGCAGAGAGAAGCCCGTTCCTCCTATTTCCAAAAGAAAGAGATTTTGAGGGAGATCTTAGCTCACCTGAGGGGTTTGGATCGGAAAAATTCTGTGGCTTATAAAGTCGTTTGTTATTTTGCTGTGATTTTATACACAATGGAAGGGTGAGGAAAAGGTCAGCAATAACTCTGCGGCTGCATTTTAGCTTGGAAAAAATGTAATATTGATCGATAGGAAAATGGAAAAAGCGCAACTATTAGCCCCTTACTTGATCTTCTCCGACCTTTACCCCTCCACGCTGGTTTTATTCTTAAATGTTATGCCTCCTGTTCAAAGGTTTGTCCTGCTTAGTCTTTTATTTAATTAATCCATGATCTTCCTCAATCTCTCTAATGTCGGGACAAGACCGGCTCCTGATTTCCCTGCTGTGCTCCCAAGCCTGGGCCACACACAACTTGGAGCCGCGAAAGAGCTGCCGTCCGCGGGCATTAACCCTCCATCTTCCTGCACATCACTGGAGGGAACCGCTGCGCAGCCCAGACGGCCGTGCAGGTGGCGACCTCGTGAGCCCCGCCCCCTGTGGTGTCCCACGTGAAGCCCCGGGGAGCTGGAGCCACCTCCCCTGTGGGGAAGATGGCTCCTCACCGCCTGGCGGGGGGCTGACACCACAGACCCAGGCCCTGGTGCCAACTCCTGCTGCTCAGGGACTGAGCATGGCCCAGATGGTCCTGGGTGAGGCGTGGCACGAGGGGGTGCCAGGGGCGCCCCCACGTCTAGCAGGCACTGCTGCTCTGTGCAGAGTCCCGGCCCCGGGACTCTCAGCAGTGCACCCCAGCCCTGCTGAGGCCTTCAGGAGGGGGGCAGAGATGAGAGCCCCAAAACCTGAAGGTGGATTGAGCTGAGGGTGTCAGGGGCTCGCCAGGCCTTGGGACGAGTGTGTCGGCCCCTGCTCTGGGTGGATAGTGTCCCCAGAATTTACATCCATCTGGGACCTGTAGTGTGGCCTCACTTGGCAACATGGCTGTTTCCCACGTAATCAAGGTAAGATGAGGCCCCACCGATTGGGACTGGTGGGGCCTTAAATCCAGTAAGACCAGTGTCCTCACGCGAGGGGAGTGTGGACACAGAGACACCCAGGAAGAAGACACCCACAAAAAGACGGGCAGAGATAGGCCGGCGTGGCCACAGCAAGGCAACCCGAGGCCTGCTGGAGCTGGGAGGAGTGAGGCCAGCCAGACACACAGGCGCGTGGGAAGCTGGCAGGCAAACTGGCTCCACTGTGGGGGATCATCGCCCCACGGCGTCTGAGATCCCCATTTCCAGGAAAGCCACCTCCACCTGCTTCCTCATTCGGTGCCACGTGAATTAGTGATGTGACTTTGTGTGGATGGGGACTGGGAGGCAACGACACAGGGAAAGGCAAGGACACGGGTCCTGGCGACCCATGAGTTGAGGATTCCGCAGGCCCTGGGCCGAATCCCACCGAGGACTGAGGGCCTGAGGCTCACGCTTCATCCCCAGCGCCGGCTCCCTGAGGAGGCCCCTCTGCACTCTGTCCCTCCTCTGGGGACAGGAAGGGGAGGGTGCAGATAAGGCCTCGGCGGGGTCCCGGGTTATCTGGCTTGACCTTTGGAGAAGCCGAGAGGGGAGTGTTGTCACCCAGAGGAGATAGGGGGTCGCCTGGTGGGAGCAGCCTCCAGCCTTCCTGAGAGGTCAGGGGCAGGGCCCTGCGAAGACAGCCTGGACTGGGGCACTGGCCTGGCCTGTCAGCGCCGTCACTGCGCGGCTCCCAGACACACAGCTGTGCCAGCCTGGGGCATGCATGAGAGCTCAAGTGCCTTTGCTTCTGAAAGGAACTTGCAGGCTGGGCAGCCGCTGTTCCTGGGCCTGGATGGTCTCCACGTATGCAGAGGCACAGCCGAGCCACGCACCCACCATGCAAGACAGGGCCTGGAGACCCGGAGAGGGGAGGAAGGAGAAGACCAGCTGTTTTATTTAGACATGAAGTTTAAAATAATGATGGACACAAGAAATCACATTGCCGGGCAATCGGCAGAATCAGATTGGCAGAATCAGCTTCTCATTGGGTTTAGCTAAATCTGGGTTATCTCATTTTCCAGGTAACACCAAGAATATGAGAAAGGCAGATGTGGCTTCTTCTTTAACCAAAAAAAAAAAAAGGAAATTTTTTTTCTTCATTCGTTTTTTTCATTCATGAATTTTTTCTTCATTCATTTGTGAACAAACATCACCTGCATATAAAAGACTAAGAGAATCTCCACTTGCTCATCCCAAACGCAGACCCACCGAGCCCCAGGAACAGTATTGCTGTTTCATTTGATGGGAAGAATCAGAAAGCTGAAATTTTCCCAGATAATCATTGCTTTGTAATTCCCTGTGATTGATTTAATAGCAGAGTGGACAGTTCAATACAATTCCACCACATTAAGGATCACTTTCTAAAGGCCCCAGCAGCGCGAGTCCCCACGTATTAATGTTTACATGAAAAGCACTCAGGGAGCTACAGGGTGGGTGGGAAAAAATTTGCCTCATTTGAATTTCAGGCAGTTTGGAAGCACACTAAAATGCACTCTATTTTATTAAGCAACCCACACTTGCGGGGCATAATTCATCCTTGAATTTCACTCCACAGTACAAGTGACTTAATGTTACTGGTTAGAATTATAACAGGGTTTTATATCACCATAAAGGCATTTTGACAATATTTGTATAAGGCACATTTTATTGCTCATATCTACACGTGTTGCCAAAGTGAAATAATTTTTCGGGGTAGAAAATGCAAGACACCATGGCCGGCCCGTGATTTATAATCTTTTAATGAGAAGTTTTCTAGCTTCTAAATTCCATTCTAGTTTAAACACTTAGCAAAATAACAGAAAACATGATGCCCTGATAGGCAACAAAGGGGGAAAAGGTGTTTCTAACCAATATAAACCTGTGCATTACCTTCAGAAATCTCCACTCAGGAAAAGGCAGAAATTCCAGTGAATCAAGAAATGTGTTTGCTATTTGCATGTCAAAGAACAGTTGAGTCAGCCCCTGTAGTAACCCGAAAATCACTGTGCAAATACTTAATGACCATAGGAAGAGCAAGATATTTTAAAACTAAACTGTTGCGGTGTGTGCTGGGGGTGAGTAGGTCATGAACTCAGGACTCTTGTGTCTGTTGTGATATGTGCTGAGGGTGGATGGGTCGTGAACTCAGGACCCTCGTGTCTGTTGCGGTGTGTGCTGGGGGTGGATGGGTCGTGAACTCAGGACCCTCGTGTCTGTTGCGGTGTGTGCTGGGGGTGGGTGGGTCGTGAACTCAGGACCCTCGTGTCTGTTGCGGTGTGTGCTGGGGGTGGATGGGTCGTGAACTCAGGACCCTCGTGTCTGTTGCGGTGTGTGCTGGGGGTGGGTGGGTCGTGAACTCAGGACCCTCGTGTCTGTTGCGGTGTGTGCTGGGGGTGGGTGGGTCGGGAACTCAGGACCCTCCTGTCTGTTGCGGTGTGTGCTGGGGGTGAGTGGGTCGTGAACTGAACTCAGGACCCTCGTGTCTGTTGCGGTGTGTGCTGGGGGTGGGTGGGTCGGGAACTCAGGATCCTCCTGTCTGTTGCGGTGTGTGTTGGCAGTGAGTGGGTCGTGAACTCAGGACCCTCGTGTCTGTTGCGGTGTGTTCTGGGGGTGAGTGGGTCGTGAACTCAGGACCCTCCTGTCTGTTGCGGTGTGTGCTGGGGGTGGGTGGGTCGTGAACTCAGGACCCTCCTGTCTGTTGCGGTGTGTGCTGGGGGTGGGTGGGTCGTGAACTCAGGACCCTCCTGTCTGTTGCGGTGTGTGCTGGGGGTGAGTGGGTCGTGAACTCAGGACCCTCATGTCTGTTGCGGTGTGTGCTGGGGGTGGGTGGGTCGTGAACTCAGGACCCTCGTGTCTGTTGCGGTGTGTGCTGGGGGTGGGTGGGTCGGGAACTCAGGACCCTCGTGTCTGTTGCGGTGTGTGCTGGGGGTGGGTGGGTCGGGAACTCAGGACCCTCCTGTCTGTTGCGGTGTGTGCTGGGGGTGGGTGGGTCGGGAACTCAGGACCCTCGTGTCTGTTGCGGTGTGTGCTGGGGGTGGGTGGGTCGGGAACTCAGGACCCTCCTGTCTGTTGCGGTGTGTGCTGGGGGTGGGTGGGTCGGGAACTCAGGACCCTCGTGTCTGTTGCGGTGTGTGCTGGGGGTGGGTGGGTCGTGAACTCAGGACCCTCGTGTCTGTTGCGGTGTGTGCTGGGGGTGGGTGGGTCGTGAACTCAGGACCCTCGTGTCTGTGGCGGTGTGTTCTGGGGGTGGCTGGGTCGGGAACTCAGGATCCTCGTGTCTGTTGTGGTGTGTGCTGGGAGTGGGTGGGTCGGGAACTCAGGATCCTCGTGTCTGTTGTGGTGTGTTCTGGGGGTGGGTGGGTCGGGAACTCAGGACCCTCGTGTCTGTTGTGGTGTGTGCTGGGGGTGGGTGGGTCGGGAACTCAGGACCCTCGTGTCTGTTGTGGTGTGTGCCGGGGGTGTGTGGGTCGTAAACAAGTGGGAAAAACAGGAACAAGAGCCCCAGAAAACCAAGTGCAACCTCAGTGGCTGCGGATAGAGGGGAGGCCAGAAATGCAGTGAAGCATGGATTTCAACTGGAAATGCTTTATTGTTATTATTTTCTCTGCTGGGTTCACCTGCTAAGTCTATACCATGTGCTCCTAAAATGGTAATTTGTTTTTTCCCCCTTTTCCCTGAGAATCTTTGCTTTTAAAGTTATGCCTCAATTAGAAAAGCAGGACTTCGGCACGTTTGTGGGAAATGCCTCATCTCCTTGGAGCTCTCTGGTTCCTCAGTGCCACCCTCCAGAGATCCTGCCGGTCACCATCTCGCCTTCTCCCCGTATAAGCTTCACTTAGACACACAATACCTATTTTGTGTAAAGTAAAATATGCTGTTTTTTTGTTTTGTTTTGTTTTGTTTTGTTTGAGACAGAGTCTCGCTCTATCACCCAGGCTGGAGTGCAGTGGCACGATCTCAGCTCACTGCAACATCCGTCTCCCAGGTTTAAGCAATTCTCCTGCCTCAGCCTCCCAAATAGCTGGGATTACAGGCAGCCACCATGTCTGGCTAATTTTTGCATTTTTAGTAGAGACAGGGTTTTTCATCACATTGTCCAGGCTGGTCTCACACTCAGGTGATCCATCCGCCTCGGCCTCCGAAAGTGCTGGGATTACGGGCGTGAGCCACCGCGCCCAGCCAAAATATACTGATATTTTGAAGATCACATATAAAGGTGAAATAAAAGCAGGAAACATGGTTGATGAATTCTGTTGGCAGCTATAAGTGCTGACACACAGATGTTTAGCGCCTGCTCCTGAATCCCACACGAATCATAGATCAGAACCCTGGACGGTTCTGGAAACAATGACCTACACGCCTTCATCCCTTCAAGCTACCCATGGAGACCCTTCAATGTCCAGGTGTGTGCCCAGTTCTAACCACGTTCTGGAAACACGGAAAATGAACAACAGGGAATTGCCTGGCTCTGCATACTCCCCTGTTCCAGGTGCTGTTTGCTGGAAGCCAGTGTTTCTTGAAAAGACTAAGACACAGGAACAGACTCCCCCACAAAACGGTAGCATCGCTCTAGTGCATTAATAATCATCCCGTGATAACTTAACCCACACTTTCCACTTTCTATAAGTAGATGTGTCTGTATGTGTATAGATCGGCATCTGTATGTCTGTATCTACACCTGTACCTACATCTACACGGACGCCTACCCCTGTACCTACACCTATACCTACAGCTAGGTCTATATGTCTATATCTGCACCTATACCTACTTCTCCACCGACACCTATACATACACTTGTACCTACACCTATATCTATATCTACACCTACACCTACATCTATATCTATATGTCTATATATATACCTACCTCTACACCTACACCCATACCTACACCTGCATCTATATCTATGTCTGTATCTGTACCTACATCTACACCTATACCTACATCTATACCTACACACATAGCTACACCTATATCTATACATATATCTACACCTTCACCTACATCTACATCTATACCTATAGCTATGCCTTTATCTATATCTATACCTATACCTATACAGACACCTACATCTACATCTATACCTACACCTATGTCACCTATGCTGACACCTCACCTACACCTGTATCTACACCTACACTTACACCTATACCTACACCTACACCTATACTAACACCTACATCTATACTTACAGCTATACCTATATTAATATACCTACACCTACCCCTACACCTACGTCTCTCTCTCTTTTTCTATCTGTCTCTGTCTCTACCTCTATCATCTCTATTTATCTCTATCTCTATCTCTGTCTCTATCTCTGTCTCTCTATCATCCTTATCTCTATCTCTGTCTCTGTATCTGTCTCTATCGCTATCTCTAGATCTCTCTCCATCTCTAGATCTGTCTCCATCCCTATCTCTATCTCTGTCTCTGTCTCTGTCTATCTCTATCATCCTTATCTCTATCTCTGTCTCTATCTCTATCTCTCACCTCTCTCTATCTCTAGATCTGTCTCCATCTCTACCTCTATCTCTGTCTCTATCTCTATCTCTAACCTCTCTCTATCTCTAGATCTGTCTCCATCTCTACCTCTATCTCTGTCTCTATCATCTTTATCTCTATTTCTATCTCAATCTCTATCTCCAGCTCTATCTATCTCTATTGCCTTTTTTCCATCCTAGCTTCTTGCAATCATTCCCACTCTAGGACACAGCCTTAAGGCGACTTATTAAACTGAAGGAACCACTTCACTCAAAGCTCCAAGTGGCTTTAAGAGTGAAGACCTTGACCTGGGTCTGTGAGGATGGGACCTCGGTGCCTCTGGGGCTCTCGTTTTGTCGTGTCTGGGGGTGTCTAGTTCTCGGGCTGTTTTCTGCTGCAGAGTATGGAAGGCTGAGTGATAGATGCAGGTGTGATGTTTTAGGTTAGACATCAAAGGCTTACACATCAGGAATCGCTGTCCCTTGAGACGCCATTTGTGGAAACACATAAAGTCTTCAGGCCTACATGGAGTCAACCCCCTCCAGTGTTCCCAGAGTTTTCCTGCTCTCTTGGCCAGTGCTTTGTGTCCTCACATTGGGTCCCTGGGGTGTGAGGTTTCACAACGACGGGGCTGGGGACCAGGGGCTGCTCATGGACTCCCCAGAAATTACAGGCCCTCCCAGGGGTGGGGAGGGCGGTGGGTGGCTCGTCTTTCAGGGACTTGCGTAGTTCTCAGAGAGGCAGGCTTTGTACCAGCAGGCTACCTTCATGTTGGGGACCTGGAGGTGTCACAGTGCAAGCCGCCCACCTGAGGTATCCACCACACCTTCCTGCCACAGTGCATGTATGCATGCATGCCCTCACACAGGCACAGGTACGCACATATATGTGTGCACGCACATGTGTGCACATGCGTGCATGGGCTCACACATGCATGCGAGCAAGCACACATCAGCACACACGTGCACAAGCACACAGGCATGTGCACATAGTGAGGAGCCTGACCAACAGCTGCACTACAGCCTGAGGGACCCTGAGCAGAGGACCCAGCTTGGCTGCGCCCAGGTTCCAGCCCACGGGGACCAAGGGAGGAAACTTGTGTTTCCAGCAGCCGCGTTTGCTGCATTCTCTTTTGCAGCAACAGGTAACAAATATGATGCTGAATGGAGGAATTGAAGGGTATGTGTAGTCCAGTGGCCTCATTTTGAGGGTAGGAGACAGATGTTCAGAGAGAGAAGTGATTTTTCTGGGCACCTGGGGCCAGATGGTGGCAGAGTCTGAATTTAAGCCCGTCCTCGCCTGCCCCGCACTCCCTGTGAGGCAATTTGCATGCTCTGAGAAGATGACATTGTGAGCCCCTGCCTCCCTGCACAGCAGAGGAGGGCAGCCCCACGCACTGGGTGTGCGAGTGACTCTCAGACGAGGCAGGCAGTGTGTGCCTTACAGAGGAGGGAGTGGAGGCAAGAGAAAGCCCACCCCTCACCATGTTCTCTCCCTGGAGAGGGGTCGGGTCTGAAGCCCCTAGCTTTACCGCGGTGCCGTGGCTGCTTAAACTGGAGACCCTTCGAGAATACAGGGATCAGGATGGGAGCCACTTCTTGAGTCTGATTTATTTTTTCCATGAAGAATGAATGAGAAATGGGATGGAGTGTGAGTTGTGAGTTGTTGTGTTGAAATAATAAGGGAAAATGTGCTACCCTGCCCAGGACCTTGAGGCTCCATTGAGGCAGATGCCCACCTGGCCACTGTGGGTGGAAAATAAAGACCTCTGCTCACTAATGTCACTTTCCTGAGAGCAGAAGGAAGCCTGCTTCTCTGGAGGGTGCAGAAGAGATTTCTGCAGGCGAGGCGTGTGGGATGCTCTGCTGTAGACCCACGGCACAACAGGCGGCTTTGTGGGCCGAGCCCTGGCCTGGGAGGGTCAAATCGCAGCAGGTGCCATGTGCTGGTGGCTGCTCTTTTCAAGACATGTCCCCAGTGGCAGGAGGAGGCTGGGTGGGGAGCACTCTCAGGTTCACTGGTGGTGGGAAGAGGCTGGGTGGGGAGCACTCTTGTGTTCACTTTGGTGTTGGGAGGAGGCTGAGTGGGGAACACTCTCATGTTCACTTTGGTGTTGGGAGGAGGCTGGGTGGGGAGCACTCTCAGGTTCACTGGTGGTGGGAGGAGGCTGGGTGAGGAGCATTCTTGTGTTCACTTTGGTGGTAGGAGGAGGTGGGTGGGGAGCAGACTTCACTTTGGTGGCAGGAGGAGGCTGGGTGGGGAGCACTCTCAGGTTCACTGGTGGTGGGAGGAGGCTGGGTGGGGAGCACTCTCCTGTTCACCCTGGTGGTGGGAGAAGGCTGGGTGGGGAGCACTCTGGTGTTCACTTTGGTGGTGGGGGAGGCTGGGTGGGGAGCACACTCGCGTTCAACTAGAACCTCAGGGCTGTCACAAGTGGGGGCCAGGCTCGAGGGCTGGGCTCAGCACTGTGGCCTCAGAAGGGCCCAAAGAGTTCTCCCAAAGGAGAACTCTCCCATGACGCCAAGGTTGCCTCCTCAGCCCTGTCCCCTGTGGCCTCACCTGTTATCCCAGCTGTTGGCCAGCCTGGTTGCCTCTCTGTCTGTGACGCCCTCCTCCGCTGCCTTCTTCCTCACTGCACCTGACTTCCCCATCCACACAGCATTTTGTACCGAAGCCGACCGAAGCCGCAGCGCAGGACACTGGGGGCGCTGTGCCGTGCAGGCTCCAGCCTCTCTTGCATCTGCTTGTTGAAGTGAGGTCCACCTCCCTGGGTTTTTGCCTCTTTCTAAACACCACCTGCAAACTGCCTCCCCTCAAAGGAAAGTAGCAGGGACTTGTCCTCCCCAGGGCACTGCACACTGGCTCGAAGCCTGGTTGGGAGGCTCTTTGGTCAGGCTGAAAAGAGCTTTGACAAGACAGAGTGGCCCCTGGTGGGCTGGGGTGTGCTGGGGAGAGTCCCTTTTCCTCTGACTCCTGAACTCATCAGGCAACAGTACAGGAGCTTGAGACGAGGCTCTGGCGGGGCCAGAGTCACATGGCAGGAGGTAACCACTTGAGGGCCACGGGGCTAAGGTAGCTAAGGTCCCATGCAATGACCTCCCAGTGTCCTGAGGCTGACCACAGCTCAACCCTGAAAAGGGGCTGCAAGGACAATCACAGCAATTATCTTGTTCATTTCACTACAGGCACAGAGCAGACACCACACAGCTTCCTTGTCGCCTTCCCTCATGTGCGCACAGCATGGGTGTCATTTATACATACAGTAGAATGTGTGGCAATTACATCAGAATCATCACACCAAACGTGGCTGTATCCTTTGTTAATCAAAGTTCATCTGTGTTAGTTAATGGTGTGAAGGAAGCCTGTATAGAGAAATTACCAACTGTCTGTAAGAAATCCAACATAAACATCCTTTTGTGGCCAAAGAAAAGCATGCTTCAGCCAGAGCCCCGGCATCCACCCTCTTTCCTGCCATGAAGCTTTGCCACCTTTTCAACACAGCACCTTGTATTTCAATGCTGGGGGTTCACTATCAAGGTGCCCCAGTGCTGGGTGAGACACCCCCCACCTCGCCAATATCTTTTTGGAAGACTGAGCCTAAAACCAACAGTGTCTCAGAGATGGAGAGATTGTCACAGCGTCTCAGAGATGGAGAGATTGTCGCAGCGTCTCAGAGATGGAGAGATTGTCGCAGTGTCTCAGAGATGCAGAGATTGTCGCAGCGTCTCAGAGATGGAGAGATTGTCGCAGCGTCTCAGAGATGGAGAGATTGTCACAGTATCTCAGAGATGGAGAGATTGCCAAAGGGGGTTGATGGGCTATTTCAGACCAAACTAAACAGCACAGGACCTGTGCTTCTGGCTGGGGTTGTCGCTGTGCCCAAGGAGTGTTGCTTTGGGGACAGTCATCCAGGACAGATCCCCTCCCTCCTCCTCGGGGCCTTTGGGTTGATGGCTGCTGTCAAGAGAAGGCTGTGGCTGTGCCTCTTCCCAAAACCCACAAAACCGGGAGAGCTTTCACCTCAATCCTCAGCGTGTGATCCCCAGGACACAGTGTGCATGTGTTGTACTCGCACAAGCACGCAGACACACCCCCACACGTGCACACGCTCCACACTCACACACAAGCACACACCCAGACACGCTGATACACACACATCCAGCACAACCCGACTCTCAGGTAAGCCTGGCCTGCAGAAGCCTGAGCCTTCTGCTCACATGTTTGCCGGTGCGTGGGCCGGATGACAGGCCTGCGGCCAGTACCGGAACCTGGTGCTCCAGAGTAGAAGAGCTGCTCCTTGACAATCAGACCGAGCGTGCATTCATTTACGGACAAGCTTTGTGTTCCACAATGGGGTCTTGGGGTGGGTCGGGATGCACCGTGACAGGGCCAGCAGCGACTCTCCCCTGCCCCGGACATGAAAAACATCGAACACAAGAGTCATCAGCCCTCTCGGTGTTTGACTGAATCATGGGGCAAGCCTGTGTGTGCACATGTGTGTGAACATATGAGCATGTGTGTGAACATATGAGCATGTGTGCACGTGTGAATGTGGGCTTGTGTGCATGCACATGTGCATGTAGGAATGTGTGTATACTCTGTGTGTCGCCAGCTGACCCGGTGTTTGGTTCTTGGGTCTACTTAGAGGCTGATACTTTGTGTCCTTGTGTCCAGAGAGGATTTGAAATGCGGAGCAGCGCCTGTTCTGGAATTTTCTGTGGCTGCTCAGCTCTCTCCCAGGGAGCCCTGGTCTTGAGCCACAACAGAGGGCATCAGCCTCAGCAAGCCCAGACCCGCCCGGAGGCTCTGCTTCTGCAAACTCAGCCGGACCTGGGAGGGCCGCCCAGAGAGAAGTGGGGTTTGGTGAAGGGAGGGGTGAGGGGAGGGGTGGGCCCACTGCTTTTGTTTATTGTTTGCTTTATTTGTTTTGTTTTGTTTTTCCTGACTAAGCCCTTTGCTCTTCTTGTTTCTAGAGGGAAGATCAGGTTCTTCGGCTGCTCTGTAGGGAGCCCTCCCCCGCGACCAGGCAGTCCTGAGTCAGCAGGACCCCATGCGTTCGTCTTTCACCTCTATTCCTTGCTACTCCAGGTGCCGCCCCAGCAGCATTTTCCCAGGCAGCCGGTCGTCAGCCTCCTCCCTGCGGCCTCCTACTGCGCCCTCTCACGAGGCGCTGGGGCCTGGTGCGGAAGGATTTACAGGGAAGGAATGTCGGGCTCCTCCGACTGGGAGCGCACCTGCGCGCAGGGAGGTTCCTGTTCCACCACACCTGGCCCCCCAGGGAACAGCGGGTGAGTGCTGCTGCAGGAGGGTGCACGAGAGACGCAGTGCTCCCCGCTCCTCTCTCCCCTTCCCTCCTCTCCTCCCACCTCCCCCATCTCCTCCGTCCCCTGTCCCCGCCCCTCCTTGTCCTCAGGAAGCCATATCCCACTCTGGTGGAGTGGCTTAGGCCGCTGGTGAGGGTGCTCGGGGCGGGGCTCTTCTCTGAGTGACGCTGGAGGTCATCTGTGCCCGAGTGGCTGGACGTTCTCACGGTGAACGCAGAAAGGGACACTCCGTCCGAGCTGAGCCTCAGGGCCCCTGAGCCTTGCTCTTGGCCCAGCTGCTCATACAGCCCTCCGCGCCTGGCTTCCCTCCCACAGCAAGGAAGGATGACGGGTGCGCGGTCTGCACGGTGGCGCGGGGTGGCCGCGTTGCTCAGGAAGCACTTGCAGGTCACCACTGCTGCTTACACAGCCTTACTCTAGCAAGGCCCTGGGCAGCCACACTGTGACACCCGGGACCTCACACCTGGCGTTTACCAAATGAATTCAACGGGTAGGAATCTCCACATCCCTGGATACTTCGCGGATTTGCGGAGGGACTGGCGAGGCAGCGCCGCAGCGCCGCAGAGAGCCGCCTCCCACACGCACTCAGGTACACACAAGCCTCAGCTGCAGCCTAGGCCTTCAACACCTGATGCTCACGGAACTTTCTGGAGCTTCCAGAGAGTGACATGAGCTTCCCGGGGAGCTCTGCGTTTCCTGGGAAACTCTGTTTCCCAGGGAGCTCCTTCCCTTCTAGGCCCCATGTCTGCGGTGACAGCTGGGAGGCCTGGACTCAGAGCGGTGACCTTTCCTCACCTCTCCCTGGCATGTCTGTGCCTCTGCCCCTATGGCATTTGGAAGCCCCCCCGCCCACCACACACACACACGCTGCCTCTGCCGCAGGACATGAGTGGCGGCTGCCAGATGACACCTGTCTGCTGGCCAGAGCGGGCGCCTGACCTCGCTGGCCTGCACTGGAGGCTCTGCAGGTGGGGAGGGCAGCGTGCAGTGGCCATCTGGCATGTCCCAGAGGCTCCCGGCCTGGGTGGTGACAGGTTCCCCTCGCCCCTGATGGCCCACACTCAGGATGGGCTGGTCCTGCATCCTTGGGCCCCGTGTGAACGTGGAAATGCCCAGCTCCCGCTGCCCTCCCGTCCTTCTACATGGGGACAGGAATGCGACTCTCCCGGTGGCAGTGACCACCGCCTGCAGGGGCCTGCTGGCCTCCCGTTTGCACCCGGCTCAGGTGCCTCCTGGCCAAGACTCCTTGAGGCCACTGTGTGACACACACCACACACCCCTGGCACCAGAGGCCCGGGAAGGGCCAGCCCCTCCTAGCGGCTTCTCGGGCCCTTTGGGGGAGGGCGGGCACCTGCTTGGCAACCCCTGGAGAGAAGGGGAGGGGCCACATCCAGTCCATCTATCTTCGCTTTTTACATTTTTATCCAGCAAGCATGTGTTTCATCATGTTAAAAGAACAATACATATTGTAAAAATCATGACAAACAATTGAAGGTAGCTTCCTGGCAGGAAGAATGAAATCGTGGGTCCCACCACAAGACACCGTCACCTTGCTCCCCCTTTCCTTTCCCATTTAAACATTTTTGTTTTATTTTTTATAGAGATGGGGTCTCACTATGTTTCCTAAGCTGGTCTTGAACTCCTGGCCTCAAGTGATCCTCCTGCCCGAGTAGCTGGGACCACAGGCACGCACCATACCTGGCTAACTTTTGCATTGTTTTGCAGAGATGAGTCTCACAACATTGTCCAGGCCGGTCTCGAATTCCTGAGCTCCAGCGATCCCCCCACCTCAGCCTCCCAAAGCGATGTGATTGAAGGTGTGAGCCACTGCACCTGGTCTCTCTCTCTCCCTCCCTTCCTCCCTCCCCCTCTCTCTCTTTCTCTCTTTCTCTCCTTTCTTTCTCTTTCTTTCTTTCTTTCTTTTTCTCTTTCTTTCTTCTTTCATCTTTCTCTCTCTCTTTTCCTTCCTTCCTTTCTTCCTTCCTTTCTTCCTTCCTTCCTTCCTTCCTTCCTTCCTTCCTTCCTTCCTTCCTTCCTTCCTTCCTTCCTTCCTTCCTCCCTCCCTTCCTCCCTCCCTTCCTTGTAATAGACTTTAGTTTTTAGAGTGTTTTTGGGCTTATGGAAAGAGTGACCAGAAAGTGCGGAGTTCCCACTTATGCCCCACCTGCCTCCCTGGTTGCTACCAGTGTCCCGCCTTAGAGTGGAGCGTTTGTCATAGTCCTGCCAATGCTGCTGTCATTCACTGGAGTCCATGGTGCACCGGAGGGCTCATGCCTGCTGTGCCACATCCTGTGGTCTGGACAAATGGAAAGTGACATGCGTTCCCCACTATGGCATCACACAGGCGGGTGTCACCACCTAAACCCCTCTGGGCTCTGCCTGTTCATCCCCCTGCCTCAGCCCTTGGCAACCACAGCTCTTCCTGCTGTCTCCTGAGTTCTGCCTTTCCCAGGGGGCAGGGTGGGGATCGTGTTGCGTGCATCCTTTCCAGACTGGCTCCTTCCCTCAGCAGCAGGCACTGAGGGCTCCTCTGTGCCTCTCATTGTTTACCTCCCTGCCTGATGGCTTCTCGTGGGTGACACCTGCTGTGCCTAGGGCTGCCTTGTGGCCCCTGCTGCCTCATGCTCTGGGGTTCAGGGTGCGTTCCCTTCTCCTCAGTTGCCTGGTGGCTCACTGTGGCCTCTTCCCTGCCTCTACCACAGGTTTTTTTCTGGGCATAAAATCTATTCCTGACTCCATTTGGAGCTCCCAGTGGTTCAGGGCATGGAGACCAGGCACACGTAAAGATTGCGTCTCTAACTGAATTGAGAATAAGCTGCCTTCAGGACTCACGCTTGATCAACCTCGCCAAGGCTGAGGTGGGAGGGTTGCTTGAGCCCAGGAGTGGGCAACATAGCAAGATCTTGTCTCTACTAAAAATAAGAAAATTAACAAGCATGGTGGCATATACCTGTAGTCCTAGCTACTTGGGAGGATGAGGTGGAAGGACTGCTCGAGCCCAGGATTTCAAGGCTGCAGTGAGCTATGATTGTGCCACTGCACTCCAGCCTGGGCAACAGAACAAGACCCCATCTCAAAAAAGAAAAGATAAACAAAGCAAACTCTTGTTTACAAAGCTTGCAGCTCTGCAGCTGGAAGGCTGTGTGGGCACTTTCTTGGCAACATGGGCCCTGTGGCCATGAATGGCAGCGGTCACCTTCCTGGATGGGGCTGACTTTTCTCTAGCCTGAGCGACAGCCTGAGCCTCTGACTCCACTCAGTGTGACCTGCAGACAATTGTTTGCAGCCCCATTCTAATTCCCTCCTAGGGACTCTCAGCCATCTTTCTTTTTCCTTGTGGCAAGAGATGGCCAGGACTTTGGAATGGGCAATAGGTTTGCTGAAGATCACGTCCGTGGAATGCTGGGCTCTGGCGTGGTCTGACCCTTGCGGTAAGCCTCTTTTCTCAGCTATTTCGTGACTCTATCCAGATAGGAGCTACCTGAGGAAAAGAGCAACACCTACGATTCCTATCCATAGAATGGCTTTAGTCGGGTTCCATGGAATACAATTGATTACACCCTGAGCTCAGATCAGGTTCTACAAATTCATACTGACATTCCTGCACTGTAGATAAACCTGCGTCCTGTGGCTTCCCTGCCCTGGGTGCAGCTCCAGCTCCTTCCTTAACTCCTTGGGTATTCCCTTTAATCTGCAGGAGGGGCCAGTGATTGGGTGTACACTGTCCCTCCACACCACTTCCCTGTCTTCCGTGGTTTTTTGTATTCATTTTCTTCCACCTCCCAGGCACTGACCCCCAGTAGTGACCCCGGGGGGAGACCATGCCAGGAAGCACACTGGCTGGGGGGACCCTGAGGCCTTCCAGGGAGAGGCAGGAGCCGGAGGCAGCAGGAGCTGAAAAGAGGTACCTGTTCTCTGCAGGTCTGTGCTGTGCACCCTCTGCACCCATGAGGCATCCTCAGAAGTGGGGAGGGAGAAGGAGGGATGGAGGAGTCTTTTAGCATAGTGTGGCCTCCATCTTCCCTCCCTAGGACACTGGGGACCATCCTGAGGGTGGCCTGCGTTGAGGGTCCCTCTGCAGAGGCTGGCAGTCAGGTCCACACCCTGAGAGCAGGGCAGGGACATTTGGCCAGGCAGTTGAAGCTGGAAGTTCAGACGGCCGTTTATTTGGGGATTTATGACCTTAAGGGTCCCTCTGGAGTGGAGAAGAGCAGCTGCCTCCTCTGCTCAGCCTGGACACCCCTCCTGCCCGTTGGGACACTCCGTGGGTGCTGCCTTTGAGTCCTGAGATGTGCGAGGTCCTGTACGCGCTGCCCAGCTCGATGTGAGGCAATGCGCTGTCCCAACGCCTCTCGCAGGGCCCATCAATCACCCCCGAGCACAGACTCCGCTTGCCTGGCACTTACAGCTGTCAGGTCGCTAAATGGCTCTGCCTATTACCGCAGCGCAAATACATGATCCTTTCACTTTGCAGATTCCACGTAATTGTGCGTGGACTGTGTCAGCTTCGGATTTAATTGGTGTGTAGGCTGCGAGGCATGAATTACAGCATGTGTAATTTATTTATGCAATAAAATTTACCATTAACTGAGAGAGGAAAAATAAAGAGAAAAATAATATGTGTTGTACTATAATTACATAATAAAGTTTGAATTAGGAATATCACTTGGCCCACAAACTTCCTCTGGCCTGAGAAAGATCAGAAAGCAACGCCGTCTCTTCAGTTCCTTCCTAGATTCTCAGGAGGAGCAGGTCTGCCTCTAAGTGCGGCGGGACAAGCGGGTTGGTGGTAAACGGAGCCGTGGGGAAGAGTGGGGCCTTGAGAACCAGCTGCATTGACGGGGACGTGGCCAGCCCAGGTCAGCTGGGGAGAGATGGAGAAAAGTAGGGGACAGATAAAGAGAAAGTTAATTTTTTTCTTATATAAAATGAATCGTGAAACTGCTCACTGGATAGCCAGGCCACCTACTCATAAAGAAAAAGCAAGAGAAATGCCTGCCGCTGCGCCTGGGAGTCCATTCCCAGGTCTAGGGCCACCCCAGAGCTCCCGGTCACCCTCAAGCTGAAATGTTAGTCGCGGAGGGCTGGCTCCCCATGACATTTTCTTTTTATTGTTGTTATTATTATTATTATTATTATACTTTAGGTTTTATGGTACATGTGCGCAATGTGCAGGTAAGTTACATATGTATACATGTGCCATGCTGGTGCGCTGCACCCACCAACTCGTCATCTAGCATTAGGTATATCTCCCAATGCCCATGACATTTTCACCGGAGCCCCTGGCATGACTCAAAATCTGTGAGTCTTTCAAATGATTAACATGGGCTCCTGTTGTCTGCTCAGGCGGGAAGGTCCAGGAGCCCACACCCGGGCTGTGACTCTGTTCTGCTGCGCTGACTCCGGACGTGAGGCTGGGATGAGCCTGAAGGAACTACGTGCTCGCCAGCGCCTCCCAGCCCACCTCTGCGGTCGGTCCCCTGGAGCCCACCCCTGGCTCCACCTGAGCTCCCAGGCCAGCATCCCCCGGCCGAGCACAGGGCCAGGGGCAGGTGGGTTCCAGAGGGAGCGTTTCCAAGGGAGGATGAAAACCACAGTGCCTGTCAGGCAGGGGGCGAGGACAGAAGAGAAACGCCCCTCCCAGGGCCGGGTGAGAGGCTGTGGGGACCAGCTCAGGGACCCCCACCCAGAGGGGCCGCCACTTCCACGGGGAACGCTGGTCGGAGGGGGCGCCGGACCTTCCCGCGCGAGGAGACAACAGGAGCCCAGGCTTTACGTGGCCCCTCTGACTCCAAACCCGCACAGGCTGGGGCGGCGGGGGCGGCCAGAAGAGCCCGATCCCTCTGCGGCCGGCCCGGTGCATTCGGGCCCAGCGGACCCTCGCCCTGGCCCTGGAGGCCGCTGCGGCCCCCACCCAGCTCCTCAGCAGCCACACGGTCCCCACACCCCAGAGCGGCGCACAGGGCCTGGGCCTGACGACGTCCTTCGGGTCCCTGAGCAGCCAGGTCCCCACGGCCCTCGGCGACCCGGGCTCCCCGGGATGGAGCGAGGCGCTGGGTCTTCAGCAGACGCCGGGGCCCCAGACAGCCCTGACCCCAGCTCCAGAGACATCCGAGCCCAGGCTTCTAGAGATCCACCCCCGCCGGCTGCGTCCCAGTCAGTGCTGCCCCGAAGGCGGGGACGTCGGGCGAGAAGCAGCTGCAAGGACTCGCGTGAAGAAGCCACCGCGCTCGGAGGGAGGGCTTCGCACGGAAGTTGTATTTTCCTTCAACTCCTCTGTGTTTTTCAAATCTTCTGTAGGAGTGTCTATAGTGACCATCAGAAAAACAATCTGCAAGAAAGACAGGAATTACCACCGATCCCAGGGCTGCATTTATTGCTGGACATTTGTCACGGTCTGGGCCGTGTGGACCTGCCCCGCTCAGCCAGAGCCGGGAGGGCTAGGAGGGGAGGCGGGGGCAGGGTTTGAGGACGATTTCTCTCCGACCGAAGGAGTAATGGGGCCGTCATGTAGGCAAGGTCAAAGGACGACGTGGCGGTTGCAGGGTGACCCGAGGTCATGTAGGCAAGGTCAAAGGACGACGTGGCGGTTGCAGGGTGACCCGAGGTCATGTAGGCAAGGTCAAAGGACGACGTGGCCGTTGCAGGGTGACCCGAGGTCATGTAGGCAAGGTCAAAGGACGACGTGACGGTCGCAGGGTGACCCGAGGTCATGTAGGCAAGGTCAAAGGACGACGTGGCGGTTGCAGGGTGACCCGAGGTCATGTAGGCAAGGTCAAAGGACGACGTGGCCGTTGCAGGGTGACCCGAGGTCATGTAGGCAAGGTCAAAGGACGACGTGACGGTCGCAGGGTGACCCGAGGTCATGTAGGCAAGGTCAAAGGACGACGTGGCGGTTGCAGGGTGACCCGAGGTCATGTAGGCAAGGTCAAAGGACGACGTGGCCGTTGCAGGGTGACCCGAGGTCATGTAGGCAAGGTCAAAGGACGACGTGACGGTCGCAGGGTGACCCGAGGTCATGTAGGCAAGGTCAAAGGACGACGTGGCGGTTGCAGGGTGACCCGAGGTCATGTAGGCAAGGTCAAAGGACGACGTGGCCGTTGCAGGGTGACCCGAGGTCATGTAGGCAAGGTCAAAGGACGACGTGGCGGTCGCAGGGTGACCCGAGGTCATGTAGGCAAGGTCAAAGGACGACGTGGCGGTTGCAGGGTGACCCGAGGTCATGTAGGCAAGGTCAAAGGACGACGTGGCCGTTGCAGGGTGACCCGAGGTCATGTAGGCAAGGTCAAAGGACGACGTGGCAGTTGCAGGGTGACCCGAGGTCATGTAGGCAAGGTCAAAGGACGACGTGGCGGTTGCAGGGTGACCCGAGGTCATGTAGGCAAGGTCAAAGGACGACGTGGCCGTTGCAGGGTGACCCGAGGTCATGTAGGCAAGGTCAAAGGACGATGTGATGGTTGCAGGGTGACCCGAGGTCATGTAGGCAAGGTCAAAGGACGACGTGGCGGTTGCAGGGTGACCCGAGGTCATGTAGGCAAGGTCAAAGGACGACGTGGCCGTTGCAGGGTGACCCGAGGTCATGTAGGCAAGGTCAAAGGACGACGTGACGGTCGCAGGGTGACCCGAGGTCATGTAGGCAAGGTCAAAGGACGACGTGGCGGTTGCAGGGTGACCCGAGGTCATGTAGGCAAGGTCAAAGGACGACGTGGCCGTTGCAGGGTGACCCGAGGTCATGTAGGCAAGGTCAAAGGACGACGTGACGGTCGCAGGGTGACCCGAGGTCATGTAGGCAAGGTCAAAGGACGACGTGGCGGTTGCAGGGTGACCCGAGGTCATGTAGGCAAGGTCAAAGGACGACGTGGCCGTTGCAGGGTGACCCGAGGTCATGTAGGCAAGGTCAAAGGACGACGTGACGGTCGCAGGGTGACCCGAGGTCATGTAGGCAAGGTCAAAGGACGACGTGGCGGTTGCAGGGTGACCCGAGGTCATGTAGGCAAGGTCAAAGGACGACGTGGCCGTTGCAGGGTGACCCGAGGTCATGTAGGCAAGGTCAAAGGACGACGTGACGGTCGCAGGGTGACCCGAGGTCATGTAGGCAAGGTCAAAGGACGACGTGGCGGTTGCAGGGTGACCCGAGGTCATGTAGGCAAGGTCAAAGGACGACGTGATGGTTGCAGGGTGACCCGAGGTCATGTAGGCAAGGTCAAAGGACGACGTGATGGTTGCAGGGTGACCCGAGGTCATGTAGGCAAGGTCAAAGGACGACGTGGCCGTTGCAGGGTGACCCGAGGTCATGTAGGCAAGGTCAAAGGACGACGTGGCCGTTGCAGGGTGACCCGAGGTCATGTAGGCAAGGTCAAAGGACGACGTGGCCGTTGCAGGGTGACCCGAGGTCATGTAGGCAAGGTCAAAGGACGACGTGACGGTCGCAGGGTGACCCGAGGTCATGTAGGCAAGGTCAAAGGACGACGTGGCGGTTGCAGGGTGACCCGAGGTCATGTAGGCAAGGTCAAAGGACGACGTGGTGGTTGCAGGGTGACCCGAGGTCATGTAGGCAAGGTCAAAGGACGACGTGGCCGTTGCAGGGTGACCCGAGGTCATGTAGGCAAGGTCAAAGGACGACGTGGCCGTTGCAGGGTGACCCGAGGTCATGTAGGCAAGGTCAAAGGACGATGTGATGGTTGCAGGGTGACCCGAGGTCATGTAGGCAAGGTCAAAGGACGACGTGGCCGTTGCAGGGTGACCCGAGGTCATGTAGGCAAGGTCAAAGGACGACGTGGCCGTTGCAGGGTGACCCGAGGTCATGTAGGCAAGGTCAAAGGACGACGTGGCCGTTGCAGGGTGACCCGAGGTCATGTAGGCAAGGTCAAAGGACGACGTGGCCGTTGCAGGGTGACCCGAGGTCATGTAGGCAAGGTCAAAGGACGACGTGGCCGTTGCAGGGTGACCCGAGGTCATGTAGGCAAGGTCAAAGGACGACGTGGCCGTTGCAGGGTGACCCGAGGTCATGTAGGCAAGGTCAAAGGACGACGTGACGGTCGCAGGGTGACCCGAGGTCATGTAGGCAAGGTCAAAGGACGACGTGGCGGTTGCAGGGTGACCCGAGGTCATGTAGGCAAGGTCAAAGGACGACGTGGCCGTTGCAGGGTGACCCGAGGTCATGTAGGCAAGGTCAAAGGACGACGTGACGGTCGCAGGGTGACCCGAGGTCATGTAGGCAAGGTCAAAGGACGACGTGGCGGTTGCAGGGTGACCCGAGGTCATGTAGGCAAGGTCAAAGGACGACGTGGCCGTTGCAGGGTGACCCGAGGTCATGTAGGCAAGGTCAAAGGACGACGTGGCCGTTGCAGGGTGACCCGAGGTCATGTAGGCAAGGTCAAAGGACGACGTGACGGTCGCAGGGTGACCCGAGGTCATGTAGGCAAGGTCAAAGGATGACGTGGCGGTTGCAGGGTGACCCGAGGTCATGTAGGCAAGGTCAAAGGACGACGTGGCCGTTGCAGGGTGACCCGAGGTCATGTAGGCAAGGTCAAAGGACGACGTGGCCGTTGCAGGGTGACCCGAGGTCATGTAGGCAAGGTCAAAGGACGACGTGGCCGTTGCAGGGTGACCCGAGGTCATGTAGGCAAGGTCAAAGGACGATGTGATGGTTGCAGGGTGACCCGAGGTCATGTAGGCAAGGTCAAAGGACGACGTGGCCGTTGCAGGGTGACCCGAGGTCATGTAGGCAAGGTCAAAGGACGACGTGGCCGTTGCAGGGTGACCCGAGGTCATGTAGGCAAGGTCAAAGGACGACGTGGCCGTTGCAGGGTGACCCGAGGTCATGTAGGCAAGGTCAAAGGACGACGTGGCCGTTGCAGGGTGACCCGAGGTCATGTAGGCAAGGTCAAAGGACGACGTGGCCGTTGCAGGGTGACCCGAGGTCATGTAGGCAAGGTCAAAGGACGACGTGGCCGTTGCAGGGTGACCCGAGGTCATGTAGGCAAGGTCAAAGGACGACGTGGCCGTTGCAGGGTGACCCGAGGTCATGTAGGCAAGGTCAAAGGACGATGTGATGGTTGCAGGGTGACCCGAGGCCAGCAGTCCTTTGCAGAGCGGATGAGCTGTCAGTGAGGGGTGAAGTGTGGAATGGGACTCGCTGACGAGAGCCCACTCCTCCCTAGGCCAGGAGGGGCGTGGGGCCCCGGGCCCGTGTGGCTGGAGGGGGGCCTCCCAGGTGGCTGGAGTGGGGCCTCCCAGGGGGACGGGCATAGGGGCTCTGAGAGCAGCGGGCCAGATGGGAGGCGGATGCATCTGCCTGCTCTGCCCAGGCCTGGGGCCTGTTGTGAGAAAATCATTCTGCTCCTCTTTCCTGTTCAGCCCTGAGGCGGAGCCCGCACTGTGGTTTCCTTAGTTGGGAGCTGTGTTTGTGAGGACCCTCCAGTCTCTATCGTTCAGGGATCCCCTTGACCTCAGTAAAAGCCCCCCTTAAGTCCCCCAACCTCCTGAGAGTCTCCACTTGGCTCTGGTGGGGCCGTGCCCTGGAAGAGAGGTTTGGGGCTGCTGATCCTGGCCGAGGGTCTTCCAGAACGACGCTACTCAATGTCCAGGAATCACAGGAGCCCAGTGTCTTGGCCTCACCAGGCTCTGTCACCACCTCAACCCTGTGGCCCTGCAGTTCTTGAAGCTCAGGTCCCAGTCCTTGGTGACGACTGATCAACCCTGGCCTCTGCTTACTTCTTCAGGAAGCTGGAGCCTTACCCTGTTAGCAACGTCTTTCCAGCATCCCCAGGAGAGAAGCAGCTTGCCAGCCCTCTGGGCTTGGTTTTAAACCTGCAACTGGAGCGTGGCCCAGAGGTGTGTGTGCCTGGGCCCTGCCCAGTGAGCGAGAGCCTGGCTCTGAGCATCCTGCCTGAATATCCCCAGTTCCTGGCGAGGCGACGCCACTTAACAAGACACCCTGGGAGGTGAATTCGGCAATGGGATGGCACGAAGGCCCAGCTTTCCCATCTAATGAGACGGCTTCCACCGAACTCACAACACCGTAAACCTTCCAGAGACGGAGGCAACGTGCACCCAGAAATTGTTTGGATCATTCTCTGCCTAGATTAATTTAGAGGGAAGATTCTCAGCAAATCCAGCCCCCAACCCTTGATTGTCTCCTACAAGGACGTTAGGTCCCCCTGTGCTTCAACATGTTTGGAACAGGAACCGATTCGTTTGTTCCTAACGTGACACCTGGAGGAGGCAGAGTCGCTGTGGATGCCACACCACCTCGCAGCCATGACAGCTAATGATGCCTGCGCTCCCCCGTGGTTCCTGCCTCATCCTCTGTGCCATTGTCTTGTGTGTTCCATTTATATGAATGGCAACAAAAGTAGAAACCAGGAAAGCAAAATGGCTTCAGTGAGTCTGGTTTTTTTTTTGTTTGTTTGTTTCTCCTTCAACCTGGGAAATTCAGGTCAATAAAAGTGTAACAGAAAGATGAGAAGAAAAAACATCCCGAAGTAGCGTGTTTAAATCACTCCAGCGCTAAGACTGCAAATCCTGGGAAGCGCAGGTGTCCTTTTCACGGCCTCACAAGGAAAGCAGGTGCCTTCTCCACAGAGACTCTTGGTGGGCTCCTTGATTTGGGATCATCTGCTCCTGCAGCCTGGGCTTGCGCGGGTGAGAACACAGCAGGGCGAGCCGTTTTGCTGCGGTGCCCCAGGCATCTTCTGGGTGTGGGGAGGCAACTCTATGTGGGAGGTGCTGGTGCGTCCCAGTCCCAGGCTCGTGCCACTTCTCTGAGCCCTCTGGGCTGGCCTCATGTCTTCCGGGCCTGCTGAGCTCTGTGCCCTACCTGCCACTCCCAGAGGGCAGGCTGCCACTGTGCTCGTGGGGCCTCACTGCAGGGCGGGCTCACCAGGGCAGCTTCTGCGGTGTGTGTCCATCACCTGGCGGCCTGTGATGGGCAGTTAGTCTCGACCAGGGGCTAGTAGGAAGCCAGGGGTGGTTTTCCCACAGGGTCCAATCTTTCTGCAGAGGACAGCATCGATTGGCTCCTCAGTCCTGGAGGTCTGCATAGCCATCCTTCCTCAGATCCTCTCCAGAGGCTCTGCTGGCTGGTCCTTGTTTGCCATAAATGTTTGGGGTTTCTGGGCCTGCAGCCTGCCCTGCTGTGAGCCTGCATCGAGCCTCATCCTGTGTGTGAGGGGGTCACTGGGCTAGGAGCTCGTGGCTTCTTGAGGGAGTGCAGCAGGGGTGACATCAAACCCAGCCCGTGCTGTTCCCACTGTCCTCCATCCGCATGGTGCCGTGATGCCCGTCCTGAGGTCACGGGATGAAGCGTCTGCTGCCTTGGGTTTAGGGCGGTCGCCCTCTGCAAGAACATCACAGGAAATGTGCAAACAGCATCTCAGAATGGAAACATCGACATGTTTGAGGGAGTGGCCTGTTTTCATGGAATCCCAGGACAAACCTTGTTGCAAAATGAAAAATCTTTCCACAAAATGACCAAGCGCTCCCTAATAGGCGCCATCTACGAGCCTCACATTTGGGCTGATTGGTTTGCTGACGTCAGGCTTCCTCGGCCTTGGCACGACTGCCTGTGGGTCCATTCACTTTGCTGCCAGCCTGTCCTGGGCACCATGGGATGCTGAGCAGCAGCCTGCCCCCACCCTGCAGAGGCCAGCAGCACCAGCCCAGGGTGGTGATGACCATAAATGTCTGTAGATGTCACGAGTGTCCCCTGTGGGAGGCAAACTCCCCCCAGTTGAGAAGCACTGACTTAAAAAGTGACTTTTCCTTCTTGATCTGGCAGAAAGGCTTGGGTAGCAGCCAGGGGAATCCACGCCTCCCTCCATGGGGCCTCTCGAAATCCACGCAGCAGTGCCAGGCTCCATCTGGGGCATGGCACAGCAGTGAATGCCAGGACTTTTAGCAGCTTCTGCTGGAGTTGGGGATGGAGGAAGATGAAGGCCCCTGTAGTCAGCACGTGACTTGTCATGGGACAGGCAGCGTCCAGGGGTACGGGTCCTGCAGAGGGGACCATGGCTGAGCTGTACTAAGCCCCCCGGGAGGGGAACCACTGAAGCCTGCCATGGTCCCCTTAGTAGGACAAGCTCATCCTCTGTGATCAAGCTCAAAGCATCCCTAGTTGGGCTTAATGTCTCACTGAGTGTCTCTGACCCGGGATGTTTTCTGTAACTCTTCAGAGTTGTACGACTGTTGATGTCAGCTGCATTTCCTGAGGCCCGTGAGCTCTAAAGCACCCACGTGCAGTTTCATTTCTGTTGACCTGTCCTTGGTTTACCCGTTTCATGCTCCAGGAGGGACCTTTAGTTCCAGTATGCCAGGATTAGGGGGGCTGTTCCCCCAGCTCCTCCCACAGGCTCAGCCCCAAGTCCAGGGTGCTCACTCACATTCTACCATCAGCTGTGACACCCGGGCCCAAAAGTGGCTTCTTCTGCATGAATGTCCCCTGCAGGGACGGGCCGACATGGTGGTGCTGCTTATGAGCACAATTCGCTTTTCTGTTCTACAGAAATACCATGTTGCTCAAGCTCTGCCAGCAAATTGCTCCTAAGCACAGAAGAAAGTGGGCTCAGAACATTCATTCATCACCTTCTTGGTGGGGGCTGCTGAGAGCCCCACATGTTCTGGCATTGGGGCTGCATCAGTCAACAAAACAAAGTCCTTTTCCCCAGAACTCCTGTCCTGGGTCAGGAGGTCATGGCCTAAGTGGTCACCACCCATCCCAAATCTGCTGTGTTTAGAAGGCCATGGGCTGGAAGACCCAGAAGTGGATGCTTTTGCCCCAATGATGGCTGTCACCCAGAATCCCATGGGGCCGTCACCCTCCAGCAGCTGAGAGGGACCTGGTGGAGAATCATAACCTTCCCTACCATCCAGCAGCTCAGAGGTGGCTCTGCTGGTGGGAGAATCACAACTTTCCACCTGTAAGTAGTTGGATGCTCCATGTGACACACTGGGCCAAGTTGCCAGTGTTTCCCAGACATCAACATGCTTTCTCAATAGACGCCACAACGTTGTGGCCAATTTAAGCACAGCTCTGAGCCCAGCCAGGTCAGAGCCCCATGAAGTTCCATGAAGTGGAAACATCAGGTATCAGTAGTTACACCTGGTTTGGAAATTCAGCTGAGCCCAGGCTTTCAACAGGCAGGTACACCTGTCTTCCAGGCTCAGGGAGAGGCCTCCTGATGTCCGTTTAGCACGTGGTGAAGGCTCTTCCAGGGCAGCTCACAAGCTTTGAGGCCGGCGTTTCCCACCATGGCGCCTGTCTTCACAGTCCTCCAGGATGGCACCGTGACTGCATTCCTGTCTGGCGGGAAGGGACGTTCTGACCCTCCCTGGCCTTTCCTATCATCTTGGCCCCACTCTGCAAGTCAAGAGACCAGCACGAGGGTCTGCCCATTGCTGGTCACTCACACGAAGCCCACATTCTCCATCTGAGCGAATGACCCAGGCAAGCACAAGCCACTGTGAGGAGAGTGGAGCCCAGACCCAGTTCTCCGTCTGGCCCCCAAGAGTTCCTGCCTTTGGGCCTCCAGGAGTCAGCATTGATTCTGAGCCACTGTCTAGAAATTGCCAGAAGGCCTGTGGAATGTGTCTTCCCACAGTGCAGTGACCTGGAAAATGGCCCCTGCAGGCTCCCTTTGGGGAAGGTAGCACAGACCCCTTCTGTGGTGTAGCAGCATCTTCACTCGAGGAAGCCCAGAACCCCGTTCCCGGGCCCTGACCTGGCTTAAGTCTGGCCAGGGGTTAAGAGGCCGTGATTCAGGTCAAACCTCAGTTTATCAGGGTTGGAGTTTGCTTTTTCTTGTTTTATTTTTCCTTTTCATTATACAAATCAAGTAAGATTTGAGTTGGCTGTTGCTATGGTTTGAATGTCTCCTCCAAAACTGTTGAAGCAGCCCCCAGTGTGGCAGTTTTGAAAGTGGGGGGCCTTGAAGAGTGATTGGATCCTGAGGGCTCTGCCCTGGGGGATGGATTAACCCGTTCATGGATTCAGGGAATAATGGGTTGCCATGGGAGGGGACTGGTGGCTTGATAAGAAGAGGAAGGGAGACCTGAGCTGGCACGGTAGCAGGGTCGGCCCCCTTGCCATGGGATGACCTGAGCTTCGTCAGGTACCTGCAGAGAGAATCCCCCCAGCAAGATGGCTTTTACCAGCTGTGCCCCCTCTACCTTGGACTTCTCAGCCTCCATAAGTGTAAGAAGTAAATTCCTTTTCTCATACATCACCTGGTCTTGTTAGCAGTGGTGGTTATTTGTATGGATCTGCAGCAACCTCAATTCTTGCCTCCTCGGAAGAAAGAATTCAACTGAGAGGTAGAAGGCAGAAGCAGAGACCAAGGCGAGTTTTAGAGCAGGAGTAAACATTTATTAAAAATCTCTAGAGAAGGAATGCGAGGAAGGAAAGTCCACTCGGAAGAAGGCCAAGTGGGTGACCTGAGAGACTGAGTGTGCGGCTTGGCCTCTCAACTCAGGGTTATGCGTCGGCACGTTTCTGGGGTCACCTCCCCCAACTCCTGAGCTCTTATCAGGAAGCTGCTCATCACCAGCTTCAGGTGTTTTCTATCTATTAGGAGCCTGCCTTTCCCTGGCCCCAGCTGTGGCCAGTTATTACTTTAGAGAGACAGTGTGACAACCGCCTGACCACCACCTGATGGTCGCTGACACTCCTAGGGTGAGCGGACCCTCTCCTGCCCTGCTCACACCACACGGGCTGCCCACTGTAACAGGCTCAGGTATTCTGCTGACACTCCTGGGGTGAGCGGACCCTCTCCTGCCCTGCTCACACCACACGGGCTGCCCACTGTAACAGGCTCAGGTATTCTGCTGACACTCCTGGGGTGAGTGGACCCTCTCCTGCCCTGCTCACACCACACGGGCTGCCCACTGTAACAGGCTCAGGTATTCTGTTACAAGCAAAAGAGAACAAACGATCACAGCTCTCTCCTTGAGTCCCAGGAATGCTGTGATTCACAGGTTGTCATCAGAGATCTCTGTGGGCCAAGCCATGGCCATGTTTGGGCAGTCCTGCTGCCCACTGCATGACCACAGCCACCTCATCTACGACTTGCCCCTAGGCCCCTGCCCTTCTGGGATTTCGTTTTCCCATCGAATTTGGGGGCTCTGAAATAATGGCAGCATCTCTCACGGTGACAGCGGCCTCAGATCACGGCTGCGGTGGAGTCTAACAGTGGGGGCTCTCTTCTCATCCATGCTGTGGGGAGGGGGGTCCTCTGGACTCTGGAGGAAAAATGACGCAGTGGGTGAGAAGGTCATGCATAAGAAACCCCGCCACGGTAACAACTCCCTCTCATGAGCCCTGTTTTTCTTTCCTGGTAGCATTTGGCTTCATTTTACGATAGCAACCATCAAGTCTGTGTTTCAAAACTGTTAGAGCCACTGATGGTCACTCAGACCAACACAGTGAAGCCAGCTGATGCAGTCAGGGCACCAGTGGCCGAACGTTCCACATCTTCCTCCCTGGTCCATCACCCTTAGGAGCCATTGCCACGTATATTCCCTGTGTTTCTGTTGACAAAAACGGGCAAGATCTTGCAGTTCTTTTTGTGTACACATCCCTCCTCCTGGCTGTCACCCTGGGGCTTAGGGCTGGTGCTAGGTGATAGGAGGTGACAGTGGACTCGAGTCTTTCAGGCCAGGAGAGGGTGGTCGGGCCAAGAGCAGGAAGTGGTGCCCTGAGTGACTGGGGAATTCAGGGTCTCCACTTCTCAGATTCTGCCCACCTACCTCTCCCCACCTATGTCACCTCCACCTGGAGAACCTGCAGGGCTGTGAATCCCGCACGGCTGACTCAGCCTGTTGCACTGGTTCCCAGAAATTGCAGACCTGTGGATCCTGGAGATAAGGCCTTCCTTCAGGCCAGCACAGAAAGTCGGGAGCGGGTGTTCAGAGTCCCAGGGCGATCCAGTCCCTGCACCCTGCAACTTTATGACTGTGGTGCAAGCCGCAGCCGTGGGTCCTGAGAGCCGTGCCGTGTGTAAACATGCGTACACATGTGTAAACATGCACCAGGCTCCTGATGATCGCAGTGATAACTGCGTGACCACTCCGGGACCACGTGTGAGTGCACCTTCTCCACAGGTCACAGGACCACCCATCGGATCAGGAGATCACTCCAGACTCCTCTCCTAGAGGCGCTGCCATCCTGAAAGCACACCTGGCACTCAGATCATGTTCAGTCAGAAAAACGGAGCCACTGTGATTATGATTATGGGAATATAGGGTTTACATGTGGGAGTTGCTGGGGAGCGCATTTCAGGACAGCCTTGATCAAAGGGCTGGGGAAATGGTCCAGGCGATGCCAACCGGAAGCCCCAGAGGAGGAGAGGAAAGCCACCCACTAGGGGACCATTGCCGGCCCCGAGGTCTGGGTGGGCCTGGTGTCCCGAGCCTGCCGTCTGCCTCCTGGAAATTCAGGCTTCCTTTCACCTGGGCCTCCCCCTCCTCCCCTGAGCTTCCCTCACCGGCAGGCCAGCCCGGCCCTCAGGGACAGCTGGTGGGAAAGATGAGAATGAACACGTCCAGCCCATCCCTGAGCCAGGGCAGGTGCAATAGACATAGGCTGGGAGGCCGTTCTCCCTTGGTTCTCATCTACCCGGGTTCTAATCTCTCCTGAAGTCTTTTATACAATAAAGCCCTCAAAGCCAGCTGAAGCACTCGACTGGTTCTGATTAAACATTGTTCTGACAAAGGAAATATTCTCCTAAAAGCCCTAATACTACAGATGGGCCCTGTTTCTCTGGGTCCTGCCCCGTATGCTTGGAGAGGGGTTTGGTGACTCAGCCATGCTCCAGGGTGAGGCTTGCCGGCCTGCAGGCCCCGCCACCTTCCTGTAAGCGCTGGTCTAGATGAACATCAAGGTCCCCGGAGGGCCATATTTGATGCTGTAACTGCTGGTGTCACTTTACAGTGAAGACATTCATTGTGTCCCTTTGCAGAGCATATTTGACGCGGAGGAGGCCGCTGGAGGCCCGAGAGGAGTGAGGAGAAAGTGCAGGTCCCTGAGCAGCCCCTGGGCGCTTTGCCGCCCAGCTGTGGGCAGGTCAGCGAGGCTGAGTCGCAGGGAACAGGAGGGGCCTCTCCAGGATACAGGGCCAGGGCCCTTGGAGCTCAGCAGTTTCCGGTTTGATGGGGGAGGGATCAATCACACAGATGTATAAAATGTAATACAGAATATTGAATCGCAGTGAACAAGTCTAAACAACTTTAAAATGACCTTCTAGGAAGACCTGTGATACGATTTCTCCCTGGTTTCCATGTATTGCGTACCTACATTTAAATGACACGATGCTTTTATTTTAAGTATCTGTGTATTTGTATCTCACACCATCCCACACGGATGTCATCCCATAATCTTCCGATTTATCGGCCGAGCAGGACCCCTCCTCCACCCACAGGCAAGGGTCTGGGTGGGCAGGGGCTGGTCTGACTCAAGTGCTTGTCAAATGATGGATAAGGATGCGGTAAAGAAACACATCAAACAATGGATAAGGATGTGGTGAAGAAATGCAGACACACCCTTGCCCTCTGGAAGTTTCCGTGACTGAGGTTTTGGGACTAACATTGATTTTAAATACAAGGACAGCAGTTTTAAGGACTCAGTGGTGGTGAGGACTCATTGGAAATAAGAAAATGTTTGCCCGCTTTACAGATTTTTATGTTTTCTAAAATAGGTCTGTTTTTAAAAAAGACATTTTAAAAGGGAAATGTTACATTCAATGAGGGAAGAAAATGGTAAATGTCAGAGATAATTATTTTGTGCTTGAAAGCAGAAGAAAATGAATGATCCCTGATTTCCTGAAGCATTTAAACTAAAACAGAACAGCACCCTGCTCTGTGTAGGTGTGGAGAGAAGGACATGTGTGGACAGTGTGTGTGGGGAGAGGGTGTGTGGGGAGAGGGTGTGTGTGGGGAGAGGGTGTGTGTGGGGAGAGGGTGTGTGGGGAGAGGGTGTGTGTGGGGAGAGGGTGTGTGGGGAGAGAGTGTGTGTGGAGAAGGGTGTGTGGAGAAGGGTATGTAGTGTGGAGAGAAGGCGTGTGAGGTGCCCTCTCCTCTAGATCAATCCTAGTGTGTCCGATGCTTCCTTCCACAGGCTCCCAACACAGGTGGCTAATCCGGAATCCTGGTCAACAAAGTCTGCAGCCCTGCAGCCCTGCAGCCCTGCAGCCCTGCAGCCTGCTGCGATGTTTGCTGAGCAGCAGAGACAGGTGAAGAGTTGCTCTGATAACCCCCTGATCTGCTGCAGCTGTAGGTGAAGGAGCAGCTTAGGATAGAAATCAAGATAAGCGCAACAAACTCAGGCTCCCGCGGGAAGCCAGTGGGTGTCCAACTTGAGGGCGGAGGAAGGCCTGCACTGCCTGGACGAGGACTGACTGCGGCAAATTCACTCCAGGGCTGGGCGTCCACGTCCAGCCAGAATGCAGAACTTGCCGGGATGCGCTGCTCACACAGGCCCCGCCGCCCCCACCGTGAGGGCACTCAGCTCTGCGTGGCATGACTGTGGGCCCTCAGGTGTCCTTGTCCAGGGCTCAGCCTCCCAATCCTCTGCAGCGGGGACATTCTAAGCGAGTGTCTTGTTTAAAAAACAAAGGTGGTAGAAACTGGAGTGTGAGAGGTTAACGCGTTGGCTCCTCCTTTACTATGGGGGGTCCCTGGCAGCTCCTCTGTTGAAGGACGCATGGGGCATCTGTGCCGCTCTCGTAGCGACGTTTCCAGGGCTTTGTGTGACTGTGTCCACGTCGGCCCCTCTCACCTCTGAGCTCCTCCCCTCCGCACTTGTGAGTGGAGCAGCCCAGGAGACTGTATGTGGGGTTTTCCAACCACAAAGCATGGGGGCTTTGGAGTCTGACGTGCCCCTCAGCATGGCCACATATGCCTCTTCCTCCACTCCTGGCCATCAGCTGCCCTCAAGAAGTCAGCCACCCCCGCAGATGGACAATGAGTACCCAAAGCCAGGGAGGAAGGGCTTTGTCGGGGGAGCTTGGCATAGGTGTCCGCTTTGTCAGGGCCTCAGCTCTTTCCTGGTGACGCCTGTGGGCTGATGTGCCCATCACAGGGCACAGAGTGGGACGCCTGCCATTCCTGTCCTCGCTGCAAACCACAGCCAATGTCCAGGCCCTGCCTTTCACTCGAAGCTCAGTCCTTGTTCTGGCTGGGGGATCTGGTGCATCCTGCTGTGTCCAAGGCCCTTGCTATGGTCCCTGGAGTGGTCTCAGGGGCTGCGTCACACCGCAGGGGCCTCGGATGGCCCCCATGTCTCACTGAGCAGACAACCAATTTTCAGTATGCAAGTGACAAGCAGGAAGCGATGTCACCCCTAAACCTTGAATTTCTTTGCCAAGCAGGAAGCAGTGTCACCCCTAAACCTTGAATTTCTTTGCCAAGCAGGAAGCGGTGTCACCCCTAAACCTTGAAGTTCTCCAGTCCTGGGCATCCCCACTGCCTCCTTCCAGGTCACATGTTCACAAAGATAGGGAAAGACCCAGAGACTCCAACGTATCCTCCAGGACCTGCAGATGGGCAGAGGCAGAGGCAAGTCCAGCACCCGTGCCGTGCAGTGGAGACCCAGAGATCAGGCCAGGTGCCTGCATCTGTGCCGGCTATGCCACCGCAGCAGCACTGTCCCCAGACACCTGGAACCATCCGCGTGCACAGGCTCGTGGCTGCCCTGGCGGAGATGCCCCGTGCACCCCCTCATCTGATGTCAGTTACACTCCTGCCCCAGGCCAGTGCTGTTGCAAAGCTGGAGTTTGTGTTCAGGCTGATTATCTTGAACTTGGGCTAATATTCCATGAAGAGAGTCTCTATTATCTGATTCATTAACTAAGGGCCCATTTATGGCTCCCTGGTGAATGGGAGCCACTTGTGCCTGGGACCCTCTCTGCCCACTGCGGGTGAGGGAGGGCCCTGTGTGCTGTGAGCACAGTGGCCTGGGCAGGAGCAGGGGGGGCAGGAAAGCAGGGGAGCCCCGGGAGCCCAGCCAGACACAGAGAGCCCTCACCTGCCCGCTGGGAGCCTGCAGGCTGCACTGAGCTCCTAGGCTCTGAGGCTGGGAGTGCAGTGGCGGGGCCCTGGAGGAGGCTGAGCTGGCAGGTATCATTCCCTCTCCTGGACTGTCTGGGACAGGAAGGCGGTGCATGTGAGCACTTGGGCGCTCCATTCTGGAGAGCCGCAGCCTCTGGGGAAGAGCAAGCTCGGGCCCCAGCACTGGGGGTTCCAGAATGGCTGAACTCCTGGGCGCTGGTCCAGGGCTGCCTGCTGACACCCGGTCCCTGTGAGTGTGAGTACATGCGTGCCTGTGAGTGTGTGAGTGCATGCATGCCTGAGTCTGAGAGTGTGTGTGCATCTGTTCAAGGGGGTGTGCATGCGCAGACAGTGAGAAAAGGCCTCCTCAGCAACGAGCCTCCTCGAGCCTCCCTGGTGGCCAGAGGGGCTGGGACTGCCGCCTTGTCCAGCTCTCTCCTGCCCACTCCACTGTGCCTCTCCCTGTCCTGCCATCTGCCCTGGGGGACAGCAACTGTGCCTGGGGACCTTGATAACCAAGCAGCACTTTGCCGTTCCTGGCGCCTTCAGATGCAGAATCTCACCTCACCCCCATGCTCACTCCCTTCAGCCGGGCCACCCTAAGAGCAGCACAGAGCCTGCAGAGGCCCCTGGGCCGACCGTGGTGTGGTCAGGAGGCCCGAGAGGCACTTGACTCCATGCTGGTGCCCTGTGTCTCCTCTGACCACACACCGCTCTGGTGCTCAGGAAGGCAGGGCGTGCACTGCCAAAGCCACAGCTGAGTGAGACCTGCCCCAGGGCGCCCGCGTGCCAACACGCACAGTGGTCTCTCTTTCGTTGTGACTACGGACACCCCCAAATTTATTAGCTTAGCTGTGAGGCTTCCTGACACAAAAACATAACAGGTTTCTCCTTGCCACATCCAGTTAGGTGCCTACGGGGTGTTAAATATCACATGAAAGCAACATTTCATCTGACTTTTTGCTCCTGCTAACTTCACGCAGGTGGATACTGGATATTTTCTTTCAACCTCTTGCTACCCCATGACAGGGGAACCTCACCCGTTTGAGCCAGCTGCCTCTGCCTGCTGCAGCAGCCCTGGCCGGGGGGCCTGGGAGCCTCACGCCAGGGGCTGCAGCCGTGCTTCCTCCTGGAGGCCTGAGCCGGCCCAGGCCCCCTTCCAAGTCTGCCCATTCCTTAGATGCCTTTCCTTTGCTCTAGGGTCTCCTTAAGGCTCCCTCCAGCCCTGTCACTGGATGGCAATTGTCTATACTACAGAGTCGGTTCCACAGGCAAGCAAGTCGATGCTAACCCCACTTCAGGCTCTCCCCAACTCCAGCCCACATGACTCTCTTGGGGCCCTGTCTCCCTCATCCCTGTGCTCCAGTTAAAGTAAGGCTTGTCCTCCCCAGTGGCCTGGCTCCTGCTCTGGGCTCCGCCCACACCCCACCCTTGGACGACCTCCCTCCTCTTGCTCTATTGCTCAAAATCTTACCTGACCACTAAGACTCAAGCCTGGGGCCATCTGCAGTGCCGCCCTGCTCACCACAGCCTGGGGCATCGTTTCAGCAAGGACTAGTGTGTGTGTGTGTGTGTGTGTGTGTGTGTGTGTGTGTAGTGGTGCGGGGGTGGCAGGGGGTGCGGACAAAGGCAGGGCCTGTGTGGTGTGCTTGACTGGCTTGGGTTTCCTGGAAATGCTTCCAGAATCCTGCAGGGACGCTCTGGTGTTCCTGCCAGCCTGGAGGTCGTGTCCTTGGCACACCCCGCCCTGCTGCCTGCTGGGCCGGGGACAGAGACAGCTCAGCCCTGCTCAGGGGCTGGACCAGCACCTGCAGGCCCTGGACGGAGCCCAGAGAAGGAAGGACATGGTCCAGTGGAAATGGGGCCTCACACACACATGGATGTACACATAGGGTTCATTTGCTCTATCCTTTGCCGGCCTGAGGAGGCCATACATGTTATGAACATGCATCTTAAGATCATGCAACACATTGAAAAACAAGGACTTAAAATGAGCTCAGCTGATGTCCTTGCCAGGACACCACTCCTCTTTGGAAGGTCCTACCTTTCCACCTATCATTGTCATTAATGATTTCTCCATGAGCTGAGGGTCTGTCATCACGTGGGCAATGCTTCTGAGTCCAGGTCTGCACCACAGCAGTGAGTGGAAATCCGAGGGGGGCCTTGAAATGACCACGTCACTGTCGCAAAGACAGAAGGTGCAAGGGGTGCTCTGAGCTGCCTGAACGTCTCACCTGGGGAGAGTTCGGACAGAACGTGGAAAACCCCTTGATTCTTCCATTCAATTATTTGGGCATTTGGTACCTTCCTACACTTTGGTGGGTTCAGTTCGAATCATGAAGGCTTTTAGGGAGAGGCAGCTGCCTCCAGAACCCACTTTTGGTTTTCTGATGTTGTTAGAAGGAGAAGCGGCTCTCAGGGGACTCCCCGTTCTTAAAGCCCAGAGCGGGTCTGGCCAACGCCCGAGAACCTTTGGGGAAAGTCCACTCTTTTCCTTCCCTAGCAGGAAACTGGAACTGAAGCTCCTGCTCAGGGCTGCTCTGGTGTCCTGCAGGACCCCACCTCCAGAATCCTCTTGGGAAAAGACATTTTGCTCCCAAGTACGTCTTCATAAAGCTGAGGCCCTGCATCTTGGAGGACTGTTCCCCTGCCACCTACCACTAGGTCTCTCCTCCTCCCCTTAGCCTCCCCTTCTCCCCCAGCCTCTCCCCATCTGTCCCCTCTACCCCTCAAATTGCCCTCCCCTCCCCCACTTCTCCTTCCCTTTGCCCCACTGTTCAAGGTCGCTTCCAGCTGGGACTTCCCCAGGGGTAAATTAAAGGGTGTGGTGGTTCCCTCCCTGGGCCTGGCTGCCTTTCACAGTGTGACCCTGGGTAAAGGGCTTTCTGGCTCCTTCTGTTTGATGGCTCCAATGGGAAAAAATTCCCAGGCGGGCATCGCTTCCATGGAGGTGACAGTATGAAAGGGATGTGACTGCCCCCAGAGCAAGGGTTTCCCTAGAGGGACCCCAAAAAGCTGGCAAGAAGGTGGCAAGGGTGAGGAGGTGGTGGGGAGCCCCTGCCTCAATCACAGTAGGTGGAGGGGTTCAAGGCAGCTCCCAGCTTCTCCTCTGTTGTTAACTGTTTCCCCGGCCCCCCCTACTTCGCCCCTTCCGTCCCCTCTGTCCCCATGCTGGAGGCCTGGGAGCAAGGCCTGAACCCAGTGAGAGACCACTGTGGGGGTGCCTAGGTCATGGAGAACCTGTGGGCCAGCCAGATGTCTATGGGGTGGGGGGTGAGGCTCAATTTCCCTTAATCCGCCATTCTTCTGATGGGGCAGGCTGCCCATCTACCAGGAAACCTGCAGGGTCCTTGCCTGGGGAGGGGATGGAGCAGGGGGGACCTGGCTGCTTCTCTGCCTTCTGCTATTCCCTTTATGGGGGGTGGGGGGAGAGACAGAGAGGGAGGAAGAGAGACAGATTATTCTAGACAGAGAGAGTAAGGGAGGGGGGAGAAAGAGGAGAGGGAGAGAGGGGAGCAGAGTAGAGTTGGAGGGAAACAGTGAGGGACTGGGAGACCCGGATGGGGAGAGAGAGGGAGGCTGGGCTGTCTTGTCAGCAGCAGGCCTGCCCAGGGAAACGCAGGTGGCATACATCGCATGCATAATCTCAGGAGACGGCCACTTTAAATCTTAATTGGTTGCCTTTTAAATATCATTTAAGGGCTGGCTTCCCTGCCTCTCTCTCTAGTTAAGAAGGTGTCGTGTCAAACTCTATTACCTTGCTGGACGTCTCTCCCTTAAGTTAAAAAAAAAAAAAAAAAAAAGGAAAAGAAGAAAAAAGGAAAAAAAAAAATGGAATCATCAGCCGCGGTTTGAGAGGTCGATAAAGCTTTTAGATTTGGAGACGTTTTCCGGGAGCCCATTTCCTGCGGCTAAGAGTTGTTAATGGAGCTTAAGGAATTATCTTAGGCCGGGCGGCCGGGAGAGCCGTATATTTCCCGCGCCTGTTCCCTTGTCGAGCCTGAATATGCTGCTGTCAGACTCGCTTAATGAAAAGTAACGCACCGCTGATTACAGTTTTATTTGGGCTCTATGTAAAGAGCGCCGTTAATTTAGCATCCCCTCCTTGGTGTGTTTGAATTCGCCACGCCTGAATAACTGAGCGCGCCGGCCCTGCCGGCCTCCCGGCGCCTTCCCAGCCCTTCTCTGACAATCTCCCTGGGAGCCCAGTCGCCCGCCCCGACCCTTCCCTGTCACGCCCCCGACCCACTGACAGCGACCTCCCTGGCGCGTCCACTCAGACACCTAAAATTCACCCCCTCCGTGTCACCTCTTTGCAGACGCCCCCCCACCCTCACCCCGCCCGGACTTCGGGATTGTCCTGCCTGACACCTCCCCACCCCACAAGATCAGCCAGAGGGTGTTTGGGGGTGCCTAAGGCAAACCTGCTGGACTGTGCCCCAAGGGAAGGGTGTGGGGGAAGCGCCCAGCGAGGGGGTGCCATTTCCTGCGCGTCCCCTTAGAATGTGGCTGAATCCGCCTCCCCACCTGACGTCTTTATTTCACACAATCTCGCAGCTTATTCAAATAAGCCAGATTTGTCAGCCAGTTCCACCAAGATCCGGGGGCTCCAGCGAGATGGAATTCCGATGACCAGGGCCATGGGGAGGGGCTGGGGTCCCGTGGGCAGCAAGCTTGGCTGGCGGCAGGAGCCCTGGGTCCTCCCCGGGAGAGGGACCCAGAGCCCAGACCAAGTCCAACCCGCCAACCTGCGCCACCCATGCGCTCACTGGGAGCTGCAGAGCTCGGTCAGGCTGCCCGCAGCCGGGAGCGCAGGGCCGGGGTCCACGCCTCGATTTTCAGCGTCCGCAGCCCCTACCCCGCCTATCTGCGACGCAAGGCGAAACCTTGTTTTTGCGGAAAATGCCTGGCTTTGTCTAGGGCTGGGGTGGGGGCGTCTGGGCAGCCACCCTCGGCCACATTAAAATTCCTGGCGCCCCAGCCTCGGGCCTCAACGCTCTCCCCCGAGAATCCACTTTCGCTATTACTGTCAAGTACCCTTGACTCTTTATTTTTGCCCTTTTATCTATTACAACTAATTCGAGTTCTTTTGCCCTTTTCAGTCTAAGACGTGGGCTTTCTGCAAAGCCTCCCCCTGCCAGCGAGCTCTCGGAGCGCGGAGCCTTTAGAAATTGAGGGGTTTACTGTCAAAATGAAAATTTCACTTCAAATTATCTTGGCTGATGCTCGCTCGCCAGGCCGGGGGCTCCCGCCGCAGCCTTTTGACAGGCACATCAGCGGCCAGCTTCCGAACCTCGATAATATCATCTCGAGCGCGAAAGTCAATACGGTGACAGCGCGCGGCCGGATACAATCCAATTACGCTCGGCTGCCCGGGCGGTCCGGGGGCTCGGGGTCCGGCGGCCGAGGGTCCCCCTCAGGGCCCGGTCCAGGCCCTGTCGCCAGGGTTCAGGGCAGGCCCCACCACGCGGGGGACTTTGGTGGCCCAGGGGTCCCCACGAGGCCGCAGTCCGGGTCCGCCCAGCCCCAGGCTCCTAGAGGAAAGCCGAGCCTAGTGAGTCCCTCCAAGGCCGCCCGCCCGCAAGACAGTCCTGCGTCTTCGGCTGGCGTCTCCGGCTATCCAGTCCCAGGCAAGGGCTTGTGGTCGCCTCCTCGCCGCCCCCGGGCCGCTCCCATAGTCCTTGGGACACCTGGGCCTTTGATGAGCCCAGCAGGGCTTCGGGCGGAGGGCTCGGGGTGGGGGGTGCGGGGCGAGAGGAGAGGCCTCAAGTCTGCCAGGTGCCTGCGGGGGATGCGGAACCGCCTCCGCCGCGGGGATGGGGAGGGGAGCCCGGATTTCTGAGCGTAGCCACGGCTTGGCCGGGGCCCCCCCGAACCCCGGATCGCTCCGCGGGTTCCTTCCACACGCCCTTCCTGCCCTGCCCCGAGGCCTTTCCTCCCAGTCCCGCCTCCGGCCGGCGGCCTATGAAGCTCTGAGCATTTCCCCCCGCGGAGCCGCGGCTCGCCGGCCTTCCGAGCAGAGCTGATTGCGGAGCGGCGGGTCCCCGGAAATAGGAGAGCGGAGGTTAGGAGGTGGCTGAGACGGCAGAGGCGTCGAGGCCGCCCTAACTCCTGCCTAGGATGGGCAGAGGCCGCTAACAGAGAAAAGCAACGATGGGCTCCCACGCCCCCCGCCCACCCCAGGACACGGCTCTGGGAATTTAGAAAGTTTAAAATCTAATCAAAGAAATCCCTATTTTTTCAAACTTCTGGAGTTGGGTGATGGAAAGTAGGAGTTTTGGGTCTCACACCCACTTCTATTAGGGAGCTCAGCAGAACCCTCAAACTCTACAGCGACGGTTCTTTTAAAAGCGGCTTAAAGTCTTGGGTTGAACCAGCTGCTTTTGGGGAGTGGAGTCTGGGTCAGTTCCTGCTCCCCACTCCTTCCCTCCCGGATTAGCACCGCTTTCCCTCGGGAATTCTCAAATCTCCTGGTTTTAAATGTGTTCATTTTGCAATACAAACACCATCACTCGGTTTTATTGGTTGTGTTATATTAGCCTCTGAAGCAGGCAATTATTGGTGTGAACATACATCTTAAAAAGCATCATATTATGGAGTCAAGAGTGTGCAAGAGTCAACTCAGTGCAAGTGCTGTTGGTGAGCATTATGTGCTGAGGATGAAATCGGAGGCCCGACAGGCCCAGGAGGCCTCACAACCAACACCGCATGCCTCACGCCCAGGGGACAGCAGACCACGCTTCAGAACGGAACCGCCTTCTCCATGTAAACTTTTGACGTAAACTTTATGCTTCAGGGTATCTGGCCTCTTCTGCTCCGAGAGCCTCTCCTTCCGCGTCCCAAATTTGGGAATGGCCCGGCCGGGCTCAGGCCCAGGCGGTAGAGGCCCCGGCGTGGTAGCGCCGGGATTGTCCATGTTCCCAGGAGTCCAAGTTCAGAAGCCCCCTCTCCGGTGGGTTGGCGGCTTCGCGGTGGCCGCGCTAGTCTTCCTCTGGAAACTCAGTAAAAAGAGTCGGCGCCTTCCGCCTGAGCGCGGGTTCCCTCCTGGGCTCGGGACGCGCCCGCCTCAGGCGCAGAAGGGTTTGCCGCCGGCCTTGGGCAGGGCGAGCAGCTCCCTGGCGGCGCCCGCAGCCGGGGCGTCCTGGGGCGCCGCAGGCGGAAAGGCGCGGGGCAGGGGTGCAGTCAGCACGTTCGCGCCCGACCCCAGCGAGCGTCCCAGGGGCCCGGGGTCCAGGAGGGCGCCCTTGGCGGTGGCCCAGGCCTGGTTCAAAGTGCTGTGCCTGAGGATGGGGTCGTGGAAGACCCCGTCCACCCAGTTTCTGAGACTGGTTACCGGGGAGTCCTGGTGCCTGTCCAGGGCGCCAGAGAGGGGAAGGGCCACAGACGGGGACGTGGTGGGCGCGGAGGACACAGCCGCAGGGGCCAAGGGACCTTGGCGCTTGAGCATGCACGACGGAAACTCAGTCTGGCTCAGGGCGGTGGCGGCGGCGGCGGTGGCTGTGTGGGCCAGGGACCAGATGCGCGGCTTAGCCTCCAGGCCTGCCGACGCCCCCGCCGGCACAAACCCCAGCTTGGCCTCGCAGACCTGAGGGCCGCCCTCTGCGCCCGGCAGTGGCTCCGGCCCGGCCGCCGCGCTGCGGAGACAGCTCCGGGCCCTCTCCAGGTCCTCGTCCAGAGCAGCTCCGCCACCCGCGGCCAGAGGCATCCGGAGCGCGCCTGAGGCCTCCTTGACCGGGCCGTCGGACGCGGCGGGGACGCGCTCCAGACCTCCGTCCAGGGACTGGAAGGGCGGCTTCAGCTCGCACGCCGGCGGCTCTGCTTCCAGCGGGTCGAAGTCGTCCAAGTCACTAAGCTCCAGCTCCTTCTCCTCTTTGCTCACGGGCTCTGCGGGAGAGAATGCGTGGCCAGTGGAGGGAGAGGGTTGGCAGGTGAATCAGACCCCCTGTCCGCGTCCACCATTATGAGGCCTGATCCAGACGCTAGGAAAAGCACTAGGGGCCTTTCTTCGCGTCTCCCATTTCCTCCAGAGGCCACCAGGTCACAAACTGGCAACACAGGGGCCTCCAATGGGGGAGGGGGTGTCTAATTTTTTTTTTTTTTGAGACGGAGTCTCGCTCTGTCGCCCAGGCTGGAGTGCAGCGGCGCGATCTCGGCTCACTGCAAGCTCCGCCTCCCGGGTTCACGCCATTCTCCTGCCTCAGCCTCCCAAGTAGCTGGGACTATAGGCGCCCACCACCACGCCCGGCTAATTTTTTGTATTTTTAGTAGAAACGAGGTTTCACCGTGTTAGCCAGGATGGTCTCAATCTCCTGACCTCGTGATCCGCCGGCCTCTGCCTTCCAAAGTGCTGGGATTACAGGCGTGAGCCACCGTGCCCGGCCTAATATTTTTAAACGTGATTTGAGTTCCTTTAAATGCTCAGGGGTCACCACCACAGTCCCTACATTGGTAGCCTGAGGCAGAACCGGTTTGCACGGTGACTGCCTAGGAATGGGGCTCGGCGTTTGGGACCCCCAAGACGTCCTAGAACCGCAGAGAAGCCACTGTGCCTGCACCCCAGGGCCTCAGCCCCCAGAGACAACCTCCCAACCCACCTGCGTTCTTGGAGCTCTTCAGGGGCTCCTCCCGCGCCTCCTCCTCGCCCCCCTCCTCCTCCTCGCCCTCCGCGTAGGGCCGCTTCTCATCTGTGCACTTGTTCCGCGGCGGCCACGTCATCTTGTTCTCCTTCTTGAGGCGCCGGCGCGCGTTGGCGAACCAGGTGGAGACCTGTGTGAGGGTCATCTTGGTGATGATGGCCAGCATGATCTTCTCGCCCTTGGTGGGGTAGGGGTTCTTGCGGTGCTCCTGCAGCCAGGCCTTGAGCGTGCTGGTGGTCTCGCGCGTGGCGTTCTTGCGCCGCGTGCCGCTGTCCATGGTTCCATACCTGGAGACAGGCTCTGCAATGGGCTCAGGCTGGGCCCTCTGGGCCCCGGGCATCGCGGGCATAGGGGTGGGGGTCGGCCAGGGGCATGCCAGGATGGGCTTTGCTTCCCCGTCGTGGGGTTGTGGCCATGGTCATAAGGCCCAGGTAGGACCCAAGCCCCAACCAGGTGCCGCTGCCTGTTGGCACTTGTCTTCTGTGGCCAAAGGGCAAAGATTATATTTGACTAAGCTCACAGGGAGCCTGGGCTCCTTCCCAAGCCAGAGAGGTCCCGGCCAATTCCTTTATGGGGATGACCGCCTACCCCTTTGATCCTCAAACCATAAAAAGGTATAGACATGTGAGCCCACACCCTGAGATGTAACACCTGTGGCAGGAAGGGTCATTACTGCCCAGGAGGAGAAAGCACCCAAGGGGCCTAAGTGTACTTTCTTTGGATAAATTTGTAATGGTTGCATTGAGGAGGATGGGGCATGCTGTCCAAAAGTGGGCCAGAAGAGCCAGGAGGGCCACCAGGGGTTGCCCGCTGTTCCCACTGTAGGGGCAGTGTGGACACTCAGAAGGAGGTGCCCAGAGTCTGCAGAGCGGGCTGCCTGGTGAACTGGGCCTTCCAGATTCGACTTCCCTGAAAGCTGCCGCACATCGAGGACTTCTGGGGCCCAAAAACGTGGGGGATGGGGAGACTGGGGAGCATTTTAACCATGGCTGTGCAGGAGAAGGTTGGACAGGAGGCTGGACCCCACAGACCACAGCATCAGGTCATGCCTGACCTAGGAGTGTCTCTCTTCCTGCCTCCCGCCTTCCAGAAAGGGGGCTTGGTGGTGGAGGGGAGTTGGTGACCGACAGTGCAGAGGGCCCATGGTGGTGGAGGGGAGTTGGTGACCGACAGTGCAGACGGCCCGTGGTGGTGGAGGGGAGTTGGTGACCGACAGTGCAGAGGGCCCCTGGTGGTGGAGGGGAGTTGGTGACCGACAGTGCAGAGGGCCCATGGTGGTGGAGGGGAGTTGGTGACCGACAGTGCAGAGGGCCCGTGGTGGTGGAGGGGAGTTGGTGACCGACAGTGCAGACGGCCCCTGGGGCTAGCGCTGGTTAGGGGGGTGGATCCTCACCTGTCATAGGGGCACTGGCCCAGAACCGGCTCGTAAGGGTAGTAGGCAGCAGCGGCTGGCGCCAGGCCCCCATGCGCAGATCCCGAACCGTCCTTGGAATCAAAGCTGTTCTGTGGGAGCCAAGAGTCTGAGGTCGCAGTTTCCAGGGAGGCGACCCCACTCCAGCCTCTCTCCTAGGAGCTCCCCACTCCCAAAGCCTTGGCAAGGATTCCTGGGCAGCCCTACGCCCAGGCAGGAAGGAGCTATTTCTCGCTTGCTTTAAAACCTGGTCTCCCAAAGGTGAAGTGGGGATGTTCTGAGTTGCAGAAGCAGTGTGTGGTGGGGCGGGGGTGGTGGTGTGGGGAGTGGGGATGTGGAGTAGGAGGAAAGTGGAGGGAAGCGAGAAAGAACTGGGGGCCGGCAATAGGGGGCAGCTGGGAGAAGGAGTGGGGATTGGAGGGTCTGGGGATGCCCTGGGGATGCACTCAAGTGGGGAGGAAAAAGGGGTGGGGAAAAGGGGAGGGACTGCTGAGCGAGGGGATGGAAGCCAGGAGCGGAGAAGGGAGGAGAGAAATGGGGAGGCGCAAGGGGTGGGGGAGGAGCAAGGGTGGGGGAGGAGCAAGGAGGGGGAGGAACAAGGAGGAGGCGAAAGCAGGGCAGAGGGAGGAAGAGGGAGATAGGAGGGATGAGTCAGAGAGGGGCTGGGAGGACAGGAAGAGGGACTCCGGGAGCCTGAAGGAGGCGGGGAGAGGAGAATGGTGTCGGGGAATGAGGGAGGGAAATCTACCAGGAGGGAAGAAGCGGGAAACACACGCAGACCGAATCTGCCAGCTGATGAAGATTTAGTAGGGAACCAAAAACAAGAAACGCAGTGGCCACCTGTCGGGTCACCCCGTCCCAGGGGGTGGGGGTGGGGTTCTGAGGGTCTCGGCTGGGAGGCGCAAAGTTGAAGGCAGCCAAGGTGAGCGCCTCCCCTCTGTGACAGTCTGGGGACCCGGGCTGGTGCGCCTACTGGGGCAAAAGTGGGCTTGGCAAATCGAGGGCCAGGGGCAGGGCAAGGGCTAGGGATGCCCCCCTTACCAGCGAGTAGAAGGCGGACGCCTCCGAGCCGTAGGTCACGTAGTTGCCATAGCCCTGCGATCCGCCATAGGGACCCCCATAGACGCCCAGGGCCGCGGCCGAGTTGAGCTCGTGGCGCGCGGTGGCCAGCAGCCGGCTCTCGTAGACCGGGCAGTAGACCGGTGCCTGGGCCGAGGCGGCGGGCCCGGAGTCCGCCAGCGTGCGGCCGCCGGACTCGCAGCACGTGCTCAGGGAGTTGGTGGCCATCAAGAACTGCAGAGAGAGGCCGCGAGGACGGGCGGGAAGCCGGGCTGGAGGCTGGGGCCCTGGGCCTTGCCAATCCCGTGCGCTGCCTACGGGGGCGTGCCCCGAGTCCCCCGGGGCCTCCCGCAGTCCACACCAGGCTGCTAGCCCCTTTCCACTAGCTTCGCCGCGTCTGGCATCCTCCGCCACGTGGGGCCCAGCCGAGCACCTCCACCCTTCCCGGGAGGGTTTCCAAGGCCTCTGAGGCCATTTGCGCGCCAAGCCTTCCCCAGGGGCTCCTTGGGGTCCTAGGACTCCCCTGGGGCACAGCCTGAGCCTTATGGGTCAAACATCAGGGAACCCGGGCCCGGCGCGTCGGATTTTCTTAGCGCCTCGACCTTTCCCCGGGGTTTTGGGGAGCAGGGGTTGGGCGTGAGGGGCGCGCGACCCAGGCCTTGCTAGCTCGGAAGCCACAGGCAGTCGTAGGTCGGACACCCCCCCCCGCCCCCGCCCCATCCGCCCTACCGGCACCTGCGGTGGCCTGGGTGGGGCGGGGCTCCGCTTACCTGGGGAGCCGAGGAGTAGGGGTATCCAAACTGCGGGTAGGACATGGCGGGCGCGGCCTGGGGCGGACGGGCGGGGCCTGCAGGGTTCTGCGCGCTGGGGCCGGCGTGGCGCGGCCACTGCTCCGGAGCTGCAGGCTTCTAGGCGCTGGGAGGGCGAAGCAGGAGAGCCGGTTAGTCCATCCCTGCGCTCCGCAAACTTTTCTAACCGGGTAACAAAGTGAGCCGCGGTGGCCGCAGCGATTCTTTTAACTTCGCATTCCGGAGGCTCGAGGGGGCTCTGGGACAGAGCGGCCTCGCAGCGGCGACAGAAATACATATTTTACAAAAAAGAAAAAAAAAAAACGAGTCGCGCGAACCCGTCAAGTCAGATGTGCGCGGCTTGAAGTGGCGGAGGCTCTGACGTCAGCCCCACCTCGCGCAGCCCGGCCTGGCCGCAGACTCGCCGGTCACTCGCCCGCGGCTCAGGCCGGGAGGGGCCAGGACAGTCCCGGCCGCGCGGTGGACGGAGGGGCCATTCCTCCGGGCGTTAGCAAATAAATTCCATCCGAGTCAATATCGCCCAGCGAACGGTGTTTCTCTTTAGTCACCCGAGAACGAGAGGCACTTTTAATTAGAAATTAATTAATGAGCAGCTGCTCCTTCCCGCCCCACTGTAATCATTCGTCTCAATTACAAATGAGACCTATGAAAGGACACGCTGAAGATGTAATCAACAGTTAAAATTAGCCCGGCGCTGCGCAGGCGGCCGGCCCGGCCTCGCGCTGGCGCGCTGTGCTCCGAGTGGCAGGAAGGGGCTCGCAGGCGCCCCGCACGCGTCTCGTCACTATTGTTTAATCGAGAATCTGCAACGCCTCCCGCCGGTTTCCACCCTACGCCGGAATGGACTTTCAGAACCCACTGCGGCCGCAAGACAGCCCGCAGGAGCCGGTCAAAATGCCCTCAGGTGCGTGGGGCTTCGGGGCCTTAGAGCCCGACACCCTGAGACTGGCGGCCCGAGGGCTGTAGGGCCGCCCCGGGCGCGCGCCCACCGGCTTTGCACCTCTGGGCAGCCGAGTGTCGCGGAGAACGCCCCATCTTCTCCACTGCGGTCTTTTAAGTTCCCGCTCAGCCCACCGCCCCCGCCTCTCCTCCCCGACTTTCCTCCCCCATCCCCTTTCCGCCGGCCGCGCTCCGCCGGCTTCCCCCTGCCCCTCGCGGCTAAGCCGGGGACTGCCGGGCCGCCCTGCGCGCTCGGAAGAGCAGGTTCCTCAACCCAGGCCCCGGCCCCTCCCGCTAAGCTCGCCCCTCCCGGCGCCCCGCAGGGCTGGCTGCGAGGGAGGGGGCTTTGGGTGCCTGGCGGAGGCGCCCTACCCTGTCCATTTTGCCCAGCTTTCTGCCTGGGGCCCACGGAGCAATCGGAAGAGGGGACCGAGCGCCCACCCCAGGACTCCCACAGCCAGTACCCTCTCTGGGACCTTGCCCAAGCTCAAAGCGGAGGCCAGTGAGCAGGCGGCAAGGGGGCGCCCGGGCCATCCCGAACCCGTTCCCTGCCTTCTGCACCATCGCCCTCCGGGACCGGGGCTCTCCCGGGTTGCCCTCGCCCCCTGAGCCTGCCTCCCGTGGTAAGTTGGGAAGGAAGCCGTGCAGGGCAGCGTTGTGCAGACTTGCTCAGAAAGATTCCTGGGTTCAGACCTGTGAATCGCCCCAGGGTCACCCTTTAATTAATGATGACGTCCTCGCCCTCTCCCCAGCTGCAAGCCTGCCTCCCAGAAACGAAATCTGCCCGCTCTTTTGACAGCTCGGTTGAAGGTGATTGATGACTATCTGGAGACCACAGTACACATCATATAATATCTGCTGCGTAATTGCTTTAATTTACAGATGAAAATACGAGTTCTCCGATCGCGTTGGACCGGAGCGGGCCACGTCCGAGCTGCTTGCAGAGGGAAACCATTGGAAATAATGAATAGCCGCTCCATGCAAATTATTCAGACAGTTTAGCATCGGTAGCCGCGAGAAATATATAAAGAACACGAGTCAAATGACATTAATAATTGTTTCTGAATTCTGTATTGATTTCGCGGCAGGCCGTGTTTATTTCTTTCTCACCTGAATCGCTAATATCACCTTCCTGTAAATAATAAGAAACTAGCCACCGGGGTTTCTCGCTAGAAATGAATCTCTCAACCCCTTTCCCTCTCCTCCTGCTCCTCCCCTCCCCCACCCTCCTTCCTCCCCTCTCCCACCCTCCCTCCTCCCAACTCCTTTCAGTTTTCTGGCTTTTCCTGAGCATCCTCCTACTTCCCATTATTTATTGTTTACAAACTACTCGCTCTCTCCAGGTAATGAGGCCGGGCTGAAGGAGGGGCGTGAGCCCAGCCGGGCCAAGGGCTGGGAAGGGGAGTAGAGACCCCCAGAGGGGAGGCATTCAGCTGCGGCTTGTCCTTTCCTCACCTATACCCGGGGACCTGGCCACGGCGAGTGTGAGCGCTCAGCCGGCTGACGGGGAGAGCCAGGGCCCAGGGGCCCAGCCAACTACGCCCTGCACCTCGGGGCTCTAGTGGAACAGCTCAGCCCACCCAGACCTGAGGCTGGTGCATTTCCTTCCTTCCAGACCCGGCGGGGGCTTAACTGGAGCCGAAGCCCCAGAACAGGCGGCCATTCATCTTCTGAGCAGAGTCTGGGAGAAGCAGCCTCCACTTCCCAGGGCAGCCAGTACGTGGGGGCCCTTTCGGGGCTTCCTTTGACCACCACCGCCACCTTCTCCTGTTCTCTTTTGCCTTTCCAGCCTGTGTGCATAAATCGACGCTCCAGTCCCCACTAGCGGGCGACCCTTTCTCCCTGACCCAGAAACCTGGCCTCTGAATCGGCTTTCCCAGGCCGCCGCACACACACGCTCCACTTCCTGCCCGCCAGCAGGCCCCAGCGCCTGGGGTCCGGGCCCAGTCACAGTCACCCTACCTCGGGAAGCTCGCAACTGCCCAGGAGGCCTCCTGACCCGCCCGGCCTCACCCAGGCCCCACTACTCATTCCAGGACACAGGGTCAATCCAGCCTGTGGACTGGCGACCACCGGGACATCTCACTGACACCCTGTAGCCTGGCCTAGGCCCGCCTGCCCAAACCGGGGATTCTCACTGGGCCACCCCTCTCCCATAGAAAATACTGGAATATTTTCCAAGTGCCTTCACCAAAAGGCCTAGCCTGGAGCGGAGGCACCCAATGTCCCTTTTACCAGCGATAGGACGCTCAGCATCTCAGGTATCAGCTGAACGCGTTTGCATAGACCCGGAGTGCTGAGGCTTCCTCCCTCTAGGGACCCCCGGTACTAAATACACCCGTGAGCAGGTGGGCCAGAAGTCACCCAGCTCCCGGAGTACACAGCACCAGCTCAGCTTCGGGGAGATGAGGTGCTCCCGCTGGCCTGGAGCGCTCCGAAGCAGCGGAGGACCAAGGCCGGAGCAGGCTGCAGGGGAGGCAGGGGATGGTCAACCCCTAACGCCAAGCGCAGGCGGGTCACCTATTTTGACGGGGTTACTGTTGGCCGTCGGAACCACGGAAGGCCTCCGGGGAGACAGGCCGGGCCCTGACCCTTCTTCGGCCAGCCTAGCCCTGGTGCTTCAGGAGTTACCCTGGGGGCCACCAGTTCCCCGCACCAAGAGCTCGTCCGGAGGAAGCTCCTTCCAGCCCAGAGAAGTTGACTCCAGCCAAAGGCGAAGCCGGGAGCCCAGGGCACCAGGCAAGGGCCTTTCTTTCTGAGACCTGGGGCCAGAGACCTTGGGGGCGCCTGTGCCCGCCCACTGCTCGGGACACCCGGCTGGGGTGTGGGGCTGAGCCCTCACGGTCGCTGACGCCGCATTGGCGAACCTCGAGGTTGGCAGGTCATTTCTTCACAGCCCATCCCCGAGACCCCCTCGAAGCCAGCGGTAGCAGTAGGTGCCACAGGGACAAGCGTTGAATCTCTGGATTCCCAACCGCCCTCCATTGGGGCCCGCGGCCCTCTCCCTCCTCTCTCCCGCTGCGACACCGCCGCTTGTTCCCTGGGTACTGCCTGAGGCTGGACGGAGTGCAGTCGGGGCGTCCAGGACTCAGGCCTGGCCACTCCGAGCCCCCCACCCTCCGCCCCGCGCCGGCCCGCGCACCCTGCTTCCCGCAACTTGCAGCAAACGCAGCGGCCTCTGGAGAGCCTACCGGCGGGTAGCAAACTTTGTCCCCTCAAGCACAAGAGCAATCCTCGCAAAGTTTGTGCGGCGGAGCTCATTCCCTACCTGATCTGGGGAAGCTCCCGCCCGCGCCGTGTGGCTGCCAGGGCCGCGGGGAGCAGCTCGCAGCCCGGGACGTACCGGGGAGTCGCCGCAGCCGCCTCCGCCCGCGCCCCTCGGCGGCCGCGCGGAGCCTCCGCCTCCTCGGAAGGGGGGAGGGGTCTCGGAACCCCGGGGCGGGGGCGGGAGCGGGGACCTCACCTACCTGCGGTGGCGCTGGGCCAGTCCCGGCAGCCCGCCAGGGCTCCGCGCGGAAGCTCGGCGCGCGCGCTCCAGCGGGGAGCCGGCGACAACTAATGGAGACATTTCCAGGCGGAGCACCTGGCGAGCGGAGCGCGTCGGCGTCCCCAGGCGCCGCGGTCGTCAGCCGAGCCCGCACCGGCGTGACGTGGGCGAGCGAGCGCGCTGCTCCCACCCGGCCGCCCATTAACGCTTTCTCCCGCGGGCGCCGCGCTCTTGCCAACTTTCCCCTCCGTCCGGTCTGCGCGCGGCGCACCGGGTGCAGGAGCTGGGGTGAGGGCGCCCCAGGTGCCAGCAGGGGCGCTGGGAGCTGTTTGGGCGGGGACGTAGGGCTCCGGGAGGTCACACAGCCCTAACAGGACAGTGGGAAGGCGCGCGAGCCAGATTTGGCCAAACGCTAAGCTCGCTGCGGCCTCGGGCCCTCGGGCCCTCGGCCCACGGGGCCCCTCTCCCCGTTTGGGCTGCCCCACCCAGGGACGCTTGGGAACGGCGCGAAGAGCCCGGAAATAGCCACGCTTGTCGTCGGCCCGGTTTCCCTCCCAGGTCTTAGTATTTCCCCCCTCCCCCATCCCCCAGGGCCTGTGGAGGGCGAGGCTGCTGCTCCAGCCTGAGCCACCCTCGGAATTGGCTGCAGGGCGCTCAGATCCTGCCTTTCTTCCCCTGCCACTCTCCCAAGCCCCTCCGTGCTAAGCGGCCCAGTTCTGGGTTCTGTCCTGGTACCCACACTAGTCCCTACCCGGCTCACTCTCAGAACAGCAGGCTGTGGCAGGGGCAGAGCCTAGGTGCGGGCACCAGGACCCGGGCAAGTGGGCGTGAATGGACCACAGTGATAAGCCGCCGGAAGGCCAATGAGTCTGTGACCTGCCCGGGCTAAGGGGGGCATGCCCTGGTGGGGAGCCCGGTCCCAGCCGCCAGGGTTGGGGGAGGGCATGGGGGCTGGACCTCTGGCCTGGGGTCAGACTAGGGCTGGAGGTGGGTCTTCCGCTTCTGCAGCCTGAGGCCAGGACCCAGTCAGCGAAGATGGGCCTGCGTGCAGCTGGCCCTGCCCCTCCCTCAGGGAGCTGGGGGCCCCCTACCCTGCCCCCGACCCCTCACCCCCGCAGCCGGGCACAGGTCTGTTTGTCATCCACAGAGCTGCTGCTCTGCAGAGGTCAAGACAGGCCCGGAAGGGAAGCTGGAGCAGCAGGTGACCAGAGCCAGAAGGGACTGGAGGATGATGCAGCCCCAGGGCTCCTGGGGGATGAAGGAACTAGGGCCCTGAGAGGGCCACTCTCCCAGGCACTGGCCTGGCTGGGGCTGCAGACACGCCTCCTGGTTCCCATGCTGCCCCCATTAGTGGCGATGTGTGGGGCAGGGCAGCCTCACTCCTACCTGGAGGATGTCCTTTTGGGCAGTGCCATGGGGCATTTGGGGCAATCCTCACATATACTTACTTTCTTCCTTTATTCTACCCTCCTCCTCCATCATTTTTACTTCAAAGAACCATGAACTTGTTTCTTGTCATCTGTGGTCATGCAATGACATTTGAGATTTGTTGACTTGGACAATCTCTGAAAAAGTTATTTGCATCGTTTTCTTCAGCTCTCTCTGTAGCTGCGGGAAAGGGAACAAGTCTCTGCTTGCCTCCCCATTGCACAGGGAACCATCTTTGTCTGCAAGCCTTGCTCATCCTTCTTTTCCTCCACCCGTGGGGCTTCCACGGGGAAAGAAGAGGGCCCAGAGTGTCCAGCCCAGATGCTGCATCCAGAGCTCCAGGGGCTCCCCTGGGAAGGACGAGGCTTTGGTCTCTGGCCTGCTCTGGCAGCAGGGAGGTGGAGCGGGCCATGAGGCATGGTGCAGACCGTGCGTGTGAGTCGCCAGTGCAGCCCATGGGCGGACTCTGGGGCACCGGGAAGGGGACTCTGGTTCTAGGTCTCTTCCTTCCAGCTTGCTTCAAAGCGTGGGAGACAGATGGGCGGGAGCGGGAGTGCCCTCCGTGTCAGATGGAATCATCCTCCTTGGGAAGTGGGGACGGCGTCTTCAGTTCCAGCCAGAAGGAAGTTGAGGCCCAGCAGGCTCCACCCCGGAAGGGAGAGGAGACCCCTCGGTGCCGCACTGGTGATCTTGGCAGGCCCTTCGGGACCAACAGGGACAGTGCGTCAGGACTGCCTGCAGGCTCATGTGGACTTAGGTTCTTGTTCAGGCTCAGTGGAAGCAAAGCGTATGTGCCTTCCCAACCTGACTTCACGCAGTGAACTCCTTTCACAGGCACTGCGGCCCCTTCAACAGCAGCAACAGTGGCTAAGAGGCCCTGAGGCCCACAGATGAGGAGCTCAGGGTCACTACCCACCAGAAAGGGCTCCACTGCTAGGATCTTCATAGCTCAGAGACTGTCAGGCATCCTCTGAAACAACCCCGCCTCCCATCCCTAGCGAGGCTCCGTGTGTGACTTTGTCCCCTTCCCTGGAGGGCAGGGCCAGCGGTGTCTTCCCCCACCATGGTGCTCCATCCTTAGCACAGGTCCTCTGCACACTGCCAGGCCTGACCTTCCCCTGATATCCTGACTCAAGCAACCGTGGGCATCTGCAGCTGCCCTCTGCCCCTCAGCCCTTGACCTTGTGGGCAGGGGAGCTGCCCCCACCCTCCTGCTGAGTTTCCAGGCCCTCCTGGGCTGGCGCTCTGAGGAAACGATGGAAATTCCCAGGTCTTGGCCAGGAGGCCTGGCAGGGAACATTTGTCTGGGGCCTCCAAGCGAACAATCAATCCAGAAAGTCTGTCTGCAGCCTGGGCCACCCCTGCAGGGGAGTGTCCTCCAGGGCCGGCTGTGCCTGGCCTCTGCTCCGTATCCTGCTCCCCCCATGGATCCTCTTTCAATCCCTCTTTTGTTCTTCCTGCTGGCAGGGCCCCCAGAGTGCAATCTGAAATAGAAGTCTTTGTGCCCCCAGGGCTTGGCCATGCTGCCGCCTCCTCCTCCTCACCTGGATGCTGCTGTAACATGCACAGGCATCTGGGGTGGAGAATGCCATCCTGGATTGTCCTGAGGCATGGTCCTAACATGGACCCGGTGCCTGTTGTCACCAAGGGCCCCACAACCTCGTCTTCTCCACCCTTTCCAGAGACCCAGGAGGGGAAGGAGGCCCTTCCCCAGGCCAAGGAGAAGGCCTGGGAAACCTGTCTGAAGTGAGGATGGTCTCCAAACATCCCTGGGCACTAGTTCCCAGAGATGCTCTTGTCCTTGGAAGGCTGGTCCTGACATAGCAGAAGGGCAGTGTTTGCAGGGTGTAGCTCCTTAGGGGTGTGGCGTGGACAGCAGTGTCTTTCATCTCCGGAAGCTCCCTGAGCTCCTGGCTGCTTCAGGGGGTCCCCAGCCTTGGGCTCCAGCCAGTGCTGCAGGGGCAGCCTCCCTTGTACAGCACAAGGGCAGACACAGTGAGTTTCTTTCTCAAGCAGAGTGGCATCTGGGTGGAGATGGTGCTGTGTGGCCAAGGATCAGTGGTGCGCATGGCTGCTGCAGAGTGACCACCAGTGGCTAGCTGGGGGTGGAAGCTTGAGCCCCTTTCACTCTCCTTCTCCTGCTGTCCTGTCCTTGTGAGGCTGGAATGAGGCCAAGGGAGCAAAAGTTGAGAAGTTATTTATTTCTCCTCTTTTCAGGATGAAGAAACTGTGTTCATAATACTGAAATGCATCAGCAAATTTTAAGAAGGCCTCATTATTAAAAGCGAAAGGCTATTAGTTCCAGCAGTGTCTGCAGTCTGTATATTTAAATTTGAAATATTTACCTGGCACAACCTCAAATCATGAGAACCCCAGCTAGAAGAGACATCCACATGAGATTAAGTTATTTTAAATTGTAGAAAAAAGCAGCAGTATGTACGACTGCCAAGTGACTTGAATATTGTTTTGAATTATTTGATGTAGCATTAAGAGAACCTTCGGTAGGTAGAGAAGAAATGTAAAAGTATATCTTAAATGCAATTACTATTTGCATATTGTTATATGTGGTAGGAACCTCAAAAATACCGAACTATAGATGCAGGAGAGGCCCTGAAACCTGGGAGCTAATGGGGTCTCCTGCCTGGAATTTGCAGGGAGGTTACATTCCTGAAATGAGAATGTATGAGAAACAGCAGAAATGAGAAACAGCATCACTGCTTCCTGAGGGCTGTTACTGACATGAACGATTCTCTAGTACTTGTATGCAAAATGTACTTTAATAAATAGAAGGTGACAAGACACCACGTAGCATCTTCATGGGTCAGTACGTAAATAGAAGAGAACAAGAGGCAGAGCCCTCCTAAGGGTGACCTTTGTCAGCCCCAGCAACGCGGGCCTGGGTGCCGCCCTCAGGCCGAGTTCTCTGATACTAGCTCTGTCCTGCCACGGCACGGCATTGTGACCTCTTCCCTGTACTCCCCAGCAGGGCTTTGGGGAGGTCCGTGATACTCACCTCCACTTCTCTGATGCCCAGAAAGAGACAGGCAGTGAGGGAACATGAGTGCACGTCGAGGCACCACGTTTTGTCGTTTGCGGTGAGGAGCTGGCCTCTGCACCTGGCTGCCCTTTGAGCCTGGGCGTGCTCCCTTTAAGGGCTCATCCAGGAACATGTACCAGTGACCCAAAGATGGTCCTAAAAATTAAAGCACGCTCCCTGGTCTCACAGACATCTGGGGAGCATTCCTTATCCTAAGTTAAACCTCAGTGCTGGCGGTGGCAGCGTGCCTGCAGTGACCAGTATAATGCACCCAGCATTTAATTACCGTGGCAGTAAATCTTGCATGAATATCCTCCAGGAGTTAGCTGATTTTTATATAAAAAAAATTTCAGAGTATTTCTTGAAATTCAATTAATTGAAGGCCCCAGATAAAAGGAATACATTGTTAATGGCTATAAAATAACCCTGAGGGAGGAGACGGAGTGCAGAGCCTGACTTCAAAGTGTAGCAGAAATACTCACTGTCTTACTTTAAAAGTATTCAGATCAATGAATCAGTTAAAATTACTTATACGCTTAGCAACCTTTTCATTGACTGTTTGAAAATGACAGAAAGAGAAGCTCTTATTGTCTATGATATGAAAGCTCCGGAGGAGAAACTGTAGTTTTGCCACTTGGTCAGGAGCAGCATCAGGACCAGACCTGGAGGCTCAGGGCTTTGTGAAGTGGGGACACCTCTTCCCTTTCCTGCTAGGAGGTTGTAGGAGGGTCCTGGGGCTGTCACAACAAAGAATCACAACTGGAGGCTTCAGCAACAGAGCCTCGTGTTCTCCCAGTTCTGGCGGCCAGAGGTCTGAGATCCAGCTGTGGGGAGGGCTGGTGCCTCTGAGTCTAAGGCTGGGACAGAGCCTCGGCTTTTGGCCAAAGCCATTCAACAAGTCTGTCTTCTGCCATGGTGGCTGCCGGCAGACTGTGGAGTTCCTAGTGGGTGCATCTCCCCAGCCCCTGCCTGCATCGTCACCCCTGTGTGTGTCTCTGTGTCCATACTTCCCAGTTTTATAAGGACCCCGGTCATCTTGGATTGAGGCCCATCCTTCTGCAGTAGGACCTCATCCTAATGGATGACATCTGCAGTGACCTTGTTTCCAAATAAGGTCTCATTCTGACAAAATGGGGTTAGGACTTCAACACATGAGTTTTTGGGGGACACAATTCAACTCAGAAGGGTCCCCTGCAATGCCACTTCTGGGGCAGAGTCCATATTTTTGGCTTGAACTCCCTTCGTCCCTGACTTCCCAAGGGCTCCCAGCTTTCTGGTGAGCCCCGCACAGCCCTGTGGGTAGTGAGGCCCAGCATGCTTTCTCCTTCCTTCCTTTCTGTTTTATTGCTGTCGGACACGCTGCATGGTTGATTGGCTGTCCTTACCTCCCTCCTCTGATGAATGAATGCTCCCTGAGGGCTGTGTGTTGCATTTCCCTGGGACAGTGCCCTGCACCACTTAGTGGGCGCTCAGTGACCATCGCATGAAGGAGGAAGTGTATGTGGCATCTCCAGGAAATGCGAGCAAAAAAGAAAGAAGCAGCCGCGCCTCCGTAAGGCAGAGACTCTCGGGAGTCATGGATGGGGAGCCCGAGACTGTTCATTCAACAGGTGTCTATGGAGTGCGTGCATGTCCCGGGCACTCCCGCTGCCTCTTCGATACATCGATGAAGGGACAGGAAGCAGGAGCTCATGGGCTCTCAAAAGAGACACATAACACTATCAGCACTATGAGAGAGTGAATGCACAGCAATCTAGCCTCACCACACATAGCACGGGCGCATCCACCTGTGTCCTGCTTGACGTCCTGGGCCCCGCCCTCTCTACCCAGTCTATTCTCTAGATTCTGTCCATCCTTGCACAAGCTGGTGGGGTTTTTGCTGAAATTACTTTCTGGAGAAGTTTGTGCCGCTTCCGTGGCTTTAGTTGGGGTTCACTCTGTCATATTACATACGTACTGCAGGTCTTTCTGAGATGAGCCTTCTGTCTTAACCTCCTGCTGAGATGGCTGAAAAACAACAGACCCTTCGTGTGACCAAAATTCTCTGACCTTGGATGTTTCTGAGGTCTTCTTAGCTCCACCTTGCCTTTTTCACCAGATCACGTGTTTGACAATGCTTTAAAGTCATCTCTGAGCTTGAGTCTTTTGCCATCTGGGGGCACTGAACGTGTTCTGTTGCCAGTCCTGGCTCTGTTTTGCTCTCTCCTCTAGCATTTGACCAGAAGCAGCAGGAGGAACCATGTGGTACCTTTAACATCTCGGAAGTCACCTGTGATGCTGCTTCCCGCATCACATCACACCACATCTCCAGCATCATTGCAGGAGATGCTGCAGCCGAGTTTCTGCCACCCTGTGAAGATCCCAGCACCATGCTCCCCATTCTTGCACAGCCTCTCTGCAGCATGCTCAGGTCTGCGTTTTTGCACACATTCTGCTTGAAGTTCTTCTGGCTTTCTCTATCCTGGTTCTCAACCTTTTCTGGCTTCTACCTGCTGCTAGCTCTCAAAGCCACTCCCGTAGCTCTGGGATTTGTTACAGCAGCAGACCGCTTCTGGTTGGTGCACTGCTTGTCTATTGCTGCATGACAGTATTACAAGAAACCTAGCTGATTTCACACATTTCACATCTGATTTCTGTGGGTCAGGGATGCAGGCATGGCTTTGCTTGATCCTCCCCTCAGGCCTCTAAGGCAGCAATCACCGTGTTAGCCAGGGCTGGGCTCTCAGTGGGGAGCTTGACAGGGGAAGGGCTCCTGATATGGTTTGGCTCTGTGTCCCCACCCAGATCTCATCTTGAATTGTACTCCCATAATTCCCACATGTTGTGGGAGGGACCGGGTGGGAGATAATTGAATCGTGGGGGCGGTGTCCCCATACTGCTCTCCTGGTGGTGAATAAGTCTCAGGAGCTCTGATGGCTTCACCTGGCTCTCATTCTTTCCCGCTGCTGCCGTGTGAGATGTGCCTTTCACCTTCCGCCATGATTGTGAGGCCTCCCCAGCCACGTGGAACTGTAAGTTGAATAAACCTTTCTTTTGTAAATTGCCCAGTCTCAGATATGTCTACCAGCTGTGTGAAAATGGACTATAGCAAATTGGTATCGGTAGAGTGGGCACTGCTGAAAAGATACACAAAAATGTGAAAGTGACTTTGGAACTGGGTAATAGGCAGAGGCTGGAACAGTTTGGAGGGCTCAGAAGAAGACAGGAAAATGTGGGAAAGTTTGGGACTTCCTAGAGACTTGTTGAATGGCTTTGGCCAAAAGCCTGATAGTGATATGGACAATAAGGTCCAGGCTGAGGTGGTCTCAGATGGAGATAAGGAACTTGCTGGGAACTGGAGCAAAGGTGACTCTTGTTATGTTTTAGCAGAGAGACTGGTGGCATTTTGCCCCTGCCCTGGAGATTTGTGGAACTTTGAACTTGAGAGAGATGATTTAGGGTATGTGGTGGAAGAGATTTCTAAGCAGCAAAGCATTAAGATGTGACTTGGGTGCTGTTAAAGGTGTTCAATTTTTTTTTTTTAGCTTTTCTGTATTTTTTTAAATATACTTTAAGTTCTGGGGTACATGTGCAGAATGTACAGATTTGTTACATAGGTATACACGTGCCATGGTGGTTTGCTTCACCCATCAACCTGTCACCTACATTAAATATTTCTCCTAATGCTATCCCTCCCCTAGTCCCCCATCCCCCGACAGGCCTTTCACCTTCTGCCATGATTGTGAGGCCTCCCCAGCCACATGGAACTGTAAGTCCAATAAACCTCTTTCTTTTGCAAATTGCCCAGTCTCAGCCATGTCTTTATCAGCAACATGAAGATGGACTAATACCGCTGCCTTCCCTGCTCGGCTCGTGTGGTTGTCAGCAGCATTCATGCCCTTGCAGTTGCAGGACTGACAGCTTCAGACTCTTGCTGGCTGTTGGCTGGGGGTGTGCTCAGCTCCCAGAGGCCGCCCCCAGTGCTGGGCCTTGTGAGGCTGAGCATGGCTGCTGGGTCCCTTGCAGCTGGCAGGGGACAGACTCCAGACGGGCTCTGCAGTCTTATATAACGTAACCACACAAACCTGCTTATGTGTAGCTGGTTAGCTTTGTCATATTCTGTTCATCACAAGCAAGTTGCAGGGAGGGGATCACCAAGAGGTGAATGTTGAGAGGCAGTGATCACAGGCCACCCAGAAAGCCTGTCTGTCTCACCGAGAAACAAAGACATAGGAGATTATGCGAGGCACGAAGTGCTGTGGGAAAACCGAGGACACAGATGCAGGGCTCGGGCAGAGTTCCCACGGTGGGCATAGCTGGGCCCTTCCTGGTGCTGTTTCCTCTCTGTTTCTTGTTCCCAGCTGGTTCCCCTTGTGGTGTGGCCAGGGACCTGTGGTGACATGGTGGCAGGCCGTGCTGCTCACTGCGTTGGGGGCCTCCTGCTCTAAGCACTGAGTGGGACTGCACTTCCCTGCACCTTGGAGCTCCTTTGGCCAACGAGATGTGAACAGAGGTGACGTGTGTCTCAGCCATAAAGAAGGCTTGGAGACCAGTGAGAGTCCCCCTCCCCTTCCACCTGCCGTGGCAAACAGGAGCATTTCAGACAGTGGAGACTGGCAGACGAGCTCCCGAATGAGCTGGTGTGAACCGGAGCCCCTGGGACCTCGGCCGACACATTTGAGAGCAGGAGCAGCTGCAGTTTTCAGCCACTGAGAGGTGGAGATTGTTTGTTACAGCCACACGGTCTGTCCTACTGACTGATGCAATGATTCCTTTGCAAGTCAGTTTCATAATATTATAATTGCATATTAGGTGATTTACTGTAATATAATAGTAAATTGTATAATTATATACTATACTTGTGTATTATTATGTGATTACATACTGTAATATAATTTTCAACATAGAAAAAGCTACTAGACAGAAGGGGACTTGTGTGTCTCTGAAGTGCCTGTGGGCATTCCACCCAGCCTGAAACAGAAAATGTAATGTAAGGACAAAACACACAATGCCAATTAAAGACCCCATATAGGAACCTGCTGACCCCCTGCTTCCACCTGCTGGCTGGCTAGGAAGGGGTGCAAACCAGAGCAGCCTCCTTGGACCTCGGAGCAGAAGCCCTTTGTGGAGCTGGGTGGAAACACCCTGTGCTGGGCCACCGCCCCTCTACTCTCTTAGTGAGCGAGGAGTGGCTGGGGTTGCACAGGAGCTGCTCTGCATTTGGGCTCTGCATTGCAGTAGAGTCTGTGCCTCGCGGCGCGGCAGGGCTGACCTGAGGCAGCCGCGGTGGAGATGGGCCAAAGAATCGGAGGAGGGACTGAGCGGACTTGGTGAATTGTTGGGTGCGGGGCTTGAAAGGAGACATTAGAGAGGATTCCTGGTCTTCTGGCTGCGAAGGTGGGGGCAGCGGGTGGAGTCACGGACACAGTGAGAGTGCGTGAATGGCCACAGGTGCCCTGCCCGACCCAGGGGTGTAGGTGCCACAGCAAGATGGGGTTCCTGCAGCCGCGTGCGGCTAAGGGGTCCCGGTCTCGTGCGGGCCTCAGGGATGGCTCACCCAGCATGTTTCACTGTATGTTACATTTATATGGGAAGGTGGCAGGGGGGACTCTCCTTGGGGAAAGAAGAACAACCTTGTAAAGATGTCCTAGTGTAGTAAATTGCTAGAGTTTTCCAAGCAGGTCTGTTCTGTGTTATTTCACGTGTGTTGCAATGAGATAATGGTGATAACATCACCATGGACGTTGGTAGGGTGAAGTGGATGACACCTGACTTTCTGGGCGCAAAAGCGCACATGCTCCCAGAGCCACACATGCCCAGATGCCCGTGCTGTGTGCTGGGCTTCGGGTTTTGGGCCATGGGACCCCTTGGAGAAGGCACTCCTGCCATGGGGAAGGCAAACCTGTATCTGCTGGAGCCTCAGCTGGCAGCCGGCATCCAGAGCACTTCCTGCCTTTCCTCGGGGAGAAGGTCCACACAGGCCTGTGGGGGCCGGCCGCTTCCTTGGGAAAGGCCGGGCATCCCTGGCACCCTGGACACTGGCCTCTGTCACACAGTTTGCATGCGCTTCCAACTCCAGCTCCGAAGAGGCTAGCTCCACATCTGAAAGTCTTGTGCCTGAGGATTTGTTCAACTGTCTTCATCCGTGAAACAGACTCCCCACGCACATGGGGACATTGCCTTTGGGAATTATTCCTGGTGCCTGCCTGGGCCTGAGGGCTGGGATGGATCTCTGTGCTCCTCACCTAAAGAAAACCTAAGCCTTGGGACAGCCTTGCTTCTCGCACAACTCTGGTGCAGGCCCAGCCTCCAGTGGCCGGGGAGTCCCTGTCTCAGCCGATGAGCACCGCTCAGATCACTCTGTCCCCTCTCCAGACAGGGCGGCCTTGCCACAAGGTGAAGGAGCTGCCCAGGATCTTTCCTGCAGGACATTCTGTCACAAGGAGAATGCGAGAGATGAAGTTGGTGAAGACTCTGCTTTGCAGGCAATCTGAAACCCTGGGTGAGTCACAGGCCCCTGGAGCAGCTGGCTCAACGCCTAGACTGCAGCCCCTCAGGCTGGGCTGTGTGGGAGGGGACTTGTGTGTCTCTGATGTGCCTGTGGGCATTCCACCCGGCCTTAGACTCCCAGCCTAAGCAAGTGTTCCAGGTTCCACCTGGCCTTAGAACTCCCCGTCCTTCGTCACCAAGGCACTGACGCTCAGGGCCCCTGGACACATATCTGTGGGGCACGGGGAGGCGGAATGGTTTCCCTTGTGCTCAGGGTGGAATACAAGCCCTTCAACCACCAGGAGCCCTAACTCTGGGGTTTGGGACATCAGCTACTTGGCAGAGGAGGCATCTCATTTTGAGTCCTCTAATCTTCATAATTTAGGAGAGCCCCCCGGCCCACCCCACCAAAATTGGGAAAAGCTTGTTGGTTTTCTGTTTAATTCTTAACAGGTTTTTGAGAACTGGGTGGATAGACTGATTTTCCTTGGGCTAAATATTTTGAAAAGCATTGAACTGGTAGTTTGAACACTTGCTTTTTGCTGAATTTTCTCTCTGCAGTCACTGCGAGATAGAAGCCCAGAAAGGAGGCAGAAACAGCCACCTTTATCCACAGCCAAACACGCTGTGAAGAGAGGAGACAGGTTATACAGGAGCGATGTTTTAATAGGAAACCCAGAAATAGAATGTGTTCAGTTTGATAATGGTTTTAAGCTTTTCTTCCCCCTGTAAATCGTGGTAACTTGGTTCAATATTGTGAGTCATGGGTGGTGAGGAAGAGTGAAGCGTTATTGTCAGATAGTGGAGCGAGATCTCTTTATTGGCTGCAGATCCCTGAAGCCTGTGCCCAGCAGGAAATCAATGTCCATCTTTCTGGCTTCACTGCCCCCGGGATCCTCATTTTCCGCTTGTTTGTGTGTGGCTCTGATTTGTTTTTAGGTCCGATGTTGCCTCTTACAGCCTGCTTCAGAGCTCCATTAAAGCTTCAGTGAAGTCTCCCCCGGCCCCTAGGATCATCTCGGCATTGACAGTGTGCCTTGCAAGGCTGGAATGCACTTGGCCGCTTCCAGACTGCTGCCTGCAAAGCAAAAATCCCCTCTACCAGGATGCGGTGGGCTTCAAACTCTTGCTGTTCACCTGCAATTCCAATTTTGCATGGGTGTCTCTCTAGTCCCCTCCTGGTCAGCCTCTTGTGGACGATGGGCCAACATTGTGGACACCTCTTGAGTCAGTGGCCCCAAAGCTGCAATGGGGTCTGGGGGCTGTACCAGAGCATGTTCTCAGGGCAGGCTGAGCCATGCTGTCCGGATGTGAGGAGGGAGCTGTGTCAGGCAGGCTGACAGGCCCTGGGGCCTGCTCCTGGGGCCACAGGGCTCTAGGGACCCGTTACTGAGGTGTGGGGGCACCAACAGACCCGATCTGGGTGGGCGGCCAGCAGCCCAGAACCAGATGCAGCTGCACCTGCCTGAGTGTGTGATGTGATGCTGAGCTGAGATTCACGGGAAGTCAGTTCAGTGTTCTGGAAAAGATTCCTTCACTGATGAAAAGAGACAGGAAGGGAGGACCTCTTTTTCCCCTGGATATGGTCATATCTCAAAGTGATCTCTGGACCAAGCAGGTGTCATGCCAGCAGGGGCCCCACATTGGCCAGAGGTGCCGGGCTCTCCCCTGGGATCATCACTTTGACACTTAGTCTAGAAATTAGAAGTGTGGAGCTCAACAGCTGCCAGTGTCCCCTCATCTCACCTACATTTAAAAACAATTTCTCATGGAAAATTCCAAATATTTACAAAAATAGGGAGACTTACTGAATAGGGAGAAGAAGTGGGCACCTGTCAGCCAGTTTCAGCACTTACATAATTCATGGCCAGTCTTACCCATTTTCCCAAACCAATTTGCTTTGAAGCAAGTTCAGGGTATCATATCTGTAAAAACAAACACACAGACAAAAAAAAAAACAACAAAAAACTCGTATGAATATCATACGTGAAAAGGCAACAATTATTTTCATATTTTTAGATTTTTAAATTATTTCATTTTATTTTATTTGTGGAGACAGGATCTCACTATATTACCCAGGCTGGTCTTGAACTCCTGGGCTCAAGCAATCTCCATGCCTCAGCCTCCCGAAATGCTGGGATTACAGGCATGAGCCACCATGCCTGGCCCAATAATTCTTTAACATCTTCAAATACGCAATGTTTTCGTTTCTTTGCTTTTTAACAGTTTATTTGTTTTTATGTTTTATTTTTAAATAACAGCTTTCTTTAGAAACAATTTGCATAACATTTACCCTTTTAAACTGTACAATTGAGTGATTTTTAGTACATTCACGAACTTGTGCAACAATGACCACTATCTGATTGCAGAATATTTTCATTACCTCCCAAAAAGAACCCTGTTTCCATGAACAGTGCCTCCCTGTGCATCCCCAGCCCCCATTTCGGGGTGATGGGACTGTCGTTCTGTTCGGAGCATTCTGTGTGAGGCGGGAAGCCTTGGTCCTCTCCGCCTCTCTGAGTTCTGTGTGAGGGGTTAGATTCTGGTCCTCCCTGCTCTCCGAGTCTGCATATTCATTTCCAGTTTGTGTGAATCTTCAGGATCCTGTGACAGTGACGTTGAGCTCAGTTGATGTGTCCCTTAAGCTTCCAAGGCCTTCAGGTTTCCCATCCACCTTTCATTGGTTTGTGTACTGTTTTGCGGTTGTTCCTTCATGATAATCTGTAGAACCACCATCCCATCCGTGGATGCTTGTTTCCAGAAACATCGCAATGCGGTGCGTGACTGTGTGCATAACCCAGCAGAAGAGCTCTCCAAGACCTAGAGCCGGGGAAACAGACTTAAAACCCAGGGATGCAGGAGCCCTTTGCTGGCTTGTCTTCTCCTTCTGTTGCTCATTCCTTGAGTCTCTTTATTAAGAATTTGTAGCAAAGGTCCCTGGAACAATAAGCTTTCTCTTATAAACTCAATTGATTTTATGGTACTCAGAAATGTTTTTTGTAAGCACCTCATTGGAAAAATATTCTTCAGTAGTCTCTGCCAGCAAATCGACACGAAAAAAGAGTAGAATTCACTTGACAGCTTTTCCATGGTTTAATCCATTGCCCCAATTTTGAGACTTTAGGAAGAGCCAGCCAATAACACGAATCACAGTGTGTCATCTAAAAGGCTCTAAATCACAGTGCAGCAGGATGCCAAGCATGAGACAAACAATGGTCCTCTTGCCAAGAAGCAACCACCATCAGCCGTTCCCAAGGGCCCAGACTCACGAATTTCACCCAGGCACTGATGAACACTATCTTCCTTGCTCAGGCCTGGAAGAGTAGTAGGCCCTTAGCAAATGAGCCAGATTGAAGAAATGAATGAATTTGTGTGCTCATTCCCAAATGGGAATGAGCCACCCACAGTGGCTCCCATCCCAACCAGTGGCTCTAATGGGATCTCCCCTAGCCCTGTTTGTTCAGGTACCCACCTTCCCTGCTCGTGGCCTCCAGAAAGGGTGACCGTATCCTCAGCTTCAAGGGTCAGTCCAATTGGCTCAAGGCAGTCACTATGGTCTCACCCCCTGCCCCAGTGATGGCTCGAGTTCGTATTAGTTATCTCTTTCTACCTAACCAGTTGACTTAAGCTTTGGCAGCTTAAAACAACACACCATTATCTCTCAGAGATTCTGTGGGCTGTGGACATGGGCAGAATTTACATGGCTCCTCTGCTTCTGTGTCTCCTTATCAGGCCACAAAGTGTCAGCCAGGGCTACAGTCTCATCTGAAGGCTCTACTGGGGAGGGAACTGCTCCCAAGGTTACTTCTGAGGCTGCAGTCAGGATTCAGTTCCTTGAGGAAGTTCGGACTGAGAGTTTCAAGACCTTGCTGGCTGCTGCCTGAGTGTGTGATGTGATGCTGAGCTGAGAGGCACAGGAAGTCAGCTCAGTGTTCTGGAAAAGAGTCCTTCACTGATAAAAAGAGACAGGAAGGGAGGGCCCCTTTTTTTCCTGGACATGATCATATCTTGGAGTGCCCTCTGGAACGAGCAGATGTTATGCTAGGCTGAGGATGAAGCCAACAGGGAAGGGTGTAGCTGGGGTGAGTAGAGGAGTGGAACCATGCTGGGCAGGGGAGGGGAAGCACACTGAGCATGGGAGGGGAACTGTGCTGGGCAGGGGAGGGAATCCATGCTGGGCAGAAGAGGGGAACCGTGCTGGGCAGTGCCTCCTGCCTGTAGGCTTCCAGTGTGGGTGGGAAAATAGGTCTATGTTGGGTGGAACAAATTTGAGTCACAGCCTCCTGTTGCTTGCAGCCCAAATCCCTAACTGCCATCTCTTGTGACCATGTTCTCAATCTTCCTTATGTACCATTTTGGTGGGGTTTGGATCCTGTTAACCGACCAGACTTGCCAGCAGCACGTGGGATAGCTTCTGGGTTCCTTGGGATGGAGTTTGATCACCATCACTAAATCAAATTAGTCAAGAATGGGTTAATAGTTTCCATTACAATTCAATAGCTACATTTTGTTCTTAGACTCCATTTTTCTTCCATGTTTAGTTGATCATCTTCTGCTGTGCTCTGCAACATAGCTAGGTACAGAGAGCAGGGTGGTTGAGAGGACAGTGAGTAGTTTTATATAAGAGGAGAGAGAGGGGGAAACAGAGAGAGGAGACAGAGAGAGAGAGTGACAGAGAGAGAAGGAGAAAGGGAGGTCCACTATCTGTATTACCTGCTGAACTGCATTGGCAATAGGCTGTGTGACTTGGATATTTCAGTCCCAGAAACAGCTCTTTAAGGATATTGATCCAGTTTTCCTGTGAGGTAATAGCTGTAGGGAAATGGAATGCTTCTTGGAGCTCAGGATTTGAATGCAGTTTGGTCTGGGGTCGAAGCCTGTGCTCTCAGGCACTACCACGGCTTCCCCTTCTATAAGCTCCCTGGGCACATTTAGAGCATCACGCAAGGGAGAGGCCCACCGGCAGGGATTCTGCCAGTGTGTGTGTGTGTGTTTGTGTGTGTGTGTGTGTATGTGTGTATATATATGTATATATTTATTAATATAAGCATATGAGTCTTATGAAAAATACCCGTGAGTATTGTATTAGGGTTCTTCAGAGAAGCAGAACCTACATATATATATACACACACACACATATATATGTGTATATGTATATATGTGTATATATATGAGTAAATAGATATAGACAGATAGATAGATGTAGATGTATGAGAAGGGGGGTTCTTAGGGGAATTAAGAATTAGCTTGTGAGGTTCTGGAAGCTGAGAAGTCCCATGATAGGGACAGGTCCTTGGCAAGTAGAGACCCAGGGATGCCAATGGTGTGATTCTGTCCAAGTCTGAAGGCTCCAGAACCAGAGAAGCTGATGGGGTAATTTTCAGTCTGAGACCAAAGGCCAGAGAACCTGGGAGGCCACTGGTGCTAGTGGGATTCTAAAGGCCAGAGAATGAGGAGTTCTGATGTCTGGGGGAAGAAGAAGTGGGGTGTCCCAGCTGTAGAAGAAAGAGCAAATTCACCTCTCCTCTGACTTTTTGTTCTACCTAGGCCCTCTGCTGACTGAATGATGCCCCCCAGCGTTGGATCTTCCTTACTCAGTCCACTGATTCAAACACTGATCTCTTCTGCAAGTGCCTCACAGGCACACCCAGAAACGATGCCTTACCAGCTATCTGGGCATCCTTTAACCCAGCCAAGGTGACACCTAAAATTAACCTTTACAAGTATCACAAAAAATAAGATATGTTAGTTTACAAACATTTCCCCATCTGAATGTGTTTTATGCTGAACTAATGAGTGACCAACACAGGGAAGACCCTGTGCACCTGGAGCTTATATTCTAAAGGGCAGTGACATCGCCAGTCCAGGATGCACAGCAATGAGGAGGCTGCCTGAGACAGGTGGTTGGAGATCTCCCTGGAGGAGATTATATTTGAGCCAAAATCTGAAGGACAAGATTGAGCAAGAGGGAGGTGAGGGCAGAGTCTTGGGGATGGTGAGGAGCTGGGTTTCATTCCAAGAACTATGGGGAGCCACTAAAAGATTTAAAAATAGGGACATTTGGAATTTCTGAAAAAGATGATTTGATTCTCACGACTTTGTGATGAAGGGATGGGAGATGAGCTAGACTAGGAGAGGGGAGAACATTCAAGAGGCAGCTGCCTTCATCCAGGACAATGATGGGTGGGCCTAGGGCTGGTGGGGTAGAATACTAAGGCTCGGGTTGCTGCTTCCGCCATCAACGGCTCAAATTTCTATGCTTTTTCCAGCTTTAGAAAGATGAGCCACAAATTGCCCTTCTTATTTCTCGCATCTTAACTCACAAGAGAAAGAACAATTCATTTTGAATGGATGCTCCAACCCAGGAGACACACAGAAGACCCGTACCTTGCCCAGGCCCTGGGGATCCTGCTGAGGATATCAAGACAAATGAGATGTTCCTACCCTGGCACAACTCACCACCCTGAGCGGGAGTATCAGTGCCACTTAGCAGGTAATTTAATTTAGGGTTGGGGTTCCAGTGAAGCCAGATATAAGGAGCCAATGAAGCTGTTTATGTGCTTAGGTAGAGGCATACTCACCATATGCTATTGATATGACTAGAGTGTTTGCCAATAACCAGGCATTCTTTGTGCCAGAGTACATTCCCATCCACCTTGGGGAATGGCTAGGAGGCTGGTTCTGGGGTGTACTTTGTGTCATTACTGGGCAGAGATGGTGAACAGCCCTTGGACAATTCTCCAGGCTTTCTCTCCCCAGCCTTGGAGGCTCTGGAGGCCTCATGTTGAGTGGAAGGAACCACAGGTTAGAAGCACTGGAATCCTTGAGTCGCAGCATGGAGGACAGCTGCCCTCATGAGCTGTTACTGCTGACCCAGACTCATGCTAAACTTTGCTTGAATGACAAATCCAACTTTGTTGAGATAAATCCCTAGATTGGGGGATTAATTATTACAGCAATTACTCTAGGTTATCTGGACAAGTACACCATAGATAAAGCCCTGCCTTGGTACCAGAACATTAAACAGAGATACAAAATGGCCCAAGGAAAAGGCATATGCATGTGTGCCCCAGGGAAGCCACAGGCTCAATCTATCAGTTTTTATTAATCTCCAGGTTATTGTATTAGCTGTCATTTTCTTAATTAAGTCTACTTTATCAAGTTCTCCCTACATTTATTTAAATCTATTTATCTTGAAATTAAAATACTTGAAATCCAATAGTAAGTTTTAGTATACTAATTCAAAAATTAAAAGTCTGAGTGGATTTATTACTAAGACCTATGTATTTGTGAGTGTCTTATAAAAATCAACAGTAATTTAATATCTGCCAGAACAAAAGTCAACACTCTTTAGAGGAAGATAACAGAATCCAGAGTGTCTACACAATATAATTCACAGTGTCTGGTATACAAACAGAAATTACTAGACATTCTCTAAAGATAAAAAAGTGAATGACCCAGATGTTGAATTAGCAAACAAAGACATTAAAACAGCTTTTAAAAATATGTTAAAGAATTTATAGGAAATTATGGCAGATGGAGAATGTTAGCAAAAAAAAAAAAAAAAAAGGAGAGAAGTGAAAAGACTGAAGGAAAAACCCAGAAATAAAAAGTACGATGTCTTTTTTTGTTTTTTTCTGAGAGGGAGTCTCACTGTCTCACTCAGGCTGGAGTACTGTGATGCGATCTTGGCTCATTGAAACCTCTGCCTCCAGGGTTCAAGCGATTCTCATGCCTCAGCCTTCCAAGTAGCTGGAATTACAGGCACGTACCACCACGTCTAGGTCATATTTTGTATTTTTAGTAGAGACAGGTTTTATCATGTTGGCCAGGTCTCAAACTCCTGACCTCAGGTGATTCTCCTGCCTTGGCCTCCCAAAGTGCTGGGACTACAGGCATAAGACACTGTGCCTGGCCAAAAGTACAATTGCTTACAAAAAATTTTTTGAAAACTTTAAAAGCAAAATGGACATAGCAGAAGGAAGGATAAATGACCTGAAAGATAGATCAATAGAAATGATTCAAACCAAAGCATAGAGAGGAAAATGAATGGAAAGAAAAAACAAACAAACATGCAAACACAACAGAGCAACCACATAAGTGGGACAACATCACTTTGTCTAATAGGTGTGTATATTGGAGACCCAGGAGGAAAGGGGATACAAGGGGCAGAAGAAATAGCTAAAGATACATTGGACAGAACTTTCCCAAGTTTGATAAACGATTCAATCCCACACTTCCTAAAAGCTAAATGAACCTCCAACAGGAAAAAATAAAAAAAAAGGACAACAAAAGGGATACCACAGGAACACTACGAAACCCCAGAATGAAGAGAAAATCTAAAAACAGCCAGAGAAAAATGAAACACTGTATTCATGGAACAACAATAAGAATGATGACTGACTTTTCATCAGAAACAATAGATGTAAAGATGAAAGAAGATGTTTTCTAACAGAATTCTATATTCACTGAAAATATCACAAACTATAAAGGTTAAATAAATGTATTTTTAGATAAACAAAAGCTAAGGAAATAATTTGCCATGAGACCTGTATACTAGAAAGGCTAAGTGATTGTGAAAAGAATGAAGAGCAGTGGAAATGATAAATATCAGATAAATAGAAATACTATTTTTTGCCAATTTTCTTAACGAGAATCTACTGAATAAACAAAAATAATTTAAAAATTTGTTGTGAGTTTTATAACACACATAGAAATATATGACAAGAGTAGCACTCGGTCTGAAAGGGAGGAAAACAGTGTCATACAGGAAGTGATATGATATTAGGTACACTGGGATAAGTTAGTAATGCGTGATGTGATTACTAGAGCAATCGCTAAAATTTGAAACAAAGAAGCACAGCTGCAAAACAAACGGGCATTTGATAAAACACATCGAAGTTTATGAGATTCAACTAAAACAGCGGGTAGGAAGAAACACAGCAGTTTAGTATGTGTGAAAACAGAACATGTCAGAATCTGTTGGGTGTACCTAAAACAGTGCTTAGAGGGACATTTATAGTGTTAGATGGATATAGTAAAGAAAAAGAAAAGTGAAAATCAGTTACATTTTCTTTTTAGGAGGTTAGAAGAAGAAAAGGAAAGTAAATCTAAGAAAACAGAAGAAAATAATAAAAATAAGAGAAAAAATCAATAAGATAGAAACCAGAGAGGTAATAGAAAAAAAAATAAACAAAGCTGAAAGTTGATCTCTTGAAAAGTTAATAAAATTGATATGTCCCCAGAGACTCAAAAAATGTTAGAAGGCACAAATTACTAATTTCAGAAAGCAAGAAGGGAATATTCCTACAGATCCTCCAGACATTAAAAAGAATAATTCACATATGTTATGTCCATTTTCAAATGTGTACACATCACATTCAGCATGCTCAAAACCAAACTCATACTATCCTCATTTTCTTTTCATATTAGTCCTATCCCCGAGATTGTTTTTACTCTTTTATTGTCCTTCTCTTATATTTACACATACATTTATTTACTTATGTATTCTTGGACCCTAATAGCTAGCAAATATCTAAATAGTGGTGAATGTGTTTGGTGATAGTCACTACAGAACACAAAAATGACTAACATACACAGTCTGGTTTTACACAAATATCTAGTTCTGCTAAGATGGTGAAGTTGCACAGGCTTCTGGTTCTGTCCCTCAAAATAAACCCTGAAAATAGACAGAAGTTAGAGGGCAGCATGCACTCCAGTGTGGCAGACAGCATCCAAGTGGCCACAGCGTTCCACACCCTTGGAAGTAGAGTTCATGTCTGTATCCTGGAGGCTGGCTTGGCCACCTGAGCTGCTTTCCCTAAGGGAGCTTTAGTAGATGTGACGTAAGCAAATGCTTGAAATGCGCTTGCACCTGGGGCTTTTGCTCTCTGGCTGATGGGGACTCCTTTGCCACGGTGTGAATAAGCCTGGGCTGGCCTACCAGGTACACATAGTCCAGCCAACTGGCAGCACCACTGCTAGACATCGAGGTAAGCCATCCTGGACCCTGGAGAGATGCCAGCAGACCCCTGGATGAACCCACTCAAATTGCCAGTCTGTGAAATCATGAGTAATTTGGAGGAGCTTTGTTATAGGACAATATGTAACTGATAAATCCATACAAAAACCATGATAATTTAAAAATCAGAGATAAAACTCTGGGGATATTAAAGTGACTCTTGAACTGGAGTATATGGGGAAGTGGGTGCTTGCAGCATGCTTTTAAAAAACTACCGAGCAAATAAATATATTACAATTAACTTCCAATGTCTGCCAGTGGAAGTCACATTTTAACTGCCAGTTTGACGTGATTGTGTCCTAGAATGCCAGGAAGAACTTTACCAACTGAACTAGGAATTATATTCAGATGCCTATGAAGAAAACCCAAACAAAAATGGCTTACTTATATAAGCCAATCTGGAAGTACAAAGTCCAAGGCAAGGCTCTGTACCATATGAAGTCATCAGAAAACCAAGCTGCTTCTACCCCTTCCATTCTAGGATCCTGGTCAAGGTCCCCCTGTGGTCCAAGATGGTTACTGGAGTGCCAGCCATTACATCTGTATTCCAGGCAGTGGGAAAGTGAGGTGAGGCCTCAGGGGTACACCTTCTGGCTGTGGAGGCCTCCTTTTACCACTACCTTGTATTTATATTAATATAACATCTTGCTCTTTATTTTCTATCATAATCTCCTATTTATTTTCTATATAAACAAGTGAAGTCTTTCCTCTGGGTATTTGCTGGTTACTGTTCCTCTGGTCTTCCTTTTGGTAAGTTTTTTGCCTTCTTGTTACATATACACATGCACATGCACACGCACACACATGCTCACACATGCTCACACATGCAAATGCACACACGCAAATGCACACATGCACACACACATGCACATTTGGGAACCGAGTTCTCAAACACAATGTCTTTGCCTCCAAGAGCAGAGAATTAAACTTTTCCCTTAAAAATGAGAAAGTAAGTCAGCGTTGTGAGACCCAGCCTTCCCTGGGTCATACGGAGTTCTGTTTCCTGCAGCCTAGGGAATGTCCAGGTGGTGATCACAGAGTGGTCAGTGCCTGTGAGGATGGGCTGGTCCCACTGGATGGGGCCTCAACAGAGTGAATGCCCGGGGATGCCAGTGGCACAGCAGGGCTGACGGGGGCAGCAGGGCCCTGGGCTTCCCTTTGGCCCCAGCAGAGACGAGTGCCTCCAGGTTCGTATCCATTGGAGTTACCTTCTCCCTCCTGTCTATCACAAGAACCACTCACACATTGCTCTGCCAACACCTGGCCCTTGCCCTTCCTCCCCCTGTCCAGGCACAGGGGTCTTGGCATCTTACGCTGATGTCCTAATCGCTGACCTTTCGCCTGCCCCTGGTTGGGCGTGGGCTCACCTGCTTAGCGCTGACAGTTCTCCGTGGTTTTATCCACTAATGGGTGCTCACATGCAGTGAACATCTGGAAAATGAAGTGGACATTGTCTGGGGTTGTTGTGTGGCTTTGTTTGGGGTCAGCAGACCTGGGTGTGGACCCGAGACCTGATAACTTTAGTCATTCAGTATTCACCAGGCCCTCCCCCATGCCTGGACCCAGCAGGAGCTGGGCAGCATCGTGAGCCTCAGTTTCCCCTTCTGTGAAGTGCAGATTGTCAGCAGGTCCATCTAAGAGGTCTGTTTTGAGGATGACCAGAGCTACCCATGTGGAGCCCAGCAGGCAGAGACCGCATGTGACACACGCTGCTTACTGCGATAATCGCCGGGGAGGATCCGGCCCCAGCGAGCGCGTTAAGCCTCCATCTATGAGCCTGAAGATCATGCAGTCCCCAGAGCAAGGCTCTGCCAGCCTGAGGGGCCCCTTTCCCCTCAGGCTGGCAGGGGACACCAGCGACCTGGTGTCCTCACTAGTGTCCTTCCTGCGGGTGACACCTTCTCCTTAGGCCTGCTTGTCTTTCTCTGCAGTGGTGTCCAGCAGCTCCCCATCCCGACGGCCACTGGGTTTCTTTCTCTTCCCTAGGTTGGCCCCTGCCTCTCTGATCTATGCTGCCCATTGATGTCCCCTCACTCCACCTCTGGCTGTTTGGAACGCTTTGCTCTTATGTGCTATTATTCTCTCCTAGTCACTGGTTTCATGTTTTGGCAGAGATCAGAGACTGTGTGGGGCATCTAGTGAAACCACAGAGCCATTCTAGAAAAATATACTTCCCTAAGAATTTGCACAAAACTTTTGCACATCATTTCAGGGAGTCTACGGCCTGTTGGGGATGTGTCGGTGGGCCTCGGCTGAGGGACCTCTGGCCCGTGACATCTGAGCCCCGTGCTGTGGGTCAGTCCGAGGCCGGGGACCCTGCATTGGGCCTGTGTCCCTGTGGATGGGGAAAAAACAGCTCTGGGGATGGAGTCTTGGGCCACACGGCTGCTCATGTGCCAACATGCCATGTCACCCAGGTGGGGATCCGGTCATTACCACGGATTGGTCTTGGGCCTCTGTGGAGGAGCCCTGCACCTGCCCAGGCCAGTGTCTGACTCCACATCACGCACTCTGTGGAAAGAGCCCCGCGGAGCCCTGCACCTGCCCAGGCCAGTGTCTGACTCCACATCACGTGCTCTGTGGGAAGAGCCCAGCCAGTCACGCACAGGCTCCTCCCTTGAAATATCTGGGCCTTCCGAAGGAGAGGAGAGGATCCACCACTGTGGGGTCAGAGCCCAGCGTTGTCTCTGCAGGTCTTCTGTATACGCTGGAAGGCGGCCTATGCTGGGTGAACAAGTCCTCTCTGCAGCACGACTTCAGGGGGCAAATGAGGTGCCAGCCAGGCCTGTCCCGGCAGCTGGTCCTGCACATGCCTTTGCCCACCATCGCTGAGAGTCGGACTTCTGATTGTGAAGGTTCTCCCCAAGCTTGAGCCAGAGGGAACAAATATTTAACCTGTGGGAATGTAGATGTAGCAGCACTTATTAGAGGGACAGCCACGTGGACCTCCCTTCTGGGAGTGGGTGGGGACGGAGGGAAGGGTGGGGACGTGGGAAGCCCTCATGGTGGCCTACCTAGGCCATTCCTAATCTAGTCTGTTCCCAAAGATGTACTTGCCATTCCCAAGGCACAGACAGGCCTGGGGCAGCTGCAATTCCCCACGCTCACCTGGAGTGAAGGCTCGGAGGGGTCCTTGGCCCTGCAGCCCAGTTAGGTGCCCTGGCCCCACTGTGCCTCTGAGGTCCTGGCAGGGGGAGAAGCCCTGCTGTGCTCCCAGGCCAGGCTGGCAGGGGTGGACACATGATCTGAGGCCACCTGCTCATCTTAGGGTCAGTGGCTTCCAGCCCTTAGGATGGGGACCCTGTGGGGTCTTTGCACAATTCTGATGGGTTTTCCTGTTGTAAATAAATGCATTTAAAGCAATTGCTAGGGGCCCAGCCCAGAACTTGGGTTGATAAAGAGCCGTGATTAGGGCCCATGTGAGGTCCCCTACTCAGGCTGTTCAGACAGGAAGGAAGGTGTCTCCCAGGCCCCCATTCCCCAACCCTCTCCCCACCACCCTGCCTCCCCATCCATAGAAAGCTGCCTCCGCCTGCACGGGCGACAACATGTTCAGCAGTCAGTGTCTGGTGACGTTGCAGAGGGAGAACCGTTTTCAGCTCCTGGTTCCTCCCAGAGCCCCATCTGGCTTTCCTTCTTTCTCTCTAGGCCCAAGAGATGACTGTGGGGTGATGGCAAGAGAACTGCCAGGGCCGGAGCTTGGAGCCCTGAGCCCTCTTTGCAAGGTTGGCCACAGACCTCTGTGCCCCGGTCCAGCTGGGGCTCAGCCTAGTGCTGCCCAAGGACTCCTGGCCTGGCTGTGGCCCTGGGACACCAGCTCTTCCTGTAGATGGAGGAGGGTGAGCCTGGGAGAGGGGACAGGAAGGCTGGGGCCTGCTGGGGAATGTCGGCCCCATGAATGAGCCGGTCCTGATGTTTGAGGGGGCGTGTCCTGGGATGAAAAGGCAGGGAGTGAGGAGGCCCACGGTGCGCTGTCAGGGCTGGGATGAGAATCCGACATGGGGCGGTGGGGCTCATGTTACATTGGGTGCATCGCGTAACCTCATTTTAACAGCTGGGCTTCACCACATCGTGGCACATCAGAGCTCCGTGCCTTCTCGCTGCCGAGGGATGTCTACGTGTGGCCAGGCTCACAGCGCATCTCACTCACCAGGCAAGGTCACTTGGATTGTTTGTGCTTTTTGGCTATTGTGAATCATGCTGTGAGGAACATTTGTGTACAAGTGAGAGAAGCCATGTGTTGTGATATGGTTTGGCTGTGTCCCCACCCAAATCTCATTTTGAACCGTCAGTCCCATAATCCCCACGTGTCACGGGAGGGACCCAGTGGGAGGTAATTGAATCATGGGGGCAGTTATCCTCGTGCTGCCAGTGACAGTAAGTGAATTCTCACGAGGTCTGATGGTTTTATGAGGGGCTTTCTCCGCTTTGCTCGGCACTTCTCCTTGTTGCTACCATGTGAAGAAGGACATGTTTGCTTCCCTTTCCGCCATGACTGTAAGTTTCCTGAGGCCTCCCCAGCCATACTAAACTGTGAGTCAATTAAGCCTGTTTCCTTTACACATGACCCAGTCTCGGGTATGTCTTTATTAGCAGCATGAGAACGGACTAATACTGTTGTACGGCAGCATTTATATGTGGTGTCCAGAACAGACAAATCTACAGAGACAGCCCATAGATAGCGGGAGTCAGGGGCAGGGAACAGGGGAATGAGGAGTGACCACAGATGGGCTCAGGGTGATGAAAATGCTCTGAGGTTAGGTCATGGCAATGGTTGTATAACAGAATTTCACTGCACACTTTAAGTGGCTGAGCTTCATGTGAGCGAGTTACATCTTAAATCTGTTTTAAATATCGGATTTGCCCTTTTCAGACCATGTCATTGATAAATCCGAGGGCATTGTGGTGTGTGTTGGGTTTGCAAGGTCGCCACTGCTCTACATCTGGGGAGGGGATGGGCTTTGGTTGAGACCCATCTGTGTCATCTGAAGCAATGGAGTGAGGGCTGTGTTTTCAGAGGCGATGTCTACTGTAAATAAGCAGCTGGATTCTGGCATATGGACATGGCCAGTGACAGGCATGTTGTGTTTAAAAGGATGGCCTTGATGGTCCTTGACCCTTGGGAGCTGGGTATGGGAAGGCCGTGAAGGACCAGGGCGCAAGGCCCTTGCTGGCAGCTCTTTAAAACGGAGTGGGTGCTCCCCGGTGGGGCCTGCAGCCATCCCTGCAGGGGGACACTGGGAAGCCTGCTTTGCCGCTCCCTTCCAGCTGTGAAACCCAGATGGGGGTGGCGGGAAGGACTGGGGTATAGGACAGCATTCCTCACAAGACGCCTCTGGTGTGAGCTGCAGTAACACACATGTACACAGGAAACCAAGACCCTCCCACAGCCTTCCTGTCCCTCGAGACTCCGTTCTCCCACTCCTGACAGACAACGGGTCCTTAGTGGGAAAGGCCGGCTTGGGCACAGGGGCTCAGCAGAAGGGAGACCTGGCTCTTCCCACCTCGGCTGCACCTGGATGACCACCTTGGCTCCCTGGAGCATGGAGACACCCGCTGGGCTTTGTGCCAGGAGCTGCGGCTTGTCACCTGGTGCCTGGCATTTTCTGGCAAACTCCATGGAAGGAAAGAAGTCTTCCTGCACTCGGACACCTTGTTCTACAAGGAGCTCTCTCTTTTCTTTCTCGTGTCTGTGTTTCCATTCCATTCTGGGTACAACAGTTAGAGACTCCCGCAATCTATGAAGCAGCATGCCTGCAGAGGTTCCGGGGCCTCTCTCATGCTAGAGTTATGCAGGGTTTGCCTGGGTGGGTCTGGGTTTATTGTGGGGGAGACTGGGGCATCACGACTTCCTTTGAGGCCACCCCTTTACCTGGTTAAAGGTGATGCACCAACCGCCGACTCGGACCCCTCAGGGCGGCACCGCGTCCACCAGCACATCCCATGGCCACAGCTCCACGGACGTGGTCTTTCAGCCCGCGAGAGGAAACTTTTCCTCATGCTGGTGGTTTTTCACTTATTAAATCTCATATTTCAGGCAACCCATTGAGTAGAGCCTGGAGAGATGCGATTAAACTGCTAGTCTCCTTCCAGAAAAGGGATTTGTGCTTTTATAGTAAACAGGAGATCTATGATTTCAAAGTGTATTTTACTCCCGAGTATTTCAATTACACAGTAGAATATTAGATGATAACTCATGCAGTTAGGATATAGTGTGTGTCACCCACGTTACCGGAAGCACACACAGCAGTGCCTGCCGTGCGTAGAGGACTTGCTGCATGGGAGGTGCACCAGGCTCTTCCCCCCCAGGTTGACTCCAGGGATGCTTTCAAACTGAGTCTTTTCCACACTGACCCTAGAACATAAAGATGACGTATATGCAGCATAAGCCGTTTTCATCATGTATGCACTTATTTTACAGAAAGGGATGTCAGACAAATTAGGTTTTCTTTTCCTTGAGTCCCTTTCTCTGGGAAGATTATTTACAGTAGTTTTAAAATTCCTCTCTGTGCTATTCCTCCAAAGGCAATGGAAAGCAATTCTGAGAACACAGCAGAAAATCAGCTTTTAATCAAGAAAAAACAATCTGTGGGAAATAGAGATGTACTACTCTGCCCCAAAGAGATTCCCGCGGCCGTGGGACCACCCACTCCCAATTTGCAGATACCAGGTTTCCCTTCTCTGGTGCCACTTCCTGCTGAGGCTTGGCTGGGGCCTTGGAAATGCTGTTACGTCTGGTACCGTCTGATTGCTGGTTGCGCCAGGAGGCTGCTGTGGAAGGTAGGGGGTCAGGCCGGGCTACAGACCCTCACTGAGGTGTCTCCTTAGCACAAGCAGGCAGGAACTCAGGTCAAGGGACACAGTAACCAATGCAGACAATGTCACAGGCCTTGTTTGGATTCCTGACACCACCATGCTGTGAGGAAGCCCAATCGGCCTGAGGAGAGGACACTCAGTGAGAGTGGGGAGGACACAGCAATAGGTGAGTGAAGCAGGCCCCAAATCTCCAAACAAGTGAATCCTTCCAAAACCTCTAGAAGTTAGGGATGGGCAGGTATAGCCACAAAGCAAGATGCCAGCATTTCTTTCCATGGATCTCTGTGGCTGTGTCCCTGTTGGACTCTGTGGCACATATTTATGGCTGAGTGGCCCATGGTGCGAGTCACTGAATTTTCTGCCTGATGTCCCTACATCATTGTCACCTCCCCCTCGGGTCCCCGCATCACCCTCACCTCCCCCTGAGTCCCCGCATTGCTCTCACTGGGGAGGGGTGGACCAGAGGCATCACACATCACGTGTCAGAATAGGGGTTCCCCTATTCTGGGTCCCCACATCATTCTCATCTTCCCCCGGGTCCCCACATCACTCTCACCCCCACCTCTGGGTCCCCCATCACTCTCCCCACCCCCAGGGGTCCTGCAATCCTGCCATATGTTCTTTTATTTCCAGAGCTGGCCTGGAAGTAGAGTCGTGGCCACACTCTGCTGTGCCTGGAACCTCTATTCTGACGTGTGGTGTGGGAAGTCTTTGGTCCACCCTCCCTGGCCTCCACAGGCTGAACGCCTGACAGAATCCACCCCCACTCCCACTGCTGCCCCCAAGTAGTCAGGACAGCAGGGGACAGGTGGGACAGGCCACACAGGAGCAGGAGATGCACGGGGGCCGTCCTGCGTCTGGGGAGCAGCCCTCCTGCCCCCATGTGCTGAGGCCTCTTCTAGCTTGGGCTCTTTGGGCTGGAAGGTTTCAAGGGTCCTCACTGCATGGAGCTTTCCCACTGCACAAAGTCCTCAGCGAGGAGCACGATAGCTCCAGAGCCCCAGATGTAAAGTTGAGTTGCTGCGGAGTAAGAGCTTCAGTTTCCGCCCTTGATTCATTCAGTGGGGGCAGAGTGGGGTGGGGGGCGGGGTCCACAGAAGCCTCAGAGCTGCCCCGGGAGGGAGGTGCCCCAAGACTCGGCCCCGAACTTCCCCCAAGATGATCTCTGAAGGGTGACGTCCTGGCCCTCCAGAGTGCCAAGGTACTGAGGGCATGATGGTCTTCACGTGGCCTGGCCCTTTCCATCTCCATCAGGCCCAGGGGACATGGAGAGTGCCTTGCAGCTCTCAGGTTGCAAGACCACCCTGTCTGCTCACTGGGGACAAGCAAAGCTGTCACCCACCCACACCTACAGTGTGCACAGACAACCTGCGGGGCACCTGTGCTTGTGCCTTAACCACCTGTACCCTGCTGAGAGGAGGGACTGGCGGGACATCCCAGGGGCTGGGCCAGGGCTCTCCAGGTGCGGGGTTCTGGGGCGGGGGGGTTCCAAAGAGGAAGCAAGTGAGCCCATGCCCACAGCCCTCCCTGCTCCAGGAACCAGAAGGAGGCTCTGTGCCACCTGGGGCCACCAGGCAGCATGGGCTGGAGTGAGCTGGCTGATGAGGCTGGGGTGGTCCCAGACACACAGGAGGGGGCAGCTTCCCCTGCAGGGGCATTTCAGAACTAGCCATGGAGTGGGAGCCCAGGGGGAGCAGTGATGGCTCCCAGGAAAGAGGGGCATCCCTGCCGTGGGCACCCCCTTCAGCCCCACGTCTCCACAGCTGGACACGTGAATGGATCCCATGTGGCCATGCCCCTCTGCTGTCCCTCCTCGGAGGCCTCTTGGAGGTGACACTTTTGAAATAGGGTTCGTGGAACGTTGTCCCGAGGCCAGGCCCAGGGATTCCAATGTGGATGCCTGCCCACTGGTCCAGATGGGCGATGCCGTCATGACACAGGCGGGAGACAGAAGGGGCGGATTCTCTGGGAAATGTGGCCTCACGAAGCCAGGGGTGTCCTGGGACCTCCGTCCCTCAGCCCTGCTCTATCCCCACTGCCTGCCGCTGGGCAATGTCAGGCGGTAAACCTGGCGGCTGCCCCTCTCAGGCCTCGTGTTCAGACCCCAGCTGGCCTCTCCTGGTGAAGTGCCCCAGCAAGTTCCTCCATGCCGTGCCTCCACTTCCTCAGCTGCTAGTGCCCTGGAGAGGGAGGGACATGGGCTGCACTTGGTACCTGAGAACCCGGTGGACACCAGCTCTTGTGACTGTTCGTCTTGGAGACTCACAGACGCAGCTGCTCTGGGCTGCTTCTTGCTCTCCCTCCTGTCGCCTCCTGTGCCTCCCCCTTCCCTCTCTCCCTCTCTCCCCATCTCTTCTTCCCTCTCTTTCCCTTTCCACCCTTCCCTTCTTCCTCTCTCTGCTCACTCCTTACTCTCTCTGCCCTCTGTCTCCTCCCAGCCACCGGCTCTGTAGGGTGCCTCCTACAGCTTCTCACCCACCTCCACTCTCCCTTGGTCTCCTTACCTGATGCCCTCCTAAGGACAATACGGCAGCATGGGGCAGTTCTAGGTGATGGCAACTGTTATAAAAAAATTTTAAAATAAAATTACAGGCCGGGTGCAGTGGCTTATGCCTGTAATCCCAGCACTTTGGGAGGCTGAGGCAGGTGGATCGCCTCAGGTCAGGAGGTCGAGCCCAGTCTGGCCAACACAGTGAAACCCCGTCTCTATTAAAAATACAAAAATTAGCTGGGTGTGGTGGGGTGCACCTGTAATCCCAACTACTTGGGAGGCTGAGGCATGAGAATCGCTTGAACCCAGGAGGTGGAGGTTGCAGTGAGCCGAGATTGCACCACTGCCCTCCATCCTGGGCGACAGAGCAAAACTCCATCTTAAATAAATAAATAAATAAATAAATAACAATGCTTGTTGTACAAAGTCTGGAAACTACAGAAAAAAAATCAAGAAAAAATTAAAAGCTCTTCGTAATCCCACCATTCAGAGAGAGCCACAGACAAGACCTCTGGCCGTGTCTGCCCCCTTTCCAGGCTTATTTAATGACCATGATGTAACGCCATTTACTAGGATGCCACTGCCAGGTGTTCCGAGCTGTGGCTGCGTCGCACCTGTACCACTGTTCTCCTCTCGTTAGTCTGTCGTAAGGGTAAGCAAACTTTCTCTATAAACGGCCAGGTAGTCAACAGTTTTGTCCTAGAGAGCCATATGGTCTCTGTCTAAACTACTCACCTCTGCCGTTGTAGCGTAAAAACAGCCAAAGCTGACACGTCAGCATGGCTCTGTGCCAATAAAACTTTATTTGCAAAGACAGGAAGTACAAAAACAAAGATCAGATTCATCTGATCTTTGAAAAGCCAACATTGTCTCTAACTAAAATCATTGAAATTTAAGTCAGTTAAACTGGACAAACACAGCTGTTAGGAGCGACTTCCATCTTTTCTGTAATCCTTACCTCTGTGCTTTCCCAGTGCATCCGAGTGCACGTTCCTCAGGGCCCTCTGCTCATCCTGGGTGTGCTGGCTTCTCAAGGCTGTCTCTGCGGTGTGTCTGGGGTCAGGTACAGATGGCATCCTGCCAGGCAGACCCTCATCCCTGCAAGGTGGACTCTTTAGAACTGATAACTTTTCATGAGAAAAATAATGAATCATGGAAATAGAGGCTTATAAGCCATCTATGTGGTGCCAAGTGGGTAGAGCAGGCCATTTGTGGGGAACCCAAAGTTTCTACGGCTGCTCCTGTGAATGCCCGGCCACGAGGGGATCAAAGGACGGTGGGCCCCGGACAGAGAGCCCCGAGGGCCCTCTCTGGCTGAGAATCCTGTGTGCTATGCTGGGAGCGCCGGGTAGGGAGGGTGTCTGGGGACAGCATGTGGTCCTAAGCAGCAGCCCCTGGCATTGGGGAGTCTGTCCTTGATCCCCAGAGGGAGGACCCCCCCACGGAGGGCTGTTTGTCCCGCTGCATGCTTCTGGGGGACTGGGGTGCAGACCTGGGGCAAAACTGCAACTCCCAGATTGAGTGCAGGGAGGCAGCCGGGTCAGCGTGGGGCTTCTTGGGGCCCAGCAGCACAGAAGCATCCCTAAACGTGCATGGGGCTGAGGGGATGTGAGGAGGGTGCACGTGTGCCTTGTGTCCATGTGACAGGTACCACAGACCAGGGGGCTTAAACAGCAGGCTCGCCTTCCCGTGGCTCTGCAGTCTGCAAGTCTGAAATCAAGGTGTTGCTGGCTTCGATCCCCAAAAGCTCCAGGGGAGAATCCTTCCTGCCCCTCTCAGGTTCTGGTGACCCAGGCATCCCTCCGTGTGCCTGCATGTGGCTGCATGGCCTGTCTCTGCCTCTGCCCTCATGTGGTCTCCTCCCTTTCCTGTGTCTGTCCACCTCTGCTTCACTCTCCTAAGGACACTTGTCATTGGGTTTAGGGCCCACGCAGCTCATCCAGGATTCGTTCCTCCTTTCACATCCTCAACTAAAGCACCTCTGCTAAGATGTGGATGTATTTATTGGGGGCCATGGTTCAACCTGACCATGGTGCCCGACTTCTCAGAGCAGGTGACCAGGGAGCTGCCATTTCAACAGAAAGGGGCTCGGCTCTGCTGGAACAGAGTTGCAGCTGGAGGGTCTTCAGGTCTGGTTTTGCCTACAGAGAGCCCTCTGGAACATCCCAGCACCACTCACACATGACTTGTCAAGCTGGGAGTGCTGCGGGTGTTGCTTAGCCTGGTATCCAGTGCTGCTCTGGGAAAGAGTGTGGTGACTCAGCACCTTTGGCCGAAGGGCAGAGTTAGGGCAGTGGGTGGGTGGGAATCAGTGAAAATGTGTTCACTGGTCAATATTCAAAAAGGCTTCTTAATGAGGGCGTGCTGAAATAGGAAAGTGCTTCTTTAGAGAGTGATGAATTCCAGGCCTTAGCTCCTTGCTTGGCTTCTGAGGACGTACACAGTTTTTGGTGAAGAAATGGACTCCTGTTTGGAGATTTCAGAGGGAAAGCTTGGACTGCCACTAGGCAAGAAGAGAAGTAGAACAGATGTCCACAAAGCCACATCCACAAAGATGAGAGTGTGGCTGCTGGTAAAAGACCCTGGAAGTGATAGCAGCTTAAATAAAAGAGCACACAGCTTCTCCCATGCCAAAGGAAGCTGGAGGTGGACAGCCCAGGGCTACGTGGGAGCTGCAGACTCCTCCGGTGTTGGGGCTTCTCCCATCCTTCTGCTCCGCCTCATCCAGCGTCCTTCCTAAGTGTGCTTCACAGTCCCGGTGTGGCTGCTGAGGCTGCAGCCACCACCTCTGCATCCCAGGCAAGAGGCGGGAAAAGTGGGAGGAAGACAAAAAAGGCCCTTGTTGAAAGCTTCACCCCGGAGTGACTTCTTCCCTCTAGTTGACCATTTTCTTTGAGGATCACACTGATTGGGCGTGGCCACCAGTCCCTGAGGAAGTACTCATTCATCTGCAGCAAAATGAGGCAAGTAAGAAAAAATGAGTTGGTGTTTCTTCACATTAATTTGTGTTTTTCCAAGTGTTTTTGACATTAAAATGTCCTTTTTCTTTTGAAACGATAAAGTTGATTGTAATTACTTATTTTGCTTGAGGCCATTGTTTTTCAAAATAGTTTTATTGTTTGAAAAAATAATCTGAGCATAGTTAAAAAATCAAACACTACTAAAAGGTTCATAACAAAATCCAATCCAGCCCCTCATCCCAGCCACTTGCCCTTGAGTCTTGCTCCCCAGCACCACTGTTTTCTGTTACTTATTTCTTCAGCGACTTGTCTCTATATTTCTAATAACATAATATCCTACTACTTATTGATGTCTTGTTTTTAGACCGTATCTATGGACTTTTTCCGGTGGTGGTTGAAGTTTAAGTCTCTTACACTCGACATCTTTTTTCTAGCACGACTCTCCCTGTTTCCTCATACCTCTATCACTAGTTTTGGCTAAATAACGTTTATTTACTGCTAAGCTCAGTTATGCATTGTGATTCTTTGTCTTCTGTTATATAGCTTTTCATTTTTCCTGGAATTAATATTTGCATGATTGTTTTCCTTTCTTATCATCTGTCCACATAATTACTGATGCAATAATGATTCTAAGTATCCACACATATTAAATTATCTGATAGCTTCCCAACCACCAGGAACACCGCCCCCTTCTTCTGGCAGCGCTGCCTTGGTGGGTCCCTGGAGTTCCCACTGTGGGAGTTTCCGCTCTGTGCTGGCTCTCCTGTCAGGCTTGATTTAGTATCTTGTTTCATTATTTACTATCTTTTTTTTTTTTTTTTTGAGATGGAGTCTTGCTCTGTTGCCAGGCTGGTGTGCAGTGGCACCATCTCAGCTCAGTGCAACGTCCACCTCCCGGGTTCAAGCAATTCTTCTGCCTCAGCCTCCCGAGTAGCTGGGATTACAGGCACACGTCGCCATGCCTGGCTAATTTTTGTATTTTCAGTAGAGACGGGGTTTCACCATATTGGCCAGTCTGGTTGCAGAACTCCCGAGCTCAGACAATCTGCCTGCCTCGGCTTCCTAAAGTGCTGGGATTACAGGTGTGAGCCACCACGCTCGGCCTACCATCTCTTTCTTCCATGTTTTGCTAAAGCATGTCTTTAGGTAGCTGCCTACGAAAGGGGGTACAGGTGCCATTTTTTTTTTTAAATCTTGGCTGTCTGAAAATAACTTTTTCATGCTTGATGGAAAGTTTGGCGAGATATAGAAGTCCTGTTTGTCAATCGTCCCTCAGTATAGTTTTAAGTCTCCTTGAGGTATAATTCATATGCCACACAGTTTTCAGGGATCCATTTGATGGATTTTAATCAATTTATCACAATCCAGTTTTAAAACACTCGATTTCGCTCCCCTGCAAATCCTCTCCTGTTCACCTCCCAATCCGCACTCCACGCCCCTAGCTCCAGGCAGCTGCTGATCTGCTGCTGTGGTTTTCTGCCTGTATAACTTTTCCCTTTCTAGAGATTGTACATAGCTGGAGTCATTCAGTATGACCTCTTACGGACCTGACTGTTCTCACTTAGCATCATGTTTTGAGGCTCATCCACACACGGCCTGAATCAGAGTTGCTTCCTTTTCACTGCGGGGCAGTGTTCCATGGTGCAGATGGGCTAAATGTTGTTTACTCATCCCCCAGTTGATGGACGTTCGGTTGGCTTCCCGTTCTGCCTGTCGTGAATAACGCTGTTATGCACACTTGTGTGCCAGTCTGTGTGTGGCCGCCTTTTCCTCAGTTTTCCTACCCGGAAGAGAGCTGAGGAGTGTGCACCTTCACTTCAGGAAGTCTCAGCATTAACAAAGAAGAGCCAACACTGGCCGAAGAGGCTTCAGAGCCTTCTGTTCCCCCTTGTGTCTTTTGAGTTTTTTTTCATGGAAGTTTGATGGGTTGACATAGCTGAATTAAATTATCCAGAGTTGGTCCCCACCTGTGATCAGCCCCCAATGTTGAAATGAAGTCAAGAATCCATTGGAAGGCCAGGTGCAGTGGCTCATGCCTGTAATCCCAGCACTTTGAGAGGCCAAGGTGGGTGGATCACGAGGTCAGGAGTTCAAGACCAGCCTGGCCAACATGGTGAAACCCTGTCTCCACTAAAAATACAAAAAATCAGCCGGACATGGAGGTACGTGCCTATAATCCCAGCTCCTCAGGAGGCTGAGGCAGGAGAATCACTTGAGCCCGGGAGGCAGAGGTTGCCGTGAGCCGAGATGGTGCCACTGCACTGCAGCTGGAGCGACAGAGTGAGACTATGTCTAAAAAAAAAAAAAAGAAAAAGAATCCATTGGAAAATATGCTTAGATTTACACGTGTAATTTTGAAGACCAGAGTTTGGAAGAATAAAAGTTGCTCAGGAAGTTTCTGACCTAGAGGGACTTTGGGCTCATGTGTCCTTCCATTAGCACACCTGGATCCTCAGCACCAGGTGAAAAAACCCGTGTTACTTCTGTCTGAGTGAGTGCCCGGCCACAGCCCTCTGAGGGACTCACTGCTGCTGCTCAGGGACCCCTCCTCTCATTCTGGAAATCATCGGCAAAACCTCAGCGGACCACGGGGCAATTACTGTGGGCTCCGGTTTCCAGCCACTGCACTTCCAGACTTTTCTCTTCGGAGCCAGTGGGAATTTAGCAAACGACTGGACGGGGTCTGGGCAGCCAGGCATCACAAGGCGTCTTCTCCTTCCACTCGGCGGAGCAGGGGCTCCAGTGAATGTGGCGTCCACGCCTGATCGGGGCTCCTGCCAGGGCGGCCGTGCCTGCTGCTGGAGCCTCTGAGAAAACAGCCGCCTCCTCTCCTTCCCAGGGCCTCTTTGTCTCTTCTCCACAGAGACCGGAGTGGGGGGCCTTTTCCTTTGGCCTACACAAAAACTTGGCATAAATTAAATCATAACTGTAAGAAATGAGAATGACCTGAGTTGCTGTCCTTTGCCAGCTCTGTCCATGCGTCCCCCAGGCCCTCTCTGGATGTTGGGGCCGTGGAGGTGTTTCCCTGCAGGACTGAGTGACCTGTGACCTCTTTATCTTTGCAAGAGACGTCAACAGTACAGAGAAGTAAATAACAGCAACAATATTGATATAAATAGTAAAGAAAATCACCTCAGCCCATCTCCAGAGATGATCAGGGCTACATTTTGGCATCTACTTGTCCAGGCGTTTCTATCTTTATAGCTAAATTATTTTAGCAAAAATGCATTCATACTGAACGTGCCATCTTGGACTTGATGCTTTAGTTGTTGGTTTAGTTTTCATGTATTTCTATAAACTTAAATACACTGTGCGACTGAAAAGCCTGTCCCCAGTAACATACGTATGGAGATGCCTAGTGCCTGTCTGCTGTCCCAGCCCACAGCCTGCTCTCCGGCGTGCTGTGCACGAAGAAGGCGTCATCGGAGTTTCTTCCTGAACTTTTGAGTTGCTCTGTCACTTCTGGATTTGCATTGAGGTTTACAAGACACAAATTTCTTCCCTCCCTCCCTCTTTCCTTCCCTGGATTTTATGACAAAGACCCCTGTCCTTGCAGGTAGGGTTTTGTTACAAGTTCTGCTCTGGGGCAAGGGGGCCAGAGGGAAGGGGCCTCACCACCTTGACTCAACACCAAGACCCCACTCCCCGGGTCCCCAGGCATTCCCACAGCTCAGGTCTCTGCTCGGACTGGGACCCTTCCTGCTTCTGAGCAAAGGTGGGGCTGCCAAGTGAGTGGAACTGCGCACCCAGGTTTTTCCGGAAGCCGGAGTGAGGCACGGGAGACCTCAGCTGTGCATACCGGTGGGTCTCAGACTAAATTAAGGACCGTCAGCCAACGATCGCTTTCCTCTGACACGCTCTGTCTGCTCTGCTCCGCACAGTGGATTTGCCTGAAGCCTCAGGGCTCGCCCTGCAGCCTGGGTGGGACACATGGGTGTCCTGGAAGCTGGGGTTGTCAGTGTAGACTGACCCTGATGAGACCGTACGGGCTTGAGTATTCAGAACTGGGGATTCCATGGTGTAGATGTCCAGATTTAGGAAAAAGAGCTGCCTGCATTCAAGGTCCTTTGGCTTGAAAGAAAGGATGGCATGTTACACATGCAGTTCCCAGTTTCTAAAACTACCTGATCTGCTCCCTTGAAATAGCAGAGGAAGAGGAACTGCACCCCTAGACCAGGAGCCCAGTGCCTTCTTGGGGGACTGCAAAGCCTTTTAGGATATCTTTTCACGGCATTAACTTTCCTCAACTGTGAACTCTGTTAATATAAAGAAGGATTTAATTTCCAGTAGGTAAGCATTTTTCTTACTAATTAGTCATATCCCTTCCATCCAGAGGGGCGTTTGGGCCAGAACAGCCCAGTATTTAGCCAAATGCCCGCGGTGTGGCCTCCTCACCAGTGAAGCTGTGACCCACCTGGAAGAATAAGCCAACGAAAGCCTGAAAAGAGCAGGCACCTCCAAACACCCCAACTCCTCTCCTCTTTCTAAAAACCATGCCACATCCTTACATTTTACATTATGGCTAATCAGCCTTTTTGAAATTCGTGGTTGAGGAGGACAACGTCATCATCAAAGTAAACGGTTTACTTAAATATAGAGTGTTTTGAGAAAGAGTTTTACTATTATCTAGTGAATGCAATTGTGACACCACAGTAACTGTTGTAAATGTGGCTGCGAATGCTCTGGGTTTGATGGGGGGCTGCCGACAGATACCACGGTTACGGTGAAACGGCTGCTGCCTGCAAACGTCCGTCATGGATGGTTTTCCTCTAAGTGGGCTTCACTGTTTTTCCTTTCCCGTCGAGACTGATAAATAATTGAAGAGCAGCTTGGTGGCATCAGGTTCTTGAGCTGGGGAAAGTAATCCAAGAACCAAATTATTGGTTAGACCAATTCAACAAATGATGCCCTCACATGGGAATTTACAAAGACCCCTGGGGTTGGGAAGGCGGAGGTTCAGATGGGGAGAGAGGATGGGTCCTTTCTGCAATCCAGGAATATCCAGTCCCAAATCCAGCACCCTGTAATGGCTTTCCTTTATCAGGAGTGTGCACCGTGGTGTGATCAGACCTTGCCTTCCACTGTGGGAGGCGGGGGCTGTGACCCCCAGGGTCAAGTCCCATCGTGCTGCAGCTCTGATTGCCAGGTGGTCTCAGAGGAGCGTCCTGTGCAGCCTGGCCCTAAAATTCCAGCGTTAGGCTCCTCTGGGGCTTCCCAGAATGGCCTTGCTGGGACTGCAGCCACTGCATTTCTAGGGACTTTGCGCGTGCAACTTAGTCACACTGACGGAGTATTCACGCAGCCCCTTCCATGGCCTCAGTGGTGTTCTGGGATCAGGAGGGAACACATTGCACCACTGGGGGGTGGCGCCTCTCAGAAGGCAGAGACTCTGCTCCTTGGAGGCTCCGAGTTGCCATCTTTTGGACAGTGGGAATTGTCTCTCCAGTCCCCCTAACCCCATCGTGAGATGCCCAGAGCTCCTGGTGGGCTGAATGTTAGAGAGGCTGATGGATGGACCCTGGGGTTGCTTCCAAAGTCTCACAGCACAGGGGGCTCCTCCTCTCCTGTTGTTCCCAAGACCTGGGGGTGGTTTTCGAGGTCAAGGGGACTTAGACTTCAACGAGCAGAGTCCCTGGAAGTCAGGATCCTCTCTACAGAGTGCGGGGTCATCTCCATGTGGAATCACAAGACCCTAAGCAACACTGACCCAGGGTCTCCCTGAGGCTCTGGCCTCTCAGTGACTTGTGCATTGGGTCCCCCTGGAGCTCGGTGCCTTCCGGTGACTCGTACATTGGGGTCTGTGGCTGCATGGCCTGGTCCCCTTCCCCAGCAAGTGAGTAATTTCTAAGGTGCATTTGTTGCCCTTAGGGCCTAGGGACTGAGCAGCCCTGGACACCAGGGACCCAGAGGCCTTGACGTTCACAGCCTGCTAAACCCACCCACTCTCAACCACCTGGAGCCAGCCCTGCCCTCCAGCTCTGCTAACCCCCAGCTTCTCTTCTGTCCCTGAGCTGTTCACCGTGAGGCAGCCTGCACCTGCGCCTGCCCCAGCCCGTGCGCCTGCCCCAGCCCCTGCCCCTGCCACAGCCCCAGCCCCTGCGCCTGCCCCTTCCCCTGCTCTTGCCCCTTCCCCTGCTCCTGTCCCAGCCCCTGCACCTGCCCCTGCCCCACTGCCCCAGCCCCTGCCCCAACCCCTGTGCATTCCCCTTCCCCTGCTCCTGTCCCAGCCCCTGCCCCAGCCCCTGCCCCAGCCCCTGCCCCAACCCCTGCCCCAACCCCTACGCCTGCCCCTTCCCCTGCTCTTGTCCCAGCCCCTGCACCTGCCCTTGCCCCGCCCCTGCGCCTGTCCCTGCACTTGCCCCTGCACCTGCCCCAGCCCCTGCACCTGCCCCTGCCCCTGCGCCTGTCCCAGCCCTGGCCCCAGCACCTGCCCGCTGCTTCCCTGTGGTTTTCGCATTTTGGATCTCTGGCTTCTCCCCTGTCTGCACTGCAGCCCCTGGTTCCAAGCCCCAGGCCTCTCTTGCAGCCTCAGGGCGTTCTGGGTGTGAGCCTCCTTCCCTGCTCCCTCATGGCCAGGGGGCCGAGCTCTGGCTGCCTCCGGGGGTCCCAGTTCTCCCCCAGTTCTCCCAGAGGAGCATGGGCCCCTCCACACCACTGCTCACATCGATGCACCGGGGTCCTGTGCTGGGTGAACGCTGGTCATGCAGGTCACGCATCCATCCCCCTTTCAATAGCACTTTCCCTCTCACACAAGAGCTCTCAAAAAGAAGCAGTGTTTTCATTCTTTTAGGAGACACATGTTGAGAAGAGGAAGGAGAGCAGAGACAAGTCAAGGGCTGGGATAGCCAATGTGCCGCTGGGAGAGCTCACATTGCACAGCAGGGCTAGAGTGTATGTTGGACTGGAACCTGTGCCTTTGCAAACACCACATCCGCATTGGCCAGGTTCCTTGAGATGCTGCATCTGCAGGAGCACCTGGTCCCTAGGACATAAGTTTGTCATAAATCAGAGGATGCGACTATGGGTTTGATGAGTGAAATGAGCGACTGAGGCTTAAGTCTCAATCATCGAGGTTTTTCTTTTTTCTTTTTTCTATTTAATGGAAAGCAAAATAGGAGAAAAGAAAATAAATAAATGTAAAACATCAGTTGTGATGGCATAAATGGACTCTAAAACAACATGAATTAAAATTCTCCCTCTTGGAAGAATGGAGTCTCCCTCTTGTCACCCAGGTAGGAGTGCAGTGGTATGATCTTGGCTCACTGCAACCTCTGCCTCCTGGGCTCAAGCGATTCTCCTGTCTCAGCCTCCTAAGTAGCTGGGACTATAGGCATGCACCACCATACCCGGGTAATTTTTGTATATTTGGTAGAGATGGACTTTCGCCATGTTAGCCAGGCTGGTCTCGAACTCCTGACCTGAGGTGATCCACCCACCTCGGCCTCCCAAAGTGCTGGGATTACAGGCGTGAGCCACTGCACTCGGCTCATTGAGGTTTTTCAAGCCAGCTTTAGGGTGCACCTGGGAAAAACACCAGCCACAGACACAGCTGCGGGGGTTTCTCCAAAGAGCTTTTCAGGAGGCTTCCTGTTGACGCATTTCCTTAAGCGGGCCGGGGGCAGGTAGGCTGACGGCTGCATTCCTGTGAGACGTTCCTTAGTGCCTAATTTACACTTTCCATAAGGTAAGGCGAATGACTGGAGAGGAAAAGGGAGTAAAGGAAGAGTCAGTTACACAGGCGTCTCTGGGTAGGTGGAGGAAGGAGTCTCCATTCTGTACACAGAAGATGAGCGTGTAGGGGACACGATCAGTGTGGAATCCACACACTTCAGCTTCAGGTGCTGGACTTAGACTGTAGACCTGTAGTCAGCACTGAGTGCCCTGTTTATGGGAGGACAGCAGATAATTTACTTGTGATTGATCTGTGGGGCCGCCCTCCCCAGAAACCTGAGGCCTTTACCTTTCCACGGGGATCTGGCTGGAGCAGGAAGTTAGTAACAGCGATTCATTTGGAAGAAGGGGCTGCAGTGACCTTCCCTTTTGCATAAGAAGTATGGGGGGTCCTGAGATTTTCAAAATTTCCCTTTACAGGTTCATATTACAGACAAGTAACTGCCAGAGATTTCGGAAGAAAATAAGAGGAAACAATAATAATCTAATAAATAAACGTTAATCATCTATCTATCCACATTTTTTACGTATAATGATATGCTATTGTGATTATGAAATATCTGACATTTTCTGGTGCAGAGAATACTTAGAGAAGCATTGCTTTAGGCCTAGGGAGATACACAGATATGATACAGATATTAATATGTACCAAACTGTAAATACATACTATGCATGAGTGTGTATGTCATATATACATACATATGTGCACACATATTGTAATGTGTATTGACATAACTTGTTAAATAAAAAATTATCTTGTCTCTGATGAAACATACTAAATATCCATGTAAGTTGTGATGAATTTAATTTCATCAGTAGATGAGTAGCCACATGTGGAAGAACTTTAAAACTGTCGTGACTTGAGTGCATTGCTATCACTCAATACCTTCTAGAGACTGGAAGCATGTCCTTCCTGGAGCACTGGGCCTCTTCGTGTTGGAGATCTTGGTGATTGACTGTATTTGCCTCTCTGCCCGTGGAGCCCAAAACCTGGGTTTTAGGCTAAAAGTTTAGTGTTTCTCGACCTGACTCTGAAGAGAAAGAGGCAGCCACCATCTGAGTTCTTCCTTATGGGCTCAGAAGAGAACGTTTCAGGATTACTATCTGTCCTTGTGAGTATGAGTGTGTGAGTGCCGTGTGCTGTGTGTGTGGTGTGTGTATGTGTGGCATGTGTGCTGTGTGTGGCATGTGTGTCATATGTGTTGTGTTTTGTGCAGTGTATGGTGTGTGCGGCATGTGTGTTGTATGTGATGTGTGTTGTATGTGTGATGTGTGTATGTGTGGCATATGTTCTGTGTTGTGTGCCTGTGTGGCATGTGTGTTTTGTGTGTGTGACATGTGTGTTGAGTGCAGCATGTGTGTTGTGTGTGGTGTGCCTGTGTGGCATGTGTTGTGTGCATGTTGTGTGTGACGTGTGTTGTGTGTGTTGCATGTGGCATGTTTGTTGTGTCGTGTGAGTGTGTGGTATGTGTTGTGTGTGCCTGGCATGTGTATGTGTTGTGTGGGGCAAGTGTATTGTGTGCATGGTATGTGCGTTCTGTATGTGGCATGTGTGTCATGTTTTGTGTGGTGTGTGGCATGTGTGTAGTGTGTGGTGTGTGTGACGTGTGTGGCATGTATGTTGAGTGTTGTGTGTGCATGTGGCATGTGTGTGGCATGCGTGTTGTGTGTGTAGCATGTGTGTTGTGTGTGGCATGGGGGTTGTGGTGTGTGTGGCATGTGTGTTGTGTGCATGTGTGTGGTACGTGTGTGATGTGTGTGACATGTGGTGTGTGATGTGTGCTCTGTGGCATGTGTGTTGTGTGTGTCATGTGTTGTGTGGTGTGTGGCATGTGTGGTGTGTGTGGCATGTGTTCGGTGTGTGTGACATATGTGGTGTGTGTGGTGTGTGCTCTGTGGCATGTGTGTTGTGTGTATGGCTTTTATGGTGTGTGTGCTCTGTGGCATGTGTGTTGTGTGTATGGCTTTTATGGTGTGTCATGTGTTGTGTGTTGCGTGGCATGTGTGTTGTGCGTGTGTGTGGTCTGTGTGGCATGTGTGGTGTGTGTTGTGTAGCATGTGTAGCGTGTGTGCATTTGGCATGTGTGTCATGTGTGTTGTGTGATGTGTGTGGCATGTGTGTTGTGTTTTCTGTGTGCTGTGTGGCATGTGTGGTGTGTGCGTTGTGTGTGGTGTGTACTGTGTGGGATGTGTGTTGTGTGTGCTGTGTGGCATGCGTGTTGTGTGTTGTGTGTGGTCTGTGCTGTGTGGCATGTGTGTTGTGTATGTCTCAGTTCTCTGTCTTCAGGCAGTTGGGCTCCCCTGTGCTGGCCCCGCTGTGCAGGTGCAGGTGTGCAGGGCGGGGCTGGGAGCTCCTGGGGACATGGGGACGCCCTTGAAGTCCGCCCCTGTGCCCCGTGAGGAGTGGGGTTTTGGGGTTTTGGGGTTTTGGGTTTCGCGCTGGGCTGCGTTCCTGCAGGAGCCAGGCCTCTTCATGCTCTGCGGCGACAGCCGCTGGGGTGGGGCTACAGGGAAGCCGCACTGCCCCTCGTCTGAGCGTGGGTTGGGGCCCAGGTGGTGACCGGGGCCCAGCGCAGTGGCCCCGGAGCGTGGAGGGGCAGCTGCGGGCGGCCTCCTTGGGGAGGGGTGAAGCCTCCGCCCCCCACGGCTGCCTCCCTCCTGGGATTAGGCAGCAGGAATCTTGGATCGCCCAGGGCTGGTGCTCAGCCTCCTTCCCCCATCCCACCTCCACCACCCAGCAGTCCTCGTAGACTTGATTGGCAGGCCCTGCCCCGACCCCTGCCCCGCCAGGCCCCCGCCGCGATCCCTCGGTGCCCGGCTCCGCGTCACTCCTGCAGGCCTTGCCTAGGGCAGCCGGCGGTGGCTGGAGACGGACTCGCCCCGGCTGCTCCACGCCCAGGCCCGTCCCTGGCATTTCAGCCAGTGGGAGGGCGTCCCCTCCGCCCCGTGCCTCTCCGCAGGGGCTGCGCCGCGTCCCCTGGCCCGTCCCTCCGCTGTGGCCTGCTCTGCCTGCTCTAGGGCTCAGCTGCGCCTGCTTCAGCGTCTCCCGGGTCTGCATAGCCTGCTCGGCTCAGAGGCCTCCAGCACCGTCCGCTCCCTGCCGGACGCCGCGCTGCTGTGGCCGCGGTGGTTTTGCGGCTGCGAGGGCGGTTTCTGTCCCTCCACACCGCCTTTCCTCTGCAGGGTGAGGAATGGGGTCTGCTTCGTTTGGAATGTGCCTTTGCCGGGTCCTGCATGACCTCCATCTTCCTACTGGGACGCGCAAGGTTTTCTGTTTGGCTGAGCCAAAAACGGATCGCGCGCATCCCACCGCCCCTCACCACGAAGCCCAGACACAGGAGGTGCAGGGTCAGTGCGGTGCAGGGTCAGTGCACTCAGGCCGTCTGAGAATCCCAGACGGCCCCACAGCCGCCGCCACCCGCGGGGCACTCGCCCGGGCTCTGCTGAGGATGTGGGGGCTTTGGTCTCCGGAGAGCTGGGACTCCCGAATGCCTTACCAGAAACTCGGGAGCAGCCCCAGCCCTGCAGAGCCTGCGAGGGTGGAGAGGGTGGAGACCCGCTGTGGGGCCTGAGGCTGAGATGCCGGCCTGCAGAGTGAAGCCGGCGGGACATTCCAACCCGCTCAGACCCGCCCTCTCCGCAGGGCCCGGGCCCACCCCCGGCCTGTGCTGGGCTGCGTAGCCGGCGGTGGGGGGACCCTGGGAAACCAGGTGCTCGCCCGGTGTCCCTCCTGCCAGCTGGGGTTGTCCACAGCCCACAGCTGACATGGCCAAGTTTCTCTTCTGTGGGAAATCAATTGTGGGGGAGAGAAAACAGGAAAATTCCTTTTAAAATGTCTCAAATCTCCTGGGTTGTGTTGTTGAATGAAATGAATACATAAACTGCCTGGCGAATAGCTCTTTCCATTTCTCAGAATTGTTTACTAAGAATAAAACTCTAATCAGCTGGGATTTTAGAACTTCAGCAGTTCAGATGAGCTAAAGCTGAAGACACTTTTCAAATTTTCAAATCTTGCAAGTAGAAGCCAAAGAAACTCAAAGTTTGCAATATTATTTTCAAAATAATTTTATTTTCATGGGTTCCAAAAATACATATCTATCATAAGTCATATAGGAAACATTTTTTTATTCCAAAATTTTGAGTTAATAAATAAATCTGTCTTTGTATGCTGTGCTCTTCTGTTACATGATAATTTAATGTATAGAATGATCATTTTTAGAATTTTAGGTAGAATTTACACATCTTCCATTAGCATGAAAAGACTAAAAATAACTAATTTTAGATGAGTTACCTACTCCCCTGTGTTTAAGAGCGATATCAAAATTAATATGAGAAAGCATGTATTCTCACAATAATGCCATCATAGGACTCACCACAGATCTATTTTATAGAAAACTTGCCGATTTGGGGGGCAATTTTTATGTAAATAAGCAAACCAACAAATATTTTTCTGCTCTTCTAGCGGGCTCAAGAGCAAACTGAAGAAGTGGTACCTGGGCTCTAGGATCCTCATCAAATAAGACTGTTGGACTTAGATAAGAAAGTTCAAATACTCGTGCTCCCAATTTTTAAAATGTTGCTTTTACAGATCTTCTTTTTTGTTAGATGTTTAAAAAATGTAGTTGGAAAGCTTTCTCCATGGGAGAGGTGTCAAAGAATGTGACCCCACCTCCCATCTGTTGGAGTTGGTGACCATCAGCCCTGAACTCACAAGTAGAATGCATGATTTGACAACTTGTCTTCTTATTTGTGGAGACTGAATTTTTAGAAAGCTTCTAAAATAAAGATAGAGTTAATATGATAGTGACTAGTTCCTATGATGGTAAAGACTACACTCTGAGAACATTGTGAGTATCCGGGAACTCTGAAGTGCACGGTGCGGTTATCAGCGCAGTTTACAGTTAGCCAATTTATAGGGGTTATTGGTCTCTAAAGGAACACAGAGAAGATCATTCCTCAGAGACTAAGAGCAATAGGCTCTCTCACGAATATATGTATTTTAATTGGAGACCTAGGATTTAACTTATGCCAATAGTCTGCTTATTGGTTTGTGATTGGTCCACTCTTTGCCTGGTTCAAGTAAAATCCATCTCCATTGACTGGCATTCCCACCATTGTATCTGTCTACTAGCATATTTCCCAGTTTCATTCACATGTAGTCTCTGGCCAGGAGAATTCTTGGTCGTAGATTCTTTGTACCATTAATACTTTTGCTCAATTTTCCTTATAACAAAAAAAAACTAGAACGCTTTCTGTGAACTCTCCCAGAAATACCTGCTTGGGGCTTTGATCCTCTTCTGAAGGCCGCTCTGGCTAGGTTTTTCTCTGATGCCAAATGACTCTCTCATCCCCTGTGGGACAATTTCCATGCAGGTGGGACCCCATGACATCAGCATGGACGGATGACTCAGATTTTCCCTTTTATCTTTCATCCCTCCCTTAAGAAGATTGGAGCCTTATTAGAGCTCAAGCTCTCCCCTACTAAGTTATGAGTTTGATTAATAATTATCGTGAGTTACTACGGTGGTATCCAGCTTGTGGAGAAAAAAGTTGATAAATGCTGAAAACATTGCAGGTGCAAAAGTGGTTTGTTTTTAAAACCAACTTCTCTTCTTTAAATGTACAGATTTCCTCCGCAGAGGCCTGGAGTTACCAGCATGGTTTGAAGCAGCAGAAATGGCCTCCCTGTCTGTCAAAGTGGCCTCCCGAGGACACCCAGCGAGGCCGTCAGATCATCACGTGGAGTATCGGTGGCCTTATTAAAACAAAAACAACAACTCCACAGTCCGGTGAGCTGTGTGTGTGCCCAAGTACATAGGTGATTAGAACAGAAAGGCCTGGGCTGGTCATCTAAGCTCTTCTGGTGGCCCCCTCTGAGGAAGGTGGGGTGTGAAGGGAATGACAAAGGACTTGGAGAGTTAAGACAAGCACTTGCTCCCGGGTGGTGTGCATGGTGAGAGAAAGAACAAGGGGAGGTTTGGGGAGGGATCAACCAAGTCAAAATGGGGCATGGCAGGTGGCTTCCAAAACGGCCCCAGTCACCCTGCAATCCCGCCCTTGGGGGCTCCCTGCCCTGCGTGTGGGCTGGGCCCAGTGACGGCCTCTGGTGGACAAGATATGGCAGGAGATGGGAGGTCACTGTGTCTGTGTCACTTCCTACAGAGGCTTAACATCTCCTTGTATTTGGATGGCGAATATACTTGATCTTAGTCCATTTATGCCTAGCGTTCCAATAATGGAACAGTCCAATGGAATGTTCCAATAATGGAACGCTAGGCATGTCGGATTTATATCCTACTGCTCAAGGTGATCACCAATGTCTGATTGCTACCTGAGGCATAAATGGGTTAATTCTACCATTTTATTGACTTATTTTTTATGTTACCATTTTCAACATTTTAATAAGAATTTAAAAATATTCAGCAAAATTGAAAGTGTTTTATAATTTTTAATAAATACCTCTAGTCTATCATGAACCTTTTACTGCACTTGCTTTGTGGCATTTCTTAGCCTCTATCTTTTTTGATGCACATCAAAGCAAATGCAGACATCGTAAACATCCCCCTAAAATCTCAGCATGCATATTGTCATCTAGAGTTCAGTATTTTTTTGCGTTTTTTTCCTTTGAAGGTAAATATTACATGTAACAAAATGTCAAAATCTTAATAAAACCTTCTCCGTGTTTTGATGAATGCACACCTGTGAGGCCCAAACCTTTAAAAAGACGACATAGAGGCCGTCACGCGGAGGCCGTCACCCCACAAAGCTCCCTCATGGGCCTACCTGGCCAATCCTGGCCCCCAGCCCCTAGAGGCAGCCACTCTTGTTTTCATCTGTTTTACTTTTCCATCACAATTAGCCTTGCCTGACCTAGAATATCATGTCAAATGGGGTTGTGGAGTGTAAGCATTGTGTAGATGTCTTCTGCTCAGCAGGATGTTTCTGGGATTGAGCCGTGTCACTGCGCGTGGCAGGAGCTCCCGTCTCTCCATTGCCGAGCGCCGCTCTACCCTAGGGGCACAGCCTGTGCTGTGGTTCATCCATCCTGCCATGCCAGACCTGGTGCTGCTGCCTGCTTTGGCTATGCTGGGGGGAGCACAGCACAGGTGGTTCACCCATCCTCCTACACCAGACCCAGGCTACTTCCCACTTTGGCTATGCTGGGGGGAGCACAGCACAGGTGGTTCACCCATCCTCCTACACCAGACCCAGGCTACTTCCCGCTTTGGCTATGCTGGGGGGAGCACAGCACAGGTGGTTCACCCATCCTCCTACACCAGACCCAGGCTACTTCCCACTTTGGCTATGCTGCAGGGAGCACAGCACAGGTGGTTCACCCATCCTCCTACACCAGACCCAGGCTACTTCCCGCTTTGGCTATGCTGGGGGGAGCACAGCACAGGTGGTTCATCCATCCTCCTACACCAGACCCAGGCTACTTCCCGCTTTGGCTATGCTGGGGGGAGCACAGCACAGGTGGTTCACCCATCCTCCTACACCAGACCCAGGCTACTTCCCGCTTTGGCTATGCTGGAGGGAGCACAGCACAAGTGGTTCATCCATCTTCCTACACCAGACCCAGGCTACTTCCCGCTTTGGCTATGCTGGGGGGAGCACAGCACAGGTGGTTCACCCATCCTCCTACACCAGACCCAGGCTACTTCCCGCTTTGGCTATGCTGGGGGGAGCACAGCACAGGTGGTTCACCCATCCTCCTACACCAGACCCAGGCTACTTCCCGCTTTGGCTATGCTGGAGGGAGCACAGCACAGGTGGTTCATCCATCTTCCTACACCAGACCCAGGCTACTTCCCGCTTTGGCTATGCTGGGGGGAGCACAGCACAGGTGGTTCACCCATCCTCCTACACCAGACCCAGGCTACTTCCCGCTTTGGCTATGCTGGGGGGAGCACAGCACAGGTGGTTCACCCATCCTCCTACACCAGACCCAGGCTACTTCCCGCTTTGGCTATGCTGGAGGGAGCACAGCACAGGTGGTTCATCCATCTTCCTACACCAGACCCAGGCTACTTCCCGCTTTGGCTATGCTGGGGGGAGCACAGCACAGGTGGTTCACCCATCCTCCTACACCAGACCCAGGCTACTTCCCGCTTTGGCTATGCTGGGGGGAGCACAGCACAGGTGGTTCACCCATCCTCCTACACCAGACCCAGGCTACTTCCCGCTTTGGCTATGCTGGAGGGAGCACAGCACAGGTGGTTCATCCATCTTCCTACACCAGACCCAGGCTACTTCCCGCTTTGGCTATGCTGGGGGGAGCACAGCACAGGTGGTTCACCCATCCTCCTACACCAGACCCAGGCTACTTCCCGCTTTGGCTATGCTGGAGGGAGCTACTGTGGACATTCACATTCGGACATGCCATGGACACATATTCACTCCTCTTGGATGACATAGCTAGAAAGGCGTGTGCTGGGCACTCAGGCGAGTGTATCCTTAACATTTTCAAAAGTTGCTGGAATTGTTTCTCCCCAGTAGTTGCACCATTTCACATGCCTAGCAAATAGATAAGAATTGCAGGGGAGGAGAGGGGGAGGGGGTGGTGAGAGATTGGTCAAGGGTACGAAGCTGCGGCTGGATGGCAGGAATAAGTTCAGGTGTTCCATTCCCTAGCAGGGTGACTAGAGTTAGCAATGATGTATTACTGCTCACTTCAAAATTGCTGGAAGACGTTTTGGAATCTTCCCATCATCAAGAGGTGATTAGTGTTTAGGATGATAGATATACTGCTTTCCTCGATGTGGTCATTACATGATTTATACACATGTGGAACCATCATGTCATACTCTGTAACATGTGCCTCGCATCCTCAGCAGCACTTGGTGTTGTGGGTCTTTTTAATGTTTAGATATTCTGAGAGGTGTGTGGTGATTTCATACTGTGGATTTAATTGGTGTGTCCCTGATAACTAATCATGTTACACATGTTTCCTTGTGCTGATGACTGGCTGTATCTTTCTCTCTTAAGTAAATGTTCAATTTTTAAAAAATTAGGTTATCTTTCTAATATGCGGTTGGATGATTTCTCTATATATCCGGGAAACTAGTGCTTTGTTAGACACATGCTTTTCAGATATTTTATCTTTCTCTATGGCTTACCTATTTATGAATGATAAGTTTTACATTTTAATTATGTTCAATTTATCTATTTTTAATAGTTATTACTGTGTGTGCCCTAAGAAACCTTTGCCCAACCCTGAGTCATGCTGTTACTTTCCTTTCTTGTCTGTTTGCCACGCCTTGTTTTGGTCTCCCCAACTTTTTCCTGTCTTCTGTTAAATTAATAGAATTTACTTTACTTCCTTTTTTTTCACTACTGGTTTTAATGCCAGTTCTAACCATAAGTTGGCTAAAGGTGGCCAATATCTCTATTAATCTTCTGATTATACAGAGACCCTGGGAATCTTCCATTCCAACTCTCTCCCCACCAAGCCATCCAATAAGCCACACTGCCCGGCCTCCCGGTGTCTCCTTGCTATGACACCCTTCCCAGGGTCTCCCAGGTGTTTACAATGTCTTCACTCTTTTGCCTCTGACCTCTGACTCACGGGTTCAATATTTTCTCACTCAGGTGTATCCTTTCAATGAGGTTAAATTCTTTCAGGATTTTTCAGTGAGGTTTCCTGAGTCATACCTTCTCTCAGGTCTTTGAATGTGCCACTGTTTTCCCTCAGTCTGGAATGATAACTGAATTCTAAATTGACGGTTAATTTTTACTTGGCTCTATAAGATATCCCAAGGTCTTCCGGTACCCATGGCATGGGCTAGGAGTCTGCAATCAGGCTAGCTGGTAGATGATGTTCCTTTTCTCACTGTTATTTTTGCACAAAGCAACAAGAGGTTTTTTCCTGTAGCCATTCCCTCTCATTGTTTCAAAGGCATTTGAGGTCTGCTTTTCATTTTATATCAGATTTTCTTGTTTTTCATGGTACTTAATTAAATCATGTAATAAAAAAATAATAGCAGTACACAGGTTTGGAAATACAGCCAGGTGAGCTGATTCATGAACACACAATGGGTGGGGCAGAGCAGTGCAGGTGTCCAGAGGCACAGCCAGCACATGTGGGCACTGATGCACTGCACGCCCATCAGCGCACCTTGGGGTGGGATGGGAAGCGTGTGTGAGTCGGTTCTGGGCTTTAGTGGGGTTACTGGAGGGAGTGGCATAGTGCTGATTTTATAGTCTTTGTCAGACAGTTCAGTCATCTCCACTTCTGAGGGCGTGCATTCTCCCCTGCTTGCAACCCCCCATCTCTCTCTCCTGTCCATTGTTGCCTGGGGACTTACCTTTGAAGAGGGGTTTTCTGCAGGAGTTCTGCCTGCCGTAGCCTGAGAAATCTTTCTCCCTACAATTTCACATTTAAGTCAGCCAGGACATTTGCAGTTTCACTGGTTTCAGACCCTTTTTGTTTTCATTTTTCATTTACATTCTAAACAAGGTGGGTGGTATTAATTCAGACACCACACCCATACATGGCCAGATCTGGGCTCCTGTAGGTTACAGGGGGATACTTTTCCCTTGGAGAGACTCACATGGGGGTGGGGTCCCCGATACTTCCCATCAGCACCTGGCTCTATGCAGGGGCCTCAGGCCCTCTCCTAACTGGGAGCTTGTACCATCTGGCGTCCCTGTCACCTGCCTGTGTAGGCCTCAGGGCTGCAGCTGCCCGGGTTGTTGTTTTGAGTCCTGTCTTTGCTTCTGGCTCCTAGGAATGTCCCTTCCTCTCATGCTGGAACACGTATTTGCGTTGGGGGGACTATGTTTCACGAGTTGCGTGCCTGTTGGCCGTCCTGCCAGTTCAGCATACTCTGCATAGTAACTGGAGCTTTTCTCATCAGGGAGTTGACCTTTATGACAGCCCACCGTGTACTGCATGCTTGCTGCATGCTCAGGACACATGACACATGCACCATGAGGAGAGACACGCTCCTGACCTCACGTGGCTTCCTGTCTAAAGGGAGAAAATACAATAAATTAAAGTCTAGGACTCTACCTTTTAATTAGCGATGGGCTGAGTCTACAGAAGGAAACAGCCCCAAATACAGGCCTAGGGAGTGAACATGGAGGGTCCCGAGAGTGGCGGATGCAGAGGAGCTGTGGGGCAGAAGGGGTGGTGGGCACGGTGTCCATTCCCGGCAAAGAGCGAGACCCAACCAGCACAGGGACCTCCCGAAACTTCAGCCTAGGATTTAGCAGACCGACCTGTGCTGTGAGACCACAAGCGTCAGCCACATGTGAGCTCTGGGAAGAATGTTATTAATATTTTTATGTCTAAGGATTTAAAATTATCACATGGATTTTTAACTTGCCGGGGTAGTGCCTATGGTGTTGACACTTACGTGAAGGCTCAACCTTGACTTTAAATGGTGGAAGCGTCTCTCCTCTTGATGTGACAGCAGGAAGTGTCTCCCACGCGAGGACTCTGTGCTGAACGTGTGACTGTTGCCCCCATTGTGAGTCTCCTGGGCTTCGTTCCCATGACTGGATCCTGTCATTCAACAAGAGGACTTTTAAGACGTCATGAAGACCTCAAATCTTCTGACATGATGTTAGGAAGATTATCCTAGGTGTGCCTGAGCTCACCTAGGTGCCTTTAGAAGAGAGCAGAGGGATCACCCCAGCTGGTGTTGAAGACATACCTGGCAGGGTTTTGAGAGAAGTAGACCAGGGGCAAGGGCCTGATTCCTGCCAGCACCTGGTGAACTTGGAAGAGGCTCCAGAGCTCAGATGCGACCCGACCCTGGCAGGTGCTGACTTCAGCCTGGTGAGACCCTGAGCGGAGGACTCAGTGCAGCCCCGCCTGGCTCCCAACCACACTGCTGTGAGTGGACACATGGGGGTCTTTAGCCACTGAATTTCTGTGGCTTCCTACACAGCAAGATGAAGCTAGCATGGTGTCTTTGTCCCTTCAGGCTGTATGACAAGAATGCTGCAGACTGGGCAAATTATCGATGCCAGGACTCCATCCCTCACCGTTCCGGAGGTTTGGGGTGTCGATATCATGGCACTGTAGACTGGGCATCTGGTGAGCCTTTCTATAAGCAGATGTGGCCCCCCTGCTGTGTCTTCCCACAGTGGAAGGGCAGACAGGCTCCCCCAGGCCTCTTCTGTAAGGCATGAATCCATCCTTTCATGGGGGAAGGAGCACTCTCACCTCCCCCGAGGTCCCCTCATCACTCTCACCTCCCCCCGGGTCTCTGCATCACTCTCACCTCCCCCTGGGGTCCCCACATCACTCTCACCTCCCCCCAGGTCCCCACATCACTCTCACCTCCCCCCAGGTCCCCACATCACTCTCACCTCCCCCCAGGTCCCCTCATCACTCTCACCTCCCCCCGGGTCCCCACATCACTCTCACCTCCCCCTGGGGTCTTGGAATGGAGAGACAGGTGAGGGAGTCAGGGACTCTCTGGGGAAGTCGGCAGCTCCTGCTTGGTCAGGCTGCATGAGGCCTTGGTTCAGGGGTTGTACTTAGTGTCTTGGTGTTGGAGAGAGGCTTCCCCACTGCAGGAGGCACTCCCTGGGCAGAGACTGCATGCACAGACATGGACACTCACATCTAGGGCCTAAAACAGGCAGGGAGAAGATGACACCATTTTTTACAAAAATACATGTGTTTTTAACTTAATTTTAATATTACTTTTATTATAAAGTTATAAATAACTGTATTTTATTATTACAAAACTTTTTTTCTCAGCTTCATGTATGATGAATAAAAATGGTGTATGTGCAGGGTGTACAGCATGATGATTTGATGTCTGTCTACACTGTGAAATGATCACCACAACCAAGCCAAGTACATCCATCACTCAGGCAGTCACCGTGGTGTGATTGTGGTGAGACGGCTTTGATCTGGCTCTCAGCCACTTCTGACGCTCCTGGTACCTGCAGTCACCACGCTGCACCCAGGCTTCTGTGTGTGTTCATCCCACAGCTGCAGGTTTGGACTCTTTGACCAATGCCTTTTCTTTTCCCCTGGGAATCACCATTTGGCTCTAAATGACTATGAATTTCTACTTCCTTTTATAAGAGTCCATGTATAAGGAAGAGCATGGAGTGTTTGTCTTTGTCTTTCTGTCTGGCTTGTTTCATTTAGCATAGCATCCTCAAGGTTCATTCATATTAGTGTAAATGGCAGGATTTCCTTTTTTTTTTTTTTTTTTTTTTGAGACGTAGTCTCGCTCTTATTGCCCAGGCTGGAGTGCAGTGGCACGATCTTGGCTCACTGCAACCTCTGGCTCCTGGGTTCAAGTGATTCTCCTGCCTCAGCCTCCCTAGTAGCTGGGATTACAGGCGTGTGCCACCTCACCTGGCTAATTTTTTTTTTTATAGAGACGAAGTTTCACCATGTTGGTCAGGCTGGTCTTGAACTCCTGACCTCAAGTGATCCACCCTCCTCAGCCTCCCAAAGTGTTGGGATTACAGGCCTGAGTCACCACACCTGGCCAGGACTCCCTTCTTTTTAAAGGCTTGGTCATATTCTGCTCTGTATGTATGTGTACGTCTTCGTGTGTGCACCACAATTTCTTTATACATCCAGTTGCTGGCAGACTTGTACGTTGTTTCCACATCTTGGCTATTGTGAGTGACAGTGCAATGAATGTGGAAATGCAGGTATTTCTTGGAGACAGTGATTTTATTTCCTTTGAATATATATCCAGTAGTGGGATTGTGGTCTCACACGCTAGCTCTATTTCTAATTTTTTGAGAAAACTACAGACTGTTTTCCATAATGGCTATATTAATCCACTGTCCCGCCAACAGGGTACAAGGGTTCCCTTTTCCCCACATTCTCACCAACACGAGCTGTCTTTTGACTTTTTGATAACAGCCATTCTAACAGGTGTGAGGTGATCGCTCATGGTGGTTTTGGTGTGCATTTCCTTGATGATTATTTAAGGTGAGCACTTTTTCATCTGACTTTTGGCCATTTGTTTATTTTCTTTGGAAAAATTTCTATTCAGGTTCTTTGTCCATTTAATCAGGTTGTCTGTTGTATACTGTGGAGTGCTTTGAGTTCCTTATATACTCTGGAACTACATGATACTCATAGGTATTTTCCATACCTGATAGTGTATATGAATTCATTTGTAAACACAAAGAACGGCTGTAGAACTTTAAAATAGGATGGACAATGCTGTTTGCAACATTTTTATTTAGTGAGTATTTGGAAATGGGATAAATGTTCAAACAGTGATGTCTTCTTACCATGGACTGCACAGGGCATTTGAAAGAGTTTTATTTTCTTTTTTAAAAAACTTTTTTTTGTTCTTTTTGAAAATTTTCAGGGTTTCTAAAACAAGCATTCAATATCTGTATTATTGCTATTTTAGAAAGAAGTTTGAAATAGTGATTAAACTACATTCTACCACCAATAGACTCCAACCTTTCATCAGCTGATTTGCTTTGGGCAGAAGGCCCATTTTTAGGATAAATAAATACATCAGGAAGTTGTTGCAGGAAAGTCTGGCTGTCAGTGTAAATGCCTGATAAAGGGCTAATACTATTGTAATCATAATTTTTATTTTCAATTTTTGTGTTTTAACAAAGTTTTCAAATTTATTTGTATAAAGGAATTTATGTCTTCTTATCTTTTAAAAAATTTTTATTATGGTAAAATATGCATACCATAAAATTTATGATTGTAACCATTTGTAAGTGCACAGTTCAGTGGCACTAAATACATTGACATCATTGCACAACCATCACGACCATTCATCCCCAGAACTGTTCATCTTCCCAATCAGAAACCCTGTCCCCATTAAACACTAACTCCCCATTCCTTTCCCCACCCCCAGGCCCTGCCAATCACCATCAACTGTCTGTCTACATGATTTAACTTCCTCTAAGCACTTTATACAAGTGAAATCATGTGGTATTTGTCCCTCTGTGACGGGCTCATTTTACTGGGCACAGGCTCCTCAAGATTCTTCCATGTTGCAGCATCCGTCAGAATTTCCTTCCTGTTTAGGGCTGAATAGTATTCTGCTATCTGGGCGGAACACATTTTGGTACCTGTTTATCTATTGAGGGACACTTGGGTTGCTTCCACCTTCTGGCTATGGTGAATCATGCTGCTATGAACAAGGGTGTGCAAATAATTCTTTGAGACCTTGCTTTCCATTCTTTTGGATATATACCCAGGAGGGAAATGCTGGATCATGTGATAATTTTATTTTTCATTTCTGAGGGACCGCCACACTACTTTCCACAGTGGCTGTACCATTTTACAATCTCACCAACACTGCACAAGAGCTGTAATTTCCATATCCTTGTCAACACTTGTTAGTTTCTGTTTTTTCAGTAGTAGCCATCTAATGTGAGTGAGGTGGTATTTCACTATCGTTTTGATTTGCATTTCCCTGCTAATGAGTGATGTTGAACACCTTTTCATGTGCTTATTGGCTATTTGTGTATCTTCGGAGAAATGCTGATTCCGGTCCTTTGCCCATTTTTGAATCAGGTTGTCTTCTTATTGTTGAGTGTTAGGAGTTCTCTATATATTATATTATAGGTTATAGTTATTATATATTAGGAGTTCTCTCTGTATATATTATGAATATTAATTCAGTATCAGATATATGATTTGCAAATATTTTCTCCCAATCTGTGGGTTACATTTGTTCTCCGTTGAGAGTGCGTTTGATGCACAAAGTTTTAAAATTGTCACCATGTCCAATGTGTCTATTTTTTCTTTTGTCACCTGTGCCTTTGGTGTCACATCCAAGAAAGGATCACCAGGTCCAAGGCCATGTGGTTGGAGCCGAGCAGCCTGCGGCCTTTTCAGCTGGCTCCTGTCATCTCATCACATGCATTTGAGGCCCCTCCCTGCTTTTTCCTGGCTTGACAGCTCATTTCTTTTTAGTGCTGAAGAATATTCCATTGTCTGGATGTGCCATGGTTTATTTATCCATTCACCTATCGAGGGGCACCTTGGTTGCCTCGGAGTTTTGACAATTATGAATAAAGTGGCTCTACACATGTGCAGGTTTTTATGTGGATGTGCATTTTCAACTCATTTGGTCAAATACCAAGGAGCATGGTTGCTGGATCTTACCACAAGAGCATGTTTAGTTTTGTAAGAGACCAGCAAACTGTCTTCCACACTGACCGCATCACTTTGCATTCCCAGGAGTGATGAGTGGGAGTTCCTGTTCCTCCACGTCCTTGCCAGCATTCCGTGGTGTTGGTGTTCTGGGTTTTGGTCATTCTGATGGGGCGTTTTCCAGTGGATCTTTGTTTTTGAGCTGAAGTATCTCACCATGTGCAGACAATGACACTGGTGCTGTGTTTGGACTTGAATCCTCCTTCACATATTTTGTTTGTCTCCCTGATTTATGTTCTCTTCTGTCTCCTTTCTTGCTTTCTTTTGAATCAAACACATATTTTTCTTTCGCCTTCCCCCGTTATTGGCATGTGATTGATGCATTCTTTTGATATTATGTTAGTGGCCACATAAGCTTGGAGCACACCATGTGTCTGACTTATTAAAGTCCAGTCCATGACATTCCCTTTATCACGTCCCAGACAGGCTTGAGTTCACAGTGCTTCCCTTAGTGCACTGCCGCCTCCCTCGGTGCACCGCCTCCTCCTTGTGCTGTCCTCTTCCTGCATTTTAGCCCCACATTCATTTGAATCCCACTGGGCCTTGGCATGACAGTGCTTGCGGTGAACACCTGCATTTAGCTATCCACATGTTGGCTGCCCCTATGCCAACGCTCCTTTCTGCACTTCCAGGATTTCATGGGGACGGTTTCCTCTGCCCAGAAGGCTGTTTCTTGTGTTATTTATTACAGCCTTCGGCAGATGCAGTCTTTCAATGCACTCTTTCTAGACACTTCTCTACAAGCCTCTGTTTTTCCTTACATTTGAAGAGCATTTTTCTCTCTTAGTATAGGCTGTCCTTTTTTCCATTAAGATGCTATTCTATTGTCCAACAGATTCATTTTACTCTCCACAGTTTCTCTCCTGGATGTTAGACCGTAAGTCCTTTTGGCCTTAGATTGTCTCTGATGCCTTCAAATAGGATCTTTTCTTCCTGACAGCCTTGCAGGTTGCTCTCAGTGCTAGCACCACTCTACTGTGAGCTGTTCAGGCACAGAGGCCCTGGGGGCTGATCAAGGAAGGCTCTCAGCTCTGGCTCCCTGAGCAGCACAGCAGGAGGCTGCAGGAGGCCAGCTGGATGCTCTTCTATTTTTTCTACAAACACGGATTTCTAGTTTTCAATGGGCAGGAGCTCTAAATGAGATTAGAACCAGAGTAGGCATGTGAGCGCTGGGGGAAGGGGAGGGCATCCTATTTTCCCTTGAAACTTGATTCTTGCCATGAGTTTAGTCTATTCCTTCTTTCATCTTGATGCAAAAAATGAAGTTTATGTGAATCTTAATCCTTTAAGTAGTCCTGAATGTCTCACAGAAGCAACTATTTTCATTCTCCTTTTACAAACAGGGAAACTGAGGCAGAGAACAAAAGAGAGTGGTCCTGGCCACAAATCCAGTGACTCTTCAGGGCTGGCCTGTTGGTCTCATGAAGGAGCCCTGTGTTCTCAGACACAGCCCACCAAGCTCTGGGACCCCTTATCTCTAAGTTGTTTCTCATCTCTGGAAAACCAGGCTGCTGAGTGGCTTAGGAAGGGCCAGAGAGATGCTTTGGTTTTGCTGATATTTTGACTAAGGGGTCAATGATTTCTTTGTCCCACATTTCCCTGGTGATGGCCATGACTCAGTCGGCACAGTGGGACCCCGCCCCCCACCCCAGTGGGATGAAGTAGAGGTCAGGTTCTGTGCCAAGCTTGGCAGGCTACAGCTCCAGGCACTTAGCCACTCATCCAGGTGCTGCTGAGAAGGTGCTCTGTAGGTAAGATTAAAGTCCATCCTCAAGCAACTTTCAATAAAGGAGATAATGCTGGATAATCCTGGTGGGCCTGGGCCAATTGGTTGAAGGAGAAAAGCTGAGGTGTGCTTGAAGAGGAGGCAGGTTTGCCTGTGGATGGCAGCCTCAGCTATGCTTCAGAGATTCAGCCTGACCTTCCTGGTGCCTGGCCCTGTGGGTTTCAGACCTGTGCAGCCAGACCCCACAAGTCCATGAGCCAATTCCTTGCAGTGAATATCGCAGAAAATCAGTATGCACCTTTTGCTGGTGGAGCCCAACTGGCACGGGTGGAGGGGGAGCACATCCACCAGGAGCATGGGAGGAGGGGCTGTGTAGGCGCCCGTGGAGAATCCATCCTAACGAGCAGGGCAGCGGAGACAGAGGCCGTGGGGGAAACAGTGACTCGGGTGGGTGCAAGGGGGATCCCCCAGAAGGGCCCGACTTCTCAGACTGAGTTTCCTGGCTCCCCCATCCCTGGCCCTGACGCTCTTGCTGACTTGGCTCTTTGCTCTCCATCACGGCCCCCAGCTTTTGCTCCCACAGCAGATGTGTTCACAGCCCCAGTGGGGGGCTGGGGTGCTGGTCCACCCTTGGGATGTGCCCTGAAGAGAGATGGGTCAGTGGCGCCCGTGACCTACCACCTGCTCGTTGAAGGGGAGGCAGAGGGCGGAGCTGGCTGCATTCACACGTCCTGCAGGTCGTCCTCTGTTGTTTCCAAGCAGAAGTTTTAACTTTCCTGCCATGATTTCATTTCATTTTAAATTTGCTTTAAAGAAAAACAGGAAAAGTCTTCCCTGAGGAGGTGACATCCGCAGTTGTTTTGTGGGTGGCTCGAGGAGTGGTGCGGGTCCCAGGGGACAGATGGAAGCTTGAAGGGCAGAGGGTAGGAAGGGGTGATGTCCTGAGTCAATGTGTATATGGGAACCTCAAAAACTGCAGAGAGAGGAGCTGCCTGTGCCTCTTGGATTCTCAGCCCAGGGTCAGGGGCAGCATTCCTGCTCTCGCTACTTCCACAACAGGCAATTAATACTCGGTGTTCAGTGTCTTGGGTCCAGACCACCTTCCCAGGCACAGCCGAAGCCATGATCCTTGGATCATCTCAGTTGAGTAACTTCATTTTCCCGTCAGTCAAATCCAGAATCAAGCAACTGAGTGCAGCCAGTATGAAATGTCTCAATGAACAATGAGCTAGCTACAGAGCGCTTGGCAACGTCACTGCTGGCATGTGCAGAGGAGCTCTCAAATGTAAAAACAGCCGGTACTCTAGAACACCAACCCAGCACCACTTTTAGAGCAATGTGAATCTTGTCTGTGGAAGGGTAAATGTACACTGCTTATATTGTTGCTGTTTACTTTTTAAGGTGTGAAGACCAAATCGAGTTACTCATGGATTCTTTAAAAAGCCAGCCTCTTAGCCAGGTGTCCTGTGCTTTTGCAGCAGGCACATCTCACCAAAGCTCCAAGTCTCCCTGAAGATTTGCATATGATCCCCCTTAGAATAGTCCGTCTTTTCCAAGTTGGGGAGCTCTCGCTGCCCTAAAAGGGCCTCCTGCAGAGATAGCTTGAGGAGCTTCCATGGGGATGCTGGCAGAGCACTCCACAGAGCCAGCCCCGCCCTCTGGACACTGGTTTCTGGGGGGGGTTTCCAAAGGCAGCCTCTGGAGGCCTCCGCCTGCCTGCCCCACACATCACTGACGCCTGGGTGCTGCCTGCGGCATCACCAATGACCACAGCGCTGGGTCCCCTGCTTCTCGTCTGTCATCACTGTTCCAGCCGCTCCGTGTTCAAGTGGACCAGCCCTCATCTCCCCCACCTTCCTTCTTCCTCCCCGACACTGCCTCCTCCCAGGGGCTCTGGCAGACCCCCGGTGGCTCCTGGGCACACTCAATTGTCCAAACAAAACTGCAGCAAGGAATTAGAGATTTCTTAATCAGCCTTACCTCCCTCCCCTAAAGGGTGTATGGTCCCCTTTCCCCAAGACAATTCGCCACCAACCACCTTGGGAGTGGACATGATTTCTTTCTAATCATTGGCCAGTCATCAAGATCACAGAGTGAAAGGCATTCACATCTATATTTCCTTAAAGGGATTGTACGTCCCCAGCTAATAATAATTTAATAGGATTTTTTTTCTTTGCCTTATGTAGACTCTGTTCTTCCTTGCAGCCCATTGAGAGCAATGATCACAATGACTGTTTCCTCACATGCAGCAGCAAGAATTGTCCAAGATATATGTGTTCATAGAATGAACATTTATCATACAAGTTTTCTTTTTCTGAGAGATGTGAAGTTCCAGAATACCCTTATTTTTTTATTTTCTTTTTTGAGACAGGATCTCGCTCTGTCACCCAGGCTGGAGTGCAGTGGTGCAACCTCAGCTCACTGCAGCCTTGACCTCCTGGGCTGAAGTGGTCTTCCCACCTCAGACTCCCAAGTAGCTGGGACCACAGGTGTGAACCACCATGCCCAGCTACAAAATGTGCTTAGATGGTATTTTTTGGGGTAAAACCTGACCCGGATCATTAGTGACTGTAATTTGCAGCTCTCTACAGTCTCTCTTTTTTTTTTTTTCTTTTGAGACAGAGTTTCGCTCTGTCACTCAGGCTGGAGTGCAGTGGTGTGATCTTGGCTCACTGCAAGCTCTGCCTCCCAGGTTCACGCCATTCTCCTGCTGCTCAGCCTCCCGAGTAGCTGGGACTACAGGCAGCCACAACCATGCCCTGCTAATTTTTTTTTTTTTTTTTGCATTTTTTTAGTAGAGATGGGGTTTCACCATGTTAGCCAGGATGGTCTCGAACTCCTGACCTCGTGATCTGCCCGCCTCAGCCTCCCAAAGTGCTGGGATTACAGGCGTGAGCCACCGCGCCTGGCCTCTACAGTCTCTTTAATTAGGATCCTAAATGTTTCTCCTGTGGTCTCATCTATTTTAACCTAAAACGCCCTTGGGGAAAACCTTTTGTCACTGCAACACTTCGGAATACACTTACAATAGGAGGTTTATTCCCGAGGGTCTGTAGCAATCAAGGAGGGCCGTTCTGCTGGGTTTCCTGTTTTGAGTGGGAATTTGTGTTCTGGGAGGCTGGGTGGTTCCTCAGAACTCTGTCTGCTTTTCCTCAGTAGGTTACAGGCATTTCAGTCTACTAACCCCCAGAAGAAACAGCGTGCTATTAGATTTAGTTATATTATCACAGGTCATCTTAAGATTTTCATTCACTTAATGTAAAAATCAGCCCAGAATTTTATTTTCTGTAAGGTGCTTAGGAGAGCGTGGGCATAGCCCTGAGACCTCTGTGTTGGGTCGTATTTAAAGATGAGTATTCATTTCTCATCCTCAGCTTTTGCCTCAAGAGTTTAGCCTCTGTCAGAATTAATCAGGGTCAGATTATCCTAACACAGAGTATTTTCCACTCTTTCAGAAATATTATTGCAACACCCTGAGCATTCAGACTTGTCATGGATAACTCTCTAACAGGACAAGTGTTACTATGCTAACTGGTCCAAAAAAAAAAACATACTGAGTACACATCCCTTGAAGAAGTTTAGGGTGTGTTTACTCTGAGGGACAGTGCACTGCAAAGCTAGAGATTCACAGGCAAGTTTAGGTGAATCCTTGGAACATGTGACTGATGAATTCCGGGCCCATGTCAGGCTCTCAGCCAGCGCCTGCTCAGTGCGCCAGGGATGGAATGCTGCCTTCTCCGGAGTCACACAGGACTGGCTTAGCCCTGGTGAGTGTTTGGCATCAGGTGACGAGTTGTGCCGAGCGTCTGCCACCCTGCATGCCCCCACTGAATCAGTGCGGGGCCTCCCTGTGGGAGCGGCCGAGGGCCCCTCAGCCGCCTGCTCAGCCATGGACACGGAGCTCCGGCACAGCCAAGTACTGAATGACATGCAGCCGATTCTCTTGGGCCCTTTCCGGGTTTGTCTGTGGTCCTTCCTTCTGTGTTTCCAGGCTGAGTCCTAAGGCCCTGGTCCTGTGCCCAGTGTGGTACCTTGGAAGTTATGAAAGTCACAGGTGAGCTGGGTGCTCCTGGGTGTCCCACCCTGGCTAGGGCTCTCAGCATCATGAATTCTGAAGAGCGGCCCTGAGGGCTGCAGCATCCCTGGGGTGGGCTCAGACCAGCTGGACCGCAGCGTAGTTTCTGGCCCCGGCTAGTTGGCGACCGTGGGCCTCAGTACCCTCTCTGCGGGGTGGGGCGATGCGAACCTACACCCTGGGATGGGGGTGCCCGCCCAGGGCAGTGCTGTCTGTGATCTTGCCATGCCCAGGGCACCCACTCCATGAGTCTGGCTGTTGGTGCTTTCCAGGTGCACAGTGGAGTGTGTGAGGAAAAGACCCCTGCAGACGCCTCCGGTGGGCTTCGGGCAGCTCTCCCTCCTGGGGGTCTCAGGGACTTCAGGGCAGCCCCAAGTCCTAGTCCTGTTCATCTTTGTGTCTCTAGTGGACAACATGTAAGAAACGCTACTTAAGCTGACCTGCTAGCATATGTAACATAATGCCTGGAAAAGAGCTGTGGCTGAATTGAATGATTTTTTAAATTGATTTTATATTGTGTGCTCTTTGAAAAATGTTTGGGGAGAATTGGAGTTAAAATTTTCAACACAGTGTGGTCCTTGCAGACTTTCTGTGGGAGGGAATGACTTTCTGTTCCTCTGCGTTAGCATCCAAGTACACTCTTACCGCCTTTTCGATCCAATAATCAAAATCTGGTCTTTGTCAGTTTTTTTTCAGGCAGTGACTTGGGTTTGTTCACACACTAGAAACTTAACTCACAAATCTTTAGGGTGCTATGGGTTATGAGCAGGTTGGGAAGTGTCCCCACGTGGTTCACACCTGCCCTTTCCATGCTCACGGAACCACACGCTCGCTGCATCGTTTGTTGGGGGTTCTGTCAAGTGCCAGGTTCTCAGCGGGGCTCCAGGGGTGCAGAAAACGTGCAGGACAGCTCCAAGTTCACAGAGTCTGGGGGAGCTGATCGGCCACCAGGGCCTCTCGGTGTGGAGGGAAGAGGGACCGGCCAGCCCAGCTGGTCCTGAGAGTGCAGCTAGCAGCCGCTAACCAGCCCCCAGGGGGCTCCCGGGACACTCCCATGAGCGTGAGGATGATGAAGCTTCTCCCTCACCACATCCCAAGTCTCCAGGACATGAAGGGAGATGAGGGCATTTTAGGTTCTGCTCCCGGCCCATGCCGCGACTTCTGGGCCCGAGGGCATCCTGTGCTATTTTGTGTGAAGTGGCACAAAACATCCCACAACCACTGGGAGACGCCTCTATCCTGGAGCTGCTGCGGCCGCTCTCCCCACCCCTGCCAGGCGGCTCGCAAAGGGCAGCTCCTTCTTCCCGTCACGGGTCCGCACCACGCACCCGCCCTGGCCTCCTGCCCGGGGACATGCAGAGTCGCCATGCGCCCTGAAACAGCCCCTCGGCAGCTTCACGACCTCACCAAGTGCCCGCCGCTCTCACGAGAGATGTGGTTATGGTTGCGCATTAAATGTGCTTGGGAGAGGCAAAGATGGATGGCATAGTCTCTACTCTCACACCCAGTGCTAAGCGCGAGTCGTCCGCTGTGTGTGCATCATCTGCTGTGCGTGTGTCATCTGCTGTGCATGCCTGCGTCATCTGCTGTGTATGTGTCATCTGTTGTACATGCGTGTGTCGTCTGCTGTGGGCGCGTGCATCATCTGCTCTGTGTGCTTGTGCCGTCTGCTGTGCCTGTGTCATCTGCTGTGCGTGAGTGCGACATCTGCTGTGCGTGCGTGCGCCGTCTGCTGTGCGTGTGTCGTCTGCTGTGCGTGCGTGCGCCGTCTGCTGTGCGTGCGTCGTCTGCTGTGCGTGCCTGCGCTGTCTGCTGTGCATGCGTGCGTCATCTGCTGTGCGTGTGTCGTCTGCTGTGCATGCGTGCGCCGTCTGCTGTGCGTGTGTCGTCTGCTGTGCGTGCGTGCGCCGTCTGCTGTGCGTGCGTCGTCTGCTGTGCGTGCGTCGTCTGCTGTGCGTGTGTCATCTGCTGTGCGTGCATGCGTCATCTGCTGTGCGTGCATGCGTCATCTGCTGTGCGTGTGTCATCTGCTATGCGTGTATCATCTGCTGTGCGTGTGTCATCTGCTGTGCGTGCGTGCGCCGTCTGCTGTGCGTGCGTGCGTCGTCTGCTGTGCGTGTGTCATCTGCTGTGCGTGCGTGTGCTGTCTGCTGTGCATGTGTGCATTGTCCATTGTCTGCTGTGCATGCATCGTCTGCTCTGCGTGCGTGCGTCATCTGCTGTGCGTGAGTGCTTCATCTGCTGTGCGTGCGTGCGCCGTCTGCTGTGGGTGCATCATCTGCTGTGCGTGCGTGTGCCATCTGCTGTGCGTGTGTGCATCGTCTGCTGTGCATGTGTCATCTGCTGTGCATGCATGCATTGTCTTCTATGGGCACAGGCGTCATCTGCTATGGGTGTGTGCATCGTCTGCTGTGGGCGTGCGTCGTCTGCTGTGCATGCTTGTGCCGTCTGCTGTGTGTGTGTGCATCGTCTGCTTACGTGCGTCGTCTGCTGTGCATTTGAGCACTCTTCCCTCCAAGGACTCCAGAACGTTCCACCTCCACCCATTCCTCATCTCCTCCTGTGAGACCAGGCGTGGCAGTCCCTGCTCCCCGCCCAGCACCCTTTGTCCCCGAGGGAGGCGTCCTCCGTGGTCACCGTCTGTGTACCCATTGTGCGGGTTGTACTGTCAGTACCTGTGCAGCGGGGATGGGTGGCGCGGAAGTCCAAACCCAGTGGGGGCCGTGCGGTCCCTGTTTGATGTCAGCGTGTACTCCCTGTGTTCTATTAACCATGTAGCATCTTTTCTTTCTTTAAGCTGAAGAGGATGGAAATTAATTTTGCTTTCATAATTTCCTGACATGCTAGGAGGTGATTGGGGCCCTGGGGCGTGTACTGGGGCTGGCGGGGGGTGCCGTGGTCCCGAGCAGGATGGAGGGTCCCTGGCTGAGGGGCAGGGCTGGAGGGGCCACCGTGCACCCCGGGTCTCGATGGTGTCCTGCAGAATGGGCTCTTCCTAGAAACTTCAAAAACAGTAAGGAAACAGCCTAATCTTTCTGTTTCGCTTCTCATGGCCTTAGTGGTTACTGTTACACGAGCTCTGTGCTTGTCCTCCCTGTGTGGACTAAGGTCCTTAGAAATGTCAGGAATTGCAAATGAGCCCCAGCGAGCTTCCTCCTCTGCCCAACCCTGCCTCTCCTGATGGGGCCTGGCAGGCCGGGGTCCATGGAGTGAGGAGTTTATCAGGATGACATAAAGAGGCGCGGTGGATGACCGCTGTATGAGGTTAAGCACAGGCAGGCGGTGCAGATCCCAAGAATTTGTTTAGGAGAAGTGGAGCCTTGCCTCCGGTGCTTCCTGTGAACTACAATCTGAATGACAATCGGCAGCCCAGAGCCTCCCCTGGATTCCAGGGAAGCTGGGAAAAGCTGCTTCCTGCGGGACTCGTCTCAGGGTTCCCTGGAAGGAGACAAAGAGCAGACCTGAAATTTAGTCAGCCATTTAAAATACTTGTTTTCGGGGTGTCCTCATGGCTCGGCCGGGCTCTGCCGTGCATCTGTGGATTCCAGGCTACCCGGGTGTCTCAGTGCGGCTGGCCGGGAGGAGGCAGAGGTGAGACCCAGCAGAGCTCCCAGTGCCTCCTGGTAGCTTCTGACTGGGTTCTGTGCACAGACCTGATCCTTTCTGAAGCCATGGTGACCTGCCCCCATGATCCCCATATACGGAGGCTCAGAGTGAAACACAACTGTGGAAATAGGGGCTTTCTGGTGACCGCCCTCCTCACTGTTTACCGTCTGATGAGCCTCACCCTGACTTTCCTGTGTGCTGGGGCCTGCGCCTCTCTGCACACCTCTCCCTCACCCATCCATGCCGGGCATCCCACACACAGCACCCAACCTGGGGTGGGAGAGGAGGAAAGCTCATGTCTCTCAGGCTCTCCCTTTTGGGGGGTAAAACTAACATAGTTTCATCTCATTTTCAGTAAGGCAGGGATGTTTAGAGAAGAATTCCAGTCTACTGTGTTAGGAAATTCTGGGGGAAAATTAGCAGACTCGGGGGGAAATGTTTAATTTATGAAAATGGGATTATAACATACTTTGGAAATCATTTGTTATCAAGACAGTCATATGGGTCTGTTCCAAGATGGCCAAATAGGAACAGCTCCAGTCTGCAGCTCCCAGCATGATCGACGCAGAAGACGGGTGATTTCTGCATTTCCAACTGAGGTACCTGGTTCATCTCACTGGGACTGGTTGGGCAGTGGGTGCAGACCACGGAGGGTGAGCCGAAGCAGGGTGGGGCATCGCCTCACCCGGGAAGCACAACAGGTCAGGGGATTTCTGTTTCCTAGCCAAGGGAAGCCATGACAGACTGTACCAGGAAAATCAGGACACTGCCACCCAAATACTGCACTTTTCCAGTGGTCTTAGCAAACGGCATACTAGGAGATTATATCCTGTGCCTGGCTCAGTGGGTCCCACACCCACAGAGCCTTGCTCACTGCCAGCACAGCAGTCTGATATGGAACTTCGAGGTGGCAGCCTGGCTGGGGAAGGGGCATCTGCCCTTGCTGAGGCTTGAGTAGGTAAACAAAGCGGCTGGGAAGCTCGAACTGGGTGAAGCCCACCGCAGCTTAGCGAGGCCTGCCTGCCTCTGTGGACTCCACTGCTGGGGGCAGGGCATAGCTGAACAAAAGGCAGCAGAAACTTCTGAAGACTTAAACGTGCCTGTCTGACAGCTCTAAAGAGAGCAGTGGTTCTCCCAGTATGGTGTTTGAGCTCTGAGAATGGACAGATGGCCTCCTCAAGTGGATCCCTGACCCCCGTGTAGCCTAACTGGGAGACACCTCCCAGTAGGGGCTGACTGACACCTCATACAGGAGGGTGCCCCTCCGAGACAAAGCTTCCAGAGGAAGGATCAGGCAGCAATATTTGCTGTTCTGCAATACTTGCTGTTCTGCAGCCTCTGCTGCTGAAACCCAGGCAAACAGGGTCTGGAGCGGACCTCCAGCAAACTCCAACAGACCTGCAGCTGAGGGACCTGACTGTTAGAAGGAAAACTAACAAACAGAAAGGAATAGCATCAACATCAACAAAAAAAAGGACATCCACACCAAAACCCCATCTGTAGGTCAGCATCATCAAAGACCAAAGGTAGATAAAACCACAAAGATGGGGAGAAACCAGAGCAGGAAAGCTGAAAATTCTAAAAACCAGAACACCTCTTCTCCTCCAAAGGATTGCAGCTCCTGGCCAGCAACAGAATGAAGCTGGGCAGAGAATGACTTTGACAAGTTGGCAGAAGTAGGCTTCAGAAGGTCGGTAATAACAAACTTCTCTGAGTTAAAGGAGGATGTTTGAACCCATCGCAAAGAAGCTAAAAACCTTGAAAAAACATTAGACAAATGGCTAACTAGAATAAACAGTGTAGAGAAGACCTTAAATGACCTGTTGGAGCTGAAAACCATGGCACAGGAACTACGTGACGCATGCAAAAGCTTCAGTAGCTGCTTCGATCAAGTGGAAGAAAGGGTATCAGTGATTGAAGATCAAATGAATGAAATGAAGCGAGAAGAGAAGTTTAGAGAAAAAAGAGTAAAAGGAAATGAACAAAGACTCCAAGAAATATGGGACTATGTGAAAACACCAAATCTATGTCTGATTAGTGTATCTGAAAGTGATGGGGAGAATGGAACCAAACTGGAAAACACTCTTCAGGATATTATCCAGGAGAACTTCTCCAACCTAGCAAGCAAGGCCAACATTAAAATTCAGGAAATACAGAGAACACCACAAAGATACTCCTCGAGAAGAGCAACCCCAAGACACATAATTATCAGATTCACCAAGGTTGAAATGAAAGAAAAAATGTTAAGGGCAGCCAGAGAGAAAGGTCGGGTTATCTACAAAGGGAAGCCTATCAGACTAACAGTGGATCTCTCGGCAGAAACTCTACAAGCCAGAAAAAAATTGGGGGCCAATATTCAACATTCTTAAAGAAAAGAATTTTCAACCCAGAATTTCATATCCTGACAAACTAAGCTTCAAAAGTGAAGGAGAAAAAAAAATCCTTTACAGACAAACAAATGCTGAGAGATTTTGTCACCACCAGGCCTGCCTTACAAGAGCTCCTGAAGGAAGCACTAAACATGGAAAGGAACAACCAGTACCAGCCACTGCAAAAACATGCCAAATTGTAAAGACCATCGATGCTAGGAAGAAATTGCATCTTCCTAGGAATAGGATTATGTATCATGCATTATTTTCCATCTGGCTTCTTTAACTCAAAATGATACGAATGAAATTCACCCTTGCTTCTGTGCAGCTCCTTCCTCATGACTGTTGTGGATGTGTTCCCTTGCACAAATGCATCCTACTGCTGATGGACATTTGACTTGTTTCCAGGGTGGAGATACTGTGAACACTCCACCCAGGAGCATTCTTACACATGTCCTCTGGTAAACATGTGCATGGATCTCTGTGGGTCATTCACTGAGATGGGGAGCCGCAGGGTCATTTGGTGTGTGCACATTCAGGTTCACTTTTCTAAGATGGTTATGAGAATTTATCTCTCACCGGTCATGGGTTCTGGTCCCAGTTCATACCTCCCCAGTCCTCTATCGGGGAATCTTTTTTTGTTTGTGTTTTTCTTGAGCCTCGCTGGTGGGCGTGCAGCAGGTCCTATTTGTATGTTTGTTTTTTTTTTTTAGCACACCCACAAAGACTAATGAGACTGCACACCTTTTCACCTATTTATTGGCCCTATTGGGGAGCATCTTTTATTAAGAGCCTGCTCAGTCATTTGCCGGTTCTGCCACATGGGTGTCTATCTTTTTCTTATTGGTTCATAGAAGAATTTTAAAAATATAATCTATATTGCTTTGTATCTCATTCTTGTTAGTTATATGTATGTAGAAAACGTATTATCTGCGGCCTTTGCACTTTCTTAACGGTGTCCTTGGATGACAGCAAGCTCTTAAATTTCAATCTTTTTGTCAGTGGTTTAGTGCCTTTTGTGTTCTCGGTAAGTAATCTTTTCACATTTCCCCAATAATAACACTTTTTTTCTTATGTTATTCTCTGGGAGACTTAATTATGTTTATTTTTTCCTTTTACATGTAGGTCAACATTCCATCTGGAATTGGGTTTTTGCATTGTGTGAGATGCTCAGAGTCTATAATTTCTTTATGGATATCAAATTTACACAGCCCATCAGTTGAAAATGCCATTTCCCACAATGCATATTATCTTTTTCATAAATTAAGGGTCCATATATGCATGAGTTTGGTTCTGGACACTATTCTGTTTTGCAGGTTTCCGTTGACCCTGCAGGAACACTCATGGTATACATGACTGTAGCTTTGTAAAAACTCTTCATCGCTGGTAGTCTAAATTTTTTCCTCTTTCCTCATATTTGTCTTGGCTATATTTTGCCGTTTGCATTTCCATATAAATTTTAGAAACAGCTTGTCAATTTCCACACACACACACACACACACACACACACACAAGTCCCACTGAGTTATTTATTAGGACCCTGTGGGATCTGTAGAATAATTTGGGGAGAACTGATTTTTTTATAACATTTGGTTTTTGACAACCCTGGAATGTTCCTACTGGCTCCCAGGCCATCCCTCCATGACTGTGTTCTGTGGGTAACCCTCAATCTGTCCCGATCAGCACCACCATGCTGGTGTCCAGAGAAAAAGGTAGGCTCCCAAATTCAGAGATGGAGGGATTGGGGAGGCTGGCATTCAAGAATAGTGAGAGGTAGATATAAATGTTTTAGAGGACAAAGCTGCCTCAGTGCCTAGAAAAGGGCTTGAGACCCCCAGTGACACAGATGAGTTTGGAGACCACACATGTGTGGTGTTGCACAGCTTTGGGGCAGGGACCCCTCTGGCAGGGCTCAGCAGCCTCTGCAAAGCTGTCAAAGGCAGAGGGGCTGGTTGCCACCCAGCTCTCAGGGGCTGTGCACACTCCTGGACCCCTTTCAACTGAGTTGATTGGAGCGGGGTGGTCATCAGGATTGCCATGTCCTCCAAAATGTATGTGTTCGACTCCTCAGCCCCAGGGTGATGATGTGAGGTGGGGCCTTGGGAGTTGATTGGGTCATGAGGGTGGGGCTTCATGATGGGGTTGCTGCCCTTGTGACGGAGGCTCCAATGGGCTCCCTGCCCTCTCTCCACCTGGTGAGGACACAGCAAGCAGATTCCATCTGTGGACCAAGACGTGGGTCCTCATCAGACATCCAATCTGCTGGCAAGTTGGTCTTGAACTTCCAGCCTCTGGAACTGCGAATCATTGTTGACGAGCCACATAGTCTGTGTATTCCATTATAGCAGCCCAAAGGGATGAGGAGATGGATACGGCCCAGAGAGAATGCCCACCTTTCGTGGGGACAGTGTCCCCATCCCCCTCCGGCTGCACTGAAGACCTGGAGCAATGGCTGCCATCCATGCGTGAGGACCCCTCGGAGGTTCCACCTGCACAGACCTTGCTAAGGGTGAGGTGTTTACTAGAAAGAGCACCTTTTCTAGTTAAAATCTAACTAGATTCTCCTTGGCAACTTACCTTACAGAAACAGGTATAGACTATCACCTTGCCCAGCTGGGCTCATCCCTTTGGAGGGAGGCCTGGGGCCACGTGCACCTAATGAAGGGGTGGCAGTGCCTGGGAGGGGGCTGGCTTTCCACTCATCAAATGCTTTCTTACAGAAAGACTGTGGGAAGAGTCTGTTTTCTTAGAGCCGTATGAAGAAAATCCTAAAAACTAACTGCCCAATCTCAACTCGTAACAGTGAACCTGGGGAGTGACATCAGAGATTCCCAATGTTTTCCTCCTCGTTGATCCCTGCGATGAAGGCACTTGCCCATGTGTATTCTGTAGTAGGAGTTTGCATTCTGAAACTGGTCTTTATTAAAGAACAAACACATTATTTACAAATTATAGTAAGAGAAATACCTACTTATTTATAAAACCTGTTGCTCAGCATAACAACACAGGTGACCACATGTCATCCAGAGTTTCAGATGACTCTGTTATGCCGACCATGTCCTGGTGGATGTGCAGTTCTCTCATAGGCCTTTTACCTTATTGAAAATCCTGCGTGCATCCCAGCTGTTGTTTAGGATCCTGAGCCCCCTGGGCTGGGAGCCACGGCACCGATGACCTCAGAAACAAGGTTGTTAGAGGCTGTGTTCTCTCCACACCCCTTTCTTGTGAGGCCCTGAGATGCTGCTTGGTCTGGAGGGGCATCCTTCCCAAAGCCCCACAGGAGGCTGCGGTCATCTGCATTCTACCGAGGGCGTCCCGCTCATATTTTCCCTGTCACCCTGACGTGCTCAAATGAGTTAGTCCTCTTCATTCATAGATTCTATATTTGCAAATTCTCCTACTCACTAAAATTTATTTGTAACATCAAAATCAGCACTCATGCACTGTCTTAGAATTGTAGGTGTGCACAGAGCGATAAAAAATTGGAGTCATCCGACATGCACAGCCCCGGCTGGGGCTGAACAAAGGCCCAGCTCTGCCTTCCTGTTACGGCTTATCCTGTAAACGGTGTCCTTTCTGTGGTCTGCTGAGTGCCATATTTTTTGAATTTGTGTGCATTTTGCTGGTGATCTCACTGTTTAAGAGGGCGAGCACAGTGTGGCAGTGCTGTAGTGTTCCCACGTGTAAGGGGCTGTGGTGTGCCTCATGGAGAACACGTGTCTGAGAAGCTTCCCTCCAGCACGAGTGATGAATCAACACTGTATAGTGAACAAGATGTCTAAACAGAAACACGAAGCACAAGGCTGTGTGCTGATCCACAGATGAAATGTTGTGACCAGAGCTGAGCCCTGCGTTTCTCCAGGAGCAGGGGTGTCCGTCGGCTCGCCATCTGCAGACTCCAGTACGTAGCCACCCTGAGTGGTGGGGACCGACTGCACTTCTCGGCAGTACTTGGCTAAAAGCCTGCGGGCGACTTAGCTTTATGTGTCCTGAGTTTGGTCTTTGTTTCACAAAGGGAAAGGGGCTGGATGTTGGGTTTCCCAGGACATGATGCCTGTTGGGAAGTGCCCCAGGGCCTCACAGCCAGCGGGAGGCATCCACCCAGAAGCTGCTGACAAACCTTCCTGCGGCAGATGCCACTCCACGCGGAGGTGCAGGGAAGCCAGCTGCCAGGGCACACGCACAAACACATGCATGTGCACACACACCTTAACACACAGGCACATATACCATACTCTCACACACACACCTCAACACGCACGTGCACACATGCCACACTCACACGTACACAAGCACACATACCTGAATATGCACATGCACACACATGCTACACTCACGTACACAAGCACACACAGCCACACCGGAACACACATGCCACACTCACAAGCACACACTGGAACACACATATGCACACACTCATGCCACACACACAAGCATACACACATCGGAACACACACACCACACCTACATGCAAGCACACACACACCAAAACACACATGCACACACACAAGCGCGCACACACACACACACAGGCACACATGCCACATAAACACCCATACTGGAACACATACATGTACACACACCACACAAGCACACACACTGAAACACACACTTGCACACACACACCACACACATGCACACAAGCACACACACACACACCAGAACACGGACATGCATACACATACCCCCCCCACACACACCTGAACACTCACCTGCACACATATGCCACACTCACACGTACACAAGCACACACACACCAGAACACACACACCACACTCATACACAAGTGCACACACACACCGGAACACACATATGGACACACACATGCCACACACACACACCGGAACACAGGCACATGCTCCACACTCACACACACATATACTGGAACACACACATGCACACACACCACACACAAATGCACACACACACTGAAACACATGCACACATGGCACACACATACAAGCACACACAATGCACCTGATCACGCACATGCACACACATGCTACACTCTCACACATGCAAACACATACACATACCTGAACACGCACATGTGCACATACACACCACACTCGCACACACACTCCAGCATGTCCAGAATATTTCTCTTCCCTGGTGGGAGAAGCTCTTGGTGCTTGGAGACTCCACTGAGAAGCTCTCACTGGAAGCAGAAGCAGCTGTGGGAGGCAGAGAAGGCGATGCGGGGGCTGGTGGGGCTGAGCTGCCCACTCTGGGCTGGCGTGAATGGTTCCAGAGTCACCAAAAGTGACACCTGGCCTCGAGGGGCCCTGGCAGATGACAGGAACCAAAAGCACCAATGTGGGTGATTCTTCAGGGGAGGAAGCTGAGAGCCTCCTTCAGGCCACAGCCCAGAGCCTCTGGGTACCTCCAGGTGGAGCCGCGTCCTGGTCACTCGGATTCGGGACCTGGTCAGCAGCCTGCACCTCTTCAGCACCCTTGGGGCAGTGATGCCTCCTCTAGGCATGTGAGAGAGGCCAGTGTCCTGTCGTCCCTGTTGGTTAAACTTGTGGCTTGATCTTCCTTAGACAGATGCCAGCTCCATCCCGAAGGGTGAGCTTTTAAGGCTCATGGTAAGGCCCTGCCTTCCCTGTCCTCCCCATGACACCCCCTGGACCCGTGCCTATCCCTAGACACATGACCCTCAGTAGGCAGCATTTTCAAGGCTGTCTCTTGGCCCTGGATGCCTGTCCAGTCCACCTTCACGCCCCATCACATCATTGAGGCTCAAATGCCCCCTCCTCACCAGGCTTCTACTGACGCCCTCTCCACAGAGCACCCCCGGCTGCACCTCCGCGTCCTGACCCAGGGCCACTTCCCCCCATATTTGTCTCCATCCAAGGCAGCACCATTTGTTTCCATGTTTGTTCACTTCCTGTCTGTGTCCCCCACCAAGTGTGAGCGGTGTTAGGGCAAGGGCTGGTTTCTGGGGACTCGTGTCATGGTAGTCGCCACAGTGTTACGGTGGATGCTAGCGGAGGAAAGGGAAGTTGAAGACTTCCCTTTGATTGGTTTCATGAAAAGTTTGTTTCCTAGAAGGCACTCACCTGGCAGAGAGACACATCTGCTGTCGGCAGCGTTTTAGGGGCTGAAATCTGTCATCCTGCCAGGCCACTAAAGGGTAACACGGGAAAACCAATGTGACGTTTTGGCGATTTGCTCAAACATGCAGCAGAATTGAGGTCATTTCTCTGCTCACTGCTAACGACTTCCCAACCCCCACAATTGATGCAGGCCCAGAGTGTGCGCCCAGCCGGCCACAGGTGCAACGGCGGCCCCCACACGGCGGTGTGCTCCTCCCCTCCCCTTTCCTCCTTCCCTCACCTTTTCCTTTCCAGTGAAACATATTCTATCTTTCCTTAAAATAAAACATTTAATTTTTTAGGAATATTACCTGATAAATGGGGAATATCTTGGTTCTTGACAGGTGGATTTGTGTTAACTGGGGTGCAGGCTCACAGACAGAGGTAGTTGTTTCTAGTCTTCTGAGTGATGTGTTTTACACCTTTGTTTCGCAAGCCACTTTCTATGGGTGTACATTCTGTCCTAGAGAAGTGTAGGGCCTCCGGGCCAGTATGAAGGCGTGGCAGTCCAGCCCTGTCTCATAGAAATACCATGGGAGCCACACAGGTAAGTGGACGTGTTAGAACAGTAACATCAAAAAAGTAAAACAAACAGGGAAATGGGTTATATGAAATTGTATGAAACACTATGATTCATATAACCCAGTGTATCTAAAATACAATCATTTCAAAATGTTCCTACGATAAAAAACATGTAGTGAGATAGTTCACAGTCCTTTTTGTACTAATTCTTGGAGATCCGGAGTGTATTTCACACTTACTGTACATCTAAATTTGAACCGGCCACATTTTGGGTGCCCTATGGCCACACAAAGCCAGTGGTCACCACACTGGATGGCACAGCCCGAGGACAGGGGTTGGCGAGCCGTGCCCTCAGCCTGCTCATGTCTGGTCCACAAGCTGAGAATGATGGTTAGAGTGACAAATGGTAGAAAAAGAAACAGCAGAAGAATATGTGATAGAAGCCATAGGTTAGGACATTCAGGTTTATCACAGTGATTTTCAGGTGAGTCAATCAATAAAGACATAAGTTTTTTTCTCAGTTTTAATAGCAGAAAATGCAGATAGAAGAACCCCCATAAACAGAAGCTGTATGGGGGCTTGAGAACTGTGGGTCTGGTCTGAGTCCAGGCAAGGCAGCCACCTGGTGAGGGAGGCGCCCAGCAGTTGAGAGGCAGGTGGCCTCAGCCCATGTCGCCTCACCCCATGTCACCTGGCCCCACGTCACCCGGAGCCCCTGCGTTCCCCGTCGTGCGGCACTGCCTTCTCATGCACAGCGTGTCTCGTTGGCGAGGCTCAGGTGAGAGGTGTGCTTCACAGTTACTTGAAGTCAGGGTGATAAAGAATACCTTCAGCTTGGTCCTGTCTGACTGTTATCCTCCGCCGCTGTAACAGGCTTTGGTTATGATCTGGGAAGAGTTGCGAGGTAAAGCTCATGGACACTGATCTTAAAGGGATTCCCACGGCAGGTGTGAACAGAGCCATTGTCTCGCCTTTTATTTTACAGGATTGCTGGTTGTTACCACTTATGTCTTGAGTGACCTAATTTGCAAGCATAGTATTAATTTCCTCTTAAAATCTTGCAGGCAGAATATAAAAATGTGTGCTCAGCCTGTGGCAGGAAGGCAGACCGGGCAGCCACGCCGTGGCCTCCCCCTGCTGCGCTTGGCAGACCCGGCATGTTTCAGTCTGAAGGGCATTCCCATGACAGGCCATGGGGATCTACCCAAGAACCGCAGACCGAAGGGGCCTCCTGACTCTGGTGTCCTGGGAGGCTGCTTCTGGCTCCTACTGTCACTTCCAAATCCCATTGACTGACCCTGAAGGACCTGCAGATGCCCAGGAGCTCGGGGCACAGGCTGTTGCATCCCCCCTGTCAGCCACACGTGGATCCCCAGGAGGTCCTTGGCTTCTCCTGACCCTATTGGGGCATCAGAGCCCTGAGCATTCTGGCCCAGCACCCGAATGCCTGGAGGGCTTCCCTGCAGAGGCCACGGCTGGACCTCATGGAGCTTGGGAAGACCTTGTTTGTGGGGTGCATCTTCATGGTGCAGCCACAGGACCAGAATGTGTTCTGAAAAATGTGACTTTGTCATCGTGCGAACATTGCAGAGTGTTCCCTCACACAGACCGAGGTGGCACAGCCTCCTCCACACCTGGGCTGTATGGTGCTGCCATCGCTCCCGGGGCACAGGTCTGTGCAGGAGGGGACTGTGCTGAAACTGCAGGCAGCTGTTACACAATGGTGAGAGTGTGGGTGTCTACACATCTACACATGGGAAAGCCACGGTGAAAATATGGCATAAAAGGTAGAAGATGGTGCACCGTGGCCGGGCGCAGTGGCTCACGCCTGTAATCCCAGCACTTTGGGAGGCCGAGGCTGGCGGATCACAAGGTCAGGAGATTGAGACCATCCGGCTAACACACTGAAACCCCATCTTTACTAAAAATACAAAAAATTAGCTGGGCGCGGTGGCGGGAGCCTGTAGTCCCAGCTACTTGGGAGGCTGAGGCAGGAGAATGGCATGAACCTGGGAGGCGGAGCTTGCAGTTTGCCGAGATCGTGCCACTGCACTTCAGCCTGGGTGACAAAGCAAGACTCCATCTCAAAAAAAAAAAAAAGATGGTGCACCGCATAGGACACTGAGCATCCGTGGGGCTTGTGGGACAGGCAGTGGCTCTGGGTGAGTCGGTTGAGTGGGTGGAGCATGAAAGTGAAGGCCCAGGACATGGCTGCACAGCACCGGAGGCTTTAGGAACGCTGGACACTTAGGCTACACTGAATCTATTTACAACATCTTTCTTCAATAATAAATTAATCTTATCTTACTGTAACTTTTTTTTACTTTATAAACTTTTTATAACTTTTTGACTCTTGTAATAACAGTTTAAAAGACGAGCGCATTGTACATTGGTACAAAAATATTTTTTAATTTATATCTTAATTCTATCAACTTTTCCTGTTTTTAAAACTTTTAATTTTTTGGTTTTACTTTTTAAACATTTTTCATTAAAACCTAAGAGACACACACCTTAGCCTATGCCTACACAGGGTCAGGACCATGCACATCACTGTCTTCCCCCTCCCTCTCTTGTCCCACTGGAAGGTCTTCAGGGACAATGACAGGCATGGAGCCATCATCTCCTGGGATGATGCTGGCTTCTTCAGGACACCTCCTGAAGGACCTGCCTGCAGCTGTTTATAGTTAACTTTTAAAAATACAAGTAGAGAAAGTACACAAAACAATACAAAGTATAGTACAGTAAATGCATTAGCTAGTAACAGCCATTTATAATCATATACACTACATAATTGTATGTGCTAGACTTTTACATGCCTGGAAATGCAGCAGGCTCATTGACACCAGCGTCACCACAAACACAAAAGGAGTGTGTCACACTGCAACGTGACCACAGGTCTGCGGCCAGGCTACAGGAGACTCTCAGCTCTATTATAATCTTATGGGAGCAAAACCATATATGTGGTCCACTGTTGACCAAAACGTTGTCATGCATGCGTGATCATATTTATCAGTCTGCAAAAGTTAAAAATGATGACTTGGAAACACTGGTAATGGGGCGTTTTGCTTCAGCAACATTTTCCCTGTTTGGGTGTCGGTGGCTCAGCCAGTGTTGAAGAAATCTGCAGTGAAGAAGAGGGCAGGTCGAATCTGCTGCAGAGGAGGTTGCATCCTGTGGACCACAGCTGCCTGGTGATATCAGATTTGCCAGTTGCTGCCTCCGCTGACAGAGAGCCGGGCAGGGGGATGGGGGAGCTGATGTCCCACCCAGATGCTCTCTCTTGCCGGGGTGCTCAGTCCCCGGGGCCAGGAGTGTCCTAATGACTGTGCGCTTGTCCACAGTCTGGACAAATCTGCTGGGCTGACAGGTGCTGCCGGGACTGGGGGGTGTGGGTCAAGCGCTCCTGCACACACATCCAGGGACTGGTTGGTGCAGACACACACTGGCTTGACTGTACACACCCCTTGACTGCGCGAGGGCTGATTCTGTGGCGTTGTTCCTGCTCTAGACTGAAGCAGGGTTCACAAAGCAAACCTGGCCAGTAGCACTGTCCCTCCTGGGAAGTTGTTGGAGATGCAAATTCTCCAGCCTCATCCCAGACCTATAGATTTAGAGCTCTGGGGCATGGCCCAGCAGCACATGTTTAATGAGCCCTGCAGGAGGTTCTGACGCAGCTCAAATTGGGGCACACAGCTCTGAGTGTCCCTTGGCGTCTGGAGGGCTCTGGTCTGCAGCACAGACACCTCCTGGCTTAGCTTTGCCTCCACCCCGGCTTCTCTCCCTGCTCCCCTGAGAGCACCAGCTCCGGCCATCTCTTGGACAAGCACCTCGCCCCGGGGGTCTGTGTCTGGGAACCAAGTGGGCTTTCTGCACACCGCCTCAGGTATCTCCAAATTATATCCACAGCTATTTAATTCCTCTCCTTACCTCCCCCAGCCCATACCTCTACCTTTTAAGCCACGTGTCTCTTCTCCACATAGAGTCCAAGAGAGCCCAGGGAAAGGCAGGGCGAAGTGCACTGTGGGGGTTGTTAATGCATCTCCAATTTGATGTTCATTTCTGGTAGACTCAGCCGGCAGGCTTGGCTCCTGCTGTGCTGTTTCCCCTTTTCTCCTTTACAAATTCAGTGAAGACAAAGGAAAAAAACAGAAGGAAATAAATCCATTAATTGAGAAATGTTTTCAGATACTGTAAATAATAGTTTTATATTTAAAATAGGACCATAGCAGGGCATTCAATTCTGTCTGGAGTTATGCTGGGAGATGGGCAGCTGCTGGCCACACACGGCTGTCGGGTGCTTGAAGTGCACTGACTCGGACTGAGAATCTACACATGGGTGTTGGAGACAGAGCAAGAACAGAACGTGGAGTTCCACAGAGTAGTTTACTCTTCATTGTGTGCTGAAATCATCACATCTTGGACATACTAGGTTAAATAAAATAATATGAACATTTCTTTCCCCTGTTTTGTTTGTTTGCTTTTGTTTTTGTTTTGAGGCAAGGTCCTGCTGGGTCACCCAGGCTGGAGCACAGTGGTGTGATATTGGCTCGCTGCAGCCTCAACCTCCCAGGCTCAAGCCATCCTCTCACCTCAGTGTTCTGAGTAGCTGGGACCACAGGCACGCACCACCATGCTCTGCTCATTTTTGTATTTTTTTTGGTAGAGATGAGGTCTCGCTATGTTGTCCAGGCTGGTTTCCAACTCCTGGCCTCAAGTGATCCTCCTGCCTTGGTCTCTCAAAGTGCTAGGATTATAGGTGTGAGCCACCATGCCCGTTCCATTCCATTTTTCTTGTGACTTTAGAAAATTTAAAAATACACATGTGGCTCATGCTCGGTGTCTTTCGCCCAGTGCCGGCTGAGAGGTACTAAGGTATTAAGAGCAGTGACGGCTCAGCAGTGAAGGAAGTAGCTGTGTCGGGTCTGCTGTCCAGAGATGGCGAGCTGGCAGAGATTCAAATCCAAACCAGACAAAGCCCAGATGGCCTTTCCTGAGCATGGCGCCCCAGGTGAGAAGGCAGGTTCTGAAGCGGGGCTTGCCACTCATCTTGCCGAGCCTGCCTTTCCTGGTCTTTTGATGCTGGCTGTGGTGCCGTGAGAGATGATGAAGTTCATAAGTCAGGGCAGTTTTTAAACCCACAGACAAGAAGCACATCTGCAAAATGCAGCCTGGGAGCTGTCTACTCTGCCCGGAACCGTGGGGATCTCTGCAGGAGGAAATCGCACAGTTTCCCACGGGTGAATTGTCATGATGCTGTTGTGGCTGTTGGCAGGAAGCATCCTCACATTTTCAGTTTAAATGCATTCCTCCCGATCTTTCCAAAAGAGGGAGGCAGAACAGCCGGTTACCATACTCCGTGTAAAGTCCTTTGGGTGAATTGAAGGTAAATTTTATTCCTTAAATTCTGCTCCATGGGGTCACAGCCTTGGGTCCTTAAATAAAGAAATTTGTGATTTTTTTTTCCCTATAAAAGCAAAACAATCTGGCAACTGCACCATGAATGAAGCATTTAGGCAAATGATGTGATTTGCATACCAAAGGGAATCTGAGGCCCGGTGCAGTGGCTCATGCCTGTAATCCCAGCACTTTGGAAGGTCAAGGCAGGCAGATCACTTGAGGTCAGCAGTTTGAGACCAGCCTGGCCAACATGGTGAAACCCTGTCTACTAAAAATACAAAAATTAGTCTGGCATGGTGGCATGCACCTGTAATCCCAGCTACTCAGGAGGCTGAGGCAGGAGAATCGCTTGAACCCAGGAGGTGGAGGTTGCAGTAAACTGAAATCGCACCACTGCACTCCAGCCTGGACGACAGAGCAAAACTCCATCTCAAAAAATAAAACAAAACACAAAGGGAATCTGAAACCCCAATCTAATAAGGTTGTGTTATCTATAAGCTGAAACACTCAATGGAACAACATTTTGGAAGAGTCTATTTTTGTGGTTCATGAAATCATTGTATCTACTATGAAATATTATACATCACAATATGACTAAAACTGAAGCGGTTTCAGACAACCACGAGGCAACTCAGGACCCTCTAGAGAGCAATGGCATGGTGGGGGGACTTGCCAGGCTTCTCTGCCAGCCTTGCCGTCTGGGTCTGCCTGCTCGGGGGCTCTGGGGGCCATGTTGACCACAGGGCAGCCTGGAAGCAGTGCTGATGCTAGTGGAGGAAGAAGAGGGTGTGCGATGGTGCTGGAGCTTGTGGAGAACTTGAGCTTGCGGGGAGCTGGAGCTTGTGGGGAGCTGGAGCTTGTGGAGAACTGGAGCTTCCAGGGAGCTGGAGCTTGCGGGGAGCTGGAGCTTGCGGGGAACTGGAGCTTGCGGGGAGCTGGAGCTTGCGGGGAGCTGGAGCTTGCGGGGAACTGGAGCTTGCTGGGAGCTGGAGCTTGTGGGGAGCTGGAGCTTGCGGGGAGCTGGAGCTTGCGGGGAACTGGAACTTGTGGGGAGCTGGAGCTTGTGGTGCTGACCCAGGACCAGTTATGGACTGGGAGAACCCAGAGGACAAAAGAAGGACTCCTCGTTCAAAAGTCGTTAAGAGTTTGAAGACGGCAATGACAGAGTATTAAACCAGGTGGGAGCTCCTTCTGTGCCTGGGGCCTCGTGTGACTGCAAAGGCCACGGGTCCTTGAAGGCAACCCTGGTCTTATGGCACAGACTGTGGGGACAGCTCCTAGGTTCTCCCCTTGGCCAAGCATGACACTGCCTTCAAGGGGCCAGGGAGAAGGGCAGTGATGATTGTTGACAGTTCAGGAAGGAGAGGCAGTGGCTGAACTATGTGGATCATATGTGCCCACCGAGGGGTCAGCCTTGAAAATTCTCTCTAGGCTTTATGATCATTGTGGGAGGAAATTGTTCTTATTGTCAGAGGGGGTAAAATATATCCTGGGAGGCAAAGATTTTTGTGTTTTTACTTTTTATTCTCCACTTCATTCCTTCCTTCTCCCTTCCTTCTTCTCTTCTTCCTTTCTTTCTCTTTCCCTCCCTCCCTCCTTCCTCCTTCCTTCCTGTCCTTCCTTCTCTCTGTGTTTCCTTCCATCCTCTTGCCTTTATTTTATTATTATTATTTTTTTAGCACAGTTAGCCAGCTGTGTATAGGGGCATTAAAGGTCAGCCCCTGTAGTCCCATTGAAAGAACAAAATATCAAGGATACATTTATACCCTCTGGTATTGCTAGACAGCTGACTGAATATTTTTCCCCCTCAAAACCATATTTCTTCAGGTGTGTTGATGGTTCTGTTTTTGTATTAAATAGAGCCAACCTCTTCCTACTTCTGTGTTCTTGCTCTAAGCTGGCTAGGGACAAGGTCACCAGCGACCCAATTCAATCAGCAGCTGCTGGCTTTAAGCGGGTCCAGGAGATCATTGTGTGAATGCAGCCATTAACTAGCTTTAGACATTGAGAGATAATCGATATTTTTCTGGGCCATCTTGGTCTCGCCTCTTTGGCGGAAGAAAGCAGCACCCACACAGATGTGTAACATCTGATTCCGGTCCAGCTCCTGAGGGCTGGGCTCTGCCCGTTGTGAGTGGCCGACAGCTCCGCCAGCGCCTGTTTCCATCTGCCGAGCTATCCTTTCTTCTGAATGTGAACTGTTTTCTTGGTTTCTTTCTGGCATCAGAAAGCAACAATGAGTGATTATCTGATGCAGCATCCCTGGGGCCCCAGGTGCTGGTGACTCATTCAAGTCTCCCTGCAAACCAATTCATTAAACCTGCTTCATCTGGGACGTGCTGAGAGTGGAGGTATATTTCAAAAGCGGCTTGGCAGAAATGGTGCAATTAAACAAGGAGGGAAGGAGAGCGGAGGCGGAGGAGGAAGGCGTGATTTAGTTGTGACTTGAATACTGTCTACACCAGCCAAAGAAGGCTGGTCCACACTGGCTTTCAGCTGAGGGGAGGGGCAGTGCCCAGATCATGTAATTTTTGAAATTATGTTTGTAATTAACTTCACGATATCTCCAGGGAATTCTGGAAAGACAGCAAGAAAAAACACTGTGGTATCTGTCCTATCAGATACTACAGAGCACCTAATGAAGTATCCTTAGGACATTAGAAAAAACACTCACTCAAAAAAGGTAGAATTCTTCCTTTGTATTCTTGGGGTGTTGGTTAGGGTGGCCGGGTTCGTCGTTAAGTTCGTCGTTAAGCAAGAAGGGTCTTGCTGCCTGTGAGATGTTTCACGCAGTTTTAGTTTTTACTCTTCAGGCAAGGTCTGGCTTTCCTCCTAATAGTCTTTTACCAAAACAACCTCTTCAGGAACTTTTAAGTTCATGCAGATTTTTAGGAAAGTTAAATCTAAAATATTTTGTGATAACAATTTGAAGGTAAAAACACATGGCTATCTCCCTACTTATCAGTTGTTTTAGTGAGCCTTGCCTCTTCGAATTATGTTCTAATATTTTAATACAATCTCCATAAAAACAATAAATTTACAAGAGAAGCAGAGTCCCAAGTCAAGTGCCCTTGACCACATTCAGAACTTTCCTGTCTCAGAGCTTGGCTATTTGCATTGCTGGATATAGTCACGGGGCAAATTGTGCAAGAATGAGCAATGGAAGACGTCTGGCGATTGAGCGATTTCTCAGCCCCTGGATGTAGTGAGCAGTGTTGGAATAGATGGATGAGACCTGACATATCCATGTAAAAGCAGCCAATGAAGCAGCTTAATGGGCTCCCCGGGGCGTCCTGGGAGTACACGCCACCTTCACCCATTAACCATTAGCTTCGCTCCAGACATCTCAGCTGCCATGCAGCCCCACGCACAGAAGCCCAGGAGACCAGCACCTGCCTTCTGACAGCTTACAGTCCAGTGGGCTTCAGTGAGAGGAGTGGGATCCAATCATCCCCATGAACTTGGGACCTGAAACTTCTTTGCTGGAAGCTTCTTTCTCAAAGAGCACCAGGAAACCATGGTTTCAGGTACACACAGTCAGAATGCGCTGTAGCAATGTGCTTTGCAGCTGGAACTCCTATCAAGCATCCTAGGCAAGGCACGCACCCCAGCGCCAGAGAGAATCAGGAAGGGGAAGGTGCCCTGAACCTCAGACAAGAGCCCCTTCCAGAAACCACCACCAAAGCCATCACTGTGTTTCCACCCTCAGACCTGTGTTTCTTTAGCTTCTCGGTAGAGAAGAAGAGGAGCTGGGCAGGCAGGGCTCAGCAGCTTCTAAGTTTTCCCCATGTTTATGGACAAGTGGGTCAGTTCAGATTTGGATTAGATCACCTAAGAGAAGGCGTGGAAATTTGGAAGAGTTTTACAACAGGAAACTGGCAGAGAATGTCGTTGCTCACTAATGCCGTGTTTCTCCTTTTCCTGGGCACACAGCCAAATTACAGCCCAAGGTCTCCTTGCACCTGTGAGTTCTGCCCAAGCCTGTGTTGGTGGGCGAGATGGAAGCTGCCTCCAGCTTAAATAATCTGTTCTTTTTACTGTTCTAGTCCATGGTAGATTTGGATGCCATGCATTAAAGATGGCAGTGCCACAGACCCGGGGGCCCCGAATGACTGCGTGGAGCCGAGACCCTCACCCCCTCCAACACAATGCTCTGGGAATGGGGAGAGAAGTAAAGTTTTGAATGTTCAATCACGAACGTTTTGTGTCTGTTTGTTCTAGCAGTTCACCTACTCTTACCAGTACAAAGGATATGCAAGCATGGGGAAAAGTTGTCTTATTTAAAGTGCACTGAATACTTTATTAGCAAAGACTAAATAAATACATTAAGCAAGTCTATCAGGTTATCAATCAGACAGTAAAACAGTGGAGGATCAAGATTTAAGGTTAAGTTGTCATGTAAAGAACATGCTTCTGTGATAACATCTCCTTTTCTAGGTTCTCGAATGCAAGTTAATTTTCCCAAGGTCTCATCTTCACTCTGTGCCTGAAGACTTCGCTCCTGGCCCGTAGGTGTCTGTTGATTTTTTTTTCTTTAACAGCAGGGGGTGCTCTGGGAATATGCTCTTCAAACTAACTTCTGCCTCTAGTTATGGTTCTTTAAGAACCCAACAGAAAGAAAAAGAATAATAACAATTTGTCAATTCGTAAATAAATGTCTTCTAACTTTGGAAATGCAGATTAGCACAGGCCCAGGGCCTGAAAGAAATTAAAGTGGTACTAAAATAAATTAGACAGTCGAAATGCAACCAGTAAAGAACAAAAGAAACGTGTGTTGTTCACGGAACCCACCACGTACTTCAAGCTGAGAGATCAACCACTATCCCCAAGATAAGCTTGAGAAGTATTAGCGGTCATTGAGTAGGGTGGTGACTTGTCTTTCTCCTCCGCTCCTGGCTGGGTGATAGAGTGAGGAGGAGATTGGGTGAATTGTGTCAGGATCCAGCACTACCCAATTCTTAACCACTGCAATGGCTACGTTTCAAACAAGGGCTTGGTGGAGGGAGATTATGAGTGGTGAAGGTGAAATTGGTGTTGATGACACATCTAAGAGCTGGGTTGATTCCCTTGGATTTGTTTTCTGATTTCTGGTTCTCATTTGCAAAGTAGTGATGATCCCTCCTGGCCCCCATCTCAACAGGCTGCTCGGGGTCCTGTGAGAACACGTCTCATGCTTGGTATTTAAATCCCTGTCTTTTCTCAAGTGGCTGGGAATGGAATTTTATCCTAGAGATGTCCTGACCATTGGTTTGCCAATGCCCTACTAATTCACGTGTTCTCAGTTCCCTCAATGGCCTTCACATTTATTTTTTGGTGATTCCTCCAATTCACTTTCCCTGATCTCCAAAAAACTAAATAGTAGAAAAAGGGGGCTCCTTGTGCTCTGCCACTGATTGATCACACCACATTGCCACCTGTTTATTGGTCCATGCACCCCACTGGTTGACAGTAGCATCTTGAACTTTATTATACTGACTGTAGCAGTGCTTGCTGAGTGAGTGAGTGAATGGCTGGCTACCCACTCCTCCCCTGGAATCTGTTAGTGCCATAAGCTGCATTGTTGCCCTTTCTCTCACTCACTTCAGATCACATCTCAGTGCGCTTCAAGCTCGCCCCCAAGAGCACTGGGCACCCTGGGGTGGGGCCCTATTCATTTCCCTTTGGATCCTCGGTGCCTGAGATACTACTTGGAGATTGACTAACATTTGTTGGGTGAATGAGTAAATGAATAAAGCAATGAGTTATCTGTTCAGCATTTAAGGATTGGGATTGATAAGACTGGAGTCTAGACTGCTTTCTAAAACAATCTTTCTAAGATACTCAGTGAATGTTTCTTGGCTCCTGAGATGACCTATTTCTTCTTAGGGCCTCATTTGCTAGAAAGGTTCTTAAATTGGTGCATCAATGTGGTGCATCAGAGTTAGTCCTGTTGTGGACACATCTTTTGGAGGGACATTTCTGGAAGTCAAGTGATACATGTTTTAACACTTAAATTATCTAAATCTAGCACAGGATTTTTTTTCTCACAGTTAATGATATATTGACAATTTAAAAAATTCTGCTTTTTAAGAGTTTAGACAACTGTTTACCAGAGACCTAAGACCAAGGTATCATTTTCTCCATAATTACTTCAATATAATAAAAGCAGTATATGAAAAATCCACAGCTAACATCATACTCAGTGTTGGAAGCCTGAAAACATAACTCCTAAGGTCAGGAAAAAGATGAGTGTTTATTCTCACCACTTCTATTCAACATTGTACTAGAGTTCTTGCCAGGGCATTTAGGAAAGAAAAAGAAATAAAAGGCATCCAGATTGGAAAGGAGGAAATGAAACTTTCTCTACTCACAGATCACATAATCTTGCATATGGAAACCCCTAAAGAAGTCTATGAAAACCTATTAGAACTAATAAATGAGTTCAGAAATGTTGCATGATCAACATACCCAAATCAGTTTTATTTCTATACTATTAGCAATGAACAATCCAGAAAGGAAATTATAAAAACAATTCTATTTACAGTAACATCAAAAATAAAGTGCTCAGTAATAAATTCAGCATAGGAGATGCAAGGCTCATACACTCAAAACTATAAAATATTGTTGAAAGAAAGTAAAACAGACTTCAATAAGTGGAAGGACATCCTATGTTCATGGATTGGAGACTTAATGTTGTAAAGATGACAATAGTCCCCAAAGTGACCAATTGATCACTATTAAAATTTCAATGGGCTTGTTTTTTTGTTTTTTCCAGAAATGGAAAAACTAACTCCAAAATGTGTATGGAATTTCAAGGAACCATGAATAATTAAAACAATGTATAGAAAGAGAACAAAATTGGAGGGCTAACACTTCCCAATTTCAAAGCTTACTACACAGCTACAGTCATTAAAACAGTATGGTACTGACATAAGGTAGACATACAGAGAAAGGAAATAGAATTGAGATTCTAGAAATAAACCCATACATGTATGACCAGTTGATTTCTGACAATGGTGCTAAGACCATTCATTGTGGGAAAATAGACTTTTTAATAAATAGTGCTGGGGCAAAGCCTGATGTAGGCTCGTAACAATAGTAATAATAAAGTACTAAACAACTGGATATCCATATGCAAAACAACAATTGTGTATCCCTATCTCACACCAAATAAGAAGTCAATTTAAAATAGAACAAAGACTTAAATATAAGTGCTAAAAATATGAAACTGTTATAGGAAAACATAGGTGTATTTTTGTGACCTTGGATCAGACTATGGTTTCTTAAATGTAACACTGAAAGCATAGTCAAAACCACAAAACAATGGATAATTTGGACTTCACCAAAATAAAAAGCTTTTGTGAATCAAAGGACACTACTAAGAAGGTGAAAACATAACCTATCAAATGAGAGAAAATATTTGTAAATAATATGTATTAGTCCATTCTCACACTGCTAATAATGACATACCTGAGACTGGGTAATTTATAAAGGAAAGAGGTTCAATGGATTCACAGTTCCACATGACTGGGGAGGCCTCACAATCATGGTGGAAGACGAAGGAAGAGCAAAGACGTCTTACACAGCAGCAAGGAAGAGACAGCAGGTGCAGGGGAACTCCCATTCATAAAACCATCAGATCTCTTGAGACTTATTCACTACCACGAGAACAGTATGGGGGAAACCGCCCCCAAGATTAAATTACCTCCACCCAGGGTGGGGACACAGCCAAACCATATTATATATAAAATAAGGGTTTAGTATCCAGAATATACACAAAACAAAACTCAACAACAAAAAGACCAAAAACCCAATTTAAAAGTGGGCAAAGAACTTTCATAGGTAGTTCTCCAAAGGAGGTATACAAATGGCTAACAAGCACTCAATGTCATTAGTTGTTAGGGAAATGCAAATCAAAACCACGATGAGATACCACTTCAAACTCAACGGAATGGATATACTAATAGTAAGGAAATAGGTATTAGTATTGGAGCCCTCATACGGTGTTGTAGCTGGGACTATAAGTTGTGGGAGCACTTTGGAGCACAGTCAGGCTGCTCCTCCAAAAGTTAAACATGGAATCATCATTTGATCTAATGACCCCACTCTTAGGTGTCTGCTTGGAGGAACTGAGAACCTATGTTCAAACAAAAACTTGTACAAGAATGTTCATCACAGCACAACTTATAGTAGCCCAAAGTAGGAAGAACCCAAATATCCATCAGTGGGTAAATAAATGGATGCACAAACTATTATCAATGCATGCAATGGAATATTACTCAGCCACAAAGAAAAAGGAAGCACTGACAATGCCACTGCACCATGAATCTTGAAAACATGATGCCAAGGGAAGGAAGCCAGATGCCCAAGACCACATACTGCATGATTCTATTCATAGAAATGTCCATAAAAGGCAAATCCATAGAATCAGAAAGCAGATTAGTGGGTGCCAAAGCTTGGAGGTAGGGGAAGTGAGGAGCGATTGCTTAATGGATTCGGGATGACTTTTGGAGGTGATGTAAATGTTCTGGAATTTGTGGTGTTGGTTGTGTAACATTGTGAATGTATAAAAGCCACTAAATTGAGTACTTTAAAAAGAATAAAATAATTTCATTTCAATAAAAAAAGAAGGAAAAAGGCTGTGATGGTTAATATTGAGTGTCAACTTGATTGGATTGAAAGATGCCAACTATTGTTCCTGGGTGTGTCTGTGAGGATGTTGGCAAAGAAGATTAACATTTGAGTCAGTGGACTGGGAGAGGCAGACCCACCCTTAACCTGGCTGGGCATCATCTAATCAGCTGCTGCTGCAGCTAGAATAAAGTAGGCAGGAGAAGATGGAAAAAGTAGACTTGAGTCTTCTGGCTTTCATCTTTCTCTAGTGCTGGATGCTTCCTGCCCTTGGACAATCAGACTCCACGTTCTTTAGCTTTTGGACTCTTGGACTCACACCAGTGGTTTGCCAGGGGCTCTTGGGCCTTTGGCCACAGACCGAAGGTTGCACTGTTGACTTCCCTACTTTTGAGGTTTTGGGATTCAGACTGGCTTCCCTTCTCCTCAACTTGCAGATGGCCTGTTGTTAGACTTCACCTGTGGTCATGTGAGTAAGCACTTCTTAATAAACTCTCCTTCGTATATACATCTATCCTGTTAGTTCTGTTCCTCTGGAGAACCCTGACTAATACAAAGACCTATGTAACAAACGTCATATGTACAAAGATCTTAACTGGAATGTTATTTTTAACAATGAACAATTAGAAATAATCTAAATGCCCAACAATGATACATGGCTAAAATACTGTGGAATATGTACTCAATTAGTATTCCATAGCTATTTTACATATTATTATATATGCTGTAGCAAAATGTAATGATTATGTTTTTGGGGAAAAACAGATTACATCACATATATCCTATAATAGCGACTCTTTAATAGAGTGTATATATATGGAAATATATATATGGAGAGATATATATATATGGAGATATATATCAGAATATATATATGGAGGAAGACTGCCAAGGAAAAGAAAATTGAAAACTGTCTGTGAATGTAAGTCATTTTGAAATTTTATTTTTTATATAGAAAAGTGTTGGGCAGATCATGAGGTCAGGAGTTCGAGACCATCCTGGCTAACATGGTGAAACCACATCTCTACTAAAAATACAAAAAATTAACCGGGCGTGGTGGTGGGTGCCTGTAGTCCCAGCTACTCGAGAGGCTGAGGCAGGAGAATGGCATGAACCCGGGAGGCGGAGCTTGCAGTGAGCGGAGATCATGCCACTGCACTCCAGCCTGGGCGAGGGAGTGAGACTCTGTCTCAAAAAAAAAAAAAAAAAAGAGAAAAGTGTTGTCATTTATTCAACAAATACTTATTAACAGATACTTATGCCATAAGAAAAAAAGTTAACAACTTAAGTTTGAAATTGAAAAAAAACAACACTATGGAATAGAACAATCTCTATATCAAAAACATTTAGCAGTGCACATTTTGAATTGATGCCAAGTGCAGAATAAGCCTTTGATTTCTTTGAGGTCAGCAGTTACAGTGGATTTCAAAATTATTCATTCTATTGACTATTTTATTAAAGAAAAGAGAATTATTTATTCTGATTTATCTTAAAATTTTTGAAGTTCATCAACAGTAATATAACATGATGTTTTAAAGAGGCGAATGTCTTCATTCATTCAATTATTGATTATTTTGCTTATTCATAAAATAGTCATTTATCAACAATATATTAGACACTGTTGGAGAGTAAGGTAAAGCAAAATGTAAATATTTTCCTGCAAAACTTTTGATTTAGTAAAGGAGAAAGCACATATAGAAAGCCAGGTCTTTAAAATAAATGTTTCATTTGAGTTTCAACACTAATGCAGGGAAGAAGTACATTATAGAAAATTGAATTATATTCATGGATTTTTTTCCTGGTCAGTATAATTAAACCTTATTCTTAGCCAAATTCTGTCAATCCTCATTTTAGTAAGGTGCCACTTGATAACTTTAATAAGGTGCCACTTGATAACTTTACTGTATTTTAGTAAGGTGCCTCATTTTAATAAGGTGCCTTATTTTAGTAAGGTGCCACTTGATAACTTTATTGTTCAACTGAGTGTGATACTTCAACTGAGTATGATACTGTTCAACTGAGTATGATAACTTTACTGTAACAACTGAGTATGTTAGTTTTATGGCGTTATTGAAAGATACTTTAAATAGTTATTTAACATGATCTTTGCAGAAATTAGGAAGAGTTCCTGACTGCGTACTGAACATTAGACCGACCATAAGAAAACCCTCAGAAGTGGATGCCTTCAATGGTAGACACTTTGCAACATTCGTGTCCGTGTGGCACATGCTGTGTTCGTCACCATGGTGGTACCCCATATTCTGTGATGAGACAAACTTCCATTCCTTTTCTCTCATTATGCTTATCAAAGCTCTCTATTTCTTGGTCCTAATTCTGGCTTTTAGTTTTTGCAAAAAGGATTGCAAACATTAATTAAACCGTGGCGGCAGCATTTTTGTTTGTTTGAGACAAGAGTTTTATTCTTGTTGCCCAGACTGGAGGGCAGTGGCACGATCTCAGCTCACTGCAACCTCCACCTCCTGGGTTGAAGAGATGCTCCTCCCTCAGCCTCCCAAATAGCTGGGATTGCAGGCACCTGCCACCACGCCTGGCTAATTTTTTGTATTTTTATAGAGATGGGGTTTCACCATGTTGGTCAGGCTGGTCTTGAACTCCTGACCTCAGGAGATCTGTCCGCCTTGGCCTCCCAAAGTGCAGGGATTATGATGGGACCTGTTATACAGAGCAGACTCAGAGTGGTGCATCTCTCACCAAGCCCCAGAGACTCCTTCTCATGCCCAGGAATCCTAAATTCCTTACTAGCGCTGGGTGACTGTGAGGGTCATAGTGTGCACTTTGTAGAGATGTGAAGACTAGAGCAGAAAAGTATCTGTGCTGCTACTAAAAAAGACCAACCAACTACAACAAATTTGCAGGAAAACAAAGATTTTTATTTTTAAATTGTTAGGTCCCTTTGAGATTTCAGATCTTTTTCAGTTTATTAAACATAACAATGCATATGCAATTTGGTATATTTCTTAATGTGATTTTGATTGATTGCTTAAGGAAAATATATTCTGCATTCTAGTAATAATTAAAAATTAGCTAATGGAATTTCAATTTAAAATTTAAGATATACGATATCGAAGTTCAGCTTTTTTAACCAGTATTTTAGAATATTATAAAAAATTAATATAGAAATATTATAGGCAAATAAAGGAAATAAGGTTTTCTGTAATTAATGTTTTAATATGATGAAACGGACGTAGAAATCTCTCAATTTAGGAGATAGAGGGAAATGTGGGGAACACACCAAATGCACTTAATATAAACACGGCTGCACACGTTTTTCTACTAAGCTTCCCTTTCTGCATTGTCTTCATTTTCTGTTCCTCCTGAGAGCTCTTTTAAAGTTTCTGACATCCAAGGCAATCCTAGTTGTGAAAGTTCTTTCCCCTCGGCTCTCGGCCGAGTCTTTGGGTGTGGTGGATGGAAGAGGAGCGGTCTGCTGAGAGAACAGGAGGAACTCCGCTGTCTAAGTCAGCACAGGTCCACCGAAGACGAGGAACTCAGCCCTCCCGCGTGATGCTCTGAATCCAGGGAACACCCTCGCCGGGATCTGCAGAATCCCTCCCGTTGGCCTGCGATAAAACCGTGTTGACTTACAGAACATCATCTTTGGTTTACACTGAACTTTCTTAAAACTTTCCTCTTCTATATAATTTTACTCTATACCATAGAGATAATTTTGATAAAATAAATCTCAGTCGGTACACATCGTATTTTTTTTTTTCCTATTCTTTGTATTAAATTGGTGCAGAACTAATTGCGGTTTTTGCCATTAAGAGTAATGGCATTTACTCTTTGCTGTGACTCTTAATGGCAAAAACTGCAATTGACTTTTAATGGCAAAAATCACAATTGCGTTTTCACCAACCTAATAATTCTCAAAGTCTCAGGTCTTAAGGCACCAACTTCCAATCTCATTCCAGATGGAAACCTCTTGACTTCCTCCTATCTTCCCAGTCCTGAGCCTTTGACCAACTAAGGCAATGTGCTTCTTGCCTTTGTCATTCCTGAACACATGCCAATGCCACCGTCCTCTCTCGCATTCAGTATTCAGAGGGCAAATTCACGAAGCAGGATCCTACCGGCCGCCGTGTCAGCCCGCAGTTCCCATACTGGGTCCTGCAGTCTCTTCATTGTCCCGTGGGATATTAAAATGACTTCTGTGAAAAAGGTAATTATTAAATGATATTGTCATTGTAAAAAGCACTTTAAAAAATGTGTGTGAGAACTGTCAAGATACAGATATGGTGGTTTTATTGGTTTTCAGTAAATTTCTTTAAAGCAGTGGTATGCAGTACGATGTCCCCTAGGTAACAAGAGGCTGCTGGAGGCATGAACGTGGTGGCCAAGGTCAGCATCTGCTGATGATGCTTGAAGCCATCACAGACAACATCAGAAGGAGGAGTGTGCGGTGGCCAGATCAGTGTCTATTCGCTGTTGCAGAGGCAGGATCCATGAACCCATCTCTGGTTTGGATGAAGATGGTTGCAGTTGACTCATTTTTTGGTCTATATTGGCTGTGTAGTGACAAGACTCACATTTTGTTATTCTTTTCCGCAGTGGAGCTGTCTGTTAGACACTTGGGATCCTCGTGTGTTTCAGCCCTGAGCCCCTGTTGAAGCTTTACCAATAAATAATCCTTTAGCCAGGACGATGGGGCCAAATAAACCTGGGGACCATTGTTTTTGTAGGAATTCAATGGGAGGAAACCTCAGAGCAAAGAAGGCTTCGCTGTTCTTCTTTTTCTTATGAAAATAAAAGGGCTCCTCAAGGCAGAGTTGCTTCTTGTGCTTTGATTTTTGAGTTCTTCATTTCTTTTTATTGTAATAAAAATAATAATAATAATGTGACAATGTGGGTTGGTAGTTCTATTTACAGATCTTAGGTCATACTGTTTGAGAAGAAAAAGGCTATGGGAAACTAGGTTTCCTAACTTTCCATATATTCCATAGACAATCTGAATTTCATCATTATAGACTAAAATCTTAGAATGCATTTCATAAGCGAAATGTACACTTTGCTACAGTACTTAATAAGCAGGAGTCCAATTGTTTCTTGTTGTGACTGAGATAGTCTAGTCAATATTTTGTCAATGAGGAATGTTTTGTCCAATGGAGGAGATAAAGTTGTTGGATTAGTAATTAAATTGTTGTCTTTATTATTTTATGAAAATAAAGGGGGGATAAAGAAGAGGGAGATGATACTAGTATAGGAGCCTGAATGCACTGTGGGTAATAATAGAAGTCACACATGACAAAGGTGGCCTCTTCTTATCTCAGCAGTGATCCCATAGCCAGGTGCAGAACCCATGGCAGGTCTGCGGGGCCACTCCTGCTCTCTCCGCTGGTTAACTGACATACATGACTTGAACCAATGCAAATAACACTTTCTATCCAAGTATTCCTCTTACAAACACAAGACTATGATCAAAACAAACCCCACTCTACTGTGAATCATCTTGACGAGAATGATCCATGTCTAGCCATAGTCAAAAATGGGATGCTATTTGTGTATTTACTAATTTCACCTAAACTGGTACAGCTTGGCACCACATAATTATTTATTTTTTCTTAATTCCCCGAATGTGAGCTTACAATAGACTTGGTGTAGATGGTGTCTTGAATCGACATAGCGTTCTAACGTGAAAAGTCATGAGTTTGTGCTCCTAATGCCATGGTGCAGCTGGGCACACCATCAGGCCGACCCTCAGCCTAAACTCCTGGACGGCAGGGATCAGAGGAGCCATGATTTATCTCCTGCCTCCACCTAGCCCAGCAGATGCTCCAGGTGGACTTTATCCATCGATGCTGTCCTGCCCCTGAGCTTCTCTCTGGGCTGCTGGATAGGTGTTGCGAGTTGTTTAATGACACCGTAACGGGGAGGCAGAGGCACATTTGCTGTGTCCTTCCTCTTGTCCTTGTGGGGCGACCTCCAGCATCCTCAGCAGAGCCTGCAGCATCTGCTGCTCAGCACCTCCCTCCCTGCTGGATGTCTGGGCTCCTTCCACACAGCTCTGAACTTTTATCATCGGAGAGATATCCTTCTAGAAGAAGGCGTTTTTACAGAACAAAACCAAAAATGAAACCCTGACCAATTTATATGATTAGAATGGGTAGTCAATTTTTAATAAAACAAGTTTTGTTGAAATGTATACATTAATTGAAACTGTCTAATACAACATTGCTGTTATGGGTTAAATTGTCCCTGCCCCCCCAAAAAGACATATATTATTCCGTCTGTGGAGGGTTTATAACAGTAACAGCACCCACTCAATACAGACACCACATAACCATCTTCAAATCCTCCTCCCTGAAAAAAAAATGTTGGTTTTGATTCTAAGAAATTGCTACAGTGATTTACATAATAATACGCATTTAAGCTACTATTTATTTTATTTCTGTTACTTATATTTTAATAAAATATTTACATTCTATATGAAGATTAATTTGGAGAACTCCCAGTTATAAAATTGGCTCCTATATGTTTATTTCCAGAGGATTTAGCTAATAGTTCTGAATTGCTTGGCTCAATTGCTGACAGTTTTTGTCACCTAGCCTGTGTACTACATATTCCTGCATTTAGATAGTAGATTTGAATAGAGAATAATAGCACAGTGATTTTAAATACAAAGACACAGAATTCAAGACACTCAATTCTGTCATTCTAGCAACCTTTTTCAGTTGTTCTTTGTATTTAGAATGTGAATAGTAAGGCAGAGCTGCAATTTGTGAGATGTTTTGTTGTGTTTGAGTGCAAAGTTAAGTGCAAATTTTCCTTTAGAAGTGAAATATTTTACTGAATTTGCATATGATCTTTAGAATTAAGTTGTATTCCTTTAAAATTGTTATTTAAAATCTAAAGAACACGCAAAGAAAATTACTACTACTACTGATTGTTACATTTTTATTCCTGAAATAATTGTGTTGTGTAGGAAAGAGGGTCTTAAAAGTTGCTTCAGATGACAAGTATACCAGTGATATGGTTAGGTTCTGTGTCCCCACCCAAATCTCATCTTGCATTGTAATCCCCACATGTCAGAGGAGGGGCCTGGATCATGACTGGATCATGGGGATAGATTTCCCCCTTGCTGTTCTCATGATAGTGAGTGAGTTCTCACGAGATCTGATAGTTTAAAAGTGTGGCACTTCCCTGTTTGCTCTCTTTCTCTCTCCTGCCGCCATGTGAAGATGTGCTTGCTTCCCCTTCACCTTCTGCCATGATTGTAAGTTTTCTGAGGCCTCCCAGCCATGCTTTCTGTTAAGCCTGCAGAACTGTGAGTCAACTAAACCTCTTTTCTTCATAAATTACCCAGTCTCAGGTAGTTTTTTTAACAGCAGTGTGAAAAAGGACTAATATAATCTCAGACTTCTAGGCTCCACAACATAAATTTCTGTTGCTTAAGCCACCCCCTAGGTCCTATTTTGTTATGACAGCCCAAGCTAAGTAATACAGAGGGGAAAGACAGGTGGCAGATGACTGAGGTGAGGAGATGGGAGTCCAAGGAGGGAAGGGCAGCTATAGCCAGAGGTCAGAAGGCTGGTGGGGTGAGGGCTGCAGAGGGTTGCCTTCAAGGGTTCACTGGAGCTCTGACCAGTGCATGCACATGAGAAAGCTGCCCCAAAGTATTAGAGGGAACAATTCTCAGATACCACACAGGGCTGAGGATGCTGCTTCTTCCTGTCATCCAGAATGCAAAGCCTTACGCTATATAGGACATTGAGCAGAGGAATCAGAAGGGTTTAACTTTAGTAATGGGCCAATTTTAGCCATAGTCTAACAGCTGCTCTGGTTTCAGCAAACAAAGTTTAGAAGCAAGACTCTAAAAGAACAAGCCATTTCTAAGTAACTTAAACACATCCTGGAATGAAATTCAAAAACACTTATAAAAATAAAAAAGAATCCAATACCCAGAACAGTGAAATTCACATCTGGCAGCCAATCAACCACTAACAGGCAAGGAAAGCAGCAAAAAATGGGAGGTGCCAAAATATTTGAATAAATAATGGCCGAAGCATTTCCCAATTTTATGAAAATTGTAAACTCACAGATCCAAGAATTTTAACAAAACACATGAACAACATGAAGAAATCTACAGCAATGTAAACCATAATCAAATTGTATAAAGAGAAAACTTTAAAAGTAGCTATTGGAAAAAAAGACACATAATATACAGAAGATAAAGGTAGGGATGAAAACAAATTTATTGTCATAAACAATGCAAGTGAGAAGACACCATAGTAACATATTTAAAATACTAAAAAATAAAAAAGAACAAAACTGTCAACCTAGAATTGTTTACCTAGTGAAACTATCTTTCAAAAATAAAGGCAAAACGAATACTTTTTTAGATGTACAAAAACTGAAGGAATTTATTTACAGCAAGCCTGTACAATAAAAAAGGTAGAATGAGTTCCTTCAGGCAAAGAGAAACTGATAACCAGATGGAAGTCTGGATTTCCATGAAGGAAAAGAAAAGCACTGTAAGTGTCAACTAGAATGGTAAATATAAAAAGTGATTTTTCTGTTATTTAAATTTCTTTGAAAAATAATTGACTCTTTCAAACTATATAAAAATAAAAATAATGTAATTTGGGTTTACAACACGTGGAAGTAAACTTTATTACAACAACAGCACAAAGATCAGGAAGGGAGAAAAGTATTGATTGCAATCATCTTATAGTACATATGAATTGGTATGATACTATTTCAAGATAGACTGTGACAGGCTAAATATGTGTACTGTACACTCTAATGTAACTTCCTCAACAGTACAAAAAGAACAATAACTAATAAGATAACAAAAGACATAAATACAATCATAAGACCACCCAATCCAAAAGAAGACAGAGAAATAGGACAGTGAGTAAAGAATAAATGGAACAAACGGAAAGCAAATGTCAAGATGATAGACTTAAAGCCAACCATACAATTATACTAAATGTAAATGTCAAAGCAGCTCCCTCATTGAAAGGCCGAGATAGTCATATTGGATAAAATAGACCTAACTATTTGCTAAATTCAGGAAATCCACTTTAAATACAAAGACAAAAATAGATTAAAGGTGAAAGAATATAAAAATATGTATTAAAATCAACAGATAGCTGGACTGGCTGTATTAATATGATGCAAAATATTTTTCAGAGCAAATGCTATTACTAGGGATGAAAAAGGCCATTTCATAATGATGAAGGTATTAATTAATCAAAAGGACATAAAAATCCTAAATATTTATGAACCTAAAATCAGAGCTTCAAATACATGAAGCCAAAACTGAAGAAAATGTGTGAATAAATCAAAAAGTCCAAAATTATAACAAGCAATTTTAACATTCCTCTCCCAGGAATAAATAGAATAATAAGACAAAATATCAGTCAGGATATAGAAGATATGAGCAACACTGTAAACCAACATGACTTAATTTACAGCTGTAGATCAATTCACCTAACAACAAGGTAACTATTCTTTTTAATTGCTCATAAAGCATATACCAAGATAGAGCCAATTAATGTGTCATAAAACAAGCCTCAACTTCAGTGGATTTATGTAAGAGAAAGTATATATTCTGACTGCAATGAAAGTTACCAAGAAATCAATAAAATATCTGGAATATCTCAAAATACTTAGAAACTGAATAACATATTTCTAGATCATCCATCATCAGTAAAATAAGAAGTCAAAAGAGAAATTAGATAATATTAGAAATGAAGGAACAAAAAAGCATAGCATATCACAATTTACAAGATGCAGCTAAAGCAGTACTTTCAGGAAATTTTATAGCACTAAATGATCATATTAGAAAAGAAGGAAATATGCTGTTCCAGGTAGCAGAGAAATGATTAAAAGAAAAGAAGGAAATTAATAAAATAAATAAATAATCTCAAATTCCACATCAGTAAAGCAGAAAAATAAGAGCAAAAGAAACTCAAAGTAGGAGAAGAAAGAAAATAGTGAGCATCAAAACAGAAATCAATAAATTAGAAAAGCAGAAAGCATTAGAGAAAAGCAATGAACCCCAGAGCTGATTCTTTGAAACAATCAATAAAATTAATAAACCTCAAGTCAGATTGGTCAGTGAACAAAGGATAGAAAATACAAATCACCAATATCAGAAATGAGAGAAATGACATGACTATGGAGTCTTCAGGTGTTTAAATTATGATAAAAAGATATTTTGAAAAAAAGCAATAAATTTAAAAACTTAGATAAAATGGACAAATTCCTTAAAAGACACAATCTGCCAAGATTCACTCAAGAAATAATAGATAAGCTGAATAACCTTATATCTATTAAATTAAATATATAGTAAAAACCTTCCCACAAGGAAAACTCCAGGCCGAGGTGGCTTTACTGCTGAACCCTACCAAACCTCCTGAGAAGAAACACCTACAGCCAATGCTACACTTAATGGTGAAAGACACAATGCTTCCCCTACGGGCCCAGGGCCAGGCAAGGATAGCCATTCTTGGCCATTCCATTCGACATTGTGCCGCCAGGTCCATGAATTACTCAGGGAAATTAATAGAAGGTGTCTAGATTGGAGAGGACATAAAATGTCTTAATTTTCAGACAACACGCTTATCTATGAAGAAAATCCCATGAAATCTATAAAACAACTATTAGAACTAATAAGAAAGCTTAGCTAAGTGGTAGGCTACTAGATCAATATACAAAAATCAATTGTGTTTTTATGTACTGGCAACAACTAGAAATTTAAATGGAAAGAAATACCACTTATAATATTATAAAAACATGAAATACTTAGGGCTAAACCTGACAAAAGATGTGCACGACCTCTCCATTGAATATTACAAAACTTTGATGAGGGTAATTGAATTAGATCTAATTAGATGGAGGGATTTACCACAGTAATAGATCGGGAGACTCATTACTGTCAAGGTGTCAGCTCTCCCCAGATTTATGTACGGATTCAGAGCAATACCAATCAAAATCCTAGCGGCCCTCTTTTTGTAGAAATGGACGGTCTGATTCTAAAATTCACATGAAAATGCAAAGTACTTAGAATAGCTAAATAAGTTTGAAGCAGAAGAACAAATTTGGAGAACTTTTGCTACCTAATTTCAGGACTTATTATAAAGCTACTGTAATCAAGACAGTGTGGTATTGGCATAAAGACACACAGAGTGATAGAATAGGATAAGGAATCCAGAAATAGACCCACGTGTATGTCAATTGGTCTTTTGTAAATGCATGGAGGCAATTCCATGGAGAAAGGACAGTCTTCCTATCCTTTGTGGAACAATTGATGATCCATATGAAAAAAAAGGACTTCGATAAATTCATTCTATCATATACAAAATTTGCTCAAAATGGATTAGAAACATAAATGAAAGACTAAAACCCACAAAGTTTCTGGAAGAAAACAGTGGAGAAAATCTTGAGACTTCAGGTAAGTCAAATATATATTAGATACAACATCAAAAGCATGATCTATAGGAGGAAGAAAAAACTTACACTGAGAAGTGAATGGAAAGACAGATCACAGACTGGAAGAAAATATTTGCAGATCACATATTTGATAAAGCACTTGTGCATTAAATATATAAAGAACTCACAAACGTCAATAGTAATTAAAAAACCCTACCCAATAAAAAGATGGGCAAGGGGTTTGGAACCAAGCGACCTAGCTCAGCTTCACAAAAACACTTAAGGTAGAAAAGTAGAGAAAGACAACAGCTCATGCTGAGGTAGGATTCTGGGGTGGGCACAGCCTCAGAGGGCTCAAGGAGCACGTGGAGTGTTTGCTTCAGGGAGGTTTGTAGCCCCTCTCCCGCAGGGACCCTTACTGTCTTCTGTTGAACATCCTCAATTTTCCAGGTGAACATCAAGTCTTTTCATCTATGAGAGCTTTGATTCCACTGTTGTAGTATTTGATCTCTTGTTACCTCCCTGTCTATTCCTCATCCTTTGGCTGGGACACTCCTCTGAGCAGAGGGTGAGTAAACCAGGAGCTTTCCTGGCATGCAGGCTCAGGTTTGCATATGGAAGGGATGCCTCTCTCAACAGAATTCGATGTGTATCACACACACCCCTTCACAGCTCCTAGCTAAACCACCCACGTTAGAGTTAACCAGGTTATGTGGGACCTCACCCCTAAATATACTTTCTTTTCTTTAAATTTGTTTTTAACCTCTATAATGCTATTACAGTAAACAGGTGGGGGATGTCTCATTAGCTCAAAAGGAAGTGTGTATGGTGTGGGTTGACTGAGAGCCTTTTTTTTTTTATTTTTTTGAGATGGAGTCTCGCTCTGTTGCCCAGGCTGGAGTGCAGTGATGCTATCTCGGCTCAATACAACCTCCTCCACCTCCTGGGTTCAAGTGATTCTCCATTCTTCTGCCTCAGCCTCCCAAGTAGCTGGGATTACAGGTGCGTGCCACCACACCTGGTTAATTCTGTATTTTTAGTACAGACAGGGTTTTGCCACGTTGGCCAGGCTGGTCTGGAACTCCTGACCTCAGGTGATCTACCCTTCTCAGCCTCCCAAAGTGCTGGGATTACAGGCATGAGCCACAACACCCAGCCTGACTGAGAGTTTTAACTCTACTGAGTCCCATTATGTATTTGACAGTCCTCACTCCTGGGTTAAGAAATTCAAACCTTTCCATTGTTCTGCTTCTTTTTTTCTCTTTAATTTCACAGGTTCAGACTCACCACCACTGGCTCTTCCTAAGTTATTTATATGCATTTTTGCCTACACTGCCTAACGCTCAAATAAGAGATGTCACTCTGATCAACAGTCACACTCAATGACTCTGATTTTATTCTTGTCTTATTGCATTGGCAGGCACCAGAGTCATGGGAGCAGTGATGGCCTGTATCCTTGTCCTGAGCCTGACTATAAAGGCAGTGCCTCTAGTTTCCCCACTCCACACAATGTTTGTGCATTAATGACAGTGTGGGTATAATGTATTTAATCTTCAAGGTAGTACCATGGTAATAGGCTGTGGAAATTCATTGAGGTCATCTTTGTGGCCTAATAAATGCTCTATTTTTAAATGTTCCATAGGTGTTTAAAAATAATCTCTTTGCTCTGTTAGGAAATTTATTTTTACATATGTATTTGGTCAAGCTTTTCAGTTGTGTATTCAAATTCTCATTTTTTTCATATGTTGTATTATTGGTCAGTTTCTAAAATTGTGTTAATGGTTCCTGTAATTATTGTGGATTTGTCCACTTCTCCTTGTATTTATAACAGTTTTTGTTGTATTTCAACCTGTTGGTAAGGGAGTAAAATTCATGGCTCATACATTCTTTATCCTTATGAAGTATTATCTTTTCCCATTTTATGCCTTTATCTTAATTTCTACTTTATCTAATATTAATAGTGGCTTCTCTACATTTCTTATTTGCATTTGCCTTATATATTTTTCCCATATCTTTATTTTGCCTTTTTATTTTATCATTTAGTTTCTTGTAAAACACATATCAGTAAATTTTATTGTAAAACTCAATCTGGGAGATTCTTTTAGTAGAAGAATTCATTTTGGAAAACCACTGTGTTGGACCACATTCTTTAATTTTATTCTGCTTACCTTGTGTAGCTGACTTTGTAGCAGCTTGTGCTTTGACGCTCATACCCTATATCCATTTAAAGACACAATGTGTTTATTGGGGGCAGGTCTTCCCAAGGACCTGGAGGCTGCCTTCCCCAGCCTGAGGTCTGTCTCGGAGTCTCCTAGCTGCAGGAACAAGGCCAAAATACCCTAACACCATTACCTCATGCAAATTATTGGTCAGTTTCTAAACTGACCATTTCTAAACTGATCAGTTTCTAAAATGACCATTTGCATAAGGTCATTTGTATTACCTTATGCAAATGACCACAACTGAATTAACTGGGAGTTTGGTCCAGGTGCCACACAGGTTCTTGAGTTGAGTCTTCATTATTTTAGAGCATAGAAGACACAGGCTCTGGGAAGCCAGTGGGAAGTGATTCCAATGGCTGCTCAGTTATTGCAAAGATTCCAAAGATTGCCAACTACCAGCTTCCTAGAAATCCAGCAGATCTCAGTCCTCTGAGGAGTCAGAGTGCCAGGGTTGTTGCAAAAGCACCTGACTCTGCATCTACTTGAAGTATGTAGCCAAGAAGTTGGGGATTCAGACAAGGATATAGCCAAGATGGTGGGGATTAGGATAAGTATATAGCCAAGAAGGTAGGGATTCAGACAAATATAAAGTCAAGATGGTGGGGATTTGGACAAGTATGTAGCCAAGAAGGTGGGGATTCAGACAAGTTGTAGCCAAGAAGGTGGGGACTTGGACAAGTATATAGCCAAGAAGGTGGGGTTTCGAACAAGTTTGTAGCCAAGAAGGTGGGGTTTCAAACAAGTATGTAGCCAAGAAGGTGGGGATTCTAACAAGTATGTAGTCAAGATGGTGGGGATTAGGACAAGTATGTAGCCAAGAAGGTAGGGATTAGGACAAATATGTAGCCAAGAAGGTGGAGACTCGGACAAGTATATAGCCAAGAAGACAGGGTTTTGAACAAGTATGCAGCCAAGAAGGTGGGGATTCTAACAAGTACATAGCCAAGATGGTGGGGATTAGGACAAGTATGTAGCCAAGAAGGCAGGGATTCAGACAAATATATAGCCAAGAAAGTGGGGATTCAGGCAAATATGTAGACAAGAAGGTGGGATTAGGACAATGTGATGTTTCAGTAAGTCAGAGTGTTAGTTAAGGACTGTGTGACTTTTCACAAGCCGATTCCTCTTTATGATATCAGGAATCTGAATAAATTTTTGAAGTCTCCAGCTGGAGGAAATTTAAACAACATTGTTTCTGCAGAGCTCCAAGGTCATGGACAAGCAAATTGCTTCCCAACATTATAGAAATGTTTTACATGTTTGAACATGGGTTCTAATCATTTAAATCATGACAGGAAACCATTTCACTGTTGTAGAGCTACCATACGCAGGTGCCTGAAGGGATGCCAGAACACACAGAGGTTCAGTAATTGCCTGCATTATCTGTGATCCTGGAGCCTGCTCTATCTGTGATCCTGGAGCCTGCTCTGGCTCACCAATGGGCTAATGACTCGACTGAAAATGAATGGGAAGTGTTTAAGGCAGTATTAATTGAAGAGCACTCATGCAATTACAGATTCCTGACAGCCATATGTGCTGGTGGGGACCTCTACACACCCACTCTCTTTCCTGAATGGCTTGTCATTCTTCCTTCTCACTCGTTTCTAGCCAGTCTCCCCACAGAAGCAGATATTTCCAGTGGACACTGTGCTGTCTGTTCACCACATGCAGCAGGCGCGAGATGCTGGCCTGATTGGGGTGGGCGTGCTGGGTTTGGCCTCACACAGTGAGTGCCTAGCGGCCAAGTGGCTGAGCCAGGACCAGGAGCCTTGTCCCTAGAACCCAGGGCAGTGCACCTGTGGATCCTTCAAGATCAAGACCCTTCCTTACATCTGTCCCATAATAACCCCATCAGACCCCCAGCTACAGAGAGGGGCAAGTCTGGTGGAGATTCATCAGACATGGATGGGTGTTCCTGAGGCCCCTGTTTTCTCTCTGCAACTGCACGGCATCTTTGGAAAAATCTTGCTGGACTTGGAGGGTGGGACAGCATTCAAGGACACCTGTCCCAGACACACATTATGTTTTCTTTTTAGAAAATAAACCAGACCCAAGCAATGCATGTCTTTGGGTAAGTTGTTCCCATCTCATCCAGTGTTCAGGACCACCCTTCAGTCTTTAGGGTGGAGAAGGACTCCGTAACAGCCACCGCTGTCTCAGCAGTCATGGGTGCCCCACACCTTCTCCATCACCCTTTGACTGGACAATCTGTCTTCTGGAGGCACAGCCAGCCAAGCTGCCCGGCCTCCCTAAAGAGGCCATCTGTGCAGGCTATGGTTGAGGGGAAGACACACCAAAGAGCCAAGTGTCTCCACAAGAGTGTCGGCCACAGAAGGACACTGCCCAAAGTCAGCACAGTGGGGGCTGGCTGTCCACCTCAGAGGGAACAAAGGAAAGTTTTTTGATTTTCTGGGGGAAAAAAAATTCCACAGGGGGAAAAATAGGGACTTATGTAGTCGACAATATCAGTTCTAAAAATGCAATTTCCGGATTAATAACAAAGATGCTGTTCTAGTGCACCTGTTCCTTGAGGACGTGTGCTTTTGACCCACAGAACATATTGTGCCCCGTGGCTCTTAGCTGAATCGTGACTTAACAGTCCTCCCGTTTTTAATGCGTAATGTCTATTAAAACGAGTCGCCGCTTGTACCAGGGCCCTTGTGGAAATGAGAAGCACATCTCAGTAGGCTGGCCACTGGTTAAATATTAAAGCTTGTAACTTTAATATTTGTGTGTTATATGTTTCATCATAGTAAAGAAGAAGTCACAAAATATTGTTTCTTTTATGAAACCTTCAATATCTAAGCAATCATAACTTCTTTTATCCTACTTTGGCAGATAAAGTTTTTACATCAAGGATACATCTAGACACAAACAGAACAAAATTTATCTATCACACTCATACATATATATACGTGATTAGCATATCTATGTAGGCACAGCCACACACGTATACCCACATGCATATATTTATACATGCATGCTAAGATATGTATTAATATGCTAACGTCATGTATGACTTTAGAATTCGTTTTGACAACTGCTTCTCACCGTCTACCTTTGAGAATGGTGGGAAGGAAGAAGAGGCGAGCCTGCACTTACCCCCAAATCATCAACTCCCTGTCTCATGTTTCAGGTCAAGAAGTCATGTTTCTTCTGCAGGAAGTAATCAGACTCCAAAGAGAAACAATAAAAAATAATCAATAAATAGAGTAAGTGAAGGTGAGGAGCTTCGCCAGGGTGTGATTTTTCAATTTATCCACCTGCCCTCATGGGTGGGAGAGAAAGGAAAGTATGATATTGCAAGGGTTAAAAATCTGACATACCAGCCCAAAGGAAGAGATTTGAGAAAATGAGGACTAAGCCATTAGAAAGACAGTAAATATAGCATGCAGCTCAACTGGGAGGGTTGTTGAAATCCAAAAACCAAGATTAAGATTTTCAAGTTGTGGCAAATTGCTGTAGTACTGAGCTGATGAAAACTGAGTATTTTAAAAAAAAGCAAAATATGTACAAATTTTTATCATGACTATTGTCAATTATTTTAATGGACAAGGTAGGTATTTGGATATATGGTCTTAAATTTCCTCATGGTTCTTGGCCAGTGATAGCTCCAAGTTAATAAATTGTGTTTCCTGAAAACTCATATATTATGAATTAAACCTAATTCTTTTTAGGTGGAATGTTCAAGCGGGTGTCTGAATTTTACGGTAAATGGAAGCAAATCTTCCAAACTTCTGCACCCGTGGGGACTGTTGCACTCAGGCTCCTGTTGCCATTGGCTAGATGTGCTGGGAGAGAGGCAGGTGCACATCAACATGGCAGCAACCCATTTGAGGCTGGCACATACTCTGCTTGAGGTTTTCAGCAGATGCCTAAGAGCTGTGGGGCACCAAGAGAGGAAGTGGCTATGTAGACAGCTTGCTTCACTTCCTGTATCATAGCTGACATCTGTCCCTCTCTTTCAGTTAAAGTGTTTGCATCAATTTTCATTCTAAGAATGATTTGTCCTAGATTCCAGATCTATCTTGTTGTCATAGATTGTGTCCTTCAAATGGAGGAATTTCAATGACACAAGGGGTACTTCTTCAGTCATGGCCCATGGTCATGGTCAATGGTTGTGAACAATAGTATTAGGTGACAGTCATGGGTGAAAGTCACAGCAATGACCATGGGCAATGGTTGTGGGTGAGTCATGAGCAAGGGTCATGGGTGCTGGTTATCTGTGATGACCATGGATGAGGGTCATAGGTGAAGGTCATGGTAATGGTTGTGGGAGAATGTCACAGTGAGGGTTATGGTGAAGGTCATGGATGGTGGCTTTGGGCAATGGTGATTGGTGATAGTCATGGGTAAACATCATGGTGATGGCTGTGGGAGGTCACAGTGAGGGTAACGGTGAAGCTGATGGATGGTGGCCTTGGGCAATGGTGACTGGTGATGGTCATGGGTGATGGCCATGGTGATAGTCACAAGAGAAAGTCATGACGAAGGCCTTGGATGAAAGTCCTGGTGATGGTTCTGGGCAATGGCTGTCAGTGAAGGTCATAGGCGATTGTCATGGGCAGTGATCATGAGTGATGGCCACGAATGAAGGGCATGAAAATCGTTGTAGAATGGTCATGGGCAAAGGTCATGAGGATCCCTTCATGAAAACGTACTGCTTTTGGAAAATGAAGAGCACAGTTGTCTAGGTCTTGCACAAATCTTTTGTACCATCCAGGAGTGGTTCAGCAGGACAAGCATGTCAGACAACATTTTAACGGGGGATGTGTGAGACCAAGTGACTTGAAGGGAACTGTGTATAACACAGAGGCATGAATGAGCATGTCAGAAAAGAAGAACAAAGAGGACAGTTAATATATCAATGTGTTAAATCCAGAAAAGAATTTTGGATGCAGATGTGAAAGTTTATTGCATTTCTTTTGTGGTTTTCCTGATGAAACTCTGGGAGACAGACTTGGAGGAAGTTCGGGGAAATGCAAAATAGTCATCACTGTGGTTGACCTAGAATAAGCATCTCACTCTAAACACGGAGGAGAGGATGACACTTAGGAAAGGATTCGGGAAGTACGGCCAGGTCTCCTCCATGGAAGAGGGTTGGGGTGATAGGCAGGAGCTGGCTACAGCCACTGGACTCTTCCATTGTGTTTCTAACCACGGCAAGACTTCGGAGTAGAAGCAGCATCATCTTTAAAACCTCGTTTCATCTCCCCAGGAAGCTCTCCAAGAACAATGAAAATAAAGTCAGTACCCTTCAATAGAAACCCAACTTAACTCATTCATGAAATTTTCTTTGTAAACATTCCATCTGGCAATTATTTTCAGATCTCACTTATCACCTATTGCATGAGAACACGTGGAGGCTGAGAGGTGCCTTCTGTGAAATCCTTCAGAGCTCAGCTCACCACCCCATCCTTCAGGGGCAGTAGAATGAAAATTATATTTTTAATTGGCTTGAAATGTTTTGGTAAAGGTCTTAATCAGAGCATAAAATAGAAGCACATTTCTTGTAGTTTTAATAAGTTAATTTGTCCATATTTTTCTTTCTGAATTCTGCACCCCTGCACAGTTTTGCTTAAAGGAAGGCTCCTGCCAGTTATCCACATGCCCATTTTCTTCATCTCCATTGTCCTTTTTCAGTCTTGCAAAATAGCAAGACAGACAAGCAGGCTTTGCTGAAACTTTCCAAACAAACTCACCTTTGCGGTGAGGTAATTATGGGAAAATTTCAGTCTCATGTATAAGCTTTAAAGAAGGAGGCATATGGCAGGAAGAGGGCGATGGTACCTGATCCTGCTGCCGCTTCTGCCCCTCCTACTTGGAGTGCGCTAATGTGCGGGCATGCAGGCTAATTTCACAGCTGGTGTGCTTTCTGCTGACCTGAAACTGAAGTAGAGGAGACAAGCAAAAAGTGGGTTCAGCAAAGAACTTCAGAAGGATTTTGACAAAATGATGTGCATGAATCAATAGATGAAATCTGCTGGACTGGAAACTAGACATACTCTATCCAATTCTCAGCCTAAAAAGTTAAATTCAGAAAAGCAAAAATAAAATTAAGCAGATCAATAGCAGAACAGGCATTTCTTTATGACAATATTTCTAAATTATGCACAATTTACTCAGGTGATTATCTCACTCATTTAGTGTGGCGTTGGGATAGACTCTAGGCTCGAATGCTGATGGTGCATAAGGAGTTTCCTACATCTCTATATTTCATATGTGTAAGTCTTGACCTTGTGTTATATGGGTCAGAGGCAGGGGTAACCTACTAATACTAGTTATCTTTGTTTTTTTACTTAGAAAAGATGGCAAACTCAGTCTAATGGCGGGTGGCTGGTGAACAGGGTCACAGCAGCCACGGGTGGCTGAGGACCAGGCTTCAATGGTGGGGAGCCTTGGGGTAGATCTCAACTGTTCCTGCCCCTTTGTGCCACCTCTCAGTGCAATGTTCAGGGCAGCAGTTCCCTCGGGTGTGCTCACACCAAGAGTCTAAGCCAACCCCTTGCAGGCATGGACCCCCACGGGCATGGAGAAAGACTCCTCTCCCCAGCTTCCCCGAGGCTGGCTGCACCCTCTCCTCCACTCGTGGGAAGTTCCACCCCACAAAGGGGTTGGCCACCTGTCATCAGCAAGCAACACCCTCCAAAATCCTGTCCAGAGGGGAAGATCTGTGTTAAGCAGACTCTCTCCCAACTAGCTAACTCGTTTCCATTCTGCCGGTTCCCACTGGCTCCGAGAGCACAGCGCTCACACCTGGACATCAGGTCCGCCTTTACCTGGAGGTGTTACAGCACAGCCTGCAGGGAAACAGGATTGACCCCAGGACAGATGGAGGGGCGTCTTGTAGGACATGACGCCTGCGGACTTGTTAGCACCCGCAGGACCACACCACAGCTAGGTTGAAGTCCTCGAAAAGGCCATGTGCGTGGGGGGCAGCAGCCTCACACCTAACCAGGGTCTTGCTGAAAACAGCCTGCTGGTTCGGTAGTGGGGTGGGGCGGTTCCTGGGATGGAGCAGGCAGGGGGAGGAGGATGAAGAAAATTCGGTGGAATGTGATATTTTTGAAGAGAAAACATAAAACTTAGAAGAAAAATCAAACTGAAGGCATATTAAAGAGGCGGTCAGGGAAGAAAGTTGGAATTCAGGGCGGAACTCCTAGAGCCATGGCATGGTGTGCGGCCGCTCTAGGAGGCTGACAAATACAGACGGGCAAAAGGTGGCAAGCACTGGGCATGAAGGCTTGTTACTTACTGTGGATGGGGGAGGACGCTGGTGGGGAGAGGAAGCACCTGGTCACGGTCAGTAGTCAACAGAGTGCTGGTCCTGCAGCTGCAAGCAGGAGGGCTGAGGCCGGGTGGTCAGTGAGCAGCAGGACTTCACCTGAAGGCATCCTGCTCAGCCTGGCTGCCATGACAGAGCGCCTCGGCTGGGGGCTCACACAACAGAAATGTAGTTCTTGTAGCCAGAAGTCTGATACCAACGTGTGGGCAGGGTCAGTTCCTCCTGAAGCCTCTCCCCGGGTGTGTCAACAGCGTCTTCTTCATCCCTCTGTGCCTATCTGTGTCCTCACCTCTTCTTTTCTTTTGAGATGGAGTCATGCTCTGTCACCCAGGCTGGAGTGCAGTGGCATGATCTCAGCTCACTGCAACCTCCGCCTCACGGATTCAAGCGACTCTCCTGCCTCAGCCTCCTGAGTAGCTGGGACTACAGGCATGCTCCACCAAGCCAGGCTGATTTTTTTTTGTATTTTCAGTAGAGATGGGGTTTCACCACCTTGGCCAGGATGATCTTGAATTCCTGACCTCATGATCCACCCGCCTCGGCTTCCCAAAGTACTGGGATTACAGGCGTGAGCCACTGTGCCCGGCCTCTCACCTCTTGTTATAAGGACACCCGTCCTAGCAGTGTCTACCACGGGACCCACATTAATGAAGAAATTGAATCTTAATTACTTCCCTAAAGACCCCATCTCCAAATACAGTCACATTCCAAAGTCCTTGGGGTTAGGACTTCAATGTATGGATTTTGGGGGACGCAATTAAATCCATAACAAAGGCAAAGGAGTGGCTCAAAGAACTGTTAGAAGTTCTGCGAGTTTGCGACTGGGGCAGGACGAGAGTTGTGGGTGGGTGGGAGTGGCGGCTACAGGTGGCTGCCAGGACCTTGGCCATGAGACCTGTCTATGTGGACAGCGAAGCTGCAGCTGTCTCGGCCACAGGACACAGCCTTGACTCCCTGGCCCTAAAGCCTCTGCAGACCCTGCCTGCTTCCAGGGCCGCTGCAACCACTGCCTCTTGGCCTCTCTGTGATGTCAGCTCCTGACTCAAAGCCCAGGGCAGGGCTTGAAGGGGCCTGGAGTAGGGCATTGCAGCAGCCTCGGGACAGTGGGAGAGTGTGTCCCAGCTCTGCTTCCCAGGGTGTGCTGGGCTCCGTGTCCCCCAGGCCTCAGAAGGTGGGCTGGGCATGGTGGCTCATGCCTGTAATCCCAGCACTTTGGGAGGCTGAGGTGGGCAGATTACCTGAGGTCAGGAGTTTGAGACCAGCCTGGCCAACATGGTGAAACCCCGTCTCTACTAAAAATACAAAAATTATCTGGATGTTGTGGCGCATGCCTGTAGTCCCAGCTACTCAGGAGGCTGTGGTAGGAGAATCGCTTGAACCCGGGAGATAGAGGTTGCAGTGAGCCGAGAATGTGCCACTGCACTCCAACCTGGCAATAGAGCGAGACTCTGTCTCAACGACCGAAAAAAAAAGGTGGGTGTTCCTTAGACATTAGGAGGAGGTCAGACCCTTGCTGTCCAAAATCAATGACAAATGCAGACACAAAGTGGCTTGAAGAATATGGGCAAAGACTATAAAATCTTCAACAAAATCAGGTAAAATGTTAGCAAAAAATGTACCATTATGCTTTCAAGATAGTATGAAAGAAAGTATTAGGAAAGTTGATTGATTTTATGTAAATAAGGAAAACAATGACACCTACACTTTACAGAGATGAGAAATGCATTGTAGAATCACGTTGTAAACACTGGACTCTCTCTAGCTCCATTCATGGTCATGAACACATGGATTGAGCCAGCTCAAGTGAATGTGGAGGTGTTAGCTGGGGAGGAGCTGCCCGGATCCAACTCAGGAGCCTCACTCAGCTGAGCCCCGCTGTGCCGGGAACGCTCTCCTGGGAGGGCCTCTTCTTCCCCTGCTGTTCTCTGCCATCTGCAGAGGCCGGCTCCCGGGCAGGGGCTCCATCCTCTCATCTCTCCCTGATGATAAAGGAACCCAAGTCCTTCTTAGAGTAGGGTAAAGATGGGAGGCACAGGGGGGAGATGTCTCCCATCTTCCTTGGACTCTTCTTAGACAGTGTAGGGTGAGGATGGGAGGTACAGTGGGGAGTTTGTCTCCCATCTTCCCTGGACTGCGCTGAGCCAGGCTGATGACCTGGGGACACTGAAGACTGGTGTTTCTGGTCATGTCTCGGTGGTTACAAATGTGTGCGAGTGACTGATCCAACGGTGATACTCCTCGTAAGAGCAGTGTTATCTCTGGTTTTGTGGGTAGAACTGGCAGGGGCCTAGAAGCGTCTGGAGGAAGGCCCAGGCAGTCAAGATAAAAATGAGGTATCTATCTCCATAGGAAAGCAGCCTTTGGAGGAGAAGATTCCACATGAGCAGTGACCACGGCACAGCTGAGGCGGAGGAAAGAGTGGGGACCTGGTGGTGCTACCTCGGGGGAAGGAGATGGACTCCAAGTGAGGGTGCTGGGTCTGGCCTCATATCAAGGGCTCTCCAACCTGTGCCTCAGTCAGCCTCTGCTGCGTGCCAGTCAGCTTAAACTTGGCGCTTTAGAACAACAAGCATTTATTGAGCGTGCAGTGCCGTGATAGGGTCAGTGATTTGCCTTTGTGCCTCGCCAAGTGGTTCCTCTGCTCTCGGCTGGACTCTCCTGCGCCACGGGCAGCCTTGGGTTGGCTGGGGCTGGCTGGCCTCAGTGGAGCTGGCCTGTCTGCTGTGTCAGATCGCTCAGCCCCCTGCTCTTCTGGTCTTGCTCACGGGACCACAGACCACCGGGACTCTCGGCTGCATTCTGCTGGCCAAAGCAGGTTGCAAGGCCGCCCCGGTAGAAGGGCTGGGGAGAAAGAATTCACCTCTCCCTGGGCGGCGATGGGACGTCACAGGGCCCAGGGTGTGGGCACAGCATGGAGGGAAGGCTCGTTGGCCATTCCGCAGTGACCCTAACACACGTTCCATGGTGACACAGGAGTTTCCCTTCCCAGGGTGACTTGAGCAGAGCATCAAAACGGCACCGACGGTTGAGGTCCCCAAAGTGGAGAGAACATGCCAAGGTCCACATTCCAAAGCAGGCACTAGAGCCCTTGTATGGGGCAGGAAAGGGGCGTTTCAGGCGCTAGAGCCCTGCGTGGGTCAGGAAAGGGGCATTTCCCAGCCCTCTCTAGGGCACAGCGGGATGCCATGTGAAGGGGTGGGGAAGAGAATTGAGAGGTGGTTTCCTAGAGGATCGGAGGGCTGCTGGCATTTCTGCCGCACTCTCTCCATGGGGTGGGGGCTTTACCCTCAGCCGAAGCTGAGTGAGAAGACGCAAGGGCCCCCTGGGTAGCCATTTGGGTCTGGAGCACGGGGCACAGCTGGGTCGAGTACCTCTCACTAGCAGACCGCTAGTGGCACTGGAACTTCCTTGAGGTGAGGCTCAGAGGCTGCTCCCTAGGGGGCCAGGGACACTCTGGGGGAGCTGGGCTGAGGCTGTCTGGGAGGGACCACGGGCTGCCATTCCGGGAGAAGACGGGTGTGAGACGCGTTCCAGGACCTGAGAGTGAGGTTCAAACCGGGGAATCGGCAGGAAGCTGCCAAGCTGAAGATCAGTAGCACGACCGCTGGCTCACCTCTGTGCCTTTCTTCTGGATCCTTCTCTGCCTTCCTGCTGACACCTGCAGGAGGCAGAAATGGCCGATGAGGGCAGGGGTGGGAGGTCAGGAGATCAGGAGTCCACGCACCAGCCTCAGGAGGACTTCCAAGCCTGCTGCGTGTCTGAGCTGCAGCCACAGTGGATTTCCCCAGCTGGTCATTGTTTGAACAACTAAGACCAGGCTGACCTGTGACCCAGAGACTCTACATATTAATTTTTTAAATATGAAAGTGACTTGACATGCTATGGAATCTACTAGAAATTTCACTGAAGCTGGGGTTGAGCAGGGAACAAACCAGGATTCGTGCCACAACAAACCTACGTCCACGCTGTAGGCACTCGCCCCACCTCAGATGTCCACCCTGGGGTGATTACTTCCCTAATCTTATATTAGTTATCTGTTGCTCATAACTGACTAGCACAAACATTATCTCTCAGCCCAAAAGACTGGGCCAGAAGTCCGGGCAGAGTTTCAGGAGCTCTCTGCTTGGGGTCTGGCAGGCTGAGGTCAGCAAGCCTCATGGGAAGCTCTGCGTCCTCTTCCCAGCCCATGCTTGCTGGCAGGTCTCTTTCCTCGCCTCTGTGCAACTCCTGGAAGGAACAGCTAGCACCTGCTGCAAACTCCAGCCTCCCTGACCTCAGACCCGGATTTAAAGGGCTCACGTGACTGGGCCAGGTCAACCCAGGAAAAGCTTATTGTTTTGATTAACTCAGGGTCAGCTGATGAGGCACCTTAATTCTATCTTTGCCACTTAACTTAATCCGTGGTCACGGGAGCAACGTGCCATGGTCTTCACTAACCCTGCCGCACCCCGGGTCGGGGGCCGTTGTTGTGAGGCTGAGGATGTCTGGGACTCCGGTCACCACCGGTCCTGCGTAACGACATCTCCACGTTTGGTGTAGGGAACCAGGCTGATGAGCCTCGGATGTGTGTGACACGGACCAAAGGAAACACAGGCTCAGCCATGTGAGTTTCTCGCAGTAACACTGCAGTCTCGCTATTGTTGAAACGTGGAGTCTCCCTCAACCGCCTCGCAGGCCTGGGGCAGCCACGAAGGAGCTTGCAGGTGCCTGTGGGAGAACAGAGCTTGGGTTGCCCGCAGAGCCTGGGGGTCTAGGGGGATGATGGACAGACAGGCCAGGCTCCCACCCATCCTGTCTCCTAGCAGATTCTGGGTAGCAGGGCTGCCCTGGGGGTGTCCACGTGGCCCCTTGCTGCTGGGGCCAGGGTAGATCCACTGGGCTTCGAGTCTGCTGGGCGACGACAGAGTGGTCTCAGGGCAAGCCCATCCACTGGCCTTGGAGGAGGACCAGGGCTGTGCCGGCAACGTCTGAAATTCCAGCTCCGCGGCCCTGGTGCCTCCAGGTGAACTCTGGATGTGATACGGGGTCTCCATTTCCACGAAACTGAACAACACGCAGCCTCTGACTCAGTGGCTGTCTTGGGATTTTCCTTTCGAAAGCTTTTACAGTTGCCTTCAAGCAGTCCGTTTGTTTGCCTGTCTCTTGTTTAGAACGAGGAATGACAATGTTGGAGAGCCTCTCCCGCACATGGGTCGCACGGCCTCAGCCTGAGGGACGCGTGTTCCCATCCCACTCCAGGGGCAAGTCCCCGCCGGCTTGGACCCCAGGGAGGTGGAGGCAGGCACCGTCCCCTTGTCCAGGTGACCCAGTGTGGCCTCCCTGCTAAGCCCGCAGCCTGGGCTGGCAGCAGCCTCGATCGGGGGCCGGGGGAAGCAGTCGAGATGTGGCTCGGAGGTGGCGGCTGACAGGCGGGGTGCTCCAGTGACAGCTGATGTGTCACGGCCTGAGCCTCCACCCTGGGCATGACTCGCTTGTCCACAGCATCGGCAACTCTCTGAAAAGATCCCTCTGCTACATGTCACGGTGCCCAGAGGGAGGGAGAGCAGCCAGGACCCGAGGTCCTGCCAAGCTCATAAAATCTGCCTGTAGGGACCTGAGAAGCCAGGAGGACCTGGAGCCAGTGGGACGGAGGCCACGGAGGGGCCCAGGGAGCCTGAGCTGCTTGGAGGAGGAGGAGGAGGCAGCGGCGGCTCCAGTGGGGAGCCAGACATGGTGGAAAGAGGGGTGTCTGGAACTGGAGCATGGCGGTGACTCTGGAATTCTGTCCAGCTGCATTCAGCCATCCAGCAACAGGTCCCAGCGTGAACAGGTCCCCCGGAGCGAGTGCTCCGGAATGTCTCCTGGCCAGGCCTGGAGATTGCAGGAGGCCGGGCGAAGAGCCCCGCGTCTCCCCTGTTTCCGGGCCGTTGTTTTCTTGGCTGGATTTTGAGGAGGGTTAAGTGTCCCTCTTGGCCTGGCTGCTGAGTGGGGTGAGAGTGATTGCGTGAATTTGCTTCCTGGCGTGCAGCTGTGAATGCTTCTCCGCTCGCCTGGCTCGCGCGGTTTCCTTCCCAGGCCCTCCTTGCTGGCAGGAGGGAACAGACACAAGGGGTGTGGATCCCTCCGGAGCTCACTGGGAGCCGTTTGCCCAGCTCATCACTCTGGCCACACTCCCTGCCCGCCCCTTTATATTCCATGCTTGCCTAGACAGGCAGATGGAGTGGGCTTTCAGGAAAGAGAGAGAGAAAAAGGAATCTTTTCTACGTGGCTGGTTTTGAACCCTTGAAATCCCAGTGAAAATAATCACACTAAATACTATTTGTAGCAGCCCAGAGACATGGAACACGGGCTGAATCCTTTGCATTTCTTTGTAATTGGAAAAGGATGTTTTTACATCTTGACATTTTTTGACTCTCAGCCACATCTAGATAGCATTAGTGAGACCCCAAGAAGACATTCCATCGATGCTGGGTAATTGCAAGAACTTTAAACAGATCTGTCCTGGCATCTCTGAGAATGGCAGCCCACAGTGACCTGGAATCCCACAATGGCTCTGCCAGGCATTCCAGGAACAGGTCCCAGGGACACATGTCTAATTCATTATTTATGGAGCAAATTATCATTCTCCACAGCAAGCAGAGACCTTGACAAATGGGCCACCAGTGTGGCTTCCTGATTTTCTTTTCTTTTCTTTTCTTTTGGGGGGGTTGAGGCTTGCAACAGATGATGCCCTAAAGACCCCCAGGGCTGTGCCTGTGCCGGACATCTGGCCAGCCCTCAGGGTCCTGGACTTACCCTCATCTCCACTGCTCACCAGCTGCCTGCAATGCAGACCTGCCTCCCCTGGATGCTCACACACTTTTCATAGCTTTGTGTCTGGTGGGTGCAGCCTTAGTCTCCCAGGAGGCCCCTCCCCGACCACGATCAGAGGGAGTCATGGACCACCTTCCAAGCATCAGGTAAGTCGTGCAAACCCTCCAGCTTATGAGGCTCACGGCCCCCTTGAGAGAGCCTGTGGGTGTGGAAAGTTTTATTATTTGGGAAATGCCATGGCTTTATATCTATGAATAAGGATGGGTGAGTGTGGAGAGCTACAGCTGTGTGCCTGGGTGGGTTGGACTGTTGCACTTGCTCTGTGGGTGTTCGCATCTGTTGTAAGAGTGGAGCGGAGGCAGCCGCTTGTCCCGCATCCGATGTGCAGAGGAGAGGCTGTGAGGTGTACCTTTGGGGGTTGTGTTTGCTAGGGACCCTCGTTGTGGTTGGATATCTGTGCTCTGAGTTCCCCTGGAAGCTTATTTACCTAACAGCTGCATCCAGTTAGCCTCACGAATAGGCTGGTGGTGCACATACTCGCTCCAGCCGTCTTTAGAAGGAACAAGATTCATCCTGAGCCTGGTTTGTGATTCTGACTGTAGTCATGGAAGAAAATAAAAGCCAATAAGCTTTCCACTGTGTACATTTTCTGTAGTTTAACTTTTGAAAGCCTCTTGTAGCTTTATGGGAATATGAATAAGTGAGTCGATGAATACCTAGAAAGCACCCATGTTTTTCTGAATGATTCGTTTTTAGCCCTTCTGTGTATAAAACATTTCAAGAAAATCAGAGAAAAGTTATGTTCCTAATGCTTAAATTGCAGCATAAAATGATCTTTGATGCCTTGGGGCCATCCTGGTACCATTTAATGCCATTTGGCTTTAGGGCAACATTATCTCCAGTCCTCCAGCATCACGTCCTGGTGGCTCAGGGGGTGGGGGATCGGAGTGGTTCCAACAGGCATCCCTATCCAGCCTGGTGCTGGGAACATGCAGATCCTCATTTCCAAGAGCTAAGGGTCTACTTGTGGGAGGATGGCACAGGGGCTCCTGGACAGAGGCTGTGCAGAAGGTTCTGCAGTGGGGGCGCTTGTGGGTCTCTTCCATGAGGCTGGAGCTAACGCTCATCGTCCACTGCGCGTCTGAACCATTGCATCCATAGTCATTACACGCTTCAGTTGTCCAGGCTGCGGCCTCCCCAGGACCTGCTGCTGTTGCTACAGTGGTTGCTATTTGGGGTCTGCCTGAGCACCTCTGGAGGTAGGGAGCGGGGACCACAGATTCTGGAGCAAAGTCCTCATGATGGCTGCATCCCACGTGTCTACTTGGTTGGGCCCCGGTGCCCAGATGCTTGGTCAAGTATTATGGATAATTCTGTGAAGGTGTTTTTGGATGAGATTAACATTTCAATGGGTGGATTTTGAGTAGATTAAAGAACGCTTCGTAGTGTGGGGCTTTATCCAATCAGTTTAAGGCCTGCACAGGGCGAAGACTGGCCTTCCTCCCTCAGGAAGGGGTTCTGCCAGCAGATGCCTGTGGACTCACACTGAATTTGCCCTTATCTCCACTGCTCACCTGCTGCCTGCAATGCAGACCTGCGGCCCCCGACGCTCAGACACTTTTCACAGATTTATGCCTGGTGGGTGCAGCCTTAGCCTCCCAGGAGACTGCCCTCCCACCCCCGTCTTCATGATCAGAGGAAGACACTGACCACCTTCCAAGCAACAGGGTAAGTCCTGGAGACCATTAGCTCCTCCCTGGGTCTCCTGCTGATGGCCAGCCCCACAGATTTTGGACTTGCCAAGCCTACAGAATCGCTTGAACCAGTTCCTTAAAATAATCCCTCTTTCCATACAGATATACACATTCTACTGGCCCTCTTCTCTAGAGAACCCTAATGCACCATCTTATTTGTCAATGCCATAATCTCTCTCAAAGAGAGTTGGGGAACTGACCCAAGGCCATACAGTGAGTATGGCTCTAGATCCTAATCAAGTGTGTGTGGCTTCACAGCCATGATTTTTCCGTTTACCACATTGCAATGAGGAGGGAAGAAGGGTGCTAGGCAATGTTCTAAGCACATTTGTTACCAGACAATCATCTAGGTGATCCTCTTGCCCTCTCATGTGGGAGCTCCTGTCATTAACCCCATTTAACAGATGCGGGGACCATGTCACAGAAGGAGTAGATCCCCTGTCCAAGGCTGCCCAAGGCCGGTCAGTGGCAGAGCCCAGATTTAGATCCAAGCAATCAGCCTGCAGACACCTTGCCATCCTGCTTGTGTCTATCACACTAGATTGCATCCCCATTACAGAATTTTCACCTCCACTTAGGGAGACATAAGTTAATATCAATAGATTTTATGATATTGCATCAGACTTTAACATATTGTAGTCCATTGATTAATACATCTCCACATATATTTGATCATCAAATGGAGAAATTCATAGGTGTTACAAAAAATATATCTGTTGAGTTTGATGAAGGGTAGTTTATTACCTGCCTGAAATGCTACAGGTGAGAAGAGCCTGCTAGTACGCCTCTGCATCTTGTTACAATGAGTTGTGTACACCAGGAATGGCAGCCACCCCGGGCATGCCTCCAGGACACAAGTGAGCTGCCCTTGGTGAGGGACAGGGTGGGGGCCTCCTCCTGCAGCCCTGGCTGTTACCACGGTTTGCTTGTGGGAGTGACAAGCTAGGCACAGTCATTTGACAGAGGCTGCTTCTAGATTAGAAATGAAATGCGGTTCTCAGTGCAATTAAAAAGTTTCTGAGTCCTCAACAGGAAGAGCTGGGAAAGAGCAGGCTCTGTCGGAGCTGCCCAGGACTGCATGGGGCTGGGTTGAGATTTGCTGGGCTGTCAAGGAGGCTGGGGCCAGGCAATGCCACATGTCTTCTCTTTGTGTGGCTGTGGAGCATGGTTGCGTATACGTCCTGTTGCCCTGGCAAGTTTTGTGTCTTTTTGTTTGTGCTAGATGTCTGGAGGCGTTTAAGGACAGCCTTTGTCCATAGGAAGCCAGGAGTCTAGAAGTGGAGTGAGCTGTGTCTTTTGTGAGTGCAGTTCTGAATATTGCCCAGGTATGAGTGTCCTGTCCCTGCTGTGTGACAAGCACCATACACGGGTGCCGTAAACAAGAGAGATGCAATGCCTCACCGTCCTGGAGCCCAGAGATGCAAAGTCAGGGTGCTGAACTGGCTTGGTTCCTCCCAAGGCTGGGAGGAAGGAGCCATTCCCGGGCTCTTCCAGCTTCTGGTGGCCGTGGGCATTCCTTAGCTTGTAGATGTCTCCCTCTGTCTTCACACTGCCTTTCTTCCACACACGTCTGTCTTTGTGTGCCAATGTCTCCTTTCTATAAAGATGTGGTTATGCTGGATTAGGGCCTTCCCTCATGACCTGCTCTTCATTCATCACATCTACATTAGACCCTGTTTCCAAAAACACCACATTCCTGGGTACTGGGGTTAGGGCTTCAGCATCTTTTGGGAGGTGGATGCGATTCGATCCATAACAACCAGTAATGACATTTTCCCCTCCTCTGGGGAGACAGAAGGGTCTGAAGATGCTGCCGGCCTCCTTGCTTTCTGACAACTTGCATCAAGGTTCCTGTGTGTCTCATCTAGATCGTTAACTCCTCCCCAGAAAGTGAAGTGTGACACCTGCAGGATCTGTCTCAGTGCTTCTTTGTTTTTTAAAAATTTTGTGCTTCACCTTTTATACTTCTGTTACAGAACAGAGAGAGATTTGCCACAGTGACCCAATGAGGCGAGAGAATTATGGCTGCATATTATGAGGGGCCCATGACTTCTGCCTCAGGGGACGTTTCGGAAGAGGTTGGAACACATCCCTTCTTTGAAACAGACCACAGAGTGCACAAAGGCAGGGCTGAGAGTGGGAGAAAGGACGCTGTGATTGCTTCCTGGCCCAGGTGAGGCCCGGTCACCTGGACAAGCAGAGTCTCTCTGCTGCCAGGGGCCCCGGTGGGGCAGCAGCTCCAGGAGTGCCCTTTCCGTCACATGTTCATTCAGAGAGTCTCAGCGAGGCCCACTTGTGACAGCTTTCAGGAGAGTGGTCAGTGTTGGGGGTCTCTCCCTGCCCTGTGACCCTGGGGTGAGCACACAGAGACAGTGACCTTTGCCACAGGCAGACGGATGTTCAGACAGAGGCCTCCTGGTCTCAGTGTTCCAACTTGGCATGTCTAAACAAGATCACAAGCACTTTTTATCCCACTGCTTGTCTTGTTAATGACTTTGCAAGAAATCAAAGTAATGCTTTCCCCGTGACACCTGTGTGCACCCATGGGGGACCCTGGGGCCCGGGGGGTGGGAGCCCTGAGCTGGGAGGCAGACAACGTCAACAGCACGTCACAGACCACATGCTGGGAGCCACTTCTGTGCCTAATGCTCCTTCCCATTTCAGGCTTGACCTGCACTTTTGAGCTCTCAGTGAATGCCCCAGGGGCTTAGGGAGGGCCCAGGAGTTGACCCTGTCATCAGGCCATAGTGACACGCAGAGACCAGGGACTCCTCATTCAGCTCAGCGTGGAAAGCTCCCTGAGAGTCAGCATGAGGCTGAGAGGGAAGCTGGAGCAACTCTGGGTTTCCTCTTTCTCTCTACCATGTGACCTGTGTAATCCGTACTGGGGTCTTCAGGCTGTGGCTCAGGACAAGCTCTGAGGCGAACTTCTCCCTCTGTGGGTCCTTGCAAGTTATCCTGACACAGTGAGTGGCCACTCCAGGCCGAGACAGAGGAGGATGGCTGCCGACAATATGCGGAGTCCTGTCCTCACCCACTCCACAGGGACAGGAGATGGCAAACATTCGATCAATCCCACTTCCGACAGTGAACCCCGAGGAAAGGGTCATGGAAAGGCACAGATGATCAGGAACTGAAACCCTGATCAAAGAAGAAAACTGAGAGCAGTTTCATTGTGGAACAAGAGGGAGCAGGTTACAGAAATTGTTACGGATTGAGTTGTTGTCCCCCAAAAGATATGTTGAAGTTCAAACCCCCGGTACCTCAGAATGGGACCTAATTTAGAAATAGGGTCTAGCAGATGTGATTTGCTAAGATGAGGTCCTCCTGGAGTAGGACGGGTCCAACAAGCAGTAGTGAGAGAAGGATATTATAGCCAGAAGCGTAGAGGTAAGTGAAGGTCAGACATGAAGTAGGTTAAAAAAATTAGGTTATGTAGAAAATGATCTTAAGAGCCAATCTTTTCCTTCCCAGTTGACCTTAAACACATGGATCAGTGAAGTGGCGGCTAGGGTCCAGCTGGGCAGTCCTCAGGACTGGTTGATTTGTGTACTTGATGGAGAGCGTCATGCAAAATGACACAGAGACAGACACACAGAGGACAGCCTGTGATGACGGGGCAGAGACGGAAGCGGCGAGTCTACAACCGTCGGCACACCCAGGGTGGCTGCGACCCTCGGATGCCAGGGAGAGGTGAGGAGGGGTGTCCGCCAGAATATCAGAGGGCACAGCACCCTGCTGACACCTTCGGGTGGGACTTTCAGAACAAATTTCTATTGTTTAAAGCAATCCAGTGTGTGGTGCGGCCCTAGAAAAGCAGGATAGAAATTGTGTTACTTTCACAATAGACTGTATTCATCCATGAAACAGCAGTGCCCTGAGAATAATGCTTGGTGACACAGGAAAACACTTGTGCTGCAGTAAATTAAAAAAAGAAGCAAATTGCAAACAGCATGTACTGTACGATTCAATTTCTGAAAAACAAAATATATACTTATTCACGGAGAAAAATGACTAAGGAAATACATGGCAATGTTCACCACGATGTTCTTGCTTGTGATTAAGATTGTGGATATTTATGTATACTTTTGGTTTATCTTCATTTCCCAAAGTTTCCCCGTGTATGTGTATTGTTCTGATAGCAAGAAAAAAAGTGCTGGACTTCTCTTAGCAAAGACAAATGCCAAGAGAAAAATGAGTGTAACAAATTTGGAAGACAAAGTTTGAATATGCTGGAAGTGTATGAACCAAAAAGGGAGACAGAGATCCTTATACACAAGAGAAAGGACAGGAAACATTAATGAAATACTCAAATGCTTTAGCAACATCAGAAATGCAAATAAAATCATTGTTTTCCAGTAAAATAGGGCAAGCGGTAATACTCAAAGTTTGATGGAGTTGGGTGAAATGGAAACTCCATCTTCTGCAGGAGGGTATGACTGTAGAAGTTCCAGGATGGGCCATTGTGGGGACGTCTCAGGGGTCGCTGTCCGCTGATTCCAGAGTCTTTCCCAAGAAAGTAATTCCAGACATGAAAGATATTTCAATACAGTGAACTCCTGCCAAGCAGACCTGGATCCGATTAAAACGATGGCCAATAGGCTCTGGAGCATGTGAAGGACAAGGGACACATTCCCACCATTTTTCATGCATGGGGAACATTTTCAACATGAAATTAACCCAAGAAGGCCTTGATCTGGAAACGCATCAGCGCTGTGGTTCGGTGAGTGGGGATTTATTGGGTGATTGTTAGCATTGCCCACTCACATGCAGTCTCTTGGTCTATCACGGCCAGGGCAGCCTCGGTGCATGTGTGCGGGTCCCAGAGGGGATTCAGATCCTGCAGCCGTGACCGCCGCTCTATCTGCAGGGGAGCCCACAGCCAGGGCTGCCGCCAACTGAAGAGGGCTCTGGGCTAGTTACCCACCTGCCAGTGCCTCAGTTTCTCTTCCTGTAGAGGTGATATTCTTTGATTGTTATGAAAAACTGATATGTAGGGAAGAGTTAACAACAACAACAACAAAACCCAGGTGGAAATACATACAAGCTGTCAGTACTTATATCTGGTTAAGTTTGCAGGATTATTTTTTATTCTCGGTTTTCCAAAATGTTAATGACTTGAGAATATTCATTTTTTATGAAAATAAAAAAAATCTCAGCTTCTAAATATATGTCCTTCCCATATAATGAGGTCTACCAAGGCTTTTCTGGGTGTGTGGCCACCTGAGAGTCTGGGGAATAAGCTCTGAGTGTGGCACGGGGGGGCCGCCCGCTCACTGCTCACCACACCTTGGAGAGTCACCTGTCCTCACGCTTCTGTGAAGCCAGCATCCGTCTGGCCCCAGCCTTGCTGTGGGTCCCAGGGCATCAGGGAGCCACTGACAGCGCCCAGGAGAAAGGTACTAGCAGAAGCATCTGATGGAAGCATAACCAAATATTCAGAATTTTACACGTGGGAGATTTCTTTTATGAGAACCTCAAAGTTCATACAAAAATTAATTAAAGCAGGGTCTGTGGAAATAGCAATTATGTCTTTAGTATGTTTGCTTTGATGTTACATAGGTTAAATGGTATTAAAAACAGCAAAATATATGGCATGAAAATAGATAGCAAACTCTGAGCTCCTGCAAACACAACCAGAGCCTACATTAACAGTAAAAGAGCCCAATACAATTGCAGAACATGACCAGGAAATAATACTGGACAACAAACAGTATTAGGAGAAGTATATTATAGCCAGAAGTGTAGAGGTAAGTGAAGGTCAGAGACATGAAGTATGTAAAAAAAATAATTTTAGATTATGTAGAAAATGATCTTAAGCACCAGTCTTTTTCTTCCCAGACGCCCTTAAAGACATCCATCGGTGAAGCGGCAGCTACAGTCCAGCTGGGCAGTCCTCAGGACTGGTTAATTTGTGTACATGACGGACAGCTTCTTGTGCAGCCCATACTTTGTGTTGTCCAATGTTGCTGCTGCTTCTCCTTGCTGATGTCACCTGCTCAAATCTGTGCAGATGGGCCCTGCAAGAGGAGGTTCAGGAGGTCACAGTTCAGAGGAGATGCAGGCTCCAATGCCAAACCCAGGTTAGGGATCTTGAAAAGATGATTGCAATTATATGGTGATATGGTTAGGCTTTGTGTCCCCACCCAAATCTCACCTTGAATTATAATCTCCATAATCTCCACAGATCAAGGGAGAGACCAGGCGGGGGTGATTGGATCATGGTGGGAATTTCCCCCATGCTGTTCTCGTGATAGTGAGGGAGTTCTCATGAGATCTGAGGGTTTTTGTTTTTTCATTTTGCTTTGTTTTTGAGATGGAGTTTCACTCTGTCGCCCAGGCTGGAGTACAGTGGCACAATCTTGGCTCACTGCAACCTCCACCCCCTGGGTTCAAGCAATTCTCTGCCTCAGCCTCCCAAGTAGCTGGGATTACAGGCACCTGCCACCACGCCCAGCTAATTTTTGTATTTTTAGTAGAGACGTGGTTTCATCATCTTGGCCAGGCTGGTCTTGAACTCATGACCTTGTGATCCACCCACCTCGGCCTCCCAAAGTGCTGGGATTACAGGCGTGAGCCACCGTGCCTGGCCGATCTGATGGTGTTATAAGGAGCTCTTCCCCCTCCGTTCGACATTCTCCTTCCTGCTGCTTTGTGAAGAAGGTGCCTTGCTTCCCCTTCCCCTTCCCCTTCTGCCATGATCATAAGTTTCCTGAGGCCTCCCCAGCCATGCTGAACTGTGAGGCAATTAAACCTATTTCCTTTATAAATTATCCAAGTTTCTGAATTGGACCCATTCATTTAAACTTTTTTGTGCCTCTGGTATGTACATATGTATGTGTGTATTCATTTATTTATTTACAACCTGTGTAATGGGCACATCGAAGACCTTTGTCCCAACCTCATCGTGGAGACCTGAAATGCAAAGATGGTATCTCCACTGCCCCTCCTGTACAGAACACAAACTGCAGGTTTTTGTACCTTATCATTGGCTTCGTCACAAGGAGCCGACTTCTCCAAATCTCCTGAGTGATGCTGAGGAGATGTGACATTCTTATGAGGTTTTGATGACATCAACGAAAACCTCTCCTGGTGAATTTGGAGGCATATTGTCCCAAATCCGCAGAACCACAGGCAGTCCAGAGGGACCCTTGGTTAACAGTGCTTGGACAAGGTGACTTCAATCCCTGTAGAAATTATTATGAAACATCAAAATATAATTCTTCTTGAGTAGGTTTTGCTTTCTGAATATTGCCTCAACGTCACTTTGAAATAAAAGGCTTCTACCTGACACCCGTCAATCATCTGACACACTTGCTGCTTGTCTGCCAGGGCCTCAGTCCTCTCACCTCCGTTGCTGTTTGTGTTTGGATGCAGAGCGTCTTTCTCCAACAAAGAATGGAGTCGCTTTCAGAGCAGACTCTGAGGCTCGGGTCCAGCACTGCGTGCTGTCTCACACCTTTCCTTAAACGCCGCTCTGGACAGGTAGCAGAGATTTGCTTCCTCTGATGCAAACCAAACTCTGAATTTGTTTAGAGACACAATCAATTTTGTGCTTCTGTAGTGGCAGATGCTATGGAAATCAGGCCTAGAAATGTTTTTTGGGTGAAGGAGTACCACAAAAATTTATAACCAAATTTGGAACGAAGCCAAGAAGAGATCAGCGAGCGCACGGAGACAGTTGGTGTGGTTGGCCTGATGGTCCATGACTGGATTCACTGGGTGGTACAATTTTACTGCTGCATTACGAGATGCTGACCACTCTGTCTGCCCATCTCTGGCTCCAAACTGCATCTGGAGGTCAGCAGAAAAGAGGAGAGAGGCCTATGGTTGCGTTGACATATCTGGGGCTTTGGACTTCAGGGACTGAGCAGGGCTGGAATTAGAACCAAAGTGTGGGCTCTGCCCTGTGCCCTGTGCTTGGCTCGGGCGGGGACAGAGTCAGCTGATTTCACATTGATTTCATGGCCACGCTCCTTGAGCATTGTCTCTAGGGTGGGGTTAGATGCACACTCAGACAATCTCCCCTACTTGTCTCTCTCAAAGCACTCCCACCCAAGTCTCCTGCCACAGTGCAGCTTTGCCTGCCCCACAGAGGCTCCACCTCTCCCTCGAGGCTCTGCTTGGGTTAGGATCACAGCCCTCCTGGACACACCGTAGTGCCCAGCATGACACATGGGTCCCCAGTCTGTATGCCCAACTTCATCAGCAACCATTTGGAAGATGCAGACCGAGACCTGGGGACTTAGGGAGAGCGTGGGGCCACCTGGATGCTTTCATGTGTCACCAGGGGCCTCCTCCTGCAGCCACATCTCTGGCTCAGAGCAGCAGCCATGGCCCCCCTCGCAGAGTGGCCTGCTTTCCCGTGGCCCAGGTAGTACCCTGCTCTGCCAGGCTGCACACACTGAGCACAAACGAGGAGGCTCTGGCAGCCCCTCAGGTATGGTTGCTGTCAGCCTCACACAGGATGGAGAGTGCAGTGTGGGGAGAGGTGGGAGCAGCTGGGCACGACATCTCAGCTTTCGAGTGGCTGTGGCGGTCCCTGCAAGCGTCCCCTCAAGATTAGACAATCACGTGGTAACAATTCAAGGAGATGCTTTCTGTTCACTTTATCCTGGCTTGCCGTATGTCCTATCAAACAAGTTTGGTTCTCTCTAGGTTGCTTTCATGATAAACATCATGTCCATGTTCATGGTATACACATTGATATGGTTTGGCTGTGTCCCCACCGAAATCTCATCTTGAGTTGTAGCTCCCATGATTCCCACATGTCGTGGGAGGGATCCAGTGGGAGGTAATTGAATCATGGGGTGGGTCTTTCCCATGCTGTTCTCATGATAGTGAAAGTCTCATGAGATCTGATGGTTTTATAAAGGGCAGTTCCCCTGCACACGCTCTCTTGCCTGCTGCCATGTAAGACATGCCTTTACTCCTCTTTTGCCTTCTACCATGATTGTGAGGCATCCCCAGCCATGTGGAACTGTGAGTCCATTAAACCTCTTCCCTTTATAAATTACCCAGTCTCGGGTATGTTTTTATTAGCTGCATGAGAACAGACGAATACACACATACTGCAAAAATAATACCAAAGCATACATTGGTAATCAGCAACATGTCCCAAAAGTACTTTCAATAGGCTGGCTGAAAAAAAGAATAAAACTACAAATGCATGACTGTTCTTAGTGCTGCAGGAATCAGTCCTTGTGTGACCTTTGGCTTGGGTGGCAGGTCACTAGGGAGCCTGCTGCTTTCTGGAAGATGATTTTTATGCAACTTTATCCAATTTAAGCAATCATGAAAGCAATCTACCAGAATTTCTGCTTTGTAAAGGCACTTGGATTTACCAAAAAAAAAAAAAAAGTTTTTTCATGAGCCAGTCAGCCACTAGAAATGTCAGACAACACACTTATCTGGTGGTTGACAGACAGAAAGACAGGTGCACGCTCGCTGTGCAGAGAGGCCATGTGGCCTCAGGCCCTTGAAGATGGGGAGCCGAACCATCCACCGGGCACCTGCACCTCAGGAGCTCCTTCCTGATCCGAGGCTGCCTCGGCGCCCACCTGAACGCCGGTTCTCCACTGCCTTCCAGTTGTTCAAAGCTACCTCCATCGTGCACTTAACAACATTATTTTATTGATTCTAAAGTTAAGTGTACCCCCTAAAAATTTTCAAGATACAGAGAAGTACCACAAATCTCTAGCCCACCTTGTGTGCTGGTCACGCTCTGTTGGGTATCTTTCCAGTCTCTTCTATGCACAGCTGTAAAAACGCAACACACACTCTTGGCCTCCACCTCCCAGGTGCCCTCTGCCCTTGCCTTTTTCAGCCCCTCAGTCACTGAAGCCCCAGTGACTGTCTCCTTTGGAACCTGGTGGCCTCCTGGCCTCTGTGTCCGCATGGCCCTGCCTGCGTTTCTGAGTCTTAGCCAGCTGCTGCTCTCTGCCTTGTGCTCCCTCCGCCACGTGCTTCTCTGGGGGCTGCTCCCACCCCTCCAGGGTCCTTCACTTGTTCCTGCTCTTCTACTGCCCCTGAAGGTTTGGCATTTCTGGGATTCCTGCCCTTGACTCTTCCTCGGAGGCTCCTCAGTCTGTGTGTGCCCCTGGGCTCTGTGGGGACACCCTGAGGGCTCCAAGTCCATGTCCCCACATCTGGTCACCATCACCACACAGCCCACAGGCCAGCACCCCAACCAGGCAGGCACCAAGCCCACCATGGCTCTCCCTAGGCCCTCCTTGCTGGTGGCTGGTCCCCTAAACTAGCACCCCTGAAGCTGGTGGCAGCAGCCGTATTGGGGTTTGTTTGCCGGGCGTCTCCTGTGTCTGAAATGTGGGCACGTGATCCTCACAGCCTCTTTTGCTGAGGAGTGTTGTGGGCACATGATCCTCACAGCCTCTTTTGCTGAGGGGTGTTGTAGGCACGTGATCCTCACAGCCTCTTTTGCTGAGGGGTGTTGCTCCTCTTATGGGTCCGTGAGGATGCAACAGGACCAGGCAGCTCGGGTAGGAGGTGCTCCCTGCAGAGCGAGTGTCCAGCTGCTGCCTTGACGAAGGCGGACCAACACCTTCATCTCCATGGGTGCCTGTGGACCCTCCTGTCCTGAGGCATCCCCACCCCTCGCCTCTCCCTAACACAGGTGTTAAGTCATATGCTTAAGTAAAAGACGGAGCCCAAACCCAAACCAGTTCTGCTGAACTCCAGCGTCTCCGGTGGTAAGCCCTCCCGCCCCAGCTCCCTTTGGGATATTCCTGATAAATTCTTAGTTCGATCCTGCCTTTGGGAAATGCTAGGATAATCTCCACTTTCAGGGAATGCCAACCTTTTTCACTGGAGCGTCTCACCTCCTGCTGTGGGATGGCTACTCACACCTGTCAGTGTATTTTGTTGCCATGAACATGACAGGTTAATCTGGGGGTGGAAGCCGAGCTGGTCATTTGGACTGATTTTACTTGTTTGAGTGTTTTTAAACATGATGAAGCGAGGCCTGGGTATTTTAATTTTGTTTATTATTTGTTCTTTTTGGGTTACTTAGTGAGACTACATAAACTCATCCAAAAACAGCTAGTCTTGTGCCACATAAATACACTGGTACTGGAACAGAATTAGATCAATAAGCAGCAAAGGGAGGATGACTGAGATGAACAGGAGGGTGGAAGAAAAATCGGAACTGGCAGCGATGGGGAGGTCTGGAGCAGCCCCACATGGCACTGCTGGGAACACACGCCTGGACCCGAAGCCACACACCTGGACCCGAAGCCACATGCCTGGACCTCAGAACACACTCCTGGACCTCGGAACACACGCCTGGATCTGAAGCCACACGTCTGGACCCGAAACCACACACCTGGACCTCAGAACACACGCCTGGACCCGAAGCCACACGCCTGGACCCGAAGCCACAAGCCTGGACCTGAAGCCACATGCCTGGACCTCGGAACACACTCCTGGACCCGAAGCCACACGCCTGGACCCGAAGCCACACGCCTGGACCCGAAGCCACATGCCTGGACCTGAAGCCACACGTCTGGACCTTGGAACACATGCCTGGACCTGAAGCCACAGGCCTGGACATCAGAACACATGCCTGGACCCGAAGCCACACGCCTGGACCTCAGAACACACGCCTGGACCTCAGAACACATGCCTGGACCTGAAGCCACACGTCTGGAACTGAAGCCACACGCCTGGACCTCGGAACACATGCCTGGACTGGACCCGAAGCCACACGCCTCGACCTCGGAACACACACCTGGACCTGAAGCCACACGCCTCGACCTTGGAACACATGCCTGGACCCGAAGCCACACGCCTGGACCTCGGAACACACGCCTGGACCTGAAGCCACACGTCTGGACCCGGAGCCACACGCCTGGACCCAAAGCCATGCGGGTCAGTGGCCCATCCTGACGCTAGCCAGGTTTACTAAGCATCAACACTGGGGAAGACAATGATTGGTGCTGGCTCACCAGCTGTGGAAATGGTGATGCCCTGGCTCCTACTGTGGGAATGGTGAAGTGCTGGCTTTATTGTTGTGGGACAGTTGAAGTGCTGGTTCCATTGCTGTGGGACTGTTGAGGTGCTGGCTCCATTGCTGTGGAACTATCGGAGTGCTGGCCCCATTGGTGTGGGTCTGTTGAGGTGCTGGCTCCATTGCTGTGGGACTATTGAGGTGCTGGTTCCATTGCTGTGGGTCTGTAGAGGTGCTGGCTCCATTGCTGTGGGACTGTTGAGGTATTGGCCCCGTTGCTGTGGGACTGTTGAGGTGCTGGTCCCATTGCTGTGGGACTGCTGAGGTGCTGGCTCCATTGCTGTGGGACTATCGAAGTGCTGGTCCCATTGCTGTGGGACTGTTGAGGTGCTGGCTCCATTGCTGTGGGACTATCGAAGTGCTGGCCCCATTGGTGTGGGACTATCGAAGTGCTGGCCCCATTGGTGTAGGCCTGTTGAGGTGCTGGCCCCATTACTGTGGGTCTGTTGAATATGGGCTTCATTGCTATGATAATATTGATGAAGACAGGAAATGGGATTTTGTGGCCCTTTCTGAGTTTCTTTATCAGATGCCTGTCCTGCATAGCAGCTGGTGCTGCATATCTGCAGTCAGAATTCAGCCTCATTTCTCCCACCTCTGTGGATCCAAATGGTCTTTCGCTCCCCGACCTTTTGCAAATCCTTGCTGTTTCCCAAAGGAAGCACATCTGTATTTTTCTGTTTTCAGACAAACTGATGTCCAGTTCAGGCCCCTCAGAATCTTAGAGTGTCCAGAAAATATGTACTTTCCCTTCAGCAGGTGTCCTGATCTGAATGCTGTCTACACCTTTATCTCCCTAGGTGGAAGCTCCTCAGTCTCACCTACACCCCTCAAGGGTGGAGATATTATACACTAAAGGGCGAGATGCAGACATTGGCCAGAAAGAAACATTCCTTGCTAGTGAGAAACAAGTTATGTGTATATTTTAAAATGAACCAAAAATGTTTCCTTGAACAGCTTCCAAATTCATAAATGCATAGAAAAATGAGTCTGACTAAGAGCAGCTGGCATTTGCAGCTGCCCCAGTTTTACCTGTTTCCAGGTAAGCAGGAGACATGTCTGCTGGGGCAGTGATTTAAGAGAGGCACTCACCTAAAAATAAGCAGCCAAAACCATCCTGGTTATTACGAATGTCACAGAAAATAAGTGGAATCCACTTCATTGGAATACATCAACATGAAACCCAGACTGTTATTTCTAAGAAAGTAATTAATGTTGCACCTCTTACATGCCATTATTAATGCTAATAACAGTACTTTACGTGTATAGTATTTTCCTCTTTCAAGCTGTTTTTATCAAAGACCACATAGTCTTGTCTGATTTGAAATATGACATTAAGGATGCATATTTAAATCTCCCACTACAATTGTAGACTTCTTCTTTCTCTTTAAATTCTTTTTTTTTGTTGTTTTCTTTATTTTGGGACTATCTTACTAGGTATATATAAGGTTATGCCTATTATATTTTCTTGATTAATTGCTATCTTCATCATTATATATTATCACTCTTTATCCTTTGTAGTGCTTTTTGGTTTAAACTATATTTTGCTTGATATAACTACGCTGGTTTTTTTTCCAGTATTTGCTTGATAAAACTTTGCTATTTTTTGCTTGTTATCTTTCTGCAATTTTATACGTATCTGTTGTAAAGAAGACATTGCTGAGCCTTCAAGCTGCCGAATTTGATCCATTTACATTTATTTTGATTACAGATAGATTTGGAATTTCAAAAAATGTATCTTTGTAAGGCACACTTTGTTTTGGGCAGATTCATCTGATTTTGTAAAATGAGAAAACAAACTGAAAAAAGTTAAATAATTTTGTGAATGCTACAAAATAAAACAGTGAAATTGCTAATTATTTTAAGGCCACTGTGCAGAAAACTGCTTAAATATATATTAAAATAATGTAGCTCTTAACAGATTGTCCTAGTAATTTCTGTAGAACTTCTATAAGTATATAGAAATTAAAAATGGGATTGGATGAATAATTATATAATAACACTATCTGGACTTTAACCTTGATTTTCTTTTTTCTTATATGCAATTATACTGAGACATGAAGATAAAATATACTAATTTTGGTCAGATTACCCACCTCAAATTAAGCAAATACAGTATTTTTCAAAGTGAAATTGTCTACTTTTCAAAATAACTTTTTATTAAAGAAAGGCTCATAATGCTACGCCTTTAGACAGTACTCCTAATTAATGTAAGATTTCAGCAACACAACATTACACAGAGAGATTACACATGCAATCATAAAAAACTACATATAAATATTTAAAAACATGACATTTGTGAATTATTTCAACCTTCACAGACTTCTTTATAAGCATGTTTCATGAAAAATAAGGGGTCCAGATATAACTCTAAGTTAAACCTTACTTTAAGTTAAACCTTAAGTCTCCCCATAAAGGTGTCCTAGAGCAGATGTCCACCGATCCAGGCATTGCAACGCCTGGGAATCAATGGTGTAATCAGCAAGGTGGAATTGGATATGTGGTGATAGCTATTGATGTTTACGACAGGTAGGTGCACCATCAAGCTGGAGTCTGAACTTGATAAATTGGTGCTCTGGGAAAAGGTTGGTGAGAGTCATTGTGGATGTGGATAGGAGCAGAGCAGTCCTGAGCAGGACGCCAAAACAGAGGAAGCTTCAGAGGACACTTGTGCCTTCCTGAGAATGAGGCCACAGAGCACAGCGGGAGCCAGGTGGAGTTTCACAAAGGCTGCTTTTGACTTGGTCTTGCAATCACCTTTTTACTAGCAGGTTTTATTTTGTTTGTCTTCTGTTGGGAATTTAAATATTAGGAAAACAATTTGGGATTATCTGTCTAGACTAACCTGTCAGTCCATCTGAGGCTTGTGTCATCTTAGAGCTAGCTATATATTAGGTAAGGCTTAAAGGCTAGCTGAAGGGTGATGCTTCCCTCAGCTAGGAGGAGATGGTTTTTTAAAGGCTTGCTGAAGGGTGGTGCTTCCTCAGCTAGGAGGGGATGGTTTCTTACAGCAGTGCTGACTGCACAGGGAGCCATCCAATGTGTTAAGAACGACACTGGAAACACAAATCTGGAACAGTGGTTTGTTTTTGTTGTTGGGGGTGTTAACATGTTACTTGAAAAGTAATAATCTTTTAAAGATGTGGCAAAGCCTAATGGCACCCTCCTGGGTAGCAAGTCCAACGTTGTCCAGCCACTCAACATTTACAGAACGAATATTGTAAAACGGTTTTGTGGGCTTGTGTTATTTCCTTCCCTTCTTTCTTTTTTCTTGCTTACTGGCACTAAAAGTCAGCCTTTCATTGTTGAAACAGTTGACCATAATCTTAATTTACATTTACTCTATGTTTCATCATAAGCTGTAATGCATTTTAGCATAAAGTGGATTAATCAGAAATCATAACTGAATTGGCAATTCAATTGTTAGTAGTACTTTTTCTAACATTCAAAAAGTTTTTCTCTGTTTTGAATTTATTCATTTTAAATGACCAGAACAAATTTGAGCAAGTAAAAGCTGGTATGCATGAGATTTTTCTGATTTAATTATTTTTCTGGTTTCATTTTAGCTTTTAAATCCTTAGACTATTGTCACAAATATAATCCAGTGCATAATTGTCTTCTAATTTGACTGACAACTTAACTGCTGAGTTGTTTTATGGCTTTTCACATGGTTATATTGAAGGACAGTCTACATGCACTTGAAAAGATTATGTATTCTGCTGTTGTTGAGAATGGTCCCTAGATATTAGTTGGGTCAAGTTGGTTAATAGTGTTGTTCAAATCTTCTGTATCCTGGCTACTTTTTTCATCTAGTTTTCCATCAGTTATTCAGAGTGGGATATTAAAGTGCCCAACTATCATTGTGCAATTGTCTATTTCTTTCTCCAGTTTCATTAGTTTTGCTTCATTGTAAAAATATTTCATGTACTTTGACACTCTGTTACTAGGTGTGTATATATTTACAATTATATTTTGCTGGTAAATGGACTTTTTTGTAATTATAAAAATCCTTCTTAATTTTTAGTAATGTGTTTTGTCTTAAAATTTATTTTGTCTGATATCAGTATGGCTACTATACCTCTTGCACGGTTACTGCTTGCATGGTATATGTTTTTTCATCATTTGCTTTTAAACGCTTTTGTGTCTTTGAAACTAAAGTGTGTTTCTTGTAGAAAGCATAACATTTGATTTTTTTTCTGGTTGTTTTGTTTTAAATTCATTTAAACCGTCTTTAATTTTGAATTGGAGTTTTTAATCCATTTATAGTTAATGAATTTTTAGTATAATGGCTGAATTTATTTCCACCATAAGATGGCTGAATTTATTTCTACCATCTTGATGCTAGTTTTATTTTATGTCTTTTTTGTTTGCCCATTCTTTCTTTACTACTTTCTTTTATGTTCAATAGCAATTTTCTAATGTACCATTTTATTCCTTTTTAAATGTTATTCTCTTGGGAAATATTGCTCTAGGGATTAGAGTATACACATTCACTTATCATAGTATATTTTATGTTAATACTAAGTTAATTCTGGCAAAATAGAAACACTTTGCTCCAATACAATTTCATCCTTTCCCTCTTTTTTTCTGTCATTGTCATGAATATTACATGTATATATAAGCATTTATATTGCATTTTAAATAACTTCAAAGAACAATGCAAAAATATGTTTATACTGTCTTTATGTTTACCTGCATAAGAACTTTAACATTGCTCATTATTTCTTCATGGGCATTTGAGTTGCCATTGGGTGTCATTTTTCTTCTATCTGAAAGATTTCCTTTAGTATTTCTTGTAGGATAGGTATGCTATTGAGAGGTGAAGCCCGCTGGGTTTCTGGGTCGGGGGGGACTTGGAGAACTTTTCTGTCTAGCTAAAGAATTGTAAACACACCAATCAGTGCTCTGTGTCTAGCTAAAGGTTTGTAAACGCACCAATCAGCACTCTGTAAAAACGGACCAATCAGCACTCTGTAAAATGGACCTATCAGCGCTCTGTAAAATGGACCAATCAGCAGGATGTTGGCAGGGCCAAATAACGCAATAAAAGCTGGCCACCCCAGCAAGCAGGGGCAACCCGGTCGGGTCCGTTTCTCTGCTACGGAAGCTTTGTTCTTTGGCTCTTCACAATAAATCTTGCTGCTGCTCACCCTTTGGGTCCGCACTACCTTTATGAGCTGTAACGCTCACTGTGGAGGGCTGCGGCTTCACTCCTGAAGTCAGCAAGACGAGGAACTCACTGGAAAGAAGAAACTCCGGACACATCTGAACATCTGAAGGAACAAACTCTGGACACACCATCTTTAAGAACTGTAACACTGACCGTGAGGGTCCACGGCTTCATTCTTGAAGTCAGCGAGACCAAGAACCCACAGGAAAGAACCAATTCCAGACACACTGTCAGCAAACTGTCTCAATATTTGTTTATCTGGAAAAGTCTTTTTTTTAATTTTTGCTTTCACCTTTGAAGTATATTTTTGCTGACTATAGAATTCTTTACTGATAGTTTTCTTTCTTTCTTTTGGAACTGTTAATATGTCATCCCAATACCTTCTTGTATACATTCTTTGTTATAAGATGTCTGCTATTAATTTATTATGGTTACCTTATATATGGTCATAGAGTTTGGATACCTGTCCCTGCCTAAATCTCATGTTAAATTGTAATCCCTAATGTTGGAGGTGGGGCCTGATGGGAAGTGTCTGGGTCATGAGGGCGGATCCCTCATGGCTTGGTGCTGAATTTGGTGCTGAATTTGCAATAGTGAGTGAGTTCTCGTGAGATCTGGTCATTTAAAGGAATGTAGCACCTCCCGTCCAGTCTCTCACTTGCTCCTGCTTTTGCCGTGTGACGCACCTGCTCCCCCTTTGCCTTCTGCCATGATTGCAAGCTTTCTGAGGCCTCCCCAGAAGCTGAGCAGATGCCAGCACCATGCTTTCTGTACAGCCTGCAGAACTGTGAGCCAATTAAACCTCTTCCTTATAAATTAGCAGGTGTCAGGTATTTCTTTATAGCCATTCGAGAATGGCCTAATACATGTGCTGAGTGTTTTGTTTGCTTGTTTCTCTTGCTGCCTCCGTGATTTTCTCATGTTACTTGTTTTTCAACAATTTGACTATGATGTGTCTCTCTGTCTCTTTCTGCTTATCTTTAGGATTTGTTAAGCATCTTGAGTGTGCAGATTCTTCATCAAAGTTGGAAGTTTTCAGTTATTTCTTCAAATATCCTTTTGCTACATGATCTCTACCTTTTCTGATATTCCCATTAAACATCAATTTGATACTTCTTGGTATTCAGTGGGTCTCTAAGGCTCTGTTTATTTTTATTTACTCTCTCTCTTTTGCTTTTCCAAATTAAACACTTTCTTTCAATTTGTCTTCACGTTCACTGATTTCTTATTTGGTCAGTCCAAATCTTTTTTTGTTTGATTTTTCATTTTTATTATTGTGCTTATTAACTACAAAAAGTCCACTGGATTAAAAAATAATTTCTATTTCTTTGATATTCTTGGGTTGATGAGTCATTATCACTATATTTAAAAAAATTCTTTAAACATGGTTTTCTCAATTTTTTGAACATATTTATAATAGTTTTTTTTTTAGGTTTTTCTCTGCCAGGTTCAACATCTGGGTCTTCTCAGAGAGTTTCTATTGACTGTTTTTTCTTATGTGAGAATCACACTGTCCTGTTTCATTGCGTGTCTTACAATGTTTCTTTAAACCTTGACATTTTAGGTCCTATATTGTAGCAACTCTAGATCACAACTCCCTTTCCCTGCGGGGTTGTGGTTGCAAGTTTTGCTTATTGTGTGTTTAGTGACTTGCCTGGACTAATTTTGTAAATTCCTTTTCTCTTGCAGTGTGTGATCACTAATATCTCTGTTCGGTTCCCCCCACCCACTTTTTATTCTTGCATTTATATTTAAGCCTAGTTTTGCAGGGACCACTTTTCGTCAGCCTAGCTTAGTCATACAATGTTTGGTCAATGGTTGTGCTAAAACATCTTGAGCTAATAAAGCTTCTGCCTTTTGCCAATAAATCCATGTGTGGGTTGGGTAATGCATTTTAAAACCAGTCAGTTAACATAGCTTGCTGCAATGTTTGCCTTTGGGTATTTTTTTTTTTTTTTTTTGCCACAGGGATTGCTATTCTATTAAACACCACACCCCACACCACATCAAATCCGCCAAGTTGCCAGTTTGCACGGCCTGCCCAGCCTAGGGAGAACCACCATATGGTTGAATCTGGGGTGGGCAGAGCAAAAACAGCTTCTATAAAAACACCAGTTTACAATGCTTTTACCTGAGGTTTAGTCGATTGTGTGTGTGTGTGTGTGTGTGTGATACATGCTTCCCAATTATTGAAATGCTCCTATTTGATTTCCAGAGTTCTGCAATATTGTATTTGACAATTTTGTCCAGTTTTGTTATTGTTTTGGAAGGAAATTTATTAAGTGTCTTCCTCCACCATTCTAGGAAACCCACCAACTTAGAATAAAATTTGAGTTGAAAAATATGTGTTAATATTTCTTGGTTAGTATTGGCACCAGACTAGAGCATTGGGCAGAAACACTGATGCATTATTGTTTACTCAGAAGCATTTTATAACTTTTTGACAATATTTCTCTAGGGAGTCCAATTTTATTCAAGACTTCTGGAAATGTGGTGCAATGTTTTAACAAACCAAGACACAGAGTATGCACAGTTATGTTGGCATCTCAAAACTCTTCAGTTATCACTCTCATTTCTTGGAGAATGTGGCATTACTAGAAGTGTTGCCCTGGAAACAAGTCATCAAGCCAAAGTTCTTATCATTCATCTCCAGCAGTCTCAAGGCACATGCAAAGAATCTCATGGCATATTTTAGACGCAGGATGACCTCAGTGTTCCTGAGAACATTCCTGCTCAAAAGAGCTGCTACTGTGTGCTTTGTGACTGCTGGCTCTGCCTACAGGTGACACACTCCTGTCACTTAATCATCTGAGTGCTGGATGCATAATTTATTGTTGCATTCAAAGTTATGCACAAGTACATTCTCCAGATCTACAGGTGGAGAACTGAGGGAGCTGAATCAATGTTCTTCGCATCAGGGTACAATCTGAAGTCTCTAGTTTGCACCAGGAGGGTAATTCCGGTTCAGATTATTCAGCAATAGAGCCTTGGCCCTCTTTCCATTGTCACACAGAGTTGTAGGAAAAACTATTTTAAAACAGAAGCTTATGTAAAAATAATGACCTTCTTATTGATTTTGCATCTGAATTTTTAAAATTGTAGAAAACAAACCTTTTATTGTTATTTTTAATATTTAGAGATAGAAAAACAATGTTTTCATTTCAAACCAATTCTTTTCCTATATGTGTATGTTTCCCTTATTTCAGAAGTAATATCTCCACAATATAAAACATTTGGAAACAAAGATGAAACTGAAAACCTGCCTTACTGTCCCTCACTGTCCAAAGGTAACTCCTGCCACTATGCTAATGCATTTCCTTAAGGTACTGTGATCATATGGTCAATGTTTTCTTCTGTTTTTCTGATTCATCTTATGCCTGATTCATAGCATTCTGTTCCTGCTCATGGATCCATCACAATCTCCTACTTTTTGCATTTTTTTACTACTGTAAATTTTGTTTCAATAGCACCTTTGTCCATAAAAGTTTTCAGGGCTTCTGAACATTTCTTAGACTAGATAACTAAAAAATGAATTTTTTTTTTGTTGTTGGAAAGACAGGAATATAACCAAGAATTCAGTTAAGTTTTGTCTAATTGCTTTCCCAAGAAGGTCCCATCTCTACTTTCGAGCTGTCGCTTTGTGTATAGTACCATAACTGGTTATTATTGTTTTTAAAATAAACTGCTCATTAGAACACTTTAGATTTATAGAAAAATTATGGCAGCAGTGTAGTGAGTCCTATTTTGTATTAGAACAACACACCTGTTATACTCAATGAACTAATAGTGACACATTATTATTAATTCAAGTCCATATTTTATTCAGATTTTCTTATTTACTTACTGTCTTTCTTCTATTTCAAGATTCTGTCCAAGATGCCACAGCACATTTAACCAGCATGTCTTAGCTTAGCTACGGCCTGTCATGAAGGATGGGATAAAATATCAATAGGTGAAGAAAAGTACAAGAAAAGTTTTGGGAAAAGTCCCGTACATGTGTCTTCAGAAAACCATTGCTGCATTGATAAGAGGTCTGATGGTGGTTCACACCTGAGGCAGCACACAGCCAGTGCAGCTCCCAGCATGGCTGGTGCCCTGTGGAGAGACCCTGAAACCAGGGCCACCAGCTCGCTGGTGTCTGCATCTGTGATGGTGGTGTCTGTGAATCTCTCCTCTCATGGGGCAGGGGTTGGGATGACAGGCCTCAGTGCTTGTGTCCCAGCCCTGGAGAAGCCTGGAGGGCAGTGAGTAAGGGCTGTGGAAACACATGCCTGCGCCCCCAGCATCGGGGCAGGAGACTTGCTCTGCAGATGGCAGTTTGTGGCCCTGGGAGAGCCACCTCACCGCTGAGATGCAGCCCCTTTTTGGGAAGAGGAGAAGGTTGGGCCTGTGTTCTTTGCGCTCTGTAATCGTTGCCAGATGGGACCCCTAGTATCGGGCACTTGCCTTGTTTCCTGCCTTATTGTACAGTTTCCCAAATGAGAGAAGGGTTGTGAGTGAACGTGATGACACCTTTTGCAGTTTTGTTTCCAGGTGCCTCCCCTGTGAGGGTTACATCTCCTTCGTTCCCCTTATTTTTGTGGTTTGCTGCCCTTTCATTAGTGAAAGCAAAATGAATGGCATTATTGATTTCTAAAAATGGCTCTTCACAAAACGTGTTTTGGGTTGTGCTTTATCCTTGCTCTCTGATAGCAAAATGATTGCCAGGCACTGATACCAAGGTAACCAGTGAAGATCTAACAATTCTTACTGTTTACATCAAAACAAAAGTAGTATATGGTCCCTTTAGCAAACATCGTGAATTTCATGTGTCATGTGTATTTCCCAAAATGCCTGCCACCCTGTCCTAGTGACCACCGCTCCCCTTACAGCAATGGCTGTTTCCAGCTTTCACACTCTTCAAACCTCCTCCCCACAGCATTCGTGCATCTCCTGCTGCTAGAGATTACAGAGGCCCCCAGCTGAGAGCCCCATCCTTAACACCAGGCAATTGCACCACCCACTGCTTTGCCCGTTACCACAGAGGAGCTGTCTCTTTCCTGGAGAAGCATGTTCTCTCCACCTAGTTTTGGATCCCACCCTCATTTATTCAGGAGCCTCACAGTGTGGATGACATCTTTTTGTTCTAGAATATTTAGCCCATTGCTCCTGGTTGTCTTTCCCATCACACTCCCATCTGACCCGTAGTGGTGGTATGAAGGAATGATTCTCAGATCCACCATATACCTACATCTCTTTTTCTATCCCATTTTTCTTCCTTTCACAGAAAATTTCTAAGTACTTACACTAAATTCTCTCTAAATTTAGAAATTTCTAAATTTCTAATATGCTTAGGCTAAATTCTCTCTCTTTTCTCTTCTCAAATTTGCTTATCCAGTGAGCTACTTATGTTTTCCCTTTCAACATTTTAAGCTAGTTATTTTTAAATCCAGATGTCCTTGATTTATGGCAGCCCTTTTTATTTTATAATCTTTCTGCTATGTTTTCTACTCTTTTTCTTCCTTCTCCTCCTCCTCCTATTTTTTTTTTTGGTATTAAACATATTAATTTTGAAGTTCTCTTTAGATTGCTTTATCATTTCCATTTCCTTGGGAGTGAATTCTCTCGTTTGCTGACTTTCTCTTTTATGACATTTTCCCCTCAGTGCGGTTTTACAATTTAGTTTTCAGGATCATCTCTCTCAATGTCACCCTTCCATGCCTAGTTGTTTAGTGATTGTTTTTCCATTGCCCCCCAAGGCCCCCAGTTCAGAACCCACATTTCAAGTGCACTCGTCTCAGTCCATAGGTCTCTGATCTAGGTAGATCTCGTCCTTCACACCCAACGTGCAACAGTGACACTGAGTGAGGAAGACTGCAATAAACACGTCCGTTCAAAAAGGGGACAATGATGGATAAGAGCAGCCACGGGTTCACAGCGTTTCTGAAATCTTGCCAGGCTCAGGTGTTTGCCCTTTCAGTGAGGGCTCAGTCCTGCTCCTTGGGAATGAGTCTCCAAGGCTCATGGCTCTCCCATCCGGGCTCCTGGCTCTGCCTTTTCTATAAGAAGTGGACTGCGGTTGCAGCTGTGTAGCTTTCTAGGTTTGCTTCCTGCCCGGACATTTGGGGGACTCCAAAGGCCTCTTTTCATTTTGACAACCTCTGTCTTCTTCAGTTAAGTATATTAATTCCTTTAAAAACTACATGAATTTTTATATATCAATTTATAATTCATTCCATTACACAAAATCCATATTCACAAATCTTCTTAAGATAAATCCTTCTCTGCCTTAGAACTTCTGTGAGGCTACCACAGGGACAATGCCCTTGAAGGTCTTTAAAGCTAGACTGTTGTGTAGCTGAGAGGATCTATCAGACATGCCCTTGAAGGTCTTTAAAGCTAGACTGTTGTGTAGCTGAGAGGATCTATCAGACATGCCCTAAAATGCTTAGCGGGAATTTTGCTTAATGGAGAGTGTACGGGATACAGTACCCTGAACCTTTCTGATATCTTTTTGAGGGCTCTTACCACCATGCCCTGAATTCTGTGAAGCTCTAGTTTACTGGAAGTGACCTTAATTTGATCTTAGCTCTGAGGTCATCCCTTCATTCACAAGCATTTTTCTCATTGGAAAAAATATTCTTGACTTGTCATTTCATCCACACTCTACTCAAAAACTAAATAGATGGTCTTTAGTTTATCTCTCTCCTCCCACATTTTATTACAAGCAGCAAGAAGAAGGCAGGTAGTGCTATGAATATTCTGCCTAGCAGTGTCCTCAGTGAGATCATGGTTAGCTGTACTCCCATGTCCTGTGTCACTACAACACACAGTGTTGTCGAGTTTCTGTCTCTGTATAACAAGGGTTTCTTACCTCCAGCCTCCAATAGCATTTTTCTCACTTCCCTTCAAGCCCTTCCAACCAGCACCGCATTGAGGACATTCAATGAGGACATTCAGTGACTGGCTGTTGGGCTCAAAATCAATGTTGCAGGTTTTAGGTATGATTTTGCCAGCATTCCACTTCTAGGTACCACATTCTGTTCTAGTTCTCTATGGATATGTAACAATTCATTTCAACATTTAGTGACACAGACAAACAAGTATTTATTATGGCTGCAGATTCTGTAGGCCAGCATTATTGCAGGGACTAGGCCGAGTGCTTCTCAGTGGGAGTTGCTTTGGAGGCTGCAGTCAGATGCAGGCTGGGCTGCAGTCATTTAAAACTCTGGAGGGCTGGATATTCAAGGGACTCATTCACAGCTGAATTTGTGCTGTCTGCTGTCTGGGAGCTGAGGTTGTCTGTCCCACAGAATGCTTGCACCGTGGGTGGCTCCATGTGGCTTGGGAGACTCACAACACCATGGCCGAGTTCTAAAAAAGAGTAACCTCAGTGGAAGCATTTGGGAGCAGGTGAACCTGGAGACCAAGGCAAGAGCTGCAGCCTTTTCTCGCCTAGCCTTGGAAGCTGTGCCATCTCACCTCTCCCACATATTTTTGGTTATAGTGAGACCTTAGCACTAGCTTCAAATCAAAGGGAGAATGGATCACAACTCTTGATATAATTTGTGGTCATCTTTAATTCATCATGCCTACTTATGTATATAGCTCAGCTCAGTGGTGCTTTTCTCAGGAAAGGTTTCTCTGACCTCCCCTAGCAGGTGAAATCTGCCATGATTTTCCCCATGCTATAAATTACTCCACTGAGTGACTGAGGTACACAGGTAGAATTTTACATTTATTTGTGTGACTGGGTGATAGTGTCAGTTTCCCCACCAGATTCTAATTTCTTGGAAGTTACACCCTTTACTTTCCTCACAGCAGTTGTGATCTCAGCTCCTAGAACTGTTTTCAGTAAATATTAAACATTTGATAAACACTTGCTGAAGAATTAATGTATATGTTTGAAAGTTCTTGAAAAAAGTTCTAAGATGTTGTTTGTGATGTTTCATCTTGCCCCCACCTTGTGTTCCACTATACTTGATACATGTCCCTCTACCAGTTTCTCTCTTCTCAGTTCACACATTCATTTCCATCACTGTCCATGTCATTGTCATCTTTATTCTTCTGGTGCCCAGAACTGTGCCTGAAACTTTCAGTAAACAATGAACAAATAATGGAAAAAGTGACTGTATTATATTATATCTTTTTATTTATTTATTTTTTTGACAGCATCTCGCTCTGTTGCCCAGGCTGGAGTGCAGTGGTGTGATCTCGGCTCGCTGTAACCTCCGCCTCCCGAGTTCAAGTGATTTTCCTGCCTTGGCCTCCTGAGTAGCTGGGATTACAGGCATGTGCCACCATGCCTGGCTAATTTTTGTATTTTTAGTAGAGACGGGGTTTCACTATGCTGGTCAGGCTGGTCTCGAACTCCTGACTTCATGATCCCTTGCCTCAGCCTCCCAAAGTGTTGGGATTACAGGCGTGAGCCACCGCGCCTGGCAGATATTATATCTTCTTACACGATTTAATTTGTAGAGCCTTCCCTAAAGAATAATGCTCTTTCTTTGCAGAATTTTTGGGCTGTGGTAGAGAAAGGAGCTTCTCTATTTGCCTTTGGGTAAGTGAAAATCTTAATCTGTCCTTCCCTTGCGTTGCAGTGTTGCTATCCATAGTGCTACGAAACAACAAAACAAAACAAAACAAAACAAAACAAACCCCCTAAGCCAGGGCGCCTTGGATGGTTCACTTGGCATGGCCATCTTGCATTCCATCTGCCCAGAAACATGCTGTTTTTTAAAAAAATCTCTATTCCTAATATTAAAAACCCCAGGCTATAGGATGGAATTTTCATCTGCTCTCCCCACACTGTTCTAGGAAACTGCCTTTTCGTGCAATAATAATATTAGCTACTACTAATGAGAGTTGCTCTGTTAGGATGACTAGAGAATGCCTTATCCCCTTCATCTGTTAGCGGGGCGGGAGTTGCTATTAAAAAATGCCATATTTATTTATTACTCCTGATATTTAAAACCTGATATAATCTTTAGGATCTACTTAAGTCGCTGAATTTGGATCCCATGTGGAGGTCCTGTTAATAAAAAACGAATGTTTCCATTTCCTTACTCTCTATCTCATTCAGTCCAACACTCTGGCTACTCTTCTTATACCTTAATTTTATATACATAGTATTATTTATAAATGTGTAAGATATATTAATAGAATATATATTCTAGCAGCCCTAGTTATAATATATATACATATACACATACATATGTATAGGTATACATGCACATATGTATGTATATGTACATATACACCATATATATGTATACGTGTATATTTTATGTGTATTTTATATACACATACACAAACAGGAGAATTCCTCTTGCTTTTCTCCACTCCTTACATTTATGCAAAGTCTCCCTTGCTAGATTATTGTAAGTTATAATTGAAACACATTTCATATTAAAGGAAAGGGCTAAATATATTTAACTTATGCATATAACGTTGTATAAACAAAATGTATGCCAATAAGCAAGAAGGACTGGATAATATTTGCTAACAATGGTAAAATATCTGACCCTTTGCAACGCAAATCCTCTTTATTTACTAATGGCAAGGTAAGGAAATGGTTCACACTGAGGCTAAGCAGAAGAGAGGGCGATTCAGGACAAAGCTGATTTCCCCTGGCAGTGAAGGGTGCGCTTTAGCATCAAGCTCTGCCTCCTTTTTTTGTATTTATACATTTAAAAGCATATGCCTTTCATTTCTATTATTAGGGTGTCAACAGCTATAAGTAGAGCCTTTTTCATGTTTTTTTGTGGTGCTTACAATTCATGGTAAAGTATTTGTTTCCTGAAGAAATGAATGCCAAAACCCCCGAGTTACACAGATCACATATGACATAGTTGTGATATGGGAACAGTTAATACCCAGCTTGTTTCAGTACATTCTCTCATGAGCCCAGCTTTCTGTTTTCATTGGAATGCATGCACTAACATGTGAACACAGCCACATCTTTCCCAGTCACCTTTCCAGGTATTCACGAGGCCCAGATGAGACCAAATTCTGTGTGCCCACAAACATATACCAAACAAGCCAAAATATCTGTGGACAATATGACATCTGGTCAAATTGGTTATAAAAATATTGTTTGTAAATTTTCCTCCTCTCCCCTCCCCTCTCCCCTCTTCCATCTCTCGTCTGTTTTTGAGATGGAGTCTTGCTCTGTCTCTCAGGCTTGAGTGTAATGGTGCAATCTCTGCTCACTGCAACCTCCGCCTCCCGGGTTCAAGAGATTCTCCTGCCTCAGCCTCCAGAGTAGCTGTGATTACAGGCACTCATCACCATGCCTGGCTAATTTTTGTGTTTTAGGAGAGATGGGGTTTCACCATGTTGGCCAGGCTGGTCTCGAACTCCTGACCTCAAGTGATCTGCCCACCGCGGCCTCCCAAAGTGCTGGGATTACAGGCGTGAGCCACCGCGCCTGGTCAAAAATACTGTTTGTAAATCTAAACGCCATGTATTTCTTTATGTTTATTTCCAACTCATGTGGCTTAAACATATACCTGGTAGTGTACATGTATTTTAAAAGATGCACTCACTAAAAAGAAAATAAAAATATGTGTAGAAAAATGAGACACGTTTATAATAGTAACTTTTTTCCTAGTGAAAATAATGCACATTAGTCAAATCTTGAATTTGGAAAAAATCCCACAAACGAATCAATTTATTAGATATTTCACAATATTAGATTAAAAATAAGTTAAAATACTGCACTGTGGAAAAGCAGCATTTGCCCAGGCGCTTCCTCTTTACAGACGAGTCAGTGTCTTTGCCGTTTGGAACCTTCTCTTCACTATGGGATGGCACTTGATCGGGGCGGCCCCGCAGCCTGTTCCGCGGTGCAGGCGTCTCCCTCTCCCTGGCGAGGCTGCCCCGAGCCCCTCTGCACCCTCCCTCCAGGTACCGCCCCTGGGAGGTCCGGTGGGGACCACGGCCCGCGACGGCCGCCGCGCAGCCACCTCCCGGCGCGTGCAGTGCGGGCCCGGAGCCAACAGGTGGCACAAACGCCTTTGACTTGGGCATCGATCGCCGCGCCCGCCCGGGGCCGCACCTCCGCCGCCAGCGTCCCTCCAGCCCGGCCCCGATGCCGCGCGGGCGCAGTGCTCTTCTCTCCGCGGGCCGGGCCGGGCCGGTTCAGGGTCAGGGTCTCTGACCCGAGTCTGGGTCGAGCCAGGGCGGGCGGCGGGCGGCGGGTGGCGGCGCCCAGGCAGTGCGCCCTCTGCTGGCCACTCGTGCACACGAGGGCTCCAGCCGGTGCTGCACTCCTGGCAGACAGGGGCCGGGCAGGGGCGGGGCTGGGCGGGGCAGGGGCGGGCCTGGGCTGGGCTGGACTGGGGCTTGAGCAGGGTTGGGCAGGGCAGGGCAGGGCAGGGCAGGGCTGGGCAGGGCTGGGCAGGGGCTTGAGCAGGGTTGGGCAGGGCAGGGCTGGGCAGGGGCTGGACAGGGATTTGGGCTGGGCAGGGCAGGGCTGGGCAGGGGCTGGACAGGGGTTTGGGCTGGGCAGGGCAGGTCTGGGCAGGGCCTGGACAGGGGTTTGGGCTGGGCAGGGCAGGGCTGGGCAGGGGCTTGGCAAGGCTAGGTTGAGCTGGACAGGGGTTTGGCAGGGGTTTGGGCAGGGCGGGGCCTGGGCAGAGCTGAGCAGGGCTGGGCAGGAGCCAAAGAGGGGCTGGACAGAGGTTTGGGCTGGGGGGATGGAGGGGGGCTGGTCCCCTGCTGGTCCCCAGGATGAATGAGAATCCGGACTAGAAAGGCTGCATTATTATTACCATTATTATTTGAGGAGCATCAAGTGCTTCATTTAAACACCTTCCCCAGTCTCTTCCCACAGTGCAGGGAGCTTAGGAACACACAGCTAGGTAGCTGGCACCTGCCTCCCCACCCCCTTCCTTCTGGAAGGCTCCTGTGTGAGCCAGCGCCAGCGGGAGGGGCCAGAGCTGGGAAGGGAGGCCTGTCACTCGGAGGTTCCAACTCACTGGAGAGGAGCCTCGCCTCAACTTGTTTTTAATGTGTCAAATCGCAAAGTCACTTCCCAGCAATAAGGTGTGAAGGGGTTACAGCTTCCCAAGGGCCCTCCAGGAGGCTGTGGCACAGGCCTTTGTTTTCTGCCTGGCAGAGTGACGGGCCTGCTTCCACCCAGCATGCCCCAGCCCACAATTTGTCACTTAGGAAGCCTCTCTTGTGAGGTTTACATCTGCCTTGATCACTGTTAGTGGTGCCCTGCCTTAGGGGCACCTTATAGCTTCCGAGGTCCCTCCCTGGCCCATCCCCACGAGCCTGGGTTTGTGAGAGGGGCTTTCCCTGCAGCCCTTTCCAAAGCCCCACATGTCTTGTACCCATTTCCCCAAGCCCATACCCAGAAAGGAGATATTGTGGGGCCCCACGGTGTTCTGACAAAACAGGACCTCAATTCGGACGTGGTTAACTTTCTGGCTGTTATAGTGAGAACAGATTTGTCTCTAGGAGACCTGGGCACCCTCCATTCTGCTCGTGGGCAGCAAGCCTTGCCGTAGCCCCATGGAGAGGTGCCGAGTAGATGCAGACGGACTTTACCGGGGTCTGTTCTGTACTGCGCACTAAGCTACACACAGTCCTTCATACATCACAATATGGCTCTATTGTTGTTTACGTTTTATAGATCAGGGAATTGAGGCTTAAGGTGACTAGCTTTCCTATAGCTGAGCGAAGCCATTGGGCTAGGTATGCTTACCCTAGAGCCTTGGTGTGTGGGCAGATTGTACTTGCCCCTTGGAGAAGGGGGGCTCGATGGGCTCTGCTGTAACAGAGGGGAGGGGTCCGCCCTTGTGGCCTCAAGTTAGGATACATGGAGCTCAGGTCTCTTAAATCCTGTTCTTTTGCCAGAAATAAACCCCCATGATCTCCAATGGACTCCCAGAGCTGCTCCTGTTTTATCTCCAACACCCATTTCCTTCTTGCCCAAGTCTGACGGAGGCTCAGCATCTGGGAGGGCACTCAGGACGGGGCAGGGGTCTTGGGGCAGGGGTCTCAAGGCAGGGGACGCAGACATAGTCATTTTAGTATGAAAGAGCTATTCTGAGCATCTATTAAATAAACTGCCAGAAACTAAAAAAGGATTCCAGATTTCATCTGCACTAACATTGTAAGTGCTTTATATATTTTAACCCAAAATGACTGAATTTGGAAAGAATGAATTAAATAGGATTGAAAGAGGGCAAAAGATAAAGGATTTCAAATTTCATCTTTGCATCTAAATTTCAGGCTATTTAAGGACAAGGTCTAAACCGTCATAGTAGCTAAGTGAATATCTGTTGAACAATGAATGCGCCTGATTTTGTCTGGCAGAGTGAATTTATGAGGTTGACATTTTAAGAAGTCAAAATTTTAGCTCATTTCAAACAGTGGAGCATAGCTAAAGCCTTGTTCCTTCTGGTAGCAGTCCCTCCAGATTGAAGTCTGACTTTGAGGTAGTATTGACCTTTTATAAGTCCCTGTGAAATGCAAGGTCTGGTGCTTTGGGAAAGCACACAGTCAAATATTTTTTTCTCTTTAATTGATACCACTTAAAAATTCATGCAAGGGCTGGAACATTAATTACCAATTATTTTCATAGAAATTTTGAAGAAAAATGTGAGAACCAAATAGAAGGGATATAAACAGTCAAAGCAAGAAAGGAAATTTGCAACACCCGGTACACTTTAGAAACATGTGGAGCCTCAGGGTGAGCCAAGATGCACAAATTAATAAAATAAAAAAATGAAAATACCAGTTTTCACCCACCAAATCGGCATGTCCACTTTTGTGGTGGCGCTTAGTGTTGGTGACAGTGCAGCGGCACAGCCCGTCCGTGGGTGGCTGGTGGAGGTGTCATTCAGCTCTGCGACAGTGGAAAGCAATTTGGCTATGCTTATCATGAGCACTCTCTTCCGTTGCTTTGACCCAATAATTCCCCGTCTAGAAAAAGAAAAGTATCACAAGGAAACCAGAAAGTCACATTTATGTAACTGTCATCACACTATAATTTATAACAAGGGAAAAGCTGGGAACAACCCACTTTTGTAAGAGGAGAGATGCTAAACTAAATATAGTGACCCAGGTTATAGGTCGGCAGCGTTTTAGAGATGCAGACAGAGCCGAGTGCTGCGGTGCTAAATGAGAAAGGCGAGATGAAAAGCTACAAAAACAGAACACTTGTGAATTTACAAAAATCATATATATAATATATAAATATATTATATACAAAGTATTTTATGTGTATTGAACATATATTTAAATAGACATTATATGTGTCTATCCTGGAAGGAAAATCAGATGAGATGGTAGTAGCAATCCCTTGGTGAGGAGGTTTAATGGGTAATTTTAAAAGATGTATTATTTTATATGTTCCAAATTTCTAAAGATATCTTCTTCTTTCATAATTTCAGAAAATAATCAAGGTCTTTCCCCAAGAAGCAATTTGCCCACCTACTGTACTTGTGTCCTGACAATATTATCACGAGACTGTTTTAAGGCTGCAGTTCATTAAGCATTCTAGACAACGCACGCCCTCGTCCTCTCCCAGACAGGCAGCTCCCAGGATCACTCTGCACCCAGAGGGCTCCCGAGCTGTGGCGGCCTTTCCCAGGACGCGCTCAGGGCCAGGATGTAAAGGTCCCTGCCAGCTGATGGTGCCAACTGTGCCTTTTTAAGTGCAGGAGCCCCAGAAAATCAGCTGAATCAATCACAGAGCTACAGCCTGAGGTTAACAGTTTGGCACGGCCAGATTTCAAAAGGGGATCATGAAAATCATGGCTGGGGGACTGGCCACAGCTGGGTTGCTTGTGCTGAAACATTGGCCAAGAGGTCACCTTGAGAGGTAGGAAGACAGGCAAATGTTCTCAGCTGACTCAACGGAGCAGCTCAATTTCAAAGTATGTCAGAGTTCACAGATCTGCTTGTTGGGTGTTCTGCTGCCTATGTGTGTAAATATAGGCAGTGCAGTGAGACTTCTAAGCCCTGAAACAGAAAATAGGCAGCCACGGAAATACAATTCCACAGACAAGGACCTTTGTGAGATCACTGTTTCAGTTTAAGTCCTTGTTGGATGCTCAGGATGGCAGGCATGGAGGGTTGTTTCCACTGTAACTGCGCAGATGTCTCAACTCCCTCGACATTTCCCGAGCTTCTTCACCTGAGAGCTGGGGATCACACTGTCCCTAGAGCTGGCTGTGAGCACTGAATGAGGAAAGGTGCGCATGGGAGGAGCCTGGCGCCTGGCCTGAGTCCCGCTGATGCAGTATCCTTCCCTACCCGTCTATGCACCCCCACTTGGTAGCATAATATCTTACAGATAGAGCAGGAGCTCCATCCGTGTTTGTTGATGGTCCTGAGGGAGAGGGACTTTCTCCATCTCACTCACTCTTGAATTTGTCATGTCCACCGGGTCTGGAAGGATCCCAGGCACAGGTGGGTTCTCCACTCTGTCTGTTGCCAGCTCCGTGGACAGGTGAGGGCATGGGTACAGCATTCAGTCTTCTCCTGTCCACAATGGCTGGGTTTTCCTCTGTGATCATATACAAATTTGAATTTTTTTTTTTTTTTTTTTGATGGAAACTTGCTGTGTCGCCCAGGCTGGAGTGCAGTGGTGTGATCTCAGCTCTCTGCAACCTCCACCTTCCAGGTTCAAGGGATTCTTCTGCCTCAGCCTCACAAGTAGCTGGGATTACAGGTGTGCAACACCATGCCCGGCTAATTTTTGTATTTTTAGTAGAGACGGGGTTTTACCATGTTGCTCAGGGTGGTCTTGAACTTCTGACCTCAAGTGATCTTCCCGCCTCAGCCTCCCAAAGTGCTGGGATTACAGGTGTCAGCCACCACACCCAGCCTAAAAATTTGAAATATGGGAAAGCTAGAATAGGAAAACCAAGCATGGAGGTTGAAAAAGAAATTGAGACAAAGTTAAAGAAAGATTGAAACCCGTAGGTTAACATTTAACCATGCTAATAGATTGTGTCGAATAGATTGTGACTCCTAAGACCTCCCTGGGTCAGTTCTGGGCCCCTCTGTGAGTCGATCTGCTGCTTGTACTGGAGGGACAAGCTCCGGGGATGCTCTGCAATGCCACTGCTTGGGTTCAACCCTGCCTCAGCTACCTACAACATGTACAATATTTAAGGACTCTGAGCCTCAACTGGGAAATGTGATGTTAATGTAGGATCCATCTTTTTTTGTAATACAGCCAAGAAGCAAAATTATAAAACCACTAATAAATACCTGAAATGTTTCCTTTCCATTTTAAACAAATACATGGCACTAACCAGCCAATGTTTTGATGTGGAGGCCAGGTCTTTTCTTTGAGCATAAGTTATTGACTGGAGTTGAGCAGATATATTTTTCTTTTCTTTTTTTTTCTTTGTAAACAATATGCATAGTATACTGACTTCAGTTTACAGGTTGGGTTTCTTTCAAATAGGTCAAGAACATACAATGCTTACAACACAATCTGAGTGAAGACTCCTTCTACATTTCTGAGAGATTTTCCCAATCTTTTATGGTGATTTTATCCAATCTTAATTTCACAGTAACTGTGGTGAGTCACTTTTCTTACTAGCAAATGTTTCCCAAGCACTTGACTTGGTTTCCATGAAAAATAACCCTGCCTTCACATTTGTCAGATTGTATAACATTTAATTAATGTGCATATTTACGATAGAAATATGCCTGGCATAAGCACATTTTTGAAAAACTAAATATGACCTTCAGAAAGCACATGAGTGAGAGGGGACTGGTGATGGATGTGGGTGCATGGCTTGGATGGGAGGAAATGAGCTAAGAGGACACCCCCCTCAAGAGGATATGTAAAAATCCTTACCTGCAGCACCTCGAGAGTGGCCTTATTGAGGTCACTAAGGTGGGCCCCAGTCCATTGTAACTGGAGGCCTCACAAAAGGGGGAAATGTGGACATAGAGACAGACATGCACACAGAGAAGGTGATGTGAAGAGACACAGGGGGAAGGTGGCTGTGTAACAAAGGGATTGGAGCAATGCGTCTGCAAGGTAAGGAATCCCCAAAATTGCTGGCAAACCACTAGACACTAACAGAGGGATGTGCAACAGATTCTCCTTTGCAGCCTCAGGAGGGACACACCCTGCTGACACCTTCAGCATGGACGTTGGCATTCGAGCACTGAGACAGTAAATGTCTGTTAACTAACACCCGCCTCCCGCCACCTCCCAGCTCCTCATTTCCACAGATTTCTCTTTAGCCCTCAAATCTCGGGTCTTGGACTTCTCTTCTTTGTCTGTCCTCTCTGTCTGTCAGATCTCATTCAGGTTTGTGGCTTAAATAACATCTATAAGCCAATGACCCAGACATTTATGTCTCTAGCTCAGACCTCTCTCCCCAAATCTAGACCTATATGGTCAATTGCCTCTTGCTACCTTGCTTGATGTTCTAATAGGAATTTTCTCCCCCAAACCCATCCTTCCAGAAAATTAAGGGAGGTATCTGGGGGAGAAGGGGAGCCAGAACTCACCTGTGTGGAGGTTGGTCCTTCAGTGGAACCCTGTGGATGCTGTCACTGGGGGTTTCCTGTGGTAATGCTGCTTTACAGTCTGCTCATTCCCATGTGAAGCCACTGTCTAAGAAGCACTGCCCACGTGTACAGTAATCCACAAAATAGAAAAACCTGGCTCTGAAGGGAACAGACAGTTTGGGGAACAAAAGAAAACATTGGACCAACTCTAATATTCTCAGAGAAGATTCAAGAAGATATTGTATCTTTTAAATAAGAGCATCTTTTAGATAATCAAGAAACAGGGGGTTTATCTCAAAACACGGTGATTATGGGCTTCAGACTTCTGAAAGAAAGTGACTTCTTCTCCAGAATTCTACACGCTGGAGGCAGATGCCCATGGTGCGCTCTGCAAGGCCTGTCCTGAGAGGGTGACTGCATCCTACTATGACCCTTGCAGATCATTGCGGAAGGGCTTTCCCTGGCCAAAGGAGCCAACCTGTGCAGTTGAGACAATTCAGGCAGTCAACACTCCTGGGAGCAGCCCTCACACAGGGAATGGGGGTTTTGCTGATTACTCTGGTTTCCTCCCAGCTTGAATGAGATGACTTGGAGAACATGCCTACCACACAGTCTGCCAGAGGTCCTGCTGCTCATAGTGGTAACCTTCACTTTGAGGCACATCATATTGGTTTGCTTTCTTTTCCTCACTTTTGCACTCACCTACAAGAGATTCTTCAGAGTACCTCCCATGAAAACTGCTGGCACTTACTTCCTCGTCCCGGGGTATTTGTTGGGAGAGCCTAGCCTTAGATACAAGTCAAACTATTATTAACTATGCAAATAGCATCAATAAACTGTGAATGTGCAAAGATTCATTCCCCAACCCTTTCTAAAGGTATTACATGAGGATGTACTGCAACAAAATAATGGAGAAAATCAAGAAGACATGGATCTGAGAAACAGGGGATACAACTAAGGACATTGAGAAATTGAAGTCCTGGGATAATAGGGGTACAGAGCAATAAGTCCAGGAGAATAGAGTTCTCCAAAAGGGAAGTCCCTGGGAAGAAAAAAATAATAATGGTGGGTGATTTCATTGACTTGATAGTGCTTTTAAAATATCAAATCTTAAGAACATGGTAAAAAGAACATGGTAGAAACAATTAATGCAGAAAAACAAGGTAATTAGAAACTCCAGAAAAACCAAAAAGCTCTAAAAGGAAGGAAATACAATTATAGCATATGATTCCACTTTGCAGCAAATAATATACTAAGACCATAATATAAATATAGTTCATTGATGTTCTAAGCTTTAGAACAAATATAGACAGAATTCAGAGAATTCTTAGTTATGATTATGGGATAGAATGCAAATGCAATTAAACTTGACAATGTAAAGTAAAATATAGAGAGAATCTGGAAGAAGAATTGGAACAGGTGGAAGGGAGAGATGATGAATTAATGGAAATACAGAGGATGTAACAATTTCATCCTGTGAAGCAGGAAACCATCCACACTATAGTTAACAAAACAAGAAGTAGAATTCCAATTATATGATAAAAGTAATCAACATGGGAACCAAAAATAGTACAGTAGGTATATTGGTCAAATGTGGAGAGGGGGAAGTAATATAAATGAACTACAATCTCCCACTGTAGACAGCCAATAGGTAATAGCAAAAATTGATAAATCAATAAATAGAGCTATAACATATTATTAAGAGATATGGAGGTAAAAATAACCAGAAGAACTAATAACGGAAATAATTAAAATGTGGAATGTGTGGTTGGGGTGCAGACTGAGAGCTCTGTTGCTTTTTTACTATTTGATTTAAAAGTCAACTTTCAAATGTGTTGTTTTTGTAACAACTTAAGAACGCAATTTAAAATGCTTTGTAATTTAGTAACCTACAAAGTATCTTTTCCTGTTTTCCTGTGCTGTTCATTTTACAGCTAAATGTGCATGGTTTTAATTGCCTGTCAATCGAGTTCACTCCTGCCACCGACCCTCTCTTGTGATGGATAATTGAGAACTGACTCTGTTAAGGAACAAAGAGCTTAAAATAGCTGCTGTACTAATGCATGGCACATCATCATGTCTAGATAATGAACTCCTAATACCAAATGTTTTCATGATGGCATATCCTGTGACACCTGCTTTTCAATGACAACAAGGTATCTAAAAGAGAGGAGGTGGCTGATGGTGTGGCTGATGGCATGCCCCACCTTCTGGATGTCCCTGCTAGCCCCTGTGCTGCAGCCCACCTGAAGTGTGGACCCAGCCTCTTCAAGCAGCAACTTTGCCTAATTAAACCTGACTGGAATTACCCTCATTATAACACAACTCGTGATAACATCCCAGCGACCTGGTTCCCCAGAATCCTGAGGTGACAAGCAGGTTCAGTTCTATTTTTGGCTTCTAACAAATGAAGCGTTTCTCCCAAACTGCAGAAATAGACAAATAAAAGACACTGGCACGAATCGATCCAGAAACAGAGGCTGGGAATGGTCATTGAGAAAAGTCACATGCTTTTAATATTGCAGTATGAAACTCAACAACACGATAACACCCAGCTGGGTCTCTGAGGTAATTAATTGGGTGGAAATAACCATCTTTTAAGATCACCAGTGAGAAGTGTTTGTGAAGTCACAGAATTAGCTCTGGAAGTAACTCCAGGGTTTATTTAGCCCCACTTCCTCATTTCTGAATTGAGGCTTTTGAGGCCCACAGAGATGGAATCGGCCCCTCTTCCACACCATCCCCAGGACTGCGGGTCGAGTGGTTTGCGCTGTGTCACTGCTGCTGCTCCAAACTTCATTACTTGTTTAAAAATTGTATCATTAGAGAGTCAGACTAGGCATAGGAAAACAGTTTATGTATTTAAACGATTCTCTTTCAAGTCGTTTAGTGACTGTTTAAAATGCTATGGACAAAGGATTTTTCATCCTGTGACATGATGTTTTGGAGAAAAAGAGTGAACAGCAAATTGGAACCATGAGAATGCCAGACAACACAATTTTTGGAGAAGTTAATGCAGCCGAGTCAGGACACACAAGGCCTGGATGTCAGATCCACCCCTGACCAATACTGACCTTGGGCAGGTGTTGATGTCTGTGAGCCTTGCCTGATGGCCTTGTTGTGAGGATGAAATCAGATGATGCTGGAAGGTGTTCCAGTGGAGTCCCGAACTTAATGGGAGGCCCCAAAGCAGCTGCTGAATATTGGAGAATTCCATGTGTGTTTACCCAGAGAGGCCAAAGCACTCAGCGTCCGGCTGCCTGTAGGGGAGTGGCATTCACACAGACCATGGCGGCCTAGGGAAGCTGAGCGTATGAACGGGCAGGCTTTGGAGGATGTGCAGACCCAGATGCTAGGTTCTCTCCGGCCAGGCGCTCTCCTGAAGACACACCTAGGATGAGGTCATTAAGCAGGTGAGACGCCAGTGTCAGAGATGGGCACGTGAAGACTCACACCTGGCACCAGGCAGCATACCTGGAGTGAATGACTGGGCAGTTGCTGCAGGTGGGGCCAATTTCTATTCCATTCCTGCACGAGCAGATGCCCAGTGGCCCCTTAGAATAGACTAGAAGGATGTGAGCAAGGGAAGGGCAGACCCGCTACTTTGCCCACCACCTCAGACCATGGGGCTCTGTGCGAAACTGGGTTTCCCAGCTCTGCCTTCCTCCAGAGCACAATGAAGGCACTTTTGGAGGAATGACTTAAAGATGCATCAGCGTCCAGTCATGGGCCAGCCTCCCATGCATGCAGAGTAACTATAAACAAACCGGGAAATAAAAGAACGCCCTTCTTGGTGCTGTCTGTGGGGTGCAGGGCCATTTCCATGACTCTCCATCCCTGCATATTCCGGAAAAGCCTCTCCCACTACCATTTTGCTGTCTAAAACAATAGTTAAAAAAAAAAAAACAAAAAACGCGTGGAAGAAATATACACTGATTTTAGAAAATTCAGAAAACACAAGAGTTCTAGAAACCCACATGTTTCAAAGAGATAATTAACTCCAGCAACCTTTCATTGTCTCGGTAAGGTTTGATCATCAAGGCAATGGCGGCTTCGTGAAATTATTCTGGAAGACTTCCTTCTGCCCAGTGCCGGCCAGCATGGATCTTCCGTGTTCCTTCAGAGCTGGAGGTATTCCACAGGGAAGAAACCCACAACAATCTCTTTCTTTTTGAAGCACAGAGAACATTGATGTATTCACGTTTGCTCTGAATTTCGCCTTTGCCACATTTTGCCCATTTTCATGTGCTGGGTTCTCACTTCACTTTTAAAATTAGTCTTTATTTGAAGTTTTTATTTTTTCTTTGAATAGCTATTAAAGATTTTGTGCTTCAAATTGCATAATTGGTTTTTATTTTAAGCATCTGTTATTTGTTTCAAATTTTCTTTTATTGTCTCTAAACTGTGGTACGAACACATCATTCTGTAAATTCATTGAGAGTTTCTTTGAAAACTGGCATGTGATTATTTTCTATCAATGTTTGATTGTTATTCTAAGAAACAATCTTAGAATTGTTTCAATGACCTCTCTGCCATTAGGAAGCAGTTTGCTATGTAGCTTTTAAGTTACAGTTTACTTATTATGTTTCACAAATCCTAGTGTTTTTCTCTACCTAATGTGCCAAAGGCTGAGAAAAGCATTCATCTCTGATAACTCTTGATGGAACTTTAAATTTCTCCTTGTAGCCTAACAATTTCTTAGTGTTATAGCTAGGGTTCTTCATTGTGTATTACACATTTTTTCATTTTAAAAGACCCTGTTTAGTGGAACAAATGCTTTTTTGTCCTGCATTTGACTTTGTGGTTAATATTGATACCTAGGTGTGGTGATCAGACAAATGCCCAGGTCTCCACACTCTCCCACTGTGGAATCATTCCTTCTCTACCCTGGTCAGTGTCTCATTCCAGTGGCTGCCAGGAGGGTTGGTAGAGCCTCTTCCCTGTCCTGTTGGCTTGGGCTTGGCCATGTGACGTTCTCTGGGTGCTGGAAGCTGGAGCTGTGAGTGTGCTCATCTTGGCCTCCTGGGCTCAGTCCTTCCCCACGAGAAGGACACACTCTTGCAGCCCTTGCTTCCCAAGCCTAGATTCTAGGGTAAGAGTGTCATGGGGCAGATATGATCTTGACCCCCAGCCTGGAGCAGAGCCCTCAGCTGGTCCTTAGACCTTGGGCAAGAGACACATGCTTATTACTTTAACTTATATTAAACTGCTAGAATTTTAAGGTTCTTTAAGCAGCAATATCTTAGCAAAAACCTGATTAAGATACCATGTTTCCTTATTACTTCATAGCCCTTTGCAACAGATTGTCTAAATATTTGGGTAGGCTTTTCTTGTTAGAGAAATCAATGCTCAGACAGTCAAAGCATATTTAAAAGAACCCCAGATATAGTGAATTTTTAGATACACTGTTTCAGATGTTAAGGAAATTTCATTAGTTAGATTGTAAATGAAACTGGTGTTTAAGAAAATTGGTTAGTTTAACTTGAGTTACACTCATAAATGGAAAACTGAAGGGTGATTCCCCTAACTTTACAAGATTTATAACTAGAGTAACAATAATTGCAAATTAGACTTTAATCCATAAGGAAATCTAGGATTTTAAATTGGTAATGTGTGTATGTGCATGTGTGCATATATGTATATATATATATATTTACACACACATATATATTCATATGTTAAATATTACTTTAAACCAAGTAGCTGTAAATAGTCTATCCTGTGCACAAAAGCCACACTTGGGTATTAACAAGTCGATGTGCTACCATTGGAAAGCACACAGTAGGCATGCAGGAGTTGAAGTGATGAACACTCCAATCTTTGCATTCTTTAAAATGCTCTTACACCTTTCAGGTGGAAAGCTCAGGTGTCGCTCACAAGACCTGCCTCTGGGCAGGGCTCTTAACCATATATGTTGTGGTTTCTGTATTGTTGGACATTTATGTACAAATAACACTCAAGCATCAATACCACTACTTCTGGTCAGGGTAGATAAGGGATTGGGTGGGGGCTTTTACCCTTCACTTCATACACACATGTAGTTTATTTTAACTTCTAAACATTTTTCATGCATTCCTATTGATGACAGTGGCAGCCCATCTGGAGTGGACACTGAGAAGATGCTGGCTGCAGTAGGGGAGGTACAGCTGGGGCTGTACACTTCATGGAGCCAGGAACAGGTGCGAGTCTCGCCCCCTTCAGAGTTGGTGGGTGGGGAACCTCCTGCTCCAGGGCGCAGCTGCAGCTGTCCAGCCATGGCTGTGGACCTGGGCATCCCTGTGCTCTCAGGGGCCTGAGAAGCCCCCCTGCCCCCACAGGTTTGGAAGTGCCTGCTCCCACTGCCTGGGCTGTCCTCACTCCTGGCACCTGCTCTTATTTTGGAGCAAAGTTGTGGCTAAGTCCAGGTGCTGTCATGAGCCAACTGGGTGTGTGCAGGCTTGGGGTGGTGCTGATATGCCAGCTTCCTGCCACCTCAGTCCCCTCCAGACTTTGGGCACCAACGAGTGTGGGAGGGAGGCCGAGGTGGGGTTGAGGGTGGCTTGGCATGGGCCTGCAGGTGCCCCTAGGCGTGAACAGCCTGGGCACCATGAACAGTGGCAGGAGGCAGACAGGCTCCTGGGTGGAACAGGGCGGGTCCCCAGTGAAACCCCACCTTCAAGCCAGGGATGACCTGAAGCCTGGGGGCTGGGCTTCCAGTTCCCTAGACCAGAATGAGAACTTATGATGCTTTTTCCAGGCCCACCCTTGGCCACCCATGGACCAATCAGCTTGCATTTCCTCCCCTCTGAAGCCAATAAAAACCCCAGACTCAGCCAGACTTGGGCAGATGATGGGATGACCTGCTTGTGGAGAGGAACTGTCCACTGTGGGTTTCCTCACCACTGAGAGCTGTACACTCGTGGGGACAACCTGCCTGTGGAGAGGAGCTACTCACTCCGGGTCTTCTCTCTGCTGAGGGCTGTACTGATGATGGGACGTCCTGTCTGGGGATAGGAGCTACCCACTCCAGGCCTTCTCCCTGCTGAGGGCTGTACTGATGATGGGACGACCTGTCTGGGGATAGGAGCTACCCACTCCAGGTCTTCTCCCTGCTGAGGGCTGTAGTGATGATGGGGCATCCTGCCTGTGGATAGGAGCTACCCACTCTGGGTCTTCTCCCTGCTGAGGGCTGTACAGATGATGGGGCATCCTGCCTGTCGATAGGAGCTACCCACTCTGGGTCTTCTCTCTGCTGAGGGCTTCACAGACAATGGGATGACCTGCATATGAATAGGAGCTACACACTCCACATCTTCTTTCAGCTGAGGGCTGTGCAGATGACAGGATGACCTGCCTGCAGAGAGGAGCTACCCACTCCAAGTCTTCTTTCTGCTGAGGGCTGTGCAGATGATGGAGCAATCTGCCTACAGAGAAGAGCTACCCACTCTGGGCCTCCTGAGAGCTGTACTGTTGCTCAATAAAGCACCTCTTTACCTTGCTCACCCTCCAGTTGTCTGCATACCTCATTCTTCCTGGACACGGGACAAGAACTCAGGACCTGCTGAATGGGGGAACTGAAAGAGCTGTAACACAAACAGGACCGAAACACATCTCCCTGCTCACCATGTTGTGGGTGATGAGAAGGAGACAAGAGAGAAGGAGAGAAAAGCTGTAGCCCTTCGGGGATCCCAGACTTAGGAGCTCCCTGATCCAGGTCTGTGACACCCTCTTTGGGGCTCTGTGGTTCCTGGCATCTCCAAGTTCCTGGGTGCCACCATGTTCCCCAGTGCCCACAGTGGAAGCCACTCATGGTACACCTGGTCCAGCCACAGCAGGGAGCTGACACCTGTGCTGGCACCTGGAGCTGCCCACCCTGCCACAGCTGGTATGCCTGAGAGTGCACAGTGGCCAGGCCCCATGCTTGCTCACTTACGCACCCCTTGCTGCTCCACGCCTGGCTCACCCTTGCCAGGCATGGGATCCAGGCTGGAAGCATGAGTTGAGCACAGCCTGCCAGGCTGAGTGAATGGAATAAGCCCAGTGGGCCTGAGCAAAACTTGGGCAAAGGTGCCACTGACCACAGAGGCTTCTGGCTGGAAAAGCAACACCCTAAGGATCCTGTGACACTTTTTTTTTCCTTAATAATCCTACTTTTCACAAATCAAAATAATTTAACTTTCTCCATACCAATCACTTTAGTCACTCCCACTCTTGCCAAGTTCCCAGCTCTCTGCTTTGCATTTGAAGTCTGTCTTACAAAAGAAAAGAGGGGCTGGGCATGGTGGCTCCCACCTGTAATCTCAGCAGTTTGGGAGGCCAATGCGGGTGGATCACTTGAGCCTAGGACTTCAAGACCAGCCTGGGCAACACAGTGAAACCCCATCACTGCAGAAAAACAAAACAAAACAAAAATTACCTGGGGTTGGTGGCACACTCCTATAGTCCCAGCTACTCTGGAGACTGAGGTGAAAGGATCCCCTGAGCCCGGAGGTTGAGGCTGCAGTGAGCCATGATCATACCACTGCACTCCAGCCTGGGCGACAGAGTGAGACCCTGTCTCTAACATAAAGCAGGGGCAAGGAAAAGATGCTCTGTTTATGTGAGCAGACTGTGCCATTTATCATTCTGAATGTAACATTTTTAAAGGCGAGAGATTAAGAATCTCTTTGTGGGAGCACACTAGGTCTCACAGGAGAGAATGGGTGGGTAGACAGAGGGATGCTGAGCAGAAAGGTGGGTCTGGACTCATGGAGCCCCAGTTCTTTGGCTCCAGGGCTCCACAGCTGCTACCTGGGAGACTGGGATCCAGGGCCTTGGGGAAAGGGCCTACACCTGGCTGGGCCTGGGAGGGCAGGGAGGAGGCTCCATGGCTGGGCTGGCTGGGCTCCTGGCTTCCTGAGCAGTTCATTCCAGTGCACAGGGGAGTGGAGTTTGCTAAGCTCCCAGGAGCCTGCAGCTTCCACACCTGGACTCTGGAGAAGGTGTCCCAGCCATGGCACTGACCTCTCTCTGCCCCAGCTGCAAATGGCAGGAGTGTGGGCCTGCAGTCCCAGGCATCCTAGGCCAGGTCGGGGCTGACACCCTTTGCAAATTGAAATAAAGACTGTTCAACATGGGAAGAGCTTCTCATGTTTTTCCAGTGTGAAAATTATTAGCAGTTAGCTACCAGGTCCCAGCTGGGAAATCCTATCCTCCCACCGGGCTTTGAGTTAGATGAGTGGCCGATTCTAGGATGCAATGTATTTAATTTTCACCAGCAAAATTTGGAATTTTGGGCAGGCAAATTATTGGAGATAAACCATTTGAAGAAAGCAACTTCTCTTCTTTCCTCATTTCTCTGACACATTGTATTTGACATTTTCTTGTCTAATTTTGTGATTGAGGATGACTGTTCAGAGTTATTGAGGCATCATGCATTCAGGCCTCAGCATCAGGATCACCACACAGAACATATTTGAGTACAACTGAAAATCACTGGAAGGAAGGCTCACAATGTATCCCAAAGGGTTATTTTTAGGTTAAACTCATGGTCTTACTTACTGTGTGGCTATAAAAGCAAGAGCAATAATCTTCCAAAATATATGTGTTTAAGGCACACTACAAGTGTCATTTTCACTTGAAAATAATTTTAGAAGTCTATTAGTTTTAATTCCTAACACTGAACTCAATTACTTTCATTCCATCTATTTTTCAGTATTTGTCTGGTGACATTACAAATGTCAATTTGTAAATCTGAAAACAAGTCAATTTGCTACATTGTGTTAAAATCAAACTCTACAGAGAAATGTGTGCAGCAAGGAAGGATATTCACATACAAATACACATTCACATTACAAATACAATCTCATTCTTGTCACTGAATTTGGTTGCATTTCTTCCCCAAATGCTGTCTTTTATTATTTCATTATAGTTTTGATCCTTCATTTTACAACTAATGTAAGTTCTGGGAAGCACATGTAGAGTGTCTACTTTCAGAGGAAGGTCTCTGTCTTTCCCAAGGACGGGAATACACCCACTATGCAGAGAATCCCACTGAAGCTCCCTGGCATCCCACAATCGGCTTTGGTTTCTGTATTAGTCTGTTTTCATGCTGGTGATAAAGACATACCTGAGACTGGGAAATTTACAAAAGAAGGAGGTTTAATTGGACTTATAGTTCCACATGGCTGGGGAGGCCTCACAATCATGGTGGAAGGCAAGGAGGAACAAGTCACATCTTACACGGATGGCAGCAGGCAAAGAGAGAGAGGGCTTGTGCAGGGCAACTCTGCCTTATAAAACCATCAGGTCTCATGAGATATATTCACTACCATGAGAACAGCACGGGAAAGACCTGCCCCGTGATTTAATTACCTCCCATTGGGTCCCCCTGACAACACACAGGAATTCAAGATGAGATTTGGGTGGGGACACAGCCAAACAATATCCATTTCACAACCTTGTTTCTGCTTCTTTGAATAATTTTCCCAAATGCTTATCAATAATTCCCTTTGATTCTGGAGAGAGCTAAGAGGAAAAACTCCTGTAGACATGGAATGAATCACTAGTTCTCAGCAAAATTCAGTGACAAATATGGGATTGTAATAACGTAATCAAATTCAGACATTGATACCAAAATAATAATCACTAACAGATTTGTTTTCTAAAAAACCAATAATATAGAAGTTAGAACATATTAAAAGAGATATGTCATAATCAAGCATGGGACGTAGAAGAAGGAAGAATAATTATCATGTTGTGACTTTTTAGGAGGAGTAGGATTTTCTAAATAAGGGCTTTCTTTTTAATAAAACTGTCATTATGCAAAAATATTGACAAATCCTGGCCTTCAGTTTCAAGTACATAATACAAGGAAATTGTATGCCTGTTTGTAAAATTTTTGTATAAATCTCTTATTGGGGATAAGCATTAATTAATATAGGAAAATACAGTATTTTGTTCAAATGATTAAATGATTAGTATAAATAATAAATCTAAACAAAGCCCTTGTTAATTTGCTAAATATCCTTCCTTGCTGCACACATTTCTCTGTAGAGTTTGATTGTAACACAATGTAGCAAATTGACTTGTTTTCAAGAGAGATGGGAAGTAGAAATTGGAGGAGGTGGAACCTGGAAGTCTATATTTCTGGAGACTTCCATCAGCAAAGGCCTCAGTCAGCACCTCATATTCCTGGGCACCACGGTTCTCAGTTTCCATTCTAAGCAGGGTGGACATTCAACTCCCATGAAAGGGAATGGAATTCTGTCTATTATCCCTTAATGATTCCATTAAACAACTCAAAAAGGAAGGGCACAAGAGGCAAATAGCTTTTGTCAAATATTCTAACCCACAGTATGTGGTAAGCGCTAAACTGGGAAAACTCTCTTGGAAAAACTTATCCAATGGTTGTCAAAATCACTTGTGAATTTCACAGTCCTATATGAAGTTCAAGAGATTCAATAGTAACGTGATCTTAAATGATCTGTTTTTCTAGCACATATGCTCCCCTTCTGAAGTTAAAATGAAAACGACAGCACTGGCTTGGATGAGTGAAACTGTGAAGGGCATGAGTAGGATTGCGAGGAATAGGTTTAGTCACTCAAATGCGTCTCAGTGAATTCTTTTTTTGAAAATTATTTTATTATTTTTGTTTCTAAGTTCCGGGGACATGTGCAGGATGTGCAGGTTTGTTGCATGGGTAAATGGGTGCTATGATAGTTGCTGCACCTGTCAACCCATCGTCACCTAAGTATTGAGCCCAGTATGCATTAGCTCTTTTCCCTAGTGCTCTCTCCCTCCCCCGCCCTCCCCTGACAGGCTGCAGTAAGTGTTTTTCCCCTCCCTGTGTCCATGTGTTCTCACTGTTCAGCTCCCCTTATAAGTGAGAACATGCAGTATTTGGTTTTCTGTTCCTGAGTTAGTTTGCTGAGGATAATGGCTTCCAGCTTCGTCCATGCCCCTGCAAAGGACATGATCTCATTTCTTGTTATGGCTGTATAGTATTTCATGGTGTATAAATCATTCTATTATTAAGATACATGCACACATATACTCATTACAGCACAATTCACAATAGCAAAGACATGGAATCAACCCAAATACCCATCCGCGATAGACTGGATAAAGCAAATGTGGTATGTATACGTCAAGTGAATTCTTAACTGTAAGTACCCCCAGGAGAGAGCATAGAATCCCAATTTAAACCTGCAGTTCTTTCCTCTAAAGTATTATTTGCAGGGCAATCAAATAGATAAGGTTTCTTATGCAGTAGATTTTGCTATTTTCCTTATACTTTTCATAGTTTTTCAATCTGCTCTATTCAGATGAGGACAGGTGTTGTTTTCATAGTTTTTCATCTGCTCTATTCAGATGAGGACATCTGTTCTAGGCACAGATGTAGCTGAGATGAAAGGACATGAGTGTAGTTGTCTCTGGCATCCACGGTCCTGTAGTGGGTGCAGGAAGACCTGTGCTGCCCAGGAGTCCACCTCCTCCGGTCCTCTGGGGGCAGCACTCTGGGGAGCCGGTGCCTCGGGCTGCCCACCACCAGGGAGTTGCCCAGTTGCTCCCCACGTCTCCTCCCGCCATCATCTTTTCTGTCCTGGTTCTCCCCCAGTAGCCTGTTTGCCCATGCAGCTGGTTGAAGCGTCGATGCTGCAAGTGCTTGCTGGTTTAGGTGACACAGGTCAGTTTTAGCTGCGACGTGAAGCCACCCTGGATTTTTAAAAATGAGATGCTCTAGTGACAGTTACTTCCAGTCCGAGATGAGTTAGCTTCGTGTTTCTGAGATCCAACCACACAGATTTTGGGCACGTGAGGCGGCCGGCTCTGCCATCGGCATCGTCCCAGTGTACTGTCACTCCGGGCTAGCCAGGGACCACACCTGGTGAGGGCTCTCCTCTCTCTCCTCTGTCTATCAGCCAAGCTAGAATTGAGTGCAGGGGAACACAGCCCCATAGAACTCAGGGGCCTTCTCAGAATCCAGGCTTGGTCACTTAGGTTCAGAATCTTCAGGCTGTGTGGAAGTTAGACCAGTGATTTGACTGTGTTTATTTCATGTGTACCTGTAATACAATTTCTACCACGGTGCCTGTTAGCAATGATTTTACTTCCCAGGTGCTGAGGGTAGGCCTGGTGATGGGTGAGCTCAATATTGAGCAAAAGAAAGATAATTGTGGGTACACAGGAAATAAAGTCACGGGGGAGAAGCTTGTTAGATGCATTCTTCTGCAGGTAACAATTTTTAATTCTGCACAAATAATTTTAAAACTCCCAACAATTTGAATAGAGTGGAGAGTGAATAAAAGCAGGAAAAATACATAGTATGCTGAATCCTTGTGAGAAGGTACCACACGGGATATGATCGGCAGATATTTGGCTTTTTACCTGAGGGGATACCCTTGCTGCTCAGGGGTGGGGCCCTAATGACTCAAGCAGAAAGCCGCAGTCTTAAGGTCTCAGGAGTTGGAGGACAATGTCCAGGGAAACTAGAGTCGCTAAAAGGAGAGGTGAATATGTTCTGAAGGAGCAAACACAATAAGGAAGGCCCAAATCTGCACCTAATATACTCAAAAGTGTGTGGTTCACCCTCGAACTCACACCTATGGGGAGACACCGAGGTTCCCAGCAAAGCAAGTCAACAGTGACAACAGCGACATCAGGAGAGCAGCTGTGAGGCTGGAGGAGCTGGATGGAGACTCTGGCTTTTGTCCACCAAAACAGAGACAGAGTTTAGGGTGTAAGCCCGGCCACGTAAAGCGCCTGGTATAAAAATGGCATCAACCACCAGAGAAGCAGCAGAGCCCAGCATCTCTGCAGTGCAGAACTCACAGCACATCCAGTATTCAAAGCACATACTGAGCACGTGAAGACACAGGAAATGGAGCCCACACTCAATAAAGAAATCAGGTTACTCCCAGCACTTTGGGAGGCCGAGGCAGGTGGATCACGAGGTCAGGAGATCGAGACCATCCTGGCTAACACAGTGAAACCCCGTCTCTACTAAAAATACAAAAAAAATTAGCCGGGCGTGGTGGCGGGCGCCTGTAGTCCCAGCTACTCTGGAGGCTGAGACAGGAGAATGGCGTGAACTCGGGAGGTGGAGCTTGCAGTGAGCCGAGATCGTGCCACTGCACTCCAGCCTGGGCAACAGAGCGAAACTCCATCTCAAAAAAAAAAAAAAAAAAAATCAGGTTACAGAAATGAGACATGAGGAGACCCAGACAGTAGAATTAACAATGGTTTAAAAACTACCACTAAAAATGAACTCCAGGACTTAGAAGAAGATGTGGTCATAATGAACGAATAGTTACAGAATCTCATCCAGACAAAAATGGACATTTAAAGAAAGAATAAAACAAACACCAAATCAGAAATACGTTAACTGTGCCTATGTATGTTATAAGCAAGCTAGGAGTAGAGAGGAACTTCTTCCATCGGAGGCAGGGCATCTGTGAAATAGACAGACATTCTGCTTACATTTGACAGCGAAGCGCCGACGCTTGCCCCCAAGACTGGAAAGGGGCCATGATGTCTGCTCTCCCTGTCCCTTACCCTGCTTGATTCCAAGTCGAATAAAGTGACATAGATCAGGAAGTATGGAACCATAGGAGTAGGTTATCAGTAGGATAGAATAGGGAGTCCAGAAATAGACCCACAGTCTGCTTATTTTTGACAAAAGTGCTACAGAAATTCAATGGCATTGGACTAACGGGATATCCGTATGGATACAAATAAAACCTGAATTCTATTCCATGTCATATTTAAATATTAATTTGATATTGATTGTAGACCTAAATTTAAAAGCTACATAATTTCTAGGGGTGAACTTAGGAGAATATATTCATAACTTGGGAGTATGCAGATATTTCTTAGAACACTAAGTGCAAAAAATGTAAAATAAAATCATGATGGACCATTGTTCATAAAAATTAGTAATGTTAGGTCATCAAAAGATATCATAAAGAAAATCAACAGGCAGGCCAGAGACTGAGAGAAAATATTCACATAACACATATCTGACCATAGACTAGTATCTGTCCACACTATATAAAGAATGCATACAACATTACAGTAATAGACAAAAAACACAATAAAAAGAGCTATCCACTTGAAATGGTACTTTACAACAATCACCTGCAAATAGTTGCATGGAAAAATGCTCAACATCACAATTTATCAGGGATATGCAAATCGGAAAACAAGAAAACAACACAGAGACATCAGAATAGCTCAAATTAAAAGATTTAAAAGATAACACCAAATAAAGGAAAAGATCTGTAGCAATGAGGACTCTCAAGCCCAGGAGGGTTGAAGTGCATAAGTCTTTGGGAAAAGCTTGGCAGTTCCTTATAAAACTAACCACACAGTTACCTATGATGCAGCAATTATTCTGCTAGATATTTACCCACAAGAAATAAAAGTTTATTTTGAAAAAAGAACTTGTACAAAATGTTCAGTGTGTGAAGGAACATTTCAAATATTCAACACGTGTTTCACAGCAGCTTTTGGCAGAAGTACTCCAAATGCTCCTAAAGACAATAGTGGACTAGGTAGGTGCAGTGGCTCACACCTGTAATCCCAGCACTTTTGGAGGCTGAGGCAGTGGATCAACTGAGGTTGGGAGTTCAAGACCAGCTTGAGCAACATGGAGAAATCCCGTCTCTACTAAAAATACAAAAATTAGCCGGGCGTGGCGGCTCATGCCTATAATCCCATCTACTCAGGAGGCTGAGGCAGGAGAATTGCTTGAACCCAGGAGGCAGAGGTTGCGGTGAGCTGAGATCACGCCACTATGCTCCAGCCTGGGTGACAAGAGCAAAACTCCATCTCAAAAAAAAAAAAAAAAAAAGAAAATAGTGGATTAAACAAATTGTGTGTATTCAGATAATGGTATAACAGTAAAAATGTGACAAACTGTGGATGCAAGTGATGACCTGGATGAAACAGACAGGCATCATGCTGAGCAAAGGAAGTCAGAGATGGAGAGGGCAGACTTCATGAATCCATTACACCAAGTTCTACAACAGGTAAAATTAATCTGTGGTGACAAAGAGGGCTTGCTTCGTGGTGGTAGGGGCTGCCTGCGAAGGCAGACAAGGGACTTTTTGGAGGTTACGTGAAGGTTCAATATTTTTATGGGTTACACGGATGCATGCATCTGTCAAACCTCATCAAATTGTACACTTAAGATTTGTGCATTTTACTGTATGTAAATTGTAACTAAAAAAGTTCCCTGCAAATATTGAAATCAAGTTACAGGCTTGCTGTTAACACTTTTATGGGTAGCATATCTGAAACTATTCTTTGCATATTCTAGGCCTCAGCAAACGTGTGCCAGTGTTTCTCAGGGTTGGAGAAGGGAGTTTCACATATGGAAAAAGAAAGGACTGAACTATTCCCTGTGTTTTTGCATAGGAATTAGAGATACCAGTAAATTCATGATTTTATTTTCACAACGCGGACATTCAGACATATATTTGTACCCATCTATGTCATGTCCATATCTACCTTTCTCCCAATTCTGTCTGCTGAGAGAGCCTAAAAGCTGAGTCACATCAGCAGCAGTGAACACACGTGTTGCCCAGATCTTGGTTTGTAATTACCTTCTTCCACTGAAAGGAAACAGAGCTCTCAAAGAATAGGCTGATTCCAGGCTGAGGCAGAGAAAGCCCAGGGCATCCTGTTTTGCCAGAAAGCAAAGAATTGCCCCAGGACTTAGGAGAACTGCTCCAATCATGTATTACTTTGTAACAAATCATCTCAAAACTTAGTTACCTGAAGCAACAAGTTATTATTATTGCTTACAATTCTGCGGGCTGCCTGCTAGGTTGGTGGGTTCTCATTTGAGGTCTTTGTTAAGACTGTAATTAGTTACCAGCTGGAAGGTGATTTGGCAATGGTTTATTGCAAAGTAATACTTGCATTGCCTTATAATCTTACTTTTTGAAAACCAGGAAATGGCTTTACAGTGGCTTAAAACACAGGGCTTTCTCTTACTCATATAAGGTTGGACAGGAGTGAGCAGCGGCCACTGGTGTAGGCTGAGCCACCCACCAACGCCCCCAGTGGGTTTTGTGCTCATGCTGGCGGACCCATACAGGAGCCAGGTTTGCAGACTGTACATTGGTGCTCAAGGAATAGGGAGGGGTAGAGATGTGCCGACAAGCGTGTGCCCATCTCTTATCTAGAAAGTAATGGGGTTCCTAGAAAGTAACAGGGTTCCTGGAAAGTAATGGGGTTCCTGGAAAGCCCCAACAGATTTCCTCTTCCATAATTTGGCTAGAACTTGTCTCATGGAGAATCGTAGCTACAAGAGATCCTGGAAAATAGAGTACTGGTCTTTAAGAATTTCTCTTTAATTTGAAGCATGGAAGAGAGAAGGGAGAATTGGGAATGGCAGTGAGGTAAACAAACCAAGGGTGCATGCCTCAACTGATGATAGGAAAATAATCAATCACCAAATGCAGTGTGCACTTGGGAACAGGTGCAAAGTGTGCATATGTTAAGGGGGCCTTCTCGCCAGTCGCTGGCTTCTTCAATCAGGGCTTCATCAGCCTCAGCCCTGTCTCCAGCTCATGCTAAACTGGCTCATGCTAAAGCTCTCCAGACAGGCTAAGAAGGTCCCAAGGCCCACGCACGCGACTGGGAAACTTTAGCAAACGTTGCCACCCAAAGTCTAACAGCTAGAATCTAACTGTGTAATTGCAAGATAGTCTCATAGCTAGACTCTGAGATTCCAAGGTAGTCTAATCACACCTAGAGTGTGACTGCGAGATTTCAAAGTAGCATCATAGCTAGAATCTATCTATTAGGCTTCTTGCTAATTATGGAAATTTTTGCAGCCATCTTGAATTTCTCCCCCAGAAAATGGGTTTTTCTTTTCTATCTCATAGTCAGGCTGCAAATTTTCCAAACTTTGATGCTCTGCTTCCCTTATGAAACTGAATGCCTTTAATAGTACCCAAGTCACATCTTGAATGCTTTCCTGCTTAGAAATTTCTTCCACCAGATATGCTAAATCATCTTTCTCAAGTTCAAAGTTCCACAAATCTCTAGGGCAGTCTCTTTGGTAAAACATAACAAGAGTCACCTTTGCTTCAGTTCCCAACAAGTTCCTCATCTCCATCTGAGACCACCTCAGCCTGGACCTTATTGTCCATATCACTATCAGCATTTGGGGGAAAGCCATTCAAGAAGTCTCTAGGAAGTTTCAAACTTCCCCACATTTTCCTGTCTTCTTCTGAGCCCTCCAAACTGTTCCAGCCTCTGCCTGTTACTCAGTTCCAAAGTCGCTTCCACATTTTCCAGTATCTTTTCAGCAGCGCCCTATTCTACCGGCACCAATTTACTGTATTAGTCTGTTTTCATGCTGCTGATAAAGACATACCTGAGACTGGGAAGGAAAAGAGGTTTAATTGGACTCACAGTTCCACATGGCTGGGGAGGCCTCAGAATCATGGCAGGAGGTGAAAGGCACTTCTTGCATGGTGGCAGCAAGAGAAAATGAGGAAGAATCAAAAACCAAAACCCCTGATAAACCCATCAGATCTCGTGAGACTTATTCACTATCACAAGAATAGCATGGAAAAGACAGACCCCCATGATTCAATTACCTCCCCCTGGGTCCCTCCCATAACATATGGGAATTCTGGGAGGTACAATTCAAGTTGAGATTTGGGTGGGGACACAGCCAAACCATATCAGAGTGGGTGTGAGCCAGAGGGCCTGGACCTAGAGTCTCTGCTTTTGACCGGGATCTTTCCACTGCCTTTGCTGAAATTGGGAAGCAGCATCCCTCTGTCTATTTCTGGAGGAAAGTTTGTACCTGGACTGCAATAGGACATGCTCAGAGAGTCCATGAAATAGTCCAGCCAGCTGTCCCTTCAGCATCCTCTGGTGTCTGGTGATGGCCAAGCTTATTTTCCTCAGAGCAGTAGGAGCGACCCAAGCCAGAGTAAATCAACCAGCTGAGCCCACAGCTCCCTCCTAGGCCCCTCTGGACATGGGTCTCATGACCTCTGTGATCTGGAAAGCCCAGAGAAAAGCAGCGTTATCTTAGACAGGGAGCCGTTATGAGAGCTAGGAGGGGGCCCTGCACCCATGCAGCAGAGGGCAAGCCAGAAGCAGGGGATGGGTATGAGAATGAGGAGGGGCTTGTACCCTTGCAGAAGAGAACAAGCTGGAAGCAGGGGACTGGTTTAAGGACGAGGAGGGGGCCCTGCACCCCTGCAGCAGAGGAGATGCTGGAAGCAGGGGACAAGCCAGAAGCAGGTCCTGTTGCCCGCAGAGCAGAGCCAGGAGTTACAGGCTCACAAAGCCACGGTCAGAACCGCTTATGTGAGGCACTCAGTGACATGAGGTTGTGCAGCAGGAGATGGGGGGATATACCACTCTATCTGAAGAAGTCAGGACATTCAGTCACCATAAAATACTAGTCCAAGCATTATTCCAAATGCAAATGTCCAATTCTAAGCAATAAATGCTTATTCAGAAGATAGTGTTACCAAAGTGGCAGGTTAAATATGTTAAGACCTAAGAGACGGCAAGGGGCTGGCCGGGAGGAGCCCAGGCAGATGGGGCGAGGGGCTCAGGGCAGCTGGGACACACGAGTAACTCTCCCACCACAGAGAAGACGGGAAGGACACTCGCTTTCAACCTTCCTCACACACAACACACAAGGGGCTACACAGATATTGCTGATGCCACAGCAAATAGATGACAGGTCCAGGCCTCGAGAGATAAATTGGGGGCAGTTGTCTCTGGAGACCCCCGCGACAGCTCCCATCTGGCAATAAATGCTCTCTGCAAGGCACAGCAACTCAGAAGGTGATCGTCCTAACAAGAACGACCTCAGGGCATCCGGACTGGAGGCCATAAATCACAGGAAGGTAACAGCACCCAGAGGGAGCTGGCTGGGCTCCCCAAGGTCTGATCTGGAGGCGGAGTCAGAGCAGCTCCCGCCAATGCTGAGTGGAGCAGTCACTCTGGCCTGTGAACGCGAGCTTCCTGAACACCAGACAGCGGCATGGATACCTTGACTGAGGGGCCTGGTTGTTTTGCCATCACACTGCTGATCTGAGAAGGTAACTGTCACCCCTCTCCAAGTGTCCTCATGGGGCCATCCACTGTTTCTCACTCAAGGCCAGAGCCAGTGGAGCCTGCAAGGAATGGAGGGGTCCCTTGACTGTTTTCTGAGGGTCTCTCACAGTTTCTGCTTGGATGCCTTGCAGGAAAACAGCAGGAGCAGGAGCAGCTGGTGAGCTTACACCTCAGGGGGAGTGATTAGAACATCTGAGAAGAACTTCTGTAAAATGGAGATGGTCATTGATTGAAACAGAGAGTCGTGGGACCCCTTTTCTGAGAAAGTTTCTTAATGGAAATAGTTAAAACACGGAACATTTGATAAGATCTTGAGGGAGTTTTATCAAAAGCCTTTTCTACATCTATTGAGATAATCATGTGGTTTTTGTCATTGGTTCTGTTTATGTGATTGATTACATTTACTGATTGGCATATGTTGAGCCAGCCTTGCATCCCAGGGATGAAGCTGACTTGATTGTAGTGGATAAGCTTTTTAATGTGCTGCTGGATTTGGTTTGCCAGTATTTTATTGAGGATTTTTGCTTCGATGTTCATCAGGGATATTGGCATGAAATTTTCTTTTTCTGTTATGTCTCTGCCAGGTTTTGGTATCAGGATGATGCTGGCCTCATAAAATGAGTTAGGGAGGAGTCCCTCTTTTTCTATTGTTTGGAAATAGAAATAGTTTTAGAAGGAATGGTACCAGCCCCTCTTTGTACCTCGGGTGGAATTCGGCTGTGAATTCGTCTGGACCTGGGCTATTTTTGGTTGGTAGGCTATTAATTACTGCCTGAATTTCAGAACTTGTTATTGGTCTATTCAGGATTTGACTTCTTCCTGGTTTAGTCTTGGGAGGGTGTAAGTGCCAAGAAATTTATCCATTTCTTCTAGATTTTCTAGTTTATTTGCATGGAGGTGTTTATAGTATTCTGTAATGGTAGTTTGTATTTTTGTGGGATCAGAGGTGATATCCCCTTTATCATTTTTTATTGTGTCTATTTGATTCTTCTCTTTTTTCTTCTTTATTAGTTTGGCTGGCAGTCTGTCTATTTTGTTGATCTTTTCAAAAAACCAGCTCCTGGATTCATTGATTTTTTGAAAGCGTTTTTGTGTCTCTTTCTCCTTCAGTTCTGCTCTGATCTTAGTTATTTCTTGTCTTCTGTCAGCTTTTAAATTTGTTTGCTCTTACTTCTCTGGTTCTTTTAATTATGATGTTAGGGTGTTGATTTTAGATCTTTCCTGCTTTCTCCTGTGGGCATTTAGTGCTATAAATTTCCCTCTAAACACTACTTTAGCTCTCTTCCAGATATTCTGGTACATTGTGTCTTTGTTCCCATTGGTTTCAAACAACTTATTTATTTCTGCCTTCATTTTGTTATGTACCCAGTAGTCATTCAGGAGCACGTTGTTCAGTTTCCATGTAGTTGTGCGGTTTTCAGTGAGTTTCTTAATCCTGAGTTCTAATTTGATTGCACTGTGGTCTGAGAGAGTGTTTGTTACGATTTCCTTTCTTTTGCATTTGCTGAGGAGTGTTTTACTTCCAATTATGTGGTCAGTTTTAGAATAAATGTGATGTGGTGCTGAGAAGAATGTATATTCTCTTGATTTGGGGTGGAGAGTTCTGTAGATGTCTATTAGGTCCACTTGGTCCAGAGCTGAGTTCAAGTCCTGAATATCCTTGTTAATTTTCTGTCTCGTTGACATGTCTAATATTGACAATGGGGTGTTAAGTCCCCCACTATTATTTGTGGGAGTCTAAGTCTCTTTGTAGGTCTCTAAAAACTTGGTTTATGAATTTGGTGCTCCTGTATTGGGTGCATATATATTTAGTATAGTTAGCTCTTCTTGTTGCATTGATCCCTTTGCCATTATGTAATGCCCTTCTTTGTCTCTTTTGATCTTCGTTGGTTTAAAGTCTGCTTTATCGGAGACTGGGATTGCAACTCTGCTTTTTTTTTTTTCTTTCTGTTTGCTTGGTAAATCTTCCTCCACCCCTTTATTTTGAACCTATGTGTGTTTTTGCACATGAGATGGGTCTCTGAATACAGCACACCAATGGGTGTTGACCGTTTATCCAATATGCCAGTCTGTCTCTTTTAATTGGGGTACCACAACAGAAATATAGACCAATGGAACAGAACACAGGCCTCAGAAATAACACCACACATCTACAACTGTCTGATCTTTGACAAGCCTGCCAAAAACAAGCAATGGGGAAAGGATTCCCTATTTAATAAATGGTGTTGGGAAAACTAGCTAGCCATAGGCAGAAAACTGAAACTGAACCCCTTCCTTACACCTTATATAAAAATTAACTCAAGATGGATTACAGATTTAAACGTAAGACCTAAAATCATAAAAACTCTAGAAGAAAATCTAGGTAATGCCATTCAGGACATAGCCATGGGCAAAGACTTCATGACTAAAACACCAAAAGCAATGGCAACAAATAACAAAATTGACAAATGGGATCTAATTAAACTAACGAGCTTCTGCACAGCAAAAGAAACTACCATCAGAGTGAACAGGCAACCTACAGAATGGGAGAAAATTTTTGCAATCTATCCATCTGACAAAGGGCTAATATCCAGAATCTACAAGGTACTTAAACAAATTTACAAGAAAAAAAAAGCCATCAAAAATGGGCAAAGGATATGAATAGACACTTTTTAAAAGAAGATATTTATGTGACCAACAAACATATGAAAAATGCTTATCATCACTGGTCATTAGAGAAATGCAAATCAAAACCACAATGAGATACCATCTCACGCCAGTTAGAATGGTGATCATTAAAAAATCAGGAAACAACAGGTGCTGGAGAGGATGTGGAGAAATAGGAACACTTTTACACTGTTGGTGGGACTGTAAACTAGTTCAACCATTGTGGAAGACAGTGTGGCGATTCTTCAAGGATCTAGAACTAGAAATACCATTTGACCCAGCCATCCCATTACTGGTTATATACCCAAAGGATTATAAATCATTCTATTGTAAAGAAACATGCACACGTATGTTTATTGCAGCACTATTCACAATAGTAAACACTTGAAACCAACCCAAATGCCCATCAATGACAGACTGGGTAAAGAAAATCTGGCATATATACACCATGGAATACTATGCAGCCATAAAAAAGGGTGAGTTCACGTCCTTTGCTGGGACACGGATGAAGCTGGAAACCATTATTCTCAGCAAACTAACACAGGAACAGAAAACCAAACACCGCATGTTCTCACTCATAAGTGGGAGTTGAACATTGAGAACACATGGACACAGGGAGGGGAACATCACACACTGGGGCCTGTTGCAGGATGTAGGGGAAGGGGAGGGATAGCATTAGGAGAAATACTAATGTGGATGATGGGTAGATGGGTGCAGAAACCACCATGGCATATGTATACCTATGTAACAAACCTGCACGTTCTGCACATGTATCCCAGAACTTAAAGTATAATAAAAAAGAAAATAAACAAATAAAAAATAAAATAAAATAAATAAAGATCTTGAGGGAGAATGAAATAAATAAATGAAACCCTTGTCTGAAGTAAATGTTCCTGGTGGCCTCCTCCAATCCTGTCATAAACGCCCTTCCCCTGTAGTTAACGTTTCCCGTTTCTCCTCTGGGACCGGGAAGAGAGAAACCTGGAACCTCTCCGGAGGTGCTAGGAGCCTCCGGGAGGTGCAGCAGCGCAGGAAATGGGATTGTGTTTGCCTGTCAGGTTGGCTTAGGGGATGGAAGTTGCAAGAAAGGGAAGAAGTGAGAGTTCAAAGCGACATTCCCGACTGAATGAGGTCAGTATCCACCTGGCATAACTGTGAATCCACCTGGGCTTGTGAGAAGTCATCAGAGCCCACGGACACTCACCCCCCCACTTCCAGTTTCCCTAATGGTAGCATCTCATACAGCTGTGCTGTACACCGTTTCTGAAGCAGTTGAACCATTTTATATGCCAACCAGCAACGGATGGGAGTTGCCATTGCTCTGTCTTCCCTGCACGTGACGCTCTCAGTCACCTTCATTTTTGCTTTTTGATTAGATGTGTGATCCTTGTATGTGTGTCTGCTGGCCATTCATGTGTGTTCTTCCACAAAAGACTTTTGGAAATATTTTGCTCACTTTAGAGTTTTGTTCTGTTTCATTTTTCGTCATCTCATTGAGTGGTATGAATTTCTAATGGATGTTCATTGTGGTCAGGGAATGTGTGTATTCTGCATGATTTAATCTTTCCACATTTGCTGAGACTTGTGTGTGGTTCACCATACGGTCCCTCTTGGTGAATATTCTGTAGGCACTTAACATGAGCATGGATTCTACTGCTGTCAGGAAAAGCAGTCTAGGCTGCTAATTAGATCAGGCTGGGTAATAGCATTGTTCAAGTATTCTATATTCTCATTGATTCTCTGTCTATTTGTTCTACCAATTACTGAGAGAGAAATATTAAAGTATCCAAATATAACTGTGGACTTGCCTGTCTTGCCTTTAACTCAGTCAGTTTGGGCCCTATGCGTTTATAGCTTTGTTGTTAGATGTGTGCATTTAGGATTTGATATGGTTTGGTTGTGTCCCCACCCAAATCTCATCTTCAATTGAAGCTCCCATAATTCCTTCATGTTGTGGGAGGGATCCAGTGGGAGATAATGGAATCATGGGGAAGGTTTCCCCCATACTGCTCTCATGATAGTGAATAAGTCTCACAAGATCTGATGGTTTTATCAGGGGAAACCCATTTCGCATGGCTCTTATTCTCTTCTCTTGTCTGCTGCCATGTGAGACACGCCTTTTGTCTTCCGCCATAATTGTGAGGCCTCCCCAGGCACCTGGAACAGTGAGGCCATTAAGTTCTTTCTTTTATAAATTGCCCCGTCTCAGGTATGTCTTTATCAGCAGCATGAAAACGGACTAATACAGATTGCTTCATGCATGAACCATGGCAGGCCTTTGCTTATCTTCCCAAATGGGTGGGAAGGTCCCTGAGGGGAGTGGCTGTGGCTTTTGGTTCTGAAGACTCTGCTGAGGGGAACAGACACTCTGGAGGCTCAGCGAGCACTCAGGAGGGACTTGATCCACGTTAGAAATGCGTCACTAGCTTCTCATTTATTTCACACTAAAATATTTGAATGTTTCTGATTAAAATCCCTGACAGGGACTCCCCATCCCAATAATTGATTGGGAAAATTGACTTTGTCTTTCATTAAATTAATAAAACAACCAGTAATACAATGTTACAAGGTAGATATTTAATAACAAAAGGACTCACTTTAACGCAGACTCTAGAAAACTGGAGAATTGCAAGTCAAGAGACAAGAGAATCACGCAAAGCAAATGGGATGTAGACACTCCCTCCCTCCCTCCTACACCCAGGCTTAGTTCCAGGCAGTGTTTCCAACCCTGGCAGAGCTGGCCTGTGCCAGGCGATGGGACTGTAACTCCTACCCAGAGCACCCTCCCTCCTGGGGACAGACAGGTGACAGCAGGAAGGACAGGGTCCGTCTCCGCTCCTGTACTGTGTACTGCAGGGCTGTGCTGTGGCCGGCAGGGAAACAGAGGCATAGCAGTGGTGGGGGTGTTAGCCTTAGAATCTACATTTTTAACAAACAAATTAGGTGCTCTGATGCTCCAGGGTCTGAGGAAGGTGGTTAACAGCCTCACTCTAAGAAACCTTGGTCCAGGCACTGAGTTTGCCTAGTGTGGGATTTTAAACAAAAATTATTTCCAAAAGAAAGAATGCAGAGGTAAGGAAAAGATGCTATATTTAATTCAGTGGGTGTATTTGCATAATTTTTAGAAATAATAAGCGTGGAGAGAGTGAGGGGTGGTGTGTCTCCTGCAAGCTACTTGACCCAAGAATAAAAACATATTAAACTAAAAATTTCACATAACAGATTTTTCTTTTTTAAAATAGAAAAAAATGATAATAAAGAATAACACATTCAGATGAGAAAGATTTTCACTTGGAGGAAACATATACAAAATTAATCCTTCTTAAATCACTGTTACCTCTAAGTCTGGAACCGCTGCCTTCACACATTGTCTGCTGCCGATCTTGTCAATGACCCTTGTTAACGCCTCTCCCGACAGGTGGACGGCATCCAGACGCGGAGGGAAGTTTCCTCCTGGGGAGCAGCGCGCGTGCTGCCTGGAGACAGAAGCGAAGACCAGATTGCACGTGCATGGAATGTGGCCGCAGCACCAGTTCTGAGCTCCACGGTTTGCCAGAGCATGACTCTGTTCTTTATGAAAATTTTTATAAAGGGTGCTTCCAGGAGGCTGAGGCAGGAGAATCGTTTGAACCCGGGAGGCAGAGGTTGCAGTGAGTGGAGATCGCGCCACTGCACTCCCAGCCTGGGCGACAGAGACTCCGTCTCAAAAAAAAAAAAAAAAAAAAAAAAGTGCTTCCACGTTAAATCAAGAAAGACATACACACAAGTGAACTGGAAGAGTATCGCACCCTCTTAGGCCTCAATGTCCACAACATCACTGGCCACAGCTTTTAGTTTCAGGAGGTGAGATATGAAAACAAACCTAATGGGCAAAGGAGATCTAAACAGGGTAAGACCCGGAGCCCCGGCCCTATGCAGCCTGCAGAAGGTGAGTGAGGTCGGCCTCCCCTCATTCCACAGCTGCCTCTTTCCAGAGAGCCCCGGATGTCTGGAGGGATATAGAGTGATGTGGCCAGCGGCTGTGCCCGGGGAAATGACATTAAAATTAGTAATAGTAGGGGAAAAAAAAGAAATACTTTCCTTTACAGACAACAGAATGCAACTTGAGGCAAACCAGTCTATACAAACAGTCTCAGAAACGATTCCAGAGTTTCGACCTGCGTGTTTTCTTTGTTTCTTTGTTTGTTTATGTCAAGACTTTACAATTTGCCATGAATCAAAAACACACATGAGCTCAGGGGATAGAAAGAAATATTCAGAAAGGGTTTGAGTGGAATTTGGATTAGGATGGGTGTTTTTTGACTCCGAGTTCTGTGTCCAAGTAACAGCTGCTGTGCTATAATGATAGATCAGCTTACAATACATAGATATAGACAGGCAGACAATAGACAATCTATGTATGGAACAGGCTGCCTAAAAATGCTTATTATCTAAAAGCTTGTGAGCCTACGTCATCAAAGCCATCTCACCAGGTAAGTGTTCACTCTTCCCTCATCGGGCCCTCCCAGAAGTCATGTTAAGCAGTTCCTGATGGTATTCATATTTTAATCCTCAGAAGCCCTGGAGGCTCTCACCTCCCACTTCCGGCTGCCCGAAGTCACACAGCCTGTGACTCCAGGACTCATCTTTCAACAAACGCTTTGGTCGGCCAGAGCTTCCTCTTACCGTCGACCGCCCCTGCCCGGGACAGTTGCAGAGCTGCTCAGGGGACTTTGTGGGGCTCATTGAGGCTGTATTTGTGGATTCATTTATGCATTTTTAATTCCGCAAACATTTACCACTGCGGCCTGACCTGGAGCCTGTGTGTCCAGATCCTTTGATCAAAAGCCGCCTGCCTGTGGGTGAGACCCCATGGTGAGTGGTGACAGCCCAGGGGTGTGGAGGCAGATCACCCTGCCGGGTTGCTGGGAAAGGCTGTGGGGAGGCCATAGGATCTGAGCAATATACTAAGACCTAGTTAAAGATTTCCAGCGAGAGAATCCATGAAAATGAAACACAGAGGCTGTTGGGGGGGTCGAGTTAGGACCCTGGATGTCCACATCCTGAACCCCAGAACTTGCAACTGCCGCCTTCTATGGAAAGGGTGCATTGTGGATGTGATGGGGCTGAGGCTCCTGAGATGGGTGATTTTCTTGGATGATCCTCGTGGGCCAATGAAATCACAGGGTGCTTCTGAGAGGGAGGGAGGACAGCAGAGAGGGGAAGGTGATGTGGCCACAGAGCCAGAGGTGACGGAAGGGGCTGCCAGCCCAGGGGTCCAGGTACCACCAGAAGAAGGAAAGACAGAGACATGGGGTCTCCCCGTGCCCAGTCCTGCAGAGACCCTGAATTCAGCGCAGGGGTACTGATTTGGGGGTTGTGGCATCCAGAACTGTGAGAGAATAAGTCTCTGTTGTTTTAAGCCACCAAGTGTGTGATACGTGTTATGGCAACCACATAGCAGGTGTGAGGAAGCTGGAGAAGGGACTGAAGATGGGGTGCAGCTGGGACCACCCTGCTGGGCTAAGGTCTGTTCTGGAAAGAGATTGGACAGCTCTCCCTCAGGCGCAGGGAGGGAGGAACCGGTGTCAGTGGAGGGTGGGTGGAAACGTGGGAGGAGCCTCTGATATCCTAGAAACGCGGGGGTACAAAAGCCGGCACCGGCCTGCGAAGGGGAAAGCCGGCCTCTTACGCCCTGGAAGAGGAAACTCACAGAGATTCCCACAACTACACCCAGCTGTGCAGGAGGCCCACGTCCTGTCTCGTTTCATTTTCTCCTCTCGGTGAACAAAAAGAGAAGAAAATGCCAGGAGCAGAAGGTCAAAGGGAAGCATCGAGAGAAAGAGGATGAATTGACACCTCTGGCTAATTGAAGTGAAATCAGGTGGGGGAAAAAAAGCCTACTATGAGCCCACTTTATAACCTCATACCCGTCCCCTGCTTCGGGCTTGTTCTCTGCTGCAGGGGTGCAGGGTCCTCTCCACACTCTCATACCCGTCCCCTGCTTCCAGCTTGTCCTTTGCTGCAGGGGTGCAGGGCCCCCTCCTTGTTCTCATACCCGTCCCCTGCTTTGGGCTTGCCCTCTGCTGCATGGGTGCAGGGCCCCCTCCTAGCTCTCATAACAGCTCCCTGTCTAAGATAACGCTGCTTTTCTCTGGGCTTTCCAGATCACAGAGGCCATGAGACCCATGTCCAGAGGGGCCTAGGAGGGAGCTGTGGGCTCAGTTGAGTGATTTACTCTGGCTTGGGTCGCTCCTACTGCTCTGAGGACAATAAGCTTGGCCATCACCAGACACCAGAGGATGCTGAAGTCACAGCCGGCTGGACTATTTCATGGACTCTCTGAGCATGTCCTATTGCAGTCCAGGTACAAACTTTCCTCCAGAAATAGACAGAGGGATGCTGCTTCCCAATTTCAGCAAAGGCGGTGGAAAGATCCTGGTCAAAAGCAGAGACTCTGAGTCCAGGCCCTCTGGCTCACACCCACTCTGATATGGTTTGGCTGTGTCCCCACCCAAATCTCAACTTGAATTGTATCTCCCAGAATTCCCACGTGTTGTAGGAGGGATCCAGGTGGAGGTAATTGAATCATGGGGTGGGTCTTTCCCATGCTATTCTTGTGATAGTGAATAAGTCTCACCAGATCTCGTGGGTTTATTAGGGGTTTTCACTTTTAATTCTTCCTCATTTTCTCTTGCTGCCACTGTGTAAGAAGTGCCTTTCACCTCCTGCCATGATTCTGAGGCCTCCCCAGCCATGTGGAACTGTGAGTCCAATTAAACCTCTTTTTCTTCCCAGTCTCAGGTATGTCTTTATCAGCAGCCTGAAAACAGACTAATACAGTAAATTGGTGCCACTAGAGTGGGCACTGCTGGTAAGATACCTGAAAATGTGGAAGCGACTTTGGAACTGGGTAACAGGCAGAGGCTGGAACAGTTTGGAGGGCTCAGAAGAAGACAGGAAAATGTGGGGAAGTTTGAAACTTCCTAGACACTTGTTGAATGGCTTTCCCCCAAATGCTGATAGCGATATGGACAATAAGGTCCAGGCTGAGGTGGTCTCAGATGGAGATGAGGAACTTGTTGGGAACTGGAGCAAAGGTGACTCTTGTTATGTTTTAGCAGACAGACTGGCAGCATTTTGTCCCTGCCCTAGAGATTTGTGGAACTTTGAACTTGAGAAAGATGATTTAGAAATTTCTGGTGGAAGAAATTTCTAAGCAGGAAAGCATTCAAGATGTTACTTGGGTACTATTAAAGGCATTCCATTTTATAAGGGAAGCAGAGCATCAAAGTTTGGAAAATTTGCAGCCTGACTATGAAATAGAAAAGAAAAACCCATTGTCCGGTAAGAAATTCAAGACGGCTACAGAAATTTGCAGAGGTAGCAGGGAGCCTAATGTTAATCCCCAAGACCATGGGAAAATGTCTCCAGGCCATGTCAGAGATCTTCATGGCAGCCCCTCCCATCACCGGCCTAGAGGCTCTGGAGAAAAAAAGTGGTTCCATGGGCCGGGCCCAGGGCCCCTGTGCTGTGTGCAGCCTAGGGACTTGGTGTCCTGTGTCCCAGCCACTCCAGTCATGGCTAAAAGGGGCCAAGGTATAGCCCAGGCTGTGGCTTCAGAGGGTGGAAGCCCCAAGCCTTCACAGTTTCCACATGGTGTTGAGTCTGCAGGTGCACCGAGGCCAGGAATTTAGGTTTGGGAACCTCTGCCTAGATTTCAGAAGATGTATGGACATGCCTGGATGCCCAAGCAAACATGTTTTGCAGGGGTGGGACTCCCTTATAGAACCTCTGCTAGGGCAATGCAGAAGGGAAATGTGGGGAGGGAGCCCCCACACAGAGTCCCTACTGGGGCACTGCCTAGTGGAGCTGTGAGAAGAGGGCCATTGACCTCCAGACCCCAGAATGGTAGATCCACCGTCGGTTTGCACTGTGCACCTAGAAAAGCCACAGACACTCAATGCCAGCTCGTGAAAGCAGCCTGGAGGGAGGGTGTACCCTGCAAAGCCACAGGGTGGAGCTGCCCCAAATCATGGGAACCCACCTCTTGCATCAGCGAGACCTGGATGTGAGACCTGGAGTCAAACGAGATTATTTTGGAGCTTTAAAATTTTACTGCTGCACTGGATTTCTGACTTGCATGGGGCCTGTAGCCCCTTTGTTTTGGCCAATTTTTCCCATTTGAAACAGCTGTATTTACAAAATACCTGTACCCTCATTGTATCTAGGAAGTAACTAGCCTGCTTTTGATTTCACAGGCTCATAGGTGGAAAGGACATGTTTTGTCTCAGATGAGACTTTGGACTGTGGACATCTGGGTTAATGCTGAAATGAGTTAAGACTTTTTGGGAAGGCATGATTGGTTTTGAAATGTGAGGACATGAGATTTGGAGGGGCCAGGGGTGGAATGATATGGTTTGGCTGTGTCCCCACCCAAATATCAACTTGAATTGTATCTCCCAGAATTCCCATATGTTGTGGGAGGGTCCCAGGGGGAGGTAATTGAATCATGGGGGCATCTTTCCTGTGCTATTCCTATAATAGTGAATAAGTCTCATGAGATCTGCTGGCTTTATCGGGGGTTTCCACTTTTGCTTCTTCCTCATTTTCTCTTGCCGCCACCGTGTAAGAAGTGCCTTTCACCTCCCGCCATGATTCTGAGGCCTCCCCAGCCATGTGGAACAGTAAGTCCAATTCAACCTCTTTCTCTTCCCAGTCTTGGGTATATCTTTATCAGCAGCATGAAAACAGACTAATACATACTCTTTGACATTTCTTAGCTGTGTGACCTTGGGTAAGTTTCTTACCCTCTCTGATATGGCTTAAATGTTTGTTCCCTCCAAATCTCATGCTGAAATGTGATCCCCAATGCTGGAAATGGGTGCTGGTGAGAGTTTGGGTCATGGGGGCAGATCCTTCATGATGACTTGGTGCCCTCCTCACAATAGTGAGTTCACATCAAATCTGGTTGGTAAAGAGACTGGGACCCTTCCCCTCTCTCTTACTCCCTTTCTCATCATGTGTCTCTCCCTCTCTTGCTCGCTTTCTTGCCATGTGTTGTGTCTGCTCTTCCTTCATCTTCAGCAACGAGTCAAAGCTCCTGGAGGCCTCCCCAGAAGCTGAGCAGATGTTGGTGCCATGCTTGTACAGCCTGCAGAACTGTGAACCAAATAAACCTCTTTTCTTCATAAATTACCCAGCCTCAGGTATTTATTTATAGCAATGCAAAAATGGACTAACACAGAAAATTGGTACTGAGGAGTGGGGCATTGCTATAAAGATACCTGAAGATGTGGAAGTGGCTATGGAACTGGGTAACAGGCAGACGTTGGAAGAGTTAGGAGGACTCAAAAGAAGACAGGAAGATGAGGGAAAGTTTAGAACTTTTTAGAGACTGATAAGGTGGTTGTGACCAAAATGCTGATAGAAGAATGGACCATGAAGGCCAGGCTGATGAAGCCTCAGATGGATATGGGACGTTATTGAGAACTGGAACAAAACTCGTGCATGTTATGATCTAGCAGAGAGCTTGGCTGCCTTATGTCTCTGTCCTAGGAATCTGTGGAAGGTTGAACTTAAGACTGATGACTTAGGGTATGTGGTGGAGGAAATTTCTAAGCAAAAAAGCTTTCAAGATGTGGCCTGGCTGCTTGTAATAATCTAAATCAGACGTGGGAACAAAGGAATATCCCTAAATTGGAACGTACAATTAAAAAGGAAGTAAAGCACAAAGGTTTGAAAAATTTGCAGCCTGGCTAGGTGGTAGAGAAGAAAAACACTTTTTCCGGAGAGAAATGCAAGGGGGCTGCAGAGAAACTACTTTCTAGAGAGATTGCCTTAACTAAAAGGGAACCAAGTGCTAATATTCAAGACAATGGGAAAAAGGTCTCGAAAGCTTTGGGACGGTCCCCCCCATCACAGGCCCAGAGGTTTGGGAGGAAAGCATGGTTTTGGGGGCCCGGCCTGGACCACCACTGCCCTTTACCACCTTGGGTAGATGCTCCCCATGTCCTCACTGCTTTTCTTCTAGCTGTGGCTCAAAGATCCCCAGGTATAGCTTGGGCTGCCACTCTGGAGAGTGTAAGCTGTAAGTGACGACAGCTTCCACATGGTGTTAAGCCTGCCAGGTACATAGAGTGAAAGAGTTGAGGCTTGGGAGCCTCTGCCTAGATTTCAGAGGATGCATGAGAATGCCTGGGTGCTGCAGGGGTGGAGCCCCCACAGAAAGGCTCTGCTAGGGCAATACAGAGGGGATATGTGGAGTGGCAACCCCCACATAGAGTCCCCACCAGGGAACTGCCTAGTGGAGTTGTGGGAACAGGGCCACCGCCCTCCAGATTCCAGAATGGCAGAGCCACTGGCAGTTGGTAAGCTCAGCCTGGGAAAGCTACAGGCACCAGACTCCAACCCATAAGAGCAGCCTCATGGGCTGTGCCAAGCAAAGCTGTCAGGGTGCGGATGCCCAAGGCCTTGGAGGCCCAGCCGTTACACCAGTGTGCTCTGGATGTGAGACATGCAGTCAATGACTGTTTTGGAGCTTTAAGGTTTAATGTCTACCCTGCTGGGTTTCAGACTTGTGTGGGGCCTGTTGCTCCTTTCTTTTGGCCAATTTCTCCTTCTTGGAATGGGAATGTTTACCCAATGCCTACGCCACAACTGTATCTGGGAAGTAAGTAACTTGTTTTGGATCTTAACAGCTCATAGGTCAGGAATGAACTTGCCTTGAGTCTCAGATGAGGATCTGGACTTGGATTGAGTTGATGCTGAATGAGTTAAGACCTTTGGGGGGACTGTTGGGAAAGGAGAATCATATTTTGCAATGTGAGAAGGATAAGAGATTTGGGGGACCAGAGATGTAATGATATGGTTTGGATGTTTTGTCCCTCCAAATCTCCTGTTGAAATGTGATCTCCAGTGTTGGGGATGGGGCCTGCTGGGAGGTGATTGGGTCATGGGGTGGATCCCTCAAGAATGGCTTGGTGCCCTCCTCACAGTAGTGAGTTCACGTGAGATCTGGTTGTTAAAGTCTGTGACCTTCCCTCTCTCGCGTGCTGCCTTTCTCACCGTGTGACACACTGGCTTCCCCTTCTCCATGAGTAAAAGCTCCTGGAGGCCTTCCCAGAAGCTGAGCAGAGCAGGTGTCATGCGGAACGGTGAGCCAATTAAACCTATTTTCTTTATAAATTACCCAGCCTCAGGTACTTCTCTATAGCAATGCAAGATGGACTAACACACTGTCCCTACTGTCCCAACTGTAAAACTACGATAGTGATGCTACCTGCTCCATAGGATTACTGTGAGGATTAAATAATAGAAATACAGCTCTTGACATAAGTCTGACACACCATAGGTGCTCAGAGACTTTGGATGATGAGTGTTTTTCCTGGATGGTGCAGGAGGAGCTTGAATAGAAATGAACGACCAGAGTCAGAAGCCCCTGCTCTCCTCCCCAGCAGAGAACTTCGTTGCTGACACCAAGTCCACAGGCCCTGCATTCCCTACGAGGCCCCAGCCTGCCCTCATTTCCCTAAGCTTCCCTGTTGGGTTCCGTGTGAAACCCTCCTTTTACAAACAGTGGCTTCTCTGAGTGCTGCTGAGGAATGGACCCCAGGCTCTACGAGGAGCTTCCCAGAGGGCTTGGGCTGCTTTCTGGGAATCTTGGTTGTGCTCCTTTGTTGAGGTCATGGGACCCACCATTAAACACACTTAGGGCCCTCCATAAAGCTATGTTTGTTCATTGGTAATGAAGGGTTCCAAAACTACCCTGAGATGTTCTTCCTGGGCCTTCCATGCTGGGTCACACTTTCTTCATTTATCCAAGCGAGGCTTGTGTTGTAAAGATGCAACTCTGCTCTCAAAATAGACAAGAAGACGGGGCCCTTACCCGGGGACACTGTGGCAATGTCTGCATGTGCGAAGGTGGCACAGACATCTGTGCCATGGTGAGGGGTGGCCTGGGCAGGCGTTCGCACTGCATCTGAAGTTTGTTCTGACTTTTTAAGCAATTCCTTGAAGGTCCTTGAACGCATGCTATTCCTAAGCATCTTATCTGTCTGATAAGCTGGGCTCCACACAAGTCCACATTATCTTCTTGGCTGTCAGTGAACCCAAGTTTGAGTGAATTTCATTTTGGTCATGCTCTTCAGCAAAGAAATGCACGTTGAGTCCTGTGGGGATAAATGGGTGTGAGGGAAAGAGCCCTCCCAAGCCACCTTGGCCTTCTGTTTGGGAAAAGGCTGTGAGTGCAGGGAAGCCAGTGGACAAGGCCCAGGCTGGCGGAAGGCAGAGCTGGGATTAGGGCTGTCTTCCTGATTCTGCCCTTGTGAGGCCTTCAGGGCTAAGCCAAGAGAAACTTCTCACCAGAGCTGGGCTGAGGTTTTCTGCGAGAAATGTAGCCACAAACATCTCTTATTTATGGTGATGTTAGATGCTTTGTTATGACTTTTATTAGAGCAGCGGGCACCTGCTGCCACCAAGCAGGAAGCCATGGGCTCTTGCTCCTGCACTGGCCCCAGGCTGGGGAGAGCTGGAGGACAGCAGCTGTGGAGCAGGGTGGAGGGGAGGGGGCCGCTGTGCTGATGGGACTCCAGGCACATTCTTCTGGCAGGTCCAAAGCTGTGGGGGTGGGGAGGAGACCCCTTCTTTCCTAGACACCCTCCCACCCACCAACCATGCGATCCCAGCACCCATCCTTGGTCAGAGCTCTGAGGGCAGGGTCCACACAGGGTCCGCTCACAGGGGCAGCACAGCTTGTTGGCCTTGCCTCCACTCAGCTCTCAGCAGCGCCGACTGCTGCAGGACCTTCTATAAAGATCACCAAGCTCCTCTCTTCCTAGCTGCCTGGGGTGATAGGCGTCGGCATGGCAGCTTGGTGTGTTTGTGACCAAGGGAGGTCTCGTCCCTGGTGTGGGAGGAGGTGGCCTGGCAGCCTGGTCCCTTTGCCTGTCAGTGTTCAGATCGGATCCACCACAGCATGTGGTCTGGGGTTCTGACCTTTTCTCTCCAAACAGCCTCACACATGCACTACACTTTTCTGCCCCATTAGCCAGTGTTTAGAGTAAGGACTTTGTCCAGCAAATCCTGAGCCCTTCTGGCTTCTGGAAAGATTCATCATCGTGCTGTCATGAGCCCTGCCAGGCCCCAGATCGATGGACGGGAGCCCCTTCTCCATGCATGTTCATGGCCTCCTCATCCTGCTGCTGTTCATGGACAGCCCACAGCACTGTCCTAGGCACTTGAGTGAGGGACACCAGCACCTGGGCAGTCCTGCCGAGCTGCCAGGCTGTTTCCTTTGGGGTCAGCCTGCAGAGTAAGTCTTCACTGCCCCAGTTCAGGCAGCTCCAGGTCTCCCTAGTTCAGGCAATTTTATTATAATAACTTTGCAATTTATGAATTTCCACAATTTATAGTCAATCATAAATTTATGAAACTATACTACATGTAATAATATGTAATCACACATAATATTTGTTGATCAATACCCTAAACCTAAGTTAACTCTCTGTAAGGTACATTTCAATAACCTGCTGCTGAATGGCTATCGAAAACAGGAAGACTATTTGCCAAATGATTCCTCTTAGTCCTGAAACCATCAGAGTTTTAGGACTAAAACTCTTGCATTGACTTGCATTTTAGGACTAAAACTCTTACATTTACCTTAAGAGTGCACTATTCTCATCAGCTTGAAATGACTTAGAGTGCCTTACTTATTTTAGAACATCATCCTCCTAGTTTTTCAGAGAAATATGACTAATTTTTATACCAATACTAATTTGTGGATTTGTAAGTATTTAAAAAGCAATATGTATTGCTTTTTAATTCATTGTGGAAAGCAGCTAGGCAAATTCCAAAAGAACTTAAAACAGAATTATCATTTAACTCAGCAATCTTATTATTGGGTATATACCCAAAGGAATATAAATCCTTCTACCATAAGGGCACATACATGCATAAGTTCATTGCAGCACTGTTCACAACAGCAAAGACATGGAATCAATCTAAATGCCCATCAATGGTAGACTGGATAAAGAAAATGTGGTACATATACACGATGGAATACTACGCAGCCATAAAAAAGAATGCAATCATGTCCTTTGCACCAACATGGATGGAACTGGAGGCCATCATGCTTAGTGAACTAACACAGGAACAGAAAATCAATACCACATGTTATCAATTATATGTGGGAGCTGGACAAGAAGTACACATTTATGCAAAGAGGGAAACAACAGACACTGGGGCCTCCTGGAGGGTGGAGGGAGAGAAGAGGGTGAGGATGGAAAAACTACCTATGTATTGGGTACTATGCTAATTACCTGGATGATGAAATAATCTACACACCTAACCCCGAGACACACAATTTACCTATATAACAAACCTGTACATGTACCCCTTAGCCTAAAAGTTAAAAAAATAATAAATAAAAAACATGTAAATAGATATTTCAGTGTAAAAGACTTGGACTTCTATTGTAAAATTTATCTCTGTTTCTTTCTTTTAATTCTATTATTAATATAATTTATTTTTTATTTTTTATTTATGGAGTCATTTACTTGGAATGTTTCTAAAGGAAAGAAAATGAACATTTATTCTGCATATCAATAAATAAGCCAAAGCAATTCTTCATACAGAAAATTAGCTATAAATTTGCCTCTTAAATGTGCTAAAGTATAAGCAAGTATCTTTTTTAGACAGAATTAATATACTGGCTGTTGTTTCTCAACCAGTATTCAAAATATCAATACATTAATATTCAAGCATGCAAATAAAAGCTATTTAGTTGATTATGCAAACTCCACCAGACTTCTCAAAAAAGCATCTCACATTTCCACACTGGTTGAAAATATTCAACTATAATTTCAGTTTTCTTATAGAACAATTTTAACAACTATAGGGAATATCCCCAAGGAATCATGAATATAAAGACCAAAGCTTCAGTTTTCTTTCTTTTTTTTTTTTTTTTTGCAAGGAGAATTTAATTTTTATTTATTTATTTACTTTTTTTATTTTTTATTTTATTTTTATTTTTATTTTTATTTATTATTATTATACTTTAGATATATCTCCCAATGCTATCCCTCTCCCCTCCCCCCACCCCACAACAGTCCCCAGAGTGTGATGTTCCCCTTCCTGTGTCCATGTGTTCTCATTGTTCACTTCCCACTTATGAATGAGAATATGCAGTGTTTGGTTTTTTGTTCTTGCGATAGTTTACTGAGAATGATGATTTCCAATTTCATCCATGTCCCTACAAAGGACATAAACTCATCATTTTTTATGGCAGCATAGTATTCCATGGTGTATATGTGCCACATTTTCTTAATCCAGTCTATCATTGATGGACATTTGGGTTGGCTCCAAGTCTTTGCTATTGTGAATAATGCCGCAATAAACGTAAGTGTGCATGTGTCTTTATAGCAGCATGATTTACAGTCCTTTGGGTATATACCCAGTAATGGGATGGCTGGGTCAAATGGTATTTCTAGTTCTAGATCCCTGAGGAATCGCCACACTGACTTCCACAATGGTTGAACTAGTTTACAGTCCCACCAACAGTGTAAAAGTGTTCCTATTTCTCCACATCCTCTCCAGCACCTGTTGTTTCCTGACTTTTTAATGATCGCCATTCTAACTGGTGTGAGATGGTATCTCACTGTGGTTTTGATTTGCATTTCTCTGATGGCCAGTGATGGTGAACATTTTTTCATGTGTTTTTTGGCTGCATAAATGTCTTCTTTTGAGAAGTGTCTGTTCATGTCCTTCACCCACTTTTTGATGGGGTTGTTTGTTTTTTTCTTGTAAGTTTGTTTGAGTTCATTGTAGATTCTGGATATTAGCCCTTTGTCAGATGAGTAGGTTGCGAAAATTTTCTCCTATTTTGTAGGTTGCCTGTTCACTCTGATGGTAATTTCTTTTGCTGTGCAGAAGCTCTTTAGTTTCATTAGATCCCATTTGTCAATTTTGGCTTTTGTTGCCATTGCTTTTGGTGTTTTAGACATGAAGTCCTTGCCCATGTGTATGTCCTGAATGGTAATGCCTAGGTTTTCTTCTAGGGTTTTTATGGTTTTAGGTCTAACGTTTAAGTCTTTAATCCATCTTGAGTTAATTTTTGTATAAGGTGTAAGGAAGGGATCCGGTTTCAGCTTTCTACATATGGCTAGCCAGTTTTCCCAGCACCATTTATTAAATAGGGAATCCTTTCTCCATTGCTTGTTTTTCTCAGGTTTGTCAAAGATCAGATAGTTGTAGATATGCGGCGTTATTTCTGAGGGCTCTGTTCTGTTCCATTGATCTATATCTCTGTTTTGGTACCAGTACCATGCTGTTTTGGTTACTGTAGCCTTGTAGTATAGTTTGAAGTCAGGTAGTGTGATGCCTCCAGCTTTTTCTTTTGGCTTAGGATTGACTTGGCGATGCGGGCTCTTTTTTGGTTCCATATGAACTTTAAAGTAGTTTTTTCCAATTCTGTGAAGAAAGTCATTGGTAGCTTGATGGGGATGGCATTGAATCTGTAAATTACCTTGGGCAGTATGGCCATTTTCATGATATCGATTCTTCCTACCCATGAGCATGGAATGTTCTTCCATTTGTTTGTATCCTCTTTTATTTCCTTGAGCAGTGGTTTGTAGTTCTCCTTGAAGAGGTCCTTCATGTCCCTTGTAAGTTGGATTCCTAGATATTTTATTCTCTTTGAAGCAATTGTGAATGGGAGTTCACCCATGATTTGGCTCCCTGTTTGTCTGTTGTTGGTGTATAAGAATGCTTGTGATTTTTGTACATTGATTTTGTATCCTGAGACTTTGCTGAAGTTGCTTATCAGCTTAAGGAGATTTTGGGCTGAGACAATGGGGTTTTCTAGATATACCATCATGTCGTCTGCAAACAGGGACAATTTGACTTCCTCTTTTCCTAATTGAATACCCATTATTTCCTTCTCCTGCCTAATTGCCCTGGCCAGAACTTCCAACACAATGTTGAATAGGAGTGGTGAGAGAGGGCATCCCTATCTTGTGTCAATTTTCAAAGGGAATGCTTCCAGTTTTTGCCCATTCAGTATGATATTGGCTGTGGGTTTGTCATAGATAGCTCTGATTATTTTGAGATACATCCCATCAATACCTAATTTATTGAGAGTTTTTGTCATGAAGGGTTGTTGAATTTTGTCAAAGGCCTTTTCTGCATCTATTGAGATAATCATGTGGTTTTTGTCTTTGGTTCTGTTTATATGCTGGATTACACTTATTGATTTGCATATATTGAACCAGCCTTGCATCCCAGGGATGAAGCCCACTTGATCATGGTGGATAAGCTTTTTGATGTGCTGCTGGATTCGGTTTGCCAGTATTTTATTGAGGATTTTTTGCATCAATGTTCATCAAGGATATTGGTCTAAAATTCTCTTTTTTGGTTGTGTCTCTGCCCGGCTTTGGTATCAGGATGATGCTGGCCTCATAAAATGAGTTAGGGAGGATTCCCTCTTTTTCTATTGATTGGAATAGTTTCAGAAGGAATGGTACCAGTTCCTCCTTGTACCTCTGGTAGAATTCGGCTGTGAATCCATCTGGTCCTGGACTCTTTTTGGTTGGTAAGCTATTGATTATTGCCACAATTTCAGAGCCTGTTATTGGTCTATTCAGAGATTCTACTTCTTCCTGGTTTAGTCTTGGGAGGGTGTATGTGTCGAGGAATATATCCATTTCTTCTAGATTTTCTAGTTTATTTGCATAGAGGTGTTTGTAATATTCTCTGATGGTAGTTTGTATTTCTGTGGGATTGGCGGTGATATCCCCTTTATCATCTTTTATTGTATCCATTTGATTCTTCTCTCTTTTTCTTTATTAATTTTGCTAGCAGTCTATCAATTTTGTTGATCATTTCAAAAAACCAGCTCCTGGATTCATTAATTTTTTGAAGGGTTTTTTGTGTCTCTATTTCCTTCAGTTCTGCTCTGATTTTAGTTATTTCTTGCCTTCTGCTAGCTTTTGAATGTGTTTGCTCTTGCTTTTCTAGTTCTTTTAATTGTGATGTTAGGGTGTCAATTTTGGATCTTTCCTGCTTTCTCTTGTGGGCATTTAGTGCTATAAATTTCCCTCTACATACTGCTTTGAATGTGTCCCAGAGATTCTGGTATGTTGTGTCTTGGTTCTCGTTGGTTTCAAAGAACATCTTTATTTCTGCCTTCATTTTGTTATGTACCCAGTAGTCATTCAGGAGCAAGTTGTTCAGTTTCCGTGTAGTTGAGCGGTTTTGAGTGAGATTCTTAATCCTGAGTTCTAGCTTGATTTCACTGTGATCTGAGAGATAGTTTGTTATAATTTCTGTTCTTTTACATTTGCTGAGGAGAGCTTTACTTCCAAGTATGTGGTCAATTTTGGAACAGGTGTGGTGTGGTGCTGAAAAAAATGTATATTCTGTTGATTTGGGGTGGAGAGTTCTGTAGATGTCTATTAGGTCCACTTGGTGCAGAGCTGAGTTCAATTCCTGGGTATCCGTGTTGACTTTCTGTCTCGTTGATCTGTCTAATGTTGACAGTGGGGTGTTAAAGTCTCCCATTATTTATGTGTGGGAGTCTAAGTCTCTGTGTAGGTCACTAAGGACTTGCTTTATGAATCTGGGTGCTCATGTATTGGGTGCATATATATTTAGGATAGTTAGCTCTTCTTGTTGAATGATCCCTTTACCATTATGTAATGGCCTTCTTTGTCTCTTTTGATCTTTGTTGGTTTAAAGTCTATTTTATCAGAGACTAGGATTGCAACCCCTGTCTTTTTTTGCTTTCCATTTGTTTGGTAGATCTTCCTCCATCCTTTTATTTTGAGCCTATGTGTGTCTCTGCACGTGAGATGGGTTTCCTGAATACAGCACACTGATGGGTCTTGACTCTTTATCCAATTTGCCAGTCTGTGTCTTTTAATTGGAGCATTTAGTCCATTTACATTTAAAGCTAATATTGTTATGTGTGAATTTGATCCTGTCATTATGATGTTAGCTGGTTATTTTGCTCATTAGTTGATGCAGTCTCTTCCTAGTCTTGATGGTCTTTACATTTTGGCATGATTTTGCAGCAGCTGGTATCGGTTGTGCCTTTCCATGTTTAGTGCTTCCTTCAGGAGCTCTTTTAGGGCAGGCCTGGTGGTGACAAAATCTCTCAGCATTTGCTTGTCTGTAAAGTATTTTATTTCTCCTTCACTTAGGAAGCTTAGTTTGGCTGGATATGAAATTCTGGGTTGAAAATTCTTTTCTTTAAGAATGTTGAATATTGGCCCCCACTCCCTTTTGGCTTGTAGAGTGTCTGTCGAGAGATCCACTGTTAGTCTGATGGGCTTCCCTTTGAGGGTAACCCGACCTTTCTCTCTGGCTGCCCTTAACATTTTTTCCTTCATTTCAACTTTGGTGAATCTGACAATTATGTGTCTTGGAGTTGCTCTTCTCGAGGAGTAACTTTGTGGCGGTCTCTGTATTTCCTGAATCTGAATGTTGGCCTGCCTTGCTAGATTGGGGAAATTCTCCTGGATTAATATCCTGCAGAGTGTTTTCCAACTTGGTTCCATTCTCCCCGTCACTTTCAGGTCCACCAATCAGGCGTAGATTTGGTCTTTTCACATAGTCCCATATTTCTTGGAGGCTTTGCTCGTTTCTTTTTATTCTTTTTTCTCTAAACTTCCCTTCTCGCTTCATTTCATTCATTTCATCTTCCATCGCTGATACCCTTTCTTCCATTTGATCGCATCGGCTTCTGAGGCTTCTGCATTCTTCACGTAGTTCTCAAGCCTTGGTTTTCAGCTCCATCAGCTCCTTTAAGCACTTCTCTGTATTGGTTATTCTAGTTATACATTCTTCTAAATGTTTTTCAAAGTTTTCAACTTCTTTGCCTTTGGTTCGAATATCCTCCCATAGCTCGGAGTAATTTGATCGTCTGAAGCCTTCTTCTCTCAGCTCGTCAAAGTCATTCTCCGTCCAGCTTTGTTCCGTTGCTGGTGAGGAACTGTGTTCCTTTGGAGGAGGAGAGGTGCTCTGCTTTTTAGAGTTTCCAGTTTTTCTGCTCTGTTTTTTCCCCATCTTTGTGGTTTTATCTACTTTTGGTCTTTGATGATGGTGATGTACAGATGGGTTTTTGGTGTGGATGTCCTTTCTGTTTGTTAGTTTTCCTTCTAACAGACAGGACCCTCAGCTGCAGGTCTGTTGGAGTACCCGGCCGTGTGAGGTGTCAGTCTGCCCCTGCTGGGGGGTGCCTCCCAGTTAGGCTGCTCGGGGGTCAGGGGTCAGGGACCCACTTGAGGAGGCAGTCTGCCTGTTCTCAGATCTCCAGCTGCATGCTGGGAGAATCACTGCTCTCTTCAAAGCTGTCAGACAGGGACATTTAAGTCTGCAGAGGTTACTGCTGTCTTTTTGTTTGTCTGTGCCCTGCCCCCAGAGGTGGAGCCTACAGAGGCATGCAGGCCTCCTTGAGCTGTGGTGGGCTCCACCCAGTTCAAGCTTCCCGGCTGCTTTGTTTTCCTAGGCAAGCCTGGGCAATGGTGGGCGCCCCTCCCCCAGCCTCGCTGCCGCCTTGCAGTTTGATCTCAGACTGCTGTGCTAGCAATCAGCGAGACTCCGTGGGCATAGGGCCCTCTCAGCCAGGTGCAGGATATAATCTCCTGGTGCGCCGTTTTTTAAGCCCGTCGGAAAAGCGCAGTATTCGGGTGGGAGTGACCCGATTTTCCAGGTGCCGTCTGTCACCCCTTTCTTTGACCAGGAAAGGGAACTCCCTGACCCCTTGTGCTTCCCCAGTGAGGCAATGCTTCACCCTTCTTCGGCTCACGCACGGTGTACGCACCCACTGACCTGCGCCCACTGTCTGGCGCTCCCTAGTGAGATGAACCTGGTACCTCAGATGGAAATGCAGAAATCACCCATCTTCTGTGTCACTCACGCTGGGAGCTATAGACCGGAGCTGTTCCTATTCAGCCATCTTGGCTCCTCCCTATGATTAATATAATTTTTAACTTAATTTTTAGATTGCTCATTGCCAGCATATAAAACTACAATTAAGTTTTATATGCTGTTCTTGTATCTTGTGGCCTCATTGAACTTATCTATTAGTTCTAGTAGATTTGTAGTGAATATCTTGTAAATATAAAAGATTATTTAATCTGCAATAAGATACACTTTACTTCTTAAAAAAAGCAATACATACCTTTTTTCTATTAAAAAATATGTTCCCTAACGTTGAAACTACGCTAGTGAGCAATTGCTTGCTAAGCCGGTGGGCAGGGTCAGCAAAGGTCAAAGCTCTGGCTGGGTTCCCTACACTGGGTCTGCCCCTGTCTTCCTGGTATGTAGGAGATGGGGACACAGTTTGTGCTTTTAGTTTGTCTGGGTCAGAAGGAGCTGCACTGAGGAGGCCCCTTCCACTCAGATAGGATGCAGATCACAATATCATGGGCTGCCAGTCTGATGCTGTGACTGATGAAATTTGGGGGCCAGGGGGATCTCCCTGTGTCTCACACCAAGCCAGGAGGAGACTATTGTTGTTGCATCAGTGGTCCCCAGCGAACCACACCTCCAGGATCCAGGCCCTCCTGATCGTCTCTCTCGGACTCTGGGTTTGGCAGGTGCCTTGCTTTGGACAGAGGGTCATCAGTGAGCAGAACACAGGGAGAGGCTGGCTGGGCCCTGCACTCTGGGCCTTGACCTCTGAGAGTGCCCTGGGCTGCCGTGCAGGGCCTAGGCTGCCTCCAGGGTCTGGCCACCCCCGGAGCCTGACTAATGTGGCCCCACTTGACCACGTGAGGCAGCCTGAGAGAGGCCAGCAGAAGAGTGGCCCAGACATGAATTCTCCCTGAATCATGTGGGAGAAATGTGCTTTGCTTTGATCCAAGTTCAAAGTTCTGGGGTGGTTGTTGATGCAGGAATAGATAACTGAAGTGACCAACGTCAGAACTGAGTGTGTTTCAGTAAGAACTGCTGAATTCAGGGTTCAATGGCATTTTATGGCCACTAGATAGGATAAATGCATTGAAAAATCTGAATAACATTGCAACAATCCTCTAAATGTGACTGAATAAAGTGCATATTGGCTGGTTTTTATGCAACCTTGACTACAAATCATAATAGGCAAAGAAAATTATGACTGCCATGTCAGTGTTTTGAGAGTGGCTGAGTCAGTATTTTCGTCTTCAGCCCCTGGAGCTGGAAGGATTCTGTGGACTTTGCTGCATTAGGAAGGCAAAGACCTGTCACAGGTGGATCTGATTTGCAGCCAATGGGCGAGCAAGTCTTTGTTCACATCATGTATTCATAGATTGTCAATAACAACATTGTTTTAAAGATGATGATTTTTTTTCTGTTTCTTTCCCTGAAAACAATGTTAATTAAAACCAGAAGTATTAAAAATATATATTTGTTATATATTTTAATCTGCTACCAAGCTGAGGGATGAGATGAAAACTCTTCAGTTTTTGGCAATTTTTAAGGCTTAGAGATTATGGTTTGATATAGTTTGGTTCTGTATCTCCACTCAAATCTCATCTTGAATTGTAATCCCCACAATGTGTCAAGGAAGGGCCTAGTGGGACCTGATTGGATCATGGGGGTGGTTTCCTTCATGCTGTTCTTGTGATAATGGGGGAGTCCTCAGGAGATCTGATGGTTTTAAAAGTGGCACTTACCCCTTCTCTGTCTCTCTCTCTCCTGTCACCTTGTGAAGAAGGTGCTGGGCATGGTGGCTCATACTTGTAATCTCAGCACTTTGGGAGGCCAAGGCAGGTGGATCACCTGAGGTCAGGAGTTCGAGACCAGCCTGGCCAACATGGTGAAACCCCGTTTCTACTCAAAATATAAATAATTAGCCAGGCATGGTGGTGCATGCCTGCAGTCCCAGCTAGTTGGGAGGCTGAGGCAGGAGAATCTCTTGAAACCGGGAGGCAGAGGTTGCAGTGAGCCGAGACTGTATCTTTGCACTCCAGCCTGGGCAACCGAGCTAGACTCCATCTCAAAAAAAAAAAAAAAGAAAAAAGAAAAAAGAAGGTGCCTTCTTCCCCTTTGCCTTCTGTCATGATTCTACGTTTCCCAAGGCCTCCCAATCTATGTGGAACTGTGAGTCAATTAAAACTCTTTTGTTTATAAATTACCCAGTCTCTTTATAGCAGTGTGAGAACTAATACATGGTTCATCAACTTCTATCCTTGTAACTGATACAAAAATTATACAGTTAAGCTGCTAACTTATTTGCATTTTTTAACTCCAACCCAATTAATTCAACTGAAACAAAAGTCCATTGTAAAAAGCCCACTGAAGATGAGAAGTAAATTGTCAGGAACTTTAAATCATAAGCATTTTTTTCTGAGTTATTAATTATAAAATGCTAACACGAGGGTGATAAATCTAGAGTTCTGGGATGCTGAGTGAGGCAGCTGTAATCTGTGTGGCAGAAACCTAAGAGGAGGACCTGCACAGGTACAGATGTTACCCCGAGAACTACTAAGGGGCCTCCTGGAGTCTTTGGCTGAGGTCTGACCTGCATGTGAGTGTGAGAAAACAATTACACTCTGGAGAATGAGACTGGAGAAAAAACATCACCAAAAGCACTCATTCAGAAAAATCCCTAAAATTTACACGGGACCAGCAAAAGTTTGTGTTCCTGCAAGCCAGTGGAAAGTTGTCTTAATAGAAGGGAGGTTGGATAGAGCCCTTAAAAGGGTGTTCCCCCAGCAAGGGGGAAAAATTAGCCTTATGCTGACAGCTCTTCTAGACCAACCCTAAGAAAGCATTAAAGCAAAGCTCAAAGAATAAAACTGATGCTAGATACCTCCACCTAAGAGGAAAAAAAAGGAACTCTAAACCTAAACCATTAAAAAAAGTAATTAAAATAATTTTAGAAAATTGAACATTAACAATGTAAAAGTCCCATGCCTGGAATTTAATTACAAAATACTAAATATGTGAAAGAACAGGAAAATATGTTAAAATATCTGTAACTAAGAGATAAATTAGTAAATAGAAACAGACCGAGAAATGACAGAGATGATGGAAATAAAGGACCTTAAAATAACAATAATAAATATGCCACCAATGTTCACAAAGTCAGGGGAAAACATGAGGAAACTAGTTCCAGAAGCTAGAGGAAAACATGTAACATATATGTCACCTCATCAAGTGAGATACGCAAGTTACAAAAGAAGTTTCAAGCACACCATCTAGAAATAAAAGTTATAATACCTGAAATCAAATACATAGAATGGGGCTAATGGCAGAGTAGTAACAAGTATTCTTAGCAGAAGAAAAGGTTAGTGAACTTTAAAACAGCAGGAAAAAGTATTTTTACTGGGAAAGGATGAATGGAGCCTCAGTGAACTGCGGGAAAATATTTCATAGCTTAAGATGCATGTAAAACTGTGGGAGGATCGCAAAACACTTAAAAATTATGGCTGCAAATTTTCCAAATAGGAGAAAATATAAACCCACAGATGACAGAAGCTCAGTAAACATCAAACAAAATAACAACAAAGAAAACTACACTTAATCACATTATAACCAGATTGCTGAACAAGTGATGAAGAGTTCATTTTTAAAGCAGCCAGAGGAAAGAGATGAATTATGTACAGAAAATCCATGGTAAAAATGACAGCTGCAAAACACACAAGCCAGAAGACAGTAGGACAGTCTTTCCAGTTTTGAAAGAAAAATAAATTGTCAACTTAGAATTTTAAAGCAAAGTTTATATCAAAAATGAAGGTGATACATTGCAAATGTGTAAAACAACATTGCAAAACTGGTAGGGAGAAAAAAAAGCTGACCTAAGTAACTTTGGAAATGAGTCACGTCTGTAAGGCTAAATGCAAAATAAACTGTACATAAGCACTGTCCTCTAGTTGATAAAGTTTGCTCCAAGAGGGTTACAAGTGAACAATTCTGATGCTGCTACTAATGTATGCAAGAATTTAATGATCCAGTAAATGGATGGCAGATGATCAGAGCCAGGTTTCTTACTGTTGGAGTGGGAGTTTACGAATAGGCAAGGGAGGAATAGGCTGGAATAGATGACCATGTGGCATCTGTTAGAGTTATAGACATCAATATAAACTCATGTTTAGATTGGCATAAATATGGTTATGTATAGCGATATTTACAGTTATGTGACTATAAATGGGTTAGTATCTGCATGAATATTTCCCTTCTCTGTCAGGTGAGAGGGGCCAGGAGCAATGATAACCCAGTGGCAACGAACACGCCTAAGCCCAGATCTTTATTTATAACACAATTCTCCAGTAAAACGAACCAGAGCTTCTTGGAGAAATGGCTGATTGGAGAGCTGGGGCACAAAATATACAGGATGAGCCTGGAGCATCTTCTAATGCCAGAAAGTAAAAAAGTGCTCAAAACAAACAAACAAACCAAAAGCCACCCACAATGATGGTTGTATGTCAGAAGGACACAGGAACCAACTGCAAGGGCTCCCGAAGACCACCCACAATGATGGTTGTATGTCAGAAGGACACAGGAATCAACTGCAAGAGCTCCCGAAGACCAAAGAGCAAAATGAAGAACAGGGTGTTCATTCTGAGAGCAAGGAAACATTTGATTGTAATCCAAAGGAGCAGTCATCACTCGCATCCTTGCACATCCACTGATCCTGATTCTGCTTCCTACTCAAGGGCAACTCTCAATGTATTCAGCGTTTCCTCTCTACTCTCTCTCGTTCTGTGTGTGTGTACCTCATCTCTGCTACTCTATCCTTCAATTTCTAGCTGTGAAACTCTCATCTCCATATTCTAAGTCCATACTGATATCAGTAAATGACTGGATCAATAAGTAAATAGGGGAAAAGAGACAAACCTCCCTTTCAGAATTCAAATAACTAGCATAGCTACTTTCCCTTCATGGAGGTGAAGCATTATTCCTGAATCCCCCCCATGTGAGCTGTGCATAGTGACCTCCTTCCAAAGACTATGGCATGGAAAGGGGAAAAAAAGATGAATTTTGGCTGGGCGCTGTGGCTCACGCCTGTAATCCCAGCACTTTGGGAGGCTGAGGTGGGCGGATCACGAGGTCAGGAGATTGAGACCATCCTGGCTAACACGGTGAAACCTCATCTCTACTAAAAATACAAAAAATTAGCTGGGTGTGGTGGCTCACGCCTGTAGTCCCAGCTACTTGGGAGGCTGAGGCAGGAGAATCGCTTGAACCCGGGAGGCTAAAGTTACAGTGAGCTGAGATCTCGCCACTGCACTCCAGCCTGGGCAACAGAGGGAGACTCTGTCTCAAAATAAATACATAAATAAATAAGATGAATTTTATAACAGAGAAACCTGACAAGCACCACCTCCGCCAGGTGAGGGAGGTCAACTTGAACAGTGACAAGTCACCGGGATAGTATGGATGCTGGAGATGGCGTGATGGAAATGGCAACTTACCTCTGTAGATGTCCCTTCAAAAACACATAATCCAGTTTAATTATGAAAACAAAATAAAATACCTGACCAGTGCTCCCCAAAACCATCAAGGTCATCAAAAACAAGTAGAGTTAGGGAAATTTTCACAGCCAAGAGAAGCCCAAGGAGACATAATAACTAAATGCAATATGATATCCTGAATAGGAGCCAGAAACAGCTGAAAGACGTGAGGTAAAAACTAAGGAAATCTAAGTAAAGTGTGGACTTTCGTTAATGATAATATTCATCAATATTGTTTTATTAGTTATAACAAATGTGCCTTACCAAACTAAGATGTTACTAATATGAGAAGCCTGTGTGAGGTATATTAGAATTCTCTACACTATCTTCATAATGTTTTCTGTCTGAATTTGTCCTCAGAGAAAATATTTGTTTTTTTAAAAATGAAGGAGATTTTAACTTCCTGACAAACAGAAATAACATGGACTGGACTTTTTCTTACACTTTAGAAAAAAAAAAAAAAGCAGACAAAACATATAAAATAGAAGTTTCAACAAACATCAAGCAATGAAGACCATGGATGCTGACAGATGGGAGACAAAGGTGGTGAGCCCTGTAGGGGCCTGAGCTGCTCCTTGGAGGGTGTTCCACAGTATGGTGCAGGGAGGGATACCCTGGCAGAGGTGAAGATGAAGGCTTAGCAGCTAGAAATAGGAGGACAGAGTAGCAGAGATGAGGTACACACATAAAGAGAGAGAGAGGGAGAGAGAAGAGAGGAAACATCCAGGAGATACTGAATCACCCCTGAGTAGGAAGGTGATAATGATGAATGAATCTGTAAGAACATGAGTGAAAGCTGGGGAAAGAACCACCCAGAGGGTGGAGGAACGATTCTTAGAGCTCGCACAGTGCCTGTTCCCCCAGCCAGAGAGAAAAACCTTCACAGGACACTGAGTAGGGTCCTCAGTGTGGTGTACTCACACCTGTAGCAGGAAATAGTTAGACTAAGCACTGCTCCAATCCTGCCTAACAAATCTTAAAAGAAGACCCAAAAGGATACAACGTTTAAATAAATTTAATGTGGTCTCACAACAGTGTCCAAGAGTATTTATAGTAGCAATACAGAAATATTCAGCATCCAACAAGCTAAAACTCACAGTATCTGACATCTAATAAAAAAATGAGCAGGCATGCAAAGAAGCAGAAAAATATAACTCAGGAAAAGGGTTAATTATTTGAAACCAACACAGAACAGACTCAGTTAGAATTAGCAGATGAGGATATCAAGCAGTTATAACTGGATTCCTTTTGTTCAAAAAGTCAAGTGGAAATATAGATGATATGAAGAGAGACCCACATAAATCTTCCAGACTTGAAAGATACAATTTCTAAGATGAAAAATATGTGGAGATGGGATCAACAACAGACTAGACATTTCAGAAGAAAAGATTAGTGAGTTTGAAGATAGTAATTTAAGCTAGCTGAATTAAAACAAAGTCAATTAAAAAGACAATAGTGAACACAGCACCTGTGAATTCTGGAACAAATTCAAGCAGCCAAATATACATGTAATTGAAATTCATGAAGAAGAAAGGAACTGGGGCCAGAAAAAGTATTTAAGAAATTATCCACCAAAGTTTTCCATTTATAAAGAAAATTATAAACATACAGTTCTACAAAGATCAACAGACACCAATCACAAGAAACATGAGAACTACAAGGCACATCAAAATCAAAATGCTCAATAGTAGTGATAAAGAGAAAATTTTAAAAGCAGCCAATAACAACAAAAATATACATTTTGCAGAAAGAAATCAAGATAAGGATGACTGCAAATTTCTCATTGGAAACAATGCAAGCGAGAAGATAGTGAAACAACATATTGGAAGTTCTGGAAAAAGAATAAATCGATCTAGAATTCTATATCAAACAATTATATCTTTCAAAAACAAAGTTGAGGCTGGGCACGGTGGCTCACACCTGTAATCCCAGACCTTTGGAAGGCCAAGGTAGAGGATCACTTGAGCTCAGGAGTTTGAGACCAGCATGAGCAACAGAGAGAGACTTCATCTCTACCCAAAATCAACAAAAACAACCAGACAAACAAAAACCCAAAGGTGAAATAAAATTTCAGACATGCAAAAGTTGAAAATATTCACCACCATCAGACTTAAAATGCAAAAAATGTTAAGGTAATTCTTCAGACAGTAGAAAGTGATACTGGATGGCAACATGGATGGGATGAAGTGTGCTGGGAATGGTAACTATATGGATAAGTACGTAAGCTCTTTTCCTATTATTGAAATCTTTTAAAAGAATGATTGGCTATGTAAGCCAAAATAACAACAAGTATGGGTTTATTACTCTTATATATATGAGTAAAATGTACAAAAACAATTGAACAAAGTTTAGAAGGTGAGAAGTGAAAGGATATTATCATAAGATTTGTATATTATACATTAAGTGGCATAACATAACTTCAGGGTAGACTGAATAAGATAAATTCTATACTACAAATTCTAATGACCAAAATGACGACAATAGCAACAAAATATTAAAAGCAATAAATAAGAAAACCAAGGAGGAAAAAATGAATCATTAAAAATTTAATTAATCCAAAAAAGGCAAAAGAGAACACAAAACAAATGAAATAGACGAAAAATTAAAATGAAGAGAGTCTCTAAAATGTTCATGAAAAATATGTACTATCAAAGAACTATGCATGGATTTCAATTTTTTTTTGCACCAAAATAACCTTGTACTAACTTGTTATCATGTGTCCGAACAGGATCTAGTCTGAGGCACTAAGAAGGGTAAGAGATCAGTTTGAAAAGAACCCCCATCAGAGCAACATGATTTCTGCTAAAGTTCTGTTCTTGATCCAAGAGAAAACATCAAATTTATGGTGAAGTTTGGGTGGGAGAATGGTGAAATCATTGGTGCTTTACAAAAAAATTATGGAGAAAAGGCCTCAAAGAAATCAGCTGCTTACAAATGAATTAATTCATCTTAAGAAGAAATGAGATGATGTTGAAGATGAAGTCTGCAGTGGCAGACCATCCACATTAATTTGTGCCGAAAAATATTATCTTGTTTTTGCCCTAACTGAAGGAGACCAACAATTAACAACACAAACAATAGCCAACACTATCGCCATCTCAGTTGGGTTGGTTTACACAATTCTGACCAAAAAATTAAAGTGAGCAAACTTTCCACTTAATGGATGCCAAAGTTATTGTGCCTAGATCAGTTGCAGACAAGAACAGGACTTTCAGTGGAAATCTCAAACAAGTGAGATCAAGATGCTGAGGCACTTCTTTGAAGAATTAGAATAGGAGATGAGCTGTGGCTTTACCAGCACCATCCTGAAGACAAAGCACAATCAGAGCAATGGCTACCAAGAGGAGGAAGTGGTCCAGTCAAAATAGGACCAGTCAAGAGCACAGGCCATGGCAACAGTTTTTTGGAATGCTTGAGGCATTTTGCTTTCTGACTTTCTGGAGGGCCAAAGAATGGACATCTGTTTATTGTGAGAGTTTTGAGAAAGTTAGCTAAAGCTTTAGCAGAAAAACGCCTGGGACAATTTCACCAGACGGTCTTTCTTCACCACAACAATGCTCTTGCTCATTCCTCTCATCAAACTGTTAATGGCTGTTGTAATACCTCAGTTCTTGTCTTCTTAGTTTAAAAGAATTTAAACAAGAAACACACAGTAAAAGAGGTGCAACATAGAGTAATTTATTGCAAACGAGAAGGAATATTTTGAAAGTTAAGTGCAGAATAGACAGTACCCCCTGAGAGAGAGAGAGAATTCAGGGTGGGTGGCTCTTAAGAGTGAGACAGCAAAGACTGGCACTAGAGAGATTCCCTTTATGGGAGTTTTACATGATTATTCATAAGGAGGTGGGAAGAGGCGTTAACAGCAAGCATGTTCTGGGTGGTCCTCTGGGTGCACATGCGCTGTAGCTGTCCATGTTTGTTCATACATCACATGCCTCATTAACATCTTAAATCTCCACCCCAGGGCCCATTCTTTACTATTATAATGAGCAAAGGGTCAATTTGAGGACAGGTAAAATCAAAGTGTGCATGTTCTCTAGAGAGGAAGTTCCCTGCTGAAGATAGCTTTGTTTGAATGAGCTAAATCACAATGTGAATGCTGAAGTTTATTGTGTTGACTGGTCACCACAGTTGCTGCATCCTGAGGACATGGTCCTTTCCTTGATTACCTATCCTTCCTCAAAACCAGGGCAATTTTGTGAGGGTTTTAATGGTAAATATCATTAGGTATTTGCTTTACAGCTTTGATTTGCCTCCTTTAGAGTTTTCCTTTTTTTTCTTTCCTAATTTTAAAAACATTTAAAGATCAACTGTTTGTCTTCAGTTAACAATGTTACAAAGACTACATTGACATGGTTAAATTCCTAGATCCCTCAGTTCTTTAGAAATGAATTAAATAGCTGATGTCATCACTTACAAAAATGTCTTAGACTTAATGTTCATTTTGAGAAATGAACGCATTTGGATTTTTACTTTTATCTTTTAATTCTACTTTTTCACTAACATTTTGAAGTTCCCTCACAGCAAGTTGATGGATTTGAAACTAATTATATTAATAATCATATTAAATGTAAGTGGTCTAAATAATTAAAATGCAATCATTGTATGATTGGATTAATCCAACCAGTTTTCTTGGTCAAATTTTTCTTAATTCAATGATTCTTCTTAATGCAATGATTGGATTAAGAAAAGTAAGAACCAGGCAGGTGTGGTGGCTCATGCCTGTAATTCCAGCATTTTGGGAGGCTGAGGCAGGTGGATCACTTGAGCTCAGGAGTTTGAGACCAGCCTGTGCAACACAGCAAAAACCCATCTCAACAAAAAATAAAAAAATTAAGACTAGTGGTGTACACCTCTAGTGTCAGCTACTTGGGAGGCTGAGGTGAGAGGATTGCTTGAGCCCAGAAGGTGGAGGCTGCAGTAAGCGTAAGCTGAGATCAAGCCACTCTACTCCAGCCGGGTCAACAGAGCAAGACCCCCATCTCCAAAAAAAAAAAAAAAAAAAAAGACCCAAATAGATCCTCTCTACAAGAAACTACTTTAAATATAAAGGCACAAGTGAGCTAAAAGTTAAAAGTTATACCTTTAACATGTGTAAGAGATACAGCAAAATAACAGTTTAAAAATTTAACAATGCTATAGTGGCTATAGTATATCAGATAGACTTCAGAACCAAGGACGTTACTACTTCATAAAGATAGAAGCATCAATTTATCAACGGATGAAACACTCTTAAACATGTACATATAATAACAATGCTTCAAAAGAGATGAAGCAGAGCTAATAGAACTATAAGAATCAATAGACAAAACCACAAAAATAGTCAAGGTTTCAATGACTCTCTCTATATGATTGATAGTAAAAGAAAACAGATACTGTCATGTAAATAACCTAATTTACATTTATAGAGCACTCTATCTAACAATAGCACACAAATAATTTACCAAGGTGGACCATGCTCTGGGTCATAAAACAAGTCTCAATAATTTAAAAATGATTCAAGTCATACAAAGTATCTTCTCTGTCTACAATGGAAAGACGTTAGAAATCTACAGTAGGAGTGACTCTTGAAAAACCCCTTCATATTTAGAAAATGGCACAAAAAAATCAAAAGGGAAATTAGAAGTAAAAACACAACATGTTAAAATTTGTAGCATGAAGCAAAAGCAATGTTAGAGGGTTATTTATAGCATTAGATGCCAATGTATGATAAAAACATAGTCTTAGATCAATCAACTCAACCTCTATGGAAAAGAAAAACCTAGAGGAAGAAGAAGTTAAACCAACAGTAAGTAGAAGAAAAGAAATAATGATTACAGATGAATGAATTCAAAGTAATAGAAAACAGAAAAAATAATAGATGAATTTAAATAAGGTCAAATTCTACTAAATATTTAAACAGGAAATAATACTAACCCTACAAAAGCTCTTTCAGAAAACTGAAGCAGAAAGAACATTATTTTTAGTGTGTCCTGTGAGGTCAGCATTACCCAGACACAAAAACCGGAGAAAGACATTGTAAGTAATGAACACAACAGACCTACAATTCTCATGAATGTAGATGCAAAAAATTCTAAATATTATTTTAGCAAATTGAATCCAGCAATATATAAAAAGAATAATATATCCCAACAAAGTAGTGCCTATTCCAGAAATTTAAGGTTGGCCTAACATAAAAAATAGATGCAAGTTATTATATAGACACCCTAGGAAAAAAAAAAAAACATATGATTGTCTCAACATTCCAAACCATTTTTTTTTTTACCAAAACCAATTTCATTTGCTAATTTAAAAAATGTTTTAGCAAACTACGAATAAGAGAACTTTTCCTCAATATGATAAAGGGCATATAACAAAAAAATTAAGAATTAAAAAACCCCAAACGCAAAAATATAATTAACATCTTTAATGGTGAAACATTAAATTCTTTTCCCCCAAGACAAGGATGTTTTATTTGTCACTTGTACTTGACATTGTACTGGACATTATAACTAATGTAGTAAATAAAAAAAAATCAATCAATCAATGAAACCCCAAATGACACAAAAAGAAATAAAAACAGATGTAAGGCATCCAGATTGTAAGTGAACAGGTAAGACTGTTTTTCTTCTCAGATGACATAATAATCATCTGTAAAAGAACACTTATGGAATGTACACAAAAGTTACAAAAACTCATGAGTTTAGCAGACTGCTTAATACAATGTAAATATACAAGTAGCAATCTTTTCTATTCTTGCAATGAATTATTTTAAATTAAAATTAAAAATGACTATTAACAATAGCATTGGATCAAAATGTGCAAGTCCTGGGTACTAAAATCCATAAAACATCACCAAGAGAAATTAAGAAATATCTAAACAAATGGGGAGATATATCATGTTCTTGGGATTAAAAATTCAGTATTGTTTTAATTTCTTCCCAAATTTACATATTCAATGTTATCTCAATGAGTACTAGCAAGCTTTTATTTTTGTAGAAATTGATGAACTTATTCTAAAATTAATTTGAAATTGCAAAGGGCTTTTAATTGTGGAAACAACTTTGAAAACAGAGAATAAAGCTGAAGGATGAACACTAGTTTAAGACTTAAAGCTACAATAATCAAGAAAGTGTGATATTGGTATCAAGCTAGACAACTAGATAAATGGAATGGAATAGAGAGTCCAGAAAATGACAACAGCCTATAGAGATAACTGATTTCTAAAAGGAATGCAAAGGCATTTTAGCAGAGAAAAGGTAGCCTTTTAAAGAAATGGCGCTACAACAATTAAATAGCCACATGCAAAGAATAAACTTTGATCCATACATCTCACAGAAATAGGTTATTGCCTTATATGTAAAGGCTAAAACCATAACATTTTTAGAAGGAATTAGGAGAAATTCTTTGTGACCTTGAGTTAGGCAACGATTTCTGTCTTGTCTCGTCTTGTCTTGTCTTGTCTTGTCTTTCTTTCTGTCTTTCTTTCTTTCTTTCTTTCCTTCTTTCTTTCTTTCTTCCTTTCTTTCTTTCTCTCTCTCTTTCTTTCTCTCTCTCTCTCCCTCCCTCCCTCCCTCCTTCCTTCTTTCCTTCCTTCCTTCCTTCCTTCCTTTTTCTTTCTTTCTTCCTTCCTTCCTTCCTACCTTCCTTCCTTCCTTCCTTCCTTCCTTTCTTTCTTTCCTTCTTTCTTTCTTTCTTTTTTTTGAGACAGAGTCTCGCTCTGTTGCCCAGGCTGGAGTGCAGTGGCCCAATCTCGGCTCACTGCAAGCTCCACCTCCTGGGTTCACCCCATTCTCCTGCCTCAGCCTCCCGGGTAGCTGGGACTACAGGCGCCCGCTACCATGCCTGGCAAATTTTTTTGTATTTTTATTAGAGACAGGGTTTCACCGTGTTAGCCAGGATGGTCGCGATCTCCTGACCTCATGATCAGCCCGCCTCAGCCTCCCAAAGTTCTGGGATTACAGGCATGAGCCACCGCACCCGGCCAATGATTTGTTAAATATGATAACAAAGGCATGGTCTAAGCAAATATGATAAATATGACTTCAAAAAATTAAAACACTTGCTCTTTGAAAAACACGGCTAGCATAATGAAAAGACTAGCCATTGGCTGGGAGAAAATATTTGCTTATCTTATACGGCAAAGGACTTTTATCCAGATTATGTAGATAACTGTTAAAACTCTATAAAATGAAAAGAGACAGCTTGATTAAAAATGAACTATTGTTTTGAATGGACACTTCACCATAGAAAATGTGTGAATGGAAAATAAGCCCATGATAAGATGATCAATACCGTTAGCTCTTACAGAAATGCAAGTTAAAACCCCAATAAGACATCATTGCACAGTTATTAGATGGCTAAGATTAAAAAGACTAATGACACCAGGTGCTGGTGAGGCTGTAGAGGAACTGGAATGCTCACATATCGCTGGTTAAAATATTAAATGTTACAACCACTTTGGAAAAGTTTTATATATTTTTTTAGTTGTGTATTTTCTATTTTTATGTAAAATCTCTGAATATTATTTTTTGAGCCTATTAATGGTATAGGGACTTATTGCAAAATTATATAAACATTTTCAAACAAAAGGTAAGTAAGTTTGGATCATACAATAAATGACAAAACACTACTGTGTAATACTCAATATGTGGGTGTTATACAAAGTGTTAGACTTCATAGAATTTCTAAGGCACCTTTGTTCTGCCTCTCTTTTCTACACACATTTCACACGTATTTAACATGAGTTTTCCTTTTTCCCACTGACCTCACCTGGCAGCTTGCTTCTCAGTCTTCCACACAAGCCACACACAGCTGCTTGGTTGAGCACTTAAGTGGCCATCAGGCAGCAGTGTTGTCCCTAGACGTTCCTGCTCCAAAGCACGTTTTTAAAGTGAGTAGCTGCATTCTGTCCTTGAAAGAAAAGTGTGAATAACATCACATCAGAAAGGACTGGAGAAGGAGAAGCAAATCTTAGCGGGTGTTAAATGGCTTCCAGTGTGCCTGGCAGACTGAGATGAGACCACAGCAGAAACCAGAGGCACGAAGCCCACCTCAGCCTATTGTGAAGAATCTTTTAATATAATACTCCACACTTGTTGGTCAAAATCTTGTATTGGGTACTTTTGTTGAATTTTCAGTTATATTATCTTTTGTTTCCTGTAAACTAGGTCAAATTTCCCTGAAGGTCTGATATAGTATATTTCCTTTTTAAAACATGTATAATATGTAATAGTATTTTAATACACAAAACAGTCAGTCAAATGAAGACAGTTTTTACTATTTAATACATGAGACAATCAGTCAAATGAAGACAGCTTTTACTATTGATCTAAATGCTTGATCAAACTGTGATTAAAAAGTGAAATAGCTGAATTTATTTATCTAAGAGCATTTATGGATCTTCAGAAGTATTAACTACTTAGTAATAGATGCAAATAATGGATATTATGGCACAATGACTAGTCTAAGAGAGGCGATGTGTTGTCATTAATTTTTTTCAGTCAAATCGATTTGCTTTATTTTTATTTTTAAAATTGTAGTAAAAATCACACAACATAAAATTTACCATCGAACCTATTTTTAAGTGCATAGTTCGGTGGCATTAAGTATATTCACAGTTATGAATATACTGCAAACAGTTTTTTTTTCAAAAGTTAAACACATAACTACCATCTGACATGGCAATTCCATCCGTATGTACTTATCCAGGAGAAATGAAAACATATGTGTTTATAAAGACTTGAACACAAATGTCCACGGAAGCTGTACCTGTAATTGCTAACAACCAAAAATGACCCAAATGTTAATCAACAAGTGAATGGACAAAAACTAAATACATCCATTCAATGGAGTAATATTTAGTGATATAAAGGTTAAAAAAAACCTGTTGAGACATACAACATGGACAAATCTCAAAATAATTATGCTGAGCCAAAAAGCCAGACAAAGAATAACACATAATTATGATCTTATTTTATAAAATTACAGAGAATGCAAATGAATCTCTAGAGACAGAGGTTAATCAGTGATTGCCTAGGGAGGATGGGGGAGAGGGGAGGAGTAAGAAGGAACAATTTCAAAACATCACAAAGCAAATTCCCAAGGAGATGGATAATATCCTGATTTTGATAGATTCAATGTTTTCTATGGGTTTTTACATCTTTAAAAATCTGTCCAATTTTAAATTTTAAATGTGTATAACATGTATATCAATTGTATAATTGTTATATAAATTCAGCCTCAATAAGGCTGTTAAAAAATAGAAGCAATGTGAAAACTGTCTCAGACATACAAAAGTAGAGAGATGCCACTGTCAGCAGCCAGCACCACGAGGCACTAAAGGACATTTTAGAGTTGGTTTCCAGACAGAGGGAAATGATAAGAAATAAAAATGAGGGTCTACACAAAGGAACAGGAGTGGGTGTAAAATGCATCAGCAAATACAAAGCGTGTTTCACCATATTTTGAAATATCTTTAATTGAACATTGTTTTAAACAGTAATAATAATACATTCGGGGTTTATAAGTAGAAGCAAAATGTCTGCTAACAATAGCACAAGGGCTGGGAGGTGGGAAATGGAACCAGGCAGTTGTAAGATTATTAAATTACATGGGAAGTGATGCCATATTATTTGTTATTCTTGGGTATTCTTGATAAGTTAATGCTGTGTATTGTCAACTCCAGAGCAACCATTTATAAAAACAAGCATAATTCATACACCACTTACAAAGCTAACAAAAATGTAATATAAACCCATGCACACTGTGTTCCAGCAGAACTTCAAAACAATTCTTAAATGATGACTTGGTGGGAATTAGTCACTAGAATTTTCCTTCGTGACCTTGCAGACTGAGGACTTCGGCCAGCTTTCACATGGGAGAGTATCCTGGCATGGGGCGTCGTTGACGTGGGAAGACCGAGGACTTCAGCCAGCTTTCACATGGAAGAGCGTCCTGGCATGGGGCGTCATTGACATGGGCCGTGAGTTTGCACCTTTTCAGATGGTGGGAAGCCACTCACGCTTGACAGAGGGTGTCACATGATACACAAAACCGAAAGGAAGCCCTAATCCCGGGAAGAAAGGTCTGTGTGAGGATTCACCAAGAGTGGACGTCCAGGGGTGTGTGACGCTGAAGCCGGTGTGCCCCACGCATGTGTGGGTGCTCGCAGGCACACGCCTGCACGGAGGGGTGTCTGTCCCGGCCGCTGCTGTGCTGTAGCCTCACTGCTGCCTTAATGGCTGATAACACTAAGCTCTTTGACGTATCCAATTCCCTGCTTTATTTTAACTCAGATTATTCCTTACTGTGCCTTGGCCATAAAATATTGACTGCATGAGAACACTGTACTTCGTTTCTGTTGTCAGCGCATGACGGTTTCCACTCTCTAGGGAGTTCCACTGCCAAGAGAACACAACTTATCACCAGAGGAGACAGGATCGGGGAGGAGGCAGCCAGCCCTGGCCCCGGCCACAGGAACACTGGCATCCCCTGGCTGGGAAAGGACATGGTGTACTCCAGTTCTGGCCACATCTGTCTGGTTTCCCCATCAGAGGTGGTGGCTTGTGAACTAGGAGCGCTAGAGTCCCAGCGCCGTGGCCCAGTCACCAGACGGTGGGCAGGGAGCCAGGCTGGGCCCTTGCCCTGGCCACAGTCCAGCCCGCTCCACTAGCTGGGACCCAGCTTTCTGCAAAACCAAAGCTCAAGGCTGGGCAGGGCAGCCAGCTGTGTCCCAACTCACCCCAAGTTTCTGCACTTCATGTCCGAGCAGATGGGCTTTCAGAGAGGAATCTGCCCTAGGGTTTCACAGCCACTTATGCTGAGTGATGCCCAAACCTGTAACTCCCAGTCACTGATCCTAGGATCCTTAAACCACAGGATGCTGACCTCATTTCCCCACCCATTGGTGGATGCGTTCATGAGTCTTCCAGAAACCGTGGTGGGGGATTGCCCAGGCTCCCACTCAGGAATCCTGTCGAGGGAGCTCTGTGAATGCAATTTAGGCGACCGCAATTTCTAATGTTTGAGATATTGCATCTAAGAAGAGACATTTCTCTTAATGTCACAGGAGACACATGCATATTTAAGAAATGTACATTAAGAAATGTACATACTTGAGTATATGCCAAATATGATGACCTAGCTATGATAATTTTAAAAAATGTAGTAATCGTATTGTCAGAAACTATTATTTTAGAAGTTAGAATGTTGACCACTCATTTTTTTTTTTAAATTTTATTATTATTATACTTTAAGTTCTAGGGTACATGTGCACAATGTACAGGTTTGTTACATATGTATACATGTGCCATGTTGGTGTGCTATACCCATTAACTTGTCATTTAGCATTAGGTATATCTCCTAATGCTATTCCCTCCCCCCTCCCCCCACCCCACAACAGTCCCCGGAGTGTGATGTTCCCCTTCCTGTGTCCATGTGTTCTCATTATTCAATTCCCACCTATGAGTGAGAACATGCGGTGTTTGGTTTTTTGTCCTTGGATAGTTTGCTGAGAATGATGGTTTCCAGCTTCATCCATGTCCCTACAAAGGACATGAACTCATCCTTTTTTATGGCTGCATAGTATTCCATGGTATATATATGCCACATTTTCTTAATCCAGTCTATCGTTGTTGGACATTTAGGTTGGTTCCAAGTCTTTGCTATCGTGAATAGTGCCGCAAGAAACATACGTGTGCATGTGTCTTTATAGCAGCATGATTTATAGTCCTTTGGGTATATACCCAGTAATGGGATAGCTGGGTCAAATGGTATTTCTAGTTCTAGATCCCTGAGGAATCACCACACTGACTTCCACAATGGTTGAACTAGTTTACATGGCACGCAACTACTACTCGACATTCATAACCTTTTCTTCATTAGAAATGACCAATGGGAACTTTGAATTACATGACGCAGCAGTTTCCTTCTTAGAAAGAGGAAGGTAAAACTCAGAGAAACCTATCAAGCCTGAATAAAGGAGTAAACACAAAACTGAAGCAGTTCCAACTCTTCTATGGGGCTCGCTACCTGGGGTCCTTCATCCTCATAATATTATTTTCTGAATGGCCTCTGACAGCCACGATTTCCCCAAATGACTAATGTCGTCAAATTATTCAGCATAGTAGATCCGGAAAATTGTCAGATTTATTTTAGAAAGAATTTTAAAGGACAGGTGGACTGTAAAGGGATGTTGTGCTTAGCTAGATATTCAAAAATGTAATTAACGAACACATTCCTTCTCCAGATACACCGAGTTTTCCTGTGTGTTCAGGTGTTTGTTCCGAGGGTGTGTTAGTGGACCAATTCCTCCACCTGCGCATCTGGAGACCTGGGGATGTCTATGCTCTTTGCCGCCTGCCAGGTAAAAGAGTAAACTTCTAATAATCAGCTCAGATTCCCTTTTGTTGGGTTAGGAGATGAAAATATGTTGTACTGGATTCTCTTTGAAATCTAAAATGTCCGTTGGTTTTGGAGTTTTCTAACAGAACCACCTTTCAGGTAAACATCCAAAACCTTCCTGTGACCCCGTGCAGAAGCGCCTCCCACAGCCCCCAGCGGAGACAGGTGACCTCGGCAGATGCTGAGACCAGGGAGCCACCTCTCTTGGGCTGTGCTAGAAGCATCTCTGAGCTCTGCTCAGGTGGGAGTTACTGACACGCATATCCGTGCGAGGGCTGGCGTTGCCTTCTTTCATCCAACTGCCCATCCCCTCTGCAGCCAGTGCGGGGGTCAGGGAGTGCCACCTTGGCTCCGGCCGCCTGAGGCCCTGCCGTGCTGGAGAGCGGGTCCAGGGGTTGACATCTCTATTCTTTTGTCTGACAAATCTGTGCACTGGCTTGTAAAAAAATCAATACTGTTTTTCCTTGGTTCTCTCTCCACAGGTGAGCTGATGGATCGTAGCGGCTCTCCCCATTCCCGCCTCCATTTCTGTTCTCAGTTTGTTTCTCTTGCTTCAGGGTTGAGCATGTGATCGTATCTCCAGCGGACGACACCAAAAGAATGTCTGTGACCTCGTCCCCTGGCGACCACGTCTACAGTGACTGAGTGCTGCCGTGGCTGGAAAGCCAGGGTCTGCATCTCCCAGGACCTCAGGACCCGTGATGTGGTGTTGTGGGGCCAGGAAGAGGAGGGGGTCCATGGTGGGCTCTGCCGCAGGCGACCCTGTGCACTGTCCTAGCACCTGTGCCTAAGGAGATGCCCTCTGTGGTACCAAGCATCTCCCAAAATGTGATTTGCTCTTCCTGTGATAGAATGGGGTGGGCTGAGGGGGCGATGGGTGCTGGAAAGCCACGAGGCTGCCATTGATCTGCCAGAAAAGGCATCTGCTCACCTGGCAGGAATAGCAAATTTGCTAGAAAAATGCAGGTCCCCCTGCTCTGGGTGATCTGTGACTTCTGCCACTCTGGGGATCCAGAGTGCGAGGATATCCAGAGAGCTGGAATGAGGATTTTGCTGAGCTGAGGTGGGTTGCTTTCCTCTCCTTCCCTCATGAAATCACAAACCCCATGCTCATCTCCCAGATGACCTAAGGGTGGCAGTTCCTAGAGGCAGGCGATAAATGAGGCACAGTGACCTCATGTCCAGCCTAGGTTCCTGTGTTCATTCCTGAAGGGACCTGAGTGTGGGAACAGAGTGCTCTCCTCTCTCACTTTCTCTCTCATTCTTTTTCTCTCTCTTTCTCTCTCTTTCTCTCATTCCTTCTTTCTCTTTCTCTCTCTCTTTCCCTTTCTCTCTCTCTCCTCTTATTCTCCCTCTTTCTCTCTCTCTTCCCCCAGCCCCCACATTTGTCTTTCTTCCTTGCAGTCTTGCTCTCTTTCATCCATATTCCCTTTTTCTATAAACTTGCTCATCTTCACTGAGGTTTAACCATGACCCAAGTTCTGGATCTTATGGGCTATTTATTATGAAGACCTAGGACTTCCTGTTTGCAGGTGAACACAGAAAGGCTTAGGATTCTTAGAGAGCCTAAGCAGTCCAGATGGGAGACGGGCATTTAAGGAGAGAGATCTGATGGCCGCTCACTGGGGATGACGCCCTTTTTGGCCCACGATTGGCCCCTGGTGCCAGGTGAAGGGACCAGGCCTTGAGCTGGTCTTCAGGCCTCAGGGCTCAGCTGCCACAGAGGAGGACCCATGAGGACCTCACACCCCTGAGGCCTCCCTGAGTTCTGCTCTCCACAGGCCTGCATCATTTCCAGCAATTTCCACAAGTGCTTCCTTTTTAAAAGCAGAGTCTTCAAGATTGACCTTGTATAGTATTCATTTATTTTAAAAACCCAGCTTCTGCTGCGGTGCTCACTGAGCAACTGGAGCAGCGCTGAGCACTGCTTCCTTGGGTGGGCCTCGATGGACACCCATCCCTCTAACTGCTTAATATCGCTAATGTGTCCTAAATTCACACTTAGAAAAGCTGCATCTCAAATTTCCGTACTGGGGTGGCAGCTGTGAGACTCCCACATCCTTTCTCCACATCAGTAGAGGCAGACCCCTGTGTCAGCTCCACAGTCTGGCTCAACCTGGTGTGAGTGTGGGAAGTTCACACCCAGGCCAGTTTAAGGTCAAGGTTGAAGGTTTCTCATCAGAAGAAAACCCCATCACCACATCATTCTCTCCCTCACCGGGCAGTGCCTAGTCCACTTCTGATATCCAGGACGGATAAGATCTCCCAGGGGGTTGGCCAACTCCTTCTGCAGCCCCACACCTGGATGTGACCCCAAGACCCTAACACACCTGGATGTGACCCCAAGGCCCTAACACATCTGGATGTGACCCCAAGACCCCAACACACCTGGGTGTGACCCCGAGACTCCAACACACCTGGAAATATCCCTGAGACCCCAACATACCTAGGTATGTCCCTGAGACCCCAACACACATGAGTAAATCCCTGAGACTCTGACACACCTGGATATATCCCTGAGACCCCGACATACCGACATACCCAGGGATGTCCCTGAGACCCCAACACACATGGGTATATCCCTGAGACCCCGACACACCTGGATATATCCCTGAGACCCTGACATACCCAGTTATGTCCCTGAGACCCCAACACACATGGTTATATCCCTGAGACCCCGACACACCTGGGTATATCCTTGAGACCCCGACATACCTAGGTATGTCCCTGAGACCCCAACACACCTGGATATATCCCTGAAACCCCAACACACCTGGGTATATCCTTGAGACCCTGACATACCTAGGTGTGTCCCTCAAACCCCAACACACCTGGGTATGTCCCTGAGACCTCGGCCCACCTGGGTGTGTCCTCACGACCCCATCACAAGTCTCCTTGCACTGGGTTTTCTTGTTCTGCTCAGCTGGGGTCTCCAGGCCCAGCCCAGTGACAGGCGGACGGGGTCCATGCTCTACTCCTCTTGCATAGAAAGTCAAATTGAGATCAGAGAAATAAAGTTGAAGGGCCCAAGTCACAAAGCTGGGGGATGGTGGGGGTCGGGGGTGAGGCCTCAGTTCTCTTGTTCTGCCAACTACTCCTATTTCCTGGGTAAGATGATCACTAAAGGACTCTGGGTTTTAACTTGAAAACAAAGGAGAAAGTTCTATCCTTCAGGTCCTCTTCCATTGTAAAAAGTATTTATAAAAATAGGGCTGAGTGTATGTGACCCCTCCTGGGACTCAGCGAAGCTCCTGGCAGTGAGTGGAACTCAGTGAACGTCTCTGGAAGTAACTGATGGGGTAGACCAGGAGTAAGTACTTAGTCTCTAGTGGAGACAAAGAGATAAAAAGGGGCTACAACTTTTTTGTTTTATTTATGCTTTTCTCTTTTCTTTTCCCTTTCTTAGGGCTAAGCTGGAAGCAGAAGAAACCACAGTAAAAACACTGGTCAATGTATAGTAATTTTAAAGTCATCTACTCCCTATACATGTAATTGTTGGCCAGGGCATTTATGATTTATGTTATATTTTATTTTCCTACGGTCTTAAGTTGTTGGTTATACTCTAGAACTTTGCATACATGCAGTTATTGGCTGGGACATTTATGATTTATGTTGTATTTTATTTTACAACGGTCTTAAGTTTTTGGTTATCCTCTAGAACTTCCTGTACATGTAGGGTTGGCCGGTCCATTCATGATTTATGTTGTATTTTATTTTGCTATGATCTTAAGTTGTTGGTTTTCCTCTAGAACTTCTTATACATGTAATTGTTGGCCAGGGAATTTATGGTTTACATTGTGTTTTATTTTACTATGATCATAAGTTGTTGGTTTTCCTCTAGAACTTCTCATACATAATTCTTGGCCAGGGCATTTATGACGTATGTTGTATTTTATTTTGAAATGGTCTTAAGTTGTTGTTGTTGTTGTTTTCTAGAACTTTAGTGCATTTCACAGTAATATATTTTAGCGGATGGTGAGGTAAGGGCCCAAACCCCCCAAAACAAATTGTAAATTCCAGTAAAAACTATTACCCAGTAGTTGGCATGGAAAAGTTTGGTGGCTCCTTACAAAGTTAAATGTAGAACTACCATATCACACAGAAACTCCATTCCTAGGCATATATGTTGGGAAGAATTGTGGGCAGAGGCTGGAACAGGTAATTGTACAGCAAAGTCATAGCAGCATTATTCACAATAACCAAAAGGCAGAAGCAACCATGCCCATTGAGAGGTGAATGGGTAAACCCAACGTGGTCTGTCCATACAAGGGAATGCTTTCAGCCTCAACAAGGGATGGAGTTTTCATACATGCTGCAACCAGGATGGACCTGCAAAACACATGAAGCGCAGTAAGCCAGACACAGAAGGACAGATATGACATGTCTCCATGGGCACGGAATACTTAGAATAGGCAATTTCATAGACAGAAGGTAGAGCGGAGACATTCAAGGCTGGGGAATGGGATGGAGGGGGTGTTGTTGGAGGTGCTGAACTTATGTTGGGGATGGTGAAAAGGTTTTGGGGATAACAGTGATGATAGCTACACAAATTGTGAATAGATTTAATGCTACTGTATCATCCACTGAAAAATGGCTACAATGGCAAGCATTCTATTCTCTATGCTTTACCGTAGCAAAAAAAAAAAAAAAAAAAAAAAAAAAATTAATACCTAGTATTAATATCTAGTAGGAACTTTATGCGGTTATTTTGAAACATGGGTTAGATTCTAAATTTACTCTCCAAGATCACAATGATAAGTGTTTTGTGAATGGAGGAACCAGTGATTCAGAGAGGACTGCTGACACTGTTCCTCAGGGGCTCTGAGCCTCTGTCTCCTCACCTGTGAAGCAGACGCAAGTTACTTGGAAGTATTTTCAAGCATGAACGTGCATGACTGGTAAAATATCTAGACCACATCACTGCGCAACCACTAGTTAGTGCTTCCTAGGAGTCAAGTTTATAATGTGAACTTGATACATACTGACACAAGTTTCTGTCCTAAAGCTTGCAGTCACTCTGGGAGGTGTTGGATGGTATTACTGGGCCCATTTTACATTGGGGAAACTGAGGCTCCAACACTGAAATAATTCACTTCATCTGGAGTTGAGCCCAGATTCTCTTTCTCCAAAGCCAGCACTCCTTCTGAAAACAGGACTTTGATTTGGATAGAAAGATGTTGCTGGGGGCCTCAGCACAGGGTCTGTGGGCTCATGGCTGGACACGCAGCTGTTCAGTGGCAGCTGCGATCTGTCCACCCAGGCGGAGATTGGATGCAACAGTTTCAGACGGGGTTCTTCCCTCCCCAGGTGCCCGCCCACCTCTCCCTTACATGGGATGTCTCTCTTCTTCCTCCTTGCCTGGTCCCTAAAACACTTGAGTTTGTGGTTCATTTTTTAAAAAATGATATATTTTATTTAACCCAGTATATTAAAAATATCATTTCAGAATGTACATTTTACTTTTTTTTTTTTTTTTTTTGCAATTGGCTGTATATTTTACACCTTTATTTTATTGATTTATTTTTTTAGACAGAGTCTCTCTCTGTTGCCCAGGCTGCAGTGCAGTGACGTGATCTCAGCTCACTGCAACCTCAGCCTCCCGAGTAGCTAAGATTACAGACATGTGCCACCATGCCTGGCTAATTTTTATATTTTTGGTAAAGACGAGGTTTAGCCATGTTGGCCAGGCTGGTCTCAAACTCCTGACCTCAAGTGATCCACCCACCTTGGCCTTTCACAGTGCTGGGATTACAGGGCTGAGCCTCTGTGCCTGGCCAGACTAAGCAGGCTTCAAGTGTCCAACAGCTACGCTGGATAGGTGGCTCCGAGCTGGAGGGCACAGGTTTGGATGGAATACGACTGTGTGTGAAAGCACCACTGTGAGCCTTGCAGGGATGCAAAGCCTATGGCACAGGCCGCTCCCGAGTGACTTCTCCAGAACCTGCCTGCTGGAAGCGCTCAGGTGTCTCTATCTCTCTGCACCAAACCTTACTACTCTTAAAAGTTTTGAGAGACCAGTTTACTTAGTATACTAATAATTGTACCCAATTACTACCATTAGATTGGATAAAAGACCGTTAGACTGGGTTTTTACTATCCTTTTCATTGATTGCCTAACATTATTTTACATTTTAAATAAAAATTGTATATATTTAAGGTGCACAATGTGTTGTTCTCATGTACACTGACATAGTGACATGATTACTATGGTAAAGCTAATTAACACTTCCTTCTCCTCATATACCTCCTTTATTTATGTGTTGGGAGCAGCTTGGATCTACTCAGCGACTTTCCAGAGAGCCGTGTGGCCTTATTAATGACAGACATCGTGGTGCATTCCAGACCCCTGGGCTTGTTCGTCTGACATCACTGCAACTTCATGATTCCACTCAATAGGCCAAGACAAGCGGAAGCTCCGGTTCAGGGAGAACGTTCCCCAGGAAATCAGGGCAGCAGAGTTTTCCAGGAACGGAGGCTGTGATGGTGGAGGGTGGCCAGGCAGCAGGAGGCCAGGGAAGCGGGTGTCCTGAAGCAGAGGCCGCGGTGTCACGTGTATGGCAGCTTGCAGGTGAGGAGCACTGCAGTGAAACAAATCAGACCCTGCAGAGGTGAGCGTAAGGGAAGGGAGCTGCCCCCTCCCGCCACCCCCCTGCTCTCCTGCAGCTGTAGAAGCTGGGGCCTGAGCTGTGTCGCTCCCCTGAAGACCTCAGGGCAACATGTGGGCCAAGTTCCAGCCTGCTTCACAGTCCTTCTGGGGATTGCAGTGGTGAGAGGTGTTTTCTAATTTTATGAAAGGTATCACTATCTTTTTTTCCTGATTATCTTGGTAGTTTTCAGAGAGAAAGGAGTGGTCTCTGCATTTTAATAAACCCACCATCTCCACCCAGAGTCCTGCAAAGTGGATCTTGATGCTGTGGCCCTTATGGGTGAGGCGGGAGCAGCCCATAGATGCCGGGGTCCGGCCGGCCTGAGCTTTTCTCTGTGCAGCCAACAGGGGAGGCTGTAAGGGCCTGCAGCTGGTGCTCTGATACAGCGGCTGGGAAGTGGAACACTTGGCAACTGCTGAGTCACCTCGCTGTGTTTTCTGAGGCACATGTGTTTTCGAACGTAGTGTTAGTGAACGTCCATCCATGAGGGCTTCCATCTCTCAGGTGGGTAGCAAGCATTCTAGGTAGGTCATCTTGCTGGTTCCTCATAATACAACCTTGTAAGCCAATATTGTTATGAACCCTATTTCACAGATAGGAAAACTGAGTTTTAGAGAGGTGAGCAATCTTCCCAGGCTGCCAAGCAGGGCTGGGATGCAGGCTTCCCTGCACCTGCGCTCACCTGACTCCAAAGCCAGGCTCTTGATCAATAGGATGTGGTTCAAATCTGTGGCACATCTGCTTGCCATCTCCCTAGGACCACCATGAGACCCTTGAGACCAGGCACCACATCTCTGTACAATGCAGTGCCCTCATTGCTAGTACAGTCCCTGGCACGTGGTCAGACCACAGTTAAAACCTAGCGAGCAGATAAATAAGTAAATGGATACTTGAATGGTGAATGAACGCGTGCATAACATTTCAAAACCCAGCTCAAACCAACTAAGATAAATACATTACTGGAGCACAGAAATTGGACCTTTCAAATTGCACCAAAATATTTCTGTGTTTATGTGCATAACTTTTTCACATTTGAATTTGCAATTTTGTATCAAGATGTAATTTTTTTAAAAAGCTAGTTTCATAATGTTGTTAGCAATGGTTTTACATTTTAGGCATCTCCACAGTGTGAGAGGCAAAGGGCATGCATTCTTGATTCTAACAATTTAACTGCAATCTGTCAATTTCAAGCAGGAAATCTGATCTGAGTTTTCAAACCCCCATGTCTCCCCGAGAGTCAATAATTCACCATTTTAGGGCAACGGGCCCATTAACACCGAACAGCTTGAGAATGCACTCTTCATTGATCAGATAAACAAGTCATGAGATATTTTATTACAAAATAACGAACCAATTTAGTCATCTTTTCACCAACAATGGACTTATATTAGATGTGAAATGGCAAGAAATTTTCTTCCTCAGGGAGCTATCATAAGAAACACAAACTGAAAGCTTCTCATCCAGATGGCTTATCTGACTGGGCTTACCCTGAATTCAACCCAAATTTAAGCCAGGCCGCTGATAAGTTTTGCTTAAAAGTGATAGGTTTTTCTTTGTTGATCTTATTCCAAATTATATGCAATATTTTGTCTTATATTTATGTCATACATTTAGCTTTTTCTGGTAGTTTCTTATTGAAATACAGTAATTATATGGGTAACTTATACAAGTATTACTTGTCATAATTCTGAATTTTTAATTCATCTTAAGTAAATGATTGAGGCAATTTTAAATCCATTTCCATGAAGATTTTACATTCTTTTTTAACTTACAAAATGGAACAGATATTGCCTTTGGTTGGTAAATAGAAATAAATTGCAGGCCAGGTGTGGGCACAGTGAGGCAGTGGCAGAGATGAGCAATGCTGACCGGGAGTCAGGGTATTTGGGGGAAAACAAGGCTGTGGAATTCGCCTTGCCAGCACTCTTTCTGATTATATGTTCAGAGAAGTCCCTCTCACCCAGGGCCTCTGAAAATGCTGGGCTCAGCGAAAGTGTGACTGGGCTGCAGGAAGGCATGATGCTGAAGCTCTGGCTCTGTGGCTCTTCCTGCTCAACCGAGGAAGGAACTGCTTACATCACAGGGCGTGTTCACGGCTCCCCGCTGCAGGCACTGCGAGTAACCCACTCAGCTGCCTATAGCGGCCCTAGGTCCCCTGCCCTGGGTCCGTGGGGTAAGCCACCGCCTTGAGGGTGTTCACTGGCGTCTGGCGGTTAAAGCCTGAGTGTAAAGGGTCTCATTTGGGTGGGACAGGAGGCAGGGCCTGGGTAGGGTGAGAGCGAGGTCACACCAGGAGTGCCACAGAGCCCGGGCTTTGAGGAATCGCGTCCTTAGTGGGAGGTCTGGAAAACGCAGGTCTGGAATAGAACCTGTCTTAATTTTGATTCCAATGGAGAGAATGAGGGGGCACATTCCTATTCGTATTGTTACACTCGAGCAGAAACCAATTCAGGTCTTTTCTGGAGGAATATACTTTACATAAGGACAATGACCTCAAAGACTTCCCACTGATGAAATTCCATAAAACATGAGGTCAGAACAAGCCTTCATAGGACAAATGAGGAAATAAGCTGCCACAACCCAGGATGCACAGAAACAGCTACAAAATCAGAACCACACACACTCCAGACATTGGCATCTCCTGAAACGGAACATAAACACAGGTAATGTATTTAAAAATCAGAAGAGGAAATGCATGAATGATGAAGGTAACAGAGACTACCAAGATTGACATGTGGAATTGACAAAGAACCAAATAGAATGTTTAGAAATGAAAAACGTAATAATTGAAATAAGCACAGTGGGTGGGTCACCTAGACCTTTGAGGCTGAATTGGAGTTAAGTTACTCTATATAAAACATGGAAGGCAGATTTTAAGGACTGACTCAGGATGCACAACAGAGTTACAAAAATACAGAAAATACACAAGAGTGTTCAAAGAAAGGGCAGAGAGGTAAGGGTATGGTGAGGAGGTAGCATTAGAAAGGTAGGCTCCGAACTGTCAGCAACTGACAGTAGACACCGAATCTCAAGTTCATGAAGCCCAGTAAACCCCAAGCAGGGGAATTAAAAAGAAATCCTCACCAAGATATAGAAATGCAACTGAAAAACACCAGGGATGAGGAAAACATCTCTGTTCTCAAGAAAGAAAAAACAAAAATTTACTACAAATGGAAAGAACCATCTGATAGCAGTAGGCTGAAAATTTTCTCCAAGTTTACACAGAGCTGAGAATAGTTTGAATTCCAACAAGCCAATGTGGGAGAAACCCATAATACATACGGCATCTGATAGGGTCTGAAGATGCGTTGGTTGGTTCAGAAGTGGAGGTAAATGAGCTCTAGACTGTGTAGCATTCTGACTTTCCCTAACAAAGCTTCAAATCCTCAAAAGATCAAACGAATTTCAAAAATACCTAAGTACAAACAGGAAAAAAACCTACAATATTCTTTATAGGAATCTAATAAAATCTGGCATCCAACAACATAAAATTAAGTTTTCAACATCCAGCAAACAAACAAACAAAGCCACTTCCAGGCATGCATGAGAAGAGGAAAATACGGCTTAGGACAAGAATAAAAATCAGTCAAAAGCTGCCTCTTATTAGCAACCATGGAGGCCAAAAGAAAGTGGACCAACATCGTTAAAGTGCTGGAAGAAAATGAACGTCAACTCCAAATACTATATCCAGTGAAACTGTCATTTAAAAATGGAGGTAAAATAAAGACATTGTAAGATATAAGATAACTAAAAGAACTCATCACTACAAGAAATGTTGATGATAGTTCCTGGGGAAGAATAATAGTGACACCAGAAGGAAGCTCAGAACATAAGGGACAAACAAAGAGTATCAGAAATGGTAAATATCTGAATAAATTCAAAATACTATTTTTCTTTTTTGTCTTTCTTCACCTTGATTTCACAGAAGCTATAAACTGTTTTGAAAAAGGTAACATTGTGTCATGGGTTTATAATGTGTGTAGTTGTATTATATATGACAATAATAACATAAGGGCAGGGAAGAAATATAGACCTTAAAGCTGTAAGATTTCAATACTTTACATAAAAAGTAGACCTACTAAAAGTTAAAAAGTGTATTAAATTGCCAGAGCAACCATGAAAGCAAATGGAATTCTGTAAAATCAGTAATAGTGCAATGTATGACAATAGTAGACCAAAGTGCAGGTGCAGGGGAGATGGATGGATAGATGAATAGAAGGACAGATGGAGAGGTAGACAGATGGATAGATGAATAAATAGAGAGGCAGATATATAGATGGATAGATAGATGTATATATGGATAGACAGATGAATAGATAGATGGATAGATGGATGGATAGATGAATAGAAGGACAGATGGATAGGTAGACGGATGGATAGACGAATAGATAGATACACGGATATATAGAGGGATAGATGTATATATGGATAGATAGATGAATAGATAGACGGATAGATGGATGGATAGATGAATAGAAGGACAGATGGCTAGGTAGACAGATGGATAGATGAATAGATAGATGGATATATGGAGGGATAGATAGATGTATATATGGATAGATAGATGAATAGATAGATGGATAGATGGATGGATAGATGAATAGAAGGACAGATGGATAGGTAGACAGATGGATAGATGAATAGATAGATAGGCAGATATATAGAGGGATAGATAGATGTATATATGGGTAGATAGATGAATAGGTAGATGAATAGATGGATGGATAGATGAATGGATAGATGGATAGGTAGATAGATGCATAGACGAATAGATAGATGTATATAGATAGATGGATATGTAGATAGATTGGTAGATGGATAGATAGATGGATAGATGAATAAATAGTTGTAGAGATAGATAGATATATAGACAGATAGATAGTATATTAGTCCTTTCTCACACTGCTATAAATATACTACCTGAGACTGGGTAATTTATAAAGAAAAGAGGTTTAATTAACTCACAGTTCCACTTGGCTGGGGAAGCCTCAGGAAACTTACAATTATGGTGGAAGAGGAAGCAGGCCTATATTACATGGTGGTAGGTGATAGAGAGTGCATGAAGGAGGAACTGTCAGACACTTATAAAACCATCAGATCTTATGAGAACTCGTTCACTATCATGAGAACAGCATGGGGGAACCACACCCGTGATCCAATCACCTCCCACCAGGTCCCTCCCTCAACATGTGGGGATTATGAGGATTACAATTCAAGATGAGATTTGGGTGAGTACACAGAGCTGAACCATATCAGATGAATAGGTAGATGGATGGATAGATGAATAGATAGATTGATAGATAGACGGATGGATAGATGGATAGAAAGATAGGTAGATGAGTAGATAGATAGATAAAGAGATAGATGTATATATGAATAGACAGATGGATAGATGGATAGATAGATGGCTGGATAGATTGATGGGTGGATGAATAGATAGATAGATGGCTACATGGGTAGATAGATGGATAGACAACTATTGCATCAACAGTAGAGATAAAATTAAAACATAAAAATATTAAATTAATCCAAAACAAGGCAGAAAATGAGGAAAATAGAAATCAAGTAGAAAACATGGACATCTTGCAAGGTGGTAGATTTAAATCTAACTGTATCAATAATTGCATTAAATGGAAATAGTTTAAACAGGGTTTTCTGTTAGAAGGAATTATTTAAGGGAGAAAGCTGAATCAAATTAATTTGTAGCATCACAATACTCTGAAAAAAGGTAATATAGTTTCCTGAGACTGAGTATATTAGATATAAGTAGTAAATGTGAATGTGTCTAGGTTTATGTACTAATGTTTATTATAAATTGGACAATTTCTCAAGGGATGAACAACATAAATTAATCTTGTAGTTTCTGCTGTCTTGAAGTAGAAAGAATGAGTTGAACAATAACTCATTGATATTTAGAAAATGCTAGACATATCCTGCTGTGCTTTTTTCTATTGCTGAAAACAATTGGGATTTGAACAACACTTTTTATTTTTTTAAGTGCAGACAAAAAAGATTGTACTTCTGACAAGAAGGCTCCCTGGAGTCAGTGCCTCGAATGGAGGAAATGAGTCTCATTAAAGCTGGGATATCTTCCCACCTTCTCTCTGGTGGCCGTGTGGGTCTGTGATCCTTGGAGGCTAGCACTTAAACTCTTCCTTTTACTGGAAAAGGCATTTTGGTATCAGTCATGGGATATGCCACTTTCAACTCTTGGAGTCCCGCTCAAATCTTGACCCAACCCCAGTCTTCAATTCCCTGTGGTAACAACAACTGAATAATCAACAAAGCTGGGCTTCCACATCACTCCTGGGCACCGTGTACTGTGGGCCCCCCCACACCCCACACACACACAGACATCTGGTTGGAAGTCCACACAGCACATGGTTTCTCCTAGCTACGGTTGTACTGACATCATTGTTGTTGATTTTGTTTTTGTGTTTGTTTCTGTTTTAAGCAACTGCCTGATCCAAGCATTGCAACTAATCTGGCTATTGTGGCTATTTCTAAGACCAACTAAGTTGATTCCCTGTTTCAATGGCTTGTGGGAACCATTTAGATTGTGCAAATGATTAAACGACTACATCACATCGATTGCTCTAAATAAATACAGCCGAAAGCAGCCTGCCCCTAAAATAGCAAGTAAGAGAGGCAAGATAAAGACTGCCATATAGTTCTTTAGATACAAAAATCAATAGGATAATTCAGGTTCTAAGGAGAAATACTTGATATGTCAAGTTTGCTTATTTTATCTATGAGCAAATGGAACACAAGACCAATTGCTCATATTTATTCTGTAGATTCCTGGCAGAAGCTAAGAACTGTCTTAAAATAAATTTTAAAAGTAAATAAGTTATAATGCATAGGTTAGCCTATTCATTAATGATTTTCAGAGTTTCAAGTGTAAATATTTCTTAATGATTACCAGTTGATCAGTGTAATGAAAACATTGAGTAGACAAACTAAATGGACAGTATAAATGTGACATAAACACTGGTTTCAGTTTGTCTCAAGAAAAAAGAAAAAAAAAATTGGCCCCTGCAATGGCAAAGAGTGGCCACTATTGGGGTAATTCAAACAATGCACTGTAATACACGAAAGGCTTTGAAAACAGGAGGCGCAGAATATTTCCAATGCTCATAAAGGCAGAGAATTTCCAAATTGATTATTTTGGGAAAACTCTCATCTGGAGGTATTGGACCAGGGATACTTCTTTAAAAATACAGGTGCGTTTCTCTCCCAGTGAACTGAACGTGCTGTGCTGAGGCACTTGTGAATCATCACACCTGCAGGGACCACCCAATGGCAGACTCCCCGTGCTTCTGCACTGCTGCCTCCACGGGGCGGACTCCAGGCCCCTTGCAGTCCCCACCAGGCCCTGAAGACGCACTGACACTCAGCAGAGCTCACCTCCTGAGGCCTCTCAGTATTCTCTTGTTCTCTGAGGACAGTGTCGCCCGGGTGATGCCCTGGTGTGCTGCATGGACATCCTGCGTGGGAACTCAGGAGACACACTGGTGGGAGCAGTGATTGCATTTGGCCAGGGCTCATTCACCAGGAGAGTGAGCCAGTGGTCATGTGCGGCAGGACCCAGGTGTGCAGCAGGACGCGGGCAGCTCTAGAAGTCCACAGGAGGAGCTACACGGGAGAGGTCGTCCTTCCCAACACTGACACGGGACGCTAGTGCGCTCTTCCAAAAGAGTTGCTTAGGAACAGAGGACTTAGAGGAGAAGGCATGGGTGGGAGAGGTGGGCAGAGGCCTGCGGTGGAGCCCATAGCTGGAGGCAGACAGTGAGCTCACTGGGGAGGAGATGGGGAGAACAGAGGAGACTGTGACCACAACAAGAAAGTGTGCATGAAGAGAATCCAGAGTTCCTGCCCCTGTGCTGTGGGCAGAGAAGCACTGGACTTGGCCAGCAGCAGAGCGGAGGCCGCCACCCTCTCCACCCACCCTCCATCCACCCGCAAGACGCGGGCATCAAAGGCGGGAGCCATTACCCTCGTCAGCACAGGCCTGTCCTTTTCCCTTCTGGAGTGTGATGCTGTCCCGATTTCATGCACAGCTGTCCGGCCGCGGAGAGAAACGCAGAGTGCACGGCTTTCCCGTGCCCACTCTGGAAAGCTGCTCATGTGTGCTGAGTCGGCCACAAGATAAATGAGTTATTGTCTGAGGGGTGCTTGTACCCACTAGGGCCCTTTCAGAGTTGAGACAGGCAGCATCTTGCAGAAAGGAATGTTCTAGAAACTTCCCTGTGAGCACCAGCTCCGCAGGCTCCTTCTGTGTGGTGAAGATATCTGTGACAAAAACACTCCCAAAGCCTAAGCAAGGGTGTGCGCGCCCTAGAGAGACTGTTTGCCCCACCCCAGAAACGTTCATTCCTGCCATGGAACCTTCCTGTTCATTCCACAGAGGGTGAGCCAGCTTGTGGGGCTTGGCAAGGACTAGGCGGGGGGCATCAAACCCTAAGGAGCTGAGCCACCGCTGGGGTCGGGGTCCAGTCCTGGGGCACGCGGGTCCCTGGAGCACAGCAGGGCCTGACCGCCTCCGCGCCGCCCTCCCCGCATATCCTCTCCTCCTCCCCAAGCCCATAGCTCAGAACACCGAGACCTGCCTCACCAAGAAACGCCCGTTTATTTCCTTCCTCGTTATTTATTTATTTTGCAAAAGCCCCCTTTTGAAAGCCGGAGTGCAGTGCGGACTGGCTGAGGCCAGGGCCCAGGCGCGCGCCTCCTTCCTGCAGGCGCCCCGGGCATCGATCGCGCGCGGCATAATGAACCCTAATAACAGCTCTATCACCGCCCGGCCGCCAATTGGCCCGGGTGCCCTCCAAATTAGCCACAAAGAAGCCAGTCTGTCAATATTAATTCCGCCGCGGAGATTACTTGTTATGGGAGAACAAAGGTGTTCTGGCTTGAGCTGAACAACTTAACTCCTTGTCTCATAAAATTTAAGCTGCTATTGATCGCCTCCTTGCATTGTGTGAGGATTAAACACGTGCGCGTGCACATCCAGGCACACGCGCTCACACACTCGGGGCGCCCGGCCCCACTCAGGCAGCCGCCCCACCTCCTCGCCTACCCGGAATCATTCAGCAACATGAAGCAAATTAAATCAATGAATTCATCCTAGCAGATGGCCAGTTTAACACTCAGTTAGCCTTTAGATAATTGAGCGTTGACTCTGGAATCATAAAATGGATGGCTCGTTTGTACATTTTACTGAAATAGATCACCGAGGTTAAATAAATGAAATCCCATTTGTCAGGCGGTAATAAATGGCCTCCCCTTCTGCAAACAGCTCTGTTTGGCCTAATAAATACAGGGACGTTACAGCGCTCCTCCCTTGATAGGGTTACAGCTTAATGAAATGGCCTTCCCTCTGCTTGTTTTTGCCGCCTCCTGCACCGTGTGATAAGTAGCAAACCAACGAAGCTTGTAATTACAATCTTACAGAAACCCGGCCAATCTGTATATAAATCTCACCCTCCAATTACAAGATGTAATAATTTTGCAGTCAAGCTGGTAATGAGGTCTAATACTCATGCCTGTGATAATCCCCCCTGGATGCTGACTCTATCAGATGTTAGCTTTGTAATTATACTGGCAGAAAATCATTATTTCATGTTCAGCAGAAAAATGAGGTTGGTGGGAAGTTAATTTTCTCTATGCTCTGTGAAGCATAGACAAAATTTTAATGATTTAATCATTATGGTTATCCCTTTTGCAATTGACCCACGTTACTTGTGTAGAAACATTGGCACATTTAAAAGTCCCTGTTACCCGATAAAGCTTGCCAGGTATGCTGCTTTTAATGTAAGAATAACTGTGTACGATTAAACTATTACCCTGCCGATAGGGAAAATTCATTTTACTTTTAGTTTCCGTTATTTACGTGGGTGATTCATGGAAATGTTTATGTCTTGCCCACACTATAATAAATGGCTAATTAAAAAAATTGAATTATGCCGCCCTGATTATGTCAACCCTGCAAAATAGCATCCCAGAAGAATATTCAGACCGGATAATTTTTGGGTATGGGCCTGAGAAGTGACAGCTTCTCTGTCTCCTGTAAAGAATAAGGACAAAAAATGGAAGAGTTGCCAATATCCCATTTGGGGAATGTGATTTCTCAAATATGAGCCTTTAATATTTCTCAGTCTGGCCAAAGGGCTGTTTATAAACAACGCACTTTTAGATACAATTGATGCTTGAGCATCATTTTTTCCTCATACTTTTGGTGACTCTTCAGTGACATAGAGGAAGACACACATCGCACACATGGCACGCTCAACAATGTCAGGCTGGTCATAGGTTAAAGAAAGATAAGGATATGACAGTTGCCTCCCAGGAGGCCAAATTTAATGATAGACTTTGGAAAACATACTCCTGGTGCTATATTTTGTGGTAAAACTAGCTTTGCCTTGAAACTCCTAATAAGGTCGAAAGAATTTTTCTGCCTTCCTGGTCAAATGTTGCCCACAGCTTAAGACTGTCTGTTTCTGCACCGGTCTGCTCTGGTGTTGACAGAGCTCGCCGGCTGGCGCAGCCCCATGCTGGGTCACAGCAAGGGTTCCAGTGAGTGAAGAAGGTGCCTGGGGGATAATCATGTCCCTGGTTCTAGACTTACTTTATATTCCTGTCTGTCCTTTCCTGCAAAACTGAAGTCTTTGGAATCAGCCCTTGCCCACACCTCTAGGATCATGAGTGGGCTGCGGTGTGCCCTGCAGCTGGGAGAATCCACTCAGCATCCTGTGGGCTGTGAATGGGATGCGCTCAGCTCTACAAGGGTGGAGACTTTACAGCTATGAACCAAGGTCATTTTTTTTTTAAGGAAAATTCCATATTAGTGAATTGGCTTTTTGCTAAACTCCATACGTATAGAAAGGTATCAGTATCTGTTGCAAATGGCAGATACAATTTTATGCACCTAATCATAATTTCTATAGATACTGAGATGAACTATGCAAATCTAGATTTAAGTGTATAATTAAACTGTGGCACTTGGTTTCTCCTCTTGCAGTTATAACTCTCAAAATCGCAACATAATTGATCATTGAAGATTTTGCCTTTTCAGGATAAAAGCCAAAGTGATTGCTCCAAATGGACATCCATGCCAGTCACCTGTGTAAGGATCACTGAGTGTCTCACAAAAGCACATGGGTATGAAGGTGGGGTTGACATCGATGATTAAACCAAGCAGTACAGAAGCATCGGTGCTGGTCACTTATCCCCGTCCTTCCCATCATTTGAGATCCCCTTCCAGCGAATGGTGAGTGAGAAGGAGTCAATACTCCCCGGACCTGGAGTGTGAGACTGCTGGTGGGTGGGTCGAGTGGGAGGTCTCAGGGCTGACCCAGAGGATTGTGTAAATGTAAGCTGTCCCCCACAAAGAGGCCCAGTTTGCACAGTGGTCTACATGAATGGCCCTCCCTGGAAATGTGGAATGAGTGGCCCGTGTGCTGTGCAAAATGGCCTGAGCCCGTGGTGCCTGGCAGGTTCCTCCAAGTGCCGTTCCTCAGGCCCTGACTTCCCTGGGAGGGGAGCTGGCCTGATTCTGTGGAGTGTGGTCTCTCGCCCTGCCTCCCTCTGCAGATCATTTCCAGCAAGTTCTCCTGCAGGCTCTTTGTGCCTTCCCTTCTCGTCCCGCTGCAGAGGCTGCCAGCTCTTGCAAAGCTTGGTGCTCAGGTTTTGCATGACTTGGGTCTAGGTATGAGCCTGTGACTGTGGGAGAGCTACATAGAGGGAAAAATGAGGTCCTTTCATATCCAGGCCCTCCCCTTACCCAAGAGGAAGGAGAGATGCACAGACTTTTGTGCAAAGGCCACCACAAACTTGCTGGGATGTCGTCCTCAGAGGCCCCACTGCCTGTGGCCTGGAGCTTGCACATTGCTGAGCAGGGGCCACTCCCCCTCCCTGGAGGATGGCGTGGCCACATTGCCTGCCCTTCCTGCCAAGTCAGAGAGATCTTTCTGGTTCCCTTAAAAGTACCCTCAAAATCCCTAGAATCCTTGGTTGTTGTTGTTGATTTTTTTTTTTTTTTTTTAAAGGAATGGTTTTCTTCCTGCCCATGTTAACTCATCAGGGGAATGGTGCGTTTCTGTCTCTCTGCTTCCCTTTCAAGATCAGGAATTGTCCTTTATTACTGTCTTCAAGATGGGAGTGGTTAACAAAATTAGACCCACGTTGGAGGGATGGGCTTTCTTTAGAAGGTTAGAGCAAGGTCAACCCCAGCTCACCTGCATTACAGGTGTTCTAGGTTACTGTATTAGTCTGTTCTCACACTGCTGGTAAAGACATACCTGAGACTGGGTAATTTATTAAAAAAAAAAGGTTTAATGAACTCACAGTTCCACATGGCTGGGGAGGCCTCAATCATGGCAGAAGGTGAAGGAAGAGCAAAGGGATGTCTTCCATGGCAGCTGGCAAAGAGAGAGCATGTGCAGGGAAACTCCTATCTATAAAGCCATCAGATCTCATGAGACTTCTTCACTACCAGGAGAACAGGATGGGAAAAACCCACCCCCATGATTCAGTTATCTTCCACCAGGTCCCTCCCACAACATGTGGGAATTATGGGAGCTACAACTTAAGATGAGACTTAAGTTTCTTAAGATGAGACTTAAGAAGAGACTCAGTTTCCAGCGCCGATGGGCTCAAGCATCTCAGGTCACCTGTGAGATGAGCTCTGAGCACTTGCCCACACTCCTGAGCATGAACATAAAGCCCCATCACATGCAGTGGCAGATGGTTCAGACAACAACCAACCATCTCGTCAGATAAAAGGTTCACTCCACTTAAAGTGGATGATTTTAAAATTTGTTTGTAAAACCTTTGATATTTGACTACTAGGAAATTATAAGATCCCCATGGACAGGGAACTAATCTTCTACATTTCCTGGTTCTTTAAAAATAAATAATTATCATAGGTCCTTATTAAAGCTCTCAGAATTGTACTTTTGATTTCTAATAAATGCCAAAATATATCTTATCAAATATTTACAGTGCAGTCATGCATAAAGTCTACAACCTCAAGAACATGAACTGTCAGTTTCTACTACTGTGGACTCAATGTGGCAAGTTAAGGGGTGAGGAATGGGATTTCAGGAAAAGCCAAATGGTTTAATTGTTTATGATACATTATTTTAAGTATCTGTCATAAAATGTGACCAAGCCTGTCTTACTCTTTGAATAGCTGATTTCCCTGTTTTATCCCCTCTTTGAGTTATTTTCATACATTTTCACAGATAACTGCAATACTTTTTCTTAACCTGAGATTTCTGAATTTAATATGATGGAACTGCTCTGTGACACTGGAATTTGGACTGAGGGCGTTGAAGAAGAACAGGGCTTCCTCCCAGCCAAGGGCTCTTTAATGCGGAGCCTGGAGCAGCCCAGAAATCTTGCAGCAAATCTACAAGATGGGCTGTGACCGGGTCAAACGGAAATCTCTTTCAGTACTTTGTTCATGCCATGCAACACTCTTATTCTCATCATTTTGATAAGGAATAGGTTTTTTTTTCCCCTTTAGTTCCTCTTCCCTAGAGATATAGATTTTTAAGCTGATTTTGTGCCTCAGGTTCATTTAAGTTTTAAAAAATATTTTCCAAGATAGATAAAACATTTTTTTTCCTCTTGGAATAATGAGTATTTATTAAATGAATAAACTATTCATTTAGTGTTGTTTCAGCAGACTGCTCCCCGCTTGACCCCTGCCAGCCCCCAGGAGTGCGTTTTGGATTAGAGGAAAATTTGGAAAATTTTGAAGTGCTTTTAATCATAGTAAAACACATTGGGATGGTGTTGAACACATTTATAAAAAATTACATGTGTTTGCATTGGCAGGAAGCATTCCAGAAAATGTCAAGAATTTCCAGGCACTTTGTGGATTTTCCAGATGATAAGTGATAATTTTGCTGCTTTCATTAGCTGCTGAATTTTCTTAACTCACCCAGCATTGATACAGGCAGAGCAGGGCATGGCAGACCCCGCAGTTCCGTTTCATCATACTTGCTGACTACACGATGTTGCTATGCATCCACAGACTGACAGGTTGTCTGGGGGATCTTGTAGGTACCATTTCTCCTCCTTCCAGTAAAAGCAATCCTAAAGGTTTTCAAAATAATCAATTGAGAAAGTACTATTGTTATTAGAAACATATATTTTTATTTTTTAAATAAATATATTTATTTTAATAATATATTATTGTTTATTATATTTATTTTAATAATATTTATTTTATTATTTATAAAAATATACATTTTTATTTATTATTTTTTGAAACATTGTATCCTTTGACCAACATCTCCCCATTTTTGCCCCCACCTCCAGGCCCTGATAACCGCATTCTACTCTCTGCTTTTGTGAGTTCAACTGTTTCAGGCTCCACATATAAATGAGATCATGCAGTATTTATCTTTTTATGATTGGCTTATTTTGTTTAGCATGATGTCCTCCAGGTTGATCCATGTTGTTACAAATGACAGGATTCCATTCGTTTTTATGGCTGCATAATATTCCATCATGTACATATACCACATTTTCTTTAACCACTCATCTGTTGGTGGACATTTAGGTTGGTTCCATATCTTGGCTATTTTGAATACTGTGATGAACAGGGGAGAGCTGACCCCTTTGACACACTGAGGTAGGTTGAAGAAATAGTAGTAGGAATCCTGGATCACATGGTAGTTCTGTTTTTAATTTTTTGAGGAACTTCCATACTGTATTCCATAGTGGCTATACTAGTTTAATTTTTACCTATAGTGTACAAGCGTTCACTTTTCTTCACATCTTCACTAATACTTATCTTCCATCTTTTTCATGGTAGCCATTCTGACAGGTGTGAGGTGAGAGTTCATTGTGGTTTTGATTTATATTTCCCTGAAAACTACTGATGTTGAGCACTTTTCCATATACCTATCCATCATTTGTGTGTCTTCTTTTGATAAATGTCTGTTCAGGTCTTTTGTCCATTTTTAAATCATCTTGTTTGGTTTTTTGCTGCTGAGTCATTTGAGCTCCTTATATTTTGGATATTAACCATTTATTAGTTGCATGGTTGGCAAATATTTTCTCATATTCTGTAAGTTGCCTCTTCACTCTGCTGATTTACTGTGCAGAAGCTTTTTAGTCTGATGCAATCCCATTTGTCTGTGTTCAGTTTTGTTGCCTGGGCTTTTGGGGTCATATCCAAAAAATCTTTGCCCAGACCAATGTCAAGAAGCTTTTTCCGCCTGGGCATGGTGGCTTCTGTCTGTAATCCCAGTATTCTGGGAGGGCCGAGGCAGGAGGATTGCTTGAAGCCAGGAGTTCAATACCAGCCTGGGCCACAGAGTGAAACCTCATCTTTACAAAAGCAGTTTTTTATTTTTAATTAGCTGGCCACAGTGGTGTATTCCTATAGCCCTAGACACTTGGAAGGCTGAGGCAAGAGGATCCCTTAAGTCCAGGAGTTAGAGGCTGCAATGAGCTATGATTATGCTACTGCATGCTAGCCTGGGAGATAGAGCTAGACCCTGTCTTTATTTAATATTTATGTTTTTTTCTAGTAGTTTTACAGTTTGGGGTCTTAGGTCTGTATATACTTTCTGTTCATTTTTATATATGGAGTGAGATAAGGGTCTAATTCCATTCTTCTACATGTGAATATTCAGTTTTCCCAGCACCATCTATTGAAGAGACTGTCCTTTCCTCATTAGGTTCTCTTGGCAGCTTTTTCAAAGATCAGTTGACCATAGATGTGTGGATTTATTTCTGTGCTCTCTATTCTGTTCCACTGGTCTATGTTTCTGCTGTCTTTATGCCAGTGCCATGCTGTTTTATTACTATAGCTTTGTTTTAGATTTTGAAATCAGTTCGTGTGATGACCCTGGCTTGATTCACTTTGCTCAATATTGCTCTGGGTATTTAAGGTTTTTTTTGTGATGTCACTGGAATTTTGATATAGATTACACTGAATCTGTAGATAGTTTTGGGTAAAATATTCTACTTTCAAGTATTATCACAATTAAAGAGATTCAGTAAAAACTTGCAAGATTAAATTTGCCAGCAACAAATCCTTTTAATTTTCCTTCCTCTGAGAATTTCTTCATTTCCTCCTCATTCCTGAAGGACAGTTTCACTGGCTATGTAATTCATAGCTCACAATTCTTCTTTAAGTACTTACAAAAATGCTGGGCCACTTTCTTTTTGCTCTAAGTTTTTGGGTAAAAAAAGCTGCTGTTATTCAACTTGGGGTTCCCTTGTAGGTCAGGTGCTGCTTCTTTTTGGCTGCTTTCAAGATTTTTTCTTTGTTTTTCATTTTCAGAAGTTTAATTGGGACGAGTTTGTGAGTTTCTTTTGTTGCTGTTGTTGTTTGTCTTGTGTATTTCATTTAGGGTTTGTTCATTTTGTTGTATGTGTAGGTTTGTGTCTTTCACCAGACTTGCAAAGTTTTCAGCCATTATCTCTTCAAATACTTGTTCAGACACTGTATTAGTCCATTCTCATGCAGCTATGAAGAAATGCCTGAGACAGGGTACTTTATAAAGGAAAGAGGTTTAATTGACTCACAGTTCTACATGGCTGGGGAGGCCTCAGGAAACTTACAATCATGGCAGAAGGGAAGCAAACATGTCCTTCTTCACATGGCACCAGGAGAGAGAAAAGTGACAGCTGAGCGAAGGGAGAAGCCCCTTATAAAACCATCAGATCTCATGATAACTTACTATCATGAGAATAGCATGGGGGAAACCGCTCCCATGATTCAGTTACCTCCCACCAGGTCTCTCCCACCACATGTGAGGATTATGGGAACTACAATTCAAGATGAGATTTGGGTGGGGGCACAGCCAAACTATATCACACTCTGTTTCTCTCATCTGTCTGAGACTCCAATGGTATGACTGTTGCACCTTTTGTTATTGTCTCACAGGTCCCTGAGAGTCTCTTTATTTGTTTTCATTCTATTTTTCTAATAAACTTGCTCATGTTGGGTAAATTCTATTAATTTTTCCTCAAGTATGCTGGTCATCTCCCTTGTCATCTCCACTTTACTGTTGAGCCCATCCAATCAGTGTTCCATCGTTGGGATTTTTCAGTTCTACGATTTCGATTTGGATAGTTTTTGTAACTTCTATTTCTTTGTGGTGATTTTTAAAAATTTCTTTCCAATCAGTGTTCCATTGTTGTGATTTTTCAGTTCTATGATTTTGATTTGGATAGTTTTTGTAACTTCTAAATTTTTAAAATTTCTTTCAAGGCAACTTGTAATTTATTGCTGAAGAATTTTAATGACTGCAGCTTTAAACTCTTTGTTAGATAATTTTAACTTCGGGTACATGGTTGTATCAGAGAGCTGTCATCAACTGATTGTCTTCTAAAATTCAGAGTGTGATCTTTTGTTTATTGGTATCGTGGGTTGTTGTACCCTGGGCATTTTGTGTCTCATGTTAGGAGACACTGGGTCCTACTTGCTTTTTTTAAATTTCAGCATGCAGTCCCCCTGCTATATTTTGACATGCAGGTCCTGGCCTCCTTTGTGAGCTATGGTTCCGATGGTTTAATGTGAGGGCTTTGTGGGGTTGTTTTGATCTTGGTTTAGCTGCTGCTCGTGGCGCTCACACTGGTCTCTTCTGGGACTGCCTCTGGGGTGGAAGGGGCTTCCCCAGGCCAGGGCACTGGGTGTGTCCTAGCAGTGACAAGGAGTCTCCAGCCAGGAGGAGGAAGGGGCCTGACTTGGCAGGTGTCACAGGGGCTCCCCTATGTGACCCCAGCTGTCCCAATGTCCCTGACATGGGGGTCCCAGGGCTCACAGGGAAAGAGATGCTTCCCTAGGCACTGATTGTTACTGAAGGTCTCAATTGATCCTCTTTCCTAGCAATGCCAAGTCCTTCGTGTGGTGTCAGAAGAACTCCAGGTTGATCCCAAGAGCAATGAGTCTCCCTGGGCTGCCTTCTGCCATTGTGTTCGAGAAGTGCTGGGTCTGAGTGGTCTCCTTAGTTGGTTAGGGACGTAAGGTGCCCTGCCATGTGTTATCTTTTCAGTCCTGGGTTCCCAAGGCAGTTCCCCTTCTTTGCACTGCCAGCCAGAGTCCCCCTTGGGTGTTTCCTGCCTCCTGCCCGAGGTTCACAGTCACGCTCTGCAGGAGGAATGGGCAGAAACAGCTCGAAACCATGGTGTTCAGCCCAGACGTCTGCAATTTGGCACTTGACTCTGCGATGCCAGGGTGTACTCATGATGTGCGCTTCTCCAGCTCTTCTCCAGGGCAGCCTGGACGCGATAGTAATCCGGTACCAAGAGCGCCCTCACACCAGCATGCTAGTCTCCGAATGTCATCAGTTACAGGAATCCAGGGCTGCTTGGCCCATTGGCAGATTCCAGGTGTAGGGCGGGAAGTAGAAAGGACAGCTCTGGAGCATCTGTCACCTCAGACAGCGAAGAGGTGCTTGGTGACAACCAGAACCAGGTCACAGGACACAGGAGCCCACAGGAGAGGCCCCCACTGGCCCATCAGCGGCCAATCTGAACATCCATAAGTGTGGCGAGGCCATGGGTGGGAAAGCGTCACTCTCATTAATGCCTATGAGTTCCTAATTGTGCTAAAACAATCACAACCATCAGCATCAACCTTCAGAGGTTGCTAGGGCACCAGCTCATTATTCAAAAATCTGCTGCATAAAAGGTAAGAAAACTGAGCATTTATCTTGCTTTCCCTAAGGGACAAAGCCCTTCAGAGCATCCATGTAGTCGATGCATATATAATGTTGGGCAAAAGGAAGAGGCTATTGCCAGATCCAGGAGGCTGTGGGCTCTAGCAGCAGACCCCCAAGACACCCCAAGAAATGGGGCAGAAAATGGCTCTCGACATGCCCATGCCCCTTCATGCCACGTTTCTTGAGGAGCTGATATGAAGTGGAAGAGGGTGGGGATTCCCAGGACCGTGCCTGAAGAGCCCTGCGTTTTAAGGGGGTGGAGCAGAGGGAGCAGCCCAGGGGAGCAGCAGGAGGACACGCCGGGCAGGACGGGTGGTGAAGGCAGGGACAGGCAGGGTTTGCAGGAGGAAGGCAGGCCGGCTGGCTGGGAGACCCAGGAAGCCCACAGGATGAGATGAAGCCATAGCAGCAGCTGGAGTATTAGGGCTGTCCTGATGGAAGGTGGGTGGGATACGGGTTGCAGTGGCCTGGGGCGTAAGGGGAAGGGAGGAGCATCTGTGATGTGGGGAAGCAGCTGGGATGGCGGAATGTGGCTCCAGGGAGAGTAGCTTTAAATCTTGATTCAATGCGAGAGACCACAGTGCACTTTGTAAGGTGGACCCTGTGAGGGGGTGTTGGGAGGAGGGCCCAGGAGGGGCCAGGCCAAGGGGAGGGCGGTCAGCTGCTGCTCCTCAGCAGGAAGGAGGGGAGGCAACTCCCATGGGTGTAGACTTCAGTGTGGGGTGTGGGTCTGTGCTCTGGTGGATTCTACTTTGTCTATGGTGTAGAGGCAATTTTCCAACATCGGTCTCATTCCTGAGAGTTATAAGAGAGATGGAACTGTCAGAGGCCAACAATGGAGGGGACATTTCAGAGTAACTTTTGCTAAAGGTGAGAGAGTGAGATGCCCAGACAGACAGTAAGCTTGCAGGGTGGTGGATACAGGTGGGGAGACTGGGCAGGGGACCTTTCTATCTTCAGAGCTTTGCTGCTTGAGGCACAGGCTCAGAAGAGGAAGAAGACGGTCTGCCCAGCTGGCACTTTCCCAGGATGGGGGGAAAGGCGTGGGGGCGTGTGTGAGGGTGCTTACAGTGATGGACCATGGACTCCAAGCCCAGTGTGAGGCTGTGGGATGGGACATGGCTGGAGACTGTGTCCCATGAAGGGGGAGCCCGCTGCAGCTCAGTGTGGAGCAAACACGCTGGGGAGCTGAGGGTGGGGGACCTTTCCACAGGTGACAGATTCGCCCCAACAGCGGGAGGTAAATAGGGCGGTGGGTGCCAGGAGGCCGAAGGACATGCTGACCGTGCTATTCTCTCTGTCGCCTCTGTTGGTGGTTATTAACTGAAAAACACATTTGTGTGGGCAGGGAAAATTTTAATGGATCTGGGCATGTTTCCTTTAATACAGATTTCACAAGAAACCAAAAGCAAATTAAATTACATTGTTATGGTATTTTCCTCACTATTTAAATTTGTGAAATGCCCACAGGTGCTGAGGATGTATCTGAAGGGGAAACTTTATTAATCTCTGGACAGGGAAGGAGGCGGGGTGCCTATGGGACCGTCTTGAATTGCTGTCCTACGACGATTGGGCCCTGCTGGAGAGAGGGTCCCTCCGAATTTGCCAGGGCTACTGAGAAGGGGACACAGTCCTGGGCCCAAGAGTGAGGCCAAGCCTTGGTTTTCCTCCTATCCAAAAAGGAAGAGCAGAAGGTGCCAGGTGGGTTCTGGAAGTTAGTCTGATTTGCCAGCTGGACTGGGGGCTCCTCTATTTTGTAGAAGAGACTCTGGCGGTGGGAGAGAGAATGCCAGCATAGGTGTGGAGGACCCCAAAGCACTGGCCTAGGGCCACAGCATGCTTTGGTGTGGGGAAAATGCTTCCTGAATTTCCAAGAAAAGTATTAAAGGTAAGATAAGTTGTGCATTAACAAATAATCAGTTTTTTTTAGAAGTTTTAGATTTATAGAAAAACTAAGCAGAAAGTGTAGAGTACAGAGAGCATCCTATATGCCCCACCCCTCGTTCTCCTATTATTAACATCTTGCAATAGTGCAGTACAGCTGTTACAATCAGTATTGATACGTTATTACTATTAACTAAAAGTCCATGGTTTACACGTGGGTTCACTCTAGGTATTGTGCAGTCTGTGGGTTTGGACAAGCCTACGATGACATGGACTCACCATTATGGTCTCATCCAGAGGCGTTTCCCTGCTCTGTGCTCCACCTGTTTCTCCCTCCTCTGAGTCCCTGGAAAACACTGATTTTTCCACTGTCTCTGTCGTTTTGCCTTCTCCAGGGTGTCATAGGGTTGGAATCCTACAGGAGGCCGCCTTTTCCGACTGGCTTCTTTCACTTTGTTGTATGCATGTAGCGTTCCTCTGTGTCTTTTTGTGACTTCATAGACCATTTCTCTTTAGTGCTGAGTAATATTCCACTGCGTGGGGGTAACCACAATTTGTCTGTCTACTTAACTACTGACAGGCATGCATCCTGCCTAACCAGCTTTTTTTTTTTCTTTTTTAGGGAAAAAACATTAAGATTAAAATGTGGACTTTTTAAGGGAAACATACTTTGTGGTCTTTGGACTTTGATTATGAGCTTAGGTTTTCCAAGGTGCCAGGTGACCTTGCAGAGAGATCAGAAGCAAAACGTAGCAAACCACCATGGGCCAGGCCACTTTTGGGTCCACCAGTGGCAAGACACTCCCAACCAGCAAGTCAAATAAATACGAGCCACCTTCCATTTCTGACAGAGGCATAGTTAGCCTGCGTAACAGCAACAGTAAAAGTAAATTTAGCATTCCTTAAATTTTGAACATTTGACCATGTGAACAGCTTCACCATGAAGGTGAAGGAGGTTTGCCTAAAGGCTCTCCTGTGCTGGGCTGTGTCCTTTCAGTAAGATGGTTTCTGACCCTCTATCTGATGGGGAGGACGGAACCATCTTCCTCTCTCTAATGGGAAGCACTGAATCTATGGCTGAGTGAGTGGGGAGGGAATTAGGAATTCAAGACCCAGAAATAAGGAAAATCCACAAAAATGTATGCTACACAACTCTGTTTTTATATATATATATATGTAAAACTTACCTTCACTTGGCTGGGTGCGGTGGTTCACACCTGTAATCCGAGCACTTTGGGAGGCCGAGGCGGGCAGATCACCTGAGGTCAGGAGTTCGAGACCATCCTGCCCAATATGATGAAACCCCATCTCTACTAAAAATACAAAAATTAGCCGGGTGTGGTGGCAGGCACCTGTAATCCCAGCTACCTGGGAGGCCGAGACAGGAGAATTGCTTGAACCTGGGAGGTGGAGGTTGCAGTGAGCCGAGATTGCGCCATTGCATTCCAGCCTGGGCAACAAGAGCGAAACTCCGTCTCAAAAAAAATAAAAATAAAAAATAAAAAAAAATAAAAATAAAAATTACCTTCACTCACAACAAAGTTTGGTCATTAGACTGAAACGTATAGGGTTAAAAAACCATTTCTCCTGTTAGCACAAATAGTGATGACACTACTTCTTTTTTCGTGCTATGTTTAATTTTATAGCTAGAACAGACATATCACCACAGCTATGTTTTTAGAAGCAGAATTTTGGGGAGAAACATGGTTATTAAAAAAGCCGAGTAATTGGATATAAGCATTTAATTATTTCCTTCATTTTCATCATCTCTGTAGATGTCATGTCACTTTTATGCCCAAATAAAGCAAATGCAAATGTATTCTATAAATAAAACTAGGGTTATTCTGCAGATGAGAACACAGGAATGGCATTTCGGAAGGGAGGTAAAAACGTCTCCCAAACGCACCCGTTCCCATTACCCATCATTTAGGTGTTGTCCATCAGAGCTGTTTGCATCTGGCGCTGACACCGTGCAAAATTCATTTATGGAAACTTTCAGTCACACTTGAGAAGTTTGGCAGATGGTGTCTCTTCTCATTTAATTTTTTTTCCAATTTTTTTTTTTCACGTAACTCTCTCTCTGGGCCCTCGACCCTGCAGCTCGATCCCTTTTTTAAGGAGAGATCTAATCAGTGGCGTGTTAAACAGGAGGGGATCTTTTATGTCCGTGGTGTTGGGACAAGCGGAGCGCGGCTGTGGATCTCCAGAATAAACAACGTGGGCCGATTCAATTACAATGTGGCCCGGCTTTTATCTGGTGGTGACATCATTTCAATCAAAATGTAAAATAATACAATCCAACAGTTGCAAGAGGCAGAGATAGGACACAGGCGGCTGCACTTCGTCATTTAATAAAAGAGAGGGGAAGGGGACCCCTCCTCCTGACAGCAGCGAAGACTTCTAGTCCCAAATCTCCATTACCTGCTCTCAACGTGCTCACAGGAACCAAGTGCAGGAAATTGTCTATTACTTTTGGTTAGTGGAAGCCGTAATGTAGGCTACAGACTCCTGTCCTGTTTTTTCCTTTGTTCGTTTAATTAACAAAAGCATGAAATCTTCCTATTGGCAGCTTCTATTGCTTTTCCCCCTCCAAGCAGGGACTTTATTCATTTCCTTTGTCTCCTTTGAAATTTTTTTTTTTTAAACAGCGATATTTTTCAAGAACCGCAAATCATCATGAGAAGAAAAACATAATTCAAGGGCAAATATATCGTCTCAAAAGTGCTTAGGCTGCCGAAACAATCGGTGGTGCGTTTCCCTCTCCGCAGCACTTCGTGTGAAAGTTTCCTTTCAATGCCAAGACTTTCAGAGTCCTCGGGGAGAGGTGAGAGTGCCCTGCCTTGAGTCAGGACGATAAGCACAATAAAGCCAGTGCCGTCCACCCTGCTCCACAGCAAAGAGGGAGAAAAGGAGGGTGCGGCGAGGGAGACGGGGAGCAGAGCCGTGATTCCGCAGCCGGCCTCTGTGGGTGGGGAGCCGGCCTCTGTGGGTGGGGAGCCGGCCTCCAGCTGCCCTTTCCGGTTCATCAGTGTGTGCATTGTTTTTCCTTGAACTGTACTTCGTTTACAGCAATCAATCATTTTAAAAAGAAATGATCCATTACCCATCAATATTTTTGATCGTTCCATACAACCTAGATGATCCATAGAACAGAACTGGCTTGGGTGAGCCTCACAGTGCGGCAGCAACCCCTTGACCCCATCACTTGGAACCCAGGGCTCCTGCGGAGGCTGCGACAGCCCAGCCTGGGGCGACTGGATCTGGCCTTCCCTAGCAGAAGAGAGAGGGATACAGCTTTACATGCCCCCTGGTATCCTAAAGAATACAGCATCGTTGGAAAGGCAGTGTTTTCATATAAAAAGTTAAATAGCAGCATGTTCCATTGTGGCCGAGGAATAAAACAATAGGACGCTTGTGCAACCAACAGAAAATCAGGTGACTTGGGGAACAGGAGGTTAACTGGAAATTTACTCTCATTGTATTTCAGCAGAGGCTGTGAACAGGGAACAAGAGTCCTCATCCTAAAGAGTGGCTCGGCCTTGCCACTCAGAATCTACTCCCAGAAGGCACAGACCCTGTCTGCTGTCACTCCCACTGCACCCTCCGACCCACACAGAAGGCCAGGCACTTCCAGCCACCCCCCCACACAGAAGGCCAGGAACTTGGAAGGAGTTGATGAGAGGGGTTTCCTGGCTTTCTGTCTCCCAGCTCTGCCTTAGGGGAGGGCATGCTCCCCGACCGCAGGTCCGTGAGGGGCCTCCCAGGAAAGCAGGTATGGAGGTCAGGACTCCCACAAAAGGGGAGATGGGAAGCCCCGCCCCTTCCCAACGGAAATGGAGGGCGGGAAGTAGGTGGACTGTGTGTGATATTGAGGGTTTGGCTGAAGCTGGAGACAGGGGCCTTAGGCAAACTGTCCAGAACCCCCAGCACCACCACAGTGAAACAGCGGAGCAGTGAAATTTGGAATTCCCTTATTCATTTACCGAATACTTGTCAGATGTTCCCTCTCTTCTCTGCTTCAAAAAATGTTCTTGAAGGCTCAGATTCTGAGTAGAAATAACAGAGCATGCTAGGGTTCCAAATACTTGGAGACATTTTGCAATATGTGAAAACTCTTCCTCCCTCCCTCCCTCCCTCGTTAGCTCTCTCTCTCCGATCGCAGTCTCTCCTGGTGTAGTGATGATGCCAGAATGCACACACAAGAAAAGCAAATCCACAGCAGACCAAAGCAACTCAGGGGTGCCCTAAATCTCTCAGTAGGGGCATCCCCGTTTCTCAGGAGCTGGCAAGATAACTCTGTGACCTGTGGGAGTACATGGCTTCTCCCCAAACATCCAGGACTCCCAGGCCAGTGTGGGCTTCCTGGGGTCCCTTGGTGCAGGTCCTGTCTCCACTCCTCCTTTCTGTTTCCCACTCTACGTGAATCCACCAGAGAAATTCAGCCTGTTTCTCACACTGCACATGCCCATAACAGCCACACAAAGCACCTGTGGTGAGGCAGCCTGGCGCGGGGTCACAGGACATGCAGGGGCCCCAGGAGTGGCCACCGTCACACGGAGTACAGGAGTGACATGAAGCATAACGGCCTCATAGTTTATGGTGATCACAGACGTCCCATGATCACATGACACAGGAGCCACATGAAGAGTGGTTGACACATGACACAGGAGCTACGTGAAGAGTGGTTGACACATGACACACAGGAGCTACGTGAAGAGTGGTGGACACATGACACACAGGAGCTACGTGAAGAGTGGTGGACACATGACACACAGGAGCTACGTGAAGAGTGGTTGACACATGACACACAGGAGCTACGTGAAGAGTGGTGGACACATGACACACAGGAGCTACGTGAAGAGTGGTGGACACATGACACACAGGAGCTACGTGAAGAGTGGTTGACACATGACACACAGGAGCTACGTGAAGAGTGGTGGACACATGACACACAGGAGCTACGTGAAGAGTGGTGGTCAAATGACACACAGGAGCTACGTGAAGAGTGGTGGTCAAATGACACACAGGAGCTACGTGAAGAGTGGTGGACACATGACACACAGGAGCTACGTGAAGAGTGGTTGACACATGACACACAGGAGCTACGTGAAGAGTGGTGGACACATGACATACAGGAGCTACGTGAAGAGTGGTTGACATACGACACACAGGAGCTACGTGAAGAGTGGTTGACACATGACACACAGGAGCTACGTGAAGAGTGGTTGACACATGACACACAGGAGCTACGTGAAGAGTGGTTGACACATGACACACAGGAGCTACGTGAAGAGTGGTTGACACATGACACACAGGAGCTACGTGAAGAGTGGTTGACACATGACACACAGGAGCTACGTGAAGAGTGGTTGACACATGACACACAGGAGCTACGTGAAGAGTGGTGGTCAAATGACACACAGGAGCTACGTGAAGAGTGGTGGACGCATGACACACAGGAGCTACGTGAAGAGTGGTGGACACATGACACACAGGAGCTACGTGAAGAGTGGTTGACACATGACACACAGGAGCTACGTGAAGAGTGGTGGACACATGACACACAGGAGCTACGTGAAGAGTGGTGGTCAAATGACACACAGGAGCTACGTGAAGAGTGGTGGTCAAATGACACACAGGAGCTACGTGAAGAGTGGTGGACACATGACACACAGGAGCTACGTGAAGAGTGGTGGACACATGACATACAGGAGCTACGTGAAGAGTGGTTGACACATGACATACAGGAGCTACGTGAAGAGTGGTTGACATACGACACACAGGAGCTACGTGAAGAGTGGTTGACACATGACACACAGGAGCTACGTGAAGAGTGGTGGTCACATGACACACAGGAGCTACGTGAAGAGTGGTTGACACATGACACACAGGAGCTACGTGAAGAGTGGTTGACACATGACACACAGGAGCTACGTGAAGAGTGGTTGACACATGACACACAGGAGCTACGTGAAGAGTGGTTGACACATGACACACAGGAGCTACGTGAAGAGTGGTTGACACATGACACACAGGAGCTACGTGAAGAGTGGTGGTCAAATGACACACAGGAGCTACGTGAAGAGTGGTGGACGCATGACACACAGGAGCTACGTGAAGAGTGGTGGACACATGACATACAGGAGCTACGTGAAGAGTGGTTGACACATGACACACAGGAGCTACGTGAAGAGTGGTTGACACATGACACACAGGAGCTACGTGAAGAGTGGTTGACACATGACACACAGGAGCTACGTGAAGAGTGGTTGACACATGAAGTGTAGCCTCCCATGTCACACAGTGGTCAGCACTTGGTGTCTCCCACGTGCCACACCATGCTGTGATTACACCTCCCTGGCCCTTGTTCCCAAGGAGCTTCCCTTGTCCCATCCTCTTTGCCAGTGTCTTCTCACTGGACCGTTCCTTTACAAGGAGCCTGTTTTTTTTTTTGTTTTTTTTTTTTTTAAACACCTTTTTTCTTCTATTTCACAGAAGGAACACCGGACATCCCTCTGTGATGGCAGCAGCCATGCTGCCTCTGTTTCTGCTCATGGGTTCTCCGCCATCTCCAATTCTACCCAGTCTCTTGGCCTTGGCCAGGCTTTGGCTCCCGCCTCTGTGCCAAAAATTTCAATGCCCGCAGTCAGGGCGCTTTGCGGAGTCTCACGGCCTGCTGAGGCTTGATTCCCTCCTCACAAGCAGCAGCGTTTAATGGCCGGTGATGCCCCCCTTTCCAAGCACATCTCTCATGGCCTCTGAATGCCACTTAAAGGGCATCCCTCCCTGTGCTAAGTGCTGCGTGGAGCTTTGGGTGTGGCAGGAGCAAAGGCCTCTACCCTTGTGGATGTTCGTTTTAGGGTGGAAAGACAGGTAGCAAAGTTGGTCGTAAACTGTAGAGTGTGCTGGGAGGAAAATGAAGCAGGGAGGGCCTGGTGCCACTGGGTAGAGCTGCCCGGATCCCATGTGCTTCCCGGGCTCCCTTGGAGCCACATGGATGGCGACTTCCTCACCTTGGAGGCCGCGGTCCTCAGTCCTCATGCTCGATGGCTTCAGCCCCTCTTGGGGAAATCCAAACATTCCTGACCTGAAGATGCACCCACATCTCTGTCTCCAGCAGAGGACACCCCATCCCGGCTGCAGGCTCCTCCGTCCATTGCCCTGGAGGCTCCAGTCCCCTCCGAAGCATCGCGCACGAGGCCTGTTGGGAAACGGCATCTCGTTTCCCCCCACGCCTGCGCCTGGGCCAGCCCTTCTTTCTGTTCTCCACGCTGCACGTCCAGTCTGACAGCAGCCTGCGGGGCCTGTCCGAGGACTGCTCCAGAGCGGGACGCGTCCTCTCCCGGCTCTCAGCAGTCCATGCTCGGCCATCCCTCACCTGAAGTGCTGCAAGGGGTCAGCTGGCCCCCACCTCAGTCCGTTCCTGACCCAGCAGCCAGGGTGGTCCTGTCATGATGGAAGTCAGATCCACTCTTCCTGCTCAGGATCCCGGAGTGGCCCCACGGCCCTCAGAGCCAGCCAGTGCCTTGGACGGCCCTCATGACGCTGCAGGCTGCAGACCTCGCCTCTGAGCCCCGGCTGTGCTCACCATTCCCAGCCCCCCGGCTTCTTGTGTTGTGCACTGAGCTGGGCGCGCTCCCTCAGAGGCCGTCTCCACCCCTGGCGAAGGCCGGGCTGTGAGTTCCTCTTCTCCCGGCAGAAGGCTCTTCTTGCAACGTCCCTGGTCTGGCTCCGTCATCTCCCAGAGTCTTTGCACAAATGCCACCTTCTGAGGGATTCAAAATGCCCCCACCTTCTAGTGCCTGCTTTCCTGCTTGAGTCTTCCTTGGCTCCAGTCCCTACAAGACATTTTATACCAATTCATTCCTTTCATGCTGCTTTCTCTCCTCGTCTGGTTGTGTGAACCCAGGGATTTTGGCCTAAGCTTTTCTCTCTGGTGTCTCTATTGCCTCGGAACCCATGAACTGTGCCCTGCAAACAGCAGCCACTCTTGACAAATGCACGGGGTGAGTGAATGTGAGTCATCCTTGTCTACTTTCTCTTCTCTCCCTTCCAGGAGCAAAATTTCAGAATAATCCGATGTTCAAATGTGCAGTTCCATGGCTACGCATTCAGCAGGGTTTGGGTTAATCTTTCTAATGATGTCTTGCAGTTTCACTTTCTAACCATAGGGGCTTAGCAGTGTGGTTCCCCCAGCCCCTAAAAAGCTTTTCTCTCGTATTAGCTTGCTTAGGCTGCCATAACAGAACACCACCCACTGGGAAGCTTAAACAACAGACGTTTATTTTCCCACAGCTCTGGAGGATGAAAATCAGAGATTGAGGTGTGGTAGGGTGGGTTTCTCCGGAGCCCTCTCTCCTTGGCTTGTAGACACTGAGTTCTCCTGGTGTCCTCACAGGGTCGTCCCTCTTGGGTGTCTGTCCTCTTCTCCTCGTCTTATAAGGACGCCAGTCCTAGTGGATTAGGGCCCCATATGACCTCACTTTACCTGAATTAACCCTGTAAAGACCCTGTCTCCCATCTGTCCCAGTGGGACCAGGGTCTCAGCATGTGGAGTTTGGGGTCACTGCTCAGTGCACGTGCCCTGGAGAGTGTTCTCTCTAGGCTGATAGGAGAACGCATGTTCCACCCAGAGGCACACGGTTAGGTGCACTGTCTCAGGAGATGCCATTGTCCCTAGGAAGGAAGCCACTAAGGCGGTTTGCTGGTCTGCAGGACGAAGCTCTGCTGAAGGGAGCTGAGGAATGTGGACACAGGAAGGTGCTTCATTTGGCCTTGTTTGGGGACCCAGCTGGCTGGGCAGCCAGGCTGTCACTCCATCTGAGTAGGTGTCTGGAGGCCTTGCTGGCCACTGGGAATTTTGGCGGCTGGGTTCCATGAGTCCAGCCTGTTTTATTCTTTGAGTTAGGAGCAAGGAAGTACATAGCGAAAGTGCAGCCCACACACTGACATGCAGTAACCCGGCACATCCCAGGGACCCTGCAGGTGACCGTTTCCAGCTTCGAGGTCTCAATGCTGTAGTGTGGCTGGGAGAGATGTTCCCCTTCAGAAGCTTCAGAAACATATGAGTGCGGTCAACTCTCACACAAATGATGTCTCCGTCAGGTTCAGGGAGCTAAACTGGCCCTGGAGTGGGGGAGTGCCCCTAAGACTATGAGACTGGGGGTAAAGTATTTCCCAAACCACACCCACAGCTTTGAAGGGAGCAGGGAAGCCCCAGCCTCCATCTGCTGTAGGACATGGCTCCTCCGGTGCTCACTGGGGTGACCTCCCACGTCCCCTGACCCCCACCGAGGCCAAGCCCCACCTGCAGCCATGGCCTCCAGTCCCACGTCCAAGTCCCTTTCAGGCATGGCCAGAGTGCAATCTGTACAAAAGCTGCATCTGCCCTCCAGGCTCCAAGCATCCGGGCACCTTGCTTCTCTCTCCAGGAGCTCTGTTAAGACTAGATCCTGGCGTATGGAAGCCTGACGGGAAGAGGGACCCCAGTACCAAAGATTGCACGCACTCCTCATTGCAGAGGCAGAGGGAGGGTCTAATTCACGCCGGCAGATGACCTGGCTCCTGCCTGGCTTCTTACAAAGGTGATGAAAGTTCCGATTCCAGAGTAAAGATGCTCAGATCGGGTGAAACTGAGCAGTCACTGTCAACATGTGATGGGGCTGCAACTCATCTTTGCAAATCATTTTCTTTTTCTAAGTATACGTTTATTCTGGACTGTCTCAGAAAATGGCTGTTTTTCCTCAGAGATGTTCAAGGTCCTGTCCAAACACTGGGGTAAAGGCTAGACGGGGTTACAAACTCTCCGGTTTGTGCTTGTCGATCGTGTGGGTGGATGGTCCCTGCAGGGCTCAGGGACACACTGTCCCAGTCGACCTGGTGAACTGTTGGAGTCTGGAGGACAGATAGTTAAAGTGAAGAGCTCAGAAATGCACCAAGAGGTTCTTTTCCAGGAGATAGTGCTGGAGGCAAGGGGGCAGGCTGGATGCATGCTTGGGCTTGGTTGCTTCGTGGAACCCGGGATTGTGGACTGTCATTTTGGCCATGCTGTGAAGAATTGATTTTGGAGCTGCTATTAGTATACTGAGAGCAGAACCAGCTTGCTTTGGAAGGGGCCAGGTGCATGGGAGGCAGGAGAGGAGGCAGGTCCACGCTGCTTCTGGGTTGGGGGGGGGTGGGCAGAATCAGCACCTGCACAGGGTGCTTCTAGGGGGCGCTGCAGGAAGACCCCTAGCCTGATTCCGAGAGCCTCCAGGCCCAGCACTGTGCTGAGGGGTCCTCATGTCACCCCACAACCTCCAGGAGCTCTCATTAGACAGACATCTCATCTCCCTGTCCTTGTGGGGAGTGTGGAGCCCAGCACAGCCACCAGTGGAGGGGGCCAGGGAGGGCTGGGTAGGGGCTGATCCCAGAGCTTCCCAGGCTTGTCCAGGGAGACAGAGCTGGCCATAGTCTAAGCTTCATTTTCCTGATTTCCTGGGAGCTTACGGCCATTGGTTATGGAGGCTAAATATGATTTCCTTGTGCTTTACTGGCCGGGCAGGCCACGTTCTATCCTTTCCCAGGGAACATCCTTCCTGCCCTTCTTGACCTGTTGCCTTTCTGGTCTCCTGAGCCTGACAGCCATTGGAGGGGCAGTCTGTGACCACGCTGGAGATGACTCTCCACTTCCCGTGCATCTCTGGCCTGTAGATGGCGGGATCACCTCTGCCCTGTGTACCTGCCCCATGCAGGCTTGTTCTCTGGCCACACTTGGCATGTCCATGCCCGTGGGAATGTTCCAAATGCCTTGCACAAAATAAATGGTGACTATGGGCTCCCAAAGAGGGTGACATCCAGATACTGATTCCTCTGGAAATGTCACCAGAAGGGATGCTGGTCCTTCTAGTCTCAGCTGTTTCTGGGAACAAAGTCTCAGATATACTGATGTTTCCGTCTTGTATTATCTTTCCTTTTAAAAAATAAAATTGACACAGGAAACAAACAAATGAAAGAAAACAGTTGGCATTTACATTAGTTTGTCCCAAGACCTCTCTGGGCTTGAGAATTGCAGACAGGATGGGCACCAAGGGAGCCACTTCCTATGGTGATTGCAGCGTGCTCTCGTGGGTTTGCACAGAGTCCAACTTTTCCTTTCAGAGCTGAGCATTTGTTGAATCCTAATCAGTTTGTGTTACCAGCCCATGGATTTTGCAATATTAGCTATTGGTGATTGTGGTATTGATGACTTTAGTTTTCTGCTGCATATAATGAGTATCTGTCAATGGTCCTGCAACCTGCAGGCGTGAGTGCGTGGACAGAAGTGAACAGGTGCACGGGGGTGGGTGGACAGAAGTGACCGGGCGCGCGTGCATGCGTGGACAGAGGTGACCAGGCCCGCGTGCGTGGGTGGGCAGAAGTGACCAGGTGTGCGTGAGTGTGTGGACAGAAGTGACCAGGTGCGTGCGGGTGGGTGGACAGAAGTGACTGGGCGCGCGTGCGTGCGTGGACAGAGGTGACCGGGCCCGCGTGCGTGGGTGGGCAGAGGTGACTGGGCGCGCGTGTGTGGGTGGACAGAGGTGACCGGGCGTGCGTGCGTGGGTGGACAGAGGTGACCGGGCGTGCGTGCGTGGGTGGGCAGAGGTGACTAGGCATTGCGTGTGTGGGTGGACAGAGGTGACTAGGCGTTGCGTGCGTGGGTGGACAGAAGTGACTAGGCGCGTGCGTGGGTGGACAGAAGTGACTAGGCGTTGCGTGCGTGGGTGGACAGAAGTGACTAGGCGCGTGCGTGGGTGGACAGAAGTGACTTCATGGCTCATTGCAGCGAGGGAGGAGGCATGCTGGAGAAACACGGGCATCACCGTGCGGGGTGAGAATGGCCTTCTCTCAGGATTCAGGTTGTATCAGGCAGCTTTGCGGGGCATTTGGGGAAGCAGGACTTGGCTCTGGGTTGGCTGCTGTCAGGAAGCTGGGAAGATTCTGTGTCTTAGTAAATCCCACCCAGGAATGGGGAGATGCGGCGAGGCCTGAGCCGTGGCTGGTAAGGAGGCTACAGTCACTTGCCCAAGCTCGGATCCGGCCTGCTGGGTCATCTTGTGGTTGGACAGTGTTCCTGCTTCATCTGTGCTCGGAGGTGGCTGTGGGGTAGATGCTCTTTTTCTTGGTCTGTCATGGTCACAGAGTGGCTTGGTCTGAGTCTGGTGCCGAGCAGAACACTGAGACCTGGTTTGAGGGCCAGGCCAGTCAGTGCCGGCTGCCAAGGGTGGCTTTCCCCTTCTTACAGGAGAGGGTCTCCAGCCGTGGGGCTACAGGAAGGAAGACACAGTCCTGGCTCTGGGGTGTCCCCAGACGGCGCCACTACTCTTCCTGGAGACACACGGCAAAGCAGAGCCTCCCTTTGCGCTCCTCATGGCAGGCGGAGCCTGGGAAGGAGCTCATCCCGATGCCGCTTCACTCACTGCGATGCTGACAACCAGCCACGTTACTATGCCATTCCCGGGGAACTGGGAAGATGCCCGTTTTTTCCTGTGCGTCATCAAGCATTCCTTGGAGTTGTATTTCTTGGAAGACCATTCATTTAAGGTCATGCTCAGAAAAGACATAAGGACCTGGTGTCAGTGAGAGTGGTGACTGTGAATTACAGACGATGAACTGCATCCTGTCACCCTGCTGGCAGGGTGGGGGCAGCCCCGTGGGCTCCTCACCCATTTCAGAATCTCCAAGTCAGAGTCGCAAGGTGGTGCCACCATCATTCAAACAAGATCACCTCTCAATTAATACGTCTCAGCAGGTATTTTACTGTTCTTGGATTTCCCTTCCTTCCTTCCTTTCTTCCTTCCTTCTCTCTCTTTCTTTCTTTCTCTCTTTCTTTCTTTTTCTTTCTTTCCCCTCCCTCCCTTCCTTACTTCCTTTCTCTCTCTCTCCATTTCTCCCTTTCCCCTTTTCCCTTTCCTCCTTCTCCCTTCCCCTTTCCACTTTCTTTTCCTTTCCTCTCAAGTTTCTGAGTTTCCTTTCCTTTCTTGAGTTTCGCTGTTGTTGCCCAGGCTGGAGTGCAATGGTACAATCTCGCCTCACTGCATCCCCTGCCTCCTGGGTTTAAGCAATCCTCCTGCCTCAGCCTCCTGAGTAGCTGGGATTACAGGTGCCCACCACCACGCCCAGCTAATTTTTGTGTTTTTAGTAGAGATGGGGTTTCACCATGTTGGTCAGAATGGTGTCAAACTCCTGACCTCAGGTGATCCACCTGCCTCGACCTCCCAAAGTGCTGGGATTACAGGCGTGAGCCACCACGCCTCACCAGGTTATTTTCTTTAAGAGATTTTAACCTCTTCTTCAAAATGGTAAATTACTTTTATCCATGAATTGCTCTCATTCTTAATGTCATTTCAGTAAATGCTGATTGGACACTCTCTGTCAGGTGCCCCTAGAGGTACCAGCAAGAAGGGAATGAATGAAACAAACCTGTCTCTTCTTGGCCTTAGACCCACGTTTCAACCCATACATCATTTCCAAAATGCTTATGTATTCACACATTAATCAATTAATTAGTTATTGCTGTGACGCTCTACCAGCATCCACAGCAGTCTGCTCCTTTGTGCAAGCCTGCTGAGCCCACCATCGGAGCCTGCCGAGGGTCTGCTCCTGCCCAGGGGCCACGTGGGCAGAGCCTCCTCTCGCACCTCTGTCAAATGGGCCTGAGTCAGCACGCCTTGCACGTGTGTTGGCACCAGTTTGGAGTTGGAGAAGAAACTCCTCATCGTTTTGATCAAATCCCCTTGCAGGGACTTTGCTCGTTGCCTTTTCCTTATAGGCGGCCAGCCCCATCCAAAGCAATGTCCCGACTCCTAGGCGTTTTTATGTCCAGTGAGTCTCTGTCTTCTGATTGTTTCACTGGAGATCACTGTGGCCCACACTGCCTGTGTGGCATCAGTGGTTAGGTGTGGCTGTGCCTCACTGGAGAGCACCGTGGCCCACGCTGTGTGGCATCAGTGGTTAGGCGTGGCTTTGCCTCGCTGGAGAGCACCGTGGCCCACGCTGTGTGGCATCAGTGGTTAGGTGTGGCTGTGCCTCACTGGAGAGCACCGTGGCCCACGCTGCCTGTGTGGCATCCGCTGTTAGATGTGGCTGTGCCTCACTGGAGAGCACCGTGGCCCACGCTGTGTGGCATCAGTGGTTAGGCATGGCTGTGCCTCACTGGAGAGCACCGTGGCCCACGCTGCCTGTGTGGCATCCACTGTTAGGTGTGGCTGTGCCTCGCTGGAGCACACCGTGGCCCATGCTGTGTGGCATCAGTGGTTAGGCGTGGCTTTGCCTCGCTGGAGAGCACCGTGGCCCACGCTGTGTGGCATCAGTGGTTAGGCATGGCTTTGCCTCACTGGAGAGCACCGTGGCCCACACTGTGTGGCATCAGTGGTTAGGCATGGCTTTGCCTCGCTGGAGAGCACCGTGGCCCACGCTGTGTGGCATCAGTAGTTAGGCGTGGCTTTGCCTCGCTGGAGAGCACCGTGGCCCACGCTGTGTGGCATCAGTAGTTAGGCATGGCTTTGCCTCACTGGAGAGCACCGTGGCCCATGCTGCCTGTGTGGCATCTGCTGTTAGGTGTGGCTGTGCCTCACTGGAGAGCACCGTGGCCCACGCTGTGTGGCATCAGTGGTTAGGCATGGCTGTGCCTCACTGGAGAGCACCGTGGCCCACGCTGCCTGTGTGGCATCCGCTGTTAGGTGTGGCTGTGCCTTGCTGGAGCACACTGTGGCCCATGCTGTGTGGCATCAGTGGTTAGGTGTGGCTTTGCCTCGCTGGAGAGCACCGTGGCCCACGCTGTGTGGCATCAGTGGTTAGGCATGGCTTTGCCTCGCTGGAGAGCACTGTGGCCCACGCTGTGTGGCATCAGTGGTTAGGCATGGCTTTGCCTCGCTGGAGAGCACCGTGGCCCACGCTGTGTGGCATCAGTGGTTAGGTGTGGCTTTGCCTCGCTGGAGAGCACCGTGGCCCACACTGTGTGGCATCAGTAGTTAGGCATGGCTTTGCCTCGCTGGAGAGCACCATGGCCCACGCTGTGTGGCATCAGTAGTTAGGCATGGCTTTGCCTCACTGGAGAGCACCGTGGCCCATGCTGCCTGTGTGGCATCTGCTGTTAGGTGTGGCTGTGCCTCACTGGAGCACACCGTGGCCCACGCTGTGTGGCATCAGTGGTTAGGCATGGCTGTGCCTCACTGGAGAGCACCGTGGCCCACGCTGCCTGTGTGGCATCCGCTGTTAGGTGTGGCTGTGACTCCAGTGAGCCTCATGCGGACTCCATTTCTAAGGAGTTTTCCTTTAATAAAAAAAGACAGAAATATAAACAAATGCTCACAATACCATGAGATTACCTCTGCATTAGAAATATGTACTCGGTGTGTACAAATCACAGAGAAGTCCACTGATGCTCCTGGAGACGTGACGCATGTGGACACTGCCCAGACAGAAGTGGCTGCAGCTCCAAGGATGAACTGAGCTCACAGCAGGTCATGTGGGGCAGGGCACCCAGGCTAGGGCATGACACACACCAAGGACCAGGCCCTAGTCAGTGTCGCCCTTCCAGGCTCATGACTGGGGCACAGGGCGGGACAGAAGAGAGCTGGGCCCTCCCATGGGGACTGGACCTTCCCTAAGTTCCCACCCACTGAGGACTCCTGGGGGGCTCCTAGCCCTGCATCTGCAGCTTGCTCAGTGTAAGCAATTCATCTGATTCCCACTCGAAATGTTTCTGAAGCAGAAAATCATCATTGAGTGCTTTTCCAAGACTTTACGAAAGCAAATGCAGGAGGAAAATAATCACACCTATTGTTTGTAGTTATGATACCTGAACAAAAAATTTGCTCTACCCAGTCTTCAATTTCACTGAAGTCTTCAACCCAAGTACTCACTGGATGCTAAGTCAATGGACGTGTCTGGATCATAGGGACAGAGCCTTGGGAAATGAAACACACACATACAACACACACACACACACACACACACTCTCTCTCTCTCTCCCCAAAGCACTCCTCTTGCCCCAAGCTTACATTCTAATTCCCAGGAGGGATAATACTGCATCTTATTGGATCCAGTATTTAAACCTTGAATTCACATTTTCAGTACTTTGTTTTATTAACCCTGAGAGGCATGTAATTCAGAAGAAAAGCATTGCATTTTTAAGATGCTTGGGGGCCCAGGCACGGTGGCTCACATCTGTAATCCCAGCACTTTGGGAGGCTGAGGCGGGCAGATCACCTGAAGTCAGGAGTTTGAGACCAGCCTGACCAACATGGTGAAACCCCGTCTCTACTAAAATTACACACACACACACACACACACACACACACACACAATTAGCCGGGCATGGTGGTGCATGCATGTAATCCCAGCTACTTGGGAGACTGAGGCAGGAGAATTGCTTGAACCTGGGAAGCGGAGGTTGGAGTGAGCCGAGATCATGCAATTGCACTCCAGCCTGGTCAACAAGAGTGAAACTCTGTCAAAAAAAAAAAAAAAAAAATGCTTGGATGAGCTGAAAGTTCTCCCATTTCCTGTTGGGACCACATCAACCCCACATCCCAGTCCTGGGCTGGCGGTTCCCTGCCTTGGGACAAACGGGCTCTGGACACTCTCTCTGCTTCCCGAAGTGGATGGACATGGACTTCCGAACCCCCTTGGAGCACGCTTGGGAAGAGGAAAGGTGGGTCCGAGTCCTTTCCTTCTCTCCTCTCGCCCCCTCCCTTTTATTTCCCAAACAAGCTAAGAGTTTTTATAATCCATCACCTGGCTGACAGATGAGTCCTGCTGGAGAATATTAGAAAATGTCTCAAATCTCATATATATGCTAATGGTATGCCGAGGCTGGTCTGTGTGCGGAGTTTTTAATCTGTCTCGGCCAGTGTGGGAAGTGGCGGAGACAAGTCACAGCACTCGACAATTTATGATCAAACAACGAAATTGTAAAGGAAGAAGGACATGCAGAAAGGGGGAGTCATTTTCTGATTTAACAGCGTTGTTACTACAAATAAAGAAATCTTGATTTTGACTGCTCTCGACATTAAATGAGTTTCCTGTGCCCAGTGCTGAATTTTTCATTTTCAGGTTTGTATAAAGCACCCTGCTTAGATACAAGTGACAGATAAGGAAACGATTGCATATGGAAATCAAATGTGTATAATAAAGCCATCTTCTGTTTATTAAATAAACACATGTAGATTACTTCTGTGGAGGAGGCCCTGATAATTCTTCACTGTGTTTTCCTTTTTTTGCAAGTCACAAAGAATCTTATTTAACAACCGGGAATGCTAGACGTGAGCTCTTCTGTGTATTGCTGCCCTGCAGTCTGGGGGCCCGTATCTGAATTTGGGGCTGACGCTTTTCTCTCGCTCCGCAGCCCCTTCGTCCGACGTGTTATTCAGTACATCATCATAGGCACTGTAGTAATTTTGGAAGTGCACCACTAAGTCACATTTGGCTAAAATTTACATTAGGGAAACGGCAGGAGTGGGCCAGTAGGAATGAAGCATGCAGGGTGCTGAGCCCGGCTGTGGCGTGGGATCTCCACCTTTTGGGAAGGCAATACACAGAAAAGCATTTGTGTGGTCATGTCTGGAACCACCCCAGGCTGGACGGCCCCAGCTCCCATCTGCCTCAGAGGCGGAGGCCTTGTTGTCCCCATAACGCCAGGAGGGGGCACCTGGGTTGTGGGCACATCCAGGTCGGGGGCACAGGGTCACACACAGGCCCCTACGTGGCTCCAGCTTTTTATTAGGAAGGAACCCCCGACAGACCGGAGTCTTTGGTGACCATGGTGGAGCCTCCGTGACAAGACCACAGAACAATGCCGTGTTCCTGTGAGAGGTGGCTTGTGGATGACTGCGGGGGTGGCCAGGGAAATGCCCTATACCCAACACCCGTGGAAGGCCCCATGCGGTGGAATACGCTATTTTAACCAATCGACAAGAAAAAGAAATCTGGAACATATCTGGAGATGGGAATCGGAAGGCGTCTTCCCAGTGGCTAGGGTGGAGCCTGGTATGGAAGGAGGAGGGCGGCGGCAGCACGAGCTCTCTTCTCTCCTGAGAGATTTCCTGTTGGTGAGAAGGGGCTGGGTTCCTCTATTCCTGGAGTGGCCAAGTGACACTTCTAGAAGTTTCCAGCCTCCTGGAAGTTAACGTTCCAGTCAGTGCCAAAATGGGGCATAAAAGGCACAAAGTCTCTCTATCTTCTTCAAGTTTCAGTATAAATCCTGGTTCCAAAGCATGTAAAAGAAATAACGAAAATAAATTTTATTTTTTTTAGACCGTTAGCAGCTTCAAAGCTTTTTTTCTCTATCATCTGTTTATTTTTCTCAGCTCACTTTTTACTCATTTTTCTTTTGTATCTTGAAGGTACACTACCTCGTTCTTACTCAACACCGTTTGTTAAGGAAAACAGCAGGCAGTGTATTTAGGAACGTGATCTCCTCTGCTAAAAGCTCTAGTTCGAGGTTAAGCTAATCGATGCACTAATTCTCAGTGGAGGTGACTCTGCTCTCTGCACCCTCCACCCACCTGGGGACCTCTAGCAGTGTCTGGAGACAGTTTTGCTGGTCAGAACTGGGGGCAGGGGCAGGTGAGGGATGCTACTGGGGTCTGGGCTCAAGGCCGCTCAACATCCCCCAGTGCACTAATTAACCACCCTGTAAAGCACCATCTGGCCCCCACGGCAACGGCGTGAGGCTGAGAGGCCCTGGCTGGGCACCGTCACCGTGGGTAGATTTCACAGGAGGCAGTCAGGGAAGGGCTGGAGCCACATGCTGGGGCCCGGGAGCTGGCATTCTGGGCGTTGGGCCCCGCGGCATGGGTAGATTTCATAGGAGGGAGTTGGGGAAGGGCTGGAGCCACAAGCTATGGCCCGGGAGCTGGCATTCTGGGCGTTGGGCCCCGTGGCATGAGTAGATTTCATAGGAGGGAGTTGGGGAAGGGCTGGAGCCACAAGCTATGGCCCGGGAGCTGGCATTCTGGGCGTTGGGCCCCACGGCATGGGCGTGGGCCGTTTGCACATCCTCTTCATGTCCGGGCTCCTTGTGCGGATGAGCAGATGGAGCCAGGATGCTCAGTGTTCTGTTTCCACTTTAATGAGTCAGCATCTGAAACCGGGGCTGGGAATTAGGCACAGGTGGCTGTAGGGGTTAGGATGCTTATGGGAGATAAAATCAGTGGATGAAGCACAGATTGGGCGGGAGCACCCAGGGCTGTGGAGTGTGGAGTCCCCCTCATCCAGATCAGTTTGGAACACTGATCTGGAAGGCTCAGGACCCCACATCAGCCGTGCGACGGAGAACATTTTACGCAGATGTTGTAATTTTTATTTACATTACATTACTGCTGTGTTTGGATCTTAATTTTACATTTCTTTTGTAAGCTATTATTCTAGGCAACACCATTCTTATTGTATAGCTCTAATGTGGTGCCAGAGGCGTTTAACAGTGTTAGCTTTTATTTTTGAAGAAAGAAGAAATTGCCACTTTAATCTACTACAAAGTGAAAGCACATGCATGTGTTAAAACAGACACCTAGCGAAAGCTGGTGTGAGAGTGTGTGTGGGTGTGCATGCTTATTTAAAAAGTCCTTCTTTGTTTCTGAGCCGAGGAAGCACAGCTAAGAGTGTTGAGCAGCTTTTTTGTTTGTTTGCTATTTGAGGATGGAAGGTGACATTTCCTCTGGACATTCCCATCTTGCCAATGTCGCTGGCACGGGGACGCCAGACTGCCTAACAGAGAGGCTGTGGTGAGAGCTGCGTGGCAGGGGAGGACCACCACATCAGTGCTTTCCCACGCCTCAGGTTTCAAAGCCACTCTGGAATCTGCGAGGCTCCGAGTGTGGCTGGGTTCTGATGTCCCGGCACCCCCGGCAATCACCTTCTTCCCTGTGTGTTTTCTGTAATTCCATCAGCTGCAGCCCAGATGCAGACAGGAGTGGGCTTGGGGAGCTCCAGTTCCCGGGGATGGAGCTCCATGCTAAAATCACAGCTTTCAGAAAGGGGTGCTAACGATTTTTCTCCTGCCAAAATGTTCAGACAATAATACTGCAAACATGGGATTCAGCTCTTTCCTGCCCCAGCTCAGTGCACCTGACTTGTGGGCGTCACTCAAAACAAGGGTGAGCTACAGAGGGAGCCTCAGCTCTGGACTGGAGCCGCTGGGGACCTGCAGGCAGCCCAAGACCCTCATTCCTCCACATCTGAGGCTCCTCCCTAAGTGGAGAATCCACAAACCATCCTCATAGAATATTCTGGTGTCCACGTGAAGAGCATTTCCCCCATGCCAGGCCCCTACATGCACTGAGGTTTGCTCTGTTGCCAGCACGAAGGGTTCCTGGGAGTGTTGTGAGGCTGAGCTGAACCAGGGCAGAAGCATACTTCAACGACTGGCTGGGCACCGTGCAGTGGCCGATGGGAACCACAGCCTCACACCCACGCCCGTTCCTCCCCTTTCTTTTTCCTAAGTTATTTTTTATTTTAAAAATAACATTTGTTGGATATTTAGATATTAGGGAAAAGCATAATGATAAAAATAAGAGCATACTAATATCTGCAGGTGTAAATACAAATATTTCTTCTATTTTTCCATGTAAAAAATATAAACATATAAGCATTATAGAAGTTAGAACATGCCCAAGTTAAACATTTCTGTCATTTATTTCATTGAACTTTATGAGTGCCATTTTATTGTTTTATAATTATAAATTATACATTTATAATTTAAAATACTATTTTAAAGTAATTATATAACACCTAAGTGCCTGAATATTCCATAATTTTTTAAGCCACCTCTACATTTTTAGATTCAATTCTTTATCTTTTTTTTTTTGTTTGTTTTTTTTGTCAGTGATGAACACTCTTGTGCCTCCTCAGCCCTGCACCTTGCCCGGCCCCTCAGATCTGAGTGCTCGACCCCTACAGACCCATGTTCAGAGCTGGCGAGCTCCACCCAGAACACGGAAGCCTTGCTCCAAGGCCTTGGCACCTGCCCATGCATCACTCAGTCTGCTTAAACCACCTGCTCTTCGCTTGTAGCAAAATGACTTCTTTGAAGGGTCAGAATGGGTGGAATTTCGCAATGTGGAAGCCATGAAACGCTGTCACAACAGATATTCTGGCGGAAAGGCCTCTCCCCACCACCCTGATCTTGAAAGGAGATGGAGTAATTGGCCTGGGAGGATCCTTGAGTGGCACCTGTGATCTCACACTGAAGGCTACTGAATTCGGGGCTCACCCCTCCTTCCGACCATCAGGTGACCCACAGGAGGGCTGCCTGAGAGACGATGGCTCCCCTTGAAGCCTGCAGGCCGTAGATGGTGCTGTAAGAAAAGCAGCCAACAGAGCCCCGTTTGCTGTTTGATTATAGAAATATAACCTACGTGCGAGTGGCTATTCTAGGATTCAACGTGAGTAGCCCATTTCCTTGGGATGCCACTGGGTGACAGAGGACCAGGTGACACAGTCTTCTGAGGCCACAGGTGCTGATCCCACCAATGCGCCCCACCTCCCTCTCCCTCAACAGACACATTCCAGCGAGAGTGCACCTGCCCAGAATCATGCATGAGCAATCATGACTCAGCTGTTGTGTGGGACAGAGGAGGGTTTTAACCTCACGCCCACACCTGTTGGATTTCTCCAAATCTCTCCATGCTGCCCGGCTGGGGTTCTCCTCCATCTCACGCCAGGACACCTCACTTGGCCAGTAGCCCTGTTCCACCCACAGGCTCTGAATCTTTTCTCCTTTTCGAGTGGAGAAGGTCATGGAGTCCTAGCATATACATGCACACCCAGGTGTTCAGAAAAAGCCCGACCCTGGAAGGAGATGGAGTAACAGATCCGGGAGGACAAACAAGTGCAAGCACAGCAAAAGGAGGCAAACCCAGAGTCTCTCCACAAAACCACCTCTCATAGAAGGCTCCCTCTGTGAGGCTAGAGAAAGGTCCCTTTGCAAAACCACCTATGGTAGGAGGCTCCCTCCATGAGGCTGGAGTGTGCACGTGGCTTCCTCAGCCCTGCACCGCCACGTGGTTTGAGAATGCCGGGCTGAGAAGCTCTGGCACCACAGGTCGTTCAGCCACAGCAGTTGCAAGCTGTCTCATACGTTGATGTCCCAACCTGGACCTCAGCCTCCAGAAGAAGATGTTTATAGATTTCTAAACTCAACTTTAGTCCATCTGGCTGTTATAACAGAATATATAGGCCAAGTAGCTTATAAATAATGGAAATTTATTGCCCCCAGCTCTGGATGAGAAGCCCAAGATGAAAGCACCCAGCAGACTTGGAGTCTGGTGAGGCCCCACTTTCTGGTTCATAGTGGAAGGGGCCAGGGATGCCTCTGGGGCCTCTGGTTTAAGGGCACTAATCCCATTCAGGAGGGCTCTACCCTGACGACCTAATCACTTCCAGATCCTCCACCTCCTCCCCATCACGACCTAATCACTTCCCAGAGCCTCCACCTCCTCACCATCATGTAGGGGATTCGGATTTCAACACATGGATTTGGGGAGGGGTGAACACATGCAGCCCATTGCATTAACACATCCCAGAGTAAACCTGTTGTCTTTTCCACAAACCTCTTTTATCTCTGGTGATGAGTTTTCTCGGTGAGAGGATGAGAGGAACTACCCCTGCAGAGCATGTGCGTGCCCCAAGTCAGCTGGAGTTGGCCTTGACTGTGTCTCCTATGCCACACACCATGTCCGCAGAACCACATCCTGCTGTCTCTTCCCTGATGAGGCTAAGCCTACTCCCGCTGCCCCATCCCTCCAAACGCCACCTTCTCAACTCTCACCTGGGTCCCCACATCACCACTGCATCTGTTTCTCAGCCCCAGTGCCACCAAGGCTCAGCTCCTAGAATCTTCTCATTGACATTTTTTTTTCTTTTTTGAGATGGAGTCTTGCTCTGTCACCCAGGATGGAGTGCAATCTAGGCTCACTGCTACCTCTGCCTCCCAGGTTCCAGTGATTTTCCTGTCTTAGCCTCCCAAGTAGCTGGGATTACAGACTAATTTTTGTATTTTTAGTAGAGACGGGGTTTCACCATGTTGGCCTGGCTGGTCTCGAACTCCTGACCTCGGCCCGCCTCGGCCTCCCAAAGTGCTGGGATTACAAGTTTGAGCCACCCCGCCCAGCCTCATTGGTGTGACTCTGAGCCCCACCTCCTGAATCACAGGAGACTTTAATTCTCCCATTCATTTCCTTCCCAGAGTTCACACCACCCTCAGGTTTGCAGGCACAGCCCAGAGCTGGGGCAGTCCTAGTTGCTCGGGCTGAAATGCCTGGCCTCCCCTGAAGAGCCCGTCACCCCCTCCTACTCCTCCTGCCGTCACCCTAAGCTCTGTGCCACTTCCCGCTGGGTGCCCAGGATATCCAGGGCATTCCACTGCACCTCTTGCAGGGGTGCTGCAGGGCTTAGTGGGATAATCCCATTGTGAAGGGCAGTTTGGCATCCCCAACCCTGGCCATTCCCAGTTATCCTGAGGTCAGACAAGCTGTGTATTTCCAAACATCCCAGGTCTGCCACACTGCTCACACCATGAGTTCACCCTCAGCATGTTGGTGTCTCCTTCCACATCACAACCTCAGGGTAGGGCCTTGGAGGTGCCCCCAACTGGTCCCTGACTGGCAGCAGAGATTGTTGCTGTCTCCCAATACCCATTCTCACCAAGAGAGACTGGGCCATGTTCCCAAGCTTGAGCCACCAGCCCCAGCTTTCCAGCTGCAGATAAGAGAGTGTGGCCAGGTTCTGGTAGATGGGCCGTGATTTCAGCCTGAGTGTCCTCACTGTGTCCCTTCTGCTGGTGACAGGAGGGAGAACACAGATGCGATTGTGTGCTGAGGGTGTTGCCACCATGGCAGAAGGGCCTGGGGGTTTTGACCTGCCCTGCTGCCCCCCGCCCTGGCCTACTTGCACCAGGTTTTGGGCGAGGGAAAGCCGCCCTCCCTCATTGGACCCTACTGTGTTCAGGTTTTCCCACAGCAGCTGGGCTCTGTGGACACCTGGCCCACCTTTCACCCCAGTTTGCTCCAAGCCTATACCCAGGCTTTTCCTTTGTCTTGCCCCAAGCAGGATTTACAGCAGATGACTAACAGGGGGTACACACAGGATGGGGGTACACACGACAGTTGCCCCAAGTCTCATGACCTGAACCATCCAGGGAAGCGTGTCCTCTCCCTCTCCTGGGTGGCAGCACGAGGACATGCACTCCAGGTCGTGGGATGTGGACATGTACAAAGGCCACCGATGGGGTTTCTCTAGAGGGCCAGTTGACCAGCACTCCCTGACCCTGCCCTGTTTGCAGTCCACGAGTGGCCAGAGACCATCTAGTGTGCAAATGTGACCACCAGGAGCATCTTCAGTGCATCCTTCTGGCCTTCCTGGTCTGGGCCTGGCCCTCAGCAGCTGCACTTCTGCGCCCCCTGCACCCTGCAGAGACATCAGATCTGACAATAATCTGTTTTGCAATTATACCTACAACTGTGTTACTTGCCGTTTCAAGACTGAACAGACATCATCTTTAAGCATTTTTTAAAATCTGATTTTTCGTGACGCTCTCGGGAAGAAAGACTCCACTGCTGCTGTGGCATTGTGAGGTGGTCATTGTCCCTCCTCCCGATACAGGTGGGAGACAGCTGCGACCCAGCCCCTCATCCGGCCGCTCTGCTGCTGTGAAGCTGCGCCTCCGTTTGCCGGGTGGCCTCTGCGTGGCTGACTCATTGGCTTCTTTCAGGATGAGTCACCTGAGGGGGCACTTCCCAGCCACCGAGTGAGCGACTGGAAGCCCAGGGTTAAGTGTTATTGATTTCAGAGCAGCAGCATGATCGGGTTTCAAGCTAGCTCCCATTGAATTAATTTTTGTTGATCAGTATTTGAAGTTCTGGTGGGAATAATTGGCCTGGGAGAGACTCCTTGCATCCTTGCAGGGTAATGAAGCTGGAGGCAGGCGTATGCCCACTCTCAAGAGACAGGCTTGGTGTTGAAGTCTTTTTTGGTTACTAGGAGACCACTTGGAGTCTCTGACTGTAGCCAGAGACAGGTCCGTGGCTGGGCAGGTGGACATGGCGTTTCTGGGTCCCAGCTGTGCATGTGAGGCCCAGGGCTCCCGCTGACCTCTGCCCTGCCTGGGAGACACCTGCCTCCTTGGACTCCCAGTGAGTCCAGAGCCTCTGGGTTTGTGCTGGGAGATTGAGGGGAGAGGCTGTGGCCAGAGCTGCATGAAATTCCTCTCCTCACACACCATGGACCTCCTTGACCTGCAAGCATCCGGTGTCCTCTGGAGAATGCACCACAGAGAAGCCAACTCATTGTGGCTTCTTGTTTTTGTTTTTCTTAATTTTCACTCTTTGCTGCTTTTAGGGTCAGCATTGGTTTTTACTGATGTTCGACGATGTCAGGGACAGGTTCTCTCTCCTTCCTCATGTAAAATGAGGGTTTCTTCATTAGGAACTTGGGGACCACCTCCCAGGAGCCAGCCTTTCCCTGGGCTTGGGGGTACCAGACTCCCTGTCCACTCGGGAAATAGCCCATGGCAGAGTCAGGGGTCCATATGACAGGTGATGTTTCTGCGACTGTAACACAGCCCACCTCCCGAGGCTGATGGGAGAATCAGAGGAGCTCATGTACAGGAGAGTCCTCTGTCACCTGGAGGGCTGTGTGGGTCCTCATCATTGCCTTTGTCATTGAAGCCCTCACCACTACCCCTGTGGGGGAGATGTGCATTTGCAGGAGAACCTTGCAGAGCATCAGATGCATGGAGTGTATCAGGATCTCAGGAGACGCCAAAGAAACACAGACACGGTGTCCATTGGCCCATCTGTGCCCCCTCCTCCACTATTTGCAAAGATTAAATGACAGGCAACCATCTTCAAAACATGCATTGAATGGGCTGTTTAGGAATTGAAGATTTTCTCATTGAAAAGACTCATCTCTCTACAGAAGAAGTGTATTACTCTGTGTTCACGCTGCTGATACATACATACCTGAGACTGGGTAATTTATAAGGAAAAAGAGGTTTAATGAACTCACAGTTCTACATGACTGGGGAGGCCTCACAATCATAGCGGAAGGTGAAAGTCACTTCTTACGTAGCGGGTGCAAGAGAGAGAATGAGAGCCAAGCGAAAGGGGTTTCCCCTGATAAAACCCTCAGCTCTCGTGAGACTTATTCACTGGCATGAGAACAGTATGGGGAACAACGCCCCCATGATTCAATCATCTCCCACTAGGTCCCTCCCACAGCACGTGGGAATTATGGGAGCTACAGCTCAAGATGAGATTTGGGTGGGGACACACCCAAACCAGATCAAGGGTCTTGCTGGCTCGGATGCGACTCTGCTCTGTCTGTTCCCTGAGTTTTAAATCAGCCATCCTGTGGTTTGTGCACAGCTGAGGGTCTTCATGCAGCAGCCCAGCTGCCTCCTGGGCAGGGTCAGGGTCAGGGCAGTCGGGGGGAGATCTGAGCACTGGAGATGCCTGCGTAACCCATGCAGGCCGTGGGAACTTCCCCGCATGGCACCTTGTTGGGCACCTGAAGGCCCAAGCCAGAAACCCCCGCTGGGCTCGGGGGCCTGCCGGTCAATGCTTGAAGAAAGGGGCTTTGGGAAGCCCACTGCCACCCAGGCCCTTTGTGCCCACAAATCCTGATTGTTCTGGTAACTGCTCCCTGGAACTTCAGTTCACAGTAAATATCTACCTTGTATGTCTATTTTATTGCTTTTAAGATCCAATTTTAAAGCCAGTGCCATACTAACCTTGATTTCCTTGTCTGTTGCCTCACCTGGCCAGGAAGGGAGACCCCAACTGAAGACTCCTGCCCTGGCCCCCAGTTCTGGACCCAGACCCCTACCAGGTACCGGAAGAGCAGAAACCCAGGGTTCTGCTGCCCGAGGGGGACTAGCGACATCTAGTGGCAACATCACCCAACTCCAGCCACTTGTGGCCTCGATCCCAGAACCTGAGGGTCACTCAATAATTTACCAGGTGCCACATATGTTTATTACAGCACTATTCACAATAGCAAAGACATGGAATCAATCCAAATGTCCATCAATGATAGACTGGATAAGGAAACTGTGGTACATATACACCATGAAATACTATACAGCCATAAAAAGGAATGAGATCATGTCCTTTGAAGGGACATGGATGGAGCTGGAAGCCATCATCCTCAGCAAACTAACATGGGAACAGAAAACCAAACACCACATGTTCTCACGCACAAATGGGAGCTGGACAATGAGAACACATGGACACGGGGAAGGGAACAACACACACGGGGGCCTGTTGCGGGGCTGGGGAAAGGGAGAGCATCAGGATAAATAGCTAATGCATGCTGGGTTCATACCTAGGTGATGGATTGATAGGTGCAACAAACCACCATGGCACACGTTTACCTGTGTAACAAACCTGCACATGTATCCCAGAACTTAAAATAAAGTAATAATAATAATAATTCAACAGGTGCTGTGCTGGGGCTTTGAGCCTGGGCAGATATTGGTCCTCACAATCTTATTTTTACGCATCCCTTATAAGCTAGAGATTTACAGATGTTTCAGAAAGAAGCTTGGAGATTGTTCAGTCCAACCCCTTATCATGCCTGACTCCAGGCTGTGGAGTCCACACTGGGTGCCTTCCAGTCTCTGTGGACTCCTTCAGTGGCAGCAGACTCGCCTGAAGAGCTCCTTCCTGTCTCACAGAGCAGTGTCGAGGCTAGGGAGGGTCTTGGACCATTTACACTCTCATTGCACAGATGGAAGATGGACCATTTACACTCTCATTGCACAGATGGAAGATGGACCATTTACACTCACTGCACAGATGGAAGACTGAAGAGTCAATGGGAGTGGAGATTTGGTCATACTCAGTGGATTTGTGGCTAAGCCATGCTGAACCTGAGTTCTCCTTGATATTAGCCTATAGTTCTTTCCTCCAGCAATATATAGTAAAACATTAGAACCGTCCTTTTCTTCTTCCTTTCCTTTCTCCCTCCATCTCTCCCTCTCTTTTTTCTCTCTCCCTCCACCCCTCCCTCCCTTCTTTTCTCCCTCTATCCCTTTCTTCTTCCTTCTCTCCCTCCCTCTCTTCTTCCCTCTTCTCTTTCCCTCCCTCTCTTCTTCCTTCTTCTCTTTCCCTTTCTCCTTACCTCTTTCTTCCCTTTTTCAACAACTACCTCCTGACTTCCCATTTTACGAACCCCTACAGACACTGCATAGAGTGAATGTGAACCCTCGCAGGGACCTGGGACCTGGCATTCCTGTGGGGAACCAGTCAATGCATAAACAATCAGAGGGTTCCTCCCCCACCACCCCATCCACCAAAAAAAAAAAAAAAAAAAAAAAGGCAGGAGGCCATGAGGAAGGTGATGGCACCATCATATTCATGGTTAAAAGGGCCAGAACTCAACATGAACTGGTTTGAACAAACAAAGAGAATGGCTGGTAGCCTGGGGAGACCAGGATGGTGGGCTGGGGCACCCAGACTCTGACATTAGGGCCATTTTTGTCTGTCTTGTGGCTCAGTCTCTGTCTCCCAGTTGGCACTTTCTTTCCCACTCAGGATGCTGCTTGTGAGCAGTGAGGAAGGACTGGGCACCACCCTGGTGGGCACAGCCACAGACACAGCAGGTGGGCCATGCCTCCAGGAACGCCAGAGGAAAGCAAACTCACCTCTCCTAAACCTGCATATCAGATCCAGGGGAAAGCAGTAGGGCTGGTGCGCCTTCTGGGTCTACCTGGAACCTCGACTGTGGCAGGCCTTCAAGATGCATCCAGGCCACTGCCAGCACTGCAGCCAGGGGGTATGCCCAGCCCTGCCAGAGAACCATGGGGGCATGAGGAGGGAAAGCCATCTGCTGGCAGAGAGGATGCTGGACAGATGCAAAGACCAGTCCTATCTTGGGGCTTCAGAAAGAACTTCTAACCAAAGGCAGTTGGATCCAAGACCTGAATAAAATTGTCTCAGTCAAGAGAAAAGGGTGCAAGGTGGAAAACAGTGACCCAGCGACGGGAACGGCACACATCAGAGCTAGGAGCATAGTGGGCCAGCGACGGGAGCGGCACACATCAGAGCGAGGAGAATAGTGGCCCAACAACAGGAACAGCACACATCAGAGCTAGGAGAATAGTGGTCCAACAACAGGAACAGCACACGTCGCAGCGAGGAGAATAGTGGTCCAACAACAGGAACAGCACACATCAGAGCGAGGAGAATAGTGGTCCAACAACAGGAACAGCACACATCAGAGCGAGGAGAATAGTGGTCCAACAACAGGAACAGCACACATCAGAGCGAGGAGAATAGTGGTCCAACAACAGGAACAGCACACATCAGAGCGAGGAGAATAGTGGTCCAACAACAGGAACAGCACACATCGCAGCGAGGAGAATAGTGGTCCAACAACAGGAACAGCACACATCAGAGCGAGGAGAATAGTGGTCCAACAACAGGAACAGCACACATCAGAGCGAGGAGAATAGTGGTCCAACAACAGGAACAGCACACATCAGAGCGAGGAGAATAGTGGTCCAACAACAGGAACAGCACACATCAGAGCGAGGAGAATAGTGGTCCAACAACAGGAACAGCACACATCAGAGCGAGGAGAATAGTGGTCCAACAACAGGAACAGCACACATCACAGCAAGGATAATAGTGATCCAACAACAGGAACAGCACACATCAGAGTGAGGAGCATAGTGGTCCAACAGGAACAGCACACATCACAGCGAGGAGAATAGTGATGCAGCGACGGGAACAGCACACATCACAGCGAGGAGAATAGTGATGCAGCGACGGGAACAGCACACATCACAGCGAGGAGAATAGTGATCCAGCGACGGGAACAGCACACATCACAGTGAGGAGAACAGTGATGGAGCGACGGGAACAGCACACATCACAGCGAGGAGAACAGTGATGGAGCGACGGGAACAGCACACATCACAGCGAGGAGAACAGTGATCCAGCGACGGGAACAGCACACATCACAGCGAGGAGAATAGTGTTCCAGCGACGGGCACGGCACACATCACAGTGAGGAGAATAGTGATCCAGCGACGGGAACGGCACACATCACAGGGAGGAGGGCCGAGGGCACATTCCGATCACGTGCAGGAGTCCGGTGGGCCGGGAACTCACCCAGAACTGTGTGTGGGGAGGTGGGAGAGACAGGCTCGATGGGGCAACGGGAGCTTGGCTGCGGCCTTTCTAGTCTGTATTACCCATTTGGGACTTTATTCAAGGGGTGACTTGGGGTGTGGACAGGCTTTAAGCACAAGCAGGATCTGTTTGGCTTTGATCTTGTGAAGATCATTGTGATCACCACGTGAGTGGAGGGACCCCGGCAGTAGGTAGGAGAGTTAAGAAGCTGTTGTGACAATCAGAATAGAAATGACTGTCATGGCACCAAGGTGTTGGCTGGAATTCAAGTCAAATAATACGGTTGTGATTACTTCGAACCCATTTCAGGGCCAGAGAACTCAGGATGCAGACGGCTCAGGCCTTCCAGAGGTATTTCATCTCTTTCAGCCTCAATTTCCTTATATGAATTGAGAGCATTAGAATTGATAATTTCAAATATTATTTTTTTCTAAAATTTTTAAATTTCATACTCTATATTCAACAATAAGAAAAGGCCCTTGCTCTTCTATCCAGAAAGCAGGTGTTAATAAACATGAATGTGTGATTCTGTTGTTTGTTGTTGGTCAGGCCTCTTCTGGCCTTTCTGGAGAAGATACTAAAATAACATTTCAACATTAGTTTCACATCAATTCCTTTGTATTAAAATATCCGTAATATAATCAGTGTCCAAATTATTTAACTCTACACATCTCAAAGCAACTCTTCATGCAGAAACATCCAAACAGGTTTAATCCCTCATCCCTGGACCTCCTCACACAGGGGGTTGACGATGCCCTCAGACCCTGCTCCCCCGTGAAGACCCCAATTACTCCGCAGCTGAAGCCATTTGCCCAGAGCCAGGTGGTTCCTGCAGTTAGAGTCAATATTTGCCCAGCACTGGAATATGCATTCGTGACCTGCACCCACTGTTTAAGAGGCAAATGGCAAGCAATGAATTTTGAATGGGTGAGGAGGGAGAGAGTCTGATCTGCATTTACTTATGAGCTTTGGAAGTGCAAGATGTATACTCTGAGTTCTAACTTCTTAGATTAAATGTTGTCTTTTTAAATCAAAAGTAAGCAAATCCTATGTAATATGCCTGCCATATATTTATTACAACGTTCTTCAGAAGCAATTTCCATACTGATATGCTGTTGCTGGGATTATTATTAAAGAGGTAAGAAAAATGGAGAGCCAGAGATCAAGATTAGATTTTTTCAGAGATGGAATGACAAAATGAATGGGGCATTAGGAGAACATTACCAAAGCAATAGAGTTTAAACCATTAAACAGATAGATGTCAATTGAAAGATGCCGGATAGTTTGTTTTTTAATGCTCCTGTCATCAAAATCATAAGGCTGGGGTTTTTTACAGACTGTAGTTTTAAAACATCTGTATGGGGCGCTTTTTATGTGCTGTAGGGAAATGAATCAGTTTGGAAGCAATGCACATTTTAAGACTTATTGTTTATTCTTACTTTCCAATTTGAAAAAAACTACAGCAAATTTATGGGAGAAGGTAATAAACAGAAATGAACCTTCCACCTTAAATGAGCACACTGAAACATTTGCATCTAACTTTTCCATTTATTTGTAGAAGTGAACCGTGACAGGTAGACGGAATCCTCCGCAGTCCTCCCTGGAGTTACCGCGATCCCCACTGAACGCACGGCCTGCGGAGTCCACGTTCCCCTGCTTTAGTCAGGCGCACGCTAGAGGTGGGGATGCGTGTTTGCCGCGCATGCGTATGATTCACTTAGTCATCTGCACGCTTGAACACGGATAGTATGTTCTGGACTTGGCTTTTTCTGGAACTGTGTGAAGCATAGACAACGCAGGAAAGAACCCAGATGAACGCAGCCATCCCCGCGCTGGGGAATATGAGTTTCCTGGGGAACCATGTGACAGGTATAACACAAACCAGGTGGCTTAAAACAACAGACATTTTTTGTCTCACAGTTCTAGGAGTCAGAAGTTCAAAAACAGGGTGTCGCAGGGACGCACTCCCTCTAGCGGCTCCAGGGCAGGATCCTCCCTGCCCCGGGCGGCTTCTGTGACTCCGGGGGTCCCCCAGCTGCGGCCGCATCGCTCGGATCTCTACCTCACCTTCACGTGGCCTCCTCCTCTGGGTGGAACTGACCCAGACTTCCTCTACCTTTCCCCTTTATGGAGACGCAAAATTGTGCTTGGGGTTCATCTGGGGAAACCAGACTAAGCTCAGTTCTGGAGTTTATTTTCATCTCTTGCCACATAAGGAGATAGGTGTATTCACTCTTTTGCTATGTAAGAACCCTTCCCGCCATGTTTTCGGCCTGCAGAGCCTCCTCACTGGAGCGTGGCTGTGCCTCTCCCGCGGGAGCATTCTCAAGGACGTGCTGAATCAGGTGTCCTCACTGGGGTGGTGAGCCTGGCTCACATAACATATTTATTCCGCATTCCCATCTCACCCAGCCTCTGGATAGCTTCCTCTATGGTACACAGGGGAGGTCTTGAATCTCAACATTTGTCACGGGTGTTTGAGCCAGAGCGACTCCATCTTGAATAGGGGCTGGGTAAAATGACGCTGAAGCCTGCAGGGCTGCATTCCCAGGAAGTTAGGCACTCTTAATCACAGGATGACATAGGAGGTTGACACAAGATACAGGTCACAAAGACCTTCCTTATACAACAGCATGTGGTAAAGAAGCCGGCTAAAGACCACCAAAACCAAGATGGCGAGGACAGTGGTCTCTGGTCATCCTCACTGCTCATTATACGCTAGTTAGAGTGCATCAGCTGCTAAAAGACACTCCCACCAGCACCACCACAGTTTAGAAATGCCATGACAACGTCAGGAAGTTACCCTATATGGTCTAAAAAGGGGAGGAAACTCAGTTCTGGGAACTGCCCACCCCTTTCCTGGAAAACTCATGAATAATCCACCCCTTGTTTAGCATATAATCAAGAAACAACTGTAAGTATAATCAGATGAGCAGCCCACATTGCTGCTCTGCCTATGGAGTAGCCATTCTTTTATTCCTTTACTTCCTTAATAAACTTGCTTTCACTGTACTCTATGGATTTGCCCCGAATTCTTTCTTGCACAAGGTCCAAGAACCTTCTCTTTGGGTCTGGATTGGGACCTGTTTCTGGTAAAACATTCACTGTAGATGGCCTTTAGGTACAAGTTATGGTTAACCAGCTAAGCACACTGCTAGAGCCACGCTGGAATGGCTCCATGAGTTCCGAATTCTGCTTGGAGCCCTTATATCCATTCACCTGCCCTTTCTTGTGTGATATTCTTCCTACCCAGGTACAACACTCCCAAGGCCCCCTTCCAGGCATCTTATGTAGATGTCTGTCAATATAAGCTGGGGAAGCCCTGTGAGCCCTTGGTGCGTGCAGTATGTGCTGTGGGCCACACTTTGTGCTCTGTCCTTCCTGCCTGCAGCTCCGAATCCTGTTCCCATCAACTGTGAGTTCCCTGGGCCTGTTCGTGTGTGCATCTGGTTACAGATGCAGGAAGGCTGGGAGGAGCCGGGCATGGGTCTGGAGGGGCACCAGCCTCCTCTGCAAGTGGAGATCACAGGAGAAGTCATAGCGGAGGAGGGGTGGTTAATTTGGGGTGTGAACCTGACTGGGCTAGGCCATGCCTGAGGGCTGGTGAAGCATTGTTTCTGGGTGTGTCTGCAAGGGCCTTTTTGGAAGATATCAGCATTTGAACCGGTGCACTGAGTACAGAAGATCTGCCATCAGTGCAGTAGCTTGGAGCAGTGGGCGTGGGTGACCCCTGAACTCCACGAGAACCTTGAAAGGTGACTCTCAGATCTTAAAGTGAGCTTTTCGATGCATCAAACCCCGATCAAGCCTCAGTGGGATTGCACATGACGGGCGTGTGTCGCTGGGAATGCAGCTTCCTTCTGGAAGCCCTGCTTGGTGCTGGGTGGGGGGCTTCCTCTCCTCCACAGACTCCGAGTCCATCACCCCCTCCGTTTGAGCTTGGTCAATAAAGTTATCATGTAATTATCATCAACTGGTCTTTAATTATTAATTGTCACCTCTGGGGCTGTCTGAGGACTGAGCGTTGTATTTCATCAGAAAGTGGAACCCAGGCATGACAGATAGGAGGGAGCATGGAAGAAATAATCAGTGCCACCATGAATAATTGAGCTTTAATAATTTTTGCTGCATTTAGAAATCAGTTCCCACACTTGTTACATGACCAAGTGCCTGGAGCTGAAAAGTTGATCAGATTCATCGCCTACTTGGTGAAACTCCAAAGCCTGAACGAACTCAAGGTGCAGATTTTCGGAAGGAAGCTCATGGTGAGAAGTGTCTGGGGACCCCATCCTGCCATGGTATTGTCGGACGCAGGGCACCTACAGTGAGGAGACTCTTCTCACGTTAACACGGAGAGCAAGCTGGAGACACAACTGCTTCTTTTTGAATGACTTTATTATTATTTATTTTGACTATAAAGACTATTTATTGTAAACAAATTCAAACAGTACAAAAAGATGTCCTAAGAAGAGTAACGACTCCCTTCTCTCCTGTTGTGGCCGCCTACAGAAACAGAATGGAACATATCCAGAACCCCGCGTGGAGGTTGGACAGATCACGCCACACAGCTAGGAGGGCATGGGGAGGTTTATTACCCACATGAAGAGCCTTTGCGGGGAAAGCAGAGCGAACCCCAACCTGTTCCAGAAACAGCTCAAGAGGGCCATGAAAGCGGAGTGGTGTGAGGGTTTTCCTCATGGTTGAGGGACTCGGGCGAAGGTTCACACATGTGGGCACGGTCTTGCGCAGTTTGCATCTCCCACTGGTGCTCAAGAAGGGAGCAGCCTGGCTTTCTTACCAGCCTGACAGGTACGGGGTAGAAGAAGAAGAGGGGTGAGGCCTAAATGCTGTCAGCAAACAGCAAAACTGGGAGTCAGGCTTGACCATATCTCTTTAGTTCTCTCACTCCAGAGGGACCTTTGTTTTTTCCTGAGTGTAGATATTTACTGTGTATATGTAAAAGTATACTTGCATGCAATGTGTATGTTTGTTTATCCATCCACCTATCCATTTGTCTGTCCATCTGTCAGTCCACCCACCCAGCCATTCATCCATCATCCACCCACCCACCCATTCATCCATCCACTCACCTACCCATTCACCCATCCACTCACCCAATCATTCATCCATCCACTCACCCACCCATTCATCCATCCACCTACCTACCCATTCATCCATCTGCCCACCCACTCATCCACCCATGCATCCATCCACTCACCCACCTATTCATCCATCCACTCACCCACCCATTCATCCATCCACTTACCTACCCATTCATCCATCCACCTGCCCACCAACTCACCTACCTATTCATCCTTTCACCTACCCACCCATCCACCCATCCATCCATGCACCCACCCATCCACCCATCCATCCATGCACCCACCCACCCATCCACCCATCCATCCATGCACCCACCCACCCATCCACCCATCCATCCATGCACCCACCCACCCACCCACCCATTCATTTATCCACCTATCCATCCTCTCACCCATCCACCCATTCACCCACTCACTTATCCATTCATCTATCCATTTGTCAGTCCACCCACACACTCACCCATCCATCCACCCACCCATTCATCCATCCACTTACCCACTCACTTATCCATTTACCCACCCACCAATTCACCACCCACCAACTCACCCACCCACCAATGCACCCACCCACCCATTCATTCATCTGTCTATTTGGCAGTCCACCCACCACTCACCCATCCATCCACCCACCCATTCATCCATCCACCCACCCACCCATTCATCCATCTACCCACATTTCCATTCATCCACCCACCCACCCATCCACCCTCCAATCCATCTATCCATTCATCCATCCACCCACCCATCCATTCACCCACCCACCCATCCACTCATCCACCCACCCACTCATCCACCCATCCATCCACCTATTTATCCACCCACCCACCCATCTGTCCATCCATTCAGCCATCCGCCCTCCAATCCATCATATACCTGCCCATCCATCTATCTATCCACCATCCAATCCATCTATCCACCCATCCAACCACCTGTCCATTCACCTGTCCATCCACCCACTCATCCATCCACGCACCCACCCACCCACCCATCCACCCTCTGATTCATCCACTGATCCACCCATCTGTCCATCCATCCAACTATTCATCCATCCATCCATTCATCTATCTATCCTTTTAATGTAGAAATGGCCCCACATTACACATATTGTTTTGAATTTGTTTTTTCACTTAATGAATCTTGGAGTGACATTTGTCTACAGCTTCACCTATTTCTGATGGCTGCATGGTACTCCGTGGACCACTAATGATGGCCATTAGGGGTGATTCCATTTTCTCCCATCACAAGTCATCCCTATATTCCTGTACACATGCAGGTATGCTGATGGGACACAGTCTTGAAAATGTGATTGTCAGGACACAGGCTATGCACCTTGTAATCTTTGAAAGACATTGTCAAGTGAACTTCCAAAACTTTGCTCTAGAATACTTCTTAGGCAACAGGTGATCAGAGTCTGTGTTCCATTACCTGAGTCAATCGGGGTGGGGGAGGAGCATAACAAAACAACCTGCCAATTTGAGATATAAGAAACCCTGGTAGCATTAGTTTACATCATTTCAAATATTTATTAGATATTTTTACTTCTCACTACTCTGAATTTTCAGTTTTTCTCAAGTAAGTTCTGCTTTTCTTAGTAATCTGTAAGAGATCCTTTAATAAGGTAGGTTGCTAATATGTTTTTCAGTTAGTCATTTGACTTTGTAAAATGTTTTTCTCTAAACATTTTTTTTCATTATTATGAATTCAAAATGAAGAGTTTCATGTTTTCTGGCTGCTTGTTCTGTTATATTCAGAAAGCTTATCTCAAAGAAAAGATTAGTTGTTTCTTTATCATCTATGATTTTGTCTTTGGAGTTTTAAATTCTTATACTTAAATTGATGCTCCAGGAGGAATTTCTTTTATTGTAAGGCACGAGATAGGCATCCTGCTTTATCTAATTAACTAGTAGACTGTCTCAATATCCTTTAGAAGCTATTAATCTTTTACTTGGTGATTTGAAATATTACTTTTATTGGATGAATCATTCTGAATTGTTTCATTATGTTGTTCTATGTGATGATTTCTCTCCTGTTTTGCATAGTTTTATTGATTGTGCTTTATAACATATTTTAGTGTTCAATAAGGCAGCTCCTCTGAATTACTTTTTTATTTAAAACTTTTCTGACTATTTAAAAATGTTTATGTTTCTGGAAGATCTTTAGAGTCCTGTGTCCTGTGTCATGTTATTCAAGCTGTTTTCCTACGAGAAAAGGTCAAAGATTCTAATTGTTATTTTAATTGGGAATGTATGACAAATATAGATCATATCTTTTTAAGCTGAGTCTTTTTAGCTAAGAACAAGAGTTGTCATTTATTCAAATATTCTCTTATATCTTCACATAATGCTTTAATTTGAAAAACATATTGTCCTGTATTTCCTTATGCTTTTTTAGAAATATTTTATCTATTTTTTGTGAACTGAATTGCTTCTTCCTTTGTATTTCCAAATGCTTACTTTTTTGACATAGGACAATTATTGATTTTGTATTTTAAATGACATCAGCCATTCAATGAACTTAGTTTGCTTTTGCATTTTTGGTACAAGATGTTTTCTTGGTCTAGGACTCTATAACCCACAGGAGTGGTGATTCTCTCGTCGCTCTGGACTTGCCGGTTCTTGCTCTGTATCCAGGCCAAGCGCTTGGCCGCTCTCAGACTGTGTCCTCATCTCTAACATGGGAATGACCTCCACTTAAAAGATTACTTGAGGGGTTCGAGGGCACAAAGGCTGAGTGCAATGGTGAGATGGTGCTCGGGAAGGGCGAGGTCTTGCCTGGGTGCCGGGTGTCCACGTGGGAGGAGTTCCGAGGAGAGCTGGGGTGTCCGCGTGTGAGGGGTTCCGAGGGGACAAAGGCTGAGTGCAGTGGTGGGATGGTGCTCAGAAGTGCGGGGACTTGCCTGGGAGCTGGGGGTCCACCTGCCTGGACCCCTGCATCTTCTCCATCTAGTGTTTGCTGCTTTCTGGGAAGGGGTTTGGGCCATATTCCCAGCAGTTTAGGAAGGGCAGGAGCACTGAGAAGCAGTGAAGGTGGAATCTGTCGGCTCTGGGCACCCACCTGGGCGCCTTTCTGTCCCGACTGCAGGGTTGCATCCAGGGCCTCGCCTCTGTGGCTGTCAATTCACTGACGGGGAACCCAGGCCTGGTGTTGATCTCCAAAACATCCCCCAGAGCTGGGTCATATGACCAGGCGTTTTAGATGAGCCCTGAGTAATTTAACAATTTTATCTTTAAAACACAGGGTGACATTAGAGCTGGACTTCCATCTTTCTCCTGATGCTGGGATAGCGATGGCTCTGCCAAGCTTGCTCTCCTGGTCTCTGGGCTCTGCCTCGCAGAACAGCTCTTCACCCAGGGCGGATATTCAGTTTAAGGAGCACCTGCTCCGCAGAACTCCTCTTGCTCCTCATCCCCCATCCCATTCACTGGCACCACCTGCACGGCACATTGGGCACTGTCTCTCTCCCCTCTCTGTGCTCCCCCGGGGTCCAGGGACCTCAACACCTGCAGGACCCCTGTGGCAGCCTCGGGCCCTCTGCTTCCTGCACAGCGGCCAGGCAACTGTTTACTCAGAGTGTGGACCCCCTGCCATGCACCTTGCAAACCCTCAGGCAGATTACCCTTACAAATAGGAAGAGCCCACACACTTCCTCCACCTGCCAGCCCTCCCGCCTTCCCTGTACACCTCTGGGCCTGATCAAGCACCTGGCATGTCTCTACCCACTCTCCTGTCACCCACGCCTGCCCCAGACCCCGCCCCCGACATATCATCAGAGGGGCCTTCCTTGTCTCTCACCGGCCTCCTCTCCCACTGGTCATGTCTTCTTCGTCTGCCTGCTGCTGTTTGGGGCCCTGAGCCCCACCAGGGCACCTCTGCCCTGCACCCAGGTCCAGGAATCCCGTGAGCAGCACTCAGCGTCTGGCACTGACAGCGTAGCCTGGAGATCCCACAGCTGTCGTTCCTGCCTGCTCTCTGTTTCCCTGGTTTGTATTTTAGTATTATCTCTAATTACTGCTTTCACAGAAGTTCTAGACACTTCTTTACAAGTGGCCTCAGTCCTGGTCCACACACGTTTCTGCTGCTGAGTTCACGTCTGCTTTTCATGCTCCTGCTTTCAGTGTGAAACCCACAGATGGCGAGACCCGAGTTTAAACTCTTGGTCATTTGTAAAGCACACAACATCATGAGGATACCTCCGCCCTGGCCTGAGGATCCCATTCGGATTAGGGATCAAGAGCCAGCCTGGAGGCAAGGCGTCTACGCTGGAGCCCAGGACAGAGGCAGAAGCCCCTGGAGCTGGGAAGGAGTCCACACAGGCCAGCCAGCCGCTAGCTGGTGGGCGCTTCCTTCAGTCCCAGGCCTGCGGGGGAGGCCACTGCCTCGCCACTTTGTTTTCCTGAATCACTACAAGTAAAGACTATTTTCCTGATGAATTAACAATTGAACGGGCTTAAGTGCCCACTATTTTTGTGAAGATGTAAAGGAACGTAAGCGCGTCTTTCTGTTTTCTTTTTCCAACTTACAAATAGAGATACTGCTACTCCCGTTCTGCCCCTAATTAAATGTGCCTAGAAAACTTATTTTATAATTTCGTAACTCATACTCTGTGTACAATGGCTTCTCCTTGGTCTATAGTTTTTCATGACAGTGTGCTAAATAGTATTATAATACCACAGAAAAACATAAATGCCAGCGAAGATGCGCATGTAAGAACACATTTTGGACGCGTACTCCGAGGGTGGTTGATGTGAATGGTGACAGCTACTGTGAGGGGCTTGTTTCTTCTGAACGTGTGCCCACGTGTGTATGCACGTGTGTGAGTGTGCATGTGCCCACGTGTGCGACACCAGCTGAGATCTGGAGCTGGAGGAGCCTGGTCTGAGGGCGGAGCCAGTGGGCTCAGAACTGAGAGTGCACTGGAAGCCCCTAGAAGCTGAGCCGGGGTCCTGGACCCCACCCTCGGGCCTCCGAGTCAGAAGGGGCTGAGTTCGGCCCTGGAAAGTGCATTTCAACAAGTTTCCAAGAGACCGAAGCTTCTGGCTGGGGCCCCACTTAGCATACCACGGCTCCAAGTTTAGTGTGTATTTCTCATCGTAAAATAGGAGATACCCATTCCCTACTTTGAACACGATGTGCCCGGCCCCCTCACCTGTTCTTGTTGGATCCAGGAACACTGTGAGCCTGTGAGCACATGGACCAAGGCGGGGAGTCACATGAGAAGTACCTTCTCCTCGCTCTGCACACACATGCAGACACTGGTACTCACACACTTGCTCACACACCCGCTCACACACCCACTCACACCCACCCACACTCCCTCCCACGTCCACTCACACTAACACCTGCTACATTCACACCCACTCACACCCATTAACATCCACACTCAAACACACCCACTCACACACCCACTCACATCCACACCCACTCACACACTCGTTCACATCCATACTCGCTGACACATACCTACTTACACCTCTCACACCCACTCACATCCACACTCAATGACACACCCACTCACACTCCCACTCACACCCACACTCAAACCCACTCACACCCACATCCACTCACACTAACACCCATTAACATCCACACTCATACCCACTCACATTCACACCTGCTCACATCCACACTCACTCATACACCTGTTCACATCCACACTCGCTCCAACTCACATCTGCTCACACACACCCGCTCACACCCAACCACACAGATTCACACACACCCACTCACCCGTTCACATCCACACTTGCTCCAACTCCCACTCACACCCACACTCACACACCCACTCACACCCAATCACACTCACACTGACTCACACACCCACTTACACTCACACCCACACACCCACTCACAGTCATAGCTGCTCACACTAACATCCACTCACACCTGCTTACACTCACACCCACTCACACCCACACTCACACACCCACTCACACTCGCACCTTCTCAGTGTATATGATAGGCACACTCACACTCACATGTGTGCACACACACGGATCTCTGGCAGAAGCTGGAAGGCACAACAGCCACTTGGACTTGGGGCACGAGGAGAGAAACCAAGCTGCCAAAGAGGACGTGATTTAGAACATGGGCCAACAGGGCCACGGTGCTCTAAATAACCTCACATGACGCTACATTGAGACTGTTGTCTATGCAGCCAGCTGAGGGGCTCTGGGCTATGTGGGGTCAGGCACAGAGGACGTGCCCAGGGCATGAATTTGCCAGGTTGGAACACAGCAGCCGCCTCAAGTTCCCCAGGTGCCTGGGAGAAGCCGCCTTTTGCAGGGAGCTGCGGGCCTGAGGGGTGCCGGCATGGAGGCCAAGGCTGCCTCCTCCTCTGATGGGCTGGATTGGCGCTGGTAAGAGACTGCAGAGGCTGGACCACAGGGAAGGAGGAGCACAGCCCCCGACAACTGTGGGCAGCCGCTGGGCATCACTGCATGACAGACACGGAAATCTCACGACATGGGTGCCTGCTGCGGCGCCCAGCACTCCACCTGCATCCAGGTCATGCTCCTCCAGGAGGACTCCTCAGAGATGGTTAACCCGCCCCGTCGAGGGAGAAATGGGAGGTTCCAGACGCTGAGTGGCTTGCCTGAGAACACTGATTCTGCTCACACATGCTGGGAGCTGCTGACTGTGGTGGGAGTGTGGGGGCCAGTGGAGAGGAGACCCCAGCAAGCAGCCCCTGAGGACAGGCTTGTCTTCAGCTCTCCACCACTGCCCTGGCTCCCGGGGGCCCCTTTCCACACAGCAGCTGCTCAGTAAACATCGCCCACATCCACTTCGGAGGTGCCTCTGGACCCTGACAGCCCTGGATGGAGACAGAGTAAAAGTGACTCAGCAAGCATCTTTCCTGGGCTGCATCAGACATGGGGACGGCTACAGTCATCCTGCATGAGGTTGACCAGACTGTCCAGTCTGTGGACCTGGGGGAGGCAGGAGCTCCCTCTGTTGATATGAAGACAAAGCAGGCTCTAGAAACCCCATCTCGGGAGAAGGTCTGTCTGCAATCTATGTGGGAGTGCGTATGTGGAAAGAGCTCATTCCCACAGCACACGGACCCTCAGGTGGCCCCATGGCCTGGCCTCCAGGATCCCTCTCCTCCTCGAGCATGAGCCACTTGCCTCCAGCCAGAAGAGGCAGCCCCTGGGATAGGATGTCTGTCTTGTGATTGTGTTTTGTTCTAAAGACTCGGTCTCAGCAGCCTGGAGACTCCCATGGGCCCCTCAAAGTGGGCAGCTGTGTCAGGTGGCCTTGCATGACAAGGAGCTGCAGGTGGCTATGGGGCCTAAGGACAGCCCCAGCTGGTTCTGCCCCACTCGGGCCTCCAGATGGGAACTCAGCCCGGCTGATGCTTTGCCTGCAGCCTGGTGTGACCCAGGGCAGAGGACCCACAAGGCAAAGGACCCACGAGACCACAGAAGAATAGATGCAGGTTGTTTTAAGTTGCCGGGTTGTGATAATTTGTTTTGTAGCCAAAGAATAAAAATAAAAATGAATGCAATCACAGATGCCTCACATTCACAATTAGTTATTTCTTTAATGAGCAAAAAGGGGACTCTTATTATTTGCCAAGGATAAATGACAGTGACATAGTCAGCATTTCATGTTTTCATGTTTTCGAGTCATTTAGAGTCTCAAGTGAATGAACTTTATCCAATGCTATCCTGAGAGCCGCTTGCAGTGGAGAGGGGATTCCTGCTGATGGGGAGGGTGTGGGAAGGCAAAGACCCCCAGGGGCCGTGTGTGCTGCCTCCACCGGAGCCAGGCAGACATCGGAAGCGACTGGCCCGTGTGATCCCGGCACACACAGTCTACCCCTCCTTCCAGGAGAAAAGGAGGAGGATTAATTGAATTATTTAATGACACTGTGTTCGTTAAAAGGCTTTCAGGTGAACTTTAAAACTAGGACGTTCAGAGCATGTCCTTGTTGGCCGAAGGAGCAGGTGTGAGCGTGATGGTTGCTGCTGGGCTCTATGCCGGGAGGAGCTGGGCAACGTTGATGTCTCCCTCAGAGAAATGACCGTGAAAACTGCTCCACGCCAGATTTGCTCAGGGAAATGGTGCTATTTTTAAATCCGTGCACAAAAGGAAGAGGCTTCACAGACAGCGCTGCCCTGGGAAGGGAGGTGCCCAGGTGGGTGGGGACAGAAAACCAAGTCCTGCCTGAGAGATTCAGAGAAGCCGTTGATTTACTTTGTAAAGATCATGTTCGGCCAGGCGCGATAGCTGAGGCCTGTAATCCTAGCACTTTGGGAGGCCGAGGCAGGTGGATCCCAAGGTCAGGAGATTGAGACCATCCTGGCTAACACAGTGAAACCCCATCTCTACTTAAAATACAAAAAAAATTAGCCGGGCGTGGAGGCGGGTGCCTGTAGTCCCAGCTACTTGGGAGGCTGAGGCAGGAGAATGGCATGAACCCGGGAGGCAGAGCTTGCAGTGAGCCGAGATCGCGCCACTGCACTCCAGCCTGGGCGACAGAACAAGACTCCGTCTCAAAAAAAAAAAGATCATGTTCAAAGACAGAAGTCCTGGTCCCTGTCCCTCCGAGGCCTCCCCTGACGGGACAGTGTGGCGGACAAGGAGCAGGCAGGAGCAGCCCCAGGACTCCATGCATCTTAGAGCAAATGAGTCAGCCACATTGGAGCCTGTTGGGGGTGACAAGCTTGTGAATATTCCTGGGCAGGGACAGTGACGGTCTTTCCAGGAAAATGAAGCAACAAAATTAATAAGTAATAAACCCGAACTATATTTCCTTTTAGCTGAAGAGGAGAAAGGGAAGGAGGTGCCATGTGTGAGGACAGTGCTTTGGTCGTCTCCAGTGGATCCCCAAACCCTGGCACTGCGCCTTCCGGGACGCAGAGCATTCTCAGAGACATGAGGGTGGCCAAGCACGTCCACACTCCATCTGTTCTTTATGGATGTGCCCTGGCTCTTTCCCTTCATTCAAAGCAATGAGAGATTGAAAGAATGTTCGTGTCACACTCTGGATGGCTTCTCTGATGAAGAGACATCCCTGGCAGGATCTGCTGCCACCCTGGCAGGGGGCCGGGTGTTCCCGCCTGGGCCTGTGGCTTGGGCTCTTCATGCAAAACAGATGGGGGTCACAAATTGGAATTAGGATGGGGTGGGCCACACCCAGGGCTGGCTTTTATCAGGCTGTCCACCTACTCCTTACAATTATGCTTTCATTAGCTTCTGAGTCCAAAGGTCCTACAAAAGGCCTTCCGCCCCTTCTTCCTGTCCTCCCACACACCCACCCTGTTTCTCCCGAAGAGACTGAGGAGAACGGTCCGACTGGCTGTTCTGCTCATCGTCGTGTGAACGGGAGGTCATCGCACGTCACGATGTTGCTTCAAACACAGTTTTCCAGCCCTGCCCATCACTGTCCCGCTGGGGCAAGGGAAATGGGAGCTGTGGGCTCCACTTACCCTTACCTCCCAAACTTTCTCCTGGACGGTAGACAATTTATGTTTTCTCTTTGCAGGGAATAATAATAATAATAATAATAATAAAAACCCAACAACTCTGTTTGAAATATGTAAAAGCAACTTAGCAGGTAATGCAATATAGGAGGAAAAATAGCTCCTTGCTGAGTTGTTCATATTTACGCATCACAGAAAACAAACTCTAAAATGTGCACAGTTTGAGCACAGGCAGCCCTTGGTGAGCCAGTGCCGCCTGGGGAAGCCGAGGACCCTGGCCAGGACCCCAGCCCGGTCGAGGGCCTCGCCTTGCTCCTTTTCTCCCCGCCCTCAGTGAACAGCATCCATCCCTCTGCCGCAGCCACTCGCGCCGTGTGACTCTATCATATAACGATTTGTCTTGGGGTCTTGTCTGAAATAATTTGAACTGCCAAATCCTGAAATGAATAGGTTTTGTTAACACAAAAGGCTAAGGAACTGGTTGGAAATTTTAAAGGGCTCCGGCCCCCAAGTCTTGGGGGATCACATTGGCTGGCTGGCGGGCACTCTGTCAGCAGCGCTGCCTCCGTGGGTGTGGGATGATGGATGGGCCGCTGCCGAGGAGAGGAGGGCGCGGCCGGGCTGGGAATTGGCTAAGTACTCCCGGGCGCCTGACCTCATCGTGGTGCAGCGAGTCGGCCTCCTTGATTTATAAACTGGGGTGGTGATTAATGATATTTTAAGTGGACAAGGCAGGCCAAAGCCTCGCCACTCGGGCCACTCAGAAACGACGACCACTTGTAGCCGGGGAAAAACAGCCTTGCAGGGCGGCATCCAGGCCGCCTCCCAGCAGCCCCGGTGCCCACCCATTTTCCACGAGGGTCCCACAAAGGCTCCTGGTGGACATCTGCATGGCCATAGAGCAGGGGCGTGTGCGGGGAGGCGACTCCTCCCTTCCCAAGCCAGGGCGGCTTGGGGAATGCGGTTGGAGCTAAGGGCCGAGGGCACTGCCCGCTCCTCCTCAGGGCTCCTCCTGCCTCCCTGCAGGCTGTCCATGGTCACGCCAGGCTCTGGGCAACGTGCCAGACTTTGCTCTGTCTGCAGCCGCCTTGGCTGCCCGGAGGACCCTCGTCTGTGTCTAAGGAGCGTCTTGCTGAGTTCCCTGCACAGGATCCCCTGGCCACAGTGCTGGTGGGCCTCAGCTTCTTTCTCCTGCACTGGAAATGAAGATGCAAACCTGGGGCGTTGAAAGCCACAGCAGGGACTGGACACACCCTCTGGGCCCAGGCCCATGCCCTCCAGGCCTTCCTCCCGGGGTTCTGTCCTCCCTGGGACACCCTGAGGAGACCAGAGAGAGAGAGGCTGAGCTCTCCCGGTGAGTGGGAACCCAGGGGCAGCCATGCCTGGAGATGCTCTACCCGCGGGTTATAGCATTCATCAAGGTAATGATTATAATTGGATCTGGCGTTGCTGTGACTCATAAATAAAGGACGGGCACTGTGGCTGCAGGTGAGCAGGGAACAGATCAATAGCAGAAAACCAACCTCTGCTATGAAAAGAACTTTCACATCTCCCCAGAGGGAGACTCCAAAATCATTTCAATCTGTTTTGAACTCCAGGGAAAGCTTCAGTGTGTTGAAAGGAGGGAGAAGAGGGAGAGGAATCCCAGACAGGCTTTCTGAGCTCAGCTCTAATGAACTGAGCCCTTGGCTCTGAGATATGGAGCATCTTCCTCAAACGTTGTGTGCAAGGAAGGGAGGTGTGGCTAATGGATTATCCTGCAGCTCGGGGTATCTGTGCATAATCAGCATCACCTCCTTTTAAGCATGACTGTGGCTGTTGCCTTTTGCAAAATGCAAACGTGAAACTTTATGAAGGAAGAGGTTTGGAGGTGGGTTAAAACTTCATCACAGAATTCTACACTAGGGAGACATACTGGCGGAGACCTCAGGGAAGACGTTACACATGTGAATATATTTGGAAACTGAGGATGAAGATGGAGCGCCATGGTTGGAGTGTCTGTCCCTACGTGGGATGATGCTCCTTCCTCCCCAGCAGAGATGCATTTTTGTTTTCTGCTGCTGGTTTTAAAAGCCAACAGAACAGACTATAGCTTCAGAATTGGGCTCAATTTGTGGCTCAAAAGGCCTGTGATTATCTTACTTTACTTCAGTTACAAAGGATGTCACAGCAGCCACCCAGGTTCACGCAGGGCAAGTGGAGACTTTCCACAGCAGTGGCTGTCTCTGATAATGGGGGTATTTCTTCTTTCTCTTCAATGACAACATGAAACACCTTTTCTCTACATTTTCTTTGTCTTCTTCCAATTTTTCATTCAATGAGTGTATTCATTGTATAAAGGAAAACTTGGTTTAAACAGGGAATTATATATTGTTCCTTTAGATGGAAGGAGAGGGATTAGAAGGCAAAAAACAATATGTGGCTGCTTCCAAAGTAGCTTCAGTTTTCAAAAGAACTCGAGGCCTCACCTACCCACCTACCCAGCTGCTCCTAAAGCAAGCTCATGCCAAAGTCTTCATTCGCCTTCTCTCTGCTTCTGGAAACAATGGGAACAGGATGAAGTTTGGAGCTTAAATGACGTGGTCAGGTTCTTCTTTGCCTCACCCTTCCTGTGTAAATTCGAGCAAGTCTTTCTGAGATACCAACAGGAATAACAGGCTGCACGTGGTGGCCCACGCTTGCAATCCTAGCACTCTGGGAGGCCGAGGCAGGAGGATTGCCTGAGCCCAGGAGCTTGAGACCAGCGTGGGTAACAGAGAGAGATCCTGTCTCTATAAAAATTAAAAAAAAATAGCTGACTGTGGTGCCAGTAGTCCCAGTTACTGAGGAGGCTGAGGCAGGAGGATCACTTGAGCCCAGGTGGTTGAGACTGTGGTGAGTTGTGATTGCACCACTGCACTCCAGCCTGAGCAACTGAGACTCTATCTCAAAACAACACCAACAAAGAAACCAAAAAAACTACAAACAACAAACAAACAAACAAAAAACAACACTTCTCGAGCTCCAGGAACACCGAAATACTGTTCTAAGCCATATTGCGTGTAACACTATGAATCCTCATGGCAACCCCACGAGAGAGGCACTATTCTCATAGAAGAGGAAACTGAAGCACAGAGAGGGAATGCAACTTGCCCAGAGTTGCACAGCTCTCAAGAGGCAAAGCCAGGATTCAGAGCTGGGTGGTCTGACTCCATCCCTGAACTACAGCAGGTCTGCTGCAGGAGTTACTGTAATAATTGGTAAAGAGAACACATGAAAGTGCCAAACACAGGGTTGCCTGCCCAGCACAGAGGTGCCTGCCCAGCACAGGTGTCGCCTCTCCCCTTTTCATCTGCCTGGGCAGATTATGCAGCCCAACCAGCCTCAGGTGTGTCAGCCAACAGGTGACCCAGAGGCGGCCGGGCAGGACCTTTGCTGTGAAAACACTTTTCTCATGGAAACCTAATATTCTGCCATGGTGGATTTACTTATTCAAATTTCATTTCTGCATGAACCGTGGCCCATCAAACAGTGGATGTACCATTGCTTCTTATGAACAAATGGCCTGGCCCTCAGTCATTTCTGTACTTGGTGAAGCCAAGTACCATGAGCCATGGGCTAAACTACGAGTCAGTTTGTGCTGCTGGCTCAACCTGCCTTTCTAATGAAAAATTAAATTAAAAAAGCAAAAATCAAAAACCTAAGCCAACGACAAACAAACACAAATCCCAAAAACTCACCCTGGATTTACAAAGGGCACATGGGACGAATCTGTGTTTTCTTCATTGTTCATCAATCATTCACACCTGAAACTCTCTGTCTATTTCCACCTATCAAATTGTAGCCTCATTTGCTATTCTAATGGGAAAAGGAAGTCAACTAGCCCACATTGGAAGAACAAAGGCTGTATTTATAACACAAGCCACATAGAACATAAAATGGTTCAGGGTAATTGACTTTCTGGGTGGGATTATTTTTGGAGAGAAAGCAACATTTATTTAGATTCCACATCTGCAGCCGACAGTGTGTGCTTGCAGAAACTGCTGAAGCATCATTGGCAAGTTTATTTTGCTACGGGTTGTTTCGTCTTCAACCAGTTGTAGTATTGATTTCCCTCAGTGGATTAATTATCAGAGGCAGTTCCAGGCTTCCCTGAGATGGACGGAAGGAAAAATGATGTTTTCATTTCAATGAAGCCTGTTGGCAATTGTGCTGGGGTTTCTCTGGAGCCCTGGAGTTGACGAATCAGGGGCCGTGGCAGAGCAGGACTGTGCCTGAAATTATTCATCTTATCTGTGGTCGTGAAGTCTTGGCAGCCTGTGGACGCTTTTAAAGGGGCTTCACGGGGCTCTCTGCTACTATTTGTAGAAGGAGTATTCAGCCCTAGGGGGAAAGGAAGAGAAATTACCAAGCCGCACAGACATGGAAGTCTAGGTTATTTATAGCCAGCCAACGTCCTGACATGAGGAAGATTTAGATGGCCTGCTGGGGCCCAGGGCTCCTACAGACACAAGGGCCAGCCTCTTCTCCAAAGAGGCTTGTTTAAAAGCCACCTAGGATCACCAAGACCATGCAAGGTTCTTTGAGAGTCACTGCCATAGACTTCAAGAATCCTGGTGATAAAGATGAACAAAATCCTTACAAATAAATCCTGTCTTGGCACTCATTCCTGTGAATTTTATGAGTTGTGGAGTCTTAATAACACTTTATTTTTGAATAGCCACATTAACTTTTCCATATGTCAAGGTGTTTCTAAAAAAATCTCTTTTTATCCATAGACCACCTTGGGATGGTAGATGGAGCAGGGTTACGAAGTTCTGTGCTGTTTCTACCATGAACATCTGCTGGGGTTGGGGGAGAAGGCCGTGTTTCAGGCAAGCCACAGAGTGTTTTTCCAGAGCTTTGTGAAATCACTGTTTCCTTGTTCTATAGAGAAGTTAAATTGAACCTTCAGAGGTTTTTTTCTTCTTCTATCATTTTAATTTTTTTAGTATAAGTATAGTAACTGTAAAAATGTCATCATGTTGTCAAATAGAAATCAGATAAGAGGTGAAAATACAAAACATAATTTGTGAGTGTGCATCTTTATAGGTATCATCATAAGTTCTTACTCTTATGTTCTCTATTTTTTTTTCAGATGTGTGATCACAAAAAGGTAGCACTTTTTACAATGCTTTCTAAACTTTTCCCATTAGGAAAAGTCTTGATCTTATCTCCCCTAATTTCCCTGAGCCTCATTTTCACAGCGCAGAGTGCCCCGAACGGTGTGGTTTTGTTTCTTCTTTAGGCTCTTTTCTTGGATGGTGTACTTAGTGCTTCTGATTTTTTACTTTGAACATCCTGAAATGAATATTTCTGGAGTTGCGCTTTGAGCTTGTTCCTGGCGGGCTCAAAGGAGTGGTCCCTGCTCAAGGCTGCAGTTAGAGCCTGGACGGTCTGAGAGGCCAGCCCTGGGGCTGCCCTGCTCCTGGCGGCCCTCCCAGGACCTGGATTCTCTGTGCTGCGGTGGGTGAGGGGGCGCGCCCTTCCCCACTCTGATCTAGTCCCCGCTTTTGGAATCATGTGTGGTGTGGATGGATACTTTTTCTAATATTAATGCTTATTAGCATTTTTGTTTAAATTGTGAACTGACTTTTTTTTAATATACATTTGCTTTTTTATATGCTCGCTTTTTACTTTTAGCCAAAGCTGCCAAATTGATTTTTGGAGATTTTCCACATTTGGGGCCGTGTTTAAAAATATCTCCCCCATCCAAAGTTCACATAAATCTCCACAGATATATTTTCTGAAATTTTATGCCCTTTTTTGCTTTTCCTTAAAACTTTAAATTATCTGGAAAGGGCTTTGACACCCACGAGCGATGGATGGTCCATAACCTGGCGCCCCGTGCTGCGCGGCTCCCCCGGCTCCCAGAGCTGCGCTTTGCATCCGGCCTGAGCTGCCCTCCCGGCTGCAGACTGACTGATGATGTGGCCCCACTGTCTGGGTGGGTGTGGGGTGGAGAGCCATATCTCGGAGGGGCTGAATGCAGGACGCAGGGTGAGGGGTGCTGTGGTCGATTTCCGTGCTACCCTTCTCTGTGCTGAGAATGCACTGATGGAATGATTGTGACTTTAGAGCAGTTCAGTTTCCCACAGCCCCTCCCTTACAGCCCCCAAAACACGCTGCATCCCTGCATGTTAATCTGTGTAGATCATTTCATCAGCTTCAAAAGCAACTTTTATGCTGCTTACAGTTCTTAAAGATTTTGTATTTTTATAATTAGGATGTTGCTAATGTCTGTTACTTTCTCAATGTATTATTATTATAAGTGGCTTAAATTTATAGATTAATTTGGAAGAAAAGGGCATTAGGATGGACTCTGTTTGCTCCTGGGCCTTCTCTTGTCCCCAGGGTGGCTGATGCCATCATCGGTGGCCTGTCCCTGGCTCAGTTGTAGAATCCCACAAAGCAGGGAGTCCGCATCAGACCTCTAGAATTCAGGCTAGAAATCTGAATTTCAGACAGGAACACGTCCCCCAGGCACCTGTGGCACAGGTGTTGGGGAGACAACCCTTGGAGAGAAGAGCTCCCAGCTTTGTTTTTATTTCACTCAGTGCTCACCACTTCTGGCTTCGCAGAGGGCAACACAGAGCCCACCGGTCCCGAGGGAGCTGCCCATCGTCACGGGCTCCTGCCTGGCTCGCAGCTCCTTGCCAGTCCACGGAGGAACAGTGAGGACGACGCTGGCCTGGGCAGCACCCCTGGCGACCACGCCGATGGTGGGACCGGGGAAAGCCATCCTCTCTCCACACTGCCCTGAGCTGGCCGGCAGCGGACGCGGCTCTGGTGGCTGCAGCAAGTATGGCCCCAAGCCAGGATTTAGGGCAGGGGTTCTCAAACTGGTGCACGTGGAGATCTGCTGGAGAACTCACACGAGTTTCAGACTCCCCAGGGCTGGAGGGGCTGGGATTTCCATTTCCAGCGGGTTCCCAGGTGATGCTGATGCTGCCGGCCTGGAGACGACCACCCCGACAGGGAAACCGTCAGACCCAGGGAATTTGTCTGTCTCTCCAGGCTTCTCTCTCTCATCATATTTAAGAAATTACTCCATTAATTTTTCTTGACATTTCCTTATGCTGTTTTATAAATGGTGCAGCAGGTAGTAGAAACCTCTTTTAAAATTCCTTCAGGAAGAATACTTTTGTCTGTTAATCAATTTTCTTAATTACTTAAATGGATAATTACCAGTTACTTTCTTCTTGCCTGTTTTTCTTGTAAGGTAAAGCAATACCGAAGTTGTGATTTGAGGCATTTACAGAGATCCTGAGAAACGGGAAGAAAACAATAAATTATACAGGTTCTAAATGCTAAGCAGTGTGGAAATCTCTCCATCTTTCTTCTTTGTTCCTTGGAACAAGCAGATAAGGTAGGCATGGAGTTAAAGGCATATGGAATTCAGTGCTCTGACTTGTATCGGAGACAGGACTAGTTCTGCCTGAGCAAGTCGAGGTGGTGTACAGAGAAACCTGGACCTTTGAACACATGTTGAGTATTGCAGATGGAATTCTGGATTAAAAAGTGAGTCAAACATCAATGGCCAACTTATCATTTGATCACTTGTTGATTTATTTGTCAGTGCTTGACATATTTCCTAATCATAATTACTATGATCTGTAATGTACACGTGATTTAAAGGTAAATTTATTTCAAATAACCGAATTTAAATTGTGAATAAAGTACAGCTTTTAAGCAAATGATTTAACTAATCTGCTGTACAGAAAGCCCATGTAGCTATGTAGCTATGTTTAACAAGCAGCTGATAAAAAGACGGGGGTTGAAGAATGTATAAAATTTTCCAAGTGGCTCCAAGCAAGTTGAAGGCAAGAATCTAGTTTTCTTCTTTGAACTCTGGGGTGTGATCTTAGCGACTCTAGGCCCTGGTAAGAAGGAGGTAGCCCAGCTTGGGGTCCCCAAAGCCCTCTTTCTCATCTTTTTTGCCCGGTGGAAGGCAGTCTCTGTGCAGATGTGAACATCTCGTGGTGCTGAGGTCCTACCAGCCCCAGCTCCAGAGGCAGCCCAGGTGACCACGCTCTGTCCACTGTCCAGCAGTGACCTCAGGGAGTAGCGTTACATCCTTGGGGAGAGGAAGTCCTCCAAGGCATCCACACTATCCCGGAGTCCTTATCCCATCCCACAGCCTCCAGCCCTGTAGAAGCCCAGGCTCAGACACCCAGGATCCATCGTGGAGCGGCTGTCCCCCTCACCCTACCCTCTTGTCCCCCTGCTCAGCCCATCTGCAGTTCCTGAAGGGTGGCAGCAGGTGTTCCTTTATTTCTTTTTTTCTTTTGAGACAGTCTCACTCTGTCACCTAGGCTGCGGTGTAGTGGCATGATCTTGGCTCACTGTAACCTCTGCCTCCCGGGTTCAAATGATTCTCCTGCCTCAGCCTTCTGAGTAGCTGGGATTACAGGCATCTGCCACCTTGCCTGGCAAGTTTTGTATTTTTTATAGAGACAGGGTTTCGCTATGTTGGCCCCTGGCTGGTCTCGAACTCCTGACCTCAGGTGATTCGCCTGCCTTGGCCTCCCAATGTGCTGGGATTACAGGCATGAGCCACCATGCCCGGCCTGTTCCTTTATTTCTTAAGGCCTAGGGATATTTTCAGAATCCCAAGTTCCTTCTTAAAATACAAGGGCTCATGGAGAGAGGAGTATCCCCAAGGTATGTGACAATGGCAAGGTGGGTGGTGGCCACACGGAGGTGAGGGAGGAGCAGGGGTCAGGCCTGAAGGGTAGCCGGGAGCCCAGAAGAGGTGGCAGGCTGGGCATGACTGTTGGGGAAGGCTGCCCTGCTGCAGGGATCACGCAGTATGTCTCAGATCCACGATCCACCTGCCTGCCCTGCCTCCCTTGCTGCCACCTAGGAGCCGGCCCTTTGAAGGCCTTCAGATGAAGGAGATGACCTGCCCTGGCGCTGAGGGAGCCCTGGGAGCCCCCATAGAGCCCTGTGCTGCTCCACGCCTCGCCGGGTCTCCTGGGCTGCCTGGCCCTGTGTGGTGCTTGCTGGTGCAAGCCCCTCTGACCTCCTGGTGGGGCACTGTGTCCTGGGTGGCAACCTCCAGTCCTCCGTCTCTTTCTCAGCCTCAGTCCGGCTCAGCCTTCAGGCCTTCCTGTGCCACCAGGCCCTGGGCCTGGGCCTGGGTCTGGGTGAGAAGCCCCGCTGGATTGTCCCAACACCCAGCGTCCCCTCCCAGTGTGGGTGGTGCCTGGACATGGCCGTGCTTTCTGCTATCGTGAGCCATGTGGGCCCCTCCCAGCGTGGGTGGCACCTGGACATGGCCGTGCTTTCTGCTACCGTGAGCCGTGTGGGTGCTGCGGGTTCTGCTACCGTGGGCCATGTGGGTGCTGCGGGCCCAGCTCCTTTATGGCCATGCTTTCTGCTACCGTGAGCCATGTGGGTGCTGCGGTTCTCCTACCATGAGCCATGTGGGTGCTGCGGGCCCAGCTCCTTAGGGTGTCAGCTCTGGACACCGATGGACAGGGGCCTGTACTGCTCCAGGGACCCAGGGCGGCATCCCCTGCTGTGCCATCACTCCCGCTGACCAGCGTACCTGGCCTGGCTGGGAGGGTTTGGGCTCCACAGGAAGGGGCCGTGGGGCGGACTCGCAGGCAAGCCCCATGGCAGAAAGGCTCCAGCACCTCCAGATGGCAGAGGATATTTCCCAGTGGTCCTGGACATCTGCAAACCCGGCCAGTTCATGCCCAAGCCTTGGCACACCGCCATGGAGGTGCAGAGCCAAAGGTGTGGGAGGGGCTCCCTCCGGGCCTCCCAGCTCCTGTAGCAAAACCCACAGCCTCCCCTAGACAGAAGAGGTGACAGTGTAGAACCAGGGCCCCAGACCAGTATTGCAATGTGTCGGCGTGGAAAAATGGAAATGCTTGCAGTGAACACAATGTGTTCCTCTGGAGTTGGGATTGATGGGCTTGACTTCTGTCCCTGCATGTCTCCGCCCCCTGAGAACTTAGATCCTCACCAAGGAGAGGGAGAGTGCAGAGTCACCATTCTCCACGAGATGATCGCTTTAAAGGCCAGGGGTTCTTTGCTCCTCTTGGTTTCCATGCCTTGCAGGGTCCCTGACTCAGACCCTTCAGTTGACCAGCAGGATGCCAGCAAACCTGACTGTGCCAGGTGTGTGCATAATTATTCTCTTCTACAGAACAAGGAAAGAGTTAGGGAAATGTAAGGCCACATTGCACAGGAGCTTACAGCACAATTAAACCACATCCAAGCAAGCAAGTGACCAGCACATGGGAAAATCACAGACGCATAAGGAGCCATTGTCATTGCCAGGGCTGGAGGAATTTTGGAAAGCATGAAGTGGCAAAGCCAAAGCCAGGATCACAGGGCTTTCCACCTATGTCTGCGGAGAAGCCTATTTACAGAAGGCTCCCGGGTCCCCACTCCACAGCTCTGGGTTTCCAGTTGACTGGGAGGCTCAGAAAATGCAGAGGACACTGACTTGAGATTTTAATTTAGAAACTCAACCCAAACAGAGATGGTGGCGTTTCCTGCAAACTTCATGAGGACGAGGGGTGAGCACAGCTTGGAGGGAAGCTGGTGGAGGCCACGGGCTGGTGACTGTTCCACAGGAGGCTGGGCTGCCATCACTAGGCGACGCTGCTCTGTTCTGATTTTATTAACCAACTTCTCACACTTTCCTTACATAATGATGTTTTAATAGTCACTTGTGAAGCCAGTGTTTTGTTGTCAATTACAGGATACAAATCACCTGTTTATGGGGCAGCTTGAGGCTCGGTGGCGATATGCCCTGGAACTAGACTGTGCCTGCACTTTGTTTCTATTCCTGGGGCCTCATGAGGCTGCGGAGCCACAGGGAGGCATCGGGAAATGATTTACAGCCCCGCTTCCAGGAGCGGCTGTGCGTCTCTTGTAAACAGGCCTGTCCGTGGTTAGCACTCACAACACATCTTCTGTTTCCTTTGAAGACCAAGCTCAGTTCTCAGCACCCGGGAGGAAGCGTGAACACACCGGCCAGTGGACGCCTCGCAGGCGAGAGGGCGGCACCCACCTCCCGGAGCATGGACTCCATGTGGCCCGCCACCGCTTTCACAGCAGCACTGTCCGGGAGGAGAGGGGAGAGAGCGTCTCCCTCGGCCTTCTCCGTGAAGTCTGGGACCGGGAGACTGTTCCCCCCGCCAAATGAAAGAAAACGGTGTTTTCGGGAGTTTGATTTCCCTCGACAAGTCAGATTTTCTGTTTTCAGATTCCATTCAGCTCTGCAGGCTGCAAGCCTGGGCACACATCCTCTCACGAGACACGGGGCTGCTCTCCCCTCGAGCTTCCCCCTAGAAAAATAACAGCAGGCTGCCACCCCAAGCTCTCAGGGTGAACAGAGGACCAAACAGGCTTTACAAAAACACTCCAGGATGTAAGCGTGGTTCCGGAATCCATTGCAGGAGGCCCATCGAGATGGTCAGAGCTGGGGCCGATTCCACTCGGTTTCTGTTGAAGTCGTGTATGGGATGCAGAGCAGGTGAGATGTGGCCATTTCAGTCATTCACAAGAGGCCCTTTCATAGTCCCCTCCATCCAAAGGGTCGGTTTGGGCTATACTGAGAAATTAAGGGAAAAATCATGACAGTATTGATACATAAAGCTCCTAAGTAATTTATGTTTATTAGTTTATTTAACACTCACAGTGTCTCCATGAGGCAAGCATGGTCATTGTCCCTTTCTACAGCTGGGGACCGGGGCCCAGAGAGGTTGTGCGGACTTCCAGAGGCGGCACTGCTGCAGACGGCGGTCTGAGAGAGTGCTGCTCCTCCCCTCTGTGGACAGAGCTGGCCTCCCTTCTTCATAGTCCTTCTGGCCTGGCTTACATAGCATCACACTGCACCTGGGTTCTGCCCTCCGCCCAGTGTCTGTCTCTGTCTTTGAAGGCTCCCTGTCTCTGTGCCCTCTGTGTGCTCTGCAGCTGCCAGAAAAAATGACCACAAACAGGCTTAAAGTGGCAGAAGCATACTTTCCTCTGGGGCTGGAGACCGGAAGTCTGGAATCCAGAAGGCAGCAGGCCCACAGTCCCTGCCAAGTCTTAGGGGTGGCTTCTTCCTGCCTGTGCTGGTGTCTGGGGCTCCAGGCATCCCTGAGGTGTGGACACATTGCTCCAGCCTCTCCCTCTGTCTTCACGAGGCCATCTGTCCTCTGTCTCTCTCTGCTCCTCTGCCTCTTGTAAGGACACTTGTCATTAGATTTAGGGCCCGCATAATCCAGGATGGCCTCCTCATCTCAAAATCGTAACTTATTCTGCAAAGACCTTTTATCCAAGCACAGCCACACCCACATGTTCCTGGAGTTTGGATGCGGGAATGTCTTCTGGGGTCACCATCCAGCCCACGACAGACCTCCGTATCACCTGCAGACACAGGCTGCCCCTGCGCGCTTGCTGGTTGTGTACGTCTCCAGCATCTTCTACATGCCCAGGGTCTGCTGCGTGCAGCAAACGCAGGAAAGAAGGTGGGCTCTGCCTTGACCTGGTGTCCACCACCCCAGGCCCTGGCACTGCAGGGGGTATTGCATGCCCACCACGTTGCTGGCCTCTAGCCCGTATGTCTCCCTGATTGCAGCTCTGAGAGGCTTCCAGGAGGGAGGGTCCCGACCCTGGGAAGATGAGGCCTCCCCTTCCCCAGCAGGACCTCGTGCATGGGACCAGGCTGTGGCTTCCAGAGGGTCTGTCCTGGAGTGTCAGGCACATGGAGACACCATGGAGGGAACTGGAATCCAGAGGACGCTGCAGTCCCAAAGCGGGCAGGGTGCCCACTGGGGCCCGGTTGGAGGGGGACGGGCCAGGTGGACTGAAGGTCATAGTGCCCAGTGGTGAAGGGGGTACAGAGGAGGACAGAGGGATGGCCTGTGTGGAGCAGCCCTGCCCACCTGCCGACGGCGCTGCAGTGCGGCCCCTCCTGCAGACGCTGCTGCCACAGTAAAACCGCCAGCAAGCGCGTTGTCCAGCTGCACCGTGCGCAGGGCCTCCTCCCTGGAGACCTAAGTGACAAGTGCCTCCTAGTATTTTGCTTCTTCTGGTCGAAGTTGAATTTCTCCTTTTAGCTGGGCTTCTAGAATGCTCAGGGGTGTCACTAAGATGTTACCTGCCTTCTGCCTTGCAAACAAGACCTGTTTTTGCTCAAGGTGGCCTGTGCCTTGCCTGAGCCAATGTACCCTGGTTGGACCAGGCCATTCCCAGGCTTCTCAGCCTCCCTCTCAGCAGGCAGTGGACAGTTTGAGCTGGATTCTGACATTCAAGACAAGTTTGCTGCAGGGTCCTAAGGAAAGATGAAAGGAACGGGTGAGCTGGGAAAGCCCTTCCTCCTCCCATCCTCATATGGATGTGATGTCTGGAGCTGCAGCAGCTGCCTGGTGAGCATGAGACAAAAAGCACGAAGATAAAAGTCAACACAGGAGAAGGTGGGTGGTAAATTTGTGAGCTGGTTTTTGGCTACCTGAAGAAATAGTGGCACAATAATCGGTTTCCTGTGACTTGTGGATGAATAAATTCCTAACCAGTACAGAAAACATTTGTGCTCTATTACATTTACTTCTTAAAAAAAGCTTTTGTTATATTTACTTTGCCCTTTTCCCTTTTCTCTTTATTATTTAGCTGCTTTATTTTTGCAAAAACTGCTTTTTCTTCCATTTTATGATCACTCTGCTTTAGTTAATGCAGTTAATCCTTTCAGCAACACATGTAAATAAACTTGATATTTATAAGTGTATCTACATTTAGGTGTATATACATTGGTGCTACATATGGCGTGCTATAAATGTATGCTATAAGTTTATAAACTTAGGACAGAGCTATTGAAATGGTAACATTGAGCATTTTTTCCAAGTTGTCGTGGAGATGATGGAGCTGGGGCTTCAGAACCATCCAGGGCACAGAAGCAGGAAGTGGAAGAGGCTCCGGTCAGGTGGGGGGGTGAGGAGGGGCCAGGAAGCTGGGAGGACTCAAGGCGAAACCAGGAGTAAGGCCCTTGGCAGTTTTAATCTAGTGTTGGGGATTTCTCTTTGGGGAGCAGGTGGGGAGGGTGTTGCCACTCCTGAGGCGTTACAGTCAGCTTCCCCTTGCTCCTCAAATGCTGCCTGGAAATGCGGGCTCCTTTAACCTTGGGCGTCACAAGTTTCCCTCACCCAGTGCCCTGTCGATACTTAGGAGTGTCCAGGGCCCTACCTGAGCTCCGAGGGACACCTCCTGAATGCCTTTGGCCTCTTCCTTACACAGAATTTGCTACTCTTCAAACACCAGTGGCAAAGAGCCTGACCCTGTGACTTGATTGTTTATTTGTTGTTTGTCTTCGATAACTTGTCCTGTGAGGGCTGTGTTTGTATTTCTTCTTTGCAAACAGAGGGTGAGTCGGCACTGGGGGTGAGTGAATTGGGTCTTGGTGGAGTCAGTGTAAACGAGCCTGAGATTCAGTTCTCTTGCTTTAGTGTTGACTTGGGAGCAGAGTTGGAGTCGGAGCCCTGTCCTTCTGAAGAAAGGCTTCTGGAACTAAGCAGTGGACCGGGTAGTAGCCTTGGCGCTGGGAATGTCAGTGCCCTGGGTGGGCCCTCAGGGAGGCTGCTGGGGGTAGGAAAGCCCACTGCCCCTCTGTCTGTGGGCCTGTGGAGAGGCTGCCGGGGGAGGGGAAGCCCACTGCCCCTCTGTTTCTCTGCTGGTTTCCCTCTGTGCTGCAGCCCCTGCTGTTCTTCATGGATCTGTAAGGATGGAAAGACTTTTAGAGTGGTCCCTGCAAATGTGCAAATGTCACAGTTTACTGCAATTAAGGCCGCACATGATTGGAACAGCATCTCTCTTCCTGGTAGACAAATGGCAGTCATCAAGGATGTTTCTGACTCCAGAGAGCATGGTCAGCATTTCCTGTTCCACGCCCCACTTCCTCCCCTTCACTGTCCTCTGAGGGCAGAACATTGTGCTTTCTGACCAAGGACTGTCTCTGTTCAACTTGGAGTTCCTTAATTGTTGGTGTCATCAGCTAAAGTCATAAAAACAGTCCAAGCCAGCATTAACAGAATTCCATTTCACCAATGCATAAAAACAGAGAGTTGCTCCAGTCTGTGTGGGGAAATGCTCTCCCTAAAATAAGAGTGGAATTTCCCGCTACGACTTCATATTGTGTCTTAACCACAGGACACTGTTCACGTTTGACATGTAATCCTCAAGATTGGCCAGAGTGAAACGGTTTCTGGGATTAAGAGAGGAGTTAGGAAAATATCGAATGGAAAGGTATTTCTTCCACCCAGGATGGCCACCCGCCTTCACCTTTGCCCTGTTGTTTGAACAAAAGGGAAGTTATTTTATAGGAATGGATGGAAAAGTGGAAAAAAATATTCTAAACTTTTTTCTGTCTCTGAGAATTGGGGAACTATTAAAAACTCCTGGTGTGGGCTGGTCCAGAGGTCGTGGATTCTCTCAGCCGGCTGCTGTCCGTCAGCTACAGATCCAACTCCTTGTTCTACTCCCCGCCCTCCTCACTACTGCACTTGGCTGGTCTATAAAACAACCAATGCACCAAACAAAACTCTAGTTTCCACATTGTCTTTTTGACAATGTGAGTTTGGGACATTCAGGAAAGCTGACAGGTGGGTGTTGAACCTCTCACTCACACGGGCTGGGTGGACTTTGTGGCAGGCCCCCATGTCCCCCTCCCCTTTGCCCTGGCAGTTCCCTGGTGGGCCCACATCTGTCCTGGGTTAGGGTTAGGGCTTGGGTTAGGGTTAGGGGTTAGGGGTTAGGGTTGGGGTTAAGGGTTAGGGGTTAGGGTTAGGGGAGCACAGGAACAGCTCAACTCCAGGACACCAGGAACAATCCCCCGACTCATCACAACCCATGAATCACCACCTCCTATTCCAGTACTGAATTTTTCCACCTACTTTGTTCCCCAAATCACCTTGATGAGCTGGTTAGAGCAGGAGGACTATTGGGTGATGGTTTGACAGAAGGCAAGAAAAAAGCCTCATCTCTACCCTTTACTTAGGGTAAAACTAGCAGGGAGTGTGATGAGAAAGGATGAGGGGGTGTGGAGAGGGGGCGGTAGAAGCTGGTGGAGGGGGTACTCCAGTTTACAGCAGAGCACACAACAGGCTGTCACAATGGGGGACATCTAGGGCAGGGCAGCCCCTCTCATGGGTTGCTGAGGGTCGAGGAGGTGCGAGCCCTGGGCAGTGGAAGGAAAGTCCAGAGGCCAGCAGGGGCCTTAGCCTGGCTTATGCAGGGAGGGACACCTGGGCTAGATGGGCACCCCAACGAAGCCTGAAGCTAAGGGCACTGCTGGTCATCTCCGGATGCCACTTGCCGTGGTCCCACCTGGGGCTTGAGGCTGAAGAGCTGGCCCTGGTGCATCCTGAGAGGATGGAGGTGGGGTTGGGGCACCAACAGGCAGTGAGAGCAGGCGGCCCTGGGACCTGGGGGCTTGCAGGGGCAGCCCTAGCGAGCTGACCCGCACTCCTCTGTGGTTTGCAGCTCACGTTTCCGTGCTAGAAGGTGCTGGAAGAATGCCATCCTGAGATGCAAGGCAGGCCCCACAGAGCCACTGGGGAGAAACGGGCACGGGGTTTGTCTTGCCCACCCTGGGTCACAGGATAGGTTGGAGCCCCATTTCAGCAACCCGGGTGCTTGTTTTGAATCAGCCTCCTGGACTTTCGCCATGAAATCAGTGGGCAGCTTCTGTCTCCAGCAGCCAGCAGAGGCCCGGACAAAATCCCACAGTGGGGAGGTCCACCTACAACGGTCCCTTCCTTCGGAGCAGCCTCAGGGTCAGAGATAGGGCATGGCTTCGGTGATACAACCGCAATGTGAACGCTTGAGATTTTAGTACTTACAGACTTGGGGGGCACACAACACGCCTGGAGGCCGCACACTCAGGGATCAGGGAGCACGGGCAGGGAAAAGCAGGCTCCCGCAGCCCACCGTGTAGACGGGGGACTAGGGTGGGGGGCACCTTAAGCTCACAGGCAAAGGGCTGAATCACCCATTTTAAGGAAAACGAGGAGCCCAGTGTGCGAGGCGAGAGAGACGTCTGTGAGTTTTTACCCCTGGCCGCCACTTTGAGCCATTTGGGTGTGGCGTCAAACTGCACACGTGCAAGGGTGAGTGAACCCTGGCTCTGGCACGAGAAAGCTAAACCCATTCATGGTAGATGCAGAGGCGACATAAACCTGTAGGCATCCACTACAGTTCCTCCAAATAGTCCTGAGCCAGCACCAGGGTTCCAGCCACAGAGGCAGCGTGGCAGCCGCTCTCAGCAGTCCGTGTGGGTGTAAAGCTGCAGCATGACCGAAACTCACACGCATTCCCATGTTCTGAGGGAATCTGCCCCCATGGGACCTAAGAAGAGGGGGCGGCAGCGCACAGAGGAGCTACAGCAGCCGCCTCGACCCGACCCTGCGCCCCGGATCATCAGCATCTGGAGCGAGAAGAGCCGCGCTTCTCCTTGGAGACGTTCGCCAAAGAGACGCCTCTCCAGAGAGAAAGTTGGTGCCATGGGCCCCTGGGAGCTCTGTTTATTGTATAGACGGTGGAACTGAAGAGCAGAGATTTGAGGCTTATCCATAGCGAGGGGCTTGTTTAGACCTAGTTACTGAAATTAAGGTAGGTACTTGGTCTCTACATTAACTCCTATGTGCTGTAATTAATCATCTGCTTTAATGAATGATGAGTTATGATGTGATTTCCTAAAATGAGACGTTTTCCTTTCAGCATAAACCCTGGGAAGGCTGGCCTCCCAGATCTCGAGGTTGGGGGGGGTGTGGGCAGGGTGAGGAGCAACCTTGGACTTAGTGTTGAGTACTGGAGTCTGGCACCAGACACTTGGGCACAAAACCAAGCAGGTGGTTAGTGATGTGGCCTGGAGCAGGCGACTCACCCATCTGTGACCAGACTTCCTGCCTGCGTCACGGGACCATGCACCAACTGTGTCATGTGGTCTTGGAAAGATTAAATACACTGATCTTCGTAAGTGTGTGCAACTTACAGGGGTGCACAGACCATGAGCTATGTAAGTCTTCACCAGGAAGGCATCTGACCCCATGCAAAGGTCAGAGTGACTCAAGTTCTGCCATTAAACATCCATCATGACCAAAGAACAGTGGGTCTGAACATCAGAGAATTCCCTATTAAAACGCAGCTTCCAGCCCCTCTCCAGGGAAGGCAAACTCCCAGGCTGCTGTCAATTATAACTCCGCTTTGTAACAAAGATGACTTGCTTGGGTGCCTGAGGAAACGCTAGATTCCCAGTGGCCTTGTGGTGGTTGGGCACGAGGTGTCCAGAAAAGGAATTCAACGGCAGAGGAGCAGAAAGAGGGGCCCTACACTGCCCCTGCCATCCTCATGAGCTTCGTTTCCAGCCAGGTTAACAGGTCCCGCCCTTGCTCCCTCCCCGCACCCCAGAAAAGATAGCACCGGCTCCGCTGCAGTGGACACAGCCCTGCCCACAGGCTGCCCCTCTCTGTGTGTGACTTGGCCACTGTCTTCCAGCTCCCGGACCCTCTGAGCCTCAGCCTTCCTGGCTTGAGGCAGATGCGCATCTGGCAAGGCTGAGGCGCCACTGGGAGGATGCTGGCCTGGTGCCAGTCCCAGAGCCTGGGGTCTGCAGGACACCCCTGGACACCCAGGTCCTTCTCCTCTTGCTGGCCAGGTGAATCTGAATGGCGTTTGTAGGCCTAAGGACTCATGTGCTTTGTTTGAACTTCACATTCTTTTTTTCCTCTTTACTGAACTATCCTATGCATCCAGTAAATGGCACATATTTATATTTAAGTCACAATCTCATGAGTTTTGATGTGGTGAAATCATCACCACATCAGTAGTGAACTTATCTGTCACCTCCAAGTTCCTTTCGTAATCCCTCCACTCTCCCCACCCCACCCCTCCGCCTCCCAGGCAATCACTGCCTGCTTTCTGTCAGAATAGATTAGTTTGCAATTTCTAGCATTTTATAAAAATAGAAATCTATGGAACATGCTCTTTGCTTCTGGCTCTTTTGTTTTAACTCAGTGTAATTCTTTTGACGTTTCCCCCATGTTGTCACATGTTTCCATAGCTGGTAACTTTTTATTGCTGAGTAATATTTGATTGTATGAATATTCCGTAACTTATTCTCTGTTCACTTGTTGGTGGACATTTGGGCTATTTCTATTATTTAGCTATTATGAATATTCATGTTCAAGTTTTTGTGTATTTATGTTTTCATTTTGGGCATGCATTTATCTAAATATAATGGCTGCATTATCTATGGGTCTCAGAGGGTCCAGGAGCTGGAAGACAGTGGCCAAGTCACACACAGAGAGGGGCACCCTGTGGGCAGGGCTGTGTCCACTGCAGTGGAGCCGGTGCTTTCTGGGGTATGGGGAGGGAGACAAGGGCGGGACCTGCTAACCTGGCTGAAAATGAAGCCCATGAGGATGGCAGGGGCAGCGTAGAGCCCCTCTTTCCATTCCTCTACAGGTGAATTCTTTTTCCAGACACCTCGTGCCCAACCACCACAAGGCCACTGGGGAATCCAGTGTTTCCTCAGGCACCCAAGGAAGTTATCTTTGTTACAAAACAATGTCATAAGTGACAGCAGCCTAGGAGTTTGCCTTCCTTGGGGGAGGCTGGAAGCTGTATTTTAATAGAGAATTCTCTGATGTTTAGACCCACTGTTCTTTGGTCATGCTGGATCTTTAATGGCAGGTGTAGGTATAACTCTTTAGAAAATCTTCCAAATTGTCTTCTGCAGTGGTTGTGCCATTTCCCTTTCCTACTGGATGATTGAGAATTTCAGTTGCTCTGCACCTTTGACACATCTTGGTGAGGTCGGTCTTTAAATTTAGTCATTCTCATGGAGATGGGATGGTGTCTTGCTGTGGTGTCATCTCCAGTTCCCCTAGTGACTCATGTTGCGTTTCTGTCCATGTGCTTATGTGATGGCCATATACCTGCTTTAATGAAGTATCTGTTTCGATATTTTACCCACTTTCTGAATGTATCTTCTTACTCTTGACCTATAAGAGTTGATTGTATATTCTAGATATAGATCCTGTGTCAAATACATGTTTTGCAAATATTTTTCTCCCAATATGTGGCTTGAATTTTGATTTTTATAAGTTTTGAAGAGCAATTGTTTTTAATCTTGGTAAGTCCAATTTATTGATTTTTCTTGTATCCTTTTTTTGTGAAAGCATTGAAGAAATATTTGTGAAACATAAATACTAAGTTTTTTTCAGTGTTATCTTAAAGTTTTAAAGCTTTAGCTTTTCAACATCAAGGTCATTTTATATGTGGTGTGAGGTAGGAATCAAGGTGGTTGACCATGTGTTCCATCATGATTTGGTAAAAATCTTATCCTTTTAAAAAATATCATTTGACCTCACACATGCAAGCCTGTTTCGGATTGTCTGTTTTTAAAAAATTTATATACTTGGATATTTTTTGTGCAATTATAACACTGTCTAAATTACTGTAACTTTATCATAAGTCCTGAAACCACACTGTAGGTGTTCCAACTTTTTTTATTTGTTTTGCCCATTTAAAATCCTTTTCATTTCCACTTAATTTCAGAATCAGATTTTTAAATCTTACAAAAAATACAGTTTGGGATTGAGATCAATGTGGAAAAAATTGATATTTTAACAAAATGGAATCTCCTGATCTATGAACATGGGTGTATCTCTCCAGCTATTTCAGTCTTCCTCAATAGCTCTATTTCCAGACATTTTTTTCTGTTATTGGTTTCTAATTTAATTATATTATGGTCAGAGAACATATTCTATATAATTTGAATTCTATCAAATTTATTAAAGAATTCTGCTATGGTCTAGAATAGAGTGTATCTTGGCAAGTATTTTGTGTTCCCTCAAAATACATGATTATTTCCTTGCTTGAAAATAACGTGTTATCTCCGATCTCCGGTGCTCTACATGCATAACTTAGGTCAATTAAGTTTGCAGGGCAATTGCAGCGATCCCTAACCTCTGTCTGTTCCTGATCCTTTTTCTCTGTTTCAATGCCATGGAGTTTATGTAGATGGAAGCAGATGCTGTAGTGTGCTGCACACCTTTTCTAACCTTTAAATCTTAGAATTCTCTGCAGTAAAATAGGAATGATAATCACCTCTACCTTATAGGGATTTCAGGAAAAAATCCTTCCTGCAGGGGTCCAAACCACACGGGATGTGGGGCTTCCGGTGTAGGGGTCTCCAGGGAAGGGGAGAGAGGTGAAGAACAGAACCACCCACGGCTGCCCAGGTGGCCCTTTTGCTGGACTGTGGAGCCTCTCAGACCCGGCCTCCATCATTTGGAACTTTCCTACCGCACAAATGTGGATAAAACACGGAGTCATTTCTCGTGTCTGAGCAACTGTGGCCCAAAATCCTGGCTGTCCATCTGCACCTCTGCCATGGCAGCATGAGACCCCCTCCTGGTGATTTTACTCTGGGAAATGTACTTTGGCAGCTACTTCCTAACACTCTCTGTTTTAGAATTTTGCCACTGTTTCCCTGGCGGTTAAAATGCAATGAGTCAGGGCTTCATTTCAAATACATTTGCTTTTCCAAAACCCAGAGGTGCCCAACTCACTCTATGCAAAAGAAAATGGATAATGAAGCACTTTAATTAATGTGAATATTATGAAATTTTAACTGGGGTTGATGGGCTCAAGTTAAGAATCAATCACTGTCTCTTAATTCTCTGATGAACCTGAGAGCCTGTGAAATAAAGCCCCAGCACAGGCACTCACATAGGAAAAGCCAATCGGAGGGGAAGGTCTTTGATTTATGAGATGCCAGATAGGATCGGTCTGATACAGCATCCCGGGGCTCTATGAGCCTATGATTTTTTGTGTAACGAAGGTTATTCCTGAACTCATAACATTTCATATTCCGGTCTGTACTCAATCATCACCCTACACTATGAGGCTTGGATTGATAAACATATTAATTATACAAAGAATCCTTCCGCGGATGGGTGATGACGGGTTATGGGCGAACGGCCTTTGGGGGAAGAATCCCCGCGAGCCCCTTCAGGAAGGAACAGGTTCCTCAGCAGCTTCCTGAAGATTAGAGACTGGGCCGGGCGCAGTGGCTCACACCTATAATTCCAGCACTTTGGGAGGCCGAGGCAGGCGGATTGCCTGAGCTCAGGGGTTCGCAACCAACCTGGGCAACACGGTGAAACCCCGTGTCTACTAAAATACAAAAAAATTAGCCGGGTGTAGCGGCATGTGCCTGTAGTCCCAGCTACTCAGGAGGCTGAGGCAGGAGAATTGCTTGAACCCGGGAGGCGGACGTTGCAGTGAGCTGAGATTGTGTCAGTGCACTCCAGCCTGGGTGACAGAGCGACACTCTGTCTCAAAAAAAAAAAAAAAAAAGATTAGAGACGGGTTGGTTGGTTCCATCTGGGACCTCAATAGTCCATAGTTCTAGATAAAATCAGATTTACATCAACACTGAAATCTCTGTGCATCTTGGCCTTGGCTCAGGAAGGACTCCGGCCCTTCCCAAGTGTTCTCCGTGTGCTTGGAGGTACTAAGGAGCCACTTCCTGCTGCAGCCACCAGCTCTTTCCAGCGCTGCTGCCATGTGAGGCCCAGCTTACCTCGAGCGGTTTGGGGACAGCCCTCCACCTGGCCTCTGCCCTGCTGAGCTGGGCCTGTCCTGTCCAGCACCTGTCCTCTGAGCCGCCTTGATTCTGCAAAATCCAAGCACCATCTCTTAGTGTAGTACCTGGGCTGGGGGTCCTTGCTCAGGATTCCTGGTCCCAAACACTCAGGGCTGTGGGCGTTGGCCCTTTCTGCTGCAGGTTTGCACTGACAGGATGGGAGGTAGGGCAGGTGCCCGTCCCGGCTGCTCCTTGGCACAGGCCCTGCCGCCTGCCTGTGTGTTCAGACTATTCCAGGACTTGCCTTCTCTTACCCCCGCCGCCTGCGCTGTCCAAGCTGTTGAAAAGTTCAAGTGTTTCTAAGAACTGCAAACATTTCTAATCCTATTACATGTTATTCAGCTCATAGTTCAGACCATCAAACCCTTTTCCACATGAATTGCTGCTGCTCTAGCTCACTGCCATCCTGGGACCCTGAGGGTGGCTCTTTAAATCTCAGCCGCACCCACATTTGTCCCTGCTAGACTTCACTTGGGTGGCTTTCAGCATCATTTGTGTGTCCTCTACGTCTGGTTCATCGGCGGCGGGCATTTGGCCAGGATACAGCAGGGGTGCTCTGCAGGAGACTGATTAGACAGATGTACCACCTGCGGCAAGGATGGTCCCCTCAGCAGCAGAGCCAGGTGCAGCTGACCCCACGCTGTCTTACCTGCAAGAAGCCACATTCTTCAAAGAGTGTGGTGGACCCCTGGCCACAGCATTTCCCTATCTGCAAACTTGCAAACTTATTGGAGCAGGAAACGAGAGGAGAAGGCCATGGCCTGATGGCTTGAAGGGTGCCCATGGCTGTAGTTGCCCGTTCTCCACCTCAGATCCAGAGTCATGCCAAAGACATGTTGAATGAGCCTTGGAACCTTGAAAGAATCCTCCGTGGCCATTTGTAGACAAATTCAGATACCGACAGATACGAACATTTCTAAAATTTCTCCTAAAGGAACAGAGAGAAATTATTCCAGAATGTCACGCATGATAGTATCTCACCTGTGCCTGATGTTCTATGGTTCACATGGCAATTTCACAAACACCAACTCCCTTCTTTCCTAACATTTAGAGGTACGTGGTTCAGGTGACAGATTTTAGAATGAGACATCACAGTGTCGTAAGTGCAGTTAAAGTGTTCAGCGGGTGCTGGCCAGGACTCCTGGTGCAGAGCCCCTCCTGGCAGTGCTGAGGAAGGAACCTCCAGCCACAAGCCTGCTCCTGGGGGTACCACTTGATCTGGGGTAGCACAGCCAGACCCAGTTATGTGCCAACCTTGAAGAGTCAATGATGACCTAAAACTGCAGCTTCTTTCTTAGGTCCCTGGACACCGTATCGGAAGCTCCCTGAGATCCAGGATGACTTTTGGCACCGCCAGGCTGCGGATGGAAGAGAGCACCGTTTGAGGTTGCAGCCCATTCCCTCATCTTCTGGATTCCAGTGTCGCTCTTGCCCCACCCCTTGCAGCTGTTTCTGTGTTCCCTTCTCACTGTGGGAAAAGGCCAGGCTCTCCCACGGCTGCAGACAGGCCCTGTCAATTAAGGATCACTTTCAATTTCCCTGTTTATAATCCTGTGGCTACTAAACATCAATAATTCCTGCCCTATTTCCTTGTCACTAGAAGATTGATGGTGCACGTCATCTCTCATATGAAGACATTTAAATGAAAATCACACTTCTGTCTGCATCCCATTTTCCTGCTGAGCGGGGGAAGCAACCCTATTAAATCAAATTATATGTGACTTTTAAAACTTCCCTTTACAGAGTTCAATTGAAAATCTGAATCCTATCATAATACATTGCCTTTTTATGAGTAAATTGACTTTACTTGGTCCCTTGGGGGTTTCCAGCCTCCCTTTGCATATTAGGAGGCAGAAGGACCTGCTGCCAGGCCACAAGGCACAGCACACATGAGAGGGGCCTGGCAGAAGGGGACCCTCGTGCTCTGGGCACCACCGTGGCTGGATTTGAGAGTCAACATCTGGCCCCAGCTCACCATGGCAGCACTTCTCAACTCCAGCCTAGAGGAGGGTCCCAGGGCACCTAATGAACCTGTGGAGTAAGGGACTGTCTGATGCTGTTTACCTCCTCCATGACGGGCACTCCCTGTGTGGCTCACAACATTGAACTCTTGCAGCAATGTCAGGAGTGGGACATGTCCTCATTGTACAGATGAAGAATCAATCAGGAGTGGTGAGTTTGTGGAAGCTTTGCACCCAGAACTATCTAGGTCTGGTGCCTGCTGTTTACTCTCCAGGCCATGGATGACATGTCACACACTCCCATCCCAGCAGGAAGGGGGATGGAGCAGGCCGCCGTGGCCGTGCGGGCAGATGCACACAACATCTGTCTGTCTGTCCATCTGTCTGCGGAGCTCTGTGTCTGTGCATCTGGGTGAGCAAGGAGCCCTGGGCAAGTCTCTGCACCAGCCTTTGAGAATCAGCAGATGTCGTTGTTGGGATACGAGGTGCTGGTGGGAAGACTTGAAACTCAAGTTGGCCAAGTCAGTATTTAAAAACGATTAAGAAGAAATGAACAGAACAAATCCTATTAATAGCAAATGCACATCTTATGACTAGATTTTAAATAAAACGTGGCAGGAACCCTGGATTGGAAGAGGTCCATTCCAGCGAAGAAGTTCTATTGACTACAAATCCACCACAAGCCAGTGCCATGATATGGTCAAAACAGCATCAAAGTCATCATAACAGGGTGTAATCTTGAGATCAAGAAAAGAGAACACGTGCTCCTTGATGACTTGAAATAAATTTGCCCTTCACTAAATGCATCTCTGCATTATTTTTCTTAAGGAAAAAGAAAAGTGGACATTTTATTCTGTTGCATGGAAAATATTTTCAGTCATAATTCAGGGTCACAAATTAAAAAACTCTACTGATGTGGCAAAAGTTGTTGGAGAGGAGACTGTTGAGTCACCCTGTCATCCTCCATGTGTAGGACCATCCCTGTCCAAGCTTCTGCTCAGCACCCTTCCAACATGTGGCCTGGGTTCTTGGTGCTGGTGCCCTCCCAACAGGGGTGGGAGTGAGACACTCCCTTGGTTGGGGCTCTGCATGGATGGTTCATACACCACTTCTAATGGGCTTTTCTTAGAAGGGCCTGCTACTCTCTCTCGAAATCCCACACCTGACTTTGCGAAGATGTGTCTCCACACCTCCTGACAACACCATCTTACTGTTATTTCTCATCTGTGTCTGTGAGATCTGGAAGAGGAAGCTGACATTTGGAGTCAGGCGGCTCCAAGCCTGCACTGAGTTCCTCACTGAGTAGCAGAGTGGCTGGTAAGAACCACAGAACCTCCACAAGGGGCCCCTGCATCCTGTCTGGGAAGGGAGGATAGAGCTTGCATTGTGGGGTGGTGGGAGGATAAACTGACTGGGTTAAAGAAGCCATGGTACCTGGAACTTGGTGTCTGTTTTTGAAAATGGATTTTGGCTCCTCATTACCCATGCCAAGACCACTCCCCTCTGGGTGTTTCCCTCGGCTCTCCTCCAGGCAGACCATTCTGGGTAACATTTCCCTTCTGGGTGCTTGGACCAGGAGCTTGAAAGCTGCATTTGTCCCTGTTGGGCCTATGTCCTGTGCATCATTCTCACCCATTCTCTCCTTGCCCCTCTGCTAATTCTTAGGAATCCATTCCATATTCTGAAGCCTCCCACCTTCCCATCTACACCTATTAAAATCCGTAAGCACTCTGCTGGGTTCCTTTCTTGTAAATTGCATATTTGATTTGAAATAATGAATGAGGATGTTTTGACATTTCTAATGAACATGAGTTAGTTTAGCACGTTTCTAAGCTGCTTCCAAAAAAATCTATTTGTATTCATCATTTGCCAGATAATCCACCTGTAATCACCCCATTGTCATGTGATCAACTCTATTTTATCATCAGCAAGATCAACACCCTCACATCATGAAAAAACCTATGCCACGAAACTCTTCCCAGCAGAATTGATCATGTACAACTCTGATGTGTGGTGTGGCAATCAGCAGGCAGTGATGAATATGCACAGGGTGGCACGGGCAGGTGCAGAGACTGGCTTTGTCTTCTATTATTAACATCTTGGGGCTCATGCACCTACTATAATCTCATGCAACTGCTTTAAAGATATAACTTGTCTTCGTTCCTGCACGTTTTCTATTTGTGTTGATTGTGTTCAATTTCACTGGCCTGCTTTCCTGAGTCCATGTGAATCTCATCCCTGGCTTTTATTTCAGGAGTTGACCACTGAGCCTGTCAAGAGTCAAGGCTGTGTTTGTGTGTGTCTAGAGCAAACATTGGTAGAGCACAAGACACGGCTCTGTTTCCTATAAGGGGACCTGTTTTGCTGAAGAAAATAAGTGGCCATCCAAAATCACAGGAATGTTGGCTCAGGGCATCAGCTCTGCTCATGCTAACGTAGGACTTGCTGAGATCAGGGTCAAGCACAGGAAGCAAATTGGGCACATAAATGCCTTCCAGTCACTTGTGGATCCAGGGTAGTGTGCCTTCCTCTTTGATAAGCAGGACCAGGGTCAACAGCAGCTGCCACCCTGCCAGACAGGCGTCTGTGTGTTCTTGTCAGGGTTGGCACTCAGTGGGGTCTCCTTGACATGGCTTCAGTCTCAGAGGATCAATGTGTGAAATCTGAGGTTCTGCCTTCTGCCTCCAGACGTCTTCCCTCTGGGTTAAAGCCATGGGAAGGCACTTGTTTCCTGGAGGAGTAGGATTCACGTCTCTGGCAATCGTCCTGCACATTCAAGATGCAAGAGTTTTCTGTGCAACACAAACAAAACAGAGGCAAATGCAGCTATTATCCCCGCATGTGTGCACATGAGGGCAGATGTGATTCCTTCATGGTGACTTTCAACACTGAAAACCTCCTGAGCCAAAAAGCAAATGCACAGAGCATCTAGAATTTTCTGTTGATAAACACGTCTCTTTCCACTCACTCACACTTGTATTCCAATTCATTGTTAATTCACACGACGTTGGGGCCGAAGCCTTTGGTTTAAGTTAAATAGAATGATCTCTTCCATCTCGACCTGCCTGTGTCCACGGAGCAGAACTGTGAACCTGTCGTCTTCAGCGCCCATGGCTGAGTGCGTGGAGACCGCCCGGCTGCGCTTGTCTCTGCCTTCTGTCTTGCTATTCAGAGGCAGTTCTCTTCTCTTCTCTGTTTATCGGGGTCAAACGTTTTAGTTCAAAAAGTGTGACTTTGGTACAAAGCCAAGCTGAACAATTTGGACTCCGGATTCCTGACCCTGCCGTTCCATGGGAGCCGAGGCCCCTTTCAGCTGAGCTTCCACTGCGGCTTCTTCGACATGCTTCACTAACCCTAATAGCTCCCTGTTACTGGCAACAATTTAGCATCTGAGCCAGGAGCTGGAAGAGAGAGGGAGAAAAGGGTGTAAATTATACGGAGTAGCGGGGAACAAAGGTTTTATTTCTCCTGAGCACAACCCTTTGATAGGAAAACGGGGGAGACAAACGTGTCGCTAATTTAATTAAGTGGTATGAGATTTCAGGGTCTACAGATGCCATTTAGAACGGGATTAATCAAGAGCAGGTGACGAAAATGAATAGTCACACACAATGTTAGCGTTTTCAACAATCCGACACAGTCGTATGGAATCAAGAGCTCTTCAAAATAGGACACAGTTTTGCTTGCTAATCCAAATCTACCTACTCTTTCTCCTCACAATACGCGGCTTGTTCTCACAAGGCAGAAACCTTTCCTATTTTCTTGCTATACGCGAGGCACCCAAAGCAAAGGGATAAAGAAATTGGTTTATGTACTTGATGCTTTGTTTATTCTTCCCTCCCCACACTCTCTCCAAGAAAGAAGAGGTGTCATCAGGAGATCTTAGAGCACCTTTGGAGTGACCCTTAGTCCCTACTCCATGCTAAAAATTAGATGGGCCCTGGGTCAGCTCCATGGCTGAATATATGGATGCATCCTCAAACAGCACCTGAGCACCTGCTGTGTAAGGAGCTCACCCTCGTGGCTTGATGAGTCAGAAAGATACTGAGTGCCCCAGCAAACACAGCATGTGCCCAGAGGTCCCTGAACGGGGAGCATAACAGGGCCTTGCACACAGTAGGAAATGACACCTGTTTAATAAACTGAGCTGAACCAAGGGAAAGGATGGGATGCTTGTGCCCAGAGGGGACCATGCCCTGCTCTATCTGCCAAAGTCCAACTTCCCTTAATCCATTGTGCAAATCACACTTGAACAAGACATGGCTCCATGCTTTCAGGAAGAGGTAACTCTCTTAACTTCCATCATACTTAACTTGGAAGAAGTATTTGGCATATGGGTTATTCAGATATAAAGAAATCTCTTGCAAATGCTTGAGAGTACTTGAAAAATATTTTAGTCTCCTAAGAGTTCAAGCAGCATTCTGAAAATTTGACTTGTATCATTAACTCTTTTTCTCCATACACTTTAGAGATGGAGAAAAAGGTATAATTTTAGTTTTGGTTGCCCCTCATCTTTTCAGAAATTATGAATTAGTAGAGACTAAGTTGGTGAATTCTTGCTAGTCAGGCAATACTTAAAAAGTATTGTGAACGACTTAGATAAATTTTTAAATTTCTTCATATATATATATATACTTTAAGTTCTGGGTTACATGTGCAGAACATGCAGGTTTGTTACATAGGTAAACATGTGCCATGGTGGTTTGCTGCATCCATCAACCCATCACCTATATTAGGTATTTCTCCTAATGTTATCCCTTCCCTTGACCCCCACCCCCTGACAGGCCCTGGTGTGTGATGTTCCCCTCCCTGAGACCATGTGTTCTCATTGTTCAACTCACACTTACGAGTGAGAACATGTGGTGTTTGGTTTTCTGAGCTTGTGATAGTTTGTTGAGAATGATGGTTTCCAGCTTCATTCATGTCCCTGCAAAGGACATGAACTCATCCTATTTTTATGGCTGCACAGTATTCCATGGTGTGTATGTGCCACATTTTCTTAATCCAGTCTATCATTGATGGACATTTGTGTTTGTTCCAAGTCTTTGCTATTGTGAATAGTTGGCAATAAACATATGTGTGCATGTGTCTTTATCATAGCATGATTTGTAATTTCAGTATGTGTATTCTCTTCATTTAGATATCCTTCTCTATGGTTGAAAAACCAAACAAACAAAATCCTTCCTAAACTTTGGAGGCCTATAACAATCTGTAGTGGTTTTTCTGAGGAAACATTTGAAACTATTGAATGTTGATTTAAAACATCTGGGAAATACCTAGGGATTTCAGACAAACACTTTACCCTTCTCCTTCAACCCCACAAATAATTGGAAGATGGATATACTGTCTCCTAAGTACTAAAGGAAAAATGATATCTGGGAGATGATTGTTGTTAGAACAAGCTCACTCTTTCAGGGTTCACCTTTCTGGCAATGCACAAAGATGTCACATAAAACTTGTTTCTTGGTAGATTCATGTGTCTAACCCTTCGAGGGCCCAAAGGTTCCTGGGCATCTGGGAAGCTTGAAATCTCACACACATGCCCACCGTTGGAACAAGCAGTGCTGTGAGAGGCAGAATCTAATTTTATTTCCTTTTATGCTTGTGAAAATGACAGAAGCCTAACTCTTCCTCACTTAAAAAACACTCAGATTCAGCGGGCACCACCTCATTGTACAGGCATATAAGAATGGCTTTTTTTTTTCTTGTATTCTGTGAGTGCAAAATGCCTCCCCGCCCTGGACAGTCCTGCATGGGTTGGCCATCCCAGCCGGGGGCTCGGAATAGGGCTCTGAGTGGGACGGCAGTGCAGTGATGGGTAATAGAGACTGGAGCCGAGAAATCTCCATCTGCTCCACTGAACAGCTCCATCTCCTTCAGGTAGGCTCCGGCCAAACAACCCTGCTCCCCGCGTGGATGCGATTCCGACAGGAAGCCGGAGAATCCCACACACTGGCAAGGGAGGCCAGGGCTGACCTTCCTCTCTTTGGAAAATAACATAGATTGTGACAGAATAAGAGTAGAACTTGAATCATAATTGTATTTTTCTTTTGTGAAATTCATAGCAGAGGTGGGCTGGGGAGGAGGGGGGATCTGGCACCAGCCAGGGCCTGTGATTCTCTGTCCAGCTTTGGCCCAATAGACTGTGTCTTGGGCAAATTCCCAGATGTCCCACACCTCAGTTACCTCCTCATGAATGGACTGTGCCATCTCAAGATGCTCCCCAGCCTGGGAACCTAGGACTTATGATGATGCCGGCTTTGCTTTTGAGAGCAACAGCAGCGGATGAGGTGGGACTGGAACCTTGATGCGGATTTGGGCATTTGAACGAGACAGTCGGCCAGCAGAGTCTCCACCCCAGCTGCCATCAACAGGAGTGCAGTAGAGCTGGTAAAACGCAGTCTGGCATCTGTGGAAGACACAGACTACAGATCTGAGCAAGTGGCGCGTGCCATTTCCCAGCTCACCGAGCAGGACAGGGAGCATTTGGAAAGAATCAGACCGGGTTGGGTGCAACAGATCTTGTAGGTGCTCTGGGCATTGTGGAGACCAGAAATACCTGTTTACTAAGGCCCAGCTCATTCTGGCAGTCTTACATGGACTGTAGGGTCTGGGAGCTCTGAATGGACACTGTTCACTCACTGGAGAGATGGAAGACCAAGGGGTGACATGGCCAGTCTCCCGTGCATGTCAGGAGTGCCAGCAAACAGCCCAGAAACCTGCCTGTCTGCTTGTTCCTGGCTGTCTTGGGTTTCAGCTGCCTGCCTGCCAAGAGACACCCATCAGCAAATGCACGACTGCAGCAGCATTTCACGGGCCACTGGACGTCTGTGAAGGATGCATTTTAAGCTGCTTTTGGCAGTTTGGCTCCTGGTCTCCAGAACCTGCTTTTACATTTTCAAACTATCCCTGAAGTTTCTTAATTAGACTGCACATAAACTCACATGGAACATTTTTTTAGGTGATATTTCAATTCATTTCAGATCTGTTTTCTTGGAATTTTGGGGGGTTGGCAACATGAAGAAACAGAAGACCTGAGTTCAGATACCAGGTTGACTCCCAGCGTGGCACAGTCCAGGTGGAATCATGCTGCCTCCCAGGGCTCCACCTTCATCATGTGGGTGAGGGAGGTGCTCACAGGTGACCCTGGCAGGAGGCATGCCCGTGATCAAGCCCCTCCCAGGTGCCAGGAGGCACTGTTCTAGGACCATGCCTCCTAATTTTCTTTCTGCCAGAGGAATTGACTTGCAGGAGAGGAATCAGTGCATAGAGAAGGATCTGGAATGGAAGCTGAGGATTTTTGTCATAAATAGTGTCTTGACTCGAAAGCTGCTGGGTCTTTTGCAGATTTTTCTCCATAATTTAAGACTCATTCCTTGGCAGTGTTTTGTTCCTGTTATCTTGGCATCATTCTGTTTTTTTTCTGTTCATATGTTTGAGGTTATAATTAAAAACAAATCTGGAAATTTTGCATTAATTTAAACCAATGTTTGCTAGCCTGTTTGTTCTGAAATAATCAGTTGTTTGATTTCAACTTAAGCAAAATGGCTAGTGTGGACGCTCTAAGGATATTCCCTGTGTATAAACAACAGGATCAGCATAGCTGTTGGCATTTCTTTTTTCCACCATCAGTCATTCAGCCTGACCCTGGTCCCTCGCTCCAGGTTTCTGGCCCATTCGGGAAGGGCCTCAGAGCGTGCAGGGTGGCCTGACTTCTCAGTGGGAAAGTGCATGGAGACAGCAACGTGCTAGGAGGGACGGCCCAGCTCGTAGGGTCCATGCCTGCTCTGGGTGGAGCTGGGGGTGCACCGTCCTAGTTCTTTTTAAAATTATTATTATATACTTTAAGTTTTAGGGTACATGTGCACAACGTGCAGGTTTGTTACATATGTATACATGTGCCATGTTGGTGTGCTGCACCCATTAACTCGTCATTTAGCATTAGGTATATCTCCTAATGCTATACCTCCCCCCTCCCCCCACCCCACACTATTCACAATAGCAAAGACTTGGAACCAACTCAAATGTCCAGCAATGATAGACTGGATTAAGAAAATGTGGCACATATACACCATGGAATACTAGGCAGCCATAAAAAACGATGAGTTCATGTCCTTTGTAGGGACATGGATGAAGCTGGAAACCACCATTCTCAGCAAACTATCGCAAGCACAAAAAACCAAACACCGCATGTTCTCACTCATTGGTGGGAATTGAACAATGAGAACACTTGGACACAGGAAGGGGAACGTCCTAGTTCTTGAAGGGATCTTCCAGTGCACCTGCTCCGTAGCTTTCCTGCAGTGACTGCTGTTGCAGGGTGGCTTCTCCTACCTGCCAGGGTTCACCTGGATGGCTGCCCAGGGCAGGTGAGGTGAATATTTTAATATTCGTTTCATGATTTTATTTTATTTTCAAATGCCTTACACTTGAAGTGTTCACAGAATCTCAGTTTCATAGAGAGCAAAGTGATGAGAATTGGTATGGAAGCAACTTTAAAGTAAATGTAATGTGCTAAAACACACGACATATGCCATCAAAATGTTTGACATCAAAATGTTTACCATCACTAGAAAAATGAAAACTTATGCACAATCCCTTTCAAAATTATTATACACTGACATCTTAATGTGGTTTTATATTAAAATGTATCACAAGGCCAAATATCAAATATTTGAACTCATCTACAGTTTGGGATTATTGAAACATTTCCTTCCTTTTGTGGTCATGGAAAATTGAGAGTTAGCTAAACAGCCTCTAGAGCAGGAGAGGGGATGACCAGGCAGATGGGTATGCTGTCAGAACCTGTAAACCAGAAGCCTGGGAAGGGGTGAGAGGCCATTAGCACCAAAGGAAGTGATTAATTATCAATGCATCCAGAGAGAGAATCTATTATAAGTAGCCCTATTAAAATATAAAGGGAAAATATAGGTCCTTAAAAAAAGACAGTATGTTCATGCTGGAGGGTGAAAATGAATAGGAACTTTTATTATTAAACTAATATACCATTTGATTAAAAAGTGAGCTATGTAAGCTTTAATAAGATAAGAATGATGAAGTCGGTAAAAATATTCTTGAATTAGCTGAGTGAGGATTCTTGCCTTTCAAAATTGTTCAACAGGGAAAAGGCTAAGGGAAAATGTGTGGGCAATTGTGAAGCTCACAGAGGCCATCCCGGAGGCTGTGTGAGAGCAGGGGCCTCCTCCAAAAGCAGCATCCTCAGGCACATTTGGAGGTGAGGTTGGGGAGAAGTAGAAAAAAAATCAGAACGTGGTTGTGCCACCTTTCCTTAGTTCCCTTTCCAGATGATCTTCTCCAGGTCATTATTCTTATTCCTGAAGGTTTCTTTCTTTCCCTCTCCCCACCTCCCAGACTTCCTTCTGTTTCCTTCCCAGCCCTCTCTGATCCTCTCTCCCTCCGTTTCTAGTGAAACACTTTGTGTTGTTGCTTTATTTTTGCTGTTGGAGGAATTACTCCTGGGACAGTGTCTACAAATCAGAATTCTAGAGCATTAACTAATTTCTTACTATTGATGGTTTTGTTTTATTCAAACAATCTAATGGTCTTTCCTTGCAGCCATTTGATTAGATTCTGAAGGGCCCTTGGGTGAGCCATCCGGGCAGGGCCACCCCAGCAGGCCCTGTGCTGCATCTGAGATTCCTCACCATGCTGAGGCTTTCTCAGAACCAAATGGTGAGAATGACAAAGCTCAAAGACGAAAACACAATGCAGGTGAGCTCTGTTGAAGAAAGGTCCTTAGACACTAAAAACGACACCACGAAAGCAATAATGAAGAAAGGGATACATGGATTCCTAGCTAAGAAGGAATGTACAAGCTCTTGGTACTAAGGGACAGCAAGATTCCAGCATATAAGACAATTTTTTAAAAAAAGAGACAGCAAGGAGGTCAGATTCTTTTTGGTAATTTTAAAAATAGTATTTTTTTAACTTTGACATTTTTGTTGTCCTTAAGCCAAATGTGCCCATGACTTTTTTATTTACAAACACAAATTATTGAGAAATGTATTTATACCTTTCCTGGCTTCAAATCAGGACTTGAGGAGACTGACAGACACATAGAGCATCTGATGAGATCAAGGCAACCAAACGCGAGGCAATAGAAGGCAGGTCAGGTAGGCACAGTGGGAATCCTGAGCAAGGCGTGGCCCCTTACAAGGCGCCCAGGGCACATGGTCCTCGGGAAGTGGCCACTCACTCGGAGCAGCCCTGCGTGGCTGGTGGACAGTGGCCTCCGCAAGAACGTGGCTGATGGACAGTGACCTCCTCAGGAATGTCTTCCCCTCCCTATAGGAGGCCCTCCTTGTCTTCCCATCCCTACAGGAGGCGCTCCCAACACCTTCACTCAGAACCTACCCTGGGCCGCCACCGAGAACCAGGGGGCTGCAAATGCAAGAGTCAAGAAGCAGAAAGGACAGCCTCAGCCCTCCTGGAGCTTCCTGTCCAGGACGGAGACAGGTCACGAGTGTGTCAGGGAGTGGACACTCCCGTGTGACTGCCACATGCCCAAAGAGGACAGGAAGCAGCGAGGGGAACCACGGACTCACGGACAGCCACAGGAGAGGGAGGCTGGTGGGGGTTACCTGGGGAGGTATGTCCCAGGGACTGGCAACCCTGTGGGCCTGGGTAGAAGGAAGGAGGGAGGCTGTAGACCGTGATGCCAGGGAAGTGGGGGTGGGGCTGGGGCTGGGGCTTGGGCGGGACCCCAGCTTCTGACCCTAAGCCATCCAAGGCCCCTGAAGGTCTTGGGCCCCAAGGAAGGAGCCCTGACTCACTGGGAAGGGTTGAGAATGGGCTGTACGGGCCAGGTCCAGATGCAGCAGGGAGGCCGGAGGAGTAGGGTGCCTCATGCAAGTGTGGGAGGTGCTGCCTGTCATGGGGTCTTGGCCACCAAGATGATGAGAAATGGCTAGGTTGAGAGTCCTTTGACGTTTTGAGTAGAGGGTGCTGAGCTTAAATCATGAATCTTGGAGCACTGCTCTGTTTCTGGGGCATCCAGGGGGAGGTAAGACGCCGTGCTGGGGCATGGAGGGGAGGTAAGATGCCATGCTGGGGCATCAAGGGGAGGTAACATGTGCTCAGAGGCTGCGCTGGGCTTCACCAGCAGCTGGTCAGAAGAGGCTGCCCTTCTTTGGGGCTTGTTAGCACCCCTGAAAGAAAGAAAAATGACATGACAATAAAAAGGGCAAAGCAAACCAAGTTAGAAATCAACATGCTTCCCAAAACTGTGCCTCTTTTCACCAAATGGAAACGTGAGACCAGCAGGGGAGCCCCCGGGTGCTGGCCCTGTCGTCTCTGCCGAGCCGAGCACCAGAGTCGGCTGCGTGTCCACAGCCATGACTGTTCTCCGACGAGAGAAGAACAGAGGCCTTGGAGGAATCCTCAGAGTGATCCTGAGGAACCTCAGAAGTTGGGAAATTCTGCCACTGCCGTCCAGTTTTGCCCCTGTACACACTGCGGCCCCATTAATCCGTGTGGCGTCCCCAGATCAGCCACAGCCAGCACAAGTATGTGGCGACTTGGCCGCGGGCACATTCATGCAGATGAAATGGGAATTTAACAACGTCTCAGGGCGAATGCCTGTTGTCCTTTTTTTTAAGTGTGTCACATGATCGCGCTGTGTGACATCGCAAATCTCCATCTCGGCTTTGTTGGCCTCTATGCATGAATAATTTTCCCAGTGCTTGTTTTTAGTGCAGCCAGAAAAAGAGCGCATTACCGGCTGCAATCTCTTGTTGTCCGCGATCAGCATTCTGTGGGTCTGAGCTGGCTTACAACGGTGTAAAGACCCCAGTGGCATGTGTTATAATATATGAGCCATTGTCCCCCTGAAGAACGCACGAAAGAAAGGGCATTGTTCTACCAGGGAGCAATTCAGCGGGTTTTTCCCAGAGACTCTTGGGTCAACTTTTTATAGGCCTATTTGATTTTCAAATTCTTCCTTATGCTCTTTCCTCTCCGCGCGCATAGTGTCCAAACTTGTCTACATTCACTTCCCATGTTCCGTGCATGGTAGATGGCCTTTAAAAAGAGTATCTCAAATAAGTCTTTATTCGTGTTTTGTTGGGTCTCACTCTGTGTTTTCATGAACTCCGGCCCCAGCCATGGCAACTGCAAGAAAAATGTTAACAATGATTGACAGGATTAGAAAAGCCTCCGTCCCTATCCGCATTTCAAACACTTTGGGAACAATGGTGTTTGGTGTGATTGAATTAATGAGATACCACGGGCTGTCAAAAGAGCACACAGACTTTACATAAACCTGATTATCTTTGCATGGCAGAAACGGAAAAAAAAATATAGGGGAGAGTGCAGTTTGGCTTTCACGCCTACCTCCAAAGGAGCTTGGAAGGCCGGGCCTGCTCCGTCAGAGGGGCCGCTCAGCTGGCCGGGCCTCCCTCCGTCGGCATACATCAGCCATGGTACTTAACAAGTCTATTCAGGAAACCAGGCCCCAAACAGCCTTCTTTCACAACTCAGCACCTCTGTGGGTTTTTTTTTTTTTTTTTTTTTTTAATTTTCCTTGGGAGCCATTGTTCAAGAACACATTTCAACAATTAGACCTGAGCCTGCGGCCCCTGCCCCGTCCTCACCCTGCGAAGAGGCCGAAGCCTGGGTCCCCACCATCACAGTGTTTAAAGGTCGGGCATAGCCGGTGCAGACGTTAAGCCCTGGAAGACACCAGCAGGAACCCTGTTTATGGATGGGCGTCGCCTCTGATGATCAGGAGTGGTGCCTGAAGGCCTTGGCTGAGCTTTGTGTTGTATTGGGGAAATGAGGATGAGCCTCTAAAAGTGATTCAGTTTCTTAGGGAGAGCAGAGCGACCATCTCCCTTCTGGGAAACCTTCCACTGAGAGAGCACGTGAACCGGGGCTTGCAAAGTTTCCTATGAAAAGCCCCCAGAGCTGAGAGCAGGTAAATAATCCCATCTCATCATTTACAGATATTGCTTAGGCACCCGCAAAGGACCAGCAACTCAGCTGGGGGAGACCTGCAAGGCTTGGAAAGAACGGTGGCTCCTGGATCTGCACCTCACCGCCTGTGCTGGCACCATCTTAAGAGAAAAGCTCACTTGAAGTCACAAATGAAGCAAGTGAGCAAAGGGATACAGGAGACTGTCTTTCAGCCCCAGCACAGTCCCTGAGCACCTTTGCTTCTGCAGCTGCCAGTGTGCTCACAATCACGGAGCGACGTCTGAGAGCAGCCACACCAGTTGAGATCACCGAGCGACGTCTGAGAGCAGCCACGCCAGCTGAGAAGGCCACGCTGCTCCACTCTAGAGGAGTAAACACCATGCAAAGTGGAGTGAGGATGGACCAGGGAACACAGCGGCATCTGCAAAACTAGGGCGGATCTCAGCTGTGCCCACCACATGCTGCTGGTCACCTTTCCTGCAGAGGCAAGAACCTAAGCCGTCTTTCCAGTCACAGAACAGTTCCACAGACACTTCGCTGGCCAGCGCCTCTATTTTATCCTCAGTCCACCAATTAAAAGTGACAGGTGCACACACACAGGGGAGGAGGTGCAGCTTGGGTCTTTGGACATGGCCCCTCTTTCCAGAGTGAACTTGGGGCTGCTGGAGCCTTGGTCCCTGCGGATGGGCAGCTGGAACCCCCGAGGCCCCAGCACAGCTCTGGAGAAGTGCATGTTCCAGGATTCACATCTGCACCTGTGTGTGAAGCTCCTCTCCCCACTCCCTTTCAGAGCCTAAGAACAGACTGGGGACTCTGAATTCATCCTTGGCATGACACCCGACAGCAGAGCCTGCTCCCGGCCCAGCCAGCAGATGTCCCTGTTTCACACAGGGTCCTGGGTCTGGCCACCGTCCTCCCCGGCCGGCAGCATCACAGGTCTGTTAACCTGCTGGACCGGGCAAGGGGGAAGGCCGCTTCTGCTCTTTCTCACGCAGAGGGGAGGGTGGGCAGTGCTGCAGAATATTTCTAGAGGAGTCAATTGCTCCACTTAAAAACACGATTTGGAAAGTCCTCTGGTTTCAGGGAGATTGAGACTAAGACCTGACCCCAAATTAAACTACAAATGCTTCTCCTGCCCCGAGGAGCCGAGAATCTGGGATTCTCTCATTGAGTTCCTGATCAGGAAAGGTACAAAGCGACAGCAGCGATGCTGCCAGTGGAAAGAGAAACGGGGATTTGTTGGGTATTGTATTTAAATTTTTACCTGCTTGGTAAAGTTACATTCAACACCGATAAAAAGGAACTACACTCATACAGAAACTAAGTCCATACAGGAACTACTATATCCATGTAGGAACTATACTCATATAGGAAATATATCCATATAGGAACTACTATGTCCATATGGAAATGATACCCATCTAAGAAATATATCCATATAGGAACAATAACCATATAGGAAAGATACCCATAGAGGAACTATATCCATACAAAAATGATACTCATACAGGAACAATATCCATATAAAAACGATACCCACACAGGAACAATATCCATATAAAAATGATACCCACACAGGAGCTATATACATATAGGAACAATATCTGTAAAGGAACTGTATCCATATAGGAATGATATCCATACAGGAACTATGTCCATATAGGAACAATACCCAAACAAAAGCTATATCCATATAGGAACAATACCCATACAGGAACTGTATCCATACAGGAACGATACCCTTAGAGAAACTATATCCCCATACAGAAACGATAGCCATACAAAATCTATATCCACATAGGAACAATATCCATATGGGAACTATATTCATATAGGAACGATACCCATACAGGAACCATATTGATATATGAACAATACCCATAGAGGAACTATATCCATATAGGAATGATATTCATACAGGAACTATAGCCATATAGGAATGATACTCATACATAAACTATATCCATGTAGGAACAATACCCATAGAGAAACTATATCGATATAAGAAAGATACCCATACAGGAACTATATCCATATAGGAATGATACCCGTACAGGAATTGTATCTATACAGGAACTATACCCTTAGAGGAACTCTATTTATACAGGAAGATGCCCAGACAGGAACTATATCCATATAGAAATGATACCCAGATAGGAACTATATCCATATAGGAACGATACCCGTACAGGAACTACATCTACACAGCAATGATACCCATAGAGGAACTATACCCATGTAGGAACCCTACACATACAGAACTGTATCCATACAGGATGATACCCATACAGGAATTACATCCATACAGGAACTATACTCCTAGAGGAACTATATCCCTATACAAGAACAATACTCATATAGGAACTATATCCATATAGGAATGATATCCATACAGGAACTATATTTATGTAGGAATGATATGCATACAAGAACTATATCCATATAGGAATGAGACCCATACAGGAACTGTATCTATAAAGGAACAATACCCATACAAGAACTATATCCATATAGGACTGATACCCATACAGGAACTATATCCATACAGGAACTATATCCATACGGGAACTATACCCATACGGGAACTGTACCCATACGGGAACTGTACCCATACGGGAACTGTACCCATGCGGGAACTGTATCCATGCGGGAACTATAACCATAGAGGAACTATATCCATAGAGGAACTATACCCATACAGGAACTATACCCATACAGGAACTATATCCATAGAGGAACTATATCCATACAGGAACTATATCCATACAGGAACTATATCCATACAGGAACTATACCCATACAGGAACTATATCCATACAGGAACTATATCCATACAGGAACTATACCCATACAGGAACTATACCCATACAGGAACTATACCCATACAGGAACTATATCCATACAGGAACTATATCCATACAGGAACTATATCCATACAGGAACTATACCCATACAGGAACTATACCCATACAGGAACTATATCCATACAGGAACTATATCCATACAGGAACTATATCCATACAGGAACTATACCCATACAGGAACTGTACCCATACGGGAACCCTGTCACACAGGAAGGGAACTCTGTGTCATTAGTCAGTTGTATCTATTTGTTAGTCTTGTACTTTTATGTTTAAAAATGTTTAGTTTTTACTTTTAGGAAAAATGATTGTCTCATTATAAATAATAAAGCTTCTTACAGAAAATTTTTAAAAGTTACAGTATTTAAGTTCTATTTTAAAATTTCATAATTTAACAATTGTGAAATTGTTTAATGTAATAGGGTAAAATATACATTAGAATTTGCTTTCACACCTTTATTTTATTGTGATGAAAGCTCTCAGAAAATTATTTTATTTTTAAGGTCATAAGATATTGCTGTTGTTCACCTTTTATAGATCTGTAAGTTGAAAGCTTGGCAAACAGGTTTTATTAGTCTATATTGGGATCTCTTTATCTTAAAGTCATTTTAGACACTTCTAGGCATTTGAGCTCCCACAGACATGTCTGACTAGCGGTACAGCCTCAAAAACTTAATGTTGTTATTGAAATAATGTGGTTTCAGAATTTGGAACAAAAAATGTCCTTGAGATAAGACCCCTCACTCCAGTATTACCAAATGAATCTGCTAGGGCTTTTATAACTGTAGCTAATGTTTGCTGAGTGATTTAAAGCAAGCACATTCCAATAAAATAATATTTGTTACTAAAGAACTGTTTTAAGAAAGGGATTGAGACGGCTCTTTTCTGTGGAGTTTTATGACACTGAGGCACAAATAATTTCCAGTGGGCACCCAGAAGGTTTCGTGGAAAGAACTCTGGACTTAGGTCTCCTGAGACCCCATTGTCACTGCCGGTTCCCCACAGTGGAGTTGCAGTGCTATTTGCATGTGGCTGGTTCTTCCTGCTTCACACTACAGTTCCTTGGGTTGGTTACACTTAAAAAATACTTTTGATGACTATAAAGCCTTTAAACAGATATTTCAAAGACTGCTGTCAGCACATTGAACTCCCTTGTTAGTTCAGGTAAGGCCTCCCAGTGATGAGGTGGATATCAGTCCTACTTGGATATAGTTCCTGTAGGGGTATCATTCCTATATGGATATACTTCCCGTATGGGTATTGTTATGTGTGCTCAATGTCTGTCTCTGGTCGTGAGAGAGAAAGCCTTCCTCAGGACTGGCTCTTGTCATCCACCTGTCCAGGGCGGCCTCTGCCTCTTCATGCTGCCCCTTGTCCACCAGGTACCTAAAGAGGCTGCTCCATCCGCCCTTCTGGTCCTCTGGTTTCTGGTCAGGTCTAGCCAGTGAGGAGGTGGAGAGGTTGGAGGGTGTGCAGAGAGAGGCCAGGTGTCCCTCCCCCAGTGAGGAGGTGGAGAGGCTGGAGGGTGTGCAGAGAGAGGCCACGTGTCCCTCCCCCAGTGAGGAGGTGGAGAGGCTGGAGGGTGTGCAGAGAGAGGCCAGGTGTCCCTCCCCCAGTGAGGAGGCGGAGAGGCTGGAGGGTGTGCAGAGAGAGGCCACGTGTCCCTCCCCCAGTGAGGAGGTGGAGAGGCTGGAGGGTGTGCAGAGAGAGGGAACGTGTCCCTCCCCCAGTGAGGAGGTGGAGAGGCTGGAGGGTGTGCAGAGAGAGGGGCCTGGTGTCCGTTCTCCCAGAGAGGAAGTGGAGAGCCCGGAGGGTGGGCAGTGAGGGGTTGGGGGTCCATCCTCAGTGAGGAGGTGGAGAGGCTGGAGGGTGTGCAGAGAGAGGCCAGGTGTGCCGCCCCGACTCTTCCTGCAGGGGCGCCTTCCCTGCTCTGCTGAGGACTCTTCCTCTGGCCCTCGAGCCTTGGGTGGACGTGGATCCCTTCTAGGCCTGGCTTCCAGATGGGGCTTTTCCTATCTGAAGTGGTTTTCTGCCCTGCCCAAACCTGGAAGCAGGATCCGTGTAGTAAGCCCCCAACTCACTTGTGGGATGCCACCTGTTTTCTGCCAGGGCACTGTGGTATGGTCCAGTAGTCCCACTGTGTCCTCATAGGCAGCTCTGCAGTTGGGGGGGGTCCCAAACCGGTGGGGGGTGGGCTGCTCCGACACAGGTTCCCCAGGGTAAGGGAGGGGGCTCCAGGATGGTGACGTCCTGTCTCAACAGGTGTATGTTCTCACCTGCAGACTGCAGTGCAGGCCTTCCAGGCAGCCTCTTCCCTGGGGGCATTCCATAGCTCTTGTGTCTTACAAGAAAACACCCGGGTGGCAGATCCGTACCCTGGAGCTGCCTGCCCCTCCCCAGGCTCAGGCTAGACTCTGCTGCAGACTTTGGGACCACAAAGGGGAGGGGCCAGTCTCAGTGCAAAGGCTGACCTGAGGCAGCTGCCCTGGAAGGACCTGCAGCACCTCCTCAGGTGCTTCTAATGTGAGGCAAGTGAGACCGGACAGGTGGGTTGGGGACTGGGAGCTGAGATGCATGAGTGAGGGAGGGGGTCTTTTAGGGCCCCCAGGTTGGGTGGCCACAGGCTCCGTGAGGACAGCTTTCTCACTGCCATGCCTTGAAATCAATATAGATTGAAAACAGTTTGCATGAGAACTCACTGGGACTTGGGGGGATGGCAAGGGGGCTGTGTGGCTGAGTTAAAGCATGAGACGTGAAACGCCAGCATCACTCTCTCTCTCCAAAGAGATGGTGCTGCGCAATCCTTTTCCAAAGTGGCTCAATTCAGTAGGAAATGGGTTCCTCAGCACAGATGTTTTGCTGTGTTTGGTGTGGCAAGCTTGGGGGCTTTTATGAGCATAGTGTGGCTTTGAGACGCCGAGGACTGGGTGAGGGCAAGGTCCCTGCAGAGCGACTCAGTGTCACAGTGAGGTGAGGCCCTGAGGCTCCCACAAGCTCACAGCACACAGGAAAAATGCTGGAAAAAGCATCAGGTGGTGTAGACATCAGACCCCAGAGGAGGTGGAGCTACCTACTCCTTGAAGATCAGTTCCCCATTTCTTAGTTAATAATCACACACTTGAATAATAAGAGAGAGATTAAGTAAAAAGGAGATCGATTGCAAAGTGAAGAAGTGGCCAGCGGTCCAGCCAGCCAGGTCTTCCTTCTTTCTCATGGGTGGTGAACACACCAGTGTCATCTGCAACCACCCAGCACGCTGAGGCTTCACATACTCTGATGGGAAGACCCACCTCACCTCAGAACGCCTCAGTGCGCGTGTCCTGGGTCTGCCTAGAGGCTGGCGAGGGTGTTGTCACTCACACCCAGAACAAGTGCGGCTAGACACCATGTGCCCTCTCTCCTTCAGGAAAGAGGATAACACTCATCGGTTCCCTCAGTTATGTGGGCTTTGTTTCCAGTGGCGACAAAGAGTAGCTGCTGGTATAGAACGATGCATTTTAGGCAAACTATTTTAGGCAAACTTCAGATACAGTGGGACCACTTGATGTTGTTGTTGGTTTACAAAAATAATCATATCATCTGCTCCAAAGCACAGATGAAAAATCAACAGGCACTTTCAAAGGCCACTGACAGATTTTTGTTTTAGATTTTCACTAAGAAGTGTGTTCATTTTAATAACCCAAACCCCGCCCTGAGGTTGTCATATTGAAGTCGTTCCAGCCACATGCGGATGCTGCGGCTCTGAAGGGCCTTGGATTTACAGCTGAACAGAAGAAGAAGTCTCCCTCAGCAGCTACTTTCACTCTTTCGATTCCATTCTTTTGAAATTTCAGAGTTTTGGTTTTAGGTCTGATTTTTTCCCATGGGGAATACATGCTGGAAATGAATTTCTTTTCAACCTGGTTTTGGGAAGAACATTCTTTGAGCCACAGACAGTGTTCTCAGGTCACTGGAAATCATGAATAGATGTAATTATCACCAGCCGGACAAGGGCAGGAGAGTCTGTCAGCACAACACCGGGCAAGGCATGTTCTCGCACACGGCAGAGTTTGTAGAGACTCAGATGCACCCAGGTCAGCTGCTGCTCAGTTTCAGGTTGATGGGCGCTCATGGTAACGTCGGCAACCTCACCAGGCTTTTTATCTGGGGAGCACAGGCTGCTGCTGATGCTCTCTGCTACCTGTGATCTATCCACCTCCAGGAAGGAATGCAGCTGCTGATGTCAGGCCCTCCTGTGAATCCCAAGAGACCAAAGGGGAGGCAAGACGCCACCGGCTACCAGGTGTCCTCCTGGCCTCATCAATGGGGCATCCAGATCAGGGCTCCCTTTCATGATCGTGGGGGACCCTGAGGCTTTGTGGCTGGTGGCATAAATGTGTTCAGCTGTGGCCTCATGGTCTTCAGGCAGTTTTATATAAAGCCCGTGTTCAATTTCAAAGAGTCCCTCTTCTGCAATCAGCAAACCTCTCCTCCTCAGTCTTTGTCTATGTAATAAAGCCAAAGTGACTCCCTGTGTTGGCAGAGGTGGGCAGGTGGGAAGCGGCAGGGAAGGGGTTAAGCAGCGCGCTGCTGCAGTTTCTCAATCAGCTCCGGGAAGCCTCGGGCCAGTTCTGCTCATAAGGCTCTGCACAAATATTTCTTTTTCTACTAGAGGAATTCTAATTCTGCACACAGACCAGGGCCACTCAGATTATTACACATTATTAAAAATTAATTTTAAAAATGGTCTGGTTCTTGAAATGTGCTGTGGAGGTGTGTGTATCCAAATTTGAAATTACAGCAGCAAAAAGATTGAAGGGGATCTGTACGTGGTATGGGCAAAATGAGCCCTGGAAAATCGCTCCTTGCATTGGACAATCGGTAGTTTTTGGTTATAGTCTCTTTGCCACAGTGACTTTAAATGAGTGCACTGACCTTAACATACAAGTGTAGCAATGCCCACTTCTCTGCAGTTTTCTGGGAGTGTTAAAACAGCCAGGGGCCCGTTTGTGTCCTGGAATTCCAGGCTGGATGTTCAATGCCCTCGCGTTTTGACTGGAGGACGAGGTTTGCAGGCATTTGTGTGGACACATCACTGCCTGTTCAGTTTCCACAGCCCCTTTGCTGCTGATTTTACCTTTTGCCGAGAGGACAGCTGTGGGTCCTGCTAATAAAATGTAGGGAACCCCGAGCCCTGAGACTTTAGCACTGAGGGAAACAATAAGTTGAGATTGCTGGTTCTATTTTTCCACTTAAAAAGGTCAGTGCAATGGATTCGTCTAGTGAACGTCCCTGTATATTCTGGGTGTGTACATACGTGTGCCTGTACATGCGTATGACATTCTCATCTGCTTATTTAAGGGAATGAATGCCTTAGTCCCAGTTCAATTCAGTAAGAAATCAACTCCACGCTTGCTCTACCTACACCATCCATGGATCCAAGGCTACCATCATTGGAGAGCCTCCTCCGTCCAGGTGCTTCCCGTGCGATATTCCCTGAAACCCTGTGGCAGCCCCCGGAGGCAGGGGAAGCTAACACATCACCCAATGCCACACAGGTGGGCAGGGGCCGGCTCTGCTTTCCTACTAGAGCGGTTTGAGCCTGAAGCCAGCTCCTGTGTGTGGTCCTGGTCCTTCCCTGCTGGGCCAAGATTCAGTTGCCTCTGTCCCCTTGGAAGGGTTCTCCAGTGTTTCTATGAGCAGGCAGGTGAGGTAGGCTAAAAACTGAGTTTTAAACAAACAAACAACAAAAAAATCCCATCGATAGGGTTACACAACACAAATTATCATGCTCAAATTTCAGTGGGGAAGAATGGAGACATGGAAATTGAAAATAATTCTCATCATGATCAATGGCTTTGTTGACTTTCAGTAACATCACCTGTGCCACAATCGGCTGTCAGTCCTGCATCCTGTAGCCAGAACTGTGGACAGTGCATATTCTCATTAGCTCACCTGCCTCTTGTCAGCATATCTTACTCGGTGGTAGAGGTCAGTTTCTTCCTGGCCCAGAGTGCTTGGTCTGCAAAGACACACTCTTGACCTTCATGAAGGAGAAATTAGGACATAGAGAGGGGTGAGTGGGTTCAGGTGTCCTTCAGAGGATGGCACATGTATCTCCTTCTGTAATTTCACAGGAAAATGGTGTGTCCAACAATCTGTCTCCACAAGAAGGAGTGGGGCAATATTTCCTGGAACTTTTGTTTCTTCAGGGATCAGTCACAATCACACCACTGTCCAGGACCCCCATGGTACTAAGCACTGGTGATTTTTCCAAGAACACATGGCCTCCCAACTAGAAATGTGCAGTCAACATAGAGGCCACAGCTGGCTTTGTAGCCCATGCAGACCAGATCCTGAGATCCACCTGAGGTCCTCAGCACCTGCTTGGCAAGGGGCCCAGCAGAGCCATTGCTCAGACTTTGCCAGCTGCATTTGTCACCCTTGCCCTTTCTATGGGGTCTTTGTGCTGATACTTTGTGCATTCATTTGCTAAGGCTGCCATATCAAAGTCTGGGCAACTTAGACAACAGAAATTTATTGCTCACAGTGTGGAGGTGGGAATTTGAGGTCTAGGTACCAGCAAGGTTGGTTCCTTCTGAGGACCAGTGGGGAGACTCTGCTCCAGCCTCTCTCCTTGTCCTAGGGACAGCCGTTTTCTCTTTCAGCCTTCACATGGTCTCTCCTACATGCATGTCTTCATCCTAATTCTCTGTCCTAATTCTCTGTTCCAATGTGGACAACGGTCATATTCAGTTAGGACCCACCTTAGTGACCTAATTTAAATTTAATCACTTCTTTAAAAACTGTATTTCCCAAAATAGTCACATTCTGAGGTGCTAGGGGTTAGGTCTTCAACATATCAATTTTGAAGAGACAGATTTCATCCCCGAATATCCCAAATAATACTCTTCATAAGGCAGCTGTTACAGAGAAAGCTTAAATACACAAGCCAGGCCCTGGGCCTTGGTATCTCTCAAAGACTCAGTCAGAGAACACCAGGACATTTCCTTCCAAGTCCTCCTGGCTCTGATGGAATGTCAGGTGTCTGAAACTGCTTTCTTTGCTTCTTGTGACTCATCATAGTCAAAGCAAGAACAGTATATTTTCGTTGCATTTTAATCTGAGGTTAAACATGAGTAATGAAAGAAGGGAAGAAGGGATGAAGGAAGACTAGAAGAAGGAGAAAAGGAAAGAAAAGAGGAGGGAAAGGAGGTAGGAAGGGAGGAAGGGAGGGAATGAAGGGCTATTGAATGCCTATTGGCTCCAGTGACATTCTAGGAGTTTTACTTCTGAGGACCTGTGATCTTTTTTAATCCCAATAACCACATTGTAAATTAGGTTATACTTTCACCGGTTTATAGATGAGAAAGCTGTACTCCAGAGAATGAAGTTCAGAAGGTCAGGAGATGCTGTGCAAGGCATACTGGACCTGTCTCTAGAAAAAGGACAGTATTCCCAACTTCAGCATCATTGGTTATCTATGAAGTGGCCTGGCCAATTGTCTGTCCATGGGAGGCTCTGACAAACTGCAGGTATAAGACAACTTAATTAATATCAATTCCTTCTTAGACAAATATCTGGATCCTAAAAGCATCTTTGTAAGCATCAGTTATTCACAAGGATCACTGCTGATGCTAGGTCAGCAGATGTAGACCGGGCTTTGAACAACACAGTGGCTGCCTTTCCACTGTTTCATCAACTCTTCCTCCAAGTCTTCAAGAGTCAGTTATATGAAGGACTCTGTGGTCATGGCTGATTCCAAGGATTTTTAAATCATACCTAATGATTAGTCAAGGTCTGAGAGTGGTGCTTGTGTTGTGCATATGACGTCTAGTCAGGAGGACACAAGGACTTCAGATGAGAAGTGAGAGATGGAATAGCTCTTGTATGCAACTTTTCTGGCAAATTTGAGTTTAGGGTGGGTAATATTCATCCACCGATTGATTGATCTATCCATCCATCCATCCATCCATCCATCCATCCATTCATCCATCCATCCATCCATCCATTCACCCACTCATCCACCCACCCATCTATCTGTCCATCCATGCATCCACATATCCATCCACACATTCATCCACCCATCCATTCACTCACCCATCTACCCACACATTCACCCATCTATGCATCCACCATCCATCCATCCACACATCCATCCATATATCCATTCACCCACACAGCTACCCATTCATCCATCCATCCACTCATCCGTCCACCTATCCATCCATTCACCTATCCACCCATCCATCCACCATCCATCCATTCATCCACCCACCCATCCATTCAACCTCCATCCATTCATCCACCCACCCACCCATCAATTCACCCATCCTTCCACCCATTCATCCCTCTATCCATACACTCATCCATTCACCATCCACCCATCCATTCATTCACATGTCTATCCATCTAGCCACCCATCCATCCATCCATTCACCTATCTACCTATCCACCATCCATCCTTCCACCTACCCATCCATCCATTTATCCATTCATCCACTCACACATCCACCCATCCATCCACCCACCATCCATCCATCCATCCATCCATTAATTCACACATCCACCCGCCCATCCATTCACCCACTGACCTGCCCACCCATCCATTCATCTATTCATCCATCCATCTACTCATCTATCCACCCATCCATTCATCTACCCACCTATTCATCCATCTAGTCATCCAGTGAGTATTCATGGAGTACCTGCTCTCAACCACCCTGTTTCAGGACTGAGGATACATTGGTGAGCAAAACAAACATTTCATCTGTCTCGCCATGCCCTTTCCTCCAAGTTACCAAAGTTTAAAAATGCTGGAAACCCAAGTGCTTCCTCCTTACCAATGCCCCAGGTATGTTTCATGTTAAAATCTCACACACTAGGTATCAGCTAGAGGGGTAAGGTCAGGGTGTGGCTATACAGACAACCATGTGATAACTCACAACTCATGGAAAATCATCCTCCTTTTATGGAAATTCTTCTTCTGAGGCATCATTAAATTATTTTTCTCTAATTTTCCAATTCTTACTAATTTTCTGGAGTATTTTATAGCTTTTGATCTGTAAGTTGATTTACTTATAACCTTTAATACGTAAACAAACATTAGAATGATCTAATTTATAAATTAAAATTTTAAGTTTTATCCTGTTTGTAAGAGAAAATGTTTAAAATGTAAGACCAAATATATTTCCATGAGACAGAGCATTGGCAGGAGGGGGTGAAGGGTCCTCCTGCTGACCATCCCGCAGGGATTCGGCAGGAAGAGGGTGAAGCGTCCTCCCATGCGGATGCAGCCCAGCTGCTCAGCGCCAGCGGCTGTTGCTTGCATTTGTGTCTGAGTCTTGAGACCCTCTCATCGAAGCTCCCTCAAGAACTCCTGTCCCAGGCTGTGGCACCCTTGAGAGCATGTCAGGGAAGGGGCAGTCGTGGTCCTTGTACAGTGACCAAGCCCTGGCTCCACAAGGGACTTGAGAAAAGGCCATTGGTCAACGACTTTGGCACCGCAGCAAACCTCAGACTCCAACTGTAGTTTCCATGTCACAACCTGGTTCCCTCCCACCTCCGTCATCCCCTTCACTGACCAAGTCCTTCCTGAGAGAGAAAGGCAGCCTCCAGGCCCAGAGGTTTCTTGATGTACTTCTAAGAAATGGATTCACAATGAGCAGTGATGACACATTCTTTTTGGGGGTGGCCAAAAGGTGCTGCAAGATCCCTCTTTGTCCTGAGGCCTAGTCCCAGTCATGGAGCTACTTGGAACATGGGGGGACTTGGTACCTGCCCCAGCTCAAGTGTCTTCACCTCTGGGACATCATAAACCCTCAACTCACCGCAGAAGCCCCTGAGTCTGGTGGGACCCAGATGTGCTCGTGCCGCTCATAGGTGAAGTAGCTCTGGGCTTAGATGTTGCTCTGTTTGCCCTTCTAAGGTGGATGCAGCATCCCAAGCTACTCAGAGGCATGGTCTGTGTACAGCACAACACACTGCTATGCACATATGTGATGTGATGTTTAATTTTGCAATAAAAATGTGACTTGGATCCAGAACTGAATGAAGTCTTCTCCTGCAAACGTGACAGATCTGCCATGGTCCCAGCAGGGGAGCAGAAGCAGCTTAAGGGGCTTCAACATAGGAAACTGGACGCAGGCAGCCGTGCGGCCATAGCAGGGGGCAGGGGTTCGGGGACTGGCAGCTGTGTCAGCAAAACTAGCACTGAGAACTTCAACCTCATCACCCAGAGCTTCCTGGAAGCCACTGCCACCATTAGGACTTTGGGGAAGCTCCCGCCAGCCACAACCTGGCCTTCCCCAGAGGGCTTTGCTTGGCTCCTGCCTCATGCAGCACCCTTCTCTCCTCCTGGGCTCCCCATTTCCTTCTGTGATGGAGAGGTGGCCTTGAGAAGCACTGAATTGGCATCAGAGACTCCTGATCACCAGGAGCCCTCTGTGAGACTTCAGGGAGGCCTTAGCATGTGGAAGCCCTGCTGTTTGCTGGTTTGGGGACCCCAGCCCTCTGCTGTCAGCGATGCCCTCTCTGGGGCAAGAGACCTTTGAATGTGCAGCCATTTGAGATGGTCACCTTTGGTGCCTAGAACTCTTCTGGAACTTCCTGGGCAGGCCCCTGGCGAGCTTCCCTCAAGCACCCCCCGTCACAGGCACTGTGGCTGACACACTGCTTTCTTCCAGAGAGAAGCTGAATAGTTAAGGACCAGAAGAGCTTCCAGGTGTTGGCATGTTAAATGTACCAGTCAAAAATGTTAAATTTGGCCAGGCGGGGTGTCTCATGCCTCTAATACCAGCATTTGGGAGGCCGAGGCGGGTGGATCACTAGGTCAGGAGATCAAGAACATCCTGGCTAACACAGTGAAACCCCGTCTCTACTAAAAATACGAAAAATTAGCTGGGCGTAGTGGTGGGGGCGCCTGTAGTCCCAGCTACATGGGAGGCTGAGGCAGGAGAATGGCATGAACCCAGGAGGTGGAGCTTGCAGTGAGCCGAGATCAGGCCACTGCACTCCAGCCTGGCCAACAGAGTGAGACTCTGTCTAAAAAAAAAATTGTTAAATTTATTAATGTTCAAACTGAGTCCCAGAGACAAGTGGGGATGGAGGTGGCTTTGCAGTCCTTGGCTACCCAGGCACTGGGGCTGGGAGGGATGCTCTGCTTCCCATCCAGACAATTGGTTCTCCCAGCAGGTGTGGTTTTTGCTGTCTGCACAGCTCAGTCCCATGCACCAGAGCTTCAAACGCCAACCAGAGTGCTTTGGCTGGAGCTGCGGGACCTGCGATGGCTCCTTAGCACCTTCCTCCTTCAGAGCCACTCGCCGGTGCTGGAGGCTCCTGCAACTCCTACCCAGCACGCTGCAGGAGTGAGCCCCAGGACCTGTGTTCCTGTTGCAGAACTCGACACACCAGGGCTGGTGGCAGCTCCAGGGTTAATTATCCACAGTCCCTGGAAGAAAGCAAACAGTCCATCCGGGGCGCTGGTTTGTAAAATGAATTTTCAATGTGTAGCCCACAGACGGCCATTGGTTGTGGTCAATAAATAAAAACAGTCCTGACGTTTATTGTTGCAGGGAGTAATTATAATTCGCAGGCCTGGACTCTTTGTGCTGCTGAATGCCTCGTTTGTGGCGTGCATGGGTGGACCCATTAACTTCGGGGCACTCTTTCCATGGGAGCACTATCACTCATTGAGGACTGATCAATATTTCGTCTGCCCAGCATCTTGACTGAGGATGTCTGGACCCATTGTGGGCCTGGTGATAATGAGTCCTTTATTCAAGCCAGCTTATAGGAACAAGAAGATAAAGAAAAGGGGAGAGAATGATAGCACATGCTCAGGAAAGGATTGTAAAGGTTATAAGCAGAGAACAAGAGGAAATCCATAGAATGGGCACCAAATTGGAGAAGAAGGTGCAGCGGCTTCTGAAGTCATAAAAAAAGAAGTAATAAAGTAAAGTAATAAAGAAAGAAGTAATAAAGAAGAGAGGGGATATTTTCATAGATTTTTCCTTAACATGCACAAAATCTGTGAGTTTTAATGTCTTTTGAAACGCATGCTTTTGTAAAAGTTAACTTTATTAATCTTTGAGGGTTAACAGACAAGTATTTTTCTAATATTCTGAGTAATTTAAGAATTTGTCCTAAAAATAAGATCTTTGACCCACATCCACCCCTTAGATGAAGCCCAAAGATGGGACTTCTGGAAGGTTCCTGATTCCCTAATTCAAGCGTACTGCTTTCCCAATGATTTCCACATCCCCTCTCTGCGGCCCCAGGTTCAGCAGTTGCTGCAGAACTGGATGAAAAGGCTTGAGGTCAGCACATTGTAGAGTGTTGACATTAAACATCTAAATCATGTGGCTGAGCACATGCTTAGGGCCGCCTCAGTCTTGCCACAGCCATCTGGCCACTTCCAAGTAGTCATGCTTTCCAGCACTCACGACTCACGTGTGCCGGGCTGTGTCCTAACAACCGGAAGGAAAGAGTCGTGCTGGGATGCCCACTTTACACGTTAGAAAAAGGAGGCTGGAGTCTGGGTGACTTGCCAAAGTCGGGACCCTGGTAGTGTTGGAGGCAAGGTTTGAATTGTTTGATTCTAGAACCCAGGTTTTAATAACACTGGCCATGCTGTCTTTAAGATCAGCACGTGAGTAATTCCAAAGGTTGTCTTTGTCCATGCCTGTGATCATCTTGTGGTGCGGGGCCGTCCTCCCTTCTAAATGAGCCCCTTCTGAGGGGTGGGTCTTCAGAGGAGAGGTACAGAAATACTCACTTCCTTGGGGCCTGGGATCTCCACTCCAGGGGCCCTAGAACACCTCTACTGCACTGGAGCATGGGCTCTGGGCCCTGCAGACTACAGATACCGGCCCCAGTGGAAGAGCCTGGTGTTTTGGTCATGGTTTATTTTGCTTTAGCTCATAATGAGTGCAGATGCCAAGATACAGCAAAGCCCCCAGAAGATGCTGGGGCTTCTTCCTCCATCTGAACTCTCCGTGCAGCTGTGGATTCACATTTCCAGACCAGTGCTTCTAATGGACACACTGCAACTGCTCAAGGTGAATTGGAGAGAACGATTTAGTCCTTCACTGTCCACATCACACAACCCTGCATTTCTGAGCCTTCTATTTGGGCAGTGTTTACCTGTCCCTGCCTGGAGGAGAAGGCTTCCACCATGGTGGGTGTGCTCCCACTGGACTCAAGGCACAGTCCTTGTGGAGAGGGATTAGAAGGGAAATGAGGAAGGAGAAGAGAGAACAAAGATTCAGTGAGAAAACTAAATAATAACGAGGAGCAGGGACTGCAAGGTGGGTATGAAGCAGTGTCTGAGTGAGTCAGACCATGCTATGCCCACTGCAGTGGGGGACATGAAGACTTGACAACCCTAGATTTTAAATTATCTACATCCGTAAAACAACTTAATGTTAACAGCCAATGCCACCAATACAAAGATGCCATTTTAGCAAATGTGACAGATGAAAGGTTAATATGTTTAAAAGAAGTAGTTCTGACATATACACTTAAAAACTCACAAAAAGCAATAAAAAATGACCAAAAAAATTAACAGACAACTAACAAAAGAAGAGCAATATGCCAAAATATCTTTTTCATCTCCTTAGCAATGCAACAAATTGCAACTTAAATGCGATACTAGAACTTGCTCCTCAAAAAAAATGAAAGAGTTGCACAGCAGAGCCAGTTCTCGCCTGGGCTGGGTGGACAGCACACTGCGTGCGCTGCCCGGGGCATGAGGACCACGCACACCTGTCTGGGGGATGTGGAGACCTGGATATCAGAAGCCTGGAAGATGTGGAAAGTTGCTCATGCACTGGCTCTGGTTCTAGGGTAGAGCACCAGGAAATACACAAACAGGGACAGATGCAGGCAGAACCTTGTTTAGTGCTGTTTAAATTAAGTATGTCACAGGTAATGATTTCGTGATTTAAGAAGTAAACTTTAAAATGGATGTAAAACAAGGGTATCAATATCTCTGGATGAAAAGCAGAATAAGAGAACAGCCAGTGCCGGTGAGACTCATTGAGTCTGAGATTTGCTGAGATTTGCTGACGCTGCCGGAAGGGTCTGAATGAATGGGAAACAGCTCAGAGGCTGAAAGCAGACCCCACAGGTACGCAGTGAGGGAGCCGAGTTTCCTCCAGTGCTTGAACAAAAAGTGTTTACTTTGCCAGCGGACCTTGTCGCCAGAGTGGAGGAACGGCCTGGAAGCGCACTTGTGATCTCAGCAAACTGTTGAAATCTGTACTCGTCAAGGAAATGTATCCTTGCTAGAGGACGTGTGTTCATGTATAAAAGAAGAAGTGGTTTGAAACGGAACATTGTTCTTGTTCACTCGTCTCTGATGTAACATCTGAATAGCCAAAAATTAAAAATTACTTAATGTCTGACATATAGTAACATTCTGTGATTATCTTAATTATGGCCTCAAAATACAATGTCATTTTCACAATCATAAACGCTATTCAAATATGGAACAATAGTGATAATAATATGCGATGGGATGAAACTCAAACTGTATAACCTTTAATATGCATTAAATAGAGAAATGCAAGCCAGGTGAGGTGGCTCACGCCTGTAATCCCAGCATTTAGGGAAGCCGAGGCAGGTGGATCACCTGAGGTCGGGAGTTCAAGACCAGCATGACCAACACGGAGAAACCCCGTCTCTACTAAAAATACAGAAATTAGCCTGGTGTGGTGGCAGGCGCCTGTAATCCCAGCTACTTGGGAGGCTGAGGCAGGAGGATGCTTGAATCCAGGAGGCAGAGGTTGCGGTGATCTGAGATCATGCCATTGCACTCCAGCCTGGGCAACAAGAGGGAAACTCTATCTAAAAAAAAAAAAAAAAAATGTGATGCACAGCAAATGTCCCAGAAAGGAGCAGAGGACAGAGGCCAGGCAGGAGCCCTGCGAGAGGTGCCCCAGCTTCCGCCTGCAGGGTCTGACTTCCCAATCTGACCTGGGGGCCTACCTGCGAATCTCACTCTCTTCATGCAAAATGGGGATTAAAACAGGAGCTCCTGCCCAGAACTGTGGGAAACTCTGTCGCGACCCAGGTGGTCAATATCATAGCCCCTGTGGGCCACGTGGTCTCCATCACCAGCCTCAGCCCAGCCCTCATAGTGGGAAAGCAGCCATGGGCAGCCACAAAACAGATGAGGCGAATGTGATCCCAGAATTATTTATGGACAAAGAAATGATCGTTTCGAGTAATTCTCATATGTCATAAAATATTCTATTTTTGACTTTTAAAAAATATTTAAGAATGTAAAGACCACTCTTAGCTTAGGGGCTGTACAAAAACAGATAGGGGTTGAATTTGGCCCAAGCGTCATGGGTTTTGTTTTGTTTTAAAATAAATTTTACTGTGTATATCTAAGGTATACAACATAATGTTTTAAGATACGTAAAGATAGTAAAACGGTTGCCATCCTGAAGCAAATGGACATGTCATCATCTCACATCATCTCACATAGTTACTCACTTGGCTTGTTGATCCCAGATAGGATATTGCCTAAAATTTATGTGAGTTGCTAAAATTACTGTAATTGTTAACTGAGAACAAAAAAAAGAGAAAATATAGTGTAAACCTTAGTATCCTTTAATCATGGTTTATTTTTATTCCTTTCTTTATATTTTTCTGGATTTTCTGATTTTTCTAAATTAAATGTCACTGGTAGTCATTCCGTAATTTAAAAAGTAAACTTTAAAATGGATGTAAACAAGGGTATCACTATCTCTGGAAGAAAAGCAGAATAAGAGAACAGCCAGTGCTGGTGAGACTCATTGAGTCTGAGATATGCTGATGCTGCCGGAAGGGTCTGAACGAATGGGAAACAGCTCAGAGGCTGAAAGTAGACCCTGCAGGTGCACAGCAAGGGAGCCGAGTTTCCTCCAGCACTTGAACAAAACGTGTGTACTCTGCCAGCGGACCTTGTCGCAGGAGTGGAGGAATGGCCTGGAAGCGCACTTGTGATTTCAGCAAACTGCTGAAATCTGTACTCCTTGAGGAAAAGTATCTCTGCTAAAGGACGCGTGTTCATGTATAAAAGAAGTGGCTTGAAATGGAACGTTGTGCTTGTTCTCGTGTCTCTGATTTAACATCTGAATATTCCAGCATGAGATTTCTTCTAATCTGTGCCATGATTAAGGAGCCATGCCGTCCTCTTATCATGTGTATTAGTCAGGGTTCTCCAGAGGGACAGAACTAATAGGATATATAATATAAATATAATGATAAATAAAATCCCATATATTATATAATATATAATGTAATAAAATACATAATATATAATATAATCCCATATATTTATATATAAATAAATATATATTTATATTAATTATATATTTTATATATATAATATATAATATAAATATATTATATATGTTTATATATAATATATTTTTAATATATAAACATATATAAAAACATATATGAACATATATTTAAATATAAATATATATGGGATTTTATTAAGTATTAAATTACACTTTATATATATTTACACTTTATATATATTTTTATATATAAAGTGTAAGTTAATACTTAATAAAATCCCATATATATTACATAATTATATATAATTATGTAATATATTTATATTACATAATTATATATAATTATGTAATATATTTATATTACATAAATATATTAATATATTAATATATTAATATACTTATATTATATAATATATTGATATATAATATATTATATATTATTTAAATATATTATATATTTATATATTTATATATTTATGTAATATATTTATATATTACATAATTATATATAATTATGTAATATATTTATATATTATATAATATATTATATGAATATAATATATTATATTATTATATAAATATAATATAATATATTATATTATTATATAAATATAATATAATATATTATATTATTATATAAATATAATATAATATATTATATTATTATATAAATATAATATAATATATTATATTATTATATAAATATAATATAATATATTATATTATTATATAAATATAATATAATATATTGTATTATTATATAAATATAATATAATATATTGTATTATTATATAAATATAATATAATATATTGTATTATTATATAAATATAATATAATATATTGTATTATTATATAAATAATATAATATATTATATTATTATATAAATATAATATAATATATTTTATTATATAAATATAATATAATATATTATATTATTATATAAATATAATATAATATATTATATTATTATATATAATAAATTGTATAATATATTTATATATTCTATATAATATATAAATATATATAAATATATATTATATTTATATACATATTTATATACATATTTATATACATATTTATATATTTATATATTTATATATAGTTATATATTTATATAAATATTATATATAACTATATATAAATATTATATATAACTATATATAAAATATTTATATATAACTATATATAAAATATTTATATATAACTATATATAAAATATTTATATATAACTATATATAAAATATTTATATATAACTATATATAAAATATTTATATATAACTATATATAAAATATTATATATAACTATATATAAAATATTTATATATAACTATATATAAAATATTTATATATAACTATATATAAATATTATATATAACTATATATAAAATATTTATATATAACTATATATAAATATTATATATAACTATATATAAAATATTTATATATAACTATATATAAATATATATAACTATATATAAAATATTTATATATAACTATATATAAATATATATAACTATATATAAAATATTTATATATAACTATATATAAATATTATATATAACTATATATAAAATATTTATATATAACTATATATAAAATATTTATATATAAAACTATATATAAATATTTATATATAACTATATACAAAATATTTGTATATAAATATATACAAAATATTATATATAAATATATATAAAATATTATATATAAATATATATAAAATATTATATAAATATATATAAAAATATATAAATATATATAATATTATGTATAAATATATATAAAATATTATATATAAATATATAATATATAAATATATAAAATATTTTATATAAATATATAATATATAAATATATAAAATATTTATATATAAATATATAAATGTATAAAATATTTATATATAAATATATACAAATTTATATATAAATATATAATATATAGTATAAAAAATTATATATATTTATATATAAATATATATGGGATTTTATTATTAGCTTACACTTTCATAATGTCCCATAATAGGCCGTCTGCAGGCTGAGGAGCAAGGAGAGCCACTTCGAGTCGCAAAACTGAAGAACTTGGAGTCCAATGTTCGAGGGCAGGAAGCATCCCGCACGGGAGAAAGTTGTAGGCTGGGAGGCTAGGCCCATCCTGCCCTTTCACGGTTGTCTGCCTGCTTTATATTCACTGGAAGCTGATTAAATGGTGCCCATCAGATTAAGGGTGGATCTGCCTTTCCCAGTCCACTGACTCAAATGTTAATCTTCCTTGGCAACACCCTCACAGACACACCCAGGATCAATACTTTGCATCCTTCAATCCATTCAAGTTGACACTCAGTATTAACCATCACATTAAGGTACCAATCATTTTTGAAAGAGAAGTTCAGAGAGGAATTAAAGTACTTTCCATATCCTCCCCTCCCCCCTGCCCACACACAATTTACTGGAAAGAAAAAGAGAATAACAGTTCTGGGAAGATGGGACAAGATATACCTAAACCCAAAGTCCCCGTGGATGAGGACACCAGCAATGGTGGCCAGTCCTGTTGGGTACTCACCTCTGTGTGGAAGAAAGTGCAGGGGAGCAGCCCTGAATCCACTGAGCCTGGGGTGAGGAGACAGCCTGGGATCCAAGGGGTGTTTCCCAGAAAGCCTTGCAGCCACCCAGAGCGAGGCAGCAGGTGCAGGGGAGAGCTCTGTCCCCTCAGATGGAGGGCTGGCTGGAGTGCTGGCCAGGTCAGCCCTCAGGGCTTCCTCCCGGGCAGGGCCCCATGTGAAGGAGAAGCTGCTTTGATCTGACTGGACAGAGGGAGCAAGACAGAGACTCTGGAGGTGGAGGAAGAGGGTCCAGAGAAAAGGGAGCCGAGCAGAGCCGAGAATCTCAGGAAGCAGCAGCTGTTTTCATACAGTGAAAAACAGAACCCCAGGAAGAATTCCATGAAGACAGAAAAAATACTTGGAGCCATACCAATTCCTCAAGTTCAGGAAACTTAACTCACATGGAAACCAGCAATGAAAGAGCACCCAGATCAAGCCCCACACAAAGCTTTAGCTAGAAAAGAACAGAAGAACATCCCTGCAATAACAGAAGAGCACACAGATCCATCCTCCAGTGGGCTCATTCTAAATAAGCTAAAAAAAGAGACACAAAATAGGAAAACAAACCACCAATAACAAATATCAGAATCAGGAAGACACAAAAATGAGGTAAAAGAACCAGAAAGTAATTGGAAGAAAACCATCAAAAACAAATAATGAAATAAAAATTTAAATGAGCAAACAAAAAGATAGAATAAAAAATTTACAAATAAAAAAAGAAGAGACGAAAAGATTTGAAAATGACAAATACTCAAGAAAAGCAATGAAATTTCGACATATTAATAATTGGCATCCCTAGAAAGAAAAATCAAAATAAAAAGAAACAGAAGAAATACTAAAAACTATACTTCAAGAAAACTTTCCTGAAATTAAAAGAAAGGGGAAGACTTGAAACTTCATATTGAGAGAGCACAGCATATGTCTGAGAATATAAACGCGAATGGCCAAAGTCAAGATATTTTAGTAAATTTCCTGGCCTTAAAAAAAGAAGGGAAGGAAGGAAGGGAGGGAGGGAGGGAGGGAGGAAGGGAAGGAGAGAGGGAAGGGAAGGAGGAAGAAAGGGAGGGAGAGAGAGACGGGAAGGAGGAAGAAAGGGAGGGAGGGAGGAAGGAAGAAAGGAAGGGAGGAAGGGAGGAAGGGAGGAAGGGCGGGAGGGAGAAAGGTAGGCATTTTTTGAGGTCCAGGCAAAAATAACAAGTGATTTATAAAGAGAGAAAGTGATAATTGTAATTTTTTTTCCAACAACACATTATGCCAGAAGTAAATGGAGTAACTTAGTTGTTATGTTTAAGAAAATATGAACCAATGATTTTATAGCCAGAGAAAGGTTCTGTTAGTTACCTATTGTCTGTCATCAACATGTAAATCTCTGAAGGACTATCACTGCTATGGTCCTTTCTGAGAAGTCAGGAATTGGTTCTGCTAGAGAATCCTGTGTTTCTGCTGGGTTTTCAATCTGCTCCCCCCTCATATCTTTGTGACTTTATGGGTAAGTAATATTGGTCCTTGTCTTTGACAAGCATTTCAAATATTGCTTTCTCAACTAGTTTGAATTTGTTTATAATGGTTATAGGTATTTTTTTTTCTTTTGGACACCCAGAAGTTTTTGGTTTAATTTGCTTTTTTCTGGAGAAGGCAACAAATATTCTGTGAATATAGACGAGGAAAGCTTTCCAAATTTCCAATATAAGTAGCTCTTCTTTGTGACTGCCACATTAACATATGGACCAGTCTGTGGCTTCCCCTGATCCAGAGAAGTTTTTATTGCTGTCTGGGCTGCTAGGTCTCCTTAGAGGCTTCCAAAGTTGCATTTTGCTCTCATTTCCTAGAATGTGTTACCTCTCACCTCCTGGGAGGCTTCCCAAGCTTCTCTCTCCTCTTCCTACAGAAACCCCTGCCCTGATTACTGTCATGTGCTCAGGCATGGGCCTTCCTTTTCTGAAGGTTTCCAAGATCCATCACCTGCTCCCCAATCCACAACACATGCACCCTTCTGGGTGCTCCCTGTTCTGTCCCATGACAACCCATCTACTGCCAAGACTTGCTGTCCTCTGCCTCTGGAAGCCTTTACCTGCATCGTGGACTGTGCAGCTTCTCCTCCTCTCTTCCCAAGGCCCACTGGACGTGTAATTTGTGAGCATTTCTTCCTAGTGTTTTGCTTTTTTGTTGGTGTTTTTTCTAGAAAGGAGAAGCAGCATTCAGAACCAAGATGCTGTCATGTTCCAATCAGAACCTACTCCAAAGTCTTCATTTGCTTGTTTTCAGTTTGAAATATATTTCCCATTTTGCTGTAAATTTATTTTTGACATTGGCTATTTGGAAGTGCATTTTTCACTTTAACACTTGTGAAGATAATATTCTAACTATTGTTTTGTTATTAACTTCTACCAGGATTTCATCATGGTTGTATCACATATGTAATATGATTTCATTCCTTTGAAATTTGTTGACACTTCTTTGTGGCCCAGGATTTCATCAATTTTGTTAAATCTACTTGAAAAGAAAGTATCTCGTGTAGTGTTCCATATGTTTCCATTAATTAAATGTTTTAATTGTATTTTTCAACTCTTTTACATACTTAGTAAATATTTGGCTGTTGGTTCTATTAACTACTGCAAATGGAGTGATGGTTATCAAAATGTTCTAGTATGTGTGTGGATCCATGCATTCTTCATAAAGTTTTGCTAGTTTTTGCATCACAGTTTTTGAGATCATGTTATTTGGTACATATTAATTACAACGGTTATAATTTCCTGATAAATTTACTTTTATCATTCTGAAATGACCTTTATATTTGGTAATGCTTGTTTCCATAGAGCTTGTGACGGATGTTACAGTTAACATGGTTTTTATTTTATTTATTTATTTATTTATTTTTTGAGATGGAGTCTTGCTCTGTCACCCAGGCTGGAGTGCAGTGCCGCGATCTCAGCTCACTGCAAACTTCACCTCCCAGGTTCAAGCGATTCTCCTGCCTCAGCCTCCTGAGTAGCTGGGATTACAGGCACCCACCACCATACCCAGCTAATTTTTTTGTATTTTTAGTAGAGACGGGATTTCACCATCTTGGCCAGGCTGGTCTTTAACTCCTGACGTCGTGATCCACCTGCCTTGGCCTCCCAAAGTGCTGTGATTACAGGCTTGAGCCGCTGTACCTGGCCAAGCATGGTTTGTAAAAAGGAGCTAAAGATTACCTTCCTTTGTTATCTATGAGGAATTATACGTCCAGATTTTTTATTTCTTCTTTTAAACATTGCCATAGTATTTCATTTACTTGTTTTTAACCTTTTATAAGATTATTTGATTCATTTATATTTGATATGACTACTCATTTTTGTTTAAATCCACTATCATATTATGGCTGTTAATTCTCCTACTTATTCTATATTGTTTTGTCTTTTCTTTTCTTATATTTTTGGAATATAGTGACATTTTTATTATTTTGCTTTTTCCTCTTTCTAGTCTCTTGTTATATACTTTTATTTCTATTCTTCTATTTAAAAACTGTACCAGCCATACTTTACATACCAAAGCCTAAAGTTAATCAACACTTTTATTTTCTTCCTAGATTATATAAAGATTTTAGAACATTTTAATTCCATCTACTTTCCTCAAAACTTACATAAAATTGTTATTGAGTATTTTGACTTTTTTATTTTTAAACACAGGAGATATTATTTTATACAGCCTTAAATCTTTTATATTTCCCACATATTTTATAACTTTCTTCGTGCTTTATTCCTTCTTGAATCTCAGAATTCTAATCTGGGATTATTTTTATGCTGCCTGAAACAGGTCTTCTAGAATTTCCTTTAGTGTGGACCTGTTTGTGGCTATTTTTTTCAATATTTCTTTTATTTTTTTTCTCACCCCTGAAAGCATATTTTGGGTCTAGAACTCAAGGTTGGTGGTGATTTTATTTAACATATTTAAGAGGTTATTCTTCTGCCTTCTGGCTTCCATTGATGCTGCTGATGAAGTCTAACCATGGCTGCTTTTAAAGCATTATTTGCCATTATTCCCGCTTGGCTGATTTTAACTTTTGCACCATGTTTGGGAAGAGATAGATTTCTTTTTATTTACTTTTCTTAGGAATCACTGGGTGGTTTACACTAATTTTGATTAATTTTAAAAATTTTTCGGCCATTATCACTTTGAAAACTGTTTTGTCTTTGCTTTTCTTCTCTTGGGACTCCTGTTAAATACATTTAGATTTTCTCTGCTTCCATCCTTTTGAAACCCCATGGCTCATTCTGGTTAACCTTTCATAATTTAGCTACCCTCTCTCTAATTCTCCTTAGCTATCTTCAATTTGCTGTGAAGTTCTTTACTGAATGTGGTATTTAGGTTAGTTTGTCATTTCTAAAAGGTCTACCTAGATATGTTTCAAATCTGCCTGGGGGTTGTTTAAAATCTCCTCTTTTCACTCATTTTAAAATCATTGTCTAGTTTAATTATTTTGAAAAATCTTTGGGAGGCTGAGGCTGGAGGATCACTTGATCCCAGGAGTTGGAGGCTGCAGTGAGTTACAATTGCACCACTGTACTCCATATGGGGTAAGAGAGTGAGACTCAGTCTCAAAAATAAGATAAAATAAAATTCTGTGCCAAATAATTTTACTATGTGGAATCTTTCCCATCCTGCTTGTTGTATGTTTCTTTTGTTAGATTTCATTTGCTTGCTTGTTTATTTTTATCATAGATCCTTGATTCCTTTGTGTGACCAATTGCTTTTGACTGTGTGCTCATCAGGACGTTAAATAATTATTTCAGGCCTAGAATGAAGGTGCATTCTTCCAGAAAATGTTTCCATTTGCTTCATTTTTTAAAATCACTTTATACTACCTAGATTTGCCACCTGTATTTTAAGTTAGGAATCAGAAACTCATTTTCTCTTGATTACAGTGAGTGTCAAGGAGGTTACAGGGATATTGTAAATCCAACCAGAGTCCTTTTCTGCCCTTGTTGAAATGTCCATTAATTGAGCATGTGTATGCTAAGCACTAGGCAAACACTATCTTATTTAATTTAGACCTGTGAAGTCAGTAATATTCTCTAGACTATATGGGTAGTGGGATTTTATGTGTTTATTTTTTAAATTTTATTTTTCCATAAGTTATCGGTGTACAGGTGGTATTTGGTAACATGGGTAAGTTCTTTAGTGAAGTTTTGTGAGAGCCTGGTGCATCCATCACCTGAGCAGTATACACTGCATCATATTTGTTTTCTTTTATCCCTCACCCCCTCTCACTCTTCCCCAAAAGTCCCCAAATTCCATTGTATCATTCTTACGCCTTTGCATCCATTTGCTTCTGCCAGTGGCCTTCAGTCACTACCAGTCTAGGATCATTTGTGTTTAAGAATTGTGGTTCTGAGCAAAAAGAACAAAGTTGGAGGAATCACATCACCTAACTTCAAAATATATTACAAGGTGATAGTAGCCAAAATGGCATGGTATTAATATAAAAATAGAAACATAGACCAATGGAACAGAATGAAGGACCCAGATATAAATTTACATATTTACAGCCAATTGATTTTTGACAAAGGAGCCAAGAACATACATTAGAGAACACCTTCTTTAACAAATGGTGCTGGAGTTCATATGCTAAAGAATGAAACTGAATCCCTATCTCTTACCATATTAACTCAAGATGGGTGAAAGATATAAATGTAAGACTCAACACTATAAAACTACTAGAATAAAACATTGATGGAAATACTTTGGGCATTGACCTCAGTGAACATTTTATGGCTAAGACCTCAAAAACACAGACAACTAAAACAAAAATAGACAAATAGGACTATATTAAACTAAAAAGCTTCTGAACAGCAAAGGAAACAGTCAAGAGTGTGAAGAGACAACCTGTGAAATGAAAGAAAATATTTGCAAAGTATTCATCCAACAAGGCACTAAAGTCCAAAGTATAAAATGAGCTCAAACAACTCAACAATAAAAGAATCAAATAATACCATTAAAAAGAGGGCAAAGTACATGAATAGACAATCTTAAAAGAAAGCATACAAATGACCAACAGATGTATGAAAAATTGCTCAACATCACTAATCATCAGAGGAATGCAAAACAAAACCACAATGAGATATCATTATACCCCAGTTAGAATGGGTATTATGAAAACAACAAAAAATAATAGATGCTGGTGACGATGTGGAGAAAAGGAACTCTTGTACACTGTTGGCGAAAATGTAAGTACAGCCACTGTGGAATACAGGATTGAAATTTCTCAAAAAACGAAAAATAGAACTACCATACAATCTAGCAATACCACTACTGCGTATCTAGCCAAAGGAAAATAAATCAGTATATGAAAGTGATACCTACACTTGCATGTTTATAGCAGCACTATTCACAATAGCAAAGATAAGCAACAAACCTAAATGTCCACGGATCCCATGGACGAATGGATAAAGAAAATGTGAACCAACATTGCATCCCGGGGATGAAGCCTACTTGATCATGGAAGATTAGTTTTCTGATGTGCTGCTGGATTCAGTTTGCAAGTATTTTGTTGAGGATTTTCTTCATCAATGTTCATCAAGGATATTGGCCTGAAGTTTTCTTTTTTGTTTTGTCTCTGCCAGGTTTTGGTATCAAGATGATGCTGGCCTCATAGAATGAATTAGGGAGGAGTCCTTCCTCCTCAATTTTTTGGAATAGTTTCTATAGGAATGGTACCAGCTTTTCTTTATACATCTGGTAGAATTCAGCTGTGAGTCCCTCAGGTCCTGGGATATTTTTGATTGGTAGGCCATTTATTTAATACTGATTTAATTTTGGAGCACGTTATTGGTCTGTTAAGGCAATCAGTTTCTTCCTGGCTTAGTCTTGGGAGGATGTATGTGTCCAGGAATGTGTCCGTCTCTTCTAGGTTTTCTAGTTTGTGTGCATAGAAATGTTCACAGTAGTTTCTGATGGTTGTTTTTATTTATATGGGGTCAGTAGTAATAGTCCCTTTGCCATTTCTAATTGCATTTATTTGGATCTTCTCTCTTTCTTCTTTATTAGTCTAGCTAGTGGTCTATTTTATTATTTTTTTCAAAAAGACAGTTCCTGTATTCATTGATCTTTTGAATTGTTTTTCATGTCTCAGTTTTCTTCAGTTCAGCTCTGAGTTTTGTTATGTCTCGTCTTCTGCTAGCTTTGGGGTTGATTTGTTCTTTCTTCTCTAATACTTTCAGTTTTGAAGTTAAGTTGTTAATTTGAGATCTTTCTAACTTTTTAATGTGGGCATTTAGTGCTATGAATTTCCCTCTTAATACTGCCATAGCAGTGTCCCAGAGACTGTGGTATGTTGTATCTTTGTTCTAACTATTTTCAAATAACTTCTTGATGTCTACCTTAATTTTATTATTTAACCCAAAGTCATTCAGAAGCATGCTGTTTAATTTCCACATAGTTGCATAATTTTAGCGATTTTCATAGTTTTGACTTCTATTTTTATTGTGCTATGGTCCAAGAGTATGTTTGGTATGATTTTGGTTCTTTAACGTTTGTTGAGGATTGTTTTATGTCCAATTATGTGGTTGATTTTAGAGTATGTACCATGTGGCAATGAGGAGAATGTATATTCTGTTGTTTTTGGGTGGAGAGTTCTGTGAAGTTCTATCAGATCTATTTGGTCCAATGTTGACTTCAGGTCCTGAATATGTATGTTAATTTTCTGCCTCAATGATCTGTCTTGTCAGTGGAGTGTTTAAGTCTCCCATTGTTACTGTGTGGGAGTCTAAGTCTCTTTGTAGGTCTCTAAGAACTGGCTTTATGGATCTTGGTGCTCCTGTGTTGGGTGCATATATATTTAGAATAGTTAAGTGTTCTTATTTAATTGAACACTTTACTATTATGTAATTCCCTTCTTCATCTGTTTTGATCTTTGTTCATTGGCAGTCTGTTTTGTCTGAAATTAGGATTACAAGGTTGGCTCAACTTATGCAAATCAATAAATGTGATGCATCACTTAAACGGAACTAAAGACAAAAAACACATGATTATCTCAATAGACACAGAAAAGGCTTTTGATAAAATTCAACATCCGTTCATGTTAAAAATGCTCAATAAACTAGGTATTGAATGAACACACCTTAAAATAATAAGATCCATCTATGACAAACCCACAGCCAACATTATACAGAATGGGCCAAAGCTGGAAGCATTCCCCTTGAAAACTGGCATGAGACAAGGATACCCTCTCTCACCACTTCTATTCAACATAGTATTGCAAGTCCTATCCAGAGCAATCAGGCAAGAGAAAGAAATGAAAGACATCCAAATAGGAAGAGAAGAAGTCAAACTATCCCTCTTTACAGATGACATGATTTTACATCTAGAAAACCCCATAGTGTTGGGTCCAAAGCTCCTTCAGCTGATAAACAACTTCAGCAAAATTGCAGGATACAAAATCAATGTACAAAAATCACTAGCATTTCCAGACATCAACAACACCCAAACTGAGAGCCAAATCAGAAAGGCAATCCCATTCCCAATTGTCACAGAAAGAATGAAATAGGAAGGAATACAGCTAACCAGGGAGGTGAAAGATATCTACAATGAGAACTACAAAACACTGCTCAAAGAAATCAGAGATGACAAATGAATGAAAAAAAATTCCATGCTCATGAATAGGAAAAATCTATATCATTAAAATGTCCATACTGCCCAGAGCAATTCACAGATTTGATGGTATTCTTATCAAACTATCAAAAACATTCTTCACAGAACTAGTAAAAACTATTTTAAAATTGATATGGAACCAAAAAAGAGCCTGAATATCCAAGACAATCCTAGGCAAAAGGAATAATGCTGGAGGCATCATGTTACCTGACTTTAAACTATACTACAAGGCTACAGCAAGCAAAACAGCATGGTGTTGGTACAAAAACAGAAATATAGACCAATAGAACAGAATAGAGAGCCTAACAATAAGGCACACATCTACAACCATCTGTGTCTGATCTTTGACAAAGTTGGCAAAAATAACCAATGGAGAAAAGACTCCCTATTCAATAAATGGTGCTGGGATAACTGAATACCCATAGCAAAAGACTGAAGTTGGACTGCTTCCTTACACCACACACAAAAAGCAACCAAGATGGATTAAAGACTTAAACATATAACCCAAAACTATAAAAACCCTGGAAGACAACCTAGGTAATATTATCCTGGACATAGAAACAAAGATTTCATGACAAAGACATCAAAAGCAATCACAACAAATACAAAAATTGACAAGTGGAATCTAATTAAACTAAAGAATTTCTGCACAGCAAAATAGACTATTAACAGAATAAACAGACAACCTACAAATGGGAGAAAATGCTTTCAAACTATGTATCTGCTAAAGATCTAATATCCAGCATCTATACAAAATGTAAATAAATTTGCAAGAGAAAAACAAACAACCCCATTAAAATGTGGGCAGAGGACATGAACAGACACTTCTCCAAAGAAGACATACATGCTGCCAACAAACATGAAAAAAGCTCAATGTCACTGCTCATTAGAGAAATGCACATCAAAATAACAATGAGATACCATCTCACACCAGTAAGAATGGCTATTATTAAAAAGTCAAACAAACAAAAAACAGATGCTGGAGAGGCTGCAGAGAAAAGGGAACACTTACACACTGTTGGTGGGAGTGTAAATTAGTTCAACCATTGTGGAAAGTAATATGGCAATTTCTCAAAGAGCTAAAAGCACAACTACCACTGGACCTGGCAATCTCATTACTGGGTAGATACCCAGAAGAATATAAAACATTGTACCATAAAGATACATGCATATGAATGTTCATTGCAGCACTATTCACAATAGCAAAGACATGGAATTAACCTGAATGCCCATCAGTGACAGGTTGGATAAAGAAAATGTGGTAAATATACACCATGGAATACTATGCAGCCGTGAAAAACAATGAGATCATGTCCTTGGCAGGGACGTGGATGGAGCTGGAGGCTATAATCCTTAGCAAACTAACACAGGAACAGAAAACAAAATACCACAAATTCTCACAAGATCAAGGTCTTATACTTGATCTTATAAGTGGGAGCTAAATGATAAGAACTTATGAACACAAAGAAGGAAACAGCAGACACTGGGGTCCACTTGAGAGGGGAGGGTGGGAGGAGGGTGAGGAGCAGAAACGATAACTATTGGGTACTGGGCTTAATATCTGGGTGATGAAATAATATGTACAGCAAACCCCCCCGACACATGTTTACACAAACCTTCATATGGATCTCTGAACCTAAAATAAAAGTTACAGAAAGGAAATGTGGTATATGTACATAATGGAATACTATTAGCCATAAAAAAGAACGAAATTATGTTATTTGCAGCAACATAGATGGAACTGGAAGTCGTTATGTTAAGTGAAATAAGCGAGGCAGAGAAAGACAAATACCGCATGTTCTCACTCATGTGTGTGGGAGCTAAGCAATTTGATCTCACGGAGTTAGAAAGCAGCATGACAGACACCAGAGGTATCTGTATGAGGGGGGTGGCTACAAGCTTGCAGTTACACAGAAGACACCAGTTCTTTTTTTTTTGATGGATTCTCGCTTTGTTGCCCAGCTGGAGTGTAGTGGTGCAATATCAGCTCACTGCAACCTCCGCCTCCTGGATTCAAGCGATTCTCCTTCCTCAGCCTCCAGAGTAGCTGGGACTACAGACACACGCCACCATGCCCAGCTAATTTTTGTATTTTTGGTAGAGACAGGGTTTCACCATGTTGGCCAGGATGGTCTCGATCTCTTGACTTCGTGACCCGCCCGCCTCAGCGTCGCAAAGTGCTGGGATTACAGGCATCAGCCACTGTGCCCAGCCAGGACATCAGTTCTAATGTTTGATTGTGGACTACGGTGACTATAGTTACCAGCAATGCATTGTATATTTTAATGTAGCCAGAAGAGAGGACTGGAAATGTCCCCAACATAGAAACGATAAACACTCAAGGTGGGGGATACCCTGAATACCCCAACTTGATCATTACACATTCTGCGAGCCACTGCGCCCAGCCACAACTGTTTCTGAGGAACTAGGGATCAGAATATCAGAAGAACGCTGCCCAGTCACCTGGATTACAGATGGACAGTTTAGAATATCAGAGGTCACGTGACTATGAAATGAACACGAACTGTCTATTCCTTTGTCTACTTGAACGAAAATAAATAAATCAGGGACATTTTTATATAAATGTTGTTTACCATGCCAGGGGGAACTAGAGTCAAAAACAAGATCGGGAACAGGCATGGAACACACTGTGGGCGGGTGGGGACCTGGGCGTGTGGCTTCAGCTGTCACCTCCAGTGCACTCTCAGGACCCTGTGGACATGTGAGCAGGGCTTGGAGAACCGGTGTAGGCACAGGTCTGGGCCTACAGTTCCATCACCTTAGCCCAGGTGAGCAGCCGATTTGCACGTCAAGATTTCCCTGTCCAGCTCTATCTGGGCCACGGACAGCACCTTAGTGCTGGGTGGGGGCTCGGCTGACCCCTGCAGCGGGCCATGTCATATTCCTGATATTTTAAACAGGGAGGGCAGGGGATCCCTGTCCCAGAAACCCAGGAGAAGTTAAAGATGTGGTTCTGGTTCTTAATGAGGTTTTCTTTCTTTTAGTTAGTGATTTAAAATACTCCTAGTTCATGCTGATGTTTAAAGGTACAAGAGCCCCCAGAAGTCAAGCACAAATTAAAAGCCAGGCAAAAACATGGACTTGTAAGGAATTCAAGGAAACAATTAGCTAACAGGAGCAGTTTAAGTATTTTTCTGCTTAGTATGTACATGCTGCTGTTGTTTTCTTAATTGTTGCTTAGTAGAACGAAGTACAGGGAGATGTTTAATGCGCATATGGTGGGCACGCCACAGGGGAAGGAGCCAGATGTGCCCAGGGCCGTGTGGGAATGAGTGGGAGGCTGGGATGGCGTCAGGGGCCAGGAGTGTGTGTATTCTGGGGGATGCCACTGCCCTAAAGTGAACGCAGAATTGCCTGATGTAACCTTTGTCCTCTATTGCCATGTGGAAGACGAGTCAGGTTTTTAGTTTTGTCTGGAGCAGGCGAACAAGCTGTCTGTGGTGGAATGATTTCAGATGAACGATAATTAAAACAATCAGAATCATTTCCTGTGTCTGCTATCTGCCCTCATCACAGATGTCAAAAGCCATTGGCCCCACGTGACACGCTCTGCTCTTCACCCCCTGGGCTCTCTAAGGTGCTGGCAGCCCTGGGAAGATGCCGTCCTTGGCTCTGCCCTGGGGAACGACCCCTCACATCTCAGGAGATGGAGCCATCCTGGAAGGTGAGCTGCTCAGAGCCTGCAGGAATCAGCGCCAGTGTTGGACATTCATAGATGCTCAAGGAATTAACTGCCTCCATCTCATAGCTGTGTCCAATCATGATTCATGTGACACTTGCTGAAGACAGAGGATAGAAAGAGGTCCGTGGGATATAACCCATGGGACAAACCTGCACACGTACCCCTGAGTCTAAATAAGAGCTGAAATTAAAAAAAGTAAGGAGTAGACGCCAATTAAGGGGTGGCTTAGAAACACTGGACCCAAATCTGAATGTAGGAAGAAGAGAATTTGCTGAAGAGGCATAAGCTAGCACTTGGGCTGGACCAGATGGCTAGAGAAGGAAGGTGAGGCACAGATAAGAAGATCAAGACAGAAATCTGATCAGCTTTAGGGCACATGTGCTGGTCAGGCCCCCAAAACCCTGGGCACTCAGTGTAAGATGTAACCCAAGTGATTAGCGCCCAAGGGTCTGGGTCCCAAGCCTCACCTCCTCAAGATAAGCTTCAGGGCCACACCCAGCAGACCCACCTGTCAGAAGCCACACCTAGGAGGCATTAACCAAGGCACCTGCTCTCTCAGTCTCCTGTAATGTGAAGAGGGCCTGCCCTTCCCTGCATGCAGTCCCCTGACTGGGACGGGGTTTAGGCCACACCCCTGAGCAGGAATTCTGTCTTCTTTATAAAGCCCTGGAGGCCGGATTCATTTCCTTAAAGGTAGCGAGATTCAGACTGTGGCTTCCGGTGCGGCAGGAGAGATCTTGGGAGTCCTCACACCCATCCCCAGCTTTTTCTTTGGGGAAAAAGCTGAGCGAACTGAAAATTGACAGTTCTTCTTAGATCCCTCAGAGAAGTCAAGGCCGGAAACTGGAGCCTTCCTGGACCAGTTGCTGCTGGCTCAACGTGGACGGATGTGAGGCTACACACTGCAGGGTCCTGTCTTAGGGAAACCTCACACACTTCTGTGGATTTTACCTCAAGGGGCTTGGCCGGGTCCTCACAATGAAGATCAGAGAAAAATCCCCTCCTGCTTCTGCCGGGAGAGGTGAAACGAACTATTTAGAAATAACCAGAGCCCTTGGATCTTCTTGACAAGGCCTCTCTGCAAAGGAAACTCTTTTACCAGAGACTCACCCACTGACCGGGAGAGAAATGCCCACCTCCAGCCCATGCTAGCGGTGCTGTCCCACCCAAAGAAACTGAGAAGCCGCAGCCCAGGAACACAGGCTCGCTAGGAGACCCAGAGCAACTGCAGGACAACAGAGCCCACCCGGCACCTCGTCACCCCATCCACGGGCTCCTGCCCACAGCAGGGCTCCACGGAGAGAACTGCAAGCCCAGACCTCACGCACGAGAGTGACTTTCTTCACTGCTTAACATCAAGTTCAGAATATCTGACTTCAGGAGCGGTGGCTCACGCCTGTAATCCCAGCACTTTGGGAGGCTGAGGTGGGCAGATCACGAGGTCAGGAGTTCGAGACCAGCCTGACCAACGTGGCGAAACCCCATCTCTACTAAAAATACAAAAATTAGCCATGTGTGGTGGTGCACGCCTGTAATCCCAGCTACTCAGGAGGCAGAGGCAGAAGAAACGCTTGAACCTGGGAGGCGGAGGTTCCAGTGAGCTAAGATCATGCCACTGCACTCCAGCCTGGGTGACAGAGGGGGACTCCATCTAAAAAAAAAATAAAAGTAAAGAATATCTGACTTCAGAGTTGGTTTGATTGGCTTTAACAAATAGTGTTGTTTAGCAATGTCACTGGACAACTCTCAGGCCTGTGTCCGTATTTCCACTTTTATGCGTCCCTTCTCTCACTTTATCCCTTGAATTAGATAGAATGTAAATGACTTTGGCTTTTCTAGGGACAGTTGTGAGCTGGCAGTATCAAAAGTATTGTCTACATATGACCATGGCCGAATCCTAGAAAAAGCTGTGTCCATTTTCTGTAAGTGACTAAAATAGGCTGTTTTAGGATTATTTACCTCTTTGCCAGAAGGAAAAGCATAGTAAAATATATTTGATTATTGACAGAAGATTACTTTAGCATTGCTTAAATTGCAGGTACATGTGCACAATTTAAGTGACTTAATGAATTGCCGTTTGAGAATCAATTTATGAAATGGAGCAAGCACTGAAGTGAAGCAGCATCGGGCCCTGCCCTGGCTCCCCGGGGACCTGCCAACGGTGTCTCACACCCCAGCTTCAGCTGCCTTTGTTTTGTAAGAGGCATTTTATGGCTGAAAAACAACAAATAGAGGTTGACTTTCTGTGCTCCCCAGCCTAGAATCCACTTTGCAGAAGGCTACAGTGAGATGAATCAAAGACGCCATTAAATCTGGGCTCCGACAAGTTATTTCAATTATTGAAGTAAAGAAGTAGATTGACCCCGGTGAGCGTGCCCTTGTGAGGGCAGTGCCCCTGGTGAGGCGCTCTTGGCCTGGCTCTGGTGGCACACGTGGTAGGCGGTGCTCGGTGATGCTGCGGAGCTTGGGGTCGGTGGGGTGAGTGAGTGAGGACCCAGGTTGCAGCCCCCACTCAGGGCTCTGATGCACCCAGCACCATCCACATTTGAGGTGCCCTGACCCCTCCGGTCTAATGTTTCCAGCTCGTGTCTTTGCATCCGCACTTGAGTGCCTGCTATTGTTGCAGATTTGGGAATTCCACCCCAGATGTATGGGATTCGGTGGATTTTCTAGGATTAGATATTCTCAGTGATTCCTATGTTCATCAAAGTTAAAAAAAATAAAAAATAAAACTTGCTCAAGAAGCCCACATCCCCCAAGGCTCCCTTACACCAGAGAGGGCATCTTCATTTCAGGAACAGCTCCTCCCACCTGCACCGCCCCCGGCTCCTGCCCTGGAGGAGTGCGCTGGGCACTGCTGGCCTCCTTTCTCTGCTTCCTTTCTCAGTTCCTGGATCTCCAGAGCCTCTCTCTTCTGAAGGACGGGGTAAAATCCACGCAATGTAAACTTTCTGGATACAACTTGAAAACCCAGTAGACCAATGAGCAGTTGATCCACATGACTTTAGACACCCGAGTATTTGAAGACATCCAATGACTGGCTTCAGATTTCCTGCTTGTCTCACGCAGAAGGGATGTCTCATGCACACAGCCTTTATGCTGTAATGCTGTAATGTTCATCCACTCACATTTAGTATAATTCACATAGATGGATTTGGGTTTACTATTTTACTGTTATTTAATACATTCTGTTTAGATTCACTGTTTTGTTTTAATCTCCTGTGTTATGATAAATTAAATATTTTTGGTATTTCATTTTCATTTGCGTTCTAACTACATACACCTCTGCATTATTATTTTAATGATAGCTGCAGGGGTTACAATGTGCATCTCATACAGCTGAGAAGATGCTTTGCAGTTTTCTTAGAGTTAATATTGCACCACTTCAAGTGAAATATAGAAGTTCTACAACCATATTGTTCACCGATCTCACCCACTTATCTTTATAGTATAATTTTTATATAAATTATATCTATATACATTACAAAATCCATGACCCTATTATAATTTTTTATTTAAAAAGGTGTGTGTTTGAAATAAATTGAGAGAAAAAATAGTCTTGTAATTAACCACATATTTACTATTTCTGGTGCTTTTCATTCCCTGCTGGAGAGACTGAGTCTCCTTCTGGTATTATTTTTTCTTAACCTAAAGCGTTTCTTTAGCGCTGTGTGTAGTACAGTTTGATGGCAACAAATTCCCAGTGTGTTTTATTTGGGACTATATTTTGCCTTTATCTCTGAAACATGCTGTCTCTGAATGTAGAATTCTGGGTTGACAGTGTTTGTTTTTGCTTTTGTTGAGCACTTTAAATGTATTGTTCCTTTGTCAGTGTGGCCTTTCAAATCACTATGCCTCCATATGTAATGTACCACTTATGCTTTCAAGGTTTTCTCCTTAACTGGAGTTTTCAGAAGTCTGCCTGCAACAAACCTATATGTGCTTTTCTCTGCATGAACCTTTCTTCATACTCAATGATTATCTTGAATCTAAAGTTGACGTTTTTAATTTTTTTCTCTCTGTTCTTCAGATTGATCATTTGTATTGATTTATCTTCAGGTTAACTGATTTTTATGCTGTATTGAATCTGCTATTAAAATCATCAACTGATTCTTTAAACTTCAAGTATTTTTTAGTTCTAGAATTTCCATTTCTATTTCTGTGCTAAGATTTTCCTATATTTTTATTCATTTGGGAGTATATCTTCATTTGTGCTGGTGACCATTGTTACAATATGTCTTCACTTCTGCCAACTTCATGACAATTGTTACAACATGTCTTTAAATCCTCGCCTCTGCCAACTTCTGGGTCATACTGGGTCAGTATCTGTCATTGTCCCATTTTCCTGTTTCACCATTTGTTGACTCTGAATTCTATTATGTGCTCCCACAGAGTACTGACTATTTTTGTTTTGTTTAGCAGGCAGTTAACTTGTCTAAACTCAACTTGGGTTTTTCTTGGTTGTGAAGACATGTCACATAATTTTTTTTGACTGTTTTTTTATGAAAGAGTTTTGAAAATTATTGGCCAGGTATTTGTAGAATGTTCCTCAATTTATATATTTATGTTTTCCTCACAATTAGACTGAGATAATGACTCTTTTTAGAGAAACTTCTAGATGAAAAGTGAAACCTCATTGCATCAAATTTTAAAAATTTGGATGAACTAAAGTTTACTCTGCTCTGTAAAGTTATATGGGCTTTACCAAAAGCTTAATTTTTTTTTGTGTTCATCATTACAGTATCATACAGGCTAGTTTTATTGTCCTAAAAATCTCCTATGCTTCATGTACGCAACATCATCACTCTACACTCCACCCCAAACCCTGGCAAACATTGATCTTTTTGCTGTTTCTACAGTTTTGCCTTTTTCAGAATGTCATGTAGCTGGAATCACATAACAGGTAGCTCTTTCAGACTGACCTCTTTCACTTGATGATATGCATTTAAGTTTCATCCATGTCTTTTCATGGTTTGATAGTTCTTGTTGTTTTATTGCTGAAAAGTACTCCATTGTATACATAGACCAGCATGTATTTTGCAACTGCTGAATCATTTGGTAAGAATGTGTAGGAGACTGTGAAACTGTCTTCTAAATGGCTATATCATTTTGCATTGCCATTTGCATTGCCATTTCCTGTTGCTCCACATCCTTGTCAGCATTTGGTATTGTCATGTTTTTCTTTTTCATTTTAACCATTCTAATAGGTGTGTGATGCTACTCCACTTTGTTTTGATTTGCAACTCTCTGATGACAAATGAGATTGAGCATCTTTCTATATGCTTATGCTTCAATTATATATCTTCTTTGGTGAGTTTTCTGTTCAGACCTTCTCCCGATTTTAAAATAGTGTTGAATTTTTTTCTTACTGATGAGTATGAAGTGCTTTATATACTTTGGATACAAATTCTTTGTCTGATATGTGTTTTGCAAATATTTTCTCCAAGATCGTGGCTTTTTATTCTCTTAAGAGCATCTTTCATAGAGCACAACCTTTTAATTTTCCTAAAGTGCAATGTTTTTCTTTCATGAATTCGGCTATTAGTGTTACATTTTAAAACATATCACCAAACTTAAGATCTTGTATTTTCTTCAGGAAGTCTTATAGATTTGTATTTTACACTTAGGACTATGATCCAGCTTGGGTTAATTTTTTTTTTAAAGGTTTAAGGTCTGTGCCAACGTCTCTTTTTTTTTTTTTTTTTTTTTTTGCATATAGATGTCCAATTTTCCTAACTCCTTTGATAAAAAAGACAATTTCTCTCTACTGAGCTGCTTTTGCTCCTTTGTTAAAGATCAATTGACTGTATTTGTGTTTATTTATAGACTCTGCTCTATTCCATTGACCAATAGCGATCAATTGACTGTATTTGTGTTTATTTATGGACTCTGCTCTATTCCATTGACCTATGTGCCTACCCTTTTACCAATACCATGTTGTCTTGATTACTGTAGCTCTATCCAGCTCTTGAAATTGTGAAGTGTAAGTCCTCTAACTCTATTCTTCTTTGGTATTATTTTGCCTGTTTTAGGTCTTTCGCCTTCCCATACAAATTCAGAATCAGTTTGGAACTATCAACAAAATGGCTTGCTGGGATTTTGATTGAGAATTTGTAGAATGTATAGATCAAATAAATTTTTTAAATGGCATCTTAACATTATTGAGTTTTTCAATCCATGAACACAGAATATCCCTCCATTTATTTAGATCTTACTTGATTTTTTTGGTCGGTTTTTTAAGATTTTTAGACATAGGCTCTGTACCTGTTATGATAGACTTACACCTCAGTGTTCCTTTTATGTGTGGTGCTATTTAAATAGCATTGTTTTAAACTTCAAATGTTACTTGTTTGTTACTGAAATGTAAGACAGTATTTGATTTTTATTTAACTCTGCATTCTACAACCTTGCTATACTCACTGATTTATTTCATGAGTTTGTTGGTTGATTTAGGAGGAATTTCTAAATAAACAATCACATCATCTTCAAATATAGACAGTTTTGTTTATTTCTTTTTTTCCAATCTACATAATTTGTATTCAATTTTCTTGTCTTATTGTGCTAGCTAGGGCTTCCAGTGCAATATTTAATGGCATGGTGAGAGAGGGCACCCTTGCCTTTTTCTGGATCTTAGAAGAAAAGCATCCAGTGTTTGTCTTTCAAGTATGATGTTACCTGTAGGCTTTCTGTAGATTTGTTTATATTTAGTCACCTGGTGGAAGTTTTTCTCTAGTCATAATTTGGTGAGAGTTTTATTATGAATTTGTTTTGGATTTTTTCAACTGCTTTTTGTGCACCAATTGTTATAATGTATGATTTTTCTTATTTATCCTATTGATTGATTTCTCAAATGTTGAACCAGATGTGCATACCCAGAATAAATACTGTTGGGGTTTGATGTACAGTTCTTTGTATGCATTATTGGTTTTAATTGGCTAAGGCTTCATTTAGGACTTTTCCATCTATATTCATAAGAGATGTTGGGTTATAGTTTTTCTTTCTTGAAATATCTATCAAATTTTAGTATAAGGATCATCCTGGCTTCATAGAATGAGGTAGAAAGTGTTCCTTTCTGCTTCTATGTTTTGGAAAAAATTGTAGAGAATGGGTGTCATTTCTTCCTTAAATATTTGGAAGAAGGCACTGGTGAAATCAATTGGCTCTGAGAACTTTTGGAAGCTTATTAACTATTGTATTAGTCTGCTCTCATGCTGCTGCTAAGGACATACCTGAGACTAGGTAATTTGTGAAGAAAAAGAAGTTTAATGGACTCACAGTTACATATGGCTGGGGAGGCCTCACAATCATGGTGGAAGGCAAGGGAAGAGCAAAGGCATGTCTTACATAGTGGAAGGCAAAGAGAAATGAGAACCAAGTGAAAGGGGTTCCCCCTATAAAAACATCAGATCTCATGAGACTTATCCACTACCATGAGACCAGTATGGGGGCAACTGCCCCCATGATTCCATTATCTCCCACCAATTCCTTCCCACAACACGTGGGATTTATGGGAGCTATAACTTAAGATGAGAGTTGAGTGGGGACACAGCCAAACCATATCAATTATTGATGCATTTACTTTAATAAGTATAGAATTATAAGGTTATCCATTTCTTTTTGTGTGAATTGTGGTAGTTTTTTTCTTTCAAGAAAAGTCAGCTCCATCTAAATCACCAAATGTTAGGGCATTGAGTTACTCATAGTATTTTTTTATTATACTTTAAATGTCCAGGAATTAGTGATAATAACCTCCCTCTTATTTCTGGTCCTAGTAATTTGTCTTTTCTCTCTTTTTTTCTTGCTTATACTGGCTAGTGGTTTATCCATTTTGCTGATCTTTTAAAAGAATCAGTTTATGCTTTCCCTGATTTTCTCTGTTATTTTCCTGTTTTCCATTTTATTAATTTCTGCTCTAATTTCTATGTTTCTTTTCTTCTTCTTGCTTTAGGCTTACATTGTTCTTCTTTTCTGGTTTCCTGAAGTGAAAGCTTAAAATACTGATTTTTAGTTCTTCTGGGGTTTTTTCCAAATAGATTCATTTAATATTATAAATTTATCTCTAAGCACTGCTTTCCTGCATCTCACAAATTTTGAAAGTGAAAGTTATACTTTCATTTTCATTTTATTCAAAATTTTTAAAAATTTATTTTGAGAATCCTGGGGCCTCGGCATTATTTAAGTGTCCATTGCATAATTCCTAAATATTTGGGTATTGTACATTTATGTTTCTGTTCCTGAGTTCCAGTTTAATTTTATTGTCATCTGAGAATATATTTTGTATATTTGTATAATTTCTTGTCTTTTAAATTTGTTAATGTGTGTTCTGTAGCCCAGGATGTTGTCTATATTGGTGAATGTTCCATCTGAGCTTGAGAAGGGTGTGTGTTCTATGGTTGTTGGATGGAATATTCTATTAACATTAATTAGATAAAGTTAATGATTAGTGCTGTTCAGGTCAACCGTATCCTTATTGATTTCTGCTTTCTTGACCTACTGACAGGAGGTCATTGAAATCTCCAACTATAGCAGTGAAATTGTCTATCTTTCCTTCAGTTCTTTCAGTGTTTGCCTCACATATTTTCATATTACATTGTTAAGATGTACATTCATTGAGAGTTATCTTTTCTTCTTGGAAAATTGGCCCCTTTATCATTGTACAGTGTAGTTAATTTTATCCTTGATAATTGTCCTTGTTCAGAAGTTGACTTTGAAATTAATACTGCTACTCCAGCTTTCTTTTAGTTTGTGTGAGCATGATTATGATGGTTAATACTAAGTGTCAACTTGATTGGATTGAAGGATGCAAAGTATTGATTCTGGGTGTATCTGTAAGGGTATTGCCAAAGAAGATTAACATTTGAGTCAGTGGGCTGGGAAAGGCAGATCCACCCTTAATCTGAGTGGGCACCATATAATCAGCTGCCAGCATGGCTAGAATATAAAGCAGACAAGAAACATGAAAAGGCTAGACTGGCTTAGTCTCTCAGCCTACATTTTTATGCCATGGTGGATTCTCCCTGCCCTCAAATATCAAACTCCAAGTTCTTCATTTTTGGGACTTCATCTGGCTTCCTCATGCCTCAGCTTGCAGACAGCCCAGTGTGGGGCTTTGTGATATAATGTGTGTGCGTGTATATACAGATGCGTATATATATACACATATATATATATGCATAATAATATATATGTGTATATATATACACATATATATTATTAGTTCTATCTCTCTGGAGAAAGCTGAGAAATACAGATTTTGGTACCAGGAGTGCAGTGGTTCGAGAAGAACAGAATATTAAGGATGGAGTTCTTTTGTTGGTTTTGGGGTTTCTGGAGTTGCCGGCTTAATATGATTAGACCCCAAAATGCTAAGGACTCCACTTCTAATAGTATGGAGAACACTGGTAGTCCTTGGCATGAACTATTTAGAGAGTTATGCAAAATAAATGCATTTAACACTCCTGATTCACTGTTCATTAGATGCAAGGAGTTTAGTGACTCTATACATAATACCTTTGACCATATGTGGAGAACCAAGGAACATAATGAACCTGGTTGATTGCTCCGATTTCACTAGAAAAGTGATGAAAGAAAATGGTGAACTCAGGCATTCTATCTCCCAGCTTCAGAAGCAGATACCGAGCCTCAAATCTTCTAAGATTGCCCTGAGTTGGAGTCTAATCTCCTGTAGAGAAAGAGCTGAAATTATGAAAAATCAGACACAAGCTCTTATCATGCGAGTGGCTGACATGCAACAAAAGGTGCATGCGTGGCCTCACCAGATGTCTACTCTTAAAGCGAGGGCATTGATTGGAAAAGAACAAAAGGTGCATGCGTGGCCTCACCAGATGTCTACTGTTAAAGCGAGGGCATTGATTGGAAAAGAATGGGACCCTATAAGTTGGAATGGGGACATGTGGGAGAACCCTGATGAAGCTAGGGACACTGAGCTTGTAAACTCTGAGGAACCTTTTTTTGCCAAAAGGAACAGCTTCCCCATCCCCAGTAGTGGCAACATCCCCTCTCTGACCCACACCACTGTCAGCCTTTCCACATTTGTCTGAGGAGATAAATCCTGCACTGCCTGAGGCAACCGTGATGACCTTCCCTGAGGCAGTGGCCAGGAAAGACCATGCTGATTCTCCTCAGGACCTACTCCCACCACCCCTGTTTGCTTCTAGACCTATAACTAGACTTTAGTTCTGGCAAACCCCTAGAGGTGAGGTTCAGAGTGTGACCCACAAGGAGGTGCGCTACCCTCCAAAAGTACTGCTTGAGCTTTGTAATTTATATAAACGGAAATCAGGAGAGTGGGTATGGGAATGGATATCAAGGGTGTGGGATAATGGTGGAAGGAACAGAAAGTTGGATCTGGCTGAATTTATTGATTAGGGTCCATTAAGTAGGGACTCTGCCTTTAACGTTGCAGCTCAGGCAGTTAAAAAAGGATTCTAATAGTTTGTTTGCTTGGTTAGCTGAAATATGGATTAAAAGATTGCCCACTGTGAGTGAGCTGGAAATGCCTGATCTCCCTTGGTTTTATGTAGAGGAAGTGCTCTAAAGGCTGAGGGAGATTGGGATGGTGGAGTGGATGGGTCACTTTAGACCTACTCATCCCAGCTGGGAGGGCCCAGAAGATATACCCCTGAGGAATGCTTTGCAAAATATATTTGTGAGGGCAGAACCTACATCTTTGAAGAGCCCTGTAATTGCTTTTCTGTGTATCTCAGATCTACCAGTGGGAACCACAGTTACTCAACTACAAAATTTAAATACAATGGGAATAATTGGATCCTAAGGTGGCAGAGGCCAAGTGGCAGCACTCAACCATCAAACGCAAGGTGGGTGTAGCTACAGTAATGGATAGCAGAGACAAAGCAGCAATCAGAATAGTCTGACTCATGTAGAGCTCTGGCATTGGCTAAGTAATCATGATGTTCCTAGAAGTGAAATTGATATTTAAATTATACAAACAGAAAACTTCTAGGTCAAATGGACAAAAAATTAATTTGAATTATAAAAACAGAGAATCATGTCCCCTCAATCAATTCCAGACTTGAGCCTGTTTACAGACCTAGAACCCCTTGAATGAAGGGGATGCTGGGTAACTTTGAGGAAGTACCCCACTACATTACCGACAATTTATGCAGTGTATCTTGCTCCCATCCTTCCCCAAGGAGAGATCCGGACTTTAACCAGGGTAACTGTGCACTGGGGAAAGGGAAATGATCAGACATTTTGGGGACTACTGGATACTGGCTCTGAGCTGATGTTGATTCCAGGGGACCCAAAACATCATTGTGGTCCTCCATTTAAAGTAGGGGCTTATGGAGGTTAGGTAATTAAGGGACTTTTAGCTCAGAGCCGACTTACAGTGGGTCCAGTGGGTCCCTGGACTCACCCTGTGGTCATTTTCCCAGTGCCAGAATGCGTAATTGGCATAGACATACTTAGCAGCTGGCAGAGCCCCCACATCAGCTCCCTGACTGTTAGGGTGAAAGCTATTATGGTGGTAAAGGTCAAATGGAAGTCATTAGAGCTGCCTCTACCTAGAAAAATAGTAAATCTAAACCAATATTCCATCCCTGGAGAGACTGTGGAGATTAGTGCCACCATCGAGGACTTGAAAGACGCAGGGGTGGTGATTCCCATCACGTTCCTGTTCAACTCTTCCATTTGGCCTGTGCAGAAGACAGATGGAACTTGGAGAATAACAGTAGATTATCATAAGCTTAACCAAGTGGTAATTCCAATTGTAGCTGCGGTACCAGATGTGGTTTTATTGCTTGAGCAAATTAACACATCTCCTGGTACCTGGTATGCAGCCATTGACTTGGCAAATGCTTTTTTCTCCATTCCTGTCCATAAGGCCCACCAGAAGCAATTTGCCTTCAGCTGGCAAGGCCAGCAATACACCTTTACTCTCCTCTTTCAGGGGTATATCAACTCTCCAGCTTTGTGTCATAATTTTTTTTTATTTTCTTTTGAGATGGGGTCTCACTCTGTCACCCAGGCTGGAGAGCAGTGGCATGATCTCTGCTCACTGCAACCTCTAACTCCCAGGTTCAAGTGATTCTCCTGCCTCAGCCTTCCTAATAGCTGGGATTACGGGCACTCACCATCATGCCTGGCTAATGTTTTGTATTTTTAGTAGAGACAGGGTTTCACCATGTTGGCCAGGCTGGTCTCGAACTCCTGACCTCAGGTGATCTGCTCACCTCAGTCTCTCAAAGTGCTGGGATTACAGGCGTGAGCCACCATGCCCAGCCTGTGTCATAATCTTGTTCGAAGAGACCTCGATCACTTTTCGCTTCCACAAGGTATCACACTGGTCCATTACACTGATGACATTATGCTGATTGGATCTAGTGAGCAAGAAGCAGCAAACACAATGGACTTACTGGTGAGACATTTGTGTGCCAGAGGATGGGAAATAAATCTGACTAAAATGTAGGGAACTTCAACCTCAGTAAAATTTCTAGGGGTCCAGTGGCGTGTGGACTGTTGAGATATTTCTTCTAAGGTGAAGGATAAGTTGCTGCATTTGGCCCCCTCCTACAACCAAGAAAGAGGCACAATGCCTAGTGGGGGTATTTGGAATTTGGAGGCAATGCATTCCTCATTTGGGCGTGTTACTCTGGCTCTTTATTAAGTGACCCAGAAGGCTGCCCATTTTGAGAGGAATACAGAATAGGAGAAGGCTCTGCAATGGGTCCAGTCTGCTGTGCAAGCTCCTCTGCCACCCAGGCCATATGATCCAGCAGATCCAATGGTGCTTGAAGTGTCAGTGCAGATAGGGATGCTGTTTGGAGCCCCTGGCAGGCCCCCATAGGTGAATTACAGCGGAGGCCTCTAGGATTATGGAGCAAGGCCCTGCAATCTTCTACAGGTAACTACTCTCCTTTTGAGAGACAGCTCTTGGCCTGATATTGGGTTTTGGTGTAAACTGAAGGTTTGACTATGGGTCATCAAGTCATCATGCTACCTGAACTGCCTATCATGAACTGGGTGTTTTCTGATCCATTTAACTATAAAGTGGGTCATGCACAGCAGCATTCTATCATCACATGGAAGTGGTATATACGTGATCGGGCTTGAGCAGGTCCTGATGACACAAGTAGGTTACGTGAAGAAGTGGCTCAAATGCCTCTGGTCTCTACTCCTGCCACCCTGCCTTCTCTCCCCTAGTCTGCGCCGATGGCCTCGAGGGGAGTTCCCTATGATCAGTTGACAGAGGAAGAGAAGACTGGGGCCTGGTCCACAGATGGTTCTGCATGATATGCAGGCATCACCTGAAAGTGGACAGCTGCAGCACTACAGCCCCTTTCTAGGACATCCCTGGGGGACAGCCATGAAGGGAAATCTTCCCAGTGGGCAGAACTTTGAGCAGTGCACCTGGTTGTGCCCTTTGCATGGAAGGAGAAATGGCCAGATGTGTGATTATACACTGATTCATGGGCTATAGCCAATGGTTTGGCTGGATGGTCAGGGACTTGGAAGAAGCATGATTGAAAAATTGGTGACAAATAAATTTGAGGAAGAGATATGTGAATGAATCTCTCTGAGTGGTCAAAAACTGTGAAGATATTTGCATCTCATGTGAGTGTTCACCAAATGGTGACCTCAGCAGAGGAGGATTTTAATAATCAAGTGGATAGGATGACTCATTCTGTGGACACCACTCAATCTCTTTCCCCAGCTACCTCTGTCATCAGCTAATGGACCCATGAACAAAGTGGCCATTGTGGCAGATTTGGAGGTTATGCATGGGCTCAGCAACATTGACTTCCACTCACTAAGGCTGATGTGGCTACAGTCACTGCTGAGTGCCCAATTTGCTAGCAGCAGAGATCAATGTTGAGCCCATGATATGACACCATTCCTTGGGGTGATCAGCCAGCTACCTTGTGCCAGGTTGATTATATTGGACCTCTTCTATCATGGAAAGGGCAGAGGTTTGTCCTCAGTGGAATAGACATTTACTCTAGATATGCCTTTGCCTATCCTGCATGCAGTGCTTCTGCCAAGGCTACCATCCGTAGACTCACAGAATGCCTTATCCACCATCATGGTATTCCACACAGCATTGCCTCTGACCAGAGCACTCATTTTACTGCTAAAGAAGTGTGGCAGTAGGCTTATGCCCATGGAATTCACTGGTTTTACCATGTTCTCCATTATCCTGAAGCACTTGGATTAATAGAATGGTGGAATGGCCTTTTGAAGTCATAATTACAATGTCAACTAGGTGACAATACTTTTCAGGGCTGGGGCAAAGTCCTCTAAAAGGCCATGTATGCTCAGAATCAGCATCCAAGATATGGTACTGTTTCTCTCATAGCCAGAATTCACAGGTTCAGGAATCAAGAGGTGGAAATGGAAGTGGCACCACTCACCATCACCTAGCAACTTTTTTTTTGCTAATGTCGTGGGAACAAATTTTTGCCATTTGTTCCCACGACTTTACGTTCTGCTGGCCCAGAGGTCTTAGTTCCAGAGGGAAGAATGCTGCCACCAGGAGACACAATAACAATTCCATTGAACTGGAAGTTAAGATTGCCACCTGGACACTTTGAGCTCCTCCTACATTCAAGTCAACAGGCTAAGAAAGGAGTTACAGTGTTGGCTGGGGTGACTGATCCGGACTATCAAGGTGAAATCAGTCTACTACGCCACAGTGGAGGTAAGGAAGAGTATGCATGGAATGCAGGAAATCCATTAGGGTGTCTCTTAGTATTACCATGCCCTATGATTAAGGTCAATGGGAAACTACAACAGCCCAATCCGGGCAGGACCACAAATGGCCGGGACCCTTCAGGAATGAAGGTTTGGGTCACTACACCTGGGAAAAAAAAAAAAAAAACAAGAAAAATAAACCTGCTGAGGTGCTTGCTGAAGGCAAAGGGAATACAGAATGGGTAATAGAAGAAGGTAGTCATCGATACCAGCTATGACCACGTGACCAGTTGCAGAAAGGACGACTGTAATTATCATAAGCATTTTCTCCTTCTTTTGCTAAAAACATGTTTGTGCATGTATACATTTGCACTACAAAATATATTTATTTTATTTCCTTTTTCCTTTATCATGTGACATAAAATTTATTGACTTCATATCAGCATTTAAGTATTGTTAACTTTATGTAATAGCATTTGGGTTGGGGATTGGTGCATTTCCGGTTGTACAAAGGATAGTTGTATTATGTTAGGCATGATTATGGCCTTATTATTGCCTTTATTTGAAGACTATGTATGATCTCTGGTGATGTGTATGGGTTCAAGTTAGCAAGGGTTGGAGTTCTTATGGTTAATACTGAGTGTCAACTTGATTGGATTGAAGGATGCAAAGTATTGATCCTGGGTGTGTCTGTGAAGGTGTTGCCAAAGGAGATTAACCTTTGAGTCAGTGGACTGGGAAAGGCAGACCCACCTTTAAGCTGGGTGGGCACCATCTAATCAGTTGCTAATGTGGCTAGAATATAAAGCAGGCAGAAAAACATGAGAAGGCTAGAATGGCTTAGCCTCCCAGCCTACATCTTTCTCCCATGCCAGATGCTTCCTGCCCTCAAACATCAGACTACAAGTTCTTCAGATTTGGGATTCGGACTGGCTTCCTCACTCCTCAGCTTGCAGATGGACTATTGTGAGACCTTGCGATCATGTGAGTTAATACTACTTAATAAACTTCCATATATATATATATATAAAGCATATATATATATATAAAGCATATATATATATATAAAGGATATATATATATATAAAAAGGATATAGGCTATAGGATATATAGGATATATATATATAGGATATATAGGATATGTATCTATATAAAGGATATATATCTATATAAAGGATATATATCTATATAAAGGATATATATCTATATATAAAGGATATATATCTATATATAAAGGATATATATATCCTATCAGTTCTGTTCCTCTAGAGAACGCTGACTAATACAATGATGAATCTATTGCCATATCTTTATTTTAATGTCTCTGTATCTTTGTATTTAAAGTAGATTTTTATAGGCAACACATATACTTGAGTCTTATTTTCTTAATCCACTTAATGTACTCTGATAATCTTGCTCTTTTAATTGGTATATTTAGACCATTCACATTTACAGTGATGATTTATCTAGTTAGATTGATATTAGCCATATTTGTAACTTTTTTTTTAAATTTGAAGACTTTTATTTCTGACTCTTCCGGTTTAAACTGACCATTTTATAAGAATCAATTTTATCCTCTCTCTTACCATATCAATTACACTTCTTTAAAATATAATAGCTTCCATAGAATTTACAATATACATTTTAACTAATCTAAATCCATCTACAAAGAACACTATTCCACTCCATGTGGAGTGCAGGTGCCTTCTAGCAGAGAATTCTTGATTATTCCCACCCATCCCTTGTGATATTGCTGTCATTTCATTTACTCACATACTATAATCACCCAATACATTTTACCTTCATTTATTCCTTCCCTAACTCTTTTCTCTTATGGAGATTCACGTTTCAGATTTATATCATATTCCTTCTTGAAGAACTGCTTTAATTGTTTCTTTAATGGAAGATCAGCAGGTGATACATTCTCTTAAGAATTTTTTTGGAGGGAGGTCTGAGAAAGACTTTATTTTTTCTTCATTTTTAAAGATTAATTTAATTGGTTATAGAATTCTTGGGTTTTTTCTTATTAACGATTTAAATAGTTCACTCCACTCATATCTTGCTTGTATGATTTCTGATAAGATGTCAGCTGCAATTCTTATCCTTATTCTTCTCTCTGGCTTTTTTCAAAATTTTCTCTTCCTTTTTGATTTTTTACAGTTTGAAAATAATATGCTTGTGTATAGTTTTTCTTTTTCTCCATTCTCCTCCTCTTTCTTCTTCTCCTCTCTTCGTCATCTTATATTTATTCTGCTTTGTGTTGTCTGAGCTTCTAGTATGTGTGGTTTTGAGTCTGTCATTAACATTAACATTTTTCTCCTTTGGTATTACATATATGTATACCTTTTGAAATTTTCCCATTCCCAGTAAAGAATGTTCTGTGTGTGTGTGTGTGTGTGTGTGTGTGTGTGTGTATGTGTGTTTATTCTTTCTTCTCTGCATTTTAATTTAGGACATTGCTATTGACCTGTCTTCAAGTTCACTGATTCTCTCTTCAGCTCTGTTGGATCACTGGAGCATCAGTGATGCTCACTGATTAACATTCTTTGTTTCTACCACAGTGTTCTTTTTTGGTAGCATTTGTAGCAAATTCTTCAGACTCAGAATTTCCATCATTCTACTTACAGTCCCTGTTTATTCTCTCATGCTTTCTACCTTTCCCACTACAGCTCTTGACATAGTATTCACAATTATTTACATTCCAATCTGCTCATTCCCTCATCAGGGCCATGGCTGAGTCTGGTTCTGATGCTCACGTTGTCTTTTTAGACTAAGTTTTTGTATTTTTATTTTGTTTTGGTTTTGCCTTTTGATATAGCTTGTCATTTTCTGAGGAAAATAGGCCTCTGACATGAGTATTTATGTGAATGTGGCTAGAAGTTCATCTTCACCAAAAGATTTTTCTAGCTATGGGTGCCAGGGACCTCATATTCTTCTCTAGTCCTCATTTTCTTGGCCTTGGGCTTCCCTAAGAACTCCTCAAGAGTCTGTGTCTTGCAGCTCCTCTATTTAAATTACCAAATTTCCCACGTGCTTCCTTGAAGTCCCCACATCTACACCTCCCAATGAAAGCCTGGGATGCTCAGCCTCTGCTTTTTCATCACCTGCACGTCTTAGTTCCCTGGAGGGAACACATGCTGGGATCATGGGGTTCATCAGAGGAGGACAGAAGAGGAGCATTCATTCAACAGCAATGGAGATACGGTCATCATATAGTGACTTTCTTGGACATGAACCATTGTGGCTGGCCAATGCAATAAAGCCTCATATTTGAACATTGTTTGTGCACTTAATGGACGTTTCTATGTGTTTTATATCACTTAATAATCTAAGGGATGGGAAGTTCTAAAGTGGCCATGTCTTGCTCACTGATGTGCGCCTGGTCTAGCATCATGTCGAGCCCATAGGGAGGGGTCAAGAACTATTAGCATCGAAACCATTTATTTCACAAATGAGGAACTGGAGCTTCCTTATGTGAATGCTTCACCAGCCTATCTATATAACTTTCTGTGCTCAAACGTGGAGGCATCTCCAGAAGGAACCAAGGCAACATCTGCACCTCAAAATGGACAAGAAGACCCACTACTCCCATCACCCTACAGTTGCTCCTGATAACCACTGAGCATACACGTGGAGAATCATGGCGGAAGGGACATCTTTGAAGCTCTCCTGACTGAGACTTCAAGACCTAAATGAGCTTTCCTCACCTGTTTGAGAACAGGCAGTTCTGTGGACCTTAGCCCTGAGCCGATGAGAAGAGGTCTCACTCTGGAGCAAACCCAGGTAGCCTTCTTCTCAAAATACTTGTTTACCACAGTTCACAGGAAAACATGGCAACGAGTGTCAAGGAGTGGGCAGAAAACATAGCTTGTATGCCTATACCACTGGCTCCAGCCCATGTGACTCCAATCACTGCAAATCCAGCCCACGTGACTGTAATCCCTGCAGATCCAGCCTATGTGACTCTAATCACTGCAGATCCAGCCCTGTGACTCTAATTACTGTGGATCCAGCCCTATGACTCTAATCCCTGCAGATCCAGCCCATGTGACTCCAATCACTGCGGATCCAGCCCTGTGACTCTAATCACTGCAGATCCAGCCCTGTGACTCTAATCACTGCAGATCCAGCTCACATGACTCTAATCACTGCAGATCAAGCTACGTGACTCTAATCACTGCAGATCCAGTTCACTTGACTTTAATCACTGCAGATCCAGCCACGTGACTCTAATCACTGCAGATCCAGCCCTGTGACTCTAATTGCTGCAGATCCAGCCCATGTGACTCCATTCGCTGGCCCCAAGAGAGGGAAGCCTGAGAGACCACGGGCCTGGGGAAGCTAGTCACACGGGTGTGCTGACTTGAGTAGAAGTAGCCCACTAACAAGGTGCTGCAGGCTGGCAGCTGAGCCGGATGCTGACAGTGGGAGGTGGTGAGTCCCTCAGGCTGGTGGAATGGCAATGATAACTCAGGATCTGGCCAGGAAGCAGCTGCCCCCGAGGCTGGGGCCTTTCCCGGAGGTTTCTGGAGCCCTGTCCTCTCTGGTTTCCAGTCTCTGGTAGTGCCCCATTCGGCAGCAATGAAGAGCCCCACTGTGGCCATGACCTGGCCTAGTCCTTCCTGGAGCATTTGGGCCAGCTTATCTGAACGGGGCTCACATCTCACCAGAACATTCTCATAAACAATACATCTCAATCCTGGGGGAACCGTCACTGGACAAGTCCAGCTTGTCCTAAAGTAAGCGATTGTCAGAACCTGAGGCCTTAGAATTTCACACCTCCCCCCAGCCCCCACACGAGCTCCTTGAGCTCCACACACACACTGGTTCATACTATCAGGAAATTATGGTGCCAACCTGCACGGCTGCTGCATCACCTTGATGCCACCGGAGGCTTCCTGATCTCCGTGGTTCTTTTCACAGGCACACCTGAAAGAGAGTTGCAGGGTATCAACACGTGCTGCACGTTTAAGTAAAATAGGATTCCTTTTTCTTAAATATTTAACAAACCCTTCAGGATATACGTGGAAGTAATTGAAGCATCCCAAATAAGCGACCAGCCAAGTTTCCAAGATTTAACGTTATCTGAATTACTATTCTGAAAATAAAGTTTTCTTATCTGAAAAAAAAATGGCGATCAACAAACACTAGCAAAACAAAACAAAACACCCTTAACTGTCTGGGAACTGTATTTGAAACTGACATTCAGGAAAATATTGCCTATAAAAAGCAGCTGCTACTGTTGGGTAAAACTTACAGTGGGTATGACGCATAGAAAGTGAAGGTGATATCCAGGTGCGGGGCTTCACGAAGTTGGTCACAGAGGGAACTAGCACCAGGACGGAGCCAAACGCCGTGTGAAGTACTCCCTGCAGCCCCATCCCCCAGGGAGGCTGGCATCTGGACGGGCGTCTGCCCTGAGCCTTTCCTCTGCCTCCCTTGCAGTCTCCTTTCCTCTCCCAACTGCCACCTCTGGTCACCGCGACACCTGCAAAGCCTCCCACTTTTATCTGTCTAAGGATGACATCGTGCAATGCCCTTTCTCAGGCCACTCTTGCAGGCAGTCACTGGGATCTTCCATGATGGGCCAGATGTGTCGCTACACATGGATGCGGCTCTTTCCTGGGGTGTCTGGGGCAGGTGGGGACAGCAGACATTAAAGCCAGTGACAGTCAGGGACTTAAACCCACAGCAAGGCCCAGCACATCCTCCTGGGGCTGGGGAGTGAAGTTTAGATGTCCATGCCTTGCTTTCTTCAAAACCTGAAATTACTGTGGATGAGCTTATAGTAGATATACCTCAGCAACATGTGCAATAATTACTGAAAAATGAATGTGCATTTAAGTATTAATGAAATAAATATTTAGTAGGTTATTTGAGAGCTTGGTTATATCCTGAAATGTTTAAAAAATAATGAGAGGTTTATTAAATCTTTAAATGATGACTCCATAAGAGTTCTTGCAATGTACCTTTCTTCCTGAGTTCAGAAAATAGAGATTTGTTTTCCAAAGATTGGTGAGCCAACCCTCAGAACAGAAGCTGGAGACAGATGCCCTGGACAGAATGACGAGATCTATGAGAATCTGAAAAGCAAGGACTCAGTCACTGGGAACAGAAAGCAAGAGGGACACAGAACAGAGTTAGGGCCTCACCATGTCACTGGGCTGTCCGGAGGACACAGATATGAGCGTGGTCTTCAGAAACGAGTCCTGGGATGCCACCACAGAGCTCGCCCAGGGGAGCTGCTGACTACTATAAAGTGGAGCGTTGGGAGCTCAGGCTGCCAGGACAAACATGAACAGGCGGGGCTTACACAGCAATATCCCCTCTCATTGGAGCCGCAGGCTGAGAAGTCCAGGAGGAAGGTGCAGCTGTGGCTCTGGCCAGGGCTCCTCCTGGCTGGTAGAGAGCTGCTTCCTCCTGTGTTTTTGTGCAGTGGAGAGAGGCTGAGGGAGCTCCCTGGGCCCCACCCTCACGACACAATCACCTCCCCAAGGCCCCACCTCCAAATGCCCTTCCCTGGGGATCAGGAATTCATCCCAGACCTGCAGGGGATTCTAGAAGTGCCGTAGTGCAGCCTCGTGGAAGGCCCCTGCGGAGCCACCGCCTTGCAACACTGGGAAAAAGGGACATCAGCTAGCAGGGTAAGGGAGATGCCAGTGATCCAGGCCTGCACCAGAAACACAGACTCCAGCCTCTCCTGCCATGTCCGAGTCAGCCCTGGGCTCAGGGTAAGGGAGATGCCAGTGATCCAGGCCTGCACCAGAAACACAGACCCCAGCCTCCCCTGCCGTGTCCGAAGTCAGCCCTGGGCTCAGGGTAAGGGAGACACCAGTGATCCAGGCCTGCACCAGAAACACAGACCCCAGCCTCCCCTGCCGTGTCTGAGTCAGCCCCGGGCTCAGGTCCTGATTAGGTGAGCTCACAGGCAGTCCTTGGCTGCACCAGTGTCTGGAAAAGGACATTTTGGTCTCAGACTTCATGGAACAGGGTTTCACCAGAGACCCCTAGAACTGAGGCTGGGCCAGCAGCCTGGAGCCCTGTAGTCCACACGCAGGCTGGTGGCAGGGCGCCTGGCCGGCCTTCTGATTCGCTGCTATGTTTAGTTTTTGCCTGGATCTAGAGACCACAGCATGCATCTTCGTTCTAGGAGGGGAAGCCCTCAGAATCCCCTCTGAGCTCTGCTTTAGGGGGAGGCAGGTGCTAGGTGGCCACAGGTGAGCTCCTCAACCAGCCAGTGACAATAGTCTGTAAGAGGAATTTCAGTAATACCTGCCAAACAAACCACTGTGGCAGAGAGTGGACGGGAAGAAGTTGCTTGAGTGGGAGGGTCCCTCAGGCTCAATGAGGATAAAGAAACTACGCAGTGTCCTCCGCCCAGAGGGACGCGTCCCTGCGGGCACACCCATCCCCCTAAACCCCCTGAAAACCCAGGAAGCCAAAGCCCTTGGCACACTCAGTTTCTTATGTTTGAAAACTGCTGCTCTGCCTCATGGTAAACAACACCCTTCTCCAGGTGACCCCCCTACATACTGTGGGTCAGTGTGTCCCTGCCACAACAGTAGACAGAAACACACATGCACAGGTGCACGCTCACGCACGCACCTCTCACGCCATCCCTTACGCACAAGGAAACTGTGCTCTGCCGAGGCTTCACGTTTGTCTTGCCTTTTTTTGTTTGTTTTTACCATGAAGGATTCCCATTGATTTAAAAACGAATAAAGTTGGAAGACACCTCAGGAAGCACACAGTGCCTCCTGAAGTGAGAGAGTGGCGCGTGAGGAAAGTCTTAAGTGGTAGAGTTTAAACTGTGTGAGTCTCACAGATGGGTTCCATCAGCTGGACAATCATTAGTTCTTTTATAGGGGGATATTGGAGAGACGATATAGGTCGGGATGGAAGCCCCAGGACAGGGCCTCTGATAAGACCTCTGGACACAGGAGGAAGATCCCATTTTCCTGTTTTTCTAAAAAAAAATAGGAAAGGAAAAACCCTGAAGTCAGATGAAAAGCGGCCTCCACATGCGTAACCTTCAGCACTCCGCTCACCTGGAGAGCCTCTACCCACAATGCACTAAGTGGATGATTAAAAAGAAATAGGGGCTTAACGGAGGGTAAGTGCGGGGTCCCCAGAGCTCCACCAGCGCTAAACCGTGCGGCTACAGCTGTCTCCACACAAGCCCGACATTCTTTATTTATTTGTTATGAAATATTTATGGGTGTTATGAAAGGTTTAAAATAATGTGTCTGTCGCTCTCTCTCCCTTCTGTCTTTTCCCTTTGGCCCCGGCACACTGTTTTCCAATGCATAAATAATTCTGGGCTCTGGACAGCGGGGCGGCACATTAGGTGGGGTGTATCTGCTGTATCACATTTTTTCTGCCTGAGAGAAAATATCATTCCTCGTAATTTTCTACACTTATACAATCGGCGTTGACAGTAAATAATTGATGTATGAATTTAGGACTAAACTCCAACACAATATGACTTTATGTCAAGGGTTACTCCCAGCAGATTTTGAGCTAAATCATCTTGCAAAATGGGTTCTTTCAATGGGAGAAAAAAAGCTTTTTGAAATTATTTTAATGGAAAACTGGGACCTTCGTGCAGCTCCCCTTTTGATGAGGTCTTGCTTTGCATGGCTGGTATTAAACCAAGCAGTCTACCCATTATGAGATTGGAAATGTTTCATTTGTGATCACAAATGGATTTTTTGGGGACTGACACGAGCTGTTTTTATCCTGCTCATCCTTTTTTTCTTTTCTTTTTTCTCTCTTTGTGTGTGTGTGTGTGTGTGTGTGTGTGAGAGAGTATGCGTGCAGTGGCGTTTGTATGTGGTAGGCTGCCCTCTGCTTTTCATCCTAGTATCTTCCATAGAAAGTACAATTATGATTTAAATTACAAGCCAGATATATTTGCAACTTAAAGATATATAACTAGCAGAAAGGCTTTAGATAAAGGGCTCCGTATTCTCTCCCATTGCTGCAATTAAAACACTTTTCAACATGAAAAGGAAAACTCCAGACCAGGAGGGGAAGAGCGGAAACAGGAGAGGGACTGCTTTCATGAAACGGTCAGAAGAAAAACACTTTCCGTCTTCACAGCTCTAAATGAAAGGCAGCCAAGAAGATCAAAGAAAACAAATTGGGTGAAATTCTCTGTTGGTTTTACTGTACTGTGGGGGTAAGGAAGATTTGAAACTATCAAAATTCTTTATTTATGTAATTTCATTTTTGCTGAAACTAAGATACAAAGACAATTATTTAAAGCAAGGCCTTCTCCTCTTTGAATAAATCTTATCTTTATAATTATTTTATCCAGTATTTACAATTGTATTAAATTGTATTTATTTATACCCCTCGTTTTCTTTAAAGATTATTCAGATCTTTGATATACTGAATTTAATTAAATTTGTAATATAAACTAAGGAATATAATAAAATTCAAAGCCTCCTGGAAAAATTCCTTATGATACAGGCAAAAATTGCCTTAAAAGGAAATTGAAATGCCTGCTTCCCTTTTAACCTTCTTCCCCTACTCTTCCTCTTCCTCCTCTCTCTCTTTCACTTTTCTTTTCCTCAATTCTCTCTCTGAGGAAATACTTGCCTCTAATTTCATTCTATAGGTGGCACTCACGTCTCTATGCACGAAGTTCTGAAGAAATTTCAGGCCAAAAACTTGTCTGTAAAAAGTCCTTGATCTCAGAGAAGTGTATTGATTTCTGAAAAACTTAACACCCATTTCTGTAAAAATAAATTTTAAATGAGCTCTCTTAAGTAAAGTTATTCAAGTTATACCTTTATTTATGTGTGGTGATAAGTAATTTCAAAAGTGGTGACAAATGAGTTTTATGTAACAGAGACTCTGAGCCAAATGCTGAAGTATATGTGCGTGTACATGTGTGTGCACCTGCGTTTACGTGTGTGCGTGTGGAGGGTGTGCATGCGTGGGTGGGCACATGCAGGGGTATGTTTGTGTTTTCAGTGTTCACACCAGAGACAGCAGGTATTCAGGAAAAACCTCTTCCTGAAACAGGCTGACTGGAGCCTCCTGGGGTGAAGGCTCCTGGGTGTGTGGGCTGTCTGCCCTCAGGCACAGTGTGGTGTGGGGGCACCTGCCTCTGCCCGCGTGTGTGTATGCACGTGTACATGCATCTCTGTGTGTGCACATGTGTGTGTGCATGTGTGTGTGTGGAGTGAGCGTCTATTAAGAGTTGGTGACAAGGAGGTTAATCAACATGAAACTGTTCCCTGTCGTGATTCCTATAATGGCTCCCCTATCAAGCTGGGAAATTGAATCTAAATCTTAGAACTCAGTACCCCTTAGAGACAATCTTGTCCAAAGTCTTCCTGACGTGTGAAGAAACAGAAGCCCATGGAATTCAAGTCGCTTGCCCTACATCCAGAGGTCAGAGCCCTGGAGGCTGTGTCCATATGTGCGCATGTGTGGATGTGTACCATGTGGATGTGTGTGTGTCTCTGTATATGTGGATGTGTATATCTGTGTGTATGTGTCTCTGTATGTGCATGTGTGTGAGTGTGTGTGTATTTGTCTCTGTATATCTGTGTGTGTATGCGTATGTGCCTGTGTGTGTATTTGTCTCTGTATATCTGTGTATGTGTGTGTATGTGTATGTGCATGTGTGTGGGTGTGTACTTGTCTCTGTATATCTGTGTGCGTGTCTCTGTATGTGTATGTGTGTGTATTTTTCTCTGTCTATCTGTGTGTGTCTGTATGTGCATGTGTGTGTATTTGTCTTTGTATATCTGTTATGCGTGGATGTTTGTGTGTATGTGTCTCTAGGTGAGTGTGCATGTGTGTGCGTGTGTGTGTGTGTGTATGAGTGTGTCGCTGGGTGTCTGTGCATTTGTCTCTGTATGTGCATGTGTGTGGGTGTGTGTGGGTGCCTGTATATCTGTGTGCGCATGTGACTCTGTATGTGTGTCTGTATATCTGTGTGCGCATGTATCTCTGTATGTGTGTGTGTGAGTGTGTGCATATGTGTCTCTGTATATCTGCATGTATGTGTCTCTGTATGTGCATGCGTATGGGTGTGTGTGGATTTGTCTTTGTCTATCTGTATGCGTGTGTTTGTGTGTATGTGTCTCTATGTGCGTGTGCATGAATGTGTCTCTGTGTGTCTGTGTCTCTAGGTGTGTGTGCATGTGTGTGTATGAGTGTGTCTCTGGGTGTGTGCATGTGTGTGTGGTTGTGTGTGACAATGGGCATGGAGAGGGGGCAGGATGGAAGCCCCCAGGAGCAGAGGTGCACACCTGGGGCACTGAGCTTCTGTCTGGGCCAAGCTCCTTCAAAGTCCTCCTGGGGTCCCGGGTCCTCTGGATTGGCATCAACAGGCTTAATGGGGGGTGGTCCAGGGTCTCAGCAATCCTGAGTCCCCTAATCAAGGCAAAGGCAGACAGAGGGTGGCTTGTGTGCCGAGGGCCTCGTTCGCACAGCCCTGATGAGAAAGAAGCAGCGTCTGTTCCTGGATTTCTCTTTGGCCCTTGGTGTGAGGGGGCGGGTGTAACAGGGCCTGTGGGCCACTGCCATATACACGGCTCAGTTCCATTTTCAGAGAACACCTGAGTCAGACAGGCCTGAGGCCAAATCCATCTGGGGTACCTTTCAGCCAGGAGGTCTCAGGTGAATCAGTGTCACTGCGGGCACCCCTGGGGTTCTGGGGGGCACTGGTGACTTCCTGACCCTACAGACAAAGCTGGGTCCACACGTGCTTCTGTCTCCCCCTGCTCCTGGCTGGTGCCTGCACAGCCCTCACCCATGTGGGGGTCCTCCCGGCTCCTCTGCTGCCTAGCCCAGCCCTCCACCCTCATTTTCCTGTAGAATGACAGCGACAGGTGTCTGCTGGGTGGCCTCGTTTCCCCACGGCGCCCGGCCTGCTCCCGCTGCCCTCTTACACTGCCAGCCCCAAGCAGGCAGCCCATGGCTGTGACTCCCGATGAACTAGTGACTCTCTGGGTGGAGGAAGCTGTTCCTCAGAGCTGGATTCCAAGACTGGAGTCCGCTGGAGGAGGTTGAACTCAGCCTCCCCTTCCTGCTAGACACGACTCACAGTTTTCTTGGTTAAAACCCAGTGGTCAATAAAATGCCAACATCTCCAGAGAACTTCCGCCTCACCTAGTGTGGATGAACACGTCATAGTGTCTTGGTGGGGGTCGGGGAGGGACTGCTACAGCTTAGGAGGGAGAGTAAGGGGGCACCCAGGGGGAGAAGGAGCCCATGATGGGCTGAGGAGCTGCTGCCAGCCTTGGAGAGGTGCCTGTGAGAGTCGGGGTCTGTTCTTCCTGTGGCAGGCAGTTACGCTCCCCAACTTCTCCCAGCATGAAAGGTACTGGGAACAAGAGGCCTCCCTTTCGAATGTCCGGAGAGTATGGAGACATGGTCCAAGACCCCGAGGCTCAGGCTGTGTCCATCTGCAATACACCAGCAGTGAGTGCAGCCTGCACGGGCAGCGCCGCGCCTGTGGGACCTGCCTGGAAGGGGACGGAGACATGAAGCTCCCTGGGGAATTGTGCACCCAGATCCCCCTCCAAGTAATACACCCCAGCTCAGAAACAAGGTCTGATGCTCGTGTTCCAGAGTCAGGGTGGTTTTGTGGACACTGTAGAGCAACCCTTCCTTGAATTCCCTATAAGGGAACCTGGAGATCTTTATTTTTCATGTGCAATCTTGTCTTGGGATGGAACTGTCTATACTCCAAGGCTCGGGAGATGAAAGGTTCTGCAGAATTCTGTACTCTGTGGGACGCTCTTGGAGGCAACAGAAGGCTCTCTTAGCATGGCTGGCACCTCTGTTTCTGCTCAGATGCACACAGAGGTGAGCATGACAGAAGACTTCAAGCCAAGAGGAGCCGCCCTGCTTCTTTATCAGGGGATGCATTCACTATTTGTAGGAAGCCTGGGGCCTCATGTGAATGCCGCATCATACGGACAGACATCCCAGTCCTGGTTGAAGACCTACCCTGTGGAAATCCTCAACCAGGGCTTACCTAGGGTAGCAAGAGCCCTGCTGCTGTGCAGATGGAAGACTTCCACATGCAGGTATATTAAAGGCTTCTACGCAAGGGAAAATTATTAGCAATATACCCCACCAACTTGTAAAACAATAAATATACTCTCTTGCTCCAACAAGCTACTATGCTGGAGACATTCAGAGGAAGAGTCGCCAGCATGGAAGTGACCCTGCCCCACAACCCGGGGGCTGATTCCGGTTGAGGTTCTCATGCGTCACGCTCAGCCTAATTAACAAACTTGACACTGGCACACAGGACGACCAGGCGCTCCACAGCAAGGCCACCTGGGACACGGGAGAGCAATGCCAATGCAACGGCTGCTATTTTTAATTATTTGGAGAACCAATTTTAACAGAAAATGTAATTAAAAATTTGTAAATAGAACACCCCAAAGTGCTCCCTCTGGCGCCTGTATGCATCTATTTGACATTTGCTTAACAAATGTTCAAGTTGTCATTTTACAGGTACAACATCTACACTCCTGTATCTCCCATAAGCTTTGCATCCTGTGGTCTTATGCATCATTTACTTTTCTGAGAAAGACCCTTTGCTTAGGTCTTCATCTTTTCCTGCCTAGTTCTTGGTGGTGGTAATTTATAGAAGGGCAGTCCCTGTTGAAGTGTCCAGCTGTGGGTGGCAGCGAGCCTGGCCCCTGCTGGAAGCACATCCCATCCAGCTCCTTGCTCGTGGGAGGATTTCTGGGGAGTAGAAGGTGTGCCATTTGGGTGTTCGGTTATGGTGTTTGCAGAGTTTATCATCACTGACATTAAAGAGGCCAGATAAAGGTTCTGTGGTGGGCGTAAAAGGAGAAGCAGTCACAGGCCACGTGGTACACTGGACCTGGGGCCTTGTAGACCTCCTGCTTGATACAGTCACCTCGGCTGGAGGCCGGGCAAGGAATCTGGGCTCCCAGTGGCCACCTTGCCCTCGCCCTGCTGTAATAGAACGTCACCGCATCAGGGTGATGCAGGCAGCTCCACACATGTCACCTTCTCCTGGCAAAGGTCAGTGGAGAGGAGGTGGAAAAAGTGTGTGCTCCCATGAGGAAGTGTGCAAGTGTGTGCTCCCGTGAGAGAGTGTGTGACTGTGTGCTTATGTGTGGATATGTGTGAACGTGTGTGTAAGTGTGTGTGAGCTTGGGTGTAAGCATTAGTGTGTGTGTGAGTGTGTAAGATACACAAGTGTGATAGGGTGCATGTGAGTATATAACTGCCAGTGCCCAGGAACATGTGTAAGGGTATGCAGGAGTGTGTGTGCCTGTGTGCAGAAGTGAATGTGTGTGTGCAGAAATGTGCATGAGCCTAAGCATGCAGACATATGTGTGTTGCCAGTTATAGTTTGTTGACCCTGGCAGCATTTCTGGAGCTGAAAAGACATTTGAAACGAAGACACAGGAAGACCAGAATGTCACCTGTGACCACACTCACCCCCACCCCTCCCTGGACTGAGGGCTGCTCTTTCTGGTGCACTTTGCCAGGAAGTTCAATCTCTTCCTGCTCAAAACCAAGGAGTTTCTTAAAGAGCCAAGTCTGAGGTCAGCCTGAGGTTCAGGCAGGACACACCTGAGCTGCTCAGGTGCACCTGGAGTCAGCTGGTCGACCCAGTGTGGCAGCACCACCCGGACAGCCAGGAAGGCTGGCATGGCCAGAGAGAAGAGACAGGGCGGCCAGCAGGTGCTGACTGAGGTCAGGGCCCTTGGGGCAGCTCATGGGGAAGCAGCTGGACTCAAGGACACCCTGGAGTGTGGAGCAGAGCCTATGGAAAGAGTGTGACCTTTCACAAGAGCTGACCTGAGCCCTCGAAGCCCCTTTTCTCACTTGATTTCACACAGCCCCAGGTGCTGGGACCAGCAGCCACTGGTCATTGTTGCTCAGATGAGACTTGGATAACTTTGCACTGGTTGCAGGGCTGTGCAGTGGTGCCACCTGAAGAGTCCGAGGGTGGAGCCCAAGAATGTCACCAAGAGCTTTGCACCATTTGCAGAGCCGTGGAATGGTGCAACCTGGACAGTCCAAAGGCAGAGCCCACAGGCGTCAATGACAGGGTCCAAGGACCCTGTGGCCGGTGCCACCATGAGGACCTACTGCAAAGTGAGCCCACTGCAGAACCCGGCCTGCCTGTCACAAGCAGTGGATCTGTGGATGTCCAGGCAAGGCCCTGGTCCGTGAGTAGAACAGTAGAACAGCAGTAGAACACCAAAAGGACTCCGTGCATGGCAGGTGAAGCCGTCTCTGTGGCCAGACCCGTGCTCACCCCTCCTGCCCTGAGCCCACCGCTCCTGTGTCCTTGCCCTGCTCCTCAGGTGGCCTCACCATCCTTGGGTGATGTGGCCTTCAAGCAGTGACACTCGAGTCTCTCTGAGCTTGTCCACCTGATAGAAGCTCAAGTGGCAGAACTGGGGTGGGCATGAGCGCAGGTCCTCAGCCTGGTTTTGCTTCCCCTCGGCGTCGTCCAAATGAGGAAAGCGTTTTTCTGATGCTTGTTCACAGAAGGAAAGCGTCAAACCCACCGGGGCTGTGCTCGTCCTACAAACTCATTTCTTTCCTAGTGTGAAAAGAAAAGGGCCGATGGAACAGTGTTCTCACAGCAGGGAAGGACCCAGCCCGCCACGTGTCTCCTTTGGAAATGGAGCTGGCTTCGGCAGCATGAGGGCCGTCTGGAGGAGGGACAGTGCTGACATCTGCCCCCTCTGAAACGCACTCAGCCCCTCAGGATGGGGCGTCAGGAGTCTCGGATGATGATGTGACTGAATCCTGGGGGAAAGGTTGGCACTGGGAAAGGGGCTGACTCCAAAGACAGATGGGAGCAGGGAAAACGAGTGCCGTCTCAGGAACGAATCCCTGAGCAAGTGAGATCCCCCTGAAAAGAGAAGAAATTGCATGAGCCCCACAGCTACTCAGTGGCACAGAGATGGATGGAAAGCCTGCTCTCCGGGTAGCTCTGTGGCTGAGACAGGCAACACCTCTCAAATGGAAACACCTGACGTTGCATCAGATCTCAGATGCAAAGGGCAGGGGTCCCTCCAGCGAGGACTCCCAGGGGACTGGGTGTGTTCTAGATGTTCTCTGTGAAAGCATCACGTGGTGTCCCGGTGAGGGGCCTGGCTGAATGGGCATCTGCTTGAGCGCCTGGAGTTTGCTGGAGAAGAGGCTTATGGGCACCACTGGGCCCACCATGCAGACGTCAGGAAAAGAGAGCAGCCGGAATGCGTTTTAAATTCTGCCTGAGAGCGTGGATGCTACAGGACTCCTAGCGTGGGGAACCCAGCATGTGTGTATGTGCCCGTGGGCATGTGGTCAGCGAGGCAACCTTCACAGGACCACGAGGCTCTGGTCGGACACAGGCTGACCGCAGCCCCTTCCCACGGCAGCACCACCAGTAAGGCCTTTACTGTCCCTTTATCCCTTGCTGTTTCCTCACTGACACCCTGACGCTGAGCAGCCGGAGAGAGTGGAGGAGTGCGAGAGCCACGTCCACAGCAGCAATGGCCCTGCAGAGGGGAGGGGAACTGAGGGCAGACTGAATGTAGACTGTAGGTTCCACTTCAGGGGGCTTGCACTCGACAATCTGATCGTCTCCCTGTGACTTAGGAAGGACCTGTGTTGTCCTGAGGGGCTGAGGCAAGGACCACCTGCACAGATAGATTTCAAGGATAAAGGAGTCAGGCACTTCCAGAGGCCGACCATCTCCTGCGTGAAGTCAGGATCCCCACGGCAACTTCTGCAGCAAATCCGGAGTCTTGACTTCCCGCCCGCAGCAGAGGAGCAGGACATCAGCATCCTGCCTGTGTCTCGTGCTTGGGAGAGAGCGGGATGTAACAGCACCCGGAAGCGTGTTCATGTGTAGTGTTAAGCATGTTAATGTGTGGCGTTAATGTGTAGACATCACTCCTATAGTTGTTAAACTGCAAGTTTAGCTTGAATTAAGGGATTTGGTGGGACCATTTAACTCAATTATGCTAGTTTTGAAATGTCTTTGTAAGAATAGGGTCGGCACGAATCAGCCATGTGGAAGACTAGGATATGGGTCACACTTATCTGTGTTCCTATGGAAACTATTTGAGTATTTGTTTTATACGGATTTTTATTCACTTTTTAGACATGCTATTCAAGGGTGCCCCTCAGCTTCTGAGCAAGCATGTGTAGTTTGTACAATGGCAGAATGGGTCAGAAGCTTAGTGTTTTGAACTGTTTTGTAGAATAAAGTATCTCTCTTTCTCTCTCTCTTCTGTCTCTCGAGAGGGGGGTCCAGGCAGAGTGGCTTTGGTGATTGCACCCCCCAGGTCCAGGCCACACAAGGTGCTGATTCAACACCAGTGGAAAACCTTCTCATTGGAAGTTCCCGAGGGACTAGGTTGCTTGTAAGCATTACATTAAGTAGAAGTGATGCTAAAAAATAAAAAAAACCCACAAAAGAACAACAAAGCTTCCCAGGCCCTGCCCTGCCCATTGTGGGTTTCAGCCAGAACCCCCGCACCAACCTCCTCTTCTCTAGATACGTCTTTCCCTTTGACCTCTGCTGTGCACAGAAGACCTCTGAAACCAGTGGGGCCACTCCCAAGACCTGAAGAGTGGGAAGGTCCACATCAAGGCGGTGGCCATGGGATCCCCTTGAGAGGGGTGGCCTGCAACTGAGCATACGCCCATCCCTGACCCCAAGGGCAGGGGCAGTCAGAAGAGTCAGCATGGGTTTGGTGAAGATCTGCATCTGAATCACAGGGGCAAGGACATTCAGGTCATCCCAGGACATCCCAGATCATCCCAGGACATCTCAGGTCAACCTGGGACTCAGGAGTCCTCTTTGCTCTTCTTATAGAAAACAATAGAAAAGACCTTTGCCAACAAGTTTTACAGAGGAACAGATATGGATAAAATAGAAACAGCTTCAATAGAGTCTTGGTTGGATTTTTTTTCTAATACTTATTTCTAAATGAACCCAATCTACTCCAGCACTCTTTAATGTAATAAAAACATAGCTCTGGGTCAGGTATGAAATTAATGATACAAATTCAAAGTATTAATGCTCAGTGGGCTGAAACAACTTCAATGAAGAAATCATCAAACTCCGTAACCAGACCCAAATGGAAAAAACAGAAGCATACGCACGATTCCAACAGCAATCTGCTATGAAGGAGATTATGAAAACATGTACAAAATATTTATTTTTAATAAGATGAATGTCCTATTTCTTAAAACCACAATAAGATTAGACTTTTATTATCAAAGCAAAAGGTTGGTTATACAACGCCACCTCTTCATGTGGATGGAAATGCTAATTTTATTATCTTAATTTGTACAGCTATGTTTCTTGTCTTTTTTGTTCTTTCTTAAGTTAAATAGGTAGAAATAAAAAAAAGCTTTCGGGTTTCATTTGTATAGAGTGAAATCCATAGTACCAAATATCCAACTAGAAAATTTAACAGATCCAATAATTATAGTGCCAGAACAATTTCCAATGTCACCAGAGTCTTGAAAGGACACTTTCAAGACAAATGGAGCCAACGGGAATGTGTAAGAATGCCTCTCACCATGTGAGATGCATGAATCTACTTGCTACTTTGCAGGCGACACATTCCTGAAGAAAGGAAGTTGACCACTGCAGTCCCCTGGAGGTGATTCCTCCAGGAGCTCCACAGCCAGCGTCCACACTTGCAAAGTGCAGTTTCCGGGTACAGCGTGGGCACGGCACAGGAGGTGGAAGGCAGCCCGCAGGGAAGTTAGAGGCCTCTCACGTGTTATGGGCAGCCATGGCTCTGCTGGGACCTGGCTGTTCTCAGTCTTCTGGCTCACAGAGTGGAAATGGGCTGGCTCAGGGCAGAGGCTTCTGGTCCCCAAGGGAGCTCTCGGGGAGCAGTGACCCTCTGGTGGAAATGGGTCACTAGATAATGCTCAGGCAGGGATCTCAGATGCACTAAAGGGCATTTGTTTACAGTTGTCTACTGCAGAACAACCCGCAGCAGTGAACCCTCCAAAAGAACTTAAATAGACAGTGTTAGGGGAGGATTAAATAAAACATGTTCCCAAAATTAGATATTAATATTATGAAGCCATTAAAGGCATATCTTTGAGGATATTTAAATACATGGTCCACATCTCACGCCAGTCAGAATGCCAGTTATTAAAAAGTCAGGAAACAATAGATGTTGGCAAGGTCATGGAGAAATAGAAATCTTTTACACTGTTGGTGGGAATGTAAATTAGTTCGATCACGGTGGAAGACAGTGTGGTGATTACTCAAGGATCTAGAACCAGAAATACCATTTGACCCAGCAAGCCCATTACTGGGTATATACCCAAAGGTATATAAATCATTCTACTCTAAAGACACATGCACATGCACATGTATGTGTATTGCAGCACTATCTACAAGAGCAAAAATATGGAACCAACCCAAATGCTCATCGATGAAAGGCTGGATAAAGAAAATGTGGTACATTTACCCCATGGAATACTATGCAGCCATAAAAAGGAATGAGATCATGTCCTTTGCAGAAACATGGATGAGGCTGGGAGCCATCATCCTCAGCAAACTAACACAGGAACAGAAAACCAAACACCATATGTTCTCACTCATAAGTGGGAGCTGAACATTGAGAACACATGGACACTGAGAGGGGAACAACACACATCAGGGTCTGTTGAGGGGTGGAGTTTTAGGGGAGGAAACTTAGAGGACACGTTACTAGGTGCTGCAAGCCACCATTGTACACACATGCCTATGTAATAAATCTGCACGTTCTGCACTTGTATCCTGTTTTTTTTTTAAAGAAATAAAAGAAATACATGGTTTAAATGGTAAAGATTTATGTTAAGTAAAAAGGCAAGATAAAAATTATATATTAATATAATCTCTGCTATAGAAATATCTTTATATCTGTACACATAAATATATGACTACACAGATATATATATATAAAATAATATAATACACACATACATGTAAGTGGAAATACCCAGTAAAAACATAAATAGTTTACCTGTGGTTTATTTTTGTATACTCTTGTTACCTTTTGTTCCAACAAAAATCTCTACAATGAATTTGAATTCATCCCATCACTGAGCAGCCTTTATCTTAATGCATATTATGAAACTGTCACAGTGAATATATGCATGCACGACAGCAAATGAAGGTAGTCATGTTAGCACACTCAGTCTCCACTGGTATTTTCATTTTTAATAAAATTACAAAATGGATAGATAAAAAATGTTGTTTCTTGATTGTCTACCTTTTTCGGCTCTATGACTTGTGAACCTGCGGTCGCCACTATCCTGGCCCGGCTCCGTCTTTGGCTCAGTTCACAGGCCTCACTCCTCTTCCACTGGGGTTTTAATATTTTATCTTACTTAAATTATAAGAGATTTTAAAATCATATCTGTTGCAATATTTTCTCAGTGTATCTTCCACTTAGTTTTCTTTTTTAAATGCAAGCCTGTTCATCATTTATGTGGTCAAAGGTATCAATGTACATTTGCACACTGCCTCAAAAACTGACATATTGGGAAAATCCTTTTGCTTCCAGAGATTGGTGACCCCATTTTTTTCTTGTATGTCATGTGTTTTCATTTTTATTACATATAGCGTTTAAACTATCTTGTTATCATACTTACTAATGCCCTATGTATTTGCCATGTATTAAATGCTAATCTTCATATTCAAATGTGCATATCTGTTTTTTCATTTGCATATTTTGGCATGAAAGACAAATAATGACTGTAACCTTACATGTTTTACAATCTTCTAGATTAAATAAATTTTCTTTATAAAGACAAAAACGAAAAAGCAAAAAAAAAAAAAAAAAGAAAAGAATAGAAAAGAAAATTGAGGGTAAAAGGGGAAGGCAGGGCTGGGCGCAGTGGCTCACACCTGTAATCCCAGAACTTTGGGAGGCTGAGGTGGGTGGATCACCTGAGGTCAGCAGTTCGAGACCAGCCTGGCCCAACTCATATTGAAATCCCATCACTACTAAAAACGCAAAATTTAGTTGAGTGTGGTGGCATGTGCCTGTAATCCCAGCTACCCAGAAGGCTGAGGCAGGAGAATCACTTGAACCCAGGAGGCGGAGATTGCAGTGAGCAGAGATGGTGCCACTGCACTCCATCCTGGGCAACAAGAGCAAACCTCAGTCTCAAAAAAATAAAAATAAAAAAAATGGAGAAGGCAGGGAAGCAGGGAAGGAGGGAGAACTATTTGCAGTAATTTTGTTATTTCAGACACATTTTTAGAAATATTTTGTCACATAGACCTCCAAAATGGTTCCCATGTTAATTTGTTAAACAAAAACAACTTGTATATTTTGAATTTCACCTTTGACACAAACTCTTCTATATTTTTCAAATTATAACAATACTTCAGATGGGTCCTACTCATTTCTTAATTGTCCTTTTTTATGAATTGAATGATCACTTTCCCATCATAGATTATAAATGTCAATTGCAATATGACATAAAAGTCTCTGATCTGGTGACAGTGTGAGTGTGTCTCCACCCGACCTTCTGCTATTTCATTTGTTTTTAAGTGATTCTTTGATATAGCCCATCAGCAAAAATCACATGATCAGCAAATAATGGCAATTTTATTTCCTGCTTCCCAGTCACTTTGCCAATTATTTCTGGCTCACAGAATTGCACTGTCCACAATGTATTTAGCTCTCACAGTACAGAAGAGGCCACAAGGAATAGTTCACATACATCATCTGATTTAATCCTCAGAGACTCCTAAAACAAGCAAACCAAAACTTGCCCCAACCACAGGGCAGGTGGAGGCAAAGGTAGAAGTTGAACTCCAATCTAGGGGAGTCCTAGCCCCTTAACACAGCTGTGCCTGAGCAGAATGTTGGAAAGTGCCTTGAGTCCTTGGATTTTAGTGAGGATACCTCGGGTGTTCTGCTATTAGATGATGTTGACTGGTGGGCTGGGGCAAATATTCCCTACCAGGTTAAGTACATACTCTTTAGTAGATTTTTGAAATTCATGATATATGCTAGTTGAATATATATTATAATTATGATACATAATTCTTACATATGAAGGTATTAATGGGCTTGCCTTTGTACATCTATTTATCTGGCTACATGGCTTTCTAATAAACTATTAATGCCATATACTATATTAATAGATATATTGTTAAGGTAAGCCACCCTACTTTTTTGACAAATCAATTTTGATATTGGTAGATTTGACTTTTAATGAATTGTGAAGTCTGATTCATTAGTATTTTATGCAGAGGAGTGCTGGTAAATATCTAGCACTCTGAAAAAATTATATGCACACATATGCTTACATATTTTTAAAAAATGAGTTCTACTGATATAAAGGATGTTTGGCACATAATCAACAAATAGTAATACAATATACAATACTCTTTGTTGAAAATGTCACACAAGCAATTGATCCTCAGAATGTTTTATTGAATTTGCTGAACTCCTGACTCTGTAGCCAACCTCTGGCTGCAACTGACAATCACTTTCAATATGAATGAGATGAAGGTTGGTTGATATTTTGATTTATGTTAGTGACACAAAAGTTTGACGAGAAGAACACAGTCGGAATTGGACTCATTTGTCAGTGATGTAAGGGCTTCTTTGCTGAACTGCGTAATAGTTTTCCAATACAGGGGAGAATTTTTTCCAACGCAGGGAGAATTTTTTCTCAGTTCATTGTGCTCATCACGATAACATGACTAAACACATGAGCCACCTTTACATTTGATTACATATTTTACATTTTGTCCTCCATTACTTCTGTAAGTTTAGACAGTCAACAAAACCAAACAACGAAGCAAGTCCCGGTGGGCAGCATTTGCCAGGTTCCATGGTGTAAATATTCCCGCGGGGATGCTGACCTCAGGCTGCCAGGGGGACTTCCGGGAGCGTCGGGCGAGGAGGAGCACGACGGCTGTCCTCAGTGCATTTCCACCGCGCAGGCGCGGGAGTAGAGGCGTGCAGAGGGTAAAACGGGAAGCTTCTTTAGTAAGCCATGCCTTTAAAAATACAATTTATTAATTTTAAATTTATATAGTAATGTCATAATGGGGTTCAAAATGGCTGTTTTTAACAATAGCCATTAGTAAATTTTTAAATAATGGCTATTTTTAATAACTAATATGGGTTTATTTTAACCATTTTAAAATAATGGCTACTTTTAAAAACTGATATGGTTTGGCTCTGTGTCCCCACCCAAATCTCATGTTGAATTGTAATTCCCAGGGTTGGGGGAGGGACCTGGTGGGAGGTGATTGTATCATGGGGCAGATTTCCCCCTTGCTGTTCTCATGATAGTGAGTGAGTTCTCATGAGATCTGGTGGTTTACAAGTGTGGAGCTCTTTCCCCTTTGCTCTGTCTCTTTCTCCTGCCACCGTGGTAAGACCTGCTTGCTTCCCCGTCACCTTCCACCATGACTGTAAGTTTCCTGAGGCCTCCCAGCCATGCTTCCTGTACAGTCTGCAGAACCGTGAGTCAATTAAACCTCTTTTCTTCATAAATTACCCAGCCTTAGGTATGCCTTTATGGCCATATGAGAAAGGACTAATACAACAACCATCTTGCAAAATCCCCAGACATGTAAAAGTTGCCTCTCAGGGATTACACAGACACCTGTATGTGAGCCCGAGCTGTGTTTCTCACACTCTGTCTTTTTTGTCAGGTTATTCATATCCAGATTTTTGCTATTTTTAAGATTTGAATTGAGTAGCTTTTCTGTGGTCTTGTTTTAACTTTCTTGTAATTCATATGGTATTGGAATAAAACGTTTCTTTAAATCTTGATGAAATTTGCCTATAAATCCTCTTGCCCTAGAAACAGTTATGGGAAAAAATTTTGACATTTTTTAGTTCCATTGGTTATTACTGATAACCTCAAAATTTCTTCATCTTTAGTTGATTATTTATATTTACCAAAAAATTATGAATTATACCAATGTATTTAATTTATTTTTATTTTAATTCCTCTCCTTATACTCCTTATACAAATTCCAGTGGTTCTCTGGAGAGCTAATTGTTTGGAGTGTGGATCTGACTTGAGTTTCTATGGGAGCCTGTCCCCCAGCCTCTAGTCCCTTTTGTCCCTGCCCACACAGCTGGTGGTGGGTGGGGCTGGCTTTGTTTTAAAGGCAGGATGATGGTGGTGTGAGTTCTTCAGAAAGAGGCTTCTCTAGAGAGAACTGGCCTTACCATCCAACTAACCACTTCAGATTCTCTGAATAAAGGAAGACAGCAAGAGAACAGCATGGACCCCGAGTCCACACAGGTGCCCTCAGCAGGCTCAGCCCACGCGGCCCCTCCCGTGCCTAAGCTGGGTGGGCTCTGAGTCAGGGACTGCTCTGAGTGTGGAGAGAGCTGGTTACAGGGAGCTAGTTACAGAGAGAGAGAGCTGCTTACACAGAGCTGGTTGCAGAGAGCTGGTTACACAGAGCTGTAGACAGTGAGATGTGGTAGACCAGTGGTGGGTGGATGGGGTGACCGAGCAGGCAAGGGGGTCTCACCAAGGAGCCACCTGCAGAGAGATTGAGGAGGAGTTTCCCAAGGAAGGGGGTTTACCTTAGGCTGGGCTTCATGACAGGCTGGGGGCTCCAACAGCAGACATTTATTCCCACAGTTCCAGAGCTGGACATCCAGGATCAGGGTGTGGACACAGTGGTGGGCTCTGGGGAGGCCCCCTGGCTCTGAGGGCTGCCTTCTTGCTGTGTCTTCATGTGATAGAAAGACAGTGGGAGACACAGTCAGCTCTCGCCGTCGGGTACTGCTCCATCTTGAGCACACCACCGTCATTGCCTGATCTCCTCCCTCCCGAAGTCCCACCTCTTGATGCTACCACCTTGAGGGTGAGCTTTCAAAATATGGATTTGGTGGGGGACACAGACATTCAGACCGTAGCAGGGATGTAAGCAGAATCTTGGTAAAGAAGAGACACAGGGAGTTCCTGGAGGAAGGACAGCAGGTGAGGGCAGGCAGAGGCAGGGTGGGGCTCAGGGACAGTCCCTATGTCTCCAGGCAGGGGACAAAGCACTTCCCACGCCCACCCCAGCCTGTTCTATGCTTGTTCATTTATTTTAAGAATTTCAGTGTCTTCAGTGGGTTCATTCAAAACCCAATTCCATGCAAAAACATGGGAATTCCCCTTAATTTTTCAATAGATCTAGAGTTCGTTACTACACTGCATAGTTACTGTCCCACATGTTCATCATTTCAGACCATTGGATTCTGCCTTCACACATCTTACTGCAGCCAGGTCAGGTTTGTAAAGGGCTCTAGTGCTGCAGGCTCCAGGTCCTTCTCTGCTTTTCTGTGCAGCCGCCCCAGCCCGCAGGCCGCTCCTCCAGGCCTCTCTGTTTCTGATCAGGAGGCTCCTCCTACCCGGTGCAGCTTCCTCTATCCATTCTTGTTTGAGACATACCTGTTCCTCCTGGCCGCTCTTCCCAGGGTCAGGGCTGGCCGTCATCACCTGGGGTGCCCTGCGGTCACAGGCAGCACTGACCCCTGCAGCACAGCTCACAGCTGCTCACCTGCCTGTGTCACCTGTGTGCAGTCCAGAGGATTGGTGGGAGTTCAGATCTACATTCAGGGCTGCACACACCTGTGAGCAGAATACGTATGTGATATTGGAAATAATGAAAACAACTTCTAGTTCGTCAAACTAAAAGGAAAAAGTTAGATGGCTTAAAAACATTTGCAAATTTGTCAAGCAATGGAAATTAAATTATTCATACTCCTCACAAACCCTCTCTAAATCCACTGATGATCATTTATCGCATTCCTGAGAGAAATGAGTGGACTCTTAATACATTTTTTAATCTGATGTAATTCATATCGTACCAATTAAGTTATTACTGAGAGAAAGGGTGAAATTGTAGTTAAATTATGTATGGAAAAGGTGTGGCAATGAAAACATCACTTAAACCTGTTAGTATCTTGGATTTTCTATCTGTAAAACAAAATATTTTATCTGAATTTGGCAACCAAACAGCACCTTAGAAAAAGGTGATGCTTATTAAACCCAGAGAGAACCCTGGACGCCTAAGCCTGCTAGGTGCAGCTGCACGGAACAATTTCCCTTCCTAAACGCAGGAATTCTTCCCTGAGAAGGCATCTCTGTTTCAGCTTTTGTGTTTGCAAATGGGAGATCTGCATGCTTCTGACCCCAGGAATGGGGGCCTTGGGGTCTTCCACGGTTGGCCCAGTGTTGACCGTTAGCACAACAGAAGGGGTGCATGGGTCCAATGCTGTAACTGGCTTGTGGCTGCTATCACGGACTCATGGTGGGCAGACCTGAGGCTTCAGGAGAGTGATTGGGGAGAAGAGTGGTGAGGGGAGGGAGGTGGTGAGGGGAGGGAGGTGGTGAGGGGAGGGAGGTGATGAGGGGAGGGGAGTGGTGAGGGGAGGGAGGTGGTGAGGGGAGGGGGTGGTGAGGGGAGGGAGTGGTGAGGGGAGGAAGTGGTGAGGGGAGGGGAGTGGTGAGGGGAGGGAGTGGTGAGGGGAAGGAGTGGTGACAGGAGGGGAGTGGTGAGGGGAGGGAGTGGTGAGGGGAGGAAGTGGTGACAGGAGGGGAGTGGTGACGGGAGGGGAGTGGTGACGGGAGGGGAGTGGTGACGGGAGGGGAGTGGTGAGGGGAGGGAGTGGTGAGGGGAGGGGGGTGGTGAGGGGAGGGAGTGGTGAGGGGAGTGGTGAGGGGAGGGGGGTGGTGAGGGGAGGGAGTGGTGAGGGGAGGGAGTGGTGAGGGGAGTGGTGAGGGGAGGGGGGTGGTGAGGGGAGGGAGTGGTGAGGGGAGGGAGTGGTGAGGGGAGGGAGTGGTGAGGGGAAGGGGGTGGTGAGGGGAGGGAGTGGTGAGGGGAGGGAGTGGTGAGGGGAGGGAGTGGTGAGGGGAGTGGTGAGGGGAGGGAGTGGTGAGGGGAAGGGGTGGTGAGGGGAGGGGGTGGTGAGGGGAGGGAGTGGTGAGGGGAGGGGGTGGTGAGGGGAGGGAGTGGTGAGGGGAGGAAGTGGTGAGGGGAGTGGTGAGGGGAGGGAGTGGTGAGGGGAAGGAGTGGTGACAGGAGGGGAGTGGTGAGGGGAGGGAGTGGTGAGGGGAGGAAGTGGTGACGGGAGGGGAGTGGTGACGGGAGGGGAGTGGTGACGGGAGGGGAGTGGTGATGGGAGTGGAGTGGTGAGGGGAGGGAGTGGTGAGGGGAGGGGGTTGGTGAGGGGAGGGAGTGGTGAGGGGAGGGAGTGGTGAGGGGAAGGGGTGGTGAGGGGAGGGAGTGGTGAGGGGAGGGAGTGGTGAGGGGAGGGAGTGGTGAGGGGAGTGGTGAGGGGAGGGGAGTGGTGACGGGAGTGGAGTGGTGAGGGGAGGGAGTGGTGAGGGGAGGGAGTGGTGAGGGGAGGGAGTGGTGAGGGGAGGGAGGTGGTGAGGGGAGGGAGTGGTGAGGGGAGGGAGTGGTGAGGGGAGGGGGTGGTGAGGGGAAGGGGTGGTGAGGGGAGGGGAGTGGTGAGGGGAGGGAGTGGTGAGGGGAGGGGGGTGGTGAGGGGAGGGAGTGGTGAGGGGAGGGGAGTGGTGAGGGGAGGGGGGTGGTGAGGGGAGGGGGGTGGTGAGGGGAGGGAGTGGTGAGGGGAGGGGAGTGGTGAGGGGAGGGGAGTGGTGAGGGGAGGGGAGTGGTGAGGGGAGGGAGTCCTGGAAGAGGCTGGGTATGAAATCCACATTCACACAGCAAACCTGAAGCCACTATTTGAGTAATTCAAGGTCATTCGATTTTATTCTAAGAAAATAAAGTTTATTCTGCATGAATTATTCACATAATCATTTTCAATAAACATGTATAGTTATTTAGTACATAAATATATTTATACGTATCAATAACGTTTCGTGGTAAGTTTTACCAAGGAAAGTAAAATGGAGAGTTTTCCATCTCGGACTCGTGGAGTTGCCCCAGGGACTGTGTGAAGGGCTGGGAGAGCCGCCTTCTGTCAACCAAAGTATGTGTCCTTCGACCCCTCCAGACTGGCCTCCCCACTACTAACAAGTGAATCAACTGCCTTTCCATAATGACAGCGTCCTTTAGTGGACAGAGGGTGTGGTCAGACCCTCCTGGCTTCTTCCCAGTCTCTGACCTGCCTCACTCAGACCCTGCGCCAGAAGGTGGCTGGGGTTGGAGGGGGAGGCTGGAGAGGCTGCCATGTTTGAGGGATTGAAGTCTCCAGGCTGGGGTCTGAACGTGTGTTCTTGGGCCCCAGCGGGGAAGCATTGCTTATGTAAAGCCATCCAGGGTCCCACAAAACCATCCAGCCTTACGAAGGCTCTGAGCAGTCCTGCAGACAGGCAGCCCATTTAAGCCAGTTTACCCAGAGTTTTCCGAATTTATTTATCTAAGTGAACCCCTTTTTCCTTAAAGTGTCTGTGAATCAATCATGAGATTGAAAGGTTTCATGCCCTTCTCTGCTTGGGTGCTATTCTCTACCTCCATGAACTGTTCTTACTGTTCAAATCGGAGTGGAAATCCTGGACATTTGGGTTTGCTTGGTTAGAAAACCCTTGTTCTGATGAAATAAGTGTCTCAACAATGAAGTGAGAGACACCACAATTCACAGGCATGGAGACCCTGACATCTGCTCTCTCCTGTCTTCAGTCAGATGCACTCAGCCCCCAGGACAGCCAGGACAGCTGAGTGGCGACCAGCCTTGCAAGCAAAGATCAGCCAAAAATGAGACAGCAGCCGCCTGCAGGGAGTGGTGGTCAGGGCCACTGAAGGACGAGGTTAGGGAATGTGAAGGGTTCCAAGTCAAGAAGGCAGCATTGATTTACATACACGTGGAGCCTCTGGAGCTCGGACTTACAGCTCATGATCTTGGCTTCATAGCGTCCCTTGAAATTCTGGCCCACAGTCCATCGCTCTCCCGCGACCCCTGGGCCTTTCCTCTGGCCCCAGGTCAATGGTATCTTCCTCATCAGCTCTCTTCTTCGACTTTCCTTTTTTCTCTCGCTCTCTTTTTAAAATAATGTTTTAAACACCTTTTCCTTTGCAGGAAAGGCTGGAGGGCAGTTGCTTCCTCCACCCTCTGCATGCGTTGTCAGTGGGAGCCTCCCTGCTCTGATAAGGGCCAGACGCCCTTCCCGGCTGGGCTGGGCTGCTGATCTATAATGTTCCTAGCCATGATTAATCTGATAAATAATAAATATATCAATCTAGTCTTTGAGACAAGGACAAATTCCTACCAGCAGGGAGGCACGAGGCCTCTTTTACAGCTGCCTGTAGTGCTGGAATTAATTATTTAATGCTTAATTCTTCGGGAAATGAGAAAGTTTTGATTAATGCTGTCCAGTGTGGTTTCTTGCGTGTTTGATATGTGTCAGATAATTTTTCCTCGGCAGTCACTCTGAAGAAGCCAGAGGCTACTGTCATGGGGATCAGACACCGAATTTCTAGAGATTAATTGAAGTGAAAATTTAGAGAAAAGCACCATAAGTGCCCGCCTGAGATAACCTTTCTGGGCTGAATTTGGCTTTATCCGGGGGGCAGGACTCACTGTGCCCTTATGTAAAACACTGATTTTCATTGTTGTGAAAAACCAGATTTGGTTTCTAGTAGATTTTTTTTTTCAGCTTTCTACCAGCTTAACAGGATTAAAATACTTGCTTGGCAGATGTTTCATCATTAATTCTATATCTGGTAACACAGTAATAGGTGAATATCAAAAGTCAATGTTTCTTTATGATTCTGAAGCCCATTCAGTGAATTGGACTCAAAAATCTTCCTGCGGAGTTCAAGTCCGGTTTCAAAACTTCAACTCCTTCTCCTCTTCCTCTTCCTCCTCCTCCTCTTCCTCTTCCTCCTCCTCCTCCTCTTTTCTTCTTCTTCTTCTTCTTCTTCTTCTTCCTCTTCCTCTTCCTCTTCCTCTTCCCCTTCCCCTTCTTCTTCTTCTTCTCCTTCTCCTTCTCCTTCTCCTTCTCCTTCTCCTTCTTCTTCTTCTTTCTTTCTGCAAGAGAGAGAGAGATTGGGATCCTACTATGTTGCTCAGGCTGGTCTGGACCTCCTGGGCTCAAATAGCCCTCCCTCCTCAGCCTCCAGAGTAGCTGAGATTACAGTGCACACTAGGATGAAACATGTTCTTTTTAATTTTTCCTTCAGCTTTTATTTTAAGTTCTGGGGTTCACATGCAGGATGTGCAGGTTTGTTACATAGGTAAACGTGTGGCATGGTAGTTTTCTGCACAGACCATCCTATCGCCTAGGTATTAAGGCCAGCATCCATTAGCTATTCTTCCTGATCCTCTCCTTCCCCCCCAGCCCCCACAGGTTCCAATGTGTGTGGTTCCTACCTCCACGTGTCCATGTGTTCTTATCGTTCAGCCCTAATTTTAAAGTGAGAACATGTGGTTCTTAAATTTGGTTTTCTGTTCCTGCATTAGTTTGCTGGGGATAACAGCTTCCAGCTTCGTCCACGTCCCTGCAAAGGGCAGGATCTCACTCCTTTTTATGGCTGTATAGTTGTTCATGGTGTATATGTGCCACATTTTCATTATCCAGTCTATCTCTGATGGACAAAGCATGTTTACTGTAAATAATTATCTGTGTTTACTATAACCAATAACTACCTGTTCTCCATCTGCTCTACAAATCCATATTTCCCAGAGCTCTGACTCAAAGACAAGGTACACTAATACAATGAACTTCCTTTCATAGTACCCTGAGTTCTGCTCAAACCCATTAGGACCGTTAAATGTATGTCAGCTGCATGTGTGTCCCCCTGTGGGTGCTGCCAAATGACTAGGACAGAAGGGCTCTGGGGCTCCGGGGCTCAGCAAGGAGGGGGTCAGTGGCCCTACCCTCCCTCCCATCACACCCTCCCACAGGTAAACCCCTTCATCCAACCTCAGGAATGCTCCCGGGTGGCAAGGCTTCCTATGTCTATCACTTCTTTTAAAAATGCCCATTTCCACAGAGTCTGAAGTTGCCACTTTGCCACTTGTTTCTATCTTAATGTGGTGATTATGGACTACGAAACCCCTTGCAAAGAAAGGAGGAAGGATGCACACAGTGAAAGTTAAAGAAAATTGAACCAGATTTATGATGAGGACCAATTTCCTTCAGGACCTGACGCTCACACGAATGCAAACCAGCTTGGATCAGTTCACAGAGACAATCCCTGCTCTTTAAAAGAGAATGCTTTAGCACCAAAGCCGCTAAAGCCTTCTTCCAAGGCTCTTCAGCCCCACAGTTTTCTCCTAGGTCCTCGCCCTGCTTTACCTGTGACCTGTATCTAAGGGTTCCGAAAGCACATGGCTCTCTCCTGCCCCGCAGCCTCCTGCAGATAGAGCATGTGGCAAAAACGAAATAATGATGCAGAATGAAGCATCAGGGGCACCAGCCCTGAGTTATCTTCCGCCTTTTATAATGTGCACTGTCCTCATTGAAAAGTTGATGAAATGACTGTGTTGATCAAGCGACCAGGGCAGACTATATTTCTTTTTTTTTTTCTTTTTGAGACGGAGCCCAGGCTGCGTCTTTTTGCTCTGTAGCCCAGGCTGGAGTGCAGTGGCACAGTCTCGGCTCACCGCAACCTCCGCCTCCCAGGTTCAAGCGATTCTCCTGCCTCAGCCTCCAGAATAGCTGGGACTACAGGTGCGTGCCACCAGCTGTGATAATTTTTGTATTTTTAGTAGAGACAGGGTTTCACCATGTTGGTCAGGTTGGTATTGAACTCCTGACCTCGTGATCCACCCACCTGAGCCTCCTGAAGTGCTGGGATTACGGGCATGAGCCACGGTGCCTGGCCCAGGGCAGAGTATATTTCTAATTCGAATTAAATTTGCCAATCAATTAAGTTCAACCATTAGCAAATTCTGAAAAGCAGACAGCTTATACCACTTAAATAGCCTACGTCCAACCCACATCTGGAGTTTCAAGTCAAACTGGAAAAGTGGTCTTGGGTCAGGGAGAGAGGCTTAGGGTGGAAGGTGGAGGGAGAAGAAGCATTTGCATCTGAGATGCTGGAGGTGAGAAAACCTTACACTGGGGCTGGCATAAAGAAAATCGACATCTAAACTACAGGAAAAATCAGAAAAATGGAACGTTTTTGGTGGTTTGCATCTTTCTTCTATCCAGCATACCTTGGAAGCCCAATGATGCATAGAAGTTCATTCTTAGTGTGCAAAAGCTTTTATAACAGGCACTGGACCGTTAAATGTATGTCAGCCCCATGTGTGTCCCCCTGCGGGTGCTGCCACATGGCCAGGACAGAAGGGCTCCAGGGCTCTGCGGGAAGGGGGCCAGTGGCCCTGCCCTCCCTCCCATCCCACCCTCCCACAGGTAAACCCCTTCATCCAACCTCAGGAACGCTCCCAAGTGACAAGGATTCCTATTTCTATCACTTTCTCTTTGCTCAAAGCTGGGTTAAATTTGCCCATTTTATAAATGAACTTTGACTCCGGGAGATTTGCTGAATTTCCGACATTCAGGAAGTCAGGATGTGAATCTGGGTCTTAGGCTCCAAATCCCGTATCTTTTCCACTTCTTGGAAGAGCGTGGAGAAGCTGGTGCCTGTAGGCCCGCTCCTCTCCATGCTAGGGGTGGACTGCTGAATGCCCCGGGTAAACCTCTGGCTTTAACACAGAGGGAGGTGTGGAGGGGCAGCTCCCTAATGGGGGTGCTTTTAGGCTGCAGAGTAATGGACAGAGCTCACAGAAAACAGAAGACATGGCTCTCATCTCTCTCTCTTTCTTTCTTCTTTCTCTTCACAAACTTGTAAATTTGAGCCAAATCTAGGCCTCCCCAGAAGAAATGCACACACCTGCAATTTGCTTTTGCATTTTCGCGCTGTCACGTACAAGAGAAGATGGGCCCTGAAGCTCATGAGAGGGGACAGAGGAGCCTCTGCCCACGGTTGCTGCCTGTGCCCTTGGAGTCCCCAGCCCTTCCAGGGCCCTGGGATAGAGTCAGGAGGCACCAGGGACGGAGGACTTGAGGCCCGCAGCCTCCTACCCTTGTTTGTTGAAGCCCACATTCTTCACAGGCCTGTCCCATATGCACTTCCTTCTCCAGAGTCTCCCAGACAGCCAAGGACGCACACAGCGTGGGAGCAGGACCCACCATGGCCTGGCTGAGTGTGTGCACCCTGTTGGCTCCTTTACCCCTCCAGGGGCATCCAAGGGTGGGATGAGCACAGAGCCAGGAACAGCAGGGGCCACCAACAGAAGGCTCCCCTACTGGGTGCTGACCCCCCACACCGGCATCTGTTGGAGTCTCCGGCCCCATGACAGTCCCTACATTGCTGACCCTCACGCCTCTCAGGTCTGCATTTCAGTCTCACGTATATAGCTCGAGGCTGCACCGCCAATGATCAGGTGTTTCCTGAAATGAGAGACCTCAGGCCTCTCCCCTCCTGTGGTCCCTGATGCTGTGCTTGTTTTGTTGTTGTTGTTGTTGTTGTTGTTTGAGACAGAGTCTTGCTCAGTCACCCAGGCTGGAGTGCAATGGCACCATCTCGGCTCAGTGCAACCTCCACCTCCCAGGTTCAAGTGATTCTCCTGCCTCAGCCTCCCAAGTAGGTGGGATTACCGATATGCACCACCATGCCCAGTAATTTTGTATTTTTAGTAGACAGGGTTTCACCATGTTGGCCAGGCTGGTCTCGAACTCCTGACCTCAGGTGATCCACCTACCTCGGCCTCCCAAACTGCTGGGATTACAGGCGTGAGCTACCGTGTCCAGCCTGTGCTGTTGTTTTTCATCTACTGGGATGCAAACCTGAGGCACTGGTGTCTGTGAGTCATTACAGAAGAGGGACTGGGTGGTTACCCTTCCCTGTGGAATCACTGCCTCAGACAGAAAGAGAAAGGAGAGGAAGCTCTGTCTGCCGGAGGAGGTTTGGCCATCTGGGGGTGCAGGGCGGTGGGTGGCGAGTCAGCCGTGCACAGGTCTGTGGAGAGTATGGACGGGAGCACCGCCAGGTCTGCTGAGCACTGATGGTCCACGATGCTGCCAGCTTTCCCCATGGCGTGTATTCCACATATGCTCAGTCTCCCAACTGCAGGTGTGTTTATTACAGGGCCCTTGTCCTCTGTCTTTTAATCAGACCTGCCTCGTCCCATCCAAGCCGATCACCTTTTGAGAGGACCCGGCCCCCGAGCTCAGGAGCACCCCAGCTCTCAGGACACAGCCCCTCGTGGTGGGACAGCACCTGCACCTGCAGCCCTGTAGCCCCTGAACGAGGAATTTGTTGAGGGAATTTGTATTTTCTGCTGCTTTCTTCTTGAACCTATTTGCATTTTAAATAATTAAAACATTAAAACTGAAAAATTTATAAATGAGAGCTGCTAAGAGAATCCTGCCTGGCAGACGGTACAGAAAAAATCATTGCCCTGTTAGGTTTGCGTCAGTGTCCTGTCTGTCATTCTCCCCAAGGTGCGTCCACTGCTGTGGCTTGGGCCTCAGGCAGCTCTCTGGTGCACACACACAGTGCAATGGTGCACACATACACAGCATCACAGCAGACAAACTCACACGCATCGCCAAAGACGCTCCCACCCAGCGTCGTACACACACACACCCTTCCTCCTCCACACCCACCTCTCTCGAGACCCTGCTGTCCACCCCCTGGCTTCAGGACTCTATGGAGGAAGACTTTGATCTCATTATTGGAGCAACCTAGATGGAATCTCATCGGTCCTCAATAACCCTGTTTTCACTTTCCCACTCCGTTTACTTTTCCTCTAAAAGTTCACTTGGAGGAAGGGAAGGGTGGTGAGGGTGGTGGGAGCGGCGGGCGGCAGGGAGTGACAGGCGCTTGGTCCGGCGCGGCTTTGCCTGGTTGTAACAAGCATCGGGACATGAGGAGCCACAAAAGCCGGGCTGGCCACATCATCAATCACGGCGCTGACAGCTGCCTTCAGTTTGTTTGTTCCACTCTGCATAATAAGTGATTGGATCAGGTTTAATTAGATATTGGGTAATCAATCATTGCCAACGAGGCAACTCAGCTTGGGATCTAGATGCTGCAAGGGGAAAAGGGAAGAAAATAAAAAAATTAAAAAAACAGTAAATCTCATCTTGTGTGCATAAATACTCCAGCCCATGAGCACACACCGTGGTGTGTGACGGAGAGAGGTATAGAGATGTCTGCAAGACGCGAGGAAGAGAATAATTCACATCTGTGCCGCTGCTTCCCAGACAGCGCCGGCTGACATTTTACTTTCACTGCATAATTACTTTTCAATATAATATAATATGCAGACCTGAGGGAGGAAGGAAAAGCAATTAAATTATGCTCTGGTCCTTCCTCCCGCTGCCAGCCCCAGCCCCAGAAGTGACCAGGAGCTGTCGTTACAATGTGTAACCACTTAGGATGAGGTCCGAGACCAACTAGGGCGTCCTGCCTTTTGGGGGCCCCGTCTCAGTGCAGGAGCCTCAGAAGAGCCTGGTGTGGTGTTCCATCACCAGCTGTGAGATGCTCAGGTTATGGCTTCCTGCTTTAATATCAGTAGCCAGATCTATGCCACAGCTCAGGAGATCCAGGGAGACAATGGGCCTCAACCACGGGTTAGTATTTATGTATTTATTTAAAAACTCCATTTAACCTCATGGGTGGAGAGAACAAGGATCATCATTGCATCCATTATGTGGATGTCAAAGGTTATGTCAATTCTTGTATGCATCTAATTAGACACAAAGACCGCCAGGTCTATTACAAACTTGGGGACTCTGAGTGTTCATTAAGGGTCAGGAGGCAGACCCCTGTGGCCTTCAGTGCCCATTTGCACCATTCCTAACTTCTTTGTGTTATAAATAGATACATCCTTCCTGATTCTGATTCTAATTCCTGTGCATGAGAGGAATGGGCACCTCCAGCTCCTGAAAGAACTGATCCTTCCGCATTCCTCAAGGGATGAGCTGGGAGGGCAGCTCTCTCTTTCCTCCTGTCCTCTTCACATTGCAGGCAGAATTTTTTACCTACCTATTCCCCTGGAAAGAGGACATGTGTGGGTGTGTCACAGGTAAACCAAAGATTCTATGGCTTGGTAGAAGTTTCTGCGTGGGTGGGTGATTGAGTAGGTGGTAAATGGATAGATGAATGAATAGACAGATGGGTGGTGGATGAATAGATGGGTGGATGGGTGGGGAAATGAGTGGGTGGGTGAGTTGTTGGGTGGGTAGGTGGGTGGATGGGCAGGTTCATGAATAGATGGGTGGATGTGTGGTGAGTGGATGGATGGACCAATGGATGGGTGGATAAATGGCAGGTGGATGAGAAGATGAGTGGATGCGTGGATGAGTGGGGTGGGTGAATGTGTGGGTGGATGGATGGATAGATGGACAGGTGGGTGGAAAAGTGGGTGGATGTGTAAATGGATTGATGAGTGGGAGGATGAATGGGTAAGTAGATGGATAGAAGGGTGGGTAGATGACTGAATAAGTGAGTGTGTGGATTGATAGATGGGTGGATGAGCAGATGGGTGGGTAGGTGGTGGACAGGCAAGGGATGGGTGGGCGGATGGATGAGTAGGCAGGGAGGCAGGTGGTTGGGTGGATGAGTGGATGAGTAGATGAGTGGACAGGTGGATGGGTGGGTGAGTGGATGAGTGGAGAAGAGGATGGGTAGGTGGTGAATGAGTGGGTGGACATGTGGATAGGTGGGTGGGTGTATGAGTGGGTAGGTGGACAGGTGGATGGGTGGGTGAGTGGATGAGTGGAGAAGAGGATGGGTGAGTGGTGAAGGAGTGGGTAGGTGGGCAGGTGGATGAGTGGGTGAGTGGATGAGTGGGCAGGTGGATGAGTGGGTGAGTGGATGAGTGGAGAAGAGGATGGGTGGGTGGTGAATGAGTGGGTGGACATGTGGATAGGTGGGTGGGTGTATGAGTGGGTAGGTGGACAGGTGGATGAATGGGTGAGTGGATGAGTGGAGAAGAGGATGGGTGGGTGGTGAATGAGTGGGTGGACATGTGGATAGGTGGGTGGGTGTATGAGTGGGTAGGTGGACAGGTGGATGGATGGGTGAGTGGATGAGTGGAGAAGAGGATGGGTGGGTGGTGAATGAGTGGGTGGGTGGGCAGGTGGATGGGTAGGTGAGTGGATGAGTGGGTAGGTGAGTGGATGAGTGGGCAGGTGGATGGGTGGGTGAGTGGATGAGTGAGAGAGTAGATGAGTGGACAGGTGGATGGGTGGGTGGGTGAGTGGACAGGTGGATGAGTGGATGGGTGGGCAGGTGGATGGGTGGGTGAATGGGTGGGTGGACAAGTGGATGGGTGGGTGGGTGGATGGACGAGTTGATGGGTGGGTGGGTAGATGAGTGGGTGAGTGGGTAAATGTATAAGTGGGTAGGTGGATGAGTGGATGAGTGGGTGGGTGGACAAGTGGATGGGTGGGTGAGTGGATGAGCAGGTAGGTGGGCAAATGGATGGGTGGGTGAGTGGATGAGTGAGAGAGTAGATGAGTGGGCAGGTGGATGGGTGGGTAGGTGGATGGGTGGAAAGGTGGGCAGGTGGATGGGTGGGTGAATGGGTGGGTGGACAAGTGGATGGGTAGGTGGGTGGATGGACGAGTGGGTGGGTGGGTGGATGAGTGGGTGGGTGGGTAAGTGGATGGGCAGGTAGGTGGGCAGGTGGGTGGGTGGACAAGTGGATAAGTGGGTGGGTGGATAAGTGGGTGGTTGGACAAGTGGATGGGTGGGTGGGTGGATGAGTGGGTGTGTGGGTGAGTGGATGAGTGGATGGGTGGATGAGTGGGTGGGTGGACAAGTGGATGGGTGGGTGAGTGGATGAGTTGGCCGGTGAGCAGGTGGATGGGCTGGGTGGATGAGTGGATGAATGGGAGAGTGGAGCTGTTGGTTCTGTGATTTCCTTCAGCATCCTTGCACAAAGGGGCATCAGCCATGGAGCCCTGCCTCTGCTATGATGAGGGTCAATGGCTAACAGGGCAGTGGTGCGGTATGACCTGCCTAGATATAGTGACTTCCTCACTTACAGAAAGGGAAGGAAGAAACAGTCTTCCTTGGATTAAGTAACCAACTAAAATATAACTTTATAATAATATCTGGCTTTAATAGTTCAGATTTTAACCACTGTATAGAATAAAAGTTGAAGGTATTTTATTGGACAATAGAATGTAGAGTAAACACAGCAATGAATAGTACCTGTAGCATTTGTGGCAGAGTCTAACATCAGGGGCCAAGAGCTTGCCGTGGGCAGTTCTGCCTGACAATGAGTGGTGGAATTCATGGCGCCCTTTTCTTATGAACACACTCAGCTCCCCCTCTCCTCAGAAGGGAATCCTGGCGCCCCTGCTCCCTGACCTGGGGCCAAGGGCCTTACACTACAGCCTGCTCTTTTGGATGGACCGCCTGGTACCCAGGATCGTGTTTCTGGGCAGCCATCACCATTCCCCTGGGAGTAAGGATGACTGGTAAATCAATGTGTGTGGAACATGTTCTGGTGACATGCACAGCAGGGACACACAAGGGTGCTTGTGGCTTGGCTGCTCTTCCTGGAAGGAGGCAAGGGTGGGCTCAGCCAGGTCAAAGGTCAGCAGGGCCATTGTAGGGCTTGGCCTCTGACTGGGTCATAGTGTCCAGTGATGGCCAAGGACAGATAGAGGCAGAGCAGGCCTGACCCAGGCCCTCCTTGGGCAACGTGGAGGAGCACGCAGGGCCTGATGGACAGGTGGCAGATGAGCATCAGGTGGGCCTGTGGGCAGGTGAGGAATAGGTAGCACTGCAGGCAGGTGAGGAGCAGGTGGGCCTGTGGGCAGGTGAGGGGCAGGTGGGCCTGTGGGTAGGTGAAGGACAGGTGGGCCTGTGGACAGGTGAGGGACAGGTGGGCCTGTGGGCAGGTGAGGGACAGGTGGGCCTGTGGGCAGGTGAGGGGCAGTTGGGCCTGCAGCAGGTGAGGGGCAGGTGGGCCTGTGGCAGGTGAGTGACAGGTGGGCCTGTGGGCAGGTGAGGGACTGGTGGGCCTTTGGCAGGTGAGTGACAGGTGGGCCTGTGGGCAGGTGAAGGGTGGGTGGGCCTGTGGGCAGGTGAAGGACAGGTGGGCCTGTGGCAGGTGAGGGACAGGTGGGCCTGTGGCAGGTGAGTGACAGGTGGGCCTGCAGCAGGTGAGGGACAGGTGGGCCTGTGGGCAGGTGAGGGACTGGTGGGCCTTTGGCAGGTGAGTGACAGGTGGTGAGTGACAGGTGGGCCTGCAGCAGGTGAACAGCAGGCAGGGAGCTGGCATGCTATTGAGGGCTCTGTCTCCTGTGTTGAGGATGAGCTCTCTGCAAATGTCCTGTCCTTGGCCTAAGTGGGTTTCTTCTTCTCCGCATGTCTCCTCCAGATGAGCTGGAGTGTTTAAATGAAATGAGTCACCTTAACTGACAGTATCTCCCACTTGTTCCCAATCCACAATTTATTTGTCTTTTGTGTTCTTTCTTGGCCTTAGGGGGGAAGCGTTTTTCTGTCTGTGTTCAGAGCTCATTTTCCTTAATCCTGGATTAGCCTCCTGGCCCTCGTGGCCCTTTGCTCTATTTTCAAGGGCTCTGATGATGTTTTTTCTCCTGTGCAATAATGACAAAAAAATAGAGTTTTGTAGAAGCTTCATGGTTTCTACCAGGGAATTACACAATCCCAGCATATGTGCCAGGCTTTTACACTCTTTGACATGTTTAGTCTGTTTCTTGTGTTTTGTTTTTGTACTTACAGGAAGAGACTGCGTGGATATACTGTGTGTTTCAGAGAGAAGGCAGAAGCAGGTCCCGGTTTGGAGGGTCCTAATCCACTGGCCACCTTAACTATGTGGGAAGGAGGGTGGGTCACGCCTCTCCTGCACCGGACCCTCCCTGGGCCTACCTCATTTATTTTACATGCCTCTCTGTTCCCAGGACATGACCTTCTATGATGAGATACTGTTCCATTTGTTAAACGAAAGAGCCCTAAATTGGGGTTAGCCGAGAGATTAAATGGAGATTGAGAAGGTCAGCAGCTTAGGACAAAAGGAGTTTTTCGAGCATCAGGACAAAATAAAGTCACAGTGTTACAGCTGTGTGACCCACTCCTGGGAAGAGAAAAAGGCCAGAGATGTAAAAGTTGAGGTGCTCTTGGCATCCACATCAGATTTTCCTCTCTGCAGCTGCATGCAGTTAGGAAGAGGATTTCTCACGGTGACTAGCTGGTCTAGGTTTCTTCCAGGCTGGCCAGTCCCACCAGAGTGAGGGTGCATGGTGACAGTGGCCCCTGGGCTGAGCCTAGGCTGAGCCTGGGTTGGGGGCTTGGCCAACTGCAGGGGCCTGGTTGGTCGGGAAGGCTGCTGCTGTCTGCGGGTCAGGTTTGAGGCCAAGGTGATCTCAGGGGGACCCAAGGCCTCCCCAGCTGAAAGGAGCAGAGTGAGGAACACTGGGTGAGCACTGGTCCACACTACAGGCCCGTTTCGCCCTATGACCCTGAAAGGCATGGGCTGAAGCTGCCGTCTGCTCCACATGTCCTGTGTGGACTTCTCAGTAAGGGAGAAGGGCTGTTTTCTCCTTTGGACCTGTCTGCCTCATGATGTTGACAATTCGTGGGCCACATCACCTGTGGGACAGGAGGCAGATCTATCAGGGCCCTGTGGAGACCGCAGGACCTGGATGGGTGAGGACCACATGGCCAGAGAGAAAAGCTGATCACAGGGCGGCACCCACAGAGGTGGGACAGGAGGCTCCTGGACTCAGGGGAGGCAGCGGTGGATGCAAAGTCCAGGTGATCTTAAGAGTTGCCTCTATTGGGAAAAGAAAGAAATGGTGGCTGCCTGATCAGTGCTTGGATTTGTGATGAGCTGATATGGGGGACCCTCTGCAAATTCTCACTTCATGGGGGGTCCAGAGCCACGCAATATTACATAGGTTCAGAGGTCAGAAAGCAAGGACTTCATTACACAAGAACAGTTACGAAGGCATTAATGACGTGCTAGGAGCTTCCCAGGAACAAAGTCGATGGTGGCGACCAGCTCTTTGAAGCTATGAAGGAAGCTGTTTTTTGCTGAGATGAGTGCGTCATTGCATGAGGAGATGGCAGCAAGGAAGAACCATTGGCCTTTGCTGCCATCATAGACTCTAACTCCTGGACATCTCCCCTTGGCTGCTCACCTCAGTGGCTTTTCTCAGAGGAAGGCTCAGAATTTCAGAAGTCGCTTCACCCCTTCATAGACAATCCAGGGGGGACAAATGGAGCCTTTGGGGTGCAGGGTGCTCGATAAGTTAATTGCACATGAACATAGAAGGTTTGAGCTCCGCACCCACCGGGGCCTGAGAAGACTTCCCCTCCTATTTTCCAGACCTCAGTTTCACCTTCAGCTGAGTATTTTGAAAATAGCCATAGGATCCAGGCTGGTGGGCAGTTAGGATGGAGGAGCCAGCATTCCTCCAGCCTTGGAATCTCGATGAAGTTGCCTTCCCATATGTACAGGAGCGACCTCGCCCCGGGCCTGGGGCTGTGGCATGTCTCCGTGGAGTGGTCAGTTTGGTGCCCTTTGGTCCTTGACTTTCTGCATCATACACTAGCAAATCACTGGCTCTTGGTAGCAAGTTGATATTCAATTGCAGGGGAAGTAAGGAAGGAACGAATCCAAAACGTCAAATTTGTCCAAGAAGGCAGTTTTGTTTTATTGTCTCAAAAACAGTTTGACCTAGGCTCAAAAAATAATTTGAAAAACTCAATAATTTGAAAAACCCAATGCCCCATCATGTGGGAAGTTTGTGCTGTCATCTCAGACCTGATAGGACACGACTAAACGGGGGCAGCGGGGAAGGAGCTGAGTGGGGACATGCTGCGGGACCTGGCACTCAGTGCTAGCGTTGGTCTGGGATCGGCAGCCTCCCTCGTCACCCCTAACAGCGTCTTCCTCGTGTTCTGACAGATGAAGCATCAGATGAATCGATGACCTGAGACAACCCTAAGGGACGCCCACCCGCGCTGTCTTTATCTAAAAACCTCTACTACCTCTATTCTCCCTTAAACACAAAATGTGGTGACATAAATGCCACTACATAATCATATGCACCTATATAAAATGTGTGTATATTATATGAGTATGTGCATATATATTTTATACCCATGTGTGCGTGTATAGGCACGTGCAGAGCTTCATAGTACATTAATCTATGATTGATTTAATATTCATTTTTAGAAACACAAAAATTAGGTGGCTCACACCTGTAATCCCAGAACTTTGGGAGGCCGAGGCGGGTGGATCACAAGGTCAGGAGTTCAAGACCAGCCTGGCCAAGATGGTGAAACCCCATCTCTATAAAAAAAAAAAATAGCCTGGTGTGGTGGCAGGTGCCTGCAATCTCAGGTACTCAGGAGACTTAGGCAGAGAATTGCTTGAACTTGGGAGGCGGAGGTTACAGTGAGCGGAGATCGTGCCACTACACTCTAGCCTGGGCAAGAGTGAGACACCAATTCAAAAAAAAAAAAAACACGAAAATTAGAGTATTTATTCCACGGTAATGATAAATTCCCATTTAGTTCCAAGTGTTGCTAGAGACCCTCTGTACCTTCCACCCAGCTTCCCCGATGGTAGGACGTTGCTTGGCTTCAGTGCATCCACACCAGATCTTCCTCTCTGCAGCATAGGGAGAGGACTTCTCGCTGTGATGTACAGGTCTAGGTTTCTCCCAGGCCAGCCCAGTCCCACTGGGGTGAGGGTGTAGGAAATTGCTATTGGAACAATCCACGGAGCCTATTCAGATTGGACCAGTTTTACATGCATGTGTATGTGTGTGTTTCCAGTGTGTGTGTGCATGTGTGTGTATATGTCATGCAGTGCATGTGTGTGTGTGCATTTGTGCATGCATGAACATGTCTGTGTGCACATGTGTATGTATGCACATGTACATGTGTGTTTCTAGTGTGTGTGCATATGTGTGTCTATGTCATGCAGTGCATGTATTTGTGTGTACTTCTGCATGTGTGAACATGTGTATGCCCACGTGTATGTATGCACATGTACATGTGTGTTTCCAGTGTGTGTGTGTATATGTGTGTATATGTCATGCAGTGCATGTATTTGTCTGCATGTGCATTTATGCATGTGTGAACATCTGTGTGTACACACATGTATGTATGCATGTGCACGTGTGTGTTTAGTTCTATGCAGTCTTATTACGCATGCAGATTCTTATCTCCACCACCACCACCATCAACATCCACAGCTGTGGCACCACAAGGGCCTGGAGCTGTTTCCAGCCACCATCACACCCTGGCTTTCTGCTTTCCTAACCCTGGGAAACCACTAATCTCTTCTTCATCTCTATATTATTATCATGTTAAGAATGTACGATAAATGGAATCATGCAGCATGCAACCTTTTGAGACTGACTTTTTTCACGCAGCGTGATGATCTTGAGTCCCTCCTATTTGCTGCCTGTACCTCCCTATAGCTTTTTCTTTTCACTGCTCAGTTGTAACCTGCGGTGTGGAGGTGCCACCGTCTTGTTAACCTTTCAGCCACTGAAGGTCACGTGGGTCATTTCCAGCTTTTGACCATTATGAATAAAGCTGCCATAAGCATTTCTGTACAGGGTTTGTGTGGACATAGAGTTTTATTTTTCTGGGGTAAATGCCCAAGACTGCAGTTTCAGGGTGGTATGAGAAGTACGTGCATGTTAGTTTTGCAAGATACTGCCCTACTCTTTGGGAGTGATTGCAGCATTTCACATTCTCTCCATCAATGTGTGAGTGATCCAGTTTCTCCAAATCCTCATTGGCATTCGAAGTTGTCACGATTTTTTGTATGATTAACAATGAAATTATTCAGAAAAGTGAAAATTATACGTATCCATACATTTGGACATCTTCTCTTTTTTAAAAGTGAGGTTTTCCAATAAATTAAACTTCTATTTATAGTCAGGGATTAGTTTCAACTAGGTAAAGTTTATTTACACACCCAAAACAACAGGTCAACCCCAATGGGGGAGACATGAACCAAAGTTTGGCTTCTTGAAGAGAGAAGAATCCGCACAACTGAATTTTCCACTTTTCATTGGTTTTCTTCATCAAGGATGGAAAAGGGAATTTTCTCCCAGAGAGTAAAGCTCACTTTAGAGCTTTAGAATTGGGGACCAGCCTCCCGGGACACTCACTGCTCACAGGAGACCGAGGAAGTGCTCCGCAAGAGGGATGAGAAGATGCTTCTGGAGGCCCGGATGCCCGTAGGCACCTGTCGTTCCTTTATGCACATATGGGGAAACTGAAATATTCAAGAACTCAAAGGACCTCCCGAGGGAGCTCAGCCAGCAAGGCAGACAACAGACACTGTGTCCTTGTGTCTGGCATGGCTGCAATTTGGTGCCCCAGAGGAAAGGTGGCATTGAAGACCTTTCAGGGCCCCCGTTCTCATACCTGCGCTGGGTCTAGAGACTGGGGATACAGTTGGGTGGATCTGCAAATGGGCCTGCAGACGTGGGTCTGATGCTGGATCCACAGCACAGCTCGCACCTTGGGAATGTTTCTTCTGCAGCACAGGCTCCCTCGATTCTCCAGTTACAGCCACGGGGAAGGAACCACAGGTTGGGCTCTGCTCTCCTGCAAAGAAGACGGGGTAGGTGGAGAGGGATCTTGCCTTGTCCCCACCGATCCACAGCCAGGGACCTTCAGAACAGCTGCCAGACAATGTTTGATCAGGGATGAAATAGGCCGAGGTGACAACATCCTGTCCTTGCTTTTCAGGGACAGTCATTAAAAATGAAACAAGGCACAAAGAGGCCCAGAAGGCCCCGTGCTCTCTGCAGATACGAGAGACAGAGAAGTTCACAACACGTCAGCAACAATATCCATTTGTGTTGATTCCTCCAACCTGCCCAGTGGCCTTCCTGGCCGGGGCCAAGGAGGATCTGCGAGAGACAACGAGGTGGTGTCTGAAGATACCCTTAGGATGGAGGATGGTCTTGGGGACGAGGACTCATGAATGACATCTCTCTTTGCTCATCAAGGGGAGGTCTGCCCTGAGCATACTTGGAAAGAAGTTGCAGCCTCGTACCATGAGCCGCAGTCTGTAGTTGCATGTTTGGAGGTTTTCTCTTTTCCTTTAATAATATATTGATGTGAGCAGGTTGGACATGCCAAACACATTCTCCCCACAAACGGTCAACTGCTGGGAAGGGCCTCGCCATCTGGCAAAGCGTACTCAGGGAGGAGACCTCGCGGGAGCCCTCCCCAGCAGCCTCTTGGTTCTGAGAAAGTGCTGGCTCCATAGGCCGACCTCGTCAGCGTTTGTTGGAGAGTGTTTCTTCTGGCTTACAGAAGAAAGCAGCTGCGGGCCATAGCATCAGCGGTCGGCTTTCCAGTGGAATCTTGCGAGGGCTTTCTTGAGATGACCAAGCTGTAGGAATTTCTGCAGAAATGCTGGGGAGGCCATGAGCCCCAGGGCCAGACCATCGAAGGGCTTCAAGACCAGTCCCTGCCCCCTATGAATGCGTTTGCCCTGTCCCAGGAGGAAAACTCATTATGTCTTGTATTTTTATTTATACCTTGGGTGGTGTACTAGGACATTCTTGCACATAAAGGAATACCTGAGACTGGGTAATTTATAAAGAAAAAAGGTATAATTGGTGTGCGGTTCCGTGGGCTGTACAAGAAGCATGGTGCTGACATCTGCTCCGCTTCTAGGGAGGCCTGGAGGAGGTTTAACTCATGGTGTAAGGCGAATGGGGAACGGACAGCCACATGCCGAGAGCGGGGAGCGAGTGGGCAGAGGAGGAAGTGCCACACGCCTTTTAACAACCAGATCTCGGGGGAACTCACTCACCATCACCAGGATGGCACAAGCCTCGCGGGATCCACCCGCACCATCCAAAGGCCTCCCACCAGGCCGCACTCCAATGCTGGGGACCACATCTTAACATGAGACTTGAAGGAGACTTCCAAACTATATGCAATTTTTTTTCAAACATAAATATTGGTTTGCCAAACCTTCCAAGTATAGCTTCAGAAAATTGCCTATTGCAATCAGGGGGTTTAGTGGCAGAAACCACATGGCTTGGGCTGGGGAGATGGTCCACTCTCTGCCCTCCTCTTGGTGCGTGACCGCCACCGACCCTAAGGTACCCAAGCAAGCCGGATGCCTTCCAGTAAGGCTGGCCCCAAGGTTTCCGGGTCCTGAGGCTTTTAAAAGAAGAGCACATTGGGAGACCGAGTGGGCAGATGGCTTGAGCTCAGGAGTTTGAGACCAGCCTGGGCAACATGGTGAAATCCCCTCTCTACAAGAAGTGCAGAAGTTTGCCGGGCGTGTTGATGTGTACCTGTAGTCCCAGCTACTAAGGAGGCTGAGGTGGGAGGATTACTGGAGCCTAGGAGATGGAGGTTGTAGTGAGCCAAGGTCGTGCCACTGCACTCCAGCCTGGGAGGCACAGCAAGACCCCGTCCCAAAAATAAATAAATAAATAAATAAATAAATGAAATAAATAAAAATAGAAAGAGTATAGAAAAGCTTTGGAATCTATTATCTGTGAACTCCAAAGACATTCGTGGCATAAAGAAATGTGTATATTCCTTACAAATGGAGATCTTCCTGGAGCCCCAGCAGGCAGAGTGGAAGGAGGGAGAGCTGCCTCGTCCGTGGACTCCCAGGTGTGTTTGTGAGCCTCACAGTTTCCAAGGACCACCTCGCCCCGGGTATTCTGTGTCAGGCTTTCTGGGTGCTGCTGACACACACCGACGTTTGAGAACTTTAATCTGGTTCCAGAGCTTACGTTACAGATGATGAAACCGCTGCTGCGGACGATGCCTCGGCTAATCAAGGGCACAGGGACCTTCAGTAGCAGCGCGTGAGTCTATTGTGGAATAACAGAGCATGTCTGTGTTGGCCCATGGAGTCCTACTGAGACTTCTGGGACACGCCACCTCACACTGGTTGAGTGAATAATGGAGCCACGGAGGGCCGAAGTGGAAGATCCTTGCATCTCCCTGCCCCTGCAGTTCTAGGTCCTTTTTATTCTTTCTTTCTTTTTTTTTAGATGGAGTCTCACTCTTGTCTCCCAGGCTGGAGTGCAGTGGCGTGATCTCGGCTCACTGCAACCTCTGCTCCTGGGTTCAAGTGATTCTCCTGCCTCAGCCTCCTGAGTAGCTGGGATTACAGGCACCCACCACCACTCTGGCTACTTTTTGTACTTTTAGTAGAGACGGGGTTTCGCCATGTTGGCCAGGCTGGTCTCAAACTCCTGACCTCAGGTGATCTGCCCACCTCGGCCTCCCAAAGTGCTGGGATCACAGGCGTCAGCCAGCCTGCCAGCCTGCCTGCCTGCCTGCCTTCCTTCGTTCCTTCATTCCTTCCTTCCTCTCTCTCTTTTCTTTTTTCTTTTTCTTTCTTTCCTTTCTTTCTTTCTTCTTTCTTATCTCTCTCTCCCTCCCTCCCTTTCTCTCTCTCATTCTTTCTTTCTCTCTCTCTCTTCTGCTCTTCTCCCTTTCCTTTCCTTTCCTTTTTTCTTTTTCCTCTTTTCTTTTCTTTTCCTTCAGAAATACAAGAGATCAAGAAAGAAGGGCTTGTATTCTGCAAATGCCAGCAGGCATTCCCGGGGTGTGCAGCCAGCAGAGCAGGCTCCTCTTTGGGGCCTGGGCTGGATGCTCGTTGTCGGAACATGAGATGGGACCCATGAGCACATGAAGCTCCCAAAGACCTGCCGTTCCACCCAGCTCCCAGCTCCCAAAGACCTGCCATTCCGCCCAGCTCCCAGTCACCCGGCTGAGGTTGAGACTGCCCAGTACACACGTCTTCAGCCAGCCCATCTTCCTTTCTCTGTGGGAACTTCTTCAGATCCACACTGGTTCTCGACTTCACAGTGAGGCAGTCTGTGATTTTCCTGTCCAGTGGGGCCTGTGATTTTCCTGTCCAGCTTGGCCTCAGTACGGCCAGTGCTCAGTGGGAGAGACCTGCCTCCTGCATGAGGGTGAGAGGGGCTGAGCTCTCTTCTTCCTTGTGATTTTTCTAACAGGTATGAGTCAGCCCCCCAGGAGGGTAACACCAGGCCCCTGACATCCCCACACCAATTCCCAGAAGCTGGCTCGACACCCTGGGCAACCCCAGAGATGCTGCCAAAGTCGTGGCTTCCTGCAGGGCCGAAGGAGCTGCAGGCAGGCCTGGCGCTTCATGCAGGGGCAGCCCGAGCACCAGGAAGGCGTGGAGTGCCAGAGTCGGCCTGTGTCTGTCCCGAGCATGGGGCCTGGGCCTGAGTTGGCCTGTGTCTGTCCTGAGCGTGGATACTGGGCTGGGAGCCGAGTCTGTCCTGAGTGTGGATGCTGGGCCGGGAGCCGAGTCTGTCCTGAGCATGGACGCTAGGCTGGGAGCTGTCTCACTCCATCTCATGTGGTTTCAGGGGTGTCTCACCACATGTGCCCTGACATATTAGGGTGTTTGGGGAGCAGCAATGCTTACCTCAGGGCCACTGGCCCCTGGTCACTTAGCAGGATGGACATCCCCCATGTAGGCGTAGGCATATCTGCCTCCAGAGCCCTAATTCTATCCTGATCGAGTTTGCATTTGTCTATTAAGTTTGTTATTAAAAGCAGGTCATCACGAACAAATGGAACTGAGCCTTCTCTTCTTCCTTGTGTGTAATACCCTGCCCTGGGCCATGAGTCCCATGGGGACAGCAAGTCAAAGTCCCTTTGGTCACTGGATAGGACCTGGACACTCAGCTCATGGTTTGGTGCAGACTCCTGAGGCCATGTCTCTGCCTCACATGCTCTTGGCTGGCAAAGGAAGACAGACATTAAGACAGAGAGGACATTGTGTGTCTTTGTCAGCTTTGTCAAAACTCACATGGCTGTAGGTGTGTGGCTTTATTTCTAGACTCTCAATTATGTTCCATTGGTCAATGTGCCTGTTTTGGTACCAGTACCATCAAGTTTTGGTTACTGTAGCTTTGTGGTATAGTTTGAAGTCAGTCAAGTAATGTGATACCTCCAGCTTTGTTCCTTTGGCTTAGGATTGCTTTGGGTATTTAGGCTCCATATGAATTTTAGAATAGTTTTTCATAATTCCATAAATAGTGCTGGGATAATTGGCTAGCCATGTGCAGAAGATTGAAACTGGGCCCCTTCCTTTCAGCATATACAAAAATAAATTCAAGATGAATTAAAGACTTAAATTTAAAATCAAAAGCTATAAAAATCCTAGAAGAAAACCTCGGAAATACCATCCTGGACATAGACCTGGCAAAGACTTCATGACAAAGATGCCAAGAACAATTGCAGTAAAAGCAAAAATTGACAAAGGAGGGGTCCCCTAATTAAACCAAAGAGCTTCTGCACAGCAAAAGAAACTATCAACAGAGTAAACAGACACTGTACAGAGGGGAGAAAATATTTGCAAATTATGCATCTGCGAAGGTCTAATATCTAGAATTTATAAGGAACTTAAACAAATTAACAAGCAAAAATCAACCAACCCCATTAAAATGTGGGCAAAGGACATGAACAGACACTTTTCAAAAGAAGAGATACACACAGCCAACAAGCATATGAGTAAATGCTCCACATCGTTCATCATTAGAGGAATGCAACCCAAAACTACAATGAGATACCATCTCACAGCAGTCAGAATGGTTATGATTAAAAAGTAAAACAGTAACAGATGTTGGCAAGGTTGAGGAGAAAACGAAACACTTATACACTGCTGGTGGAGAAGTTAATTCGGTTCAACAACTGTGGAATGCAGTTTGGAGATTTCTCAAAGAACTTACCAGGAAACTATCATTCGACCCAGCTCTCCCATGATTGGTTATATACCCAAAGGAATATAAATTGTTCTACCATAAAGATACATGCACACATCTGTTCATCACAGCTCTCTATTCACAATAATGAAGACATGGAATCAATCTAGATTTCCAGCAACAGTAGGCTGGAGAAAGAAAATTTGGTACATATACATCATGGAATACTCTGTAGCCACAAAAAAGAGTGAGATCACGTCTTTTGAAGCAACGTGGTTGGAGCTGGAGGCCATTATCCTATGCAAACTAATTCAGGAACAGAAAACCAAAGCCTGCATGTTCTCAGTTATAAGTGGGAGCTGAATATTGAGCACTTATGGACACAAAGAGAGGAACAACAGAGACCCGGGCCTACTTGACGGTGGAGGATGAGAGGAGGATGAGGATGAAAGGAACTACCTATCAGGTACCATGCTTATTACGAGGGTGATGAAATAATCTGAACACCAGACCCCTACGACATGCAACCTGCACATGTACCCTTGAAACTAAAAGGTTTTTTTTTCTTTTTTCCTTTTTTTTTTTAAAGAAAGGGCATTTGCTGCTGTGAGCCCCAGCTCAAGGCACTGTGCTTCCGCTTGTCAACCCCTTTTCCTGCGTGGATGAGCATCTCTTCAGTGATCTTTCTCTTAGTCTCCAGGCAGGCACCTTTAGAGGCCACAGCTGCAGAACCCAGGGCCACCTTTGGGCCAGAGCCGCTTCTGGGGGCATCCACAGAGGTGGGAGGTCACCAAGGAGAAAGCGCCGGAGCCTTGGGAATTTGGAGTCAGGGGTGGGTCCTGTACGGGGGCGTTTTCTTCTTGAGAAACCTGAAGGTAAAATAATAATGTCAGGTTTTCCGTACAGAAAAGTGAGGCCTTACCTGCATATTCTTCAATGACTCATTTGTGACATTCTCCTTACACAAAAGCTTTCTGGAATTGGCCCAAGGATGCGTCAGGGTCGGGGAGGAAGTGGGTTCAAGGGCATGTGATGTGCTTTCCAGAAAGTAGGAGGAGGCAGAGATGGTCCCACATCGAAACTGGAACCTTCCTTTGCGGCTGTACCTTGAACCAACACTGAGGATGAGTCTGAAAATACATCTACAGAATATTGCTGTCCGTATTCATCTTCAATGTCATTTTAGTTATTGATTTGCAAAGGATCGTGATTGCTGGTGTTAATGGAGGAAACTGATTTTGGTGGATGCCTGTGGAAGGTGCTTCCTCCCTTGGCCTTGGTTTTCCTTTTTGAGGCCCTGTTAGGGCAGTGCGCTCTCCCTTCACCTGCCCGGCACAGTCACCACCCACAGACACACAGACAGAGTCCCGCCAAGGCAAAGGCGAGGAAATGGATACCCACAAAGTCTTATGTATCTGTGTCTTTATTCACTTATGGGGGAAATGGCAGGAGCCGCTGCCATTTTCATTTTCCTATGAAGAGACAAATACTGGTTTATTTTGTGTGTAAATTGTTGCACTTTAAATGTCAACAAATACATTGTGCGATACTCAGGATTTTTTTACGTTAAAATTAAATGAGAACGTGCATTTCCTGTTCTGTGTTGGAAGCCTCCTGCAGCCTGTCTACCATAGGTATTAATTATCGTGCACGTGCCCTCTGTGTGCTGTGCTTGGTTACATCACACATCTTCCAAAATAAGATACTCCGAATATTCAGGTGAGGATTCAATAAATAAAACAACTTACAAACCATTCCTTAGAAAAAAGCATTTTTCAAACATTTTACCAACTCAGACACGGGTTTCATTTATATGGTAATATTCAAAGGCCCCCTCTCGTGTTACCTTTCCAGGCCTCTCTGAGTAAATCCATTTTCAATCAGGGGTTGCACCTTGTAGGAGCTGTGACTCAAGGTTGCCCTTGTGCCCATCCCCGGCCAGCTGGCACTCCAGGGATATTATCCTACAGTCCACAACATGCACGCTGTAAAACAATAAAGCAATCACTTGGGAAAATTACGAGACCAGAATTTTTTCTCAAACTTACTAAATTTATGACAGTAAGAAGGTCATGCTGTCGGCAAAGACTCTCCTTGAACATCCAGGGCTGGGGGTTTGCAGGGCCCCTGTGTGCCGCATCAGAGGTGGCGCCAGTGCACCCAGCACCACTGGATTTTGGAAGTGTTAACAGATCTACTTACTGAAAAGGATTTTCTTTTTAAGAAAGGAAAGATATTTTATTCCAGCAAACAGATGGCACGCTGAGGAGATAGAGCCTTGGTTCAAAACAAAGGTGTGCTCTGAGGGAACAAAGAGGGGGGAAATGTCTTTTACAGAGAAAGTTCCTGCCGAGGTTTCCACCCTGGTCCACTATGCAAATGAGGGATGCAAACTTGCTCAGTTCTGATTGGTCCACTCAGGTCACAGTCTTTCATTAAGTCCAGGAGGTGAAATGGGCTTTGCAGGCAGCCATCGATTTAGACACTTAAACAGGAACAGAGTTGGAACACTGAGTACCTGTGTGGCCTTGAGTCAGCCGCTGGCCGCCAGGTTCTGTTTGAATTTAGGACCAGTTGCAACTCGAGATCTGTCTTGAGGGACTGGCTCTTTCAGGGTTCACGGAAGTTTTCCTGACTTCTTTAGGCACCCAGCCCTGCTGTGCGATGGATGGTCCGGGGTGCCTGTTGCAGGGCCATCTGTGGGGTGCTTTCCACCCAGGGCCCAGGACGTTACGTGCCTCCCTTCTCCCTAGGTCCTGTTAAGGGACAGTTCTGAGGCTTCAGAATCCAGCTGGGGAGGACTGGAGCTTTGAAAGCAAATTTGCATGAGAAAAGCACCACTTCAAATTTGTTACAGAGAAATTATTCTAATGTGTATTAGAAACAGAAAGAAGACCTTTCTTAAGACTTGCAGCAGGTGAGGGGCTGAATTCAACTTAAATAAAAGAAGGGCCAGCAGAGATGTATGGTGGGGTGAGAGGGGAAGGGAGACCGAAAACCACCAGGAAGAACCTGGCCACATACCAAGAGTGCAGGAGGAAAGGCCTGGCAGGATGTCGCTGTGGGGGATCCTTCCGAGGCTGGCTTAGGATTTTTGCTAACACTGGGCTCAGCTGACCAACGACAAGGCCTCATGGAGAAGAAGGCTCAGAGGAGCCTCATGAATGTCTGGTCTAAGGAGTCCTTGTCCCATTGGTTAGGGGACCTGCATCTGTGAGCTTTTACATTTGAAGGCCTATTGTTGCATAATTATCAATCATACCTCTTCTCTTCTCAGTCCTCAAAAGGGATGAATCCCACAATTCCCAGACCACAGATGGATCTCCCATGAGGAGAGGAACTCTCAGGAAAGGTGGTATTGGATAGGACAGGTTTCCCCATTTTGCCATCCCTCAGTATTCACCTATCCACTGGGGCACGTTTTAGTTCGTTGAGCCAGAGGTCGGGTTAGGGTAGCCTTCAAATGCCTCCATTTAATTAACTAGCGCATTGGACGTGGGAAGTTTCAGGCAACAGCTGGTAAAGAAAGGAAATGTAAATTTCCGTCAAAACAGAGCTAAGCATTAAGTCCAGGGAAGCAAGTAGAGAATGCCCACTCAGGTATAAACATACACGCATTGTATGCAAATGTGTGTGACTAAATGTAATCATACAAATATGCAAATTCTGAGATTTAAAAAGATTGCTCACACATTCCTTTTTGTTCAGTCGGGGCAGAGTTTTCTTTTCTCTCACTCCTGTGATTTCACACAAGAACAATCATATTTCTACACATCCTTTACTTCTTAAAGACGCTTCCAGGATCTTTCTCTGTGAGGCAGCTTTCTTGGTTTTTCTCCACGCTACCTAGTATTTCACTGTGGGAATGAATCAGGATTACCGGAGTGGCTTCTCGCCCTGCTGCTGGCTTTTTGCAGCTGTGAACAACATTGCCCCTTGCAACTTTGCAAATGTTGGCACTTTTAGGGGTGGGAGATTGATTCCCAAGGGTCAGATGACTGGGTCAAAGTGTATGTGCTTCCCTAATTGTAATAGATTTTGTTTTTCACAAAGGTTGTTGAACTTTGCATTTCCACCCTCGGTGTGAGTGCCCTTCCTCTTACCTCTCAGAGGCTGCAGAGTGTCATTGCTGGTTTCAAGTTTTGCCATCATGACCTTCATTTGCACATCCCTCCATCCACAGTCTGAGCACTGTTTCTTGCCCTGTCGGCCATTGCACCTGCTGATCTCTGAGCTGCCTCTTCCTCTGTGTAGCGGATTTTCTATTTGGACTTGCTACATATACTTTTTTTCCAAATCTCTTGCTTGTCTATTGACATTTTATTGCATTTTCACCATATGGAGTGATTTTTACGTGTGTGAGGTCAAAGGCATCTCCTTTACAGCCCCAGAGCTTCCCATCAGCCAGCAGTCCTTGGCGTATGTGTGGACTCCCAGGAGTGTCTGCAGTGAGCTTATTATTTTATCTTTCTCCAGGAAGTCTTTCATCCGTCTGCATTTTACTGCTATTGCTGGTGGAAGGTAGGGGTGTGATTTTCTTTCCTTCTAAATGAGAGTGGTGCAGCCATGTTGACGGAACAGGAGACCCCTGCACTGACACCGTCAGAACCATCTTTACTCTGTAATCAGCGGATCACACACCTCCTGGCTTCTAGGGCCTGCATTTTCCATTTGCCCATTCCCTGGCCAGCACCACACTGATTTTAGTGCAGTGGCTGGATGAAATCTTCTGGCATCTGTGGCAAGGCCTGTGCCATTCTTCTTGTGGCCCTTTTTGGGTGATTGTGGACAGTTTTCAGTCACCTTGCTCCTCTCAGCCTTGCCCCAGGTCCCTCCCCTGAGGTGATGGGTCTGATGCTCCCCCTCCCAGCCCACATGGCATTGCGGTTACCGCCACACTCACGGTCGGCACCCGTGTCCCCACGGTGGTCTGCAGGGCTTTCCATGACCCCCTCACAGCAAGCCCCCTCCCTGAGTCGTCCCATCCACACCAGCCTCTGCGCCTGGAGCACAGTCCATGTGTGTGCACAACCAACGCCTCCATTGCCTTCCCGTGTCAGCATCACAGAAGCCCACCTGGCTGTGTCTGGCAAACTGCACTGCCTGCACCCGCCCAGCCAGCCTGCTGCTGTCTTCCTCACAAGTGTGGCACACGGGTGGGAGCAGGGAGCACGGGAGCAACGGGAGCTCTGGGGTGCTTGCAGGGCCTGGTCTGAGGAGCAGGAACTCTGGGGAGCATGCAGGGTACAATCTGAGGGCCTCTCCCCCTTGCGTGCCTTCTCCACTTCCTGTCTTGTCTCTCCCCAGCTCCATCCTAACAGTTACCCTCTAAGGTTACCTTTAGTTCTGATGAGACGGGGGTACAGGAGAGACGGGGGACACCTTCTACACGGGCTCAACTGTGGCCCCAAAGAGATGTGTCCACATCTTCACCTCCAGAGGCTGAGAATGTGGCCTTATTTGGAAAAAGATCCTCAAAATTAAGTTAAAGATGTCCAGATGAGATCATCCAAATTGAGGATGGGTCATAAATCCAGCAGCAACTGCCCTTGGGGAGACACACAGGGAGGAGGCTGCATGAGGATGGAGGTGGGGGTTGGAGTGATGTGACCCCATGCCTAAGAGCACTCGGGCCCCAGAGGCTGGACAAGGCAGGAAGACTCCTCTTCTAGAGCCTGCAGAGTTTGAGAACCCTGGATCACACAGCAATGACGAGACTGCCCATGATGGACATATCCTACCACGAGAGTCCCATGATGGACATATCCTACCACGTGGAGCGAAGCCAACCAGGGTCTGTTTCCTGGAGGGCATCCAGGAGGCAACGCAGAGCACTAGAGGCTGATCTGTGGGAGGGAATGAGGGAAACAAAAGATCACCATGTCTACAGCCAGGGAAACAATAGGCACTGGGCCAGGAAGCCAGTACATCCTTCCAACACTCCAGAAAGGGCCATCGTGAGGGCCGAGATGCATAAAGGATGGGGTCAGGAAACCAAGAGGACAGACAGGAGCCAAGCTACTGCCCTGACACAGACACATCAAGCAAATAGCACAGGGTGGGCTGGCTGGACCCACCTCTGGAGAGGCTTCAGATCCATTTCTGCAGCTAGTGCCTGGATACCCAGGCCACACAGACATCCCTGACCAGACAAACGCACGCAATCAACACACACAGGCTTGTCCTGGGCACACACACCCACACATTTGCAAAGATGTGGAAGTGTACTTGTCTATAATGAGGAAGGACACTTGCTTTCAAGTGAGTTCCAATGCACATTCTGCAATGTGCAAAGTGAAAATCAGCTCCGGGAAACCCAAATGCTTGGATATCCACAACTGTTGTGGGGGTTTATGCTTCCTGTTCCAGAAAGCACTCATGTTTCCTAACAGATAAGATGCAGAAAACGCACATGTGGACGTGTGGGCCTCGCTCACTGCCTGCCGCTGTCCCTGCCTTTGCATGACACTGCCTGCCTGTCGTAGACCCACCCGGCCTCTGCAGTCACTCCTCACACCTGCCCAGCACAGACCTTGATTCCGCTCAGTCACCTTTGGGGACTCACACTTTAAGCGCAACCGAGCAGAATGTCAACACACACACAGTGTACTTTTGGCAGCATCTCAATTTTAGTCATGTTTATCACATTTTTTAATGATAAAAAAATTTGATTCATTGCAAAAAATAAATTCATTGGCTTAAATTCCAGGGGCCTGTGTTTCTTCCTTAGGTTTAACTTTTCTCCAGCAGGTGGCTTGACTCTGGGACACACACTGCTGGCTTCAGGGACTGCAGATTTGGAGGCAGATGCCAGCAGGTTGTCCAGGCTGAGGCTTGAGGCTGCCACAATGCTGGCTGGGCTGGGGTCTCCTTTCCTCTTCCACTCCAGCAGTGTGGGGAGCCGGCTGAGCCCCAGCAGCATCCCCACGGGCTGGGGGTGATGTGAGCACAGGCCAGTGTGAAGGCTGCTGCCAAGGCCTGGTCTCAGTTCCATGCCCTCCTCATGAGATGGACGCGGAGGGCTTCCAAGTGCCCTGGCCAGGTTTCCTCCCGGGGTCGGGGAGTGGCCTCCCGCAAGTCCGGCCCCCTGTGCACCATACTCCGCAAAACGGGGTGCAAGTGCTTCCTCCAGCACTGCCCTAAGCCTCAGTTCCATGCCATCGCCTCTTCTGCCTGGGGTTGCTTGCAGCTCTTCTAAGGCATGGAAGGAAGACAAGGTATGCCCAGGTGAGGTAAGGAACTCCTCGCTGTCTGGTCTATGTTCTTGTTTCAGTTTCTAAACAACCCCAAAAGGCAGGCACGTGAGTTCTAGCTTATAAATAAGGAAACTGAGGCAGATACCGTGCTTCCGCTGAATGGATAAAGGTGCTCGGGAGTCTGTGTCTCATCAGCAGGGATGGTTTTGCGTGGGAACTCTGCAGACCCGCAGCACTGACTGGGTAAGCAGATGTGGAGCCCCATTCCACCCTGGCAGCTGCCTGGCCTGTGTGGCATGCCTGTTCCCTGACGACAGCTGCAGTCCCATGCGGCCGGGTCCTGCCCACCCTGCTCAGGACCAGCGGGGAGGGTGTTAGGCTTCGGTTCTGGCCATGTCAAATGTCCTGAGCAAGAGTCTGTCACTGGTGATCTTCCTGCTCTCAGATCCAACTTCATGCGGGGAGCTTGGCTCTGAGGGCCAGGGCGCTGGGGTAGTTTTGGGCAAACTCACCTGGTATCTCCGTGCTCTGGTTTCATCCCCTGTGGATGAGGGGAGGGGGGTGACTTCCTGACACAGCTGTCTGGAATGTGGCCAGGGCCTAGTGCCCGGTGGCATCTGAACAACAGCCCTGGAGGCTGAGGTCCGTCGTTCGCCACGCGTCTCAGAAGGCAGCTCCTCGCGGGGGAAGAGAAGTTGCTACCACAGGAGTTCGCTCCTGGAGGAGTCACGTGAGTCATGTGATCGGTCTTGGAGAAATAAATGCTGCTCCGGTGTTGTCCCTGGGCCCACTGCAGAGGTTCGCCGGCTGCCAAGCACGTGCCCCCCATCCAGAGGGGAAGGTGGAGTCCCTGTGGGCCCCACGTCCTGGCTGGGTGTTGGGGCCTGGTGCCTGGTCTGGCTGTGGCTGCCCTGCACGGAAGGTGCTCCCCAAGTGTCTGCAGGACACAGCACTGATGTAGGAACCTGCTGCAGAGAGCAGAGGGCCAGGCTGCTCTGAATCCCTGGGGACTGAGAGCTGGGAATGACATGTCCCCAGGCAGGCCTCGGGGGCAAGGTGTGTCCGCGGCTTTCTCCCCGCATCTCTGAGACCTGCAAGAGGACAGGCACAGCCGTCAGCGGCTCACCCCCACCTGCAAGAGGACAGGCACGGCTGTCAGTGGCTCACCCTGACCTGTAAGAGGACAGGCACGGCTGTCAGCAGCTCAGCCCACCCTGGCTCCCTGGGCAGCTCCTCAAGGCAATCTTGCTTGGGCCGACTTGATTTTATAGAGGAGAAGCTAAAAGAGGATAAGTACTTTACCCAAGGTGGGCCAGCTTCCGCGGAAAAGCTCGTATTTTAAACGATTTTGTGGAATGCCGCAAAGTCTATGTTTGTTACCATGGGTCCCCAGACTTTCCCATCTCCTTCGCTCTTCTCTTCCCTTAGATTCTCCCATCTCTCTCTCCTGTCTGTCTCCCTCCTTTCCCTGTCTCTCCCTCTCTCCTTCTCTCACTCCCCTTCTCTGTCTGTCTGTCTCTGTCTGTCTCCTTTCCATCTCTCTCTCACACTCACTCCCCTTCTCTCTGCCTCCGTCCCTCTGCCTCTCTCTCAGGCTTTTCTGTCTCTCCTTCCCTCCCTCCAGCAGTGGAAGGCCCTCAAGGACTCTCTTCTGGAAGTTTCCCTGCACGTGTGGAACTCCCCTGCTCCTAAGCAGGGGCCCCTTCACACTCATCTCCCATGTTCCCTCTGGGGGCCTGTGCTCGCTCACCCCTGCTTCCACTCCTGTTCTCATTCCCCTCTTTCCCTTAGCTATGAGGAACGGGGGATCCGAGGCTTGCTGTTAGATAAACCTGTCTCGTGAATGAACTTCCCGCGTCTAGCTGGTGAACAGTCTTCATTCCTCATTGAAAAGGAGGTAAAACAATGGATTAGCATGTCAGCTGAGTTGTTTATAATTGCGTGTGGACTTTGTTGGCCTTCTTGTCTCTAAGTGGCCTGCATGGAGATGGAGTCCCCAGGCACCTTTACAGAGAGAACCTGGTGTCCGAAGCCAAACAGGAGAGTCAGGACCTGCCCACTGCTTTGTTCTACCTTGAAGCCCCGCAGATGCTGGAGGCAAACACGCACTGGCATGTTTCACTCACTCATCTTGGAGGCCTCCAGAGCCAACTTGAATCACACACAACACAGTGAATCCAAGCTGGAGCGGGCTGCTCCCCGATACCCCCACAACACATGAGACTGGCTCCGCTGATGGGTCTGGCCCGACATACCTGCCGAGCCGGCCCCTTGCTGCCTTTTTTAATTTAGGAAGCCCAGGTGGATTCCCACATCCCCACATTCACATTTTCTTCTAAAAATGGACCGCCATAATTATATGTTAAATATGATTCAAATCTGCAGGGAACTGTGACTCAATAAGCATGGAAAAATTAATGAAAAGCTTAATTATTATAATAATACCATTAAAATCTAATAAAGGAAGAAAAAACTGGAGTTCATTTTATTTTAGCTTGGGCATCTAATATCATTTTTCCCCCTTTAGCAGAACTATAATTAAGTTAGACTTGGGTTTTCAGAAAAGCTGAATTATCTGCATTGGTGCTTAAAAATATTAGGGAGCAGGAGAGAGGAGCTTGGGAGACAGCGTGAGACGGCTCATGTGCAATGCTGTCCCGTGGCTTCCATCCTGAGGGCTGCCACTCTCAGTCAGTCCACCCTTCCCACCACTTTTAATGATTGGTTCATCTCCAGCAGCTCTGATTCCTTCTTTGGCCTTTCACATACAAATTATCCAGGTATTTAAGCCTCAGGGTATTAATTCAATTAACAATAATGTAAGAGCAGGCAGATGCTCCACGGCAAAGAAAGTCTGTCCTCACTCTTGGCCTCATGTGAACTCACGAGAGACCCCACTGTAAGCTCCACCACCACCATTAGCTACTTGATTTTCAAATGAAAGGAATATGTTTTTATTCATCAAATGGTTTTGATGAAAACTAAACAGGATCCTTCCCTCACAGCGTGGATGCCAGGCGTGGAGTTAGGAGTGCCAATCTTTGCCACAGGATTTACTTAGTAGGAGACTGTGTTTAGTTAATAGATAATAATTGCCTTCTACTGTTAATTTACCTTGAAGCGCGTGTGTGCTCCCCTCTGCGTCCCGCTCCCTGTGTGTGGGTGTAAGAGGAAGACGTGGGGGCAGGGGCTTTGCTGACCAACCCTCAAGTTCTGCGGTTCATTCACTGCTTCTCCCCCCTGCAGAGGACACCCCCTAGTCACCCTTTCCAGAGCTCCCATGGGTTTCCCTGTGTCTTTTTCAGTCCGGTTTCAGTGCTTTTTGCAGGCACAGCCACGGCTGTGCTCAAATTTCAGAGCTTTTAGCCCAAAGAAATAAGAGGCCAAGCACCCACTGTTGAAGCCGTCCTTGAGTGCCCTGCGTGCATCATCCTTAAAGCCTCAAAATAATTTGAGAGTCTCATGTGGTCCAAAGCAAACACGGTCAGGATTTTCTCTATTTATCTTAACTTCTCCACCAGCTCTCAGATCTGACGGTCATTAACATGCACATTTGGAATAATCTGGAGGGCATTTCAGACTGCAGACAGGCTGGCCCCAGGTTTTGCCTGGGAGGGCCGTCTGAGGCCAGCAGGAATACTGTGCCGGGGCTCAGGCTGTCACCCGCAGCCAGCATGGAGAACGCTGTCCTGACAAAAGGCACTGCGTCTTCTCATGCGCATGTTAAAAAAAGAAAAAGGAAAAGAAAGAAATGGAATTAACATGTTTTCCCATTAAGAAGTTCTGAATTGCTGTAGTTCTAACAGTGTTTGCTTTATACAGTTTTATTACCCATTCCATATTTCTTGAATTGTATCTTGAAATCTCAGCATCAACTCTCTATTACAATCTAGCTTTAAAAATAAACACCCACTTGTAGATATGTATCTATATGAATCTGTGCCTGTGTATATTCATTCTTAATAACTGATTTTTGACATATCACATCAGTTATTTGGGGAAAACATCATGTGGAAATCAAAGTGCATTTGGTCTCTGGCAAGGGGTTTGGAAAAGCACTACAGGACGACTTTGCGAAGCCTCTTTCCCCTGCATTTCAGAAGTCATGAGCTGTTAAGGGAAACGTGGACCGTGTGTTTGCAATTCATTGACACAGAAGTCATCGGCATACTTGGTAAGAGATATCTGATGCCCAGAAAGCCTTCTCAACTAGTTTCCATATCTTTAGCTTTTGAAAAAAGAGGTAATAACTGAAAACAAAATAATACGGAAACCTCAGAAGATTAAAATATAGTGGAGACAGCAGACATGCACAATGACCAAAAATGTTTAACTGGGTAGAAGGTAGTTCACCAACCCAAAGCAAATTCCTGGCAGCTCCTATCACTGGTTTATGCAACATGGTGAAAAATGTTAAATGTCTTTCAGAGGAAGACTCATTTAGGTGATTACAGGCAGAAACACAAAAGACATGTTGCATGTTCTTTTTCTTTTGAAGCAGGTAATGTTGTGCAACGAGCAGCATAATATCAAAGTTCTGAGCTTCTTTTTTTGAACTACCCCTTTGCCTTTTCTCTTAGATTATAGGCCAGAGAAACCCCAAAATGTGAAAATGTGGCCTTCAGTCGAGTTCAACTGTGGCCTCTGCTCATGCTTGGAACGTGACCAAAGAGGTGGTTTTCTGTTTTTAGTTTGAGAAGTCCTTTACATTTTCTCTTTTTAGTATAGATACAGTCAAAGATTTCATTCATCATTTATATTCTAATGTTTGGCTTGTGTCAGCCACTCTGTAAGGTACAAGTTGAAAAACCTTCTGCTGGTGAACAGGTGAAATTTGGGTGGTCCACGGTAGGCCCAGTGGATTGGTCCATTGATAAACTCAGTAAGTGGTCTCTGGTCTTTACGTCTGTGTGATGCAAACCCATGGTCAGTGATGCCAACACTACCTGCATTAGTGTTTACCTGGCCTGCCTGCCAGCTCTTCCTAGGGAATAACAGGCTTTGGAGCAGCTCTTTCCAGAACTGTGGCTCTACTTGGCTATTTCCATGATCAGAGAAGGCAGAGGGGTGGAGACAGAGAGTGGGGTAGCAAGAAGGAGAGGACTGGAGACCAGGGCCCAGCAATCTCTGAAGGCTGCCCGGTGCTGCTCACCAGGTTGTGAGAGTCAGGCGGGGTTTCAGTGGAAGCACCATCTTGAGATCTGCTCTTCTGTCCCAGAATTTGGGGGAAAGAATTGTGTATTTGGCCAGGCGTGGTGGCTCACACCTGTAATACCTGCAATTTGGGAGGCCAAGGCAGGTGGATCATCTGAGGTCAGGAGCTCGAGACTAGCTTGGTACATGGCGAAACCTCATCTCTACTAAAAATACAAAAAATCAAAAAATTAGCCAGGTTGGTGATGGGAGCCTGAAATTCCAACTACTTTGGAGGTTGAGGCAGGAGAATTGCTTGAACCAGGAGGTGGAGGTTGCAGTGAGCTGAGATCATACCATTGCATTCCAGCATTCCAGCCTGGGCGACAGAGTGAGATTCTGTCTCAAAAAAAAAAAAAAAAAAAAAAAAAAAGAAAGAAAGAAAAATAAAAAAAGAAAAAGAATTGTTTATTTGTGCATTTCTTTTCCTGCATGAATTTAAAAAGTTAGAATAAAAATTAAATCTTTAAAAAGGTCAGAGATCCCCTCCCTGGCCTTTGAAAAGGCACCTCGTCATAGCTTCCCTATACGTATATGAAGGAAAGAGGCCTCACATCAGGATTGAAGAAATTCACTAACTCTAGAGCATCAGGAATGATCTAGAAAACAACCTCAGTCTCTCTCAGATCACTGTCTGCCAGGAGGAAAAGCCCAGCTACTCAGCACCTCAGTGGCCAGTCCTGAACCAAACCCTTGTTGAGGGCTGCCCTCTGCTTACAGAAAGAAGTCTGCACTGTAGACTCCTCCTGCTAGCTCCTCCCAACACAACTTCATTTAAATCCAAGGGTACAGGAGCCCCATAGGACATCAAGATTAATTTATGACATAGCAGTCCCAGCCTCTCTTAACTGTTCTTCCAGCTCTGGGCCTGAGTTAATTTGTATTTTATTTTGTTTTTAAAATTTCTTCCTAAGCATACACACACACGCTATATTTTACACATACATGTAAATGCATTTATATTTAACATGATAGCATAAACATCTTCTATGTTATTACAAATATTCTTAAATGTCCTGGAGCATGAGCTTCACTTCACTCCTGTCTAACCCTATTTTACTTAGTGTTTTCTGGCATTAAGAATGTGAGTCTTTTGGCATCTCCCAGCCCCGCTTCTTTGCCCAGCCACCCCAGTCCAGGGGCCCGCATACAGTAGGGAGCCCCAGGACCATTCTTTCCAGAAGTTCAGGGAGGCCCAGAGCTTGGGGTTAGCTCCAGGGTAGGACAGACCTTTCCCACCAGCCAGGCTGGACAGGGAAAAATTGCCAACTCTATAGCACCAACCAACGTACTTCATCTCTGCAGGCTAATTTTCGTTTTACTTCTTAGGCCTTAACAAGAAATAGCCACTTATTTTAAAGAAAGGAAATGTCTTCCACAAAATCAAGTTGTATGTCTCGTCCTTGACGTTGGCAAACATAACTTAGGCCTGAAGCAGGAAACGGAGTTTATGGTGTGAGTGGTTCTCAAGCATGCAACGTCTGTGCGTGCCCTGAATGTGCACCCATTTCCTCTGCCTCCTTCTCCTTCAGCCATCAGGAACTGCAGCAAGCAAGCAGTCACATCACATCTCCCAACCACATGCAAAGAACCAAAAAAGCAGCTGCCAGAAGAGCTTCGGGAAATTTTCAAATTAGATCTTCAACTGCAGTAAGAGTCATATTGAAGTAAAAGAGCTGCACATCAGCCCGGCTGAGCTCTGTGCCAGCACTGCACCCCACACCCCTCCTGCTTTCTCCCCCAAACAATTTCCAGCTGACATTTGGTGAACAGAAAATATTTTATGAGCTTAAGAGAACACAGAGATAGTAATCTGCTGGGGCTGCCATAAAATGCCACGGGCTGAGTGTTTTAAACAACATAAGTTTATTTTCCCACACTTCTGGAGGCTGGGAAATCTGAGATGGAGACTGGTGGGTTTGAGTTCTGGTGAGGGCTCTCCTTCTGGCTTGCAGACAGCTGCCTTCTTGCTATGGCCTCACATGGTCTTTGCCTGTCATTGAGGTCTTTGGACCTCAATGTTCTGGAAAAACCTTTCCTCTGGCATTATGCTCTATACCTCTATCTTTTTTGGGCCACCCATGCCATTCAAAGAAAGGGCTGAAGCCTGGAGTTCAGAAACAAGTGCTGGGCTGTGCAGACGGCCTGGGAATCCACAGTTACACCTGGCCTCAGGGCTTTCAGGAGCAACTTCGGGGGCCTACACAATTCATCTTCTGAGGTTGTCTCCAAACTCACAGGAAGCAAGAGGGTTTCTATTCCAGCTCCCCTCAGGCAGCAAGAGGCAAGGCATGCAACAGTGTGTGATGGGAGGCAGGCAGTTATTGCAGAAATGGGATAGGTCCCCAAGACAGAAGAGAAGAAAGCAACAGAGGATTCTTCCTGGGAGCCCCAGGTTCAGCAAGTCACACCTCTCTTATGGGGCAAGGCAAGGCACATGGGTGTGGGCCTCCTGCAGCACAGACATCCTTCTGTCCACTCAGGAGTGGAGTCCAGGCCCTTAGGCAGCTGAGGCTAGAGCACTGAGTCAGGGGACTGAACAAGACCATGCCTGAGTTGCAGATACGGCCACCTGGCACCTTGTAAACACAAGCAAGCGACAGGTCCCCTTGCAGAGCAGAGCACTCAACTGCTCTGCCCAGGACCCCTGGGAAACAGCTCCTCGGTCTACTGGCGAGGTGGCCACCCACCATCTCAAACTCCACAAGGGAGCACTCTATTTGGGGGCAAACCACACATAATTAACCCAAATGGACCTGCCGTGGTGGTCGACCCCCCTCCGCCCCGAGCTGGCAGTCCCCATCAGCAGATCCCAATCTTTGTTTCAATAAGGGACACCTATTAGGTTGGGTGTAAAACCTTGTGAGGGTTCTTTTGCAACAATGTTAAGATTGCACAGAAACCAGCGTTCTCCTTTCCTCTGAGTGCTGTCCTCACGCTGCTGTCCTCACCTGGGCCTGGGAATACCTGCACACGTTGCTGAGTCATATGTACAGGATAACAAGAGCTTCTCCCCTTTATGCAGACGCAAGGAAAGACGCTGCACCCCATTCATTTGAATGCCTGGCACGTTCTTTATCAACTCCATGGAAATTCCTTTTTTTTTTGAGATGGAGTCTCGCTCTGTCGCCTAGGCTGGAGTGCAGTGGCGCGATCTTGGCTCACTGCAAGCTCCACCTCCTGGGTTCACGCCATTCTCCTGCCTCAGCCTCCCGAGTAGCTGAGACTACAGGCACCCACGACCACGCCTGGCTAATTTTTTGTATTTTTTCTTAGTAGAGACATGGTTTCACCATGTTAGCCAGGATGGTCTCGATCTCCTGACCTCGTGATCCACCCACCTCGGCCTCCCAAAGTGCTGGGATTACAGGCGTGAGCCACCGTGCCCAGTCTGGAAATTCTTAAGTGCTCAGAGTGAAATGCATTTTGTCAGAAGCCTATGAGGTTTTACAACTCCGTATGTCTTTTTAATGACTAGCTGAATTCTCACTGATTTGTGAAGCCCACAGAGTACTATGTACATGTTCTAACAACTACTAGGGACAAGCATTCTGGAAAAAAAAAAACAAAAACATGGACAGCTTACCTTCACCAAATGTTAAAAGAAGGCCTAAAATGAAATGACATTTATTTTACAATGGCGGAAGGCCTCAGGAAATGAAATGTGCTAATGCATTTTAGCTCGTATATATCCTTCTGATCACACCCATGTCCAAACAAGCTGTTTCTGAAGCTTAAATAGGAAGAAACAATGTATGAATATTAAAGAAAATATGTATTCTTTGTACACTATTAAAGCAGGCTTAAAAGACAGATGAACAACCTCTGCCGGGCTCAGTGGCTCATGCCTATAATCCCAGCACTTTGGGAGGCTGAGGCAGATGGATCACGTGAGGCCAGGAGTTTGAGACCAGTCAGACCAACATGGTGAAACCCAGTCTCTACTAAATATACAAAAATTAGCTGGGCGTGGTGGCTCATGCCTGTAATCCCAGCTACTTGGGAAGCTGAGGCAGGAGAATGATTTGAACCCAAGAGGTGGAGGTTGCAGTGAGCCGAGATCGTGCCGTTGCACTCCAGCCTGGGTGACAGAGCGAGACTCTGTCTTAAAAACAAACAAACAAAAAAGACTGACGAACCCCCACAGTGATTCTGGTCACTCTGGGAGCGTGTTGCCCATTGCCAGTGGAGAGGGCCTTGCCAGGGTGGAGGAACCATATTGGAGTCACGCTGGGACCCCACGGCCCCTAACACAGCCCCTAACAGGAGGCTTCTGAATGCCACAGTCCTCCCTCTCAGTGCAGTGCAGAGGCCACCAAATTCAGATCCTGGGGGTGTCGGGGAAGGCAGTCTTCAATGCAGATTCCTGGGCCCCATTCCAGAGCTACTGAATCAGAATTTTGGGGTGGGGGTGAGTTTAGGACATTTATTTTTAACAAACTATGAAGATGAGACCGACATGCTGTAAATTTGGAGAGTTACCAATGCACATCACAGGACTGGCTCGTGCAAGATTTTCCATCTCTTTGGCATGTACAGAATGTGTCTTGTTGGAGAGAGAATGGGAAGAGACCAAAAAAGGTTTCCCCAAACTGAATGTGCTCTCACATGACTGGAGTCCGTGTCTTTGCGTGTAGGACCGTTTTAGTTAGAGGAGGTTTATGCCTTTGCGGTGATGTTTTCCTGCTGTAATACAACGTCCCAGTGTCTACGACACATGCTGCCTTTCTGAGGTCCACAGTGTGAACCTGAAGGAGCTGGTCCCTCAAGACCGGCCTAAATTCAAAGTGGAGACGCCTGGCTATCTGCTGACTGCAGGTCACATGTGTATTCTGCGTTCCTGGCAGAAAACACACATTTGTGTCATCTTGGGACCCTCAGGGTTGCCTGTTCCTGTTCACGGTGCCTGAATTGATGGCTGATGGGAAGTCCCACTTCTCCTTCTGGACCTACACAACAGACCTCGGCCTACGTCAGTCTTATCAACCAACGCAAATAAAACAAGCCTCCATCCCCTATTTACATAGTGGACCAGGATGCTTGGTCTATGTCAATCTTATCAACCAATGCAAACCAAACAAGCCTGCATCCCTTATTTACATAGTGTATCAGGATGGGAGCCTGGGAGGAAAGCTTTTCTATAAAAGACAGCCCCTCTCTTGGTTGTCATGGAGCGCACCTTTGTTTTGTACCAACGACTGTGTCTCCCCGGCTTGCAAACTACTCTACTATTTGTAGAAACAAAGTCTCTCACTTAACCTAATACTTTTTTCTTGGTACTTTGGTTAGCAATGGGGATTGTAACTAAAGTGCCACTTGCATCACTCTGATGCTGATGGTCTTTGGTTGCCCAAGGATTAAAATGTAACCATGATGAATTTCCAGTCGGGAAACACATCGCAGTGGGATTCTATTCCCCTGGATTCCCTTAAAGACACGGACACATCTTCACTCAGGGCACTGATGAGGCTACTAAAAGGAATAAAAGATAGTATCACTATGGGGCCATTGAGGAAACAGTTCTGCGAATCCTCCATGCCTTATTCTGTCACAGGAGAGAGTCTCTGTACTTCTATTTTCAGCAGGCCAACATTTCTCCGTGTTGCTTGTGATGATCTTATGAGGCACCTGGAGAAATATGTACACATAGATTTTAGCATGAGTCTTGTAGCGCTGCGTTTAGCAGAGTGTTTTCTCTTACGGAGCATCCCTGCGCTTGGAGTTGGGGCGCGGTGGACTGTCCACTTCACCTGACCCTGGAATGTGGCCCAGAGCCGCTGACAAGGGCCGTCCTTTGTGAAATAGAGGACAATATTGTGCTCATCTCCAGCGATGTGTGTGTGTGTCTTTGTGTGTTTTCTGTGAGAGTGTGTGACTGTGTTTTCTGTGTATTTCCTCTGTGTGCTTCCTGTCTGTGTGTGTTTCCTGTCTCTGTGTGTTTTCTCTCTGTATGTTTTTTGTGCATATGTGTGTGTTTTCTGTGTGTGTGGTTTCCTCTCTGTGTGTGTGTGTGTGTGTGTGTGTGTGAGTGTCCTCAACCTCACCAAGCATAGCTCAGGGACCTCTGTGTGTTTTCTCTATGTATTTTGTGCATATGTGTGAATGTGTGTTTTCCTCTCTCTCTGTGTGTGTGTGTGCGTGTGTGTCTGTGTGTGTGTGAGTGAGTGTCCCCAACCTCACCAAGCATAGCTCAGGGACCTCGGTTGTCCCTTGAAGACACCGTGCTGCTAGGTACTAGACACAAATGTGACTTTAAACGTGACCTTTACGCTCAAGCATCTTGTAGTCTAGACGAGGAAGAGAGAGGAATGGAACACCACATCCTCTTCAGAGCCAGGTGCTATGGTGGAGTTCCTGGTTGTCTTTGCAGACCGCACACCAAGACAGCTATGATCACCACTTTATAGTGACCACAATGTGTTCAGCAAGGCAGCCTCCCACAGCCTGGAGAACTTACAATTTGTTTCCAGGCATGATCAAAAGCAACCAAACAAACAAATGTTTTCACTCCATAAACTGATATGTGCCAGGGAGACTTGTCCTGCTGTTTATGGAATGTGGGGGCACTTAGAGTGGGGGCGAAGGCTTGGCTCAGAGGACCAGCAGCTGTGTTATCAGAGACAGAGGGAAGTGACAACAGAGTAATTTACAATGATCCTTGCCCAGATTATCTCAGCACTCCGACTAAGAGCACTGTTCCTGGGCAAGGAGAACACACAATTTCTCACCTGCTGAAGAATGTGGAAGCCACAGGCAGTGGGGCTGGAAGCTCCCATCGTCCCTCCACGAGTGACTTCATAAAGCTTCCATCAAGCACCTGGGCCTGGCTGCCCTCCTGCTCTGCTTATTCTAAATATAAACAAACAACTCCCAAGGCCCGTGCTAACTCAATCACACTTTCACATGTCTCAGGCCAGTCTGCTGTTTAGACTTCCTGGCAATATCCTTGCAAGTCTTCTGTATTCCTTTTTGGATGTATCTTCATTTACTATTATATTCTTTCTGCCTTTCTTTTGGCTCCTTCCAGGTGAACAAGACAATAATCTAAGAAGACATTCATATAAAAATTAATGGAACCAACTGTAGGAACTGCCAAATGTTACGTTGCTCACAGAAGTTTTGACTTTGAAAGATAAGCAGCTTCTATTTATTCCATGCTCCAATTAGGGCAAACACAAAACATTTTCTATCTGCTGCGATGTATGTATTATATATGCACATATATATGAAATAAAAGTATAAATAACTGACTTAATTCTACATTCTTTCAAAATGAGGAAACAGGTCTAGCTTCTACAATTGTTCTTTGTTTTTTCAATTATTTAAGCAATTCAAGAACTTAGAAGTTTCCCCTGCTTTGTAGGAAATAATAAAGTAAGATCCCAGGTACTGCAGTTTCCCTCACTGGTAACATCTTGCAACACTGTAGTACAGTGTAACAGACAGGAACCTGACACTGACACAATCCAGGCTCAGAACTCTCCATGTACAAGAATCTCCCTGCCACCGTTTGATGTCCACACCCGCTTCTTCCCACCCACGCTCCTCCTGAGCAACTGGCAACTACCAATCTGTTCTCAATTTCTATAATTTAATATATAAATGTAATCATACAGCATGTAACTTTGTGAAATTGTTTTTTTCACTCAACATAATTCTTGGGAGGCTCACTGATGTGGCTGCATAGATGAATAGTTCATTCCTTTTTATTGCTGAGTAGTATTCATGATGTAGACAGACCCATTTGTTTAACTGTTCACCCATTGAAGGACATCTGGTTTGTTTCTAGTTTTTGGCTGTTATGCCAAAGCTGCTATGAATAGGCATTTTTATTTTTTGGGATAACGACCCAGGCATGCAGTGCAATTGCTGGGTCAAATGGTAGTTGCATGTGTGAAACCTGTCAGAGTCAAAATGGAGTCACTTTTGTTCAAACAAACAAACAAGCCCTGACATAGAGAGCCAGAAAAGGCCTTGGAGGGAAGATTCTCATGCATAAATGACTGACAGTAAGAACTACCACAAAAAATGGCAAAAAACAGAACCTTGCACTAAGGCCATTGCAACCACACACACACACACACACACACACACACACACACACACACACACATAATATTCCTGTAAGAACATCCACCATGCCTTTCAAACCTTGGACTGGAGTCTGTCTTGTTTTTGATAACTGTAGCCAAGGGTAATTATCTCAAGACAATTATGTCATCTTCCTCAATTTTCCTTTAAAAACTTTTGTCTTCTTTGACCTTCCTGAATACACACATTGTTTGCTATGGCATATGTTTCCCACTGCTACGTCCTATTCCTAAATAATATCATTTTTCTTTAAAGAGCCTCTCTCTGTTTGTTATTTAGGTTGACACGTTTCCCTAACAAACTACAAAACTGTCTGCTGGGCGCGGTGGCTCATGCCTGTAATCCCAGCACTTTGGGAGGCTGAGGTGGGTGGATCACGAGGTCAGGAGATCGAGACCATCCTGGCTAACACGGTGAAACCCCATCTCTACTAAAAATACAAAAAATTAGCCAGGCATGGTGGCAGGCACCTGTAGTCCCAGCTACTCGGAAGGCTGAGGCAGGAGAATGGTGTGAACCCCGGAGGCGAAGCTTGCAGTGAGCCAAGATAGCACCACTGCACTCCAGCCTGGGTGACTGAGCGAGACTCCATCTCAAAAAAAAAAAATAATAATAATGATAATAAAAAAAATAAATAAATAAAAATAAAAAAAGAAACTACAAAACTGTCTTTCAGAATGATTGTACCATTTTTACATTCTCACTGGCTATTTGGGAGAGATTTAGCTTTTCCACATCCTTGAAACATTTGATGGTGTCACTGTTTTTTGTTTTTTTTTTTTTTTAAATTTAGCAATTCTGAATGCTGTGTAATGATGTCTCATTTTCATTCAATTTGCATTTCCCTAATTGCTAATAATGTTGATAATATTTTTACATGCCTTTTTGCCATCTGTATATTGTCTTTGATGAAATGTTTGTTCCTGTCTTTTTCTCATTTTCTACTTGATTGTAAAAAATACTTTGAAAGTTCTTTATATAATCTAGCTATTAGCCTGAGATGGCCAAGTTGTTTCCAAATATTTTCTCCTAGTGTGTAGCTTGCTATTTTATATTTTAACATTTTTTCCCATACAGTAAAGGTTTTTAATTTTAATGAAGTCCTATTTATCAATTTTTCTCTTCTGTGGATCATATTTGGTGTCAAATCTCAGGACCATTGCCTAACCTGTATCTCAGAGATTTTCTCCTATGCTTTTTTTCAAAGGTTGTATGATTTTACAGTTTATATTGAAGTTTATGATCTATTTTGAGTTATTTTTGTATACATTTTAAGGTTTACTTCAGGGATTTTTTTTTGCTTTTTCTGACCTGTGGATGCTCAATTGCACCCAGAACCCTTTGTTGAAAGATTCTCCTTTTTAATTGCTTTAGGAGTTTTGTCAAAAATAAGTTGGACATATTTGTGTGAGTCTATTTCTTGGTTCTCTGTTCTGTTCCCTTAATTTATGTGACCATTTATCACACAGTCTTCATTACCGTAGCCATAAAATAAGTCTTGAAACCAGTTAGACTGTTTCTTCTCACTTTATTTTTCCTTTTCATAATTTTTAACTCTATTCTTCCTTTTCATAATTTTTAACTCTTCTAGTTCTTTTTGATTTCTATACTTTTTTTGAGTAATATTGTCTATATCTACAAAAAAACCTTGCTAAGATTATAATAGGTCTTGCATTAAACCATGTTAAACCATCCTTTTACTTTCAATCTGCCTTTATGGTTAAATTTGAAGTGAGTTTCTTGTGGGCAGTATATAGTTGAATCATAGTTGTCTTTTTAATTATGTATGTATGTATGTATATATGTAGGTATTTACTTATTTGAGACAGGGTCTTACTCTGTCACCCAGGCTGGGGTACAGTGGCATGATCATGGCTCACTGCATCCTCAACTTCTTCGGGCTCAGATAATCCTCAGCCTGCCGAGTAGCTGGGACCACAGGTGTGTGCCACCACACATAGCTAATTTTTGTATTTTTTTTGTAGAGACTGGGTTTGTCATGTTTCCCAGGGTGGTTCCAAGCTCCTGGGCTCAAAAAACCCACATGCCTCAGCCTCCCAAAGTTCTGGGCTTACAGGCATGAGCTACAGTATCTGGACATGGTTGTCTTTTTTAAAAAATCCACTAAATCAATTTCTGTCTTTTAAGTGATATTAGACCATTTATATTTAATGCATTTATTAATGTGTTGGAAATTAAAACTTTTATTTTATTATGTGTTTTCTATGTGTCCTCTGTTTTTCATTCTTGTTTCTTTATCCAATGAGTTACTTGAACTTTTTTTTTTCAAATTTAGTTTTGCTATACCTATAATTTTTTAGAGTATTTCTTTGTATAGCATTATAGGAGGTGCTCTAGGTATTTTATTATATATTCAAAATTGTTCACAGTCAACTCATGACAATATTTTACCAGTCTGAGTGAGATATAGAGACCTTATTTTTTCTTATGTCATTTTACCCTCCTTGTTTATAAATAATTTTAAGTATTTCCATGCAAATATTTAGAAGTAAATCAAGTGCTGCTAAAATTTTTGTTTCAATTATCAAACATAATTTGTAAAATTCAAGAATAAGAAAAACCGATTGAATTTTCCCATAATTTCAACTCTTTTAAGCTTCCTTTTTTATTTCTGATATTCCAAGATTTCTTCTTTTATTTTTTTTGTTTAAAGAAATTTCTTTAGCCATTATTTTAGGGTAAATCAGCTGGTGAAAAGTTTTTTCTTAGTTTTCCTTCATCTATGAATATCTAGATATACCCTTCATTCTTCAAAGATTCTCACTTGGTTATGATTCTGAGTTAATAGTTCTTTTCTTCCAGTGGCAGGACTGTTGTGCCACTTCCTTCCGTAGTTTCCTTTGAGAAATCTGCTGTACTTTGAACCATTTTTTCACCTATGGGTAAGGTATTACTTCTCTTTCAAGACTTTAATTGTCTTTAGTTTTCAGAAACTTGACTACGACGTGTCTTTGCATAAATTTGGGGAACTGTATTCCTTTGGAAATTTTATTTTGGGAAAGTTTTGCTCAGCTTCTTTAACCTAAAGGTTTCTGTCTTTTGTCATCCTTGGGAAATTCTCAGCCATTATTTCTTAGAGAACTTTTTAATCCCTTTCTCTTTCCCATTTCTTTTTGTGACTCCACTGACATAAATGTTAGTTTATAAAAAAATCATTGTCATACAGATCCCTGAGGCTCTGATAACATTTTTTTTCTATCTATTTGCTCTCAGCTAGTCAAATTGGGTGGTTTCTATTATTCTATTCACAAGTTTACCATTTCTGTTTCCCCTGTGCTAATGTCAAGTAAACTCTTTTTTTTTAATTCTTGTATTTTTAGTTTTAAATTTCCACTTGGTATTTTTTTTTTACATCTTCTGTTTGTTTGCTGGGATTTTCCCATTTTCTACTTTTGCTTCAAGTGTGTTCATATGTTTCCCTGAAGCCCCTTTTGTTCATGGCTGCTTTGAATTTTTGTCAGACAATTTTAACATTTATGATACCTCTAGTTTATGGTACGGTGAGTGATTTTTAATGGAAACCATAATATTTTTATATTCTATTTTGAGACTCAGGGTCTTCTTTACACTGTTTAATTTAGCTGATATTTTCTGGCACACTTCAACAGTGGAAGGATATGGGGCTGAATGTCCAAGTTCCCAATAACCTCCTTTGCCATCACAAGGGAGGGGTTCTTCTTCCTGCAAGCCGGGGTGGGCACTCTGGCTTCTCCTGTGGGCTCCATTGTCCCAATGGTGGTGTGGCCTCACTGCTGCTGGGCAGGTGTGAAGTTCCTGATTCTCTACCAGGCCTCCCCACCCAGAAGCAAGCAGGAGGTGTGTACCTCATGACTGGTGCTTGGGGTGGAAGTTCAGGCTCCTCATGTGGTCCCCCGATCTTGGGTAGGGGGCCGGGTTACTCCCCAGTGGTGAAGAGAATCCAGCCTCCCTAGTTGGTCTTCTCTGCCACTACCTGGCTGGGATGTTGGGCTGTGTCGTTACAGCCTCATGAGAGTGGAAGTCTAAGTGCTCCCCCGGCCCTGACTGCTATGGGTTTGGTGGGGCCATGGTTTTAGGTGGCATTTGGCAAGGAGTAGTGTGGCTTTGTCTAAAGTTTTCTGTCTTGCTAGGCTACTTCTTTCCTGGTCCTTTGTATACAGAGAGTGCTTTTCTTGAACTGTTTTTCTGTACCTGCTGGAATCTCTGAGTTGCTAACTTTAGCATCAAGTCTGGGATTTCTGAAGCAGAAAGAAAACCCAGCTAATTCATCACCATGTTGTTCACCCTGGGTCCCAGGTTTTCTAGCCGGTCTGTCCTCTCTCCACCTTCCAGAGTCATTGTATATTTGTTTCCTATATAATGTCCAGAGTTTTTAGGTATTTTTAGAGAAAGAAATAGGAAAAATGTACTCCATCTTCCCCAACAGAAGTTCTGTCATCATTCATTTTTCTCCAAAAGAATTTTTCTAAATCTTGGGGATATCAACATGTGAAAACATCAGTTTTATACTTCGTATTTGAAAGTATATTGACTGACTATGCCACTTTCATGAGACAACATTTCAGTCAGGTGTAAAAAATGTCCCTTGTTTTTAATATCCAAAGTCTCTTAAAAGCATATAGTGTTAGATGGTGATTTTTAAAAATCATTTGTAAATCATTTAAAAATAATTTGTCAAAAATTATCAAAATGCCATTTTAACATCAAAAGAAATATGTACTATTCTTCTTTTGATTTTGTATTTATTATTATTATTCTTTATTATTATTATACTTGAAGTTCTGAGATACATGTGCAGAACGTGCAGGTTTGTTACTTAGGTATACATGTGCCATGGTGGTTTGCTGCACCCATCAACCCGTCATCTACATTAGGTATTTCTCCTAATGCTATCCCTCCTCTAGCCCCCCAAACCCTGACTGGCCCTGGTGTGCAATATTCCCCTCCCAGCTGACAAACATGAAAAAAAGCTCATCATCACCGGTCATTAGAGAAATGCAAATCAAAACCACAATGAGATACCATCTCATGCCAGTTAGAATGGCATCATGAAAAAGTCAGGAAACAACAGATGCTGGAGAGGATGTAAAGAAATAGGAATGCTTTTACACTGTTGGTAGGAGCATAAATTATTAGTTCAACCATTGTGGAAGACAGAGTGGCGATTCCTCAAGGATCTAGAACCAGAAATACCATTTGATTTTGTATTTTAAATATCCTCCTCTCCCTTCTTCCTCTGTCTTGTACTACTAGAGCCTGAACTCCTCTATTACGTTGTTTAACACCTCCTCACAAATCCCATTTCAGAATCTTGGACGGGTTCTGGCACTAGCCTTGGCGCTTCTTCATTGCAATAGAGGCGTGAGGGGGTAAGATGGTGTGTGAGGTCATTGTCCTGCTTGCCATGTCGCCTACAGAGATCACCATAACTAACCAGCAGCCCTGAACCCAGGCTTCAGTTATGACCTCCCTGTGAGTCCCAGAAAACACGTCAATTGCAAACTTGGCATGGAACAATTGGGAATATGATCACCAGGAAATGACACATTTGCATGCATACAGTTGTCAGGAGACCTGGACGTGCCTTAAGACACTGCCGATTACCTTTTCCCATCTGTTCAGGCTCCATGAAAGCTGGGGGAGGTCTTTTGTCACATTTATGGCTGAATTTACAGACCCTGCAACCAGGAGACTATTCTGTAAATATTTGTGGAAAAAATAAATAAGCAAGCTTTTTACCTTCAGAGACAAGGCATTCTGGAACAACGTATTTTTCCAGAAAATTCCCTTTTAGAAAGACATGCTTTTATCCAAACAGCTCTTATGGGCATGAGAATCTGCCTGCCTTGTTGAAAGCATCTTATCCTAAGACACATTCAGTCACTTGTGACCTCCGAGAGTGTCTAACAAGCAGATCTGAGACACGAAGTGAAAAACTGCAGATCATCAGCCCAGACTTGCAGCATCAAGTTCAAATATTTTCTAACAATAAATGCCAATGCCAAAAATATGCTCTCAAAGGGAGATAGCAATCTAGAATCACATGAAAATAACTGGGGCACCTCCAGAAATGTAATATTTGCCCCAAGCAAGTTCCAAGGCTACAGTAAGGGCCATAGGTGAACCAGACTTCAAGATTCTAGAACTGGACAGATATGTCTAGGAAAAAGGACATTTTCCTAGACCAAGAGTTATTTAATACTGGAAAATAGAGAATGTGAAATTCCTGAAATTTTTAAAAGAAATAAATAGCCCTAATTCTAGGGATTATTTTATGGATGGGTGATCAGCTGGAGTCTTTTAAAGGGTTCTTAGCTCCCAAATCCTACAGGACTTCATGATTCCCTAAACCACTGATTGTGGAACATCTGCAGGAACCAGAGAGCTTGCCGAGCTGCCACTCCCCTCTCCTCTCCTCAGTTGGCTAGGGTGAGTGTTCAGTAATTTGAAAAACAAATAAGCACAACATTTCCAAGCACTCAATTTTGTGCTGACAAATATACAAATGTGAAGAACATTAGGGAGGCATCCAGCATTTTCAATAATGCATGATCCCCATCACTTAATTATGTTGAAAACATCTGTTGAAGAAAAGGATGCCCCGGAGGGGAATTAAGAAGTCACATGGATCAGTGTGTGGCCACATTTCACCCTCTGAAGAGGAGACAGGAGCCTAAGGAGGGTGGTGCTAACCCCGAGTGCCCACGGGAGCGGGAGATGGGGAGGTCAGAGACCAAACGGGACCTGGCATTGCCCAGCCTGGTCTGGATCAGTTTCCCCATTGGCAGCAGCACCGGGAGGCGCACACAACGTGGCGATGTTTGCACCCAGGGCTTGCATTCCCTGCAGCTTCTGCTCTTGAGCAACGGAAGGATGTCAGCTGGAAGGGCTGGGTCGCCTTCTGGATATTACCCAGGATTTGAGGCTGCAGGTGACTAATCCAAGAAGCATTCAGGTGCAAGAAGAGGGTGGGAAATGGATGCTGTGTTCCCCACGGCCAGGAGGGTGGAGTGGTCTAGAAAAATCAATGCTGCACTTTCCACAGCCACGTGGATTTTGTGTGGTTAGGGAAGCCTGGATGTTCCCAAAGAAAACCATAGTGATATGGTTTGGCTCTGTGTCCCCATTTAAATCTCACCTTGAATTGTAATAATCCCCACATGTCATGGGAGAGACTAGCTGGAAAAAGTTGAATCATGGGAGCGTGTTTTCCCATGCTGTTCTCGTGATGGTGAGTAAGTCTGATAGTTTTATAAACGGCAGTTCCCCTGCACGTGCTCTTTTGCCTGACACCATGTAACACGTGCCTTTGCTCCTCCTTCACCTTCGCACCATGATTGTGTGGCCTCCCCAGCCATGTGGAGCTGTGTGTCTATTAATCCTGTTTCCTTTATAAATCACCCAGTCTCCCATATGTCTTTATTAGCAGCGTGAGAACAGACTGATACACATAGTGTTCTGTTCTTACTCATGTCACAAAGAATCACACATGTGCAAGAATGGTCATTTCATTAAAGAATGAAGATCTTCCATAACAATGTTGTTCCATAAAAGGTAGATTCCTTCATTTGTAAAGCTCTTCATAGTCCACAGATTGCTTCTATGTTCATTGTCTCATTTACCTCTCAAAGCCACCCTGAGAGACAGAAATGTCGAGTGTCCTGGAATTTTTCGATGGCTAGAATGGAATGCTGCATTGTGCCAATATTTATCTATCAGTGATTTCGGTAAAAATTCCAGGCATGCCCAGAGAATCTCCACTCAGGGAGGTGGACAGTCTGGGTACAAAGGCACGCTTTGTTCTTTCCTAATCTAATTAGGAATTATCCAGTGAATTCTCCTAATTTTCCCTTGCTTCAATTTTTGAATTTATCACTAGCCATGAAAAATCAAAAGAAAAAGAAAACTTCCAGCTTATTCCTTTGGGATATTCAACTTTGGGCTACAAGTTGGAATCCACTCTGGGGGAAGGTGTGCATGGAGCCAGCCTCCTTGCACTTTTTGACCCCACCCCCACTTCCCAGTCCTGGCCGTCTAACCTTACACTGCCTGGTATTCATTCCAGAACATTCTCTTTATGTATATTTCAGCATGTCCTTTCTGGAGTGATAAATAAAAATAAAGCACAAAAAAACAAGAAAGAGAGAGATGGGGAGAAAGATGGAGAAGATGATGGACCAATGAAGTACTAAGTTGTGCAAAAAGAACCTTGGGAAATATTGACAGCTAATTTCACTGTGATACTTGCAGATTATAAGCACAGTATTGATTCTTTGCCATTTCAGCAATGTCAAAAATCTCCTGCCCCCATGCCCTGGAGTAGACCTGAGGGCCTCAACCATCTCAGCCAGGCATTTTCAACTGTGGGATTTATACTTAAGTTACACCAAACAGATGCAAACTGGTGCCATTTTTTCCCCTTAAAGCTTCAGAAATTTCGTACCTTTTCTTGGTAACGTATTCAAATATCAAATAGCTCCTGGTACTGGAAACTTTTCCTTTTGTTATTTAATATAAATGTCTTGTTCTGATCTTGTTTCTGCTTTCTTAAGATTCAGTGAAAGAAGTATAAGTTTTAAAATTATTTGAAGGCAATGAAAGTTAATTTTTTAAAAGCCTACAGTTAAATTTAATAGTCTTGTATTTTAAAAACTACTGTTTTATTTTACTCTTCATAGTACCTGCCATGTGAATGTATTTACCCGCATTAGAAAATTTGTACCCTGGGAAATATTTTTTACCACACTACAGACCTTATTAACTTCAATGGTTATTTTAAAATTGAGCAAATTAATAAGCTGTAATTAGGTGATAAAACAATGAAATTGCTTACAACGTAGACTTATAAATAATGTAATTTTCTGCCAGGCACGGTGGCTCATGCCTGTAATTCCAGCACTTTGGAAGGCCGAGGCGGGTGGACCATGAGGTCAAGAGATCGAGACCATCCTGGCCAACATGGTGAAAACCCCGTCTCTACTCAAAATACAAAAATTAGCCAGGCGTGGTGGTGCGTACCTGTAGTTTCAGCTACTCGGGAGGCTGAAGCAAGAGAATCGCTTGAACCCGGGAGGCGGAGGTTGCAGTGAGCCAAGATCGAGCCACTGCACTCCAGCCTGGTGACAGAGCAAGACTCTGTCTCAAATAAATAAATAATAAAAAATGTAATTTCCTATATTGTATGTTCTTAAAATTTCAGACTGGGGAAAGAACAACGGGAAAACAATCACAGCTGAATTTCAGCACATTCACTGTACCAAGTCTCAAGCCAGATCTTGGGCCTGTAGAATTGTCTGTTCTTTTTAGTTTTACTCCGTTTCCATTTTGTTTTTTGAGACAGGGTCTTGCTCTGTTGCCCAGGCTGGCAATGCAGTGGCACAATCATTGCTCGTTGCAGCCTCGAATTCCTGGGCTCAAATGCTTCTCCCACCTCAGCAAGTAGCTGGGACTACAGGTGTACACAACCACGCCCAGCCAAAACTGTGACCTAAAGATGCATTAAGTGGTGTATTAGTCCATTCTCACACTGCTATAAAGAACTACCTGTGACTGGATAATTTATGAAGAAAAGAGGTTTAATCGGCTCATGGTTCTGCAGGCTCTACAGGAAGCACAGCTAGGAAGTCTCAGGAAACTTATAATCATGGTGGAAGGTGAAAAGGAAGCAAGCATGTCTTACCATGATGGAGCAGGGGAGACACGGAGTGAAAGGGGAAGGGCTACACACTTTCAAACAACCAGATCTCATAAGAACTCACTCAGTGTCTCCAGGACAGCAAGTGGGAAATCCACCCGCGTGATCCAATCACCTCCCACCAGGACCTTCCTCCAATTCTACGTGAGATTTGGGCAGGGACACAAATCCAAACCACATCAGGGGGACAGAGTTATTTGAGGAAAAAAGAAACAGGAAGATATCAGTTGTCCCAATAGAAACAAAAATTCAGTGTTGCAAGCCACTCTTAAACATCAGGGTTGACTTCTTCTTATTCGAGCCAAAAGAAAAAGCACTCAAGTGTGCATGTGTGTGAGGGGATCATGTATAAAAATAAAATAGAATGACATTCAAACGCTTATATGGTGCACTGTGTACCACGGGGTGCCACATATCACTTGAGTTTCAGTATTTAACATGATGAGCATAAACTTGGTATTCAACCTGTGTATAAAAATTTCCATAAAAACACACATTTAAGAATTGGGAGTATTTTTTATATATTTGAAAATTGATGTGTTATTTTCATAAATCAAGTCCAATAAGAATTTTAAATAATTCTGTAGTTATTAACATCAAAGGAAGAACATACATTTTATTTCAAAATTCCCACCTGAAATGGTGGAGGTGGGTGCACATTGTGGAATGTCTGTAACAAGGGACTTGTGTGCATCAGGACTGAGAGCTGGGGTAGCTGCTTCCTGGGAATATCTGTTAGGAACCTGCCATTTGGTCAGAGCCAGTCATGGTGCTGCCCACGGAACAGTGACTGTTTACTGGGGGAGCCAGAGGCTACAGGAGGAATTATGCACAAGTGAAATCGATAGGATGCCAACTTCAGGGAGGAGGAGTTGGGTGCTGGGGCCTGGGCATATGGGACGCAAGGCAGAAGGGAGGCCTCCCAGGCTGAGAGACCATGAAGCTGAGGCCCCAGCCGGCCCCAGAGGCAGAGAAAGCAGCAGAAGAGATGAAATACCAGAGAAATCAGAGAGGAAAAGTGAAAAGTTCCTGTAGAAAATTTAGATATAAATGTCTTTACTGAAGTGGCTTAATGGCAGACCAAGTTGTGGTGGGTGTCAGGGAGCAGCAGTAAGTGCCCTCAGGCCTTGCTCCCCCGAAATACCATGAGGCATGTGCTGGGTCCTGGGAGTTCTGAGAAGTTGTGTGTGTGTGCGCGTGCACGTGTTTGTGCATGTGTGTGTGTGTGTGCATGTGAGAGTGTGTACTTGCTTGTATGTGCATGTGTGCCTGAGCGTGTGTGTATGAATGTGTGTATATGTGTGCATGAGTGTGCACGTGTGCGTGTGTGCATGTGTGAGTGTGCAAGTGTGTGTACATGTGTGTGCATGAGTGTGCACGTGTGTGTGCGTGTGTGTGAGAGTGTGCATGCCTGTACATGTGTGTATGTGTGTGCACGTGTGTATTGCGTGTTTGTTGTTGTTGTTTGTTTTCTGGCAGCCCCATATAAAATCAGGGAGGAAGAATCAACAGAGGAATCCAGAAAAGCCACTGGGGAGAAGAGAAAGCCCCAGGGGGACCTGCAACTTCCTTCTATGTCTGCCTCCAGCCTCTAAGTGTAGACAGAATTTATTTTGTTAGAACATGATGGGAAAATGGTCCAATATATTTTTAAACCAATGTTTCTTTTGTTTTTCTTAATATACAATCAATATGCTTCCAGTTCATCTTATATATCTGAACAGGTTCACTTGAGTCCCCTCTTGCTCGGAGCTTTCATAAAATAAAGGAATAAAAATAAGCAGGGACTTATGAGAGAGAGAGAACCGAAAAGGGGATGAAAGCTCATCAGGCGAGTTCAGGTGATTCTGGAAGTTGAAGGTGGTTGGACACGTGGCCTGGCCTGGCGAATGTAGGGAACTGACGCCACGGCCTCAGGAAGGGAACCCACACGGGAGGTGGAGGCGCGTCACCAAGCCCAGGAGAATTCAGAGCCACCGCGAAGCGCTGAAGGCCGGGACGGCAGGGAGGGCGGGAAGTGGGATGAGTCTCTGCGTTTGACGAAAAGCAGAATGCACAGACCCCTGCTGCCCCCCATGCAGATGTGCAGCTACTCCCTCGACCCCCTCACAGGCCAGCAGGCAGAGGGCTCAGCTGGAGGCCTCACCTGGTGGGGCTGTGGTCCCTAAGACGCCTGCACAGCTCAGGACACGGGCAGGCGTCTTCCCAAACCCGGAGCCCCATGCAGGGCCTCCCAGCCCTTTCCTCTCCAGTTCCAAGGGGTGGATGGAGCCTGGAGCCTTCTCTCAGAAAACTGTCCAGCCCCAACCTAGGACCCCTGAATTCATTAATGGTTTTCAGATCGGGATTCTTTCAGTTCCAACAATAATGTACACACATACACACACACTCACAGTCACATTCTTTCAATTATTTCTAAAACATTGTCTAAGTTTTCCAATGTCAAAGTAAAATTTAAAAGTGTTTTCAAACATTCAAAGTTTCAATAAAAGATCTTGTGTGCATTTTTCCCCCAAGAGCTAATTGGCGTTGTGTTTCAAACAAGAATGAGGGAGGATCCCAAGCACAGTCCCAGACATGGAAGAGGTGCTAGTGCCAGCAGGTGAAGGGTGAAGGGTGAAGGGGAGCCCCGGGAAAGCTGGGGAGCTGGCCTTGGGGGAGCGGGATGGAGAGACTCTTCCAGCCCTTAATGAAAGGGGCCGATGTGCTTTCCTGCATCTTGAGGAATCTTCTAGCTCCAACAAAAAGTTTGGGTGCAGAGGAGTGATAGGTAAAAGAAAATTATGAAAGCCAGGAAAAATAAAACAAAAAGAAAAATCTGTACAAAGAAAGGAAATTGTAGTCTACTTTGGATGGTGGTTGTGAACGTGTGTGTGTGTGTGTGTACGTGCAGTGGAGTTTGAGGAATACATCCACTGAATTATCACCTTCCGCAGGAGAGAGTCAGTATGCAGCTTCTAACCCTAAATAATCAGAAAGTAGCAGTATAAATGTGTTACTTAAAATACAAAATGGAATGCTAGGAAAAACATGTGAAAGAGTCAACAGTTAATTTGATTCTTTTTTTTTGTTTGTTTTTAAGATGATCTCACTCGGAGTACAGGGTCACAATCATGGCCCACTGTAGCCTCTAGCTCCTGGCCTCAAGCCATCGTCTGGCCTCAGCCCAGAGTAGCTGGGACTGCAGACGTACTCCACCATGCCCAGCGAATTTCTTTTTATTTTTTTTATTTATAGAGGCAGAGTCTCCCTGTGTTGCCCAGGTTGGACTAGTACTCCTGGGTTCAAGCTATCCTCCCACCTCAGCCTTCTCAGTGCTGAGCCACCACTCTCAGCCCAACAGTTGATTATTTTGCCCTGTGGATCAGGAGTTGGGGCCGGGGTGGAGGTGGGATGGGCAGGAGATGTTTTTGCAATGTTCTCTTTGGAGTGTGAGCTGACGTTTGAGACTGTGCCCCTGCACTGATCTGATTTGCAGTCAGTAGCAGGTGGGGTGGGTAGAGGCAGCTCATGGTGGGTCCTGTCCCTCCCAGTTCCATCTTCACCCACAAGCCCCAAGCAGCAGCCGTAGTCTGGAGCGTGGCAGGAAGCTCTGGGATCTCCTTTCTAGATGTGTTGCTCTAACAGCTACCACAAGGCAGGTGGAGGGTGGGGCTCAGGAGAGAAGTCTTTCCAGAGAGAAGCAGAGGGATCAGCTGGAGAGAAGCAGAAGGATCAGCTGGAGAGAAGCAGAGGGATCAGCTGGAGAGAAGCAGAGGGATCAGCTGGTCCTGGCTATCTTTGCTCTTTGATAAAACATTGGTTTTCACAAAATCTCTTCCTGAAAGAAAAGTAACCCTTTTCCTGTGGTGAAAAACAATGTTTCTGAGGTAAAAGGTTGAGGGTCTTCTCCCCAGTGGGGCAAATACGTTTATAAAAATGCAGTCCAGCCAAGAATGTCTGTCTTCCGAAGGAACTAGTCTTCACTAAACGGTGTTTTTCTGAGTTATGGCCTGGAGTAAAACAGTAGGAAAATGAGAATAAAAAGGGCTGCATGATGGGAGGTGTGAAACCCCACTCTAATGGGATTAATGGAAAGACTATTGAGTCTTTACTTGATAACTTAACATGAATTAATAAAAGTTAATTCTAATCAAATGCAGTCCTTTTTTTGGCAAATAGATGCAAAAGGACTGCACAATGAGAAAATGGAGGCAGAAGATGTGGAACAGTATTTTAGGAATTTGGTGTTGAATGATAAGATACATATTTACAACAGTGAATGGGGAAAACAGGGGCAGGGAAATGTTTCAGGTTTGTTGAGTTTTCTTGTCCTTTGATTTATCTTTCTTAATCTCTGCACGTTTCACTCATTTTACATGTTTGCCTGGAACCTAAACCCTGAGGTTAAAACTATAACCCTGTTTGGCTGCTCGTAGTTTTAATTTTAGAAAAAAAAAGATGAATCTCTCTAGACAAGCACAACATACATATTCGAATGGTTTTCCTTGAGCTCTCTGCTGTGTTTGTTGTGGTCAAACATTGTTTCCTAGTCCAAATCCCTTCTCAAGAGTCCTCTGGAAACAACTACACATTTTAGGAATACAATGTGTTCCTGAAATGAGTCTTACCTGCCCTCGATCCTCTGCCTGGGGATGTCTTCCATCAGCTGGGAGTTGTGTGTCACCTAGACATGGAAGAAACACAGGAGCACATTTTGGAAGCATTCATCAACAGCAAGTGGGGTTAAAAATCTGAGGAGATGAGCAGAGCTCCCGACAGTCACTGTGGTCAGAGGCAAGAACCGGAGTCCAGGAAAATACTGTAACTCATTCAATCACCTTGAGACAGAAAAGAACTCGGAGTGAGCGAGCATGAGCAAGCGTGGCCTGGAAGAAATTGGAGAGGAAAATAAGAAGGCAGTGTTGGAAAGCACTCAGGTGTGCCTGGAACCATGGCTTATTCCATCTGGGTCCCATGAAAGCTGTGGGAGGAAGGGGCTTTTACAATTTCTACTTTACAGAATTGGTGAGAGCTGGGACCGAAGCCCAGGTCCAGCTGAGCAGGCAGGGGTTGCTGACCACAGGGCTCAGCCGCCTCAGGGATGGGGCCAGGTCAGCGACAGTGAGGCAGGAAATCACGCCAGGGCATTGTACTTTGCAATACTTGTACCCAGATACCTGCCTTCATCATCGCTTTGCCCCAGTGACCTGTGGCTCCTTGGTTGCTGTGGTTTCCTGTTGAGTTGACGTCACACCTGGTTCTTTAAAATGTGACATTCACACTCTGACATTCCCCATCCACGCCACTTCCCAGGTCTCTGCCAAGATTCTGATAGATGGAAATGTACACTCTGGCCAAGGTTACATCCTTGTGTGGTCCAAAGGGGTTGAGGGTCCTGAACACCTGCTCCCATCATTAGGAGTCCAGAGAGACAAACATGAGACTTAACACCAGGATATGGTTAAACCAGTACTGGGATGGCTGAGAGGTCAAATAGGGCACTGAGAAGCAACCCAGAGCTCTAAGCAACAGCAAGGCCATTACCCACCAGCCTGGAAAGACAAAGGAAGGAGTCATTGTCGCTGGCATCAGAGTCAGGGGCCATCCTGGGAAACCGGGCCCACTGGCTGGCTGTGGCCCCTCCCAGCCTCCTGAACCTGCAGTTCTCCGGCTTCCACAGGTGGGTGGGGGCCAATTCCTCTCCCGAGCCATCTTCTTCTAGGTCTTGGTGTCTCTGCTTCCCCGAGTGGGCTCTGACTGGCTGGAGGCCCCTCCTTCTGCCTCAGGGCTGCCTCCTGTGCATGAGAACAAGACTTGCCAGGCCCCCGGCCCCTCTCTGACATGCGCAGGTCCCAGACCCATGGGTATCCCGTGGGGAGTCTGCAGCCAGGGAGAGCCCAGCGCTCTGAGGGAGGGACTGCTCTGGCTTCTGCATCGCTGGCCCCTAGAGTCACCTTTGCTGTCCCTGGATTCCTGGCCTTGTCCTGCTGAGAAACACGGGGCCTGACCCCTGCCTCCACTTCCACATTTGGGAACACTGCAGCTGTGGAAGAGAAGGTCTAGCCTTTCACCTCCCTTGGAACCACCACCCAGTTGGGGCTTTGAGACACTTCTTCCAGATGGCGCATTCTAATCAAGTTGTGTCTCTGGCCCAGCAATGAGCCCCATGCCTCGGTCTGCTCTTGTTCCCAAGTTCAGCCCAAGCCTTACCAAGGCAAGTGTGGGTTTGTGTGTCTGCCAATGCCTACGTATCTAAGCTCCTTTAAAACAGGGGTGGCAGATTGTTTCCATAAACAGCTGGGTGTTGTAGGTCATGTGGTCTCTTGGGCAGCTACTCAGCCCTGCCATTGTGATGTGAAAGTAGCCACAGATGCTGTGCCACGAATGGCGTGGCTGAGTCTCAATAAAGCTTTATTTACAAAACAGGAAGCCAGCCTAGGCCAATGTTTACCGTCACCCCCTCCCACCTCATTAGAATCAGGGAACTGAGGGCGGGCCCCCAGAGGAGATTTCAATTCTCAGAAAATCAGGAAGAATTTATTTCCAGATTGACATTTCAGGTGAAATTTCTAATACAACTCTGGACAGAAAATATTAAATATTTAATGAAGAGAAGAGGGTATCTGCCGAAGAACTATTTTTATATGGAGCACCAAAAAATGATTTCCTGCTGTTTCATATAATCAAAGGTCTTCACGGCCCGGGAGAATGACCGGTAGGAGGGGACGGCCGCTGCCGCCAGCCACGGCTCTCTTGTAGGGCGGCTCTCTGGTACCAAAATCTCCTTCTGTGCCTTGGGGGAGGGCTGGGGCTCTGTGGAAAGGGATCGGTGGTCTGTTCATCTATTTTAGACATGTAGAATGATGAAGCATTAATTTATCTGACTGGAGTTCTCCAGCCTCCTGTGTACCTATTCGGATGCTTTCCTTTTTCCAATTCCTCCTCTGTTTGGAGGGACTGTAAGCCTGGCCACGTGAGGAGAACAAGTGTATTGTGAATCTGTGCACCTCCAACCCGGCACGTGGCAGTGGGCTCACATACACACACGTGCACCAGCCCTGGAAACCGTGATAACAGCTCTCTCTTATGTGGATCACAGGGTGTGTCTACGTGTAAGTGTCTCACACCTGCCATGAGGAGATATGGTGCATAAATCAACAATTATATGCCTGGGAATTTTACATGCTAATATTTTGCAGAGGTGAATTTATGTCTGCATTCCCAGAGACGTTTTCTGGATGGCCCAAGATATTCAATGACATTTATTTAATTCTAGGTGTCCATGAACAAGCGGTATGTGAATTTCATGGGTGGTGTCTTAGTTTGGGGTCTATAACAAAATACCATGGACCAGGTGACTTTTAGAAAATAAACATGTATTTCTCACAGTTCTGGAGGCTGGAAGTGGGAGATCAGGGCACCAGCAAGGTTGGGCTCCGATGGGGGCCTCTTGCAGCTGCCGACTTCTCACCGTGTCCTCACACTGCGGAGGAAGCAAGAGAGCTCCCGGGACCTCGTTGGTGAGGGCACTGATCTTTTTGTGAGGCTCCACCCTCCTGACCTCATCATCTCCCGGCGGCTCCAGCTCCTAACACCATCACACTGGGGGTGACAAGCTCAACACAGAACACTGGGGGGACTCATTCAGTCCATTGCAGGTGGTGTAGTGGGAAATATGCCTCCTGCTCTTCAAACATAGAGGCCTTTGAAACGTTACTTGAAGTGCTTATTAACTGCTGTTTGCTGGAGTAAATATCATAGTAAATGGCACCACTTTCCACCCAGAAGATGGACAGGAGACCTGTTATTCTGAACCAGGGGCTCAGGGAGCGTGGGCTCCAGTTAGAGATCCCGGGTGCTGCTGCATGTCCAAGCCACATGATTCCCTTCCTGGCCCTTTCCCTTCCTGGTGCCAGCCACCCTGCTGCTGTTGGGGGTCTGCACTGGCCTGTGCCCTGGGGACCCTCCCCGTCGGCAAGCTGGCTCAGGCCAGTGATGCTCCCTGCCTTTGTGGCAAACAGGCAGTTGGTCCACGGGGAGGCAGCCTTGGAGAAAGGCTGGGTCTCATCAGGCTGAGGGCTCTGGGCTCCTGCATGGTCGGTCCAGCTCCCCAGAACCTGGGCTCCTGCAGAAGCATTTGGAGCTAAAGATTAAAAATGAAAAGAGGACATACCTGTCTGACCTCTTCCTCTACAGCAGCCGTGGGTGCCCCCAGAGCCAGCTGTGGGTGGGAGATGTGGTCCAGGGGCTCAGGTCCTGGCAGCAAATCTCTCAGCTCCCCAGGAATCTCAGCTCTCCCCATTTGGCATCACAGGCTCTGCTAGTCTATTTACAAAATGGGTAACACTTGCCCTCAACCAGAACCCAGCCGCAGTAAAAGTCAGGAGGAGCCCCTTCCTAAAACTTCAATTAGGCCAGGTTCAATGGCTCATGCCTGTAATCCCAGCACTTTGGGAGGCCGAGGTGGGTGGATACCTGAGGTCAGGAGTTTGAGACCAGCCTGGCAAACATGGTGAAATCCTGTATCTACTAAAAAATACAAAAATTAGCCGGGGGTGGTGATGGGCACCTATAATCCCAGCTACTCGGGATGCTGAGGCAGGAGAATTACTTGAACCCGGGAGACGGAGGTTGCAGTGAGCCGACACTGTGCCACTGCAACTCCATCCTGGGCAACACAGTGAGACTCCATCACAAACAAACAAACAAACGACTGCAATTAATGCTTTTAAACTTGGGGATGCAGTTAAGACCTCACTGTGAAGCTGTGTCCATGTTGTTGAATCTAACCCCTGAACCCTGGGACACAGGAAGGGATCCAGGGCTGCTTGGTGAATGGGTGGCCCTGGGCACATATGGGTAAGAGGGTTAGAAAGAGTCCAGTTGCCACTCTAAAAGCTCAGCCACTCACCTGTACAGCCACCCACTCCAACTATTCCTGCATGTGTGTTTTAACAGCATTTCAGCAGAACCAAAATTTGTCAGAAGGAAAGGATGTCTCAGTGTGAGACACATTTGTTACTTCAGCTCTAATTTTTAACACGTAATTCCTATCTGGAAAGTATTTAGCCATTTTAATAATACAAGTTTGTGAAGACTAAATTAAAATGGTAATTGTTGCAAATCATTGCCATTGGAAGGTTTCTCTGTGTCTATTACTAACAGTATGCCTGGAATCACAGCAGGACCAATCCAACGTCTGGCAGATGGGTCTCTGCTCCTCACCGGGTGCCCCTCACCAGTGATGACATCATCTCTGAGCACCTGCCACCTCACCGACTTCAGCATTCAGTGTGGGTTCCGGCATGTGGTCAATGTTCAATACACATTTACTAAAATAATGAATTAATCCTGCATTTGGAGAAATTTTTGTCCAGTTGGGAGACGATCTGTCTGCTTCACTGTTTACCAAACAGAAGTGCTACGGGGAAAAATGCAATGCAGACTGTTCTTTTCAGGGGGACAATCAAGGCTCTCTGGGGAAGGTGGCCATGTGCCTGCACAGAGAGGGATGTGTAGTGCTGAGCTGTGAGGAGGCTGTGGAAAGGGCTTTGCCTGGAGAGTGAATACAGACAACCCACAAGAACCTTGAGCAGCTGCACACAAAGGAAAGCAGTAGACGTGTGTATTAGTCCGTTTTCACGCTGCTGACAAAGACATACCCAAGACTGGGCAATTTATAAAAGAAAGAGGTTTAATTGGACTCACAGTTCCAAGTGGCTGGGGAGAAGGCAAGGAGGAGCAAGTCACGTCTTACATGGATGGCAGCAGGCAAAGGGGGAGCTTGTGCAGGGAGACTCCCATTTTTAAAACCAACATATCCAGTGAGACTTATTCACTATCACGAGAGAACAGCATGGGAAAGACCCACCCTCATGATTCAATTACCTCCTACTGGATCCCTCCTACAACAGGTGGAAATTCAAGATGAGATTTGGGTGGGGACACAGCTAAACCATAGCAACATGTGTGTGCCTGTGTCTGTGCTGTGTGCATGCATGTATGTACCCATGATACATGTGTGTGCCTGTGTGTGTGCATGTACCTGTGATGCATGTGTGTGCCTGAGTGTGCACGCATGTACCCGTGATGCCTGTGTGTGTCTGCATGTACATGCATGTACCTGTGATACATGTGCCTGTGTGTGCATAGACCTGTGATGCATGTGTGTGCCTGAGTGTGCACACATGTACCCGTGATGCCTGTGTGTGTCTGCATGTACATGCATATACCTGTGATACATGTGCCTGTGTGTGTGCATATACCTGTGATGCATGTGTGTGCCTGAGTGTGCATGCATGTACCCATGAGGCATGTGTGTGCGTGTCTTGCTGTGTGCATATGTGTATGTACCTGTGATGCATGTGTGTGCTGTGTGTATGTGTGCATGCACCAGTGATGCATACATGTGCCTGTGCCTTGCTGTGTGCATGCACGTATGTACTTATGATACATGTGTGTGCCTGTGTGCACATATGTGTGTGACTGTGCTAGTGCTTGGCTTGGAAGGAGACAGAGTGGGAGCAGTAGGGAGAGAAGGAAGGACACATCTTACATTGACTCCAGGACCGTCAAAGTAACCTTCACAGCTTTAGTCACTTTCCTTAGAACTGTGTACACAGGTCGTAGAAGAGGATGCTATTTTGGAAACAAAACGTGGAGTGCTCTATGTTTGCCCCCCTCTCCTTTAAAGACCCCTCCTAATGTCCATCAGGAGTGCAGAGCAGGCTTAATCCAGGACCCGGCAAAGCCAGAAAGGCCCTTTCTCCAGGAGGGTTTGGTAGGAGGAAGTAAGGAAACCCTGGGAAGTGGGGCCCGAGTCAGCCAGCAGCATCTTCAAGTCCCCCGAAGGCCCCTAACCTCTTCTCCCTCCGTGCTCAGTGGGCAGGGTCTCCTCTAGGGGAGGGGCCTCATGTCATCCCATCCTGCCCCCCATAGGCTGTGGTCACAGCTTCACTCCACAGCCAGACACACCCACAGGCCATGGGCTCCACACTCCATTATTAGAAAAATAATTACGCACATCTTGGCTAAACTCCAAGCGAGCTGTCCAAAGTGGGCCTTCTAATTAGCATGATCTCTAATTCCACCAGAGGAAGAGCTGATTTTCCATTCCTGGAGATGCAGTCACCCGGAATCATCACAGAAAAAAAAATGCCTGAGATTTTGTCTTATTGCAAGATTCAAGAGTCTAATTCCAACTTACTGTGGAAATAAAACGTATCTTAAGTTATGAAGGAGTTTAATCAAGACATAACCTTAGGCTTTCAGTAAGTGAATTGTTCTGGTCGCTGTATTCAGGGCCCTGTGACATGGGCTTACCCGACGTTTCCCTTGTCATCACTTTTGCACCATTCAGGTCACTGTACAGAAACACACACATGTCCACACACAGGAACACGCACCCACATACATGCACCAGCTCTTAAAAATATACATATTCTGCTGCTTCTTATGTTTTTTCTAAAGGGAACTCCAGTTCCACTCCTGTTTCCGCAATCCCTGTGTGATGCCAGTAGCAGGGACGCCTGTGTCAATCACTCCCTGCCAGACAGAGGCCAAGCCACTATGCAGTGCGGCTGTGCCTCCTTCATCCTGTGTCTCCAACACCAAAACGTGCCTCCTCATCCCTGGAGGGTGTTAAGAACATATTTATTTAATGGGCAGAACTTTGGCCTGACTCAAGTGGATCCTATTCTTCGGCCTACTCCACCTGTGGGAGGTGTAAACATCCCACCTGACTTATGGACAGATAGCCGCTCTGCATAGGAGGCTCGCCCAGCCGCAGCCTTGACCAACGTGAACCAAAAAACGGCAGCAAGCCTCAACCGCCTTGAGGCCCTAGGCCCGTTCAGCAAGTTCACAACTGACGGGGAGTTGAGGAGGGTGCAGGGGGCAATGGAGGCCTCCATTTTTTCCGCAGACGCAGCGGAACGTGCAGAAGGCAGGGCTGCTCGTCAGGGTCCCTCCTCCTGGGCCTCCCCCCACTGCCTGATTTCTGGAAGCCTCAGTGTTCAATAATTCAGGAGAAGCGCGAATCAGCATATCTTACAGCATATTTGATGTGCAGCAAACAGACTGCAGACGGCTGCATTTCAGTTTGCCCCTTTGTTGCCAATGAAAGCCCAACAAACACCGTGAGAGACCGTGCTCGCCAACGCCCAGTCCCTGCGCCTCAGCTCCTCGGGAGGGGTACAGCCTCCTGCTGGCGCCCCCCTCCCCTCCATTGTTCTTTCTGTATCATTTACCTGGGATCAAGTGACTTTCTCCATCCCGAGAATAAGGGCTCGGCTCCGTTTTCAGGCCTCTTCTGATCTCCGGAGCTAATTGGCTCAGGTGTAAACCAAGCCAGCAGGGCTGGGGCTTTGAAGTGAGTCAGCCGCGCAGCGCGCTCGGGAACATCCCTGTCTGCGTGTCAAATACCAGCCGGCCGGGCCCGCTGCTCAGGCCTGCTAATAAAAACGCCGTCCATCGAGGGGTAGCACGAGGCTCACATCCATGCGGGTGCTTTATTGCGAGCTCGTCATTAACTTTGCAGGCTGGGCCTGGAATGCAATCCAACCCGTTTTTAATGAGAGGGGGTGTCCGTGCCCCTGTGTGCGAGTGGCCCAGGGTGACACCGGCTGTTTCTTCTCTACATATGGAGCCACCTAGGCTTTGATCAATAATGCTGTTTCGCTTTGAAAGGGGGCTCATTTTGTAAGGATGTGGCGGAAAGGCCTCCCTGCCCCTGCGCCTGTGGTCTGTGTGACCAGCAGGTGCAGTGATGGAAAGGTCAGTCCCCAGCACCCGAGGACACTTGCTGTGTTGCCCAGCACCACCTATTCTCAGACGCTTTAAAGAGGGCACCCCCCGCGGGGCCCACGCCTCAGTCTGTGTTTGGGTTATTAATGCAATGGCTGCTTTAAAAAGAACAAAAGCAAAAAGGGCAGCTGACTCCTTCAGACTCTGATTTTGCAGATTCCCTTTGTTTTTAATATGCAAATCTATGGAATGGAAATGAGGTGAGGAATAATGTCCTTTCTCAAGCCTCCCTGTGACTTCCAGAAGTGTCCACATGACTTACTCATGCTATGCATTGTGCCACAGCCTGAGCTTCTGTTCCTGTTTCGTCTCTGATCTGTGGGCTTCTGACCACCTGGATCCAGGCTGAACACACAGCTCCTTTCAGAATTGTGCATGTTGGCTGAGTGTTTTGAGAAACTGAACATCCGTTCACATAATGACATGATACGTTACAGAACGGACACACGTTCTAAAGTTATCCAAACTGTGGTCACATCGGTCTTCACTCACCTTTGCCTCGGGGACTGCAAACACCCAGGCCCTGGATACATAAATGTGCTTGGGGACATTTGGTTGCTGCATTCCTGTGCTTGGGCTGCCAGGACAAAATGCCGCAGACGGGGCCTTAAACAAGACGTTTATTCTCTCACAGTTCTGGAAGCTGCAACCCCAGGGTAAGGTGTCTGCAGGGCTGGTTCCTCCAGAGGCCTCTCTCCTGGGCTTGTAGACTGCATCTGTCTTCCTGGGTCCTCACGGCGTTGTTGTCCCTGCATGTCTGTGTCCTAATTTCTCCTTTCTTCTAAGGACACCACTGGATTGGATTAAGGCCTGTCTGTATAATCTCATTTTCAGGTAATTACCTATTTACTCTGTCTTCAAATACAGTCAGCGTTTGAGGTTCTGGGAGTGAGGACGTCAAAGTGTGAATTTTGGGGGAACCGATTCAACCCATCACCGTGGTCAGAGTGGAGAAACACTAACTTTGGTGAAACACAGCCCAACTGTGAGGTAGTTGTGGGTTCCTTCCGCTAAGGGGGGAAAACTCGCACAATGACAGGACCCAAGGAGAGGCCCTGGGCGGTGGCACCCAGAGGGCTGTATGCCTGTCCAAGTGTAGAAGGGTCCAAGTGCATGTGCTCCAGAGCCCCCCGAGGGACTGGGATTAAATTTTAGGGAGATTTGGAATCCTACAGCCCAAACCTCACGGATTGCCGCCTGCCTCCCGGGAAGGACAGCTGATAAACAGGGAAAGGGAGCTCATTTTTCCCGTGATTGCTGTGGTCCATGGAAAGATCCAGCTACCAACTGACTTGGCACCAGCAGCTCCTCCTGCAGCCGGGACGGGCCTTGTCTGGGCCACAGCAGCCCTGGCAGGAGGCACTGGTGGTTGTGGGCCGGTGTCTGTGGGCCGCAGCCTACTGTCACCACCTGTTTAGGATGCCGGTGTTAAAGCTGCTGATTTGGGCACCAGCATCAGAAACAACCCCAGGGGATGGACAGAGAAAAAGTAGGCCCCAGAGAGTCGTCCCAAGGTACTCACGTGAGGCAAGGCGTGCCAGGGACCCCCAGCGAGAGCCAGGAGGAGTTTGCCCAGGGAGGGACAATCACACTCCCTTGTGCCTATGGCCCGTTCCACCCACCAATCTGGAAGACTTGGGATACAGCCTGCAAATCCTGCCCACCACTGGACAGCTCCCATCATCAGTGTTATGTCAAAAGCATATTTTCCTCTTTAGTTGTGGCAGAGGGATGGAGAATCCCAGGCCGCTGGGCCCCTTTTCCTTGGCAGTCCTGCTCCCGCCGGAGAAGATGCTGCACTTCCGGCGGTTGTGCGCGCCTCGGCTTGCCTGTCTGCCTTCTGACTCCTTGCAGTTTGAGATGAGGAGAGGGGAAGGTGGCAGTAAAGAAGCAGTGGGTAATTACGGTGCAGAAATTAGAAATGTCTCTGGAGACACAGACACAATAAAAACAAAATAAAATACACTGCCAGGAGAAACAGCTCTGCACAAAAACACGAGAAACCTTGGTGGAGAATCTTCAGAGAACCAGAAATAAGGAGGTGTCAAAGAACAGAGACTAATGAAAATTTACTTTGTGTAGCACTTTGCTTTGCTTTCCTATTGGTAGACATAACACATATTGCTGTTCCTATGAGAAATGCTTATGTAGAGCATTCAAACTCAAAAGTCAGCAGGATCTAATTGAAAGATTCAGTGGTGGCTACATGGAAAATAAAATGCACACACACATAATGAACTGAAGTTCTGACATGAATGTTCGTTGATCTTTTATTTACATTAATAAGACAAAAGTGAAACAGCGGAAACATATGTTGGGACTTGTTCATCAATGCAACAATGAGAGCAACTTCTTTGCTGAATTTTGCGGTAGTTTTTGAATATTGAAAGAATACTTCCTTAGATTTCTGTGCCATTCACAATGTAATAGCTGTAGAAACACCACATCTTAAAGTGATATCTGCGTTATTGCCATTTATCCATTACTCTTTCAAGTCTAGATGATCAAAAAACAATAAATCCAGCCTGATGCATAGCACTTGTCAATTTTGGTAGCATGAATGCTTTCACCATGGCAGATTTCCAGCCATTGTGTGGCGTCCAGTTCGGAGTTAGCTGCATGGACCCACTGTTAAGCCTCCTTCCACTCTGTAGCTGTGAGATGCAAATAACCTCAATTTAATTTTAAGTTCTCCTATTGGTAGCCCTTATGAAAAATTATACAAAATTGTGATGCAAATAAAATAATTATGCACTTGGATATTAAGAAAAACTTTATTTTCCTTCCATAAGCAATGTATTTTAAATATAGTTGAGATCTTTATTATAACTGTAACTAATGCATTTTCCTCCAACTTGCATACATTTCTCTTTCTTGGTCATTAGAATACAGATCTCATTGAAATTCTTGATGCCACATCGTGAGCCTGCAAACTTTCCAGAGGTGCTTTGAAGACTCGCACCTCGTGCCCTCTTGACATTTCCAGGGAAAACTGTGGCCATCGTCTCAGCAAAACAGTTTAAATATCTCGTCCTCAGTTTTTAATTATTACTGAGGAAGAAAGCCTGGGGAGTGAGGAACTACTTTAAGTGTCCAACCTTACCCCAAAGCACTGCTAAGTAGAGCGCCTCGTTAAATGACTGCTCCGAACACAGTGGGGCTGGATGTAGGAGAGGGCACCGCAGACAAAAAGAAAAAAAAATGAGCAGACACAGCTGGAGCATGTTACCACCATGCCCGGTTCTGTCAGGTGGTGCAGAATTAGAATAAACATGGGGCTTTACAATGGCTTATTTACACTTTAGAAAACCGTTTCACATCGAAATAGCATCTAAGAAGGTCGTGGCACCTATGCCGCTTTCCCATATAACTGCTAAAGTTTGGTGATGGCTGCTATTCTGGACTGTCTGCATGTTTTAATATTCAGCACCTCCTGAGACCTGAGCCCAGTGTCAGGATTGCTAGGAAATGGCAGCGAGCCCAGGGCGCAGCCTGGGCTGGCCCCGTCACAATTTGCATGTGTGTTCCACAGATCCATCAGAATGACTGTGAAGCCCGGGTTTCTCCAAGTTCAGTGACGTTTGAAAGAAAGATGCTGAGTGTGTCACAAAACGGTGGTGTTCCTCAGCACCCTGAGCGGAGGTGGGAGGTGACTCATGAAAAGACTCCCGCTTGTGGAAACCGCCAGTCTTCCTTGCCTGCCTTCCAGTGGACCGTCCAGAACACCAGGGACTCTGCAACGCAGGGTGCACAATGACAGTGGCACCAAGCGCCTCCTGTGGCCCTTCCTGTGAGTGCTGGGGTGTCACAGCAACCCCGCTACTTCACAGATGGGGAGACGGAGCCAGAGAGGTCAAGGGGCGTGCTCACGGTCAGATAACAAAATCTTGAGTTTATTAGGAAGCCTGTCAGCCACCTTCCTGCCTCAGAAAGAAAGTCTTTTTGAGGACATGACTCTATGGAAACGCCCAATTCTGGACACAATGAGAACACTAATCTCCTTTCTCTGGATTTCATAAGCACAAGCCAAGGGACATGATATTTCTATTCTCAGCTCACTGACCCTCCAGGGGCTTTGGGGACACTTTTAAAAATCACATGCAATCCACAGCGGTCACAGATCTCAGAGGGATCTTTTGGTTTTCATCAATTTATTTGTTTGTGTTTAAATATGAGCATTACCATGTGACACTGTCAAGGAATCGAAGACAAGGACCTTTGTATTGATTGCTTTGCACATAGAAGGAGTTCAGTAAGAATGGAAATTCAGAGATGCCTGTATATGAGTCCCACCACACAGGTGTGGGCTCTCCTAGACAGAAAAAAAGCATTTGGTCATGGTGCAAAAATGACTTTTCTGGACTTCTGTGTTACATACCAGCGGCTCTGCTGTATCCATAGGGGTCTGTTTCTCCACATACCACCAGGACATCATTATAATGCCACACACTTCTCACCTGGCCTGGCTTCTCCTGAGGACACCATTATAATGAGTCTCCCTGCATGACTTTGCAAGGATTATTTTTTAAGAAGCTTAGAGTTCATTACAGACATTATCCTGCAAATTCTCCAAGCACCCAGAGAAGTATATTAATATATTTATTCCTCTTTTCCAAGCCACAGAGAAGAGCTTTGCCTGAGAAGGGGGTTTGTCCGTTGCCAGACTAATGCTCAATTCAGTTCCCAGGTAATTCAACCTAAATAACCAATATGGGTGGGCGATCCCAGCCTAAAACAAGATTTCTCTAGGTATTATGTTTTGGTCTGAGATTTCCAGAATTCTTTTCACTCTCCATTGTGTGTTTTTCATATGCAGATAACACATCAGTAATTTCTGATTCAGTGCCACTGCTTTACAACTTGTAATCAGGCTAAATATTCGTTTTCTTTTTTGTTTCTTAAACTTTTATTTTAAGTTCAGGGGTACATGTGCAGGTGTGTTATATAGAGAAACTCCTGTCATGGGGGTTTGTTGTACAGATTATTTCATCACCCAGGTACTAAGCCTAGTACCCAATAGTTATTTTTTCTGATTCTCTCCCTCCCCCCACCCTCCACCCTCAGGTAGGCCCCATTGTGTGTTGTCCCCCTCTTTGGGTTCATATGTTCTCATCACTTAGCTTCTGCTTGTAAGTGAGAACATGGAGTATTTGGTTTTCTGTTCCTGCATTAGTTTGCTAAGGATAATAGCCTCCAGCTCCACCCATGTTCTTGCAAAGAACATGATCTCATTCTTTCTTATAACTGCATAGTATTCCATGGTGTATATGTACCACATTTTCTTTATTCAGTCTACCACTGATGGGCATTTAGGTTAATTCCATGTCTGCTATTGTGGATAGTGCAGTTATGGACATATATGTGCATGTGTCTTTATAACAGAACAATTTATATTCCTTTGGGTATATACCCTCTAATGGGATTTCTGGGTCGAATGGTAGTTCTGTTTTTAGCTCCTTGAGAAATCACCACACTGCCTTACACAAAGGTTGAACTAATTTACACTCCCACCAACAATGTATAAGCTGTGCAACCTAGCCAGAATCTGCTTTTTTTTTTGCCATTTTATTATAGCCATTCTGACTGGTGTGAGATGGTATCTCATTGTGGTTTTGATGTGCATTTCTCTAATGATCAGTAATATTAAACTTTTTCATATGCTTGTTGGCTGCATGCATGTCTTCTTTTGAAAAGTGTCTGTTTATGTCCTTTGCCCACTTTTAATGTCATTGGTTGACTTTTGCTTGTTAATTTGTTTAAGTTCCTTATAGATGCAGAATATTAGACCTTAGTCAGGTGCATAGTTTGCAAATATTTTCTCCCATTCTGTAGAGTGTCTGTTTACTCTGTTGATACTTTCTTTTGCTGTGCAGAAGCTCTTAAGCTTAATTAGATCTCAATTTTTAATTTTTGCTTTTGTTGCAATTGCTTGTGGCATCCTCGTGATAAAATCTTTCCCAGTTCTTATGTTTAGAATGGTATTACCTAGGTTGTCTTCCAAGATTTTTATAATTTTGGGTTGTACGTTTAAGTCTTTAATTCATCCTGAGTTAATTTTTGTCTATAATGTAAGGGAGGGGTCGAGTTTTAATCTTCTGTATATGACTAGCTAGATATGCCAGCACCATTTATTGAATAGGGAATCTTTTTCCCATTGCTTGTTTTTGTCAGATTTGTAGAAAATCAGATAGTTGTAGTTGGGCAGTCTTATTTCTGGGTTCTTTATTCTGTTCCATTGGCCTCTGTATCTGTTTTTGTACCAGTATCATGCTGTTTTGGTAAATGTAGCCTTGTAGTACAGCTTGAAGTCAGATGCTGTGATGCTTCCAGCTTTGTTCTTTTGCTTAGGATTGCCTTGGATATTTGGGCTCTTTTTTGGTTCCATATGAATTTTAAAACAGTTTTTTCTAGTTCTGTGAAGAATATCATTGGTAGTTTGATAGGAATAACATTGAATCTGTAAATTGCTTTGAGCAGATGGCCATTTTAATGATATAGATTCTTCCTATTCATGAACATAGAATGTTTCTCCATTTGTTTTTGTCATGTCTGGTTTCTTTAGACAATATTTTGTAATTCTTATTGTAGAGATCTTTAACCTCCCTGTTTAGCTGTATTCCTTGGTATTTTATTTTTTTGTGGCAGTTGTGAATGGGATTGCATGTCTGATTTGGCTCTTGGCTTGGCTGTTTTTGGTATATAGGAATGCTACTGATTTTGTATGTTGACTTTGTATCCTAAAACTTTGCTGAAGTTGTTTATCAGCTGAAAAAACTTTGGGCCAATGTTATGGGGTTTTCTAGGTATAGAATCATGCTGTCTGCAAACAAGGATTGTTTGATTTCCTTTCTTCCTATTTGGATGCCCTTTATTTCTTTCTCTTGCCTAATTTCTGTAGCCAGGTCTCTCAGTACTTTGCTGAATAGGAGTGGTGAGAGAAGGAATACTTGTCTTGTGCTAGTTTTCAAGGGAAATACTTCCAGCTTTTGTTCATTCAGTATAATGTTGGCCGTGGGTTTGTCATAGATGGCACTTAGTATTTTGAGGTGTATTTATTCAATACCTAGATTATTGAGAGTTTTTAACATGAAGTGATGTTAAATTTTATTGAAAATTTTTCTACGTCTATTGAGATGATTATGTGATTTTTGTCTTTAGTTCTGTTTATGTGATGAATCATATTTATTGGTTTGCATATATGTTGAACCAACCTCGCAACCCAGGGATAAAGTCTACTTTAGCGTGGTAGATTAGTTTTTTTGATGTGCTGCTAGATTCTGTTTGCAAGTATTTTGCTGAGGATTTTTGCATCAATGTTCATTAAGGATATTGGTCTGAAGTTTTCTTTTATTGTCCCTCCTCCTCAATTTTTAAAATATAGTTTCAGTTGAAATGGTACCATCTCTTCTTTATACATCTGGTAGAATTTGGCTGTGAATTTTTCTGGTCCTGAGCTATTTTTGGTTGGCAGGATATTTATTACTGATTCAGTTTTAGAACTTATGATTGGTCTGTTCAGAGAATCAATTTCTTCCTGCTTCAGTCTTGGGAAAGTGTATGTTTCCAGGAATTTATTCATTTCTTCTAGGTTTTCTCGTTTGCGTGCATATAGGTTTTCATAGCAGTATTTGGTGGTTGTTTGTATGTCTGTCGGGTTGGTGGTAACATCCCCTTTGTCATTTTTTTTCTGTTTTTTTTTTTTTTTTTTTGAGTCAGAGTCTTGCTCTGTCACCCTGGCTGGAGTGCAATGATGCAATCTCTGCTCACTGCAGCCTCTGCCTCCGAGATTCAAGTGATTCTCCTGCCTCAGCCTCCTGAGTAGCTGCAATTACAGGCACCTGCCACCACACCTAATTGTTTTGTATTTTTAGTAGAGATGGAGTTTCACCATGTTGGCCAGGCTAGTCTCGAACTCCTGACCTCAGGTGATCCACCTGCCTTGGCCTCCCAAAGTGCTGGGATTATAGATATGAGCCACGGCACCTGGCCCCTTTCTAATTGTGTATTTGGACTTCTTTCTCTTCGTATTAGTCTAGCTAGTGGCATATCTTATTGATTCTTTTTTCAAACTAACAACTGGATTCATCAATCTTTTGAATTGTTTTTTGTGTCTCAGTCTCCTTCAGTTGGGATTGGTTTGCTCTTGCTTCTCATTTCTTTTAGTTGTGATGTTAAATTGTTAATTTGAGATTTTTCTAACTTTTTGATGTGGCATTTAGTGCTATAAATTTTCTCTTAACTCTGCAATGGCTGTGTTCCAAAGATGCTGTGTTGCAAAGACACTTTTGTATGTTTTTTCTCATTAGTTTCAAACAACTTAATTTCTTCCTTAATTTCATTATTTTCCTTAATTTCACATTCAAAAATCATTCAGGAACAGGTTGTTTAATTTCCATGTATTGCATGGTTTTGAGCAATTTTTTCAGTCTTGATTTCTTTTTTGATTGTGCTGTGGTCCAAGAGTGTGTTTAGTATGATTTTGGCTCTTTTACATTTGCTGAGTATTGTTTTATATCTGATTGTGTGGGTGATTTTAGAGTATGTGCCATGTGGAGTGTGAAGAATGTATATTCTGTTGTTTTTGGATAGAGAGTTGTGTAGAAGTCTATTAGATCTATTTGGTCCAATGCTGAATTCAGACACTAAATATGTATGTTAATTTCTTGCCTCAGTGATCTGTCCTGTTAGTGGAGTGTTGAAGATTCCCACTATTATTGCGTGGGAGTCTAAGTCTTTTTGTAGGTTTCTAAGGATTTGCTTTATGAATCTTGGTGCTCTTGTGTTGGGTGCATGTATATTTAGAATATTTAACTCTTCTTATTGAATTGAACACTTTACCATTATGTAATGCTCTTCTTTGTCTTTTTTGATCTTTGTTGGTTTAAAGTCTGTTTGGTCTGAAATTAGGGTTGCAACATCTGTTTTTTTTTTTTTCTGATTTTCATTTGCTTAGTAGATTTTCCACCATCCCTTTATTTTGAGGCTATGGGTGTCATTGCATATGAGATGGGTCTTTTTAAGACAATATACAATTGGGTCTTGCTTTTTTATCCAGCTTGCCACTCTTTGCCTTTAAAATGGGGCATTTAGCCCATTTATATTCAAGGTTAGTATTTATATGTGCGGATTTGATTCTGTCATTGTGTTGTTAGTGGGTAATTTTGCTGGCTTGTGTATGTGGTTGTTTTATGGCATCACTGGTCTGTGTACTTAAGTGTGTTTTTGTATTCACTGGTAATTGTCTCTCTTTTCCATATTTAGAGCTCTTTTCAAGATCTCTTGTAAGGTGGGTCTGGTGGTAACAAACACCTCCAGCATTTGCTTATCTGAAAAGTATCTCATTTCTCCTTCACTAAGGAGGATTAGTTTAACTGGATATGAAATTCTTGGCTGAAGATTTTTTTCTTTAAGAATGATGAATATAGGCCCTCAATCTCCTGTGATTTGTAAGGTTTCTGCTGAGAGGTCTGCTGTTAGCCTGATGGGGTTCCCTTGCAGGTGACCTGCCTTTTATCTCTAGCTGCCTTTAACACTCTTTCTTTCATTTTGAACTTGGAAAATCTGCTGATTATGTGTCTTGGGGATAATTTTCTTGTGTAGAATCTTGCAGGGTTTCTCTGTGTTTCCTGAATTTGGCTGTTTGCTTCTCTAACAGGGTTGGGGAAGTTTTAATGGACAATATCCTGAAATATGTTTTACAAGTTGTTTGCTTCCTCCTCATTCTTTTCGGGGATGCCAGTGATTCATAGATTTGGCCTCTTTACATAATCTAATATTTCTCAGAGGTTTTGTTCATTCCATTTTATTCTTTTTTCTTTATTTTTGTGTGTTTTATTTTAGAGAACTAGTCTTCAAGTTCTGAGATTCTTTCTTCAGCTTGGTCTAATCTGCTGTTAATACTTGTGATTGCATTGTGAAATCCTTGTAGCGGGTTTTTCAGTGCTATCAGATAAATCAGGTTATTTTTTCTACTGGATATTTCATCTGTTTGCTCCTGTATCATTTTATGGTGTTTTTTAGTTTCCTTGGATTGGGTCTTGCCATTCTCCTGAATCTAGATGATCTTTATTTCTATGCATATTCTGAATTCTATTTCTGTCATTTCAGTCAACTCAGCCTGGTTAAGAACCCTTATTGCAAAACTAGTGTGATCATGTGGAGACTGTAAGACACTCTGGCCCTTTGAGTTGCTAGAGTTCTTGCATTGGTTCTTTCTCATCTTTGTGTGTAGGTGAGCCTTTAACTGCTGAGTTGCGTCTGATTCTAGTAACCAGGTTGGGGCAGGGTGGTTGTGTTGAAGTCTCAGGTTGGGTGGCCCTGACCAGTGAGGAGAACTGAAGACCAGGACCTGTGTGGAGAATAGTCTGGCCACTTTTCTGTGAGGTGGGTGCTCTGTGCTTGGAGTCCGAACCAGCCCCTGGTCCCTGCAGACTCTCCAGAGCTTGGCAACAGCAAAGGTGAGAAGTGTGAAATAGCAAAGATGACAACCTTTCCCTTCCTCTGGGAGCTCTGCCTCAGTGAGTTGCAGAACTGCTATAGACTCAGTGACATCAGCAGGGGGTAGCTGAAGACCCAGGTTGGGAGGACCTGCCCAGTGAGGAGATACAGGATCAGGGACCTATGTATGAGTAGGGCTGCTGCAGTATGCTAGGGGTCTGCTCCAGTCCCTAGTCACCCCAGATTTTCCAGCATCTGAAGGTATCAACAGTGAAGGCTGCAATACAGCAAAGATGGCAGCCTGCCCCTCCCACTGGGAGTTCCATCCCAGAGAGGTATGGATCTGTTACTGACCTAAACACACTGACAGGAGTGGTTGTAGACCTCAGTCAGGTGACTCCACCCAATGAAAAGAAATGGGATCCAAGACTTGGGTGAAAAAGCAGGCTGGCCACTTCTTTATAGAACTACTGTGCTGTGCCAGGGGACTGCTCCAGTTCTTAGTCACCTCAGACTCCTTAGACCCTGAAGGCAACAACAGCTAAGGCTATGAAACAGCAAAGATGGTGACCCATCCCTTCCCCTGAAAGCTGTGTCCCAGGAAGGCTCAGAACCACTGCCAACTGGAAAACACTGGCAAGGGTAGATGGTGACCCTGATTGGGAGGTCCTGTTCAGTGAGGAAAAGTGGGTTCAGGGGCTCACATAAAACCAACCATCTGGCTGCTTTTTTGTAGGGTGGCTGCACTGAAATGGCTAATTGCTTTGAAACAGCATAGATGGTGCCCCAGCCCTTCCTCTAGGAGCTCCAGCTCAGGGAGGTGTAACACTGCTACTGGTGGCTGGTTGGATTTCCAAGACAGTAGGTCTTATTCCGCAAGGTGCTGTGGGAGTGGGTTCTGCAGACCATTGTTGCTCAGCCCCTTTCTTAAGGGTACGTATGGGGGTCTAACTTCCCACTTTGCTGGAATTGCAGCTGCTTTTGCTGGGAAGTCCTGGTATCTAAAACTCCTGGGCTCTGCATGTGCCTGGATGGATGCCCTACTAAGACTTCATGTAGCTGTGCATGTCAGACTGCAAGCCCTGGTGGAGTGAGTTCATAAAGAAATCTCCTAACCCAAAGGTTGCAAAGATCTGTGAGAGAAGCATGGGTCCCCCAGGGTCGCTCACTCACTCATTGCTTCCTTGGGCAAGGGAGACTCCCCTGGCTCTGTGTCACTCCTGGGTGGGCAGTCATTCTGCCTTACTTTTCTCCACTCTCCGTGGGTGGAGTTTTTTCCTTGATGCATCCTGATACATGCACCTGGATGTTTCAGTTGAAGGTGGTGTATTTACTTGCTCCTTCTCTTTGTCTCCATGTCAGCAGCACACACTAGTGTCTTCAAGTTGGCCATCTTGGCCAGCTTCCCTCTAGTTTTCGTTATATTGAATTAGTATAGTAATATTTTGCTGGAAGATGAATAGATAACTAGTCGATCTAAGCATATTCCAGAATGCAGCCAAAAGAGAAAGCAATAGAACAAATAAAGGAAGATAAGAAAGTTAAAAGGGCAGGCTAATGAATTTAGAGTTCCAAGAATAAAAAAAAAAACAGCAGATAAAAGATAACAGTATTTGAAAAAAAACAATGACAGAATTTTCCATGGTTGGTGAAAGATCTGCCCTCAGATTTAGGTTCACAGCAACTAGAAACTAGATAAATAGGAATTCTAACTCTACTCATGTTCTAGGACAACTAGACTGTTGAAGACAAATAGCAAGTTTTTAAAAACAGCCAAAGACACAAGATATTCTTCCTAACTTGCCTTCAATCAAGAATTGTATATGCAGCAAAGCCTCATTTAAGAGTGAAGACCTCATTCACAAATCAAGTCATTGTAAAACAAGTGACACTGAAAGAAATACCAGAGATGCAAAATTGAAAGGTCAACCTGAAAAAAGAAAAAGAAAAACTTAGAGAATACCTCTGAGGCCCAGAATTGCTAAAATATAGTATCTAAAACCTTCAAATGTAACAAAAAAAAATTACATGACATCCTACAAAACTGGAAAATGAAACTCACACTAAGGACAAAAAGCAGTCAATATCAACTGGCTCTGAATGGACCAAATGTTTTATTTCTGACGAAGACTTCAACACAGCTATTAGAAATATGTTCAAGGATATAAGAAAACATGGTGACAGTAACTCCAAAAAGGTAATCTCAATAGAGAAATGAAAACCAAAAAAAAAAAGAAACAAACAGAAATTCTTTAGTTGAATAATATTATAAACAAGCTGAAAAACTCACAAGATGTGCTCAACTGCAGATTTAAGATGGCAGAAGAAAGAATCAGTGAAACTAAAGATAAATCAGCAGAAATTATCTAATATAAAGAACAGGGAGAAAAATATTGAAAGTAAAAACAGGAACAAACCCTAAGAGAAATTTGTAACAACATGAATCATCCCAACACATATGTAACAGGAATACCAGAAAGAGAGGAGAAAAAAAGAAAATAGAAAATATATTTAAAATTAAAGGCTTGAGGCCAGGCATGGTGGTTCATGCCTGTAATCCCAGCACTTTAGGATGCCAAGGTGGGCGGATCACTTGAGGTCAGGAGTTCAAGACCAGCCTGAACAACACGGCGAAACTTTGTCTCTTCTAAAAATACAAAAATTAGCCAGGCATGGTGGCAGACACTTGTTATCTCAGCTACTTGGGAAACTTAGGCATGAGAATTGCTTGAACATGGGAGGCAGAGGTTACAGTGAGTCGAGATCAGGCCACTGCACTTCAGCCTGGGTGACACAGCAAGACTTCATCTAAAAAAAAAAAAAATTAATGGCTTGAAAACTCCCAAATTCAGTTAAAAAATTAATTCTGCCATTCCAAAAAGTTCAAGGAACTCCAGGCATGACAAAAACAAAGAGTTTCATACCTCAATACATCCTAGGGAAACTATTGGAAGACAAAGAAAAAGAGGAAATCCTGAAAGCAACAAAACAAGTCAACGCACACATAGAGGAATAAAAATAGTGGTTGACTTTTCACATAAATGCTAGAGATTAATAATCAGTGGAATAATATATCATGCTGAAACAAAACAAACATTATTACCCAAACATTTCATTTCCAACAAAACAGCCTTTTAAAAATGGCAACAAAGGTATTCCTAGATAAATATAGACTGAGAATTTATTGCTAGCACACCTGCATTGCAAGAAACACTAGAGAAAGTTTTTCAGGATGAAAGGAGATGATATTAGATGTTAACAAGAAAAATATCAGGAATTCTAAACATATTAGTCAATATAAAATATGATATGTGTATGTATATATTCATATATGTGTGTACATATACATATATATTCCTATCTTCTTTTTTTTTTTTGAGATGGAGTCTGACCCTTGTCACCCAGGCTGGAGTGCAATCCTGTGATCTCAGCTCACTGCAACCTCCACCTCCCAGGTTCAAGCGATTCTCCTTCCTCAGCCTCCCAAATAGCTGGAATTACAGGCGTGCACCACCACACCCAGTTAACTTTTGTACTTTTAGTAGAGATGGGGTTTCACCATGTTGACCAGAATGGTTTCACACTCCTGACCTCAGGTGATCCACCTGTCTCAGCTTCACAAAGTGCCGGGATTACAGGCATAAGCCACAGCTCGTGGCCTATTCCTTTATTCTTAATTATTTAAAAAACACATAATTGTATAAAGCAATAATTATTACACGATATTATTGAGTTAATTATAAATATTTATAATATATATTACATACATGTGTTTAAATATTTTTTCACATGCAGACATATACCCACATAAACATGCATACATGAGGGAGATGAAAAAGTAGAATTGGAGATGTATCAAAGTTACCATATTTTATTGTAGTTAGGTCTGTATGTACCTAAAATAGACTGAAATAAGTTAATATATATGCATACATATATATGTATTATATTTATATATATATCCCTATGGCACCTCAGTTAAAACAATTCTAAAGTATATAGTTAAAAGTAAATGGAATTAAAATGGTACAATAAAAATATTTCTTTAATACAAAAAAGTAAAAGACAAGCAGAAATACACACAAAACACACAGAAAACAATTAGGAAAATGGGAGACGTAAGTCCAATCCTACTAAAAATTACATTACATGTAAATGGACTAACATTCAAATCAAAATGCAGAGATCATGCTACTGGATAAAATACAAGATGACAACACCCAATTATGTACTGCTTACAAGAGGAATATTTTAGATTCAAGACACTAATGCAGGTTAAAGGGTACAAAGTTGTAGTTACCTAGGATAAATAAGTCTAGTACTCTAATGTATGACATGATGACTATTGTTAATGATATTGTGTTGTATTTTCAAAGAGAGTAGATTTCAGATATCCTTAGCATACACACATACACAAAATGGTAACTATGTGAGGAAATAAATATGTTAATTTTCTTGCTGTAGTAATCATTTAATTAAGTATATGTAAATCAAAATATCATGTTGTACACTTTAAATATATATAACAAAAAGGCACAAATGGGTTTGAAACAAACAAATTATAAATATTATATATATAATATATACATATATGTATATATGTCATTCACATTCAAACATTCACCATCAATGAGCTGGAAAGGCCATTCTAAAATCAAACAAAATAGACTGTTCAACAGGCAATTCAGACACTAGAAACTAGACTAGTGACAAACAGAAATATTTTATAAATATAAAAAGATCAAAATGTCAGGGAAATATGCTGATTTCAAATGTGTAGGTACTGACAAGAGTCCCAAAATACATGAAGGAAAAACCAACAGAATCAAATTGAGAAATGAACAGCTGAACAATTATAGTTGGAGATTTCACAAATCCATTTGAAGTAAAGAATAGAAAAAGTAGACAGAAGATTTAATGATAGTTACATAAAATTAACAATGAACTGACCTTTACTGAAAACTGCACCCAATCCAGCTGAATGCACATTATTTTCAAACAAACATGAAATATTCCTCAGGATAAACTATGTGTCAAGCCAAGCCATAAAATAAATATAATAAATTTGCCAAGGTTGAAATCATGCAAAATATATTTTTCAGCCACAATAAAATTAAAAATTAACAATAGAAAAGAAATCTATGAATATTTGGAAACTAAACAACAAACTTCTAAATAACTCATGGTACAAAAAGTTAATCACAAGGTAAGTTAGAAAATATTCTGAATATTTTAAAAATATTTTAAATGGAGTGAAAATGAACATGTGACTTATCAAAATTATAAAATTTATATAAAGTATGGCTTTAAGGGGAATTAACATCTTTTACCATTACTTTTAACATTAATATTAAAAAATAACTCAAATCGATAATTTAAATTTTTTTCTTAAATTACTAGAAAAATAGGAGCAACATAAACCCAAAAATAGACAGACTGAAGAGAATCACAAAAATCATCATGTAAATTAATAAAATAGAAAGAGAAACCCGAAAAAGCAATTAAATCCTAAATTTGGTTCTTTGAACAGATAAACTAAATTGATAAAGTTGTAGTTAGACTGAGCAAGAAAAAAAATGAAGACATGATTTACTAAAATTAAGAATAAAACAATGGATATCACTAGTGACCTCCTAGAATTCAAAAGCATTATAAGAAAATATTACAAACAATATATGCCAACATTTAGACAACTTAAAGTGAACAAATTCTTAGAATGACCCAAATTATCAAAATTATCAAAATTGACTTTAGAAGAAAATACAAAAATTGAACAGATCTACAATAACAAAAGAAATTAAATTAATTATATATATATATTTCTTACAAGGATATATATATCCTTGTGGTTTATAGGGTCTAAGTCATTTTATGGGTCAATTTAATCAATAATGAAATAATAAAAGCAATTATACTCAAACTTTTCCAGAAAATAGAGAAAGATAGAATACTTTCCAACTCATTTTATAAGGCTGATAGGTGCTATACACTAAAATTATAAAAATATGTAATAAGAAAAGAAAACTTCAGACCAATGTGTCATGTGTATGTGTATTCAAAATTTTTAATGTATTATCAAATTAAATTCACCAAACAGACATATAGAGAACATTCCATCTGATAGCAGAATAAGATACATTATTTTCAAGTTCACACAGAATATTCTTCATGATAGTCCGTATTTTAGGCTTCAAAATGAGTCTTAACAAATTTAAGAATATTGAAACATATTAAGTATCTTTTCTAATCACATTGGCATGAAACCAGAAATCAGTAACAGTAGGAAAATTGGAAAATACACAAATATGTGGAAATTAACACACTCTAAAGTATGAATAACTCCTGACTAAGCAATGTGTCAAAGAATAACTCAAAAATTATAAAAAATATATCTTGAGACAAATAAAAGTGGCAACATATGGGATACTGCAAAAGCAGTACTTAGAGGGAAGTTGATAGCAATAAACATGTATATTTAAAAATAAAGAAAAATCTCAAGTAAACAATCAAACTTTACACCTCAAGGAACTAAAAAAATACTAGACTCAAAGTTAGCAGAAAAAAGCAAATAATAAAGATCAAAGCAGAAATAAATAAACCAGAGAGTAAAGAAAATAGAAAAGATCAGTAAAACTAGGAGTTGGCTTTTTGAACAGATAATCAAAATTGGCAAAACTTTAGTTAGATTAATTAAGAAATAAACAGAGAAAACTCAAATAAGTATAATTATAAATGAAAGAGAAGGCCTTCCAATTGATACCATAGAAATACAAAGCATTATAAAACTACTATGAACAATTATTCACCAACAAATAGAATAACATAGAAGAAATAGATAAGTTCCTAGAAATGCACAATTCACTAAGACAGAATCATGAGTAAATATAATAGAAAATTTGAGCAGACCAGTAATAAGATGCTTGTGTTAGTAATCAAAAACTTCCCAAGAAATAAAAGCCCTGATGGCTTCTTTACACATTTAAAGAATTAGCACCAATCTTTCTCAAACGTTTCAAAGCAATTTTAAGTGGAGGGAATACTTACGAGCTCATTTTATGAGGCAAGCATCACCCTGATACAAAAGCCTGACAAAGACACTGTAATAAAAAAAATTGCAGACCAGTATTCCTGATGAACAGAGATGCAAAAAAACCTGCAAACCAAATTCAGTAGCACATCAAAGTGATCATATTCCATGACCATGTGGTATCTATCCTAGAATGCAAGTATAGTTGAGCATCACAAATCAATAAATGTGATATATCACACTAACAGCATGAAAGATAAAAGTTATATGATAATTTCTATAGATAAAAAAGCATTTGACAACATTCAATATTTTTTTCAAGATAAGAAACTCTCAACAAATTAGGTATAGAAGAAATGTACCTCAACATAATAAAGGACATATAAGATAAGCCCACAGCTAACATCATATTCAACAGTGAAAAGCCAAAAGCTTTTCCTCCAAGATATGAATAGAACAAGGATGGCCATTCAACATAACAATGGAAGTCCTAGTCAAAGCAATGAAGCAATAAAAAATAAATTAAAGGCATCAAAATTGGAAAGGAAGAAGTTAAATTGCCTGTTTGCTGACAAAAAGATCTTATATGTAGAAAATCATAAAGACTTCACCATAAAACTGTTAGAACTAATAAACAAATTCAGTAAAGTTTCAGGATACAAAATCAACACACAAAAATTGGTCTCATTTGTATACAATGTGACTAATGACAAACCACCAGAAAAAAGAAATTAAGATAAAATTCCACTTATGAGAACATCAAAATGAAATACTTAGGAATAAATTTAATTGAGGAGGTGAAAGATCTATTTACATAAAACTATAAAACTAATAAAATTGAGAAAAACAAATAACAATGAAAAGTTATTCCACGATCATCAACTGAAAGAATTAATAACATTAAAATGTTCATACTACCAAAAGTAATTTACAGATTCAATGTAATTCCCATCAAAATTCTAATGGCTTTTTTTATGGAAGTAGAAAAAAATCTAAAGTTTATATGAAACCACAAAATTCCTTGAATAACTAAAAAGATCTTGAGAAAAAGAACAAAGCTGGAGGCATCACATCATAGTACCTGATTTCAAAATATACTACAAAACTACAATAAACAAAACAGCTTGGTTGTGGCATAAAAACAGACATAAACCAATGGAACAGAATGGAAAGCTCAGAAATAAATTTATACATTTTTGGTTAAGTGATCTCTGAAAAGGTTACCAAGAACACACAATGGAGAAAAAATAGTATTTTCAATAAACAGGGTTGGAAAAATTAGATATTCACATACAGTAGCATGAAGATGGACCTTACCTCACATCATATATGAAACTTAAAACTTAATTAAAAATAGATTAAAGAATTACATATAAGACCTGAACATGTAAAATTAATAGATGAAAACATATGGAAAAAACTTCCTAACGTTGGTCTGGCCAATGATTTTTGGATATGATCTCAAAAGCCCAGGCAACAAAAGTAAGAAACAGACAAATGAGAATGCATAAAATCAAAAAGCTTCTGCGTGGCAATGAAACAACAGAGTAAACATACAACCTACAAGACATAAGAAAATATTTGCAAACCATAAACCTGATAAAGAGTTAATATCCAAAATATATGAGCAACTGAATGCAGTAACAATAAAACAGACATCTTGATTTTAAAATGGGCACAGACCTGAATATACATTTCTCAAGAGAAAACATACAAATGACCAATAGGTATATGAAAAAATGCTCAACATTATTAATCATCAGGAAAATGCAAATAAAAACCACATGAGGGCCAGTCATGATGGCTCATGCCTGTAATCCCAGCACTTAAGGAGGCCAAGGCAGGCGGATCACTTGAGGTGAGGAGTTCGAGACCAGCCTGTCCACCATAGTGAAACCCAGTCTCTGCCAAAAATATAAAAAAATAGTCAGTGTGGTGGCGGGCACCTGTAATCCCAGCTACTCGGAAGGCTGAGGCAGGAGAATCTCTCAAACTAAGGAGGGGGAGGTTGCAGTGAATCGAGTTTGTGCCACTGCACTCCAGCCTGGGTGTCAGAGCAAGACTCTGTCAAAAACAAAACAAAACAGAAACAAAAACAAACAAAAAAACCCAAAACAACAACAACAAAAAACATGAGATGAGGAATCACTTCATACTTTTTAGAATGACTATTATAAAAAGACAAAAGATAACAAGCATTGGCAAAAGTGTGGAGTAAAAAGATCCTTTGTACACTGTTGATGGGAAAGTAAATTAGTACAGCCATTATGGAAGACAGTATGGAGGTTTCTAAAAAATTAAAAATAGAACTACCATATAATTCAGCAATTCCACTTTGGGGCATATTCAAAGGAAAAGAAATCACCACCTTAAAGAGATAGCAGCAGTTCCATATTTATTTCAGCATTATTCACAATAGGCAAGATACGGAATCAACCTAAGTGTTCATGAATGGATGAATGAATAAAGAAGCATGTTATACACACACACACAGACATACACACACACACACACAAAGCGTCTTCAAACAGTTCAAGGAAAATGTCTGTTATAAAAAATGTACGATTTCAGAAATTTTTGCAGTGAAATAAACTTGTAGTTACTTGTTATAACGTATCTGAACAGAATCTCGTTTGAGGCACTTAAGAAGGATAAGAGAGTAGTTTGAAAAGAGCTCCTAACTGAGCAACATGAATTCTGCTAAAATTGAAACAATAACAAACATTAAATTTATGGTGAAGTTTGGGTGGAAGAATGGTGAAATCATTGGTACTTTAAAAAAGTTTATCAAGACTTTGCCCTAAAGAAATCAGAAGTTTAGAAAGCGATAACTTGTTTTAAGAAAGAATAAGACTATGTTGAACATGAAGCAGGCCTCAGTAGAAAATCCACATCAATTTGCAAGGAAAATATAAATCTTATTTGTGCCCTGATTAAAGATGACCAACAATGAACAGCATAAATAACAGCCAACACCACAGACTTCTCAGTCAGTTCAGTTTACACAATTCTGATTGAAAAATTCAAGTTGAGCCAACTTTTCATTTCAGGGTGGCCAAAACCATTTTACCCAGATCAGCTGCAGACAAGAATAAAATTTTCAGTGGAAAGTTTAAACAAGTGTCCTCAAGGTCCTGAGACATTTCTTGGATGAATTGTGTAAGAGATGGAACATGGCTTTGCCAGCAGGACCTTGCAGAAAAAGCACAAAGCAATGTCTACTGAGAGGTGGAGTAGCCCAGACAAAGCAGAAGTGGACCCATCAAGAGCAAAGATCATGCAGCAGTTGTGGGGATGCTCGAAGCATTTTGCTCATTGGCTTTCTGAAGAGCCAAAGAATGGTAAAATCTGCTTATTATGAGAGTGTTTTTTGAAAGTTAGCCAAAGTTTTAGCAGAAAAACACCCGGGAAATCTTAACCAGAGGGTCCTTCTCCACCATGACAATGTTTCTGCTCATTTCTCTCACTAAATGAGGGAATTTTTTTGTTGTTGTTTTGATGGGAAATCAATAGCTCTCCACCTTACAGTCCTGATTTGGCTTCTTCTGACTTCTTTTTGTTTTCTAATCTTAAAAAAAAAATCTGTAAAAGGCAGCCATTTTTCTTTAATTAATAATGTAGAAAAGGCTTCACTGACATGGTTAAATTCCCAGGACCCTCAGTTCTTTAGAGGTGGATTAAATGGTAGACATCATCACTTACAAAAGCATCTTGAATTTGTTGGTGTCTGTGTTAAGAAATAAAGTTTCTATTTTTATTCTTTCACTTTCATTTGTTCTTAAACTTTTTGAAGTCCCAGTGTGTGTGTATGTGTGTGTCTGTGCACAAAATGTGCCATATAAAATTAGTGGAACATTAGTTAGCTTTATCAAAAGGAAATCCCATTGTTTGTGAGAACATGGATAAACCTGGAGGACATTATGCTGAGTAAAATAAACCAGAAACAGAAAGACAAATATTGCATACTATTGCCTATATATAGGATCTAAAAAGGTAGAACTCAGAAGCAGAGATTAGAATGGTGGTTGCAAGGGACCAATGAGTTAGGAAAATGAAGTGATGTTGGTTAAAGGACTATAAAGTTTGAACTATGTAGAATGAGTAAATTCTGGAGCTCTAATGTACAGCACAGGACTATAGTTAATAATACTATATTGTATACTTTAATTCTGCTAAGAAAGTAGATCTCAAATGGTTTCACCACAAAAAATGTTAACTATATGTGGTCATTAATATGTTAATTGGTCTGATTATGGTGATCATTTCACAATGTATATTAAAAATCACACTGTACACCTTAAATATATATAAATTTATTTGTCAATTATACCTCAATAAAGCTGGAAGAAATGAAAATAAAGAGACAAAAACCCAACCACCCAATTAAAATAGGTAAAATAGACATTTCACCTAAGAAGTTGTATAAATGATTAATAAGCACCTGTAAAGATGGTAAATACTATAATTCATTAGAGTAATGCAAATTAAAACTGGAATTATAAATCATTGTATGCACATTACAGTGATTAGAGTCAAGAAGACAAAGATGAAAATCTAGACAACCTTCGGTTTGGTGATAACTTTTTAGATGCAACACCAAAGGCACAATCCATGAAAAAGGAATTGATAAGCTGGGCTTTGTTGAAATTAAAAATTTCTGCATGGCAAGGACACTGTCAGGAGAATTCAAAGAAAAGTCACAGGTTAGGAGAAAATATTTGGAAAAGACATATCTGATAAAAGATTATCAAAAACATACAAAGAAAGTCTTAAAACTCAACAATAAGAATACAAACAACTTGATTAAAAAGTGGGCCAAGGACCTTAACAGACACCTCAAACCAGAAGAAATGCAGATGGTGAATAATCATATAAAAAGGCGCTCCACATCATAGGTAATCAGGAAAATATGAATTGCAACAACACTGAGATTCCACTACGCACCCATTAGAATGGCCCAAATCCAGAACACAGACACTACCACAGGATGGCAAAGATGTGGGGCAGCAGAAGCTCTCATTCATTGCTGGAGGGAATGCAAAATGGTGCAGCCGCTTTGGAAGATAATTTGGCAGTTTCTTACAAAACTAAACATACTCTCATCATGTGATCTGGTAATCATGCTCCTTGGTATTTACCCAAAGGAGTTGAAAACCTCTGTTCATACAAAAACCTGCACACAGAGGTTTACAGCAGTACACAGATGTTTATTCATAATTGCCAAAACTTGGAAGCAACGGAGATGCCCTTTAGTAGGTGAATGGATAAATAAACTGTGGTACATCCAAATAATGGACTATTATTCAGTGCTGAAAATAAATGAGCTGTCAAGCCATGAAAGATATGGAGGGATCTTAAATGCTTATTACAAAGTGATAGAAGCCGGTCTGAAAAGGCAACACACTGTATGATTCTAACATACAACATTCTGGAAAAGGCAAAACAGGTAGACAAAAACATTCATTGTTGCCAGAATGTGGAGGGAGGGAAGGATTTCCAGGTGCAGCATGGAGGAATTTAAGTCAGTGCAGCGACTCTGACTGATACTATAATGGTAGATACTTGTAATTACTAATTTATTGAAATTCTCAGGGTGCACACCACCAAGAGTGAACTCTGATGTAAGCTGTGGACTCTGGGTAATGATGATGCTTCAAGGGAGGCTCTGCAGTTGTAACAACTGTATCACTCTGGTGGGGGGTGTTGATAATGGGGGGAAACTATGCACAAGTTGGGGCAGAGGATATATAGGAAATCTGTATCTTCCACTCAATTTTGCTGGGAGCCTAAAACTGCATTAAAAAATAAGGTTAATTTTTTAAAAAGACTGACAATACCAAGTGTTGCTGATGATATGAAGAAACGCATCCTCACGCATTGCTGGTGGAAATGTAAAATGGTAGAGACACTTTGGACAGTTTCTTAAAATATTAAACATGTTCTTAGCAGATGACCAAGCAATTCCACTCTTAAAAATGCAGCCAAGAGGGCTGAAAACATAAGTCTACACCAAGTCTTGTACATCCATGTTCATAGCAGCATTATTTATAGAAGCAAAACACTGGAAACAATAGAGTCCATCAACCCATAAATAAGTAAAATGTTGTCCACCCATAAAATGGGATGTCATTTCACAATGAAAAGCAGTCACGTATTGATGCATGCTACAACATGAACTTCAAAAACATTGTTTTCAGTGGAAGAAATCAGACAGAAAAGAGTCCACAGGTTGTAAACAGACACATGCACCTGCCTGTCTTCGGTTTAGATATCCCTGATAGACTTCCTATCATCATTAAAGCTCTGAATTTTCACATAACTAGGAAGAGAAGACATCAAAGCACTTCTGGCACAAACAATCTTTGTAGCAAAGGCAAATTTGTAGAGACAGAAAGAATTCAGTGATTTCCTGAGGCTGAGACTGGAAGTGGAGGGTGGAGGGTGGAGGGTGTCGGCACATGGGCAGAAGAGATGTTCTAGGGCAGTGGGAAAATTCTAGGATTGACTTGTGGTAATTATTATACAATGCTATAAATTTACTAACAAGCATTTTGACTATACACTAAAATGGGTGAATTTTACAAATTATACCCGGTAAACCTCTTTAGAAAGAATGGACTGATGATGAGAATAGTATATGTCAAAATCTTTGAGAATTATCTAAGGACTATATGGAGGTCCATATACTTACTTAAAAAAAAGAAGCTAAGGAAAGGAGTGTTGTCCTTTTATTTTGTCAAAAAAAGAGAAGTTAAAAAAGTAATGTCTTAGGAAATTAGAAAAATGATACCCAAAGCAAGTGAAAGGGGGAAAATGAAGAGAAGATAAAAATTAATAAAATTGACAATAAGAGTACAGTTGATAATGACAAATGCAGATAATAATGCTTTAAGATATAAATTAAATAGAAAATATCAGGCAAGATTGATCAATAAAAAGGATAAGGTTCAAATACATTAGAAGTAAAAAGATAATGACTATAAATACACTTGAGATTTTTAAAATAACAAAAGGCTTTATAAAAATATTAGGCCAATACATATAAATACTGAGACTGAATTAGATTATTTCTTAGAAAATATGTACTTTAACTGAATTGAGGGAACATAATATTCAAGAATAATACTAAAATCCCTTAAGAACCAGTTAATAGTACAATACTGAGAAAAACAAACAATTTGGTGCCGATGTTTACACAGACACATTCCAGCAATCATTCAAAAACCAGAAAAATGCAATCTCATTAAAAAAATTTCCAAAAGAATAAAAAAAATTATCCAGGTAAATTTGTGAGGCTTTTCAAACCTGATTCACAAATCAGATGAAGCCCATCATAAAAAGTAGAAACCAAAATCCAATTTTACTACTGAACACACAAAATGCCAGACAAATATACAGAAAACGTTTCCACATAAATTAATTTGAGAAGTGGTAAAATTATACATTTTGAACAAGTTAAGCTTATCCCAGGAATGCAAGATGGTTAAACATTAGGAAATGTATTAAAGCAATTTGCCATACTAATGAATTAATGAACAAAAGAATATATCCATGACAACACTACAGAAAAAGCATTTTATAATTCACAATATCTTTTAAAACTGCTTTAAGTTGAAAATAGAAGAATCTTTGTTCTAAAAAAAGAGTTTCTACTTGAAAGTCTACAACAAATATCAAAAATAGAAGTAAATCATTAATGGATCCTTTTAAATTATGAACAGGTCAAAGGTATTTGCTAGCACGGTTTTTTATTTCAATATTTTGCTGAATGTCCTAGTCATTGCAGCGACATAAGAAAAACAAAGTTATTAAGTTTTAATGGAAGAGGCTACAATGTTCTTGTTCTCAATAATATAATGTTCATATGTAGAAAATGCAAGAAAATCTACAAACTGTTATGTCATTGAGAGAAATCAGTACATTTGCTACACATAAATTCAATATCAAAAATCAATCTTAATATACCAGCAAAAAAATCAAAGATGTAATTTTAAAAATACACTAGTTAAAATAACGTACAAAAGATTATTTGTATACTCTTTGTATTAGTCCTTTCTCACACTGCTAATAAAGACATACCCAAGACTGGGTAATTTATAAAGAAAAGAGGTTTAATTGACTCAGTTCAGCATGGCTGATGAGGCCTCAGGAAACTTACAATCATGGCGGGAGGGGAAGCAAACATGTCCTTCTTCACATGGTGGTAGGAAGGAGAAGTGCTGAGCAAAAGCAGGAAAAGCCCCTTGTAAAACCATCAGATCTTGTAAGAACTCACTATCTCAAGAGCAGCAGCATGGGGGTAACCACCCCGGTGATTTAATTACATCTCACCAGGTCTCTCCCATAACATGTAGGGACAATTCAAGATAAGATTTGAATTGGGACACAGTCATACCATATCACTTTTATTTGGAGAAAATTATAACATTTAATCATAGACAAATTTGTTAAAGATCTAAATTGAATGGAAAGATATTTATATATTGGAATTCTCAATATCTTAAATTTGTTTTCCCTAAATTTATTTGTAAATTTAATACATTTCCAATTAAAAATCCTTACTGGGTTTCTCAAGGAGGTTGAAAACAAGCCAAAAATTTCTGAAGGAAGAAAACACTGGAGTGCTCACCATGTTAATCATCAAAACTCATTATCATAAAGCCATCAGTGCTGTGAGTTGAATAATTGTGTTCCTAAAAAGGTATGATGAAACCCTAACCTCTAGTACCTGTGAATGCAACTTTTTCTGGAAACAGGGTCTTTGTAGATGGAATGAGTTAAGATGAAGTTATTATTGGAGTAGGGTGGCCTCTAAATCCAGTGCAACTGTGATCTTACAAGAAGAGGAGAAAAAACACAGAGACAAACAAAGAGAGGCTAAAGCAGTGTGAAGATGAAAGCAGACATCAGAGGAATGTGTCTACAAGCTAAGGGCGCACAGCGGCCATGGAAACCAGGAAAGACTGGCTGGGTTCCTCTCTGGAGCCTCCAGAGAGAGATGTTCCTGCAACCCTCTGATTCTGGAGGGTGCTGAGAACTGTCTCCTGAACCGAGAGAGAATGAATTTCCATTGTGTTCCATTGTGTTCAGCCACCCACCTTGTGGCACTTTGTTTGACAGGTGTAGAAACTAAGGGGCATGGCAATAAACACACTATAGGATGGACACAGCGACAGACAGCAGGCAGGAAGAAAGATCCGAAGCCCACCCACCCTGCCTGGGAGCTCTGCAGCTCACAGAGGTGGGACTCCAGGCCAGCGGAGGGTGGAGGACTTAGTGACTGGTCTGGAAAATTAATTACCCATAGGCAAAAATGAGGAGTCTGGGGTTCCCTAGCTTGCATGATACACAAATTAAAAGACTAAATATGATAGGGGTAGCTTTGCAACTTTTGTAGGAAAATATTTTTATGGCTTCATCGTACAAACAGATTTCCAAAACAAGACTTTAAAAAATAAAAGCATGAAGGAATAAAATAAAATAATAAATAAATAAATAAATAATAATAATAAAAAAATAAAACCGTGAAGGACAGGACTGACACATTCAACTGTGTCCATCAAATACAAAGAATGAGGATGAGGCAGGTGGCAGGGGCGCTGAGACTGGCTGCCCGAGGTGCCACCCTCCCTAGCAAACAAGCAGATCACGCATGTTCGGGGAGAACCCAGCTCTCCATGTCTCCACTTTCGCCACATCTTTACCCGTTCAGGAACGTTGTCTGGAAGAAGCCTACACAGGTGATTACTGTGGCTAATATTGAATAGAAGGGGACATTCCTCCTTATCAATCAGCATGTTGGTTGTTCTTCATCCCTGGGAGGACAAGTGGGAGTGTGATCCTCACCTGCCATTTCACATCTATGCAGAAGTGTGTGGGTGTGTGCACTGCATGGGCTTTATGTGAGTTTCTCTCTGGGGATCTAGGCTGTTGCACCATCAGTGCCTTGAGCAAACACTTGGTAAGAGGACTATTATCAAAAGTGGTCTTTGAACTTAGATCCAGCTGCCATCACTGGGTTGTGCAACCCTGGGGCAAGTGACCCATCCTTGTGGAGTCCACATCCAGTAAACACACACACACAATCCCTCCTATCTATCTATGTCCTATATCACTGGAAGTGTAGTACTTGGTATTTAATTTAGGAAACCATTGATAGGTTTTTGTATCATCTTTCACATTCGGATTTTTTATATAAACTGGAAGACAATGTGATAAAAGCATTGCATCCCAAGCCCCTCTGGCATGGAGTCCTTGCTAGCTCTCTCTGCAACCTACTCCTCACACATGAAAACGATGTGTAGTTGAGTGAATTCCTCAAACATCTGTCAGGCGGTTTTTGTGCACAAGGCCAAGTGCTAGGCAAGGATAGTAATCTTGCCCCTAACACAAGGTTGTGACAACAACTCCTCAGAAGTTAAGAATATATATTTCAATGCTCAAATTTACTTTGGAGTTAATTTAGCTTTTAAGAACACTGTCCAGAAATCTACACCAGAATCACAGTGGTGGGTGGTTTGCCCCCCACTGCTGGTACAGCTGCTAATTATTTTCTTTTCTATAATTTTGAGAGCCAGCAGGGCAGTGTGGGGATTAGAATTAGCATACAGTTTTAAAGCAACGTGGAGAGAAAAAGAGCAGCAGATCCTTTGCCCCTGAGTTCCAGACTGAGCAGTGGAATCTCATCTTTGCCATTAAGCAGCCTGGTACTTGAGTCGCCTGGCGACACTCCCTGTTCCTCAAGCACTTGGCCTCTTTTAAAAAAATCCTCCAAAATAAGCTGATAGAGAGGGAGACCCTTCTTAGCCTTGACAAGTCTGAGTCCCGCACATTCTTTGAGCCACCCTGCATGGTGGGAGAGGTAGGAGCAGGAATTCCCTAGCTGGGATCCTCCATGTTCACTTTATGCAGTGGCCCGAGGTGATGGCCGTCATCAGTACCACATCTACGGCTGGAAGCTGATCTGGCAGCCCACTCACTGGGCTTTAGACGACAGGGTGACCAGGGATGCCCAATTTCCATGCAGCTGGGGAGCCCCTGGATCTACAAATCTGCCCTCGTGTGTGCAGGCATTCTTTCTGCTCCACCCCAGCTGAGAACCTGACCTTCTCTCCCAGGCCTTTTTCCCTCTAAGAATCTCTGCAGAAAGCCCTAGGATCAGGTCATGTCTTCTTCATCTTTATGCCATTGCATCAGGCGGTGCCCGGGGACTGACCAGGATGCACTTCTTGCAAACGTCGGTTGGACTAAATGGAAATTCCCACCCTCTGCACTGTGGTGCTCTGAGTGGTGTCTGTTTCTCTTTCTGCAACTCAGATCCGACCATGCTCCAGGAGCAGCGTAAGGAGGAGGCTCAGCCTGCACATCCCCAGAGCCGCAGGGCGCCTTCCCCTGCATGTGGGACTCCAGCCCCTTGGTGTGGGGCTAAAAATGTGCATGGCCCCCCGGCCTCCTTGATTTCCCGTCCACAGGCCGTGACTGGACTGTGCTCTCTTGGGTGCATGTGGTCCACCCTCCCACACCTGGCTGGCCTTCTCTGCAGCCCGGTCTGGCTCTGGCCTCCCTGGGTGCTCAGACCTTCCGCATCTACCTCTTTGGCTCTGCCTGTCAAGCCCCAGGGTCGCTGGGGGTACTCCTGATCGCCTACCACTGTTATTATTCCTTAGACCAGAGGTGCCTTAGAGTCTGCACAATCTCAGAGTTTCTGAAAATGCCAGTTCATTGATTAGGAAGCCTTCATGGGCCTGAAAAATCTGACTATGGATGGACTATAACCACTCTTGGGAAAAACTCAACTCACTTCCTGGGTTTCCCACACCAGCCACCTTCATGAGCAGGCTCCATACCCTGCAGAGGCCCCTGGTCCAGAGGAGATGTGAGTTCAGGGTCTGTGGTTTGCCCAACACTGCTGTCTCCCAAGTTTCTGAGCTTCTTGGAGTTGCCTCACCATTGCTTGCACCTGTCTCTTGTCTTGAGTTTCCCCCGTTTGGGACGGGATCCTCCAAGTGCTTCATTGACTCTGGTTTGCTGATGCACCACCTGTCTATCAAGGCTGAGCTCAGTAGCCACTCTGCAGGGAGACAGAAATGACTTGCTCATTTGGGGCTGCCTCTCTTTATATTTGACTCTTAGCAGCTTCCAAGCTGTGTACTATGCTATTCCGTGGGGTGTTTTATCTTTCTACCCAGCCTAGGTTATAGATACTCAAGGTTAATGTTTTCAGTGTGTTTATCTTTACAATCCCACAGTGCCTGGCCCATAACAGACCCTCAATAAATATCTGCTTAATGTGCTTCAAATCTGGCTGGCTCAACAAGGGCAGTCGTCTCTCTTCTGTGGCAATGACAACTAAATTATCACTTAGTTCGATTTATTAGCCATTGATGTAGGTCACTGATTAATCAATGAAAGTATGGGGCTTGCTATGAATCATTGGGATAAGAGAAATGAGTAAAGTCCACACATTCTTGTCCCTATTCATGTATATACAGGCCTTATTGAAGATGCAGGCTAAGAAAATGAACATATTCCTTTCAGAGCCTTTGAAAGGAGAGCACTGAAGAAACCCAAATTGCTTGCTGAAGATCTGCACTAAATTATATTCCTCTCATGATTCCCCATCCCCTCTCCATAATTGTATATTCAAAGCAAATGCATTATTTAAACAATAATATACTCTCTATTAGTCTCTTGCTTTGGGTAAATGGTTGGCTAAAGCAATTACAGGCCCCAGGGAGGGACTTGCAGAAGAGGAACCAAGATGCACCACGGATAATATAAGCCTCTACTTTATTGCAATAATTAAAGATTTTTATACAGTGTACTGAGGGACTGTAAGAGTGTTAAGGATGCTGTAATGACCAGCAATTTTCTTTTATGCTAATGTCAGAAAGAGAACACGATGGGGCAACATTGAACTGCACAGGATCCCAGCATGCCTTGCATTTTTGTTTAACGCCCCTTCAAGGCACTTGCGAACAGAGCTATGATCATCAAAAAGCCACGATATTAAAAACAGATAGGAATTAGCTTCAAGGTAAGTGCAAAATATTAGAAATATGTGAGTGGCATGAAATCCACTCCTGTGGATATGTGGAAAATGATGACAATGTGCTTGGCCAATTATCCGAAAATGTCATCTGGTGTGCACAATTAAAGCAGGATTCAGTGACAGAGATGCAGGATGTTTTTAAATAAGAGAATTAGTTTGCTTAGACTGTGGAGGGAGCCTTGGTAAGTTGTGTTTCTAGTGAGTTTCCTGCAAAGCCATTGCCCAGCCATGGGGCTCCTCCCTCCTCCTCTCCCTCCCAGCCCACCACCCTCATGAGCCTGGCATCTGCTCTCCAGAGCCTGGCCCATGCCTCCTTCCTTACCTCCTCACCTGCACTTTCTGCTCAGCCCCATGCGTCCGTTACCCCCACAGGAGTTCCCTTTGTGAACACATCTGTTTGTCTCCTTTTCCTTCACATTTGAACCCAGCCATGACCCTTGATTGCCACCCAGACTGTACTGCAGGCACTGGAACTTCATCCGAGCCCTTCACAGGCTGGCCACACTCAGTCCATCCCACACTCACCCAGGACCGTGCATCAGCTGGTGGCTTGAGCCCACCATTTGAGCACAGAGGCCAAAATGTCTACTGAAAATGCAGTGAAAACAAATCAAAAGGATTGCAGAGGCCACATCTCTATAACCATTTATGCATGTTTTCTGCTTGTCTGCTTGTGGGCCATTTCATGTGACTCCACTCTGCTCCTCTCTGTGGACCACCAAACCCTATCTCTCCCTTCCTCCCTCTCTGTCCCAGCCTCCTGGCTCCCTCCAAGAGAAGGCACCTCCACTCAATTTCCAACCAGTCACTTCTCCTTGTCTGTGGCTCTTTCTGCAGATCCTGCTCCCATTTTCAGAGAAAGATTTCTACCTCCAGCAAAAGTGGTGGGCTTCTCATATGTGCTTGATTTTCAACAAGTTACACAATGATAACAACAAAATGCAATCCAAAAATTGAATCTCATTTCGTAATGGTGATAACAATGGCTGCCATTCATCAGGGACTTTCATATTCTAAACTTTTTGCTAAGAATTTTATGTACATCATCAAAGATGTAATACAAGATATTCAATTGTCCTCACTTGCACTTGGGAGACAGCCGCTTATCCACAACTGCATGGAGGTGAGGATGGGCAGTGGGGTTTGCACCTGTGTCCAGCCTTCACGTGCATGCACAGAGTCCCCCGTCACATTATCCATCTTCCCTGTGGCTTCTGGACTTCCCAGGGCTGTGCCAAGGGATGAATATCACCAGCAAGGCTGGAGATCCTCATCTGCTCAGGGGGATTCTGGTTTTACTTATTGTGGGATTATTATTATAATTGTTCTCAGCTGGCTGGGCGTGGTGGCTTGCCTGTAATCTCAGCACTTTGGGAGGCTGAGGCTGAGGTGGGAGGACTACTTTAGGCCAGGAGCTCAAGACCAGCCTGGGTAACATAGCAAGACCCTATCTCCACAAAAAATTAAAAAAACATTGTTCTCTTTCACTCTCCAAATATTCTGGCTTATACAACAAATTACATTCTCAGTATGCCCATCCAGTGCTGGTCTCTTTGTGCTTACTAAGGGTGTCAGTGGCAGAGCCTGGAGAGAGCTCGGGTCTCCTACCAGGCAAGTCTCTTTCCAGTGTTGTATTCCTTGATTCTCAGATAGAAAAGTTGAGATTCAATGGAGATTAAATTCAACCAAGTGCAGTTAATACTGTGAGGTTCCAGCATCAATATTGTTTTCTTACTGGCACTGAAGCAAACACACAGTAGGGTGACCCAAGAGTCATGCTGTTTTGTAACCCCTAGTCTTGAGTGTGGATGAGGCCTGGGACTTGTTTCTAACCAACCAAGTGTGGAAAGATGATGGGCTGCCGCTCTCATGATTAGGTAATAATGTAATCATGTGAGGCCACTCAGCAGACTCAAGTGAGAGGGTCCATTTGTGGCTTTGAAGAAGAAGCTGCCATGTTGTGAAAATGTCATGCAGCAGTGACTTAAGGTGGCCTTTTGGAGCTAAGGGTGGTCCCTTGCTGACAGCTAGCAAGAAAACAGAGACTTTGGTACTACAACTGAAGAGGGACACATCTGCCAGTAATAACAGCTGGAAAGCAGATCCTTCTCCAGTTGAGCCTCTGATGAGACTGCAGCCCTGGCTGACGTATGGATCGTAGCCTGGTAAGACTCTGAGTTAGGGAATGAAGCTAAGCTGTGTTCATTCCTGTGACCCACAGAAATCCTGAAATAATAAATTGGTGTTGTTTTAAGCCACTAAGTTTGTGGCAACTTGTTATGCAGCCTAGAAAACCATAGAGATGCCATCATTGAGGAGCCTGAGTGAGAGAGTTTAGGGAGCAGCATACACTAGAGTCCCACCTGAGAAAGTTTGAATCTTGGCTCCACAGCTTACCTGCAGTGTGAATGTGGGCAAATTAGTGATACACTTTGTGCTTTAAGAATCTTACCTGTCAGGTGCAGGTAATAATAATGCCTGCCTTTATTATACTGGGAGACATAAATGCATTGAAAAGGCACACAAGTGTAGTAAGCACTGAATAAATGTTAGCTTCTGATATCTACATGGACAAGAGATACACCATAATACACATTTTAAATTGTTGATTTGGAAAAATGTACATGTTTGAACTCCCAAGAATTACTTGATTTGACCTTGTTCTTCTAGTTGAGATTTAATGCTAAGCCTTGCGCAAACATCATTAAAAATATACTTCTCCGCTCTCTAGTTAACAATTTAAAAGAGATAACATTGAAGCAAATATACACATGAAAACATAAAACAAATGTGTAAGATGTGTGCAAACATAAAACATAATTAGGGTTGATGTTTTTAGTGTGCATGCTGAGTAGTATGGTGGGTTTGATGTTTTAATATTTGCTCAGGGATGACTTGATGGTTTCTGACTGCTAATGGCTGATGGGGGAAGACGATTCCAAGGTAAGAGAGATGCACCTTGAGATGACAGTGGAGACATGGGTGCTCCTCGGGAGATGGAGGTTGGTTCCTCAGCTCAAAGGGACACCTGGCTACTGGGGAAATGGATCATCCCTAGGGAATGACAATGAGCAGGGTGCCATTTAAATGAGCAGCAGTGAGTAAACGTTGATGCTGTTCGTGAAAGCACAGAACAGGGAGCCCAGCAGCAAATCCCAAAGAGTCCAGTAGTTAACTTCAAACATTGGAACCTGGAGGCAGCCAAGTGACGCGTGTGCATCTGGACATTATTCTTTGATGTCCATTTCTGCAAAATAAACACCAGTAGAAACGAGCTATTGAAATAAGATGCCAATAGTGCTCTGAGAGACTGAGTGATGCACTAACTTTCTCTTCCTTCTCCCTTTCTCTCTCTCTTCCTTCCTTTCTCTCTCTCTTCCTTCCTTTCTCTTTATTATTTTTTGTTTGTTGTTTTCTCTAGCCTTCCTAAAAACTAAATATCATGGGGGTTGGACAGAAACATCCAATGTGCCTTGGTGCGTATGTGCCCATCCAGGCAGCCGAGGGATACTTCTGGTTCTTTCTGTCCCTTCAGGGGCAGACCCATCATGTCCCAGGGAAGAAGTGGGATCTCAACATTGAACAGGGGCTCCTGCATTGGTTTAAAACTCTATGATCATCTTGTCCAATCTTACACAGAAGAACAGCCCCTAGAAACTCTATAGGGCCCTCTGTTCTGGAGAGACTTGGGGTCAGAATAACATTTTCCTTTGTGTTTGCAGGCATTTGTGGTTTTCTCTCTACCTCCCCTGCTGCTGCTTCTCAGCTCCTTTCCAAGTTGTTTTCCTTCTCTGTCTTGCCCTTAAATAGCAGCAACATTAAAACATTTCCTGGGTCCTCCTTCCTATTCATATTCATATTCACCTGACTGGTGAAGTCACCTTCTTTAACTCAGATCCTCAGCTCTTTACTGACCAATCCCTCACAAGTCTCTAGCTTGTGCTCAGCCTTCTCTGCTGAGCTCCGGAGTCGTCTGGACAAAGCCTGCTGGCTGTCTCTATTTGGTGTTCTGTGGACACCTCCCCCACTCACATCTGAAACCATCCTCATCTCCTTTCCACCAAGTCCCCAAACCTGACCCTGTGTAGTCACATTGGGAAATTGGAGAAGTATCTGTTACCCAGGACAGAGCCCCAGGAGTCATGGCCACTCTGCTCCCACTCTGCCCGTTTCTAGGCCCTAAATGCTGCTGATTCAGCCTCTTCTCCTCAGGCCTCACCCTCACGCACACAAATCTAGCATGCCACCCAGATGGCTATGAGACTTTCTGCACAGAAGTCAGGGCAGTTTTTTAAATGCTTGATCCAATCGGGCCTTTCCCGTGGTCACACCCCCACTTTGTCCTTAGGATAGTTTAGAATCCCTGATGCGATTTGAGAACCTCTGCACCATTGGGCCTCTGGTGACCTCCCCCCAACTTCCAGCCACCCTGGCTCTTTTAGACAACCCCAACTTTACCCATGCTCCTTTGTGTGTGGCCCTTACCCATCCCTGCCCATGTGTGGCCTACCTGGCTCCTTTCTGCTACTTCTTCTGGTCTCATCTGAGACCACTTCTTCCAGGAAGCCTTCTCTGAACTCACCTCCTAACCCTTGCCCTCCCTGGACTAAGCTACTTGCCTCTTCACTTTTACTATCCTAGCCATCGGGTGATGACGAAGCTGCTGTTTCTTATTCACCCCCTGGGTGTCCACTTCCTCGCCCTGATGCCATAACCTTCATTAGGTCAGGGGCTCTCTGTATGGTCCACCTTTGCAGTCTCAGAATCAAGCATATTGCTGGTATAAAAATTAACCCATTGAATACATTATTTTCAATACTTTTTGGTTAATTTCCTTTTTAGATTTTTTTTTATTTGTAATTGACAAGTAAGAGTTGAATATATTTATGGGGTACACTGTGATGTTTTGATATACATATATTGTAGAATGGCAATATCAAGGTAGTTGACATGTCCATCACCTCACATGCTTATATTTTTTTGTAGTGAGAACATTTTAAATCTACTCTGCTAGCAATTTTGAAATACATGTTATTGTTAACTATGGTAATCAGGCTATGCAACAGATCACTAAAACTTATCCCACCTGTCCAATTGAAATTTTTTACCCTCTGGCCAATAACTTTCCTGCTCCGACAAACTTTGGTAGCCACCATTCTACTCTCTACTTACGTAAGTCTGACTTTTATAGAGTTAATACTTTTTTTTTTCCACATTGAGTGAGCCCATGCAGCATTTATTCTTTTGTGCCTGGCTTATTTCACTTAGCATAATATCCTCCAGGCTCATCCATGTTGTTGCAAATGTCAGGATTTCTGTCTTTTTCAAGGTTGAATAATACTGCACTGTGTATATTTACCACATGCTCTTTATTCATTCATCCTTGATGTACACTTAGGTTCATCCCTATCTTGGCTATTACGAATGGTGCTGCAATGAGCATGGGGTGCAGACATCTCTTCCAAATATCGATTTCAATTCCTTTGGATATATACCCAGGAGTAGGATTGCTGGATTATGTGATAGTTCTATTTTTAATTTTTTGGGGAACCTCCATAATGTTTTTCATAATAGCTGTACTAATTACATGCCCATCAAGGGTATGCAAGGGTTTCCTTTGGTACACATTCTCACCAACATTTGTTATTTTTGTCTTTTTGATAATAGCCATTCTAATAGGTATGAGTTGATATGTAGTGATTTTAATTCATATTTCTCTGATGATAAGTGTTTTGGCACTTTTTTTCATAAAACTGTTGGCCGTATATCTTCTTGTGAGAAATGTCTAATCTTTTATTTTTTGATCAGGTTATTTATTTTCCTGCTTTTGAGTAGCTTGAGTTCTTTATGTAGTTTGGATATTAAACCCTTATCATATGTATGGTTTGAAAATATTTTCTCCCAGTCCATGGGTTGTTTCTTCACTCTGTTGATTCTTTCTTAGGCTGTGGAGAAGCTGTTGAATTTGGTGCAATCTTGTTTGTCTGTTTCTGCTTTTGTTAACTGTGCTTTCGGAGTCCTATCCAAAAAATAATTGCCAGCTCAGTGTCTTGAAGCTTTTCACCTATGCTTTTTTCTAGTAGTTTTATAGTTTTAGATCTTATGTGTAAATTTCTAATCCACTTTGAGTTGATTTTTATATATGGCGTGCTATATGGATCCAATATTACTCTTCTACATGTAGATATCCAGTTTTTCCAGCACCATTTGTTGAAGAGACTATCTGTTTCCATTGTGTGTTCTTGGTAACTTTATTGAAAATAAATTGATTCAAAATTTGTGGATTTGTTTCTGGGTTCTCTATTCTGTTTCATTAGTTGCTATGGTTTTATGCCAGTACCATGCTATTTTGATTACTAAATCCTTGTGATATATTTTGATATCAATTTCTGTGAAAAATGTCATTGGATTTTGAATTTCATAAGAATTTCATCAAATCTATAGATCTCTTTGAGTAACATGAACATTTTAACAATATTAATTCTTCTAATTCATGAACTCAGAACAGCTTTCCATTTTTTTGTGTTTTCTTCTATTTCTTTCATCAATGTTTTATACTTTTATGTATATAAATCTTTCATTTCCTTGGTTAAATTTATTCCTAAGTATTTTTTAAAGCTATTGTAAATTGGATTGTTTCTTAATTTCCTTTTTGGGCAGTTTGCTGTTAGTGTATAGAGATGCTACTGATTTTTTGTATGTAATTTTGTATCCTGCAACTTTACTGGATTTGTTTATCAGTTCTAACAACTTTTTTGGTGGAGTCTTTATGGTTTTCCATATATAAGACCGTGTCATCAGCAAACAGAGACAATTTCACTTCTTCCTTTTACATTTGGATGCCTTTTATTTCTTTTTCTTGCCTAGTTGCTCCAGCTAGCACTTCTAGCACTAAGTTTAAAAGAAGTGGGAGAGTGGGCATTCTTGTTTGGTTCCTGACCTTGGAAGAAAAGCTTTCAACTTTTCACCATTGAATATGATGTTAGCTGAGGTCTTGCCATATATGGACTTTACTGTGATGAGGTACATTTCTTCTATTCCCAATTTGTTGAGAGCTTTTAATCATGCAAAATGTTGAATTTTGTCAAATGCTTTTTCTGCATCTATTGAAATAATCATATGGTTTTGTCCTTCATCATGTTAATATGGTGTACCACATTTATTGATTTGCATATATTGAAACTTCCTTGTATCCCAGGAATGAATCATGTTTGATTATGATAAATTATCTTTTTAATGTGCTGTTGAATTCAGTTTGCTAGTATTTTATTGAGGATTTTTGTATCTATATTAATCGGGGACACTGGTCTGTAATTTTCTTTTCTTGTAACGTCCTTTTTTGGCTTTGGTATCAGGGTAGTATGGGCCTCCTAAAATGAGTTTAGAGGTATTTCCTCCACTTCAGTGTTTTGGAAGTGTTTGAGAAGGACCAATGTTCATTCTTCTTCATGTAGTTGGTAAAATTCACCAGTGAAGCACGAGGTTCTGAGAATTTCTTTGATGAGAGACTTTTTATTACTGATCCAATCTCCTTACTCATTATTGGTCTACTCATATTGTTTCTTTCTTCATGATTTAGTCATCATAATTTGTAGGTTTTAGAAATATATTTGTTTCTTCTAGATCAACCAATTTTTTGGCATATAATTCTTTATAGTGGTTTCTTATGACCCTTTTTATTTCTGTAGTATCAGTTGCAATGTTTCCTCTTTTATTTCTGATTATATTTATTTGAGTCTCCTCTCTTTTTTTTCTTAGTTGGTCTAGCTAAGGGTTTGTCAATTTTGTTTATCTTCTCAAAAAATCAACTTTTAGTTTTATCGATTTTCTATTCTCTTTTTCATTTGTTTCTGCTCTGATCTTTGTTATTTCTTTCCTTCCATTAAATTCGGGCTTTGCTTTCCTTTTTCTAGTTCCTTAAAGTGTAATGCTAAGTTATTTATTTAATATATTTCTCTTTTTTGATACAGATGCTTACTGCTATAAACCCTCCCCTTAGAACTACATTTCTGCATTCCATAAATTTTAGTATGTTGCGTTTTATTCAAGACATTTTTATTTTCCTTTTGATTTCTTCTTTGACCCATTGGTTGTTCAGGAACATGTCATTCAACTTTCAAACGTTTGTGAATTTTCCAAGATTCTTCCTGTTATTGATGTTTAGTTATATATTATTGTGGTTAGAAAAGAAACTTTACAGGATTTCAATCTTCTTAAATTTGTTAATGATTTTGTGACCTAAGTATGATCTATCATGGAGAATGTTTCATGTGCACTCTTCTCCTTCTGGAATGCCTGTTATTTGAACATTGGTTCTCTTGATGGTGTCCCATAGTTCCCATAGGCTTTCTTCATCCTGTTTTGTTTTTCTGTTTTTCCTCCTCTGACTGGATAATTTAAAAGCCTTGTCTTTGGGCTCACTGATTCTTCTGCTTGATTATGTGCAAAATTTTACTGAATTTTTCTGTTCAATCATTTATGTTTCATCTCTAGGATATCTATTTGTTCGCTTTTTGGGTGGTTATTTACATATCTTTGTCAAACTTTTCATTTTGTTCTTTTATTAATTTTCAAATTTTACTTAGTTTTCTATCTATATTTTCTTGTAGGTCACTTAACTTCTTTAAGAGGTGTATTTTGAATTTTTTGTCAGTCAGTTCATAGATCTCCATTTATTTAGTGTTTGTTATTGCATCCTTATTAGTTTCCTTTGGTGGTGTCAAAAACTCCCTAATTCTTCATAATCGTTGTGTACTTGCATTGGTGTCTGTGGATTTGAGGAAGAAGCCATCTCTTCTGGCATTTGTAGTTGTTTTTTGGTAGAAGTAGACCTTTACTCTTAGTCTAGACTGTGGTTCTGGATGGGCCTGCTGGTACCAACAATGGGCAGTCAGAGCTTGCCATCAGACTCTCTCGTTGGACTGCCTGCACACTTAGGTCACGTGGGGTTGCTGACTGGGCTCTGCTGTCCTGTGAGGCCACTGACTGGGTCTGCTATCAGGTAGAGCTCCTGGCTGAGCGCTACTATTGCCTCTAAAAGGGCAGGGTCAAAGGCTGTATTCCTTGGCCAGGTGGCACCACTCTTTGAATTCTGCAGTTTGGCAGGACTAAATACTAAGCTCTGAGATTGGTTGGGGTCACTATTTGGCTACTCAGGATCGGGTGTCAGAGATTATGCTCTGCAGAAAGCCATGGTTTCAGCTAGCCTTCCTGCCAGGTCAGAGGTTGGGGTGGGCTCTGAGGCTGAGCAGGGTGGCTGGCTGGGGATTCAAGCCAGGTGGAACCTTCAGCTATGCTTCTGGAAGCAACTTGTGTGTGGGTTGTGCTGTTGGCTGGCATCTGTGGTCGGGTGCTACCACTGGGAGGAACACAGAGCTACTGTGAAGGTGCATGCCCTTGTTCCTGTGCACCCACCTTCCACGTTGTTTCTAGCCAGCCCACAGTGGTCTAGTCCTGCAGGTAACTTTAATGTTCCCTGTGAGGTGAGACAGAAGTAGGCCTCCTGGGAAGAATCCCAGAAAGCTGGGGAAGCTGAGCACCCACCTTGGACTCTCTTTTACCCTTTCTAGAAACCACAGGCCCAGGGGAATCCTCTCTGTTGGGCAGGGGGTGGGGGGTGGGGGGGCGGGGTGCTGCTGTCAAACTGAAACTGTTCCTCCTGCTCCTCTAATGCTGCTTTTCACAGCTCTGTGGTCGAAGAGGATATTGCAACTTCACTCTTGAGTTTTGGGATTGTTCACAAAAATCTTATGTGTGTTCTTATCTGTGGATAGTCATTAGTTAGACTTTTTGCAGGGGGACTGAAACTGAGGACCTCCTATTCTGCCATCTTTATGTCACTCCTTAGTTAATTTCAATGATGAGAACTTTCATTTTTACTTTTAAACATATGAATGGTTTTTAATTTATTCTCTATGTCTTAAAATACATTTTATTAAAAGCAATTCTTCTTAATATTTTTCTTAAGCAAATTATTGTGTTAGTTACTTTACAAGGATAAAACGCATATATGACTGGCACTCTGAAATATAACTTACACAAAAATGTAGGAAATACAAAGTTAAATGCAAGAGAAGTGTATTAAGAAAATACTTAAGCAAGAATACTATAATCAATGTAAGAGCTCTCACAAAGTAGTATGCCATCAACAGAGAAGGTAATAAACATCACTTCCTAGATCATTTCAGCTTACAAAACAAAGAAAGGATGCGTGATGGATTTTGATACCCAGATCAATGTTCCTTTGCAAAGAACAGAGAGTCATGGCAAGTGAGAAGAGTCGTGTGTTTTTCTTTTTGTTGTTGTTGTTTTCTGTTTGTGTCGTTGTTGTTATTTAGTCAGCTACATGCTGTATTTCTTGCTCTAGGGATTCACTTCTGCCTGTAGAGCTAGGACACTCCACTTGCCAATTCTTGGTCCTCACATTCAGTTCATCTTCATGTGGAGAGTAAGCTGCCTGGGCCAGGGTTTCTTCCACAGCTGGAGGGCCTCTGTACAACTTTCATCTTTAAACAAATGCTCATTCCAGGGCGCAAATCTTGGGTGCAGTAAAGCTCCCAAAGCTGTGGACACAGGCAAGAGAACAAATCCTAGACGAGGAGAAACTTTATTGACTATTGGGTATTTTTCTCCTTATTGTCTAAGCCCTTTAAAGATTGCAGCAAAAAAATATTCTGGCAATTAAACCAAATGCATATAAATAGTAGACAGATTTAATGCACACTCTGCATCTATAGAATTTGGGAACAGAAGTGGCTAAAATGTGTTTGCTCCAGTTCACCTTGGATTTTAATGATGGTCACCGGACGATCAAGAGAACTGGATTCTCTGGTAGCTTCCCGACGTACATGATATGGAGAAAAACACAAAAGCACATCAGAGAATTCTGCTGTGGCCGTGGTTCTAAACTCTGGGTTCCATTAGGAGCTCCAAAAATTACTAGTGCGGGGCTAAACTCCAAACAGATGAAATTGGAATTCTTCAGTGAAGACTACCATGGGCAGTTTTTGAGGCTTTCCAGCTGTGCTCCTGTGCAGCAATGGTTAAGGAACAGGTTTAATATTCATAGTCAAATGACTCAAGTCAAATTCATATGGTTTCAGTTTCACAACCCTGCCTCTTAAATCCTCACCTTGTGTCCCTAGTTATGCATGACTATAAAACATATATAGAAATAGTTTAAAAGCCAAAGTACTTCAAGTTGAAACTTTTCCATTTAAAATAAAAGTAGCAATCATAGAATAGATATAAATTATACATTTAATGTGGTGATATTTAATTAGCCTCCTGTATACATCTGTGGCTAGAGAAACCAATATAATGATGGTTTATTTCATGCTTTAATTGAGGTTACTTTTTGCAGATAAAGACATTAGAAAACTGCTTTTATGAAAAAAATGTCCAAGTATCTAGAATGCTTCAAATACAGTATAAATAAAATGCAGTAGTTTCCTATCAAGCTTTTAATATCAAATAGTATGTTTTGAGTCATTGAAAATTATGATTTTATTTTTATATATTCACAACAAAACAGCAATTTTTAACTGTGAGATAAGCAATATTTTTCCCAAGATCAGGATATCAGTATATATCTAGCACCACCCAATGATTAAATAAAGAGCACTCAACAGTGTTAGAAATAGCTGATTTTTTTTGCTGGTTCTGTGTCAGACAGAACAAAGACATTCCATGTTTCTGCGGGTCGAATCCTCCTCTCAGCTCTATGCAGTAGGCGGTGATCCCGACCCCTTCCACAAGGCTGGGGGAGCAGAGGCAGCTTCACGGTCTGTTCTGGAAATGTTCGCAACTTTCAACACAGTCCGGCATCACCTGGACTCGATACGCAGTCCGGCAGCATCAGCATCACCTGGGAGCTTGTTAGATGTGATGATCTCAGACTTCATCCCAGTCCCACATCCTGAATCAGCATTCAAATTTTAACAAGCCCCTAAGGTCATCTGTCTACACAGAATGGTGTCTTTGCACATGTTTGCTCCAAACAATGTCAGGGATTATTTTCAATTTTATTGAAATAACTAAATACACAAAACGCTTTTGTAATAATGCTTCCTTGCATTTGGCTGGTGCTCCAGGATTCAAGCAATACTTTTGAGTGTATAATTTCCTGTCATTATTTTCACGTAGATCAGAGATATTTGAGAAAATTGCCGCTGATTCTTGTGCTTTAATAAGTAGCAGATAGAAAAGTACAATGCACACTTTTGACTATGTTGAAGAATCCACTCATAGCAGCGGATGCTCTCTGTGAACTATCTCTGCTCCAAAAATGTGTGAAAACAGGCTGGGTGCGGTGGCTCATGCCTGTAATCCCAGCACTTTGGGAGGCCGAGGCAGGCGGATCACCTGAGGTCAGGAGTTCTATACTAGCCTGGCCAACATGGTAAAACCCCGTCTCTACTAAAAATACAAAAATTAGCCGGGCATGGTGGCAGGTGCCTGTAATCTCAGCTACTCACGGGGCCGAGGCAGGAGAATCGCTTGACCCCGGGAGGCAGAAGTTGCAGTGAGCTGAGATTGTGCCATCGCACTCCAGCCTGGGGACCAAGAGCGAGACTGCGTCTCAAAAAAAAAACAAACAAAAAAAAAACAAAAAAAAAAACCAAAAAACCGACTTAAGCTGGAGGTAAGTGCCGCAAGATTAGAAGTCTGTTAGACCATGTGTTGGACAGTCACGATGCTATCCGTCAGAGTGAGAATGCATTTCAGTTCTCGCTGCTGGAGTCAGCCAAGCATGCATAGTTTCAACGAAGCCCCTGGATGTGTCAATATTGAAAGAGAGCTGTATTCTTTTTGACTGGCTAACTGTTCAGGAATATTCCATAATTTAGCATTTATTACCTATCAAAACCCTTAATCTTTGCTCATTTTCCCTATGAACTTTCGATGCCGAGCTAGTCTCCAGCTAGACATTTCTAGATAAGCTCTCTGTTTCCAATTGTTTTCCTCCTAATCCATGCACCCACTACAATTCAACCATGCAGTTCTCTAATGATTTTTCTAGGGTAAGCCATTACCTTGTAAATGTAGACCTTCACCTTCTGTGCAATTTGCTGACCCCCAACGGGTAACTGTGGTTCTCAATTACTTCTGCTGCTTGGACAAGATCACCTGGCGCTTAGAAGATACTTTGTTCTGCGTTTCTGCTCCCTCTATCCAGGCCTCCGGTTATGCTCAGTTGTCTCCTTCGTAGGTCTGAGGCCTCTCTGTGCTGCATTGCAGCCTCCGAGTGGCTTGCACAACTGCCCCTGGCACCCCTCCAGCCAGCAGGGAGACTCTGAACTCCGCAGGCTCCATAGAAACTGGCAGAAAGGCCCTCTGAGGAACAAGGTGGGCGGAAACCTCCTTCCCTCAGCATGTGCTAAAGGGGCTGGTCCAGAGAAGCAGGTAAAGAATGTCGGGTACCGTTTCTAGTCTTGGACTCTACCAGCATTGGCTCCTGAGCAATAGAAAGCAGCAGGTTTCTAACATCTCACACATCCATCAAGTGGAAATGGCTGCTGCAGCCACTGCTGTCTTCTCTGCTGACTTGAGGAACCAGGAGTCTGGGCTCTTTTCTGCCCCTGTTTGTGATCTCCTGGTTGCTGCTCCCACCAGCGTGAGTTATAAGAGAGGGCTGGGGCCATTAGAATAACGTGGTGGCCTCCTGTTTACACACACATGTGTACACGCACAGAAAGCACATGCACATACATGCATGGGTGTGAGTGCACAGAACACACACACACATGCATAGGTGTGCATGCACAAAACACAAAAACATGAATAGTCATGCGTGCACACAAACACACACATGCTGGACATGCATGCACAGAACACACATGCATATATATCCATGGGTGTGCATACACAGAACACACAAACATGAATAGGCATACATGCACACACACAAGCACGCACATGCTTGCACAGAACACACATGAATAGGTGTGGATGCACAGAACACACACGCATGCATGTGCGTGAATGCACAGAACACACACGCATGGGCATGCATGCACACATGCACACACACGCACGAGCACGCACATGCTGGACATGCATGCACACACAAACACAGGGCATTCCTCCCACCCCAGCCACCCTGGGCAATGACAGCATCCGTGATCGATTTGCGTGGATCCCTCCACTGGCGACCATTTTCACAACCTTCACATTTAACTTTGAATTTCTTCGCCATGAACGGGGCTGCCAGATGCCAGGTTGATAATGAGCTGTGAGCTCAGAGTGGCATCAGGGACCCAAAGGACCATGGCTTGGGGTGCTCAGGTGCCCAGAACAGACCACCTCCCCCACGCCAGGCAAGGGCTGTGCCACATGGAGTTTCTTTCACTGATTTCCCCCCAAAGTGATATTAAAAGTAGACGCTTAATGATAATGAATTGAATTGTTCCTATCTAAAGTGGACTGACTGGCAGAATGCTGGCAACAGAGAGATCCCTGACGCTGGCTAAGAAAACAAAAGTAATTGGATTACACAAAGAAAATAAGATAAACATTCATTAAAATTACAGTAACAGGTTGTGATTAATGAGCAGTGGAGGAGCACACAGCATGCAGCCCGGCCCTCGAGGTCTTCCTGCCAGGTGTGCCAACTGGGACTCCTCTTCCAGAGGAGTTTCCATGGGCTTCTCAGATCAAGGGGAAGGCACTTGCCTTTCCTAAAGATCCTTTCTCCCGACTTTTCCTTTTCATTATCAAAGAGTTCAAAAATGGTTAATAGCAGAAAGGACCTTCCTGATGGAAAACGTGTCTTTTACAATGATCATTACTCAGATTCTGTGTTTCTGGTACAGTTTAAACGATGGCTGGCCATTTTTCCAGGCAGTCAGATTCGGTGCCCCAGCCTCTCTTCACCCAGTCGTCCTGCATGTTCCCAGGAAGGACTTGATCTTTATTACAACGTCCACAACCCAAGAGAACCCACCGTGTATTTCAGTGACGCATGGGAAAGGTCCCTGAATGGGGGAGTGAGAGCTGGTGGGTCCTGAGCATGCCCACCCTGTGGGGACCTCACTGGTTTAATCCCCCTGTGCTCACCCTTCTTCAAACTCACTGTTAAAACAAGCAGCACTTGGACGTCCTCTGACACGGCTGCCAGGAGGCACTGCGAGAGCATCTCCATAAACACCACGAGTCCAGCTCCATTTTATTCAGGCCCCACAAACGCTGCAACCTCAAACCAGGAGTCCTTGAAGAGCCAGCTGGGGAAAACCTCCAGAGTGTCATAACTGGGTCCTGTCACGGAGGATGGTGCCCAGGGCTCCAGGAATCAGGACAAAGGCCCTCATCACAGAGATGCAAACGCAACATCCTTGGCATCAGAGAAGCCGGCACCAGACATGGCTCCATCTGACCCCAGGCCTTGCGGGAGGAATGGTGAATGTTGGCATCTTGGCGAAGGCTGTGATGGTTGTGTGTGGGAGGACAAGGCTCTCAGAGGCCTCTTCCTAGTGCCACTCTGTGCCTGGTGCCCTCAGACCCACCTCCACCCTGCGCGTGGTCCACACACAACGGACAAAGCAGTGAGCCCTGGGGCATGGACAGATCCTCGCTGACCCTCCCTGGAGCCACACCACATGGAGCGAGGCAGCGAACAGCTCCGGTGTTAGCAGCCTCCGTTTTCTTGCCTGTGTAATGGTCATAATAACAAGGCCCTCCTGGACTCATCAGGTGGGTAAATGAATTGATGCAAATAAGGAGTTCGTCAGAATGTCCCCCCTCCCCACTCCCCGTGAAGGTGGAATCGGTTTCCCCGGCTGATAACATAAACACATGGTGCAGATACCAGCAGCTGCACAGGACATGGACCTGCCTCTGCTGCACCTGGCGTGAGGCTCATGGCTGCGCGTGGAAGCTCCAGGGCTGCGCTGAGCCACGGTGATCTACTATGCCAGGTTCCTTTTCTGCACAGCGTCGCTCCCTCTGCTTGGCTCGGTGGCCACCAGTTTACTCCTCCTGGAGATGGTTGGGCGAGAGGGTCTCACTGGACTCTGGAGCCACATGCTGAACACCTGCTTCTTTCCCTGCAGGGAGGCCGAGTTTCCTCCTCCTCGAACTCTAAATCTCCCCTCCACTGTGAGCTTCGATCTGCAGTTGAGTTTCCCACTTTCACCTCAGCAGAGACCACCTGTGCACGTGCAGCCTTCTAGCCAATCCTTCCCCAGCAAGGGTGACCTCCAATCTTCCCCAGGCCCCGCCTATCCCTCCCCATCAGTGATGGTGTGTTTGGTTGTTCACGAGGAGGCTGATTGCATAATTTACCATCCAGGTCAGACGTTGGGAGTGTGAACAGGTGCTGTGCATGCCGCTGGGACACAGGTAGAAGCCAGTGCTGCTGGGGAACAGGAGCACGAGGCCACCTCCACACTGAGCTGTTTCATGAGCTTTGCAGCCTTCACTCTCGTCCACTTGGATGGCCTTAGACGCAATTCCAACCACACCTTCCACCCTCCTTCACCTTGGAGTTTGAGCTTCTGAGGCCCAGGCCTCGGGGACGTCCTCTCTGAGCTGCTTCTGGAGCTCATGTCCCTCAGTTGCCCTCCTGGGAATTCTTTACTCTCCTCCCTGACCCTATCGGATCTGCAAATCGTGTCTGCCGCTGACCCCTGCCTGCGGACACTCCACAGACCATGCAGCAACTTCTCACGCACCCCCTCCTCCAGGCTTCCCTCCGGGGTTTCCTCCATGGCTGTAGGGACGCCATTGTGAGACCTGTGCCACTTTCCCTACTGAGAACCCTTGCTTCTAATTTACATGCCTGTTGTCCCGGGGAATTAAGTTCTTCAGTATCCCTGTGGAGTCTCACAAGCTGGACCCTGGGTCACACCTTGAGAGGCGTGCTCTCTGTCTTTCGGCCTCATACTCCAGGCATCACAGCAAAATCACACGTGTCTTCTGCACACCACACTGTCTCACACCCCACAGCTCCCTACCTTCCATCTGTATCAGAGCCTTATTACATTACATCGCTATTACCTGCCTTCACACCGAGAGCTCTTTGTGTTTAAACCAGAGACTGTTTCGTGTTCACCTGGGACCACTGGTGGCTCACACAAGGCCCACGTACACCCAACGACATGTGGGCTAAACAGAGATTGAACGAATCTGGACTGCGCTCCTGCTGTGTCAGGTGGGGATTGTCTTTGACAACTCTGCATGTTTAGAATCCAGCATCAACTTTTATTTTTTTACTTGAAGTTCCAGAATACATGTGCAGAAAGTGCAGGTTTGTTACATAGGTATACATGTGCCACGGTGGTTTGCTGCACCTATCAACACGTTATCTAGGTTTTAAGCCCCGCATGCTTTAGGTATTTGTCTATTGCCCTCCCTCCCCTAGTCCCCAACCCCCAGACAGGCCCTGGTGTGTGTTGTCCCCCTCTGTGTCCTTGAGTTCTCATTGTTCAACTCCCACTTATGTGTGAGAACGTGCAGTGTTTGGTTTTCTGTTCCTGTGTTAGTTTCCTGAGAATGATGGCTTCCAACTCCATCCATGCCCTTGCAAAGGACATGACCTCATTCTTTTTTTTTTTTTATACTCTAAGTTCTAGGGTACATGTGCACAACGTGCAGGTTTGTTACATATGTATACATGTGCCATGTTGGTGTGCTGCACCTATTAACTCATCATTTACATTAGGTATATCTCCTAATGTTATCTCTCCCCGCTCCCCCCACCCCACAACAGGCCCCAGTGTGTGATGTTCCCCTTCCTGTGTCCAAGTGTTCTCATTGTTCAATTCCCACCTATGAGTGAGAACATGCAGTGTTTGGTTTTCTGTTCCTGTGTTAGTTTGCTAAGAATGATGGCTTCCAACTCCATCCATGTCCCTGCAAAGGACATGATCTCATTCTTTTTTATGGCTGCATAGTATTCCATGGTGTTTATGCACCACATTTTCTTTATCCAGTCTATCACTGATGGGCATTGGGTTGGTTCCAAGTCTTTGCTATTGTCGATAGTGCTGCAGTGAACACACATAAAGCATCAACTTTTACAGATTATGTTTGTTGAATGCATGAGTGAGTAGACTCATGGATGAATGAATGAATGAGAAACAAGCGAGGAGGAGACTGAGGCGAAGGCTCCTGAGTTCGGTGGTCCCTGGATGAACGAATGAATGAGGAACGAGGGAGGAGGAGACCGAGGCGAAGGCTCCTGAGGTCGGTGGTCCCTGGATGAATGAATGAGGAACGAGGGAGGAGGAGACTGAGGCGAAGGCTCCTGAGTTTGGTGGCCCCTGGATGAATGAATGAAAGAGGAATGAGGGAGGAGGAGACCGAGGCGAAGGCTCCTGAGGTCGGTGGCCCCTGCCCATGGTGGGAGTGGAGTTCCATCCCTGCAGTGGGGGCATGAATGATTCTGAGAACAGGGACTCTCTGGCCCTACATCAGCCTTCCTGCTTGCTGCTGATGTTCAAAATGGTTTCAACCAGCACAGGAGGCCTCAATCTGCATCACCTAGCAGCCCCAGCAAAGAGAAAACTTCTGGGCTGGAATTTTCCATCTTCCCCTCAGGTAGGTTCCCTTCGTAGTCCCTTGCCCTTAGGAACATGCAGGCTCTCACTGCCTCACGTGCCAGGCGCTAAGATGCTTGTTTTTGCTTTCTGCTTGTTTCACGGGAAGGAAGGCCTGCACCCAGATGTGTTGCTCTGCTCACAGCAGGTGTAACCCTCCATTGAACAACAGTGACTCTGTGCCTGGGGCATGGAGCCAGGTGTCCCACACCCCTCTGTGTACCCACGAGGGCCAGTGATGCACCTGCTGGTCCCTGCAGGGACAAGTAGGGTCCCTGGAGTGACTGAAGCCCCAACGGTGCGGGCGGAAACCGCTGCCATGATGACTTCACAGGCCGGAGTCTTTGTGTCTTTTATTCCAAAGCGCATCATGGGTTGTGTTTTCTCCCATAAGCCGGGTCCACTCTATGTCTCCTCAACCTCAGGGATTTTGAGAAAAGCTGGACTTGGGGCCATGAAAAGTTCTGCACTTGACTATGTATTTATATTTTATGTCAGTTAATAAGTTTCAGTTTCCAAACATACAGATGAACATACACAGCCATCAGATCTAGGAACTGCACCTAAGCTTAAATTTCTTAATTAAGCACGGACTTAAATTTCTCAGTGGTGGTTTCCCCTTTGGTCGCCTGGGTATCAAGACGCCTTGTCCAGGATACAGCAGGCACAGGGCATCCTGAGGTGAATCCGCCATGCCCAGGGGCTTGCAAGTGCCCACCTGGCCTCCTTTTACGAGGCTCCTGTGAAAGCAGAGATGGGGGCCAGGGCTCTGTTTGGCCTTTGCAAGCTCAAGTAACCCACTTATGGGAGCACGTTGTTTGTGTCAACCCCCTGCTCATCTCTACAGGGCTGCCTGCGAGGGGAGCCGCTCTCTCTGCAGGGCTTGCCTCTGTGACCTCTCTGCTTCTGTAGCACCCGCAGTGAGGAAGGAGCCCGCCAGCTCACAGGGAATGCTGCGGAGCACAGCAGGGGCCCACGGGGGCTCCGTGCTCAGGTCACTAAAGTTTAAAAAATATATCCCAGGCTGGGCGCAGTAGCTCACACCTGGAATCCAAGCACTTTGGGAGGCTGAGGCTGGTGGATTACCTGAGGTCAGGAGTTTGGGACCAGCCTGGCCAATATGGTGAAACCGCGTCTCTACTAAAAATACAAAAAAAAAAAAAAAAAAAAGCCAGGCATGGTAGTACGCACCTGTAATCCCAGCAACTCAGGGAGGCTGAGGCAGGAGAATCACTTGAACCCGGGAAGCAGAGAGAGGTTGCAGTGAGCCGAGATCGCACCACTGCACTCCAGCCTGGACCACAAGAGCAAAACCGTCTCAAAAAACAAACAAATTCCAAGTGCATATTCCTGCATTTAAGAAAATAAAAGGTTAGGTAAGCTCCAACACAACTGTGATTCGAGAAGCTCTTGGGAGATGAGTCTACAGTTTGGAGTGTCCCGAGGTGCGGTCCCCACACCGGAGGGTAAGGAAGACCCTCTCTTCATGAAGGTCACAGGTGTGCTAACTGCCCACGGCATTTCACTCCTGCACGTGTGGTTCTTTGAGCAACAGATATCATTGATATTTTAATTCTTGTTCATTAGTTTTGTCCCTGGTCCCAGACGCTGCTTCAGTGGGGTTGGGGTGTCCTGGGGCAGCCCCTGGAGCTCCTCCACAAGGAAACTAACAGCGTGGAACTCAACCACAAAACGCAGGAGCCCGGCCAACCACGATAGCTGGAGTGGCTTTTTGGATACCAAAGAAAACCATACTACCTGCCCCACATGAGTTAATTTTCTAGTGGATTAGGCTGAAAACAGGAGCTCAAAACTTTAATGATCACTCTTCTAACCCACAGCTCATTTGTGCATAATTTGCTTCCATTATGTTCAGTCTGACGTGGCGATTCATGAATCAAGTGCTGAGCTTCATTTTTCACCATCCGCCTGCCCTCTCAAGGTCGGACGATGTGGTGTGCTCACTCCAGGCACGGAAGGGCAGCCACCTGAACCCACAGACTGTCTGGCTGGCCCTTCCTGAGAAATGAATTGTTGAACTGTGCTGAGAGTCAGGAGGGAAAACAGAGTGTGTACTCGGCAGGCCTGCAACAGAATCCCCCAGGCAGAAGGCACCTGGAATGCAGGGTTATTGTTGTACATAAAAATGGCAGGTCCTAGGGAGGAAAACCACACAGATATCACCAAGTGAGAAATGGCATCAGGAATTAGGGAGTGGCTCATGTCCTTGAGGGACCAGGGGACAGTTCCCAGAGCGAGGGCTGTATGCATAATTGCAGTCTTTGGTCTCCGGGGCTCCTATTTGCTTCTTACCCACCATGTCCCAGGTTCTTTGCTGGGTTCCTTGAATATGCAATGCTTGTGAAGTCTCTGAAGAACTGTTCAAATTAGGTATTATCATTCCAGTTCTAGAGGCAAGGAAAATCTACCTATGCAAACAATGTGATTGACATTGCTTTAATTTCACCATTCTTCATCAGGAAAACAGGATATACCAGCACTTTTCCAAGAATCTCTTTCTTAAAACAAATTGTCTTCTTGAAGTTCCCAGATAAACTGTCTGCATTGGATTTATTGTTGATAATACACTTGGTATTTTTTAAACTCTTAGAGGGTTGACTGTTCCCTCAATGTGTCCCTTCTTTGTAGGATAAGCCATTGGCCCTGTGGCTTCTCTTGGGCGCCAAGGGTCACCATGCCTTCCACACTGGGTTGGGACACCCAGGAGGCCCAGCAGGATGGGGGCCCTTGGTGCCCAAGAACAGCCACAGGGCCAATGGCTTATCGGGTGTCTTGGCCCATGCCTTGCCCTGGTGCAGAAAGGATTTGGCTCTGAAATGACAGGTTTGCCATATATGAGGACTTGCTGAATTTGACCCCAAATATCTTGTTGGACTTCAGAGATGTATGTCTTTTCCTCACTGAAGGAAGAGAAAGACATGCCTAACTTTTCCTGTCTTGTTTGGAGATGAGCCTCCAGCCCAGCAGTTTGAGTATTTTTTCAGTCAATAGGGATAGTGCCGACACCCTCTAGTTCACAGATCCTCCAGGAATAGAAGTTGGGGAGCCCATCAGCCTGTGGCCTCAGTCCCAGAATAAAGACAACAATGAGTTCCCAGACAGACTTTCTAGTGAATTTTCATAAACAGAGCCCCTTGGAAATGCTATTGTGTAGCAAAGACATGGAATCATCCCAGGTGCCCATCAGTGGTATATGGGATAAAGAAAACATGATGTGTATACACCATGGAATATTACACAGCCATAATTAGTTTGTATTAGACTGTTTTCATGTTGCTGATAAAGGCATACCCAAGACAGCACAATTTACAAAATAAATAGGTTTAATGGACTTACAGCTTCACATGGCTGGGGAGGCCTCACAATCATGGTGGAAGGCAAGGGGGAGCAAGTCACATCTTTCCTGGATGGCAGCAGGTAAAGAGAGGAGCTTGGGCAGGGAAACTCCCATTTTTGAAACTATCAGATTTCAAGAGACTTATTCACTATCACGAGAAGAGCATGGGAAAGACCTGTCCCCATAATTCAATTACCTCCCACCAGGTTCCTCCCATGACACATGGGAATTTCAGGAGTTACAATTCAAGATGGGATTGGGATGGGGATACAGCCAAACTGTATCAATGTCCTTTGCAGCAACAAGGATGTAGCTAGAGACCATTATCTTAAAAAATTAATGTAAGAACAGGGAACTAAGTACTGCATGTTCTCACTATTAAGTGGGAGAGAAACATCAGGTACTCATGGACATAAAGATGGCAACAACAGACTCTGGGGACTACTCGAATGGGAAGGGAGGGAGGAAACAAGGGTGGAAAAATGACCTATTGGGTACCATGCTCCCTACCTAGGGGAGGGGATCAGTCATACCCCAAACCTCAGCATTGCACAATATACCCAGGTAGCAAACCTGCACATGTATCCCCTGCATCTAAAAGCTGAAATTATATATATATATAGAGAGAGTGCTATTGTGGATGGATTGACAGGCAGAGCTCTCTAGGATGGATCCTGAAACCTGAAGGACTCTCTCAAGCACCAAACCTTAGATTCTAAAGATGCACCACTTAAATATGTTTCTTCTCAGGTTGTTTTTCTTAACATTGTGTGTGGATGTCCATAGGATTTGGTGTTAGAAAGCAGGAGCTGAGGTGACCTCCTTCTGTTTTCCTGTCTGTCATACTGCTTTGATCTTGGATGGGTTGCCCAGCTTTGACTCATGCAGGAGAAGTGGTGTGAGAAGAGGAGCCTCAGACTTCACGGGCTCCAGGGAAGTCAGGTGAGTTCAGCACCTGCCCCACCACCCCTAGAGTCCCTATTCCATTACCCAACACGCTCCAACCATCTAAAGGGTCGAATTCCCAAGATAAAAGGACAGATACTTTGATGAGCCTTTCTACAGCCCTAGATTTTTCAGAATCCCTAGGAGTAGCAGAAGAACTGCAAATGGAATGTGCCTGCTGAGAAAATGCAATGACTTCAGGTGTGTTAGAGAATGGCCAGGCTTTCCAAGCAGCCTCCACCACCCCTCCAAAAGATCCCCAGAGATTCAGTGATTGAACTGAGACCATGAGAGGGCCAGGAAGTGAGGCTTTCTTAGATGCTGGGCACTCTTAAATGCTGGGTTTCTGCCTGCCATGGGGCAGATGGGATCGTGGGGGAATCTGAATACAGAGGGGTGGGGGTGGTGTCTCCATTCTCAGGTGTTTCTGGAGACTCTGGAAGATGCTGGGACAGGGAGAGCTGAATGGAGCAGGAGGTGTTGACCCCGAGATCCTAGGAGGCCTCGCTGGAGCTTAGAGGACCATAAAGGGTGGGAAAGTACCATGACCTACCTCAGCCACAAGGAGTTCCAGGGCCCAGGGCTGCCCCCCTGGGCCAGCTGCCCCGGCCTCATGATTATGGTTGGTTTGAGTGTCAGTGCCACTGCAGCCATCTCACTGGGGGCACCACACCACAGCCTCACTTGCGAAGTGGGGCAGGTTCACCCTGCATCTGAGAAAGTCTGACCTTCAGGGCTCTTCTCTTGCAGGATGGCTTCAAAAGCCCCTGTAGTGAATTTGGTAGTTGTGACTTTGTATTCTCCTCATAAAGATGGTCCCCCAAATTGTATAAGGCTAGAACTTATTTAATCTGGGTTTATTTAACTCAAAATGGATCATAGACTTAAATGTAAAACACTCCTATAAAACTCAGAAAATAATGCAAGAGAAAACCTGGATAACCTTGTATTTGATGGTGACTTTTTCTTTACAACACCAAAAGCACAATCCATAAAAAAAAACAACTGATAAGTTTTATTTCATTAAAATTAAAAACTTCTGCTCTTCAATAGGTGCTGTTCAGAGATGAAACAATTTGCAAAGCATACATCTGATAAAAGACTGTTCCAACATATTCAGAGAACTCTCATATCTCAAAAATATGAAAACAAACAATCCAATTTAGAGATGGACAAAAAAAGTTGAACCAATCTTTTACCAAAGAAGACATATAGAAGGCAAATAAGCATATGAGAAGATGCCCAGTGTCATGTCATTAGAGAACTACAGGTTAAAACAACAATGAGATGCCAGCGCACTCCCGTTGGAAGGACCAAAGTCCAAACCATGAACACCACCAAGTGCCAGCAAAGATATGGCTGAAGGGAATTCTGCATCATGCGAAATAGTAGAGCTATTTTGGAAGACAGTGTAGCAGTTCCTTACAAGATAAATATACTCTTACCACAAGATACATGCCTTGATATTTATCCAAATGGTCTGAAAATTTTTGTCTACACAAAAACCTGCATATGGATGTTTATAGCAGCTTTATTCGTAATTGCCAAAACTTGGAAGCAACCAAGATGCCTTTTTTTTTGTTGTTGAGACAGTCTCACCCTGTCACCCAGGCTGGAGTGCAGTGGTGGGATCTTAGCTCACTGCAACCTCTGCCTCCCTGGTTCAAGTGATTCTCCTGCCTCAGCCTCCCTAGTAGCTGGGATTACAGGCGCGAACCACCACACTCCGCTAATTTTTGTATTTTTAGTACAGATGGGATTTCACCACGTTGGCCAGGCTTGTCTTGAACTCCCGACCACAAGTGATCCGACCACCTTGGCTTCCCAAACTTCTGGGATGATAGGCGTAAGCCACCACACCTGGCCCAAGATGTCTTTCAGTAGATGAGTGGCTAGACTGTGGCACATCCAGACAGTGAAATATTATTCAGCACTAAAAGAAATGAGCTATCAAGCCATAAAATGACATGAAAGAACCTTAAATGCTTACTGCTAAGTGAAAGACGCCAATCTGGAAAGGTTGCGTACTGGATGATTCTAGCTACCCGACATTCTGGGAAAGGCGGAACAATGGAGACGGTGAAAAGGTCAGTGGTTTCCAGGGGTTCTGGGGAGGGAGCGATGGACTAATGAAGCACAGAGGAATTTTAGGGCAGTGAAACTCCTCTGGATGAGACTGTAATAGTGGATTCATGTCATCGTGCACGTGCCCAAACCCACAGACTGCACAAGAGCAAGAGGGAATCCTCAGTGAGCTGTGAACTTTAGTTAACAGTCATCTGCAGATACTGACTCCCCAATTGTAACAAATATACCGAATTCACGCGAGATGTTAACAACAGGGGAACTGGGAGGTGAGGTGGAGGTGCTGTGGGCAGGGGTGTGTGTGAGAACTTTCTGTACTTCTCATTTATTTTCCTGTAAACCCAAAACTACTCAAAAAATAAAGTCTATTAATTAAAGAACAGAACACACACATCCGGGTCTGCCCCCGGTTAGGCAGGGTGGTAGATTGCAAATAGCCACACACTGTCACGGCCCTTCTCTGCAACAGGTGGAGCTTACGTCTCCACTCTCTTAATCAGGGCTGGGCTTTGACCAACAGAAGCGGCAGGCGTGAGGTTGTGTGTGTTCCTCTCCAGAGGCCTGGCAGCTTCCCTAGTCACCCTCGTGGTCCCCTGAGGCCGCCACGTGGCAGAACCCAGTCTCGCCCCTTGAATGAAGGGAGAGAATCCTCCCTTCGTTTTCTCGGGCTGCCATGATGAAATGCCACAGGCTGGGTGGCTTAAATTACAGAAATGTATTTTCTCATAGTTCTGGAGGCTGAAAGTCTGAGATGTGGGTGCCAGTCAGGGTTGATTTCTGGTGAAGGCTCTTCCTGGTTTGTAGACAGCTGCCTTCCCACTGTGTCCTCACATGTCAGACACAGCGAGAGAGCTGGTGTCCCTTTCTCTTCACACAACGATACAATCCCATCAGATGAGGGTCCTGCGGCTAGAACCTCACTTAACCTTAATCACCCCGTGAATGGCCCTATCTCCAAGCAGTGTCACATTGGGGGTTAAGGCTTCAACATACGAATTTGGGAGGCACAATTCAGTCCAGAGAAACCCCATAGAGTAAGACCACAGCCTCCCGGCCCCCCAGCCTCCCAGCTTCCCAGAGAAGGCTGCAGACATGTAAGCAAGACCATCTGAGAGCCAGAAGACCCCACTGGCTGTGGTGGGGTTGACCCACAGACCCAGGGCCAGTCACTAAGCCATTGCTGCTTTGCACCTCCATTCCCCAAGGTTGAAGCATGTTCCTGGCCACCTAAACTGGCCCTTGCTCAGCTTCACCCTCTCTCCTCCCTGAGTGGGAGGTTTGTTTGGGGAGCCTGAGATCAACTTATTTCAGCTCCATCTACTCATCTACAGTATCATGGGGACAGGAACTCAGCCTCATGTGAATGACGGGCCAATGGGCAGAGCTGACATTGTCACAGATGGATGAACTCTCTGGGTCAGACCTCGCCCCTTCCTGGAACGAGCCCCTGTATCTGTAACTGATGCTCAGGAGAGCTGATGACCAACCGGCCAGTTTCCACCCACAGCCTGGCCAGTCTGCTTCTCACGTCTTTACAAGCTCAGTGAGGTTATCCCAGGCACAAGTTCTCTCTCTGCTTCTCCCATCTGTTTATGAGGTGTGTGTGGTTCCTGAGGGTCAGACACTTTATGTCTGGAATTGGGAGGGACTCGTCGGCCACATGGAGGTCTTCTCTCCTTCTTCTCTGGGCCCATAGGAATGCAAGCAACATGCTCCACCCTGGCCCTGTCATGGGTGTCCCCATGTCATTATGCATGAGCCCCCATGATAGAATGGGGTGTGGCGCCCCGACCTCAGCCTGCAGGCAGTGATGCCAAGCCCTTTACCTGGGAATGAGGGTTGGAGTCCAGACTGGGCTCACCCCACAGCCAGGCTTTCCCCCACAACCCTGCTGCTGGCCTGTGAAATCACAGGTGGTGTTTCCATAACGCAGAAAACCTGGTTGTTTTATAGGCAAGCCTTCACATTCCATGAGTATCCTACAGGGTCACCTCAAAGAACAGGCTTTCCCTGAAGCGTTTGCCGACATCCAACCAACCTTGAAACTGTTTTAGAATTGAAAATGTGGGCACTTTTCTAGATCGGTTTGTGGGGTGATAAATGACTCCTAGAATGACAAGGCATGCCATGGTCAACATTAGTTTCAAAAACATATTCACATGTTACCATATGACCACCCTGACTGGTGTCAAAATGAAACGGCGTAGCCCTGAGGTCAGGACCTAGGACCACGTCCCTTCCGGCTCCAGCCAGGTGCTGTCCAGGAGTTCTTCTGTGAGACCCGACCGGACGCAGGACAATCAGCCTTGGACAGACCCAGGCTGACCAGGGGCTTATTTGCTGTGTGGGGTTGAGCAGACCAGTGGGCTTGTCAGCCTTTGTGTTCTCCAGGGATAACTGGGGGAGAGAAAACCCACCTCCCAGAATTCTATGGACGTTGTTATGATAGCTGACACACCCACTACTATTTCTAATGCATAGTTGGTGCTTGGTGGGAGAAAGCTATGACAGGAATATTGATAGCTATAGATTTGCAGCTTGGGAGGCTGAAAAGGATCTGAGTTTAGTCTAACTCCTCACATGACACCAGTACCTCCCCCAGTGCCCATATGGATTGTTGTTCCGTGGAACTCTTGCAGCAAAGCTAGGAAGGTCACAGCTTCTCCAGTGTGAGCAGGTGCTGGGGCTGAGGAGCTCCACGGCCATGCAGCTGATGGACACCCATGGCTTAGGAGACGTCTCAGCTCCCCCTTAGGATCACCTGCTCTCCACCCTGCCGCTCTTCCAGATGTTGCAGGGGCTGTAACATCTGGCCAGGAAACACACGTGGATCCCGGTCATCCATTGTTCTGTAGGCTGTGCGGGGCTGCAGTGAGAGGACATTTGCTGAATGGAGGGCTCTGGAACAAAGAGGGCAGGCCTGAGCAATTGCTGATGTCCCCCACGTTGACAGCATGCTCAGACATCAGTGAGAGGAGGCAGGAGCAGCTCAGCACAGGATGGGCCCATTTGATGCACACCAAGCACATCACCCATTTCTTAATGATTCCCTTTTCTCTAAATTCTCCCTCTTTGGAGCTCTGTGCTGTTTCCTGCACCTCCCCACACCCACCAGCTGAGGTTGCAGGCTCTGGGTCCTGCAGTAGGCACCCAGGGAGCACAGCCGGGCCTGGTGGAACCACAGCCAACAGCAGCTGCCAGCTCACCACGGGTGGCACACCTGCCTCCATTATTTCCTCTCTCCCTGTCTGCACTCCGCGGCTTCCTAGTCACGTGTCTGCAAAACCCCGGCTGCGGCAACGCTGTTGGTGACCGAGGCTGCTCAGCTCACAAAGATACAGGGACTGCAGCATGTGAAGGAAATGCACAAAGTCAGGCTGGGTCCATCGCGCCTGTGGTCTGGCCCCCGTCTGTCCTGTCTGTCTGTCTCTCTGTCTGCTTACCCCCATGGACCTTATCTCGCGCACCCAGCAAAGGGCATGCAGCTGCCCTGACGTCTGTTTTGTCTGTCCATTCATCATGAGGTCCATTTGGCTGCTATTCACTCTTCCAGTCTCTTTTCAGCCATCACAATATTTACAGTTTAAAACTTTTCCTTGTGCGTGGGGGTTTTCTTCGGGGAGATTTAAAAAATCCTAAGCACTTGGTCTCCTTTGCAGCACATGATGCTTTCTGGTCCTTAGTTGATCCTTGGCTTTTGGCATCTTGCATTTTCTGTGTCCCTTGGCTCTCAAGTCTGAAGACCAATCTTATTTTAATCCAAAAAAGGCCCCCAGTGCACCCAGGGTTTTTCTCTCACATTGGCCTGAGTGTAGGAAGAATGGTTCAGAGTCAGGTCATAGATGGCACAAGGAGAGAGGAGCCAGATCCTGTCCTCCTGGCATTTCTGACCTTATTAACTGGAGATGCCACAGTGACGATTAACAGCCTTTGCGACTGGAGGGGGAGGAGGTTTCTAATACAGAACAGACACCCTGCCATTCCTTGGTCAGGCTGAGATTTGATGTCTTAATACTTTTCTGGACAAGAACAAAAATGTTATGATTAATGCAAGTTTTACTTCTCAACCTTAAGAGAGTGACATCATTCTTATAGTGCAGAGAAAAATGATCCCTGTCTTGGAAAGGGAAGTCTTCCAAAAAGTAAATTACAAAATAGAGAAGACGTCCACACCGAGTTCACCTCCAAATCTTCCCGCAAGCTGTACCCAGAGGGGAAATGCTGACAGCCGCCTCTACAACCTTTGATTCTCTAGTTTCTTTTAAAACTGCTAAGAAAGCAGGAAGAAAAGGCAGACCTGGGAAGTTGCTGGGCACCGAGGAAACACTGAGGGTGGTGGCCACCGGGGCCTCTCTGAGTTCCCTCCTCATGCCCACGCTCCTGTTAATGAATCTTGTACAACAAACAGTCAACTTCATTCTTTGCATCCTCCCAATGTTACTAGAATTTCAGAGACATTCCTTTCAGGACTCGGGAACACCCTGCACAAAAGGCAATTTGTAGAGATGATTTCCGACTGTGCCGATCTCTGCCTGTTGGAGAAGGGTTCAAAGTGCCACAGTTTTGTGCTGCCATGAAGAAGAAGGCACCCCGCCTCCATCCCTCTGAGTTCAGTGATTGGAACAAAAAGGACCCCAATGTGGTGTTGCGTCTGGGACCCTCTGAAGCATCTGATAAGTTTTCAATATTTATACTTATTTCTTTTATCTTAACAGCACACATGAGGTTTCTGGATCAAAGGAAGACTGATGATTGACTTCCGGGATAACTGCAATGCCTGTGTCCATGCCCCAATCCTGCTGAGACACAGAAGTCACCTGCATGTGCAAAATGGGGGTTTGCACTACAGGAGGGGAACCCCAGATTACAAATCTCATGCTTCTGTAAGAACCACCGCACTACTGTGCTGTCTCCAGAGCAAAGAAACCCCTGCTTTCTGACATAAAGAAGGACTCTAGGAGTTTAGAATTTAAAAGATTATTCCAGGAGAGATGTACTTGAAATCTCTCTGGAGTATTTTTTTTTTAGCTTTCAAGGATTGTGTGCCTTTCCTCATCCTTTAACCCAGTTTGCCAGGAAGTTTTGCTCAGAGAACTCCAGCCACATAGACATGTGACCTCACCCACTTGCTTTCCAACACTGTAACTTTGTTGCAAAGAATCCACATTGGTCCATGAAGATGAGACACAGCGGGGTCTTTCCCCTACTTACCTCTAAGATATGCAGATTTAAAAGATGGCAATCTGTTTCCTGGACCCTACACCTGTTGAGGTCTGCAGAGGGGTGCCCCTTGGGTACACAAACCCCAACTCCAGCCCATCTCACCCTGCCTCCTGCCTGGAGTCCCCCGTCTCATAGAGGGAGATTTGCTCAAGGGCTCCAAGAAATTGGGCCACTCATTTCACCATGAAGGTATTGCCTACATGATTTCAGATTAGAATTGTCTACGTCCCCATGAGAGGACTTAGTTTCCCGGTGTTTGTGGTCTGCTTTTCACATAAACACTGTTGTAAGCACACTGGTACTGATAAAGATTTTTTTACATAGATCTCAATTCTACACCAGGGGATACGGGATATGTGGCTAAGTAGAAATGTATATTATTCAAAATTTAGTTAAGATACAAATCTTTTGTTTTGATTAGACCACTTTTAACGGGATAAGTGTTTGTATCAATCCGTCCTGACTCTATGCCTTTCTATGGTCACTATATCCTAATTGTTAAGTTATATATTTAAGATATGGCTAATTATAAAATCTGCCAGGTTTATTTGTTTAAACAGTGATTAGATTCTTGCCTTTATTACTCTAAAATTCTATCTAGAGTACTCTCTATCTAGGTTGGCTTTGCTGTCAGGTGATAGCTTGTCCAATCTGTCTTTTAGTGATACTATAGTTAGTTGTAAGCCACTGAATATTATATTGATCCAGTGTTCACAGAGTTATCCTTCTATGTCATATTGTATCTATAGATATGACTTTCTATGTTACCAAGTTCCTTCAGACAAAGGGTTATATTTTACTTTAGTTTGCATCCTCAGAAATAATAAGCATACAAGTGAGAAAAATATATAGAATTAAATGTCAGATTGGAGATATATTAAGACTTGATAGAAAATTGATAAATTATTGACTTTTAAAATGAACTCTTTATAACCACAAATAGAACAGTAGTATTCATTCAAATTATTAATAACAGAATTAATAAGAATTTTATTATTCAGTGTTACTATGAAAATACTTTGGATATCCACAAATCCCTGTCTACAAATAAGGGCATGTGTAATACACACACACGTGTTTAATGCACATGCTCATTTGTTAACAGGCAGTTAATCTAGATTATTTGCTCAAATTCCACTTGCAAGAGACTTACCTCTGCACCCATTCTACACTTTCTGTGTCTGATTTCTGGAAGTAGCTGGAAGGCGGGACAGGTTCCTGAGGGTAGCAGCAGCTTACTGTGCAGGCAGGGTCCAGGTGAGCTGGGCAGGGGCTTCATGGTCTGTTTCTCTAGGTGGTTTTGATTTACAGACTGCTGAGTCTGAACATGAAAACTGGTTTGAGAAACTTAAGAAGCTGCCTGAATTTTTGTCCGGGGTCACCCTAAGCTGAACCACACGTAGTTCAGATCAGTTCACGGGTCTCCGTTTTCTCTGTGTGGGTCTTTCTTCTGTGCAGCCTGTGTGTTTTGGCCGCCTCCTGAAGTGCATATAAACCAAAGATGTGTCAGGAGAGAAGCTCTCTCTGCAGCAGGACGTCTGCCCAGAAAAGTTGTGGCGTGTTGGAAGCCTCGCTAGGCCACGGGTTCTTACCCACAGGGGGCTCAGTTTTCAGATACAAGAAGTGATCCGAAAGACGGGCAGCTGCCTGTCGTCTCAGGAGCCACTGCGATGGTGCTTGCTGGGCCTCCGTGGTCTCGTGGGGCCACAGGGCCAGCCTGCCAGACTGCCCGGTTTTATTTCCTGTCCTTGAGAACATTTATAGACTAGTGACGCAGGCATGTGGCTAGAGAAAAGTCTGCAGGTCCCAATTCGGACTGCAAGCAGACATCTCAGGAAGTTTCTCCACGCAGCCCATCCCGGGTGACACAGCGTTCACTGTGATTCCACCCGAGCTGCGTCAGCAGTCGGCTGCTGGTGGAATAGGAAAGCAAAGGGCTGTAAAGCTAAGTCACGCAGTCTCAGCTGCACAGCGGTTTACTGGGTCACACTGAAAAAACTTCATTAGTAGTATAACATGTCAAAATTAGTCACTTAAGAATGTAAACAGCCCCAGAAGCAGAGCCGAGCGGGCGTCTGGCCATCTGTTCTGTGTGTTGGTCTGTATTCTCACTGTGGGCTCCGATTTCTGCACCCCTCACCAGATGAGAGCCGCCTGCCTTCATCAGCCCACTGTCCCCAGGTAGCACAAGTTGGGGATGTCAACAGCTTGCTCCACTGCCAGTGGGGCCCAGGGCTCCAGGCTCAGCAGGGAAGGCAGCAGCAGCAGCTGGCGTGGCCTGGGAACAACTTCCATCCCGTCTCTCTTTCTCTTTTGCTGCAGATGTGAGAAGCCAACTGTCTTGCCATTATTAGTGAAGGCACCCCGATGTAGAGAAACGGGCTTCCCCCTTGCAGCCCGGGACGAGGGGCTTCTGTCTATCCTCGACCCCCGCTTCCCCTCCACCCCCAATTCATTCAGACACAGAACCTCACACCTTCCCCTTGAGTGCCCTTGCCTGACACCAGGTACTTTAATTGAAGGTTGGTATGCAGAGGGAGGAGAGCCAGCACAATAGTTCTGTCTTCCTTTTCCTGTCTTGCTGTTGGAGAAAATTTTACTTTCAATTTATCTGAACCAGGAGCATGTCCTGAGCTCCTGATTTTGCATTCATAGGCTGTGTGGAAACCCTCAAAATCTGGAACAGGAAGCCAAGATCTCTACCCCCTCAGTCACCAACAGAGTCAAGAAAATCTCCAAAGAGGCAAACCAATCTCAATCACCAGTTAATATAATTGAGTCAGTAAATTAAGAAACTGGGCCAGAAGCTCCGTGGAGAGTGTGCCTCTGTGTGGAATAATTGGGTTCTCAGCTTCCAGCCATTTTCATAAACTGGTTTTGATTCTAGAGTTCAACACCCTAGTGGGTTTTAGGAGTTTGGGGGGGATTACATACCCAGAAATGACATAAGGCCCATCCGGATTTCTCCAGAGTTAAGCTGTTAGCATTTTAATGATCTCAAGGATAAAGTTATCACAAATGTGAATATCTTTTCTGGATACAGGATTGCACACTCTACAAGTGCTGCCCAGCTCGCCACATCCCCTCCCCCAGGACCCATTCCTCCTTTATTCCTTCCAGAGTCATGATGGTCACCAGCTTCCAGGACCTGCTTCTCCTTCATTCCATCTGGAGAGACATGATGGCCACCAGCTTCCAGGACCTGCTTCTCCTTCATTCCATCCGGAGAGAGACATGATGGTCACCAACTCCTCCAGGACCTACTTCTCCTTCATTCCATCCCGAGAGAGACATGATGGTCACCAACTCCTCCAGGACCTACTTCTCCTTCATTCCATCCCGAGAGAGACGTGATGGTCACCAACTCCTCCAGGACCTGCTTCTCCTTCATTCCATCCCGAGAGAGACGTGATAGTCACCAGCTCCTCCAGGACCTGCTTCTCCTTCATTCCATCCCGAGAGAGACATGATGGTCACCAACTCCTCCAGGACCTGCTTCTCCTTCATTCCATCCCGAGAGAGACATGATGGTCACCAACTCCTCCAGGACCTACTTCTCCTTCATTCCATCCCGAGAGAGACATGATGGTCACCGGCTTCTCCAGGACCTGCTCCTCTTTCATTCCATCCAGAGACACGGCGGTCACCGGCTCTTCCAGGTACTCAGGCCAAGCCTGGGCGTCATCCTTGTCTCATCTTTCTTGTACCCACTGGCACTGAGGACATGGAAGGCCCTGCCATCTCTCCCTTCAAATTACCCCGACCAGCTCCTCCTCCACACCGTCGCCCTGGCCCAAGCCGCACCCCCTCTCACCTGGACACCCTCCTGTGGCCTCCGCCCTGGTCCCCTGCTTCCAGTTCACAGCCATTCTCAGCACAGCGGCAAAGCTCTCGCTCTTCAATCAGAAGGCAAAGAGGCTCAACAGGATACCCTCTGGCCCCCTCCTTCTGCTGGACACATCCCGTGGTCTCTACCTTACTAGGAGACTGACCCCTTCTGGCCCTGCCTGAGCCTCCCCTCGCTCTGGGTGCTCCCCTCATCCTTGGCCTTGTTCTCCCTGGCCCAGCCGCAGTGCGCAGGTTTGCTCCTGGGGTGCCCCGGGCACATGCCCACCGCAGGACCTTTGCACCTGCCCTCCCTGCCTCCCCAGGACCTCACTCCACAGGTGTCACTATGACTTAATTTCTCACCTCCTTCCACCCTTCACTCAAATGTCGCCTCCAATGACCTCCTGCCCTTGACCCCCTGTCTCCATGCCACGCCCCTGCCCTGCCTTCCCACCCCAGCTCTGCCTTCTCTCCCTCCAAGGATCCCGCTGCTGCTTCCATAAGTGATGGAAGGACAGAGGCATTTATGCTGCTTCCCTGTGTGGACCCAGTTCCCTAAACAAGACCCGACTCGCAGGATAACAGGCACCCCACACAACATGCTGGAGTGGATGCCCAGCTGGAAGGCATGCCTCATGGAGGACTTCAGCCCATCATAGAAAAGACTCTCCTCGGCCAGTAATCTCGGAGCCAGGGAGCAGTCGTGGGGACCCCGTTTCACTGGAGGTCATTTCCTTGTGACATGGGCAGTGTCAGGACCTAGTTCTTGCCCCTCAGGCCTCTGTGGGTTAAGTGGATTCGTTAACCTTAGCAACTAGAAAGTTCTGCAGAATAGGAGAGAAAAGCAGTGGGCAAGCCGTGCCTCACCTTCCTTTAGTGCAGGTATCGTGGAACCTTTTTATAGCAATGCTCTTTTAAATAAGGCTGCAGGAGACGGCAAGTTAATTATAGTTTGTGTAATTTAATTGCATTTTATAGAGTTCTAGATGTTCACTGTTGGGACATTCACATGATTTTCCACTTGTAGATTTCTCTCTGCTCATTAATTGTTTATTTATAATTATTCTCACATTGATGTTACTCATTGTATTTTGAATTTTGAAAATGTTACATTTACTATTGAGTTTAATCTCCCCAGACATCCTGTCAAATTCTAGAACAGATATGAGACCACAGGATAGAGTGAAACCCAGCGATGCGGGGACACTGGCGTGGGTGCCTGTGCTCAACTGCACAGTCAGGTCCTGGAGGACCTCTGCACAGAGGGAGGAATGCTGTGCAGGGACTCAGGCTGAGCAGAGCTGCTGGCATGAGATCTGGCCAGAGCAATGTCCTTAGACCAAACTGTCCCTTGGGGCCAGGGCACAGTGTAGCCCTGTGCTCTGACAGACAGGGTCAGGCCCACCGAGTATCATTTTTTCAGGTAACTGATGTGGAAGGATGGACCAGGAGACTCCAGGAGACCTGAAGTGTAGGGCAGGGGCTTCCCTGAGGGCCTTCTGGGCAGTCACAGATGTGCTCCTCTTCCCTACAAATCAGCTCCCTGTGTGTGGCTCCTGTGCCATAACTGGCATTAGACACCATCCAGCAGAGTTCAGGAGGCCCTGTTCCCCGCCTTCTGGGGCCAAATGTCAGAGCAAGAGAGAGACACAAAAGCCCAAATGTGTCTGAAGGGAGTTAAGCGAACATCTGGGCTCAGTGGGGCGATTTGCGAGGCATCTCACCGGGTTCTGGGGGCAGAGCCGAGCGGCACACACAGTCCCCACCGAAGGAGTCGAGAGTCTCACAGGCACGCTGTCATCACATAGTCACTGCATCAGGTCACAAAGGCCGCAAGGGAGGGTGCCTGTGATGCTGGAGTGGGAGTGGGCAGGACCCCCGGCTGCCAGGGAGACCATGGATGTGCAGGTGAGGCCGGAGCTGGCTGGGCCAGGGCCTCACAGGGAGACACTGACTCTGGAAACACTGGAACTGGGGCTTGATCATTCTCCTGCTGTGAATGGCATGCATGCACATTGTAAGTGTGCAGTGTGGAGCTAGTTAGAGCCAAAAGTGAAGGACAGCTGTAGCCTCACCCTCATTTCTTTAGGTCCATCCCATCCTGTTCTCTCCCAAAAATAGTAAGGGAAAAAACAAGTGCACAATGAAATAGTGAATACTAGGGGCAGCATTTTATGGTTTTAATTTTTCCATGTGTTTATATTTCTCTGAAAAATTGAGCATTTGTTTTCATCAGAAAAGAAAAACACATGTATAAAGTCAAATCTTTTCTCAAGGTTTATGAGGGAAGACTAAACCCGTTCCCGACTGGTCCCAGCCTCCTAGCCAGCCCCAGGTCCTGCCTCTCAGGGTCTCCCCAGCCTCCCAGCCGGCCCCAGGTCCTGCCTCTCAGAGTCTCCCCTAGACAGGGCCCCAGCCCAGGGAGGCGGAGTTAGGTCTGTGGAGGGCCCAGAATCTGCGTCTCCAACAAGTCCTGGTGACTTCCGTGCTCCTGGCCCCGTGGTGACTTCCATGCTCCTGGCCCCGGGGACCCCACTTGAACAAGCATTGCCCTAGAGAGTGACCCTTGACTTCCACAATCAATGACTTCTGTCGTCGCTTGCTTTTTAAAATTATTTTAGACATTTTCTATTGCGTTCCTTGCCCTTTTACACTCCTGCCACCAAGCACCCAAACTTTCCATTCCTCATTCTCTAATGGAATCATGTCACAATTTGGAAAAATCTCTCTCTTTATATCTCTTACACACACACACACACACCAGAGACACACATACTTTTGAAGGGAAAAGTAATAATTGCCTTGCTTTTTCATTTGCTTAGTCTTGAGAAACTTTCATGACCTCAGCACTAACTCAAATTCTCAATAGGGTTAATACTTGCCATAAATTATGGCCCTTCCTTCTTTCTTTCCTTCCTTCCTTCCTTCCTTCCTTCCTTCCTTCCTTGCTTCCTTCCTTCTTCCCTCCCTCTCTCCTTTCCCTTCTTTTTTCTCCCTTCCTCCCCCTTCCTCCTTCTTTCTTCTTTTCCATCTTCTTTTCCCTTTTTCCCTCTCTCCCTTCCCTCCTCCCATTTCTCTCCTCCCTTCCTCCCTCCTTCCTCTCTCTCTTCCTTCCTCCCTCTTCTCTCCTCCTTCCTCCCTCCTTCCTCTCTCCTTTGTTTTCTAACACAGGCTGCTGTCAGGGCTGCCCTCAGATGTCATCTCTGTTCACCCTCATTCTGGTGCTTTTCTCTGCCTGTTGCCTGGGTTTGAGCTTCTGACTCCTAGAGCTGATACCTGTCTTTTCCTGGAGTTATTCCACTATTTGGTGAAATGTCTTCCTCTACCTTCCTAGAGAAGGTTTGGATTCTATCTCTTTTGGTAAAAGCTTTCTTTAACTGTGCAGTCTAATATGGTAGCCTTAGGCACACATGACTATTTACATTTAAATTATTTCCAAATAAATACAATTTAGAATTCAGGTCCTCACCCCTATTTCTATATTATATTTCTAAGTGCTCAAAGATACTAGTGGGCATCCATTTAGGTGGCACAGAGAGACAGCACTCCCATCATCACGGAAGTTCAATGGCTTCCCTCAACGAAGCGTTGACCCATGGCTGTTCCCCCATATTGAAGACAGAGTTGCCAAATTGCTGACTGAGCTTCTGGGTACTTGGGAAGAGCTCATCTGGTGGCAGATTTATATGGAGCTGAGACAGGACCATTTTTCTGTGTGTCAGTATCGAGCTAGTCATTCCCTCCAGAGGCGAATCCTTCAGCATTCTGTTGTGGGGGAAACATGTCTTCCCTGTGGCATCGTGGACCTGCAGAAGGGGGTGGGAGTCTGACCCTGGGAAAGAGATAGGAGCTTTAATATTGAACAGGATGGGCTTATAAATTTCACTCTGAGGGGTCTGAAAAGCCAAGGAATCCACTCAAGCTATAATCTAGGAGAGGCAGAAGGTGGTCCCCAGAGGAGAACAAGGTTGAGAAAAAAATTAAGCAAGCTGTTTTCTGTCTGCATCTAAGGCCAGTTTGCTCAGTACATTGATTGTAAGCCCTCCTCCTGCCCTGGCTGCACCTGCTGACCCAGAAGCTACAGCGCCCAGAGCAGACTTTTCTGAAGGGCGCTGCTCATGGCTGGGAGGGGGCCTGAGATCAGGGCTCCTTACCTGGACTTCTCTCCACGTGGTCTTGGCTCCGTGGGGATCTGCCCCCACAATGGGTCTCCCTCCTGGAGACCAGTGCTGTCCCCATCCCTCTGCAAGCAGCTCGTTGTGACCTTCCTCTGCCCCCTGCCCACCTCAGTTTTCCAGCCACGGGCATGTCTTGGCATCTTCCATTTGTGGTGATCACGTCTCTAATAGTTTTTCTTTTTATTTTACACCTTCATCGTCTTTTACTGACATCTTGGGTTTTCGGGATATAGAGAAACTAACCTGTGTTTGTCTTCCTGTGGTTATCCAGAACCTCCTGGTGCTTTTCAATGAAAACATGATCACACACAAAACAAAACGAAGGCAATGCCTGTCTGTATTGGCAGAGAGCACCACCCATAATGTTAATAAAGCGGCTTATGGTTTATAAATTAGAGTTAATAAAGCGGCTTATGGTTTATAAATTACAAAAGTGTTACAGGATCTGAGTGAAGGTCTCTGAGCAAGAGTGAGAGGACATAATTATTCCTGAGTTGAGAAAAACAATCGAAGAGGCAGTATACCATGTGGACTAGGGAAAAAAAAATAAATGGGGAGTGTGACCAGTGGACTTAGTGTCTGTGGTCCGGGTGAAAATGACACAACCCCATCATGCAGCCGTGATCAGTGACTGTTCTGGAAGTGGCCTCTATAGGTGACAGACACGTGTCATCTCAAAGCGAGCTCGGGAGGTGCTCCCGCTAACATAGTGACCCTCCCCTGAAAAGAGGTTAAACTCTCCAATGAACCCAGAAGTCCTCCTAGCCTGTGCCCCATCTCACTTTGCCCCTGAAAGAACAGGCTCACTTTGTGTTTTTCTGCAAGAGCAGCTTCAACATTGCCATCCCCTTTCCCGAGGAACTGAACGTTGCCACTCTCTGTGGTGACAGATTACATTGGAGACATCAGCCAGGTCTACTGTGTGGGTCCAAAACAGCCACGCACCTGTGATGGTTTTGTATCTAAAGACGAAGCTGGGAGTTTCTTGTCACTCTGCAAGCGTGGCTGCCATTTAAATAAATCTCTCAGCATCACAGATTAGGACCCCATTGAAACAATGATCTATCTCCCTAGGCCCAAGTGAGATAGATTAGGACAATTGTCCCTTTTGAAAGTTTTACTTCTAGTTTGTCTTTATTAGCATAAAGCTCTTAGTTCAACTATGTAATTAAAATTGAATAATGGGCAACTTATAGGAAATCTGTGAAGCTGGCAGTTCAGCCTCTGGCCAATGGCATCCTCAGCAGGCAGGCAGGATAAATCTGCCCACGTACGTCTGTGTCCTGTTAGCTGCTTCCATACGTTCACTTTCCAGAAAACATGGGATGCTCAGTACGCATGCAGACTTCATTGTCTGCCCTTTGAAAGAGACAAATTCCCGCTGGTGAAGACAGGCCTGAAAGGCTTACCAGGGGCGGCCAGGAGGGCGTCCGCGCATCTTCCTGGGATGTGTCCCTTCCAGAGGTGCTCCGGAGCCACAGGGACCGCACCCCAGGCTACGCTTTCTCTGCTCTTGGAAGGGGTTCCTGCTGACAAACTCCAGTCAAATTTCTAGTCCCAGATGGCCCCCAGCGGAGCTCCGGATGGCTCCTACACTTAGCAGATGAATGTGGGCACTTCCTGAGCCAAGATGACAACTGGGCTCCCAAGGGTGGCTCTGTAAATGTCTTTGTCTTCTGGTGTCTGTCATCTAAGGAGAACTTCAGTTAATGATCTGTCATGAGAAATTATCCTGGTGAGAAAAGGTCTTAGGACGAGTGTGCCTGAGTCTAAAGCCGCTGATCATTATTGTGTACCAGATCAATATTGTGTAAGATTGTTAGCACACTCTTACCATGCGAATACACGGCAATGTTATATTTCTGTAAAATACTTTCTATCTTCCAGATAGTGGTGACTCCCATTCAGACAGTATTGCTATCCATTGGCCTATCATATTACCCGCTGCAGGCTCCTGACAACTAACACGATAAAACCACATTTCAGCACACTCAATGCATCTGGCACTTTTGCCACTCTTCAATGATGAGTAAGTTGCTTGATGAATTTACCTTATCCCTTTGCACCTCAGTTTCTTCATCTGTAAGATAAGGATGAATACCACCCCCCACTTCATAGGATTTTTGTGTGTATGTGTGAGAATGGAGATAATACAAGTAAAAGTGTGTGTTATTTCTGCCTTGTACAGAAGTGCAGAGTTATCATGTAGCACATGTGACTATCATTATTATTTTGTCAAAATGTCCCAAGGAAACCAAATTCACAGATGTATTAATGCCTTCTGTTTTCAAGTCATGTCGGATGCTATGAGATATCACAGAAACACAGGAAACAGACCGTGCCTTCAGAACCGCTTGTCCAGGTAAGTGGGCCCAGTACTCCCAAATGTGGTCAGATGCCAACATAGTGTTTACCTGCCACCAAAGACAAACCCAAAAGCAAGATCACAAGGGAAAAGGAGGTGACCCATGCACTGTGTGCTCTGCACAAATGATCACACCTGCATTTTCAGCTGGTCAGGGTGAGGGAGCGCCTCTACTTCTAACGAGAGTTTCTTAGCAACTCCTCTCCTCCAGTGTATAAGATACTCATTGTGTTTTCTTTCATTTCAATTCAGTATTTTAACTTATATTTATGGCCTGTGATATTGATAAATACTTTGATAATGTCATTTTAAAATAAGACTATTATAACATAAGCTCAGGGAGACAGGGAAGAAACCAAAATCATGTGTTTTAATTCCATTACTGTAACAAATGACAATGGAAACATTATGATTGTTCCTTTGATTATTGTTTAGAACCATGTTCCACATGTATACATGCTATGTTTAACAAAATATTAATAAGAGTGTGGATTTAGTCTCTTTTTGCATAACATTTTGCTCTAGGAGTCCTGTTCCCCTTTGCATGTTTGTGTGTGTGGCTATCAGTCTAGGAGGTCACCTCTGGAATTATCTGCCCTTCACTGGATATTTAGGTGGCCCCTGGACCCGTGCCAGGCATGGCAACTACCTTTCTGCCTTTCTAGCTGAGTGGGTGGGGCATTCGTTCAAAGTGGACAGAAAGGGGTATTCAAGAAAATCTGGTTTCTCCCACTTTGAGGTGTGTGGGGAGCTCAGGACCTGGTGAAGCAGTGGATTCCAGCTCAGTGCCTGGGGGAAGATGGGGTTCTGTTTCTTACCACCCCCAGGCGACGTCAGTGTTCTAGTCCTTGGACCACACTTTGGGCAGCGAAGGTCTGGATCACATCAAAGTGTCCTGGACCCCACCGGTCGTTTCCCAGTGCTTATTTTCTGCAGTTTCTCTAACAAGAGGCAAGTCACTGTCTGAATTCCGGGGCCCATCAAATACAGGAGTTTTCTTTTGCTATTGCTCCACCTCATTCCCTGTGTGTCCTCTTCTGCCCCTGGGGTAACGGGGATCTGGTCTCAGTTGTCCCACTGCCTCCTCTCCCAGGGCAGTATCTCAATGATGAGGGGGATTCCTAGGACCCAGGGCAGTGTCATCAGATGACCCAGGAGCCCCTTCTGCCCATCCCCAGGGCCCTCCAGTTTGATGACCACACAGAGCCTCTCTCCTCTCAGCCACACAGGCTTCCAGAAGCTTCAGACAGGCGTTAAGACACAGAGTCTCATGAGACTTGGGTGCCATCTGACTGGTCCCTCCTGAAACCATGAATGGGGAATGGGGAGAATAAATATGGAGGAATACTTGCAAAATATCCCAACACCTTAGTTTATCCTTTAAAATGTCAGATGGGGTGAAATAGTTCTGTGTAAAAATCGAGGGAGCCAGTTTTTCATTGTGCTGCCCTCATGCGCGTCCAGGGGTCTCTTCCACCCAGGATGTCCCTTGGGCCTGTTTGTATTTTCAGTAGAGATGGGGTTTCACCATGGCCAGGCTGGTCTTGAACTCCTGACCTCAGGTGATCTGCCCGCCTTGGCCTCCCAGAGTGCTGGGATTACAGGCATGAACCACCACACCCAGCCAGTCTCAGGTAGTTCTTTACAGCAATATGAGAACGGGCTAATACAGTACCTTACCCCAAATCTGCACAGCATTGTGTGTGCGTGAGGTCACCCAACTCACGCTTGTTATGGGCCCACAAGGCTATGGCCTTCCCCTGCCGTCAGGGCAAACTGGGTTCACTTCTGCTGGTGACCTGTGCTTGCCCATCCAAGGGCACTGAACCCACGAGGCACAACCTGGGCAGCATTTGTGGAGCCTGTGGGGGAGGCCAGGGGGAAGGTTGCGGTGACACAGCCTGGCCCTGCCTTCAACCCTGGTGGGCCACCGCTCCAGTTCCCACCATGTTCAGGAAAGCCCCTGCTCTATCTGGAGTGGATTCAAGTACCGGTTCCAGACTCAGAGATCTTGCTCCTCTTGAATGGGATTTTCTCCGTGTTTTAGACTAAACCATTTAATCATCTCAGCCTCTTAATGAAATGGCTGGAGTTATGTCAGTCTTCACAAATTATTTACAAAAATAAAAAACAACTGTCCCAACTCCTAGCGCCTTGCTCTCTCAACTCCCAGTAGCTCTGAGGGTCCAGCAGGTAGCAAACGTGGGGGCAGAGCCTGTCCTTTTAGTTCAGCCTCAGGAGCCTCCTGTGAGGGGAAGGACAGGTGTATGTCCTGCTCACACAGATAAGGAAGTGTCTCACACCCAGGGGCCTGATGTTTCACATCCGACAAAACTCCAAAGATTGGGATGCTTCGCTGCCTTTCCAAGGTGCCAAAAAATGAGGGAGGTGGTGTAGCTCAAGGCCTAACTTCTAATGCACCACACGTGTGTATCCACCACAGAAATGCAGCTGCCCTGGAGCTGGCTTACAGGCTTGACCCTAAGCCAGTCCTTACATTGAAGGGATGTGCATAACCCCTAAGTAATGCACCAAGGTTGTAGCTTCTCGGGTCCCAACATATATGGTCATGCCCAGGAAGGCAGCTGTAAGCTGGGTGCAGAAGCCACTGGAGAATAGCCCTTCAGCCAGAGAGGAGGTGAAGGAGGGGGAGGGGAATGAGGAGAACATAAGGAGGAGTGGGGAGCTTGCTTCTACCTTGGTTTTCTGAGACAAGCCTGAATTCCGAGGGCGGCCATGGCCTGCTCCCACCCGTGCTGGGTAAAGCCTTAGGTTTGCATGTCTGGGAGCAGTGCATTCTAGCCCCACCTAGGCCAGTGTGAATGGCTGTGTGGCCATAATACAGGTGATCTGAATTTCACTATGTTTTAATCTGTAATATGGAATGATTTCTATTTGCCAAGCTTAGTACGTAGGGTTCGGGTGAGGAGTGACAGGATCTAAACACACTTTGAGAAAGGAAAGCCTTATGCTCCTCCACCCTGCCAGAGTCAGAGGGGTGATCAGGGCTGCTCCGCCACAAGCTCAAGGTTTCTCTGTGCTATAAAGGAAACTTCCATCCAAAGGAATCGTTCTGCTAGCGAAACACAGACATGCACACAGCTGAAACAACTTCCACGCATAGTGTATGATTTCCTATTCTACACACAGAAAGAAAGGACAGATGTGTTAGCAGAGGATTAGTGTTGGAATAATTATGTTAGCTAAGACACAAATGGGGTCCCATGCCAGCTCCAGTTTTGGGTTCTCACTGAATTGAATTCTCAGAGGGGGTCCTGCTTACACATAATTGTGCCTCAGAGCTAGAAACAAGGAGGCTCTATTTGATCAACTAGCTGGAGGATTTGAAAGGTAACCCTCTCATTCCAACTGCTTTTCTAAATATAACATCCTCAGGGGAACCCATCCTTCTGGAGGGAAAATATTAAAGAGAAAGAAGAAATAGGTAGAGAGTGAACAAAATCCATCTCCCCTCTGCAGAGTCCCCACCTTGACTTCTTTTAAGTGTTGTTGCAAAACCTCCTGCCCCGTGCTCTGTCTTTCTCCCTTCCTCTTCCACTCCACAAACACAGTTTTTCACTTTTTATCTATATATACAGTGTCTTTAAATCAGATATTTTGGTCCCCAAATACTTGAGTGTTTACCAAGAAAATAAGATGCTTTCCAGAAAAAGCCAGCATTTTTGTGGAGGTACACCCACACTCAAAAACACATGTGTGCTGGTGAGCTCTTGCCTGAAGTGGGCCCAGGCTACTGGGGCTTCTGCGGACCCCTGCCTCTGCCCAGGTCCCCGCCCCACTCACAGAGTCGACCTCAGGCCTGGGCCATGCTCTTCTACCAGCTCCAGCCATCGCCCAACCCACAAGCAGGCCTGCAGGCAGAGTGTCAGCATGGCTTGGCTCTCAAGAGATGGCATGTGGCTGGAGAGTGATGTTAGCCTTGGGAACACGTTTTAGTAAGAATCAGCCCATGACATGCTGCCCCCATGCTAATTTGAGATGAGACTGCCAATTATTTCCTCTTTTCTTTCAAAACTTTTCCTTTTTGCTACTGAAAGATACGTTCATTTAAAAGAGGTGGCTCATGTTTCTGATCCTCAGATATGGCTCTGAAAGAATTGTTTATGGGTTCAGTGAAACACACAAGGGCCTGAAGGAGCTGCAGCCTGGGTTCCTGCTCCCCACCAAACCTGGGAGCAACAACGTTTTTGGAGAAACATGGGGTCCAGCTGCTCAGCTGGGTAGGGGTGAACCAGAGGACCAGGACTTTGACTGCCGTCCAGAGACCAGCTGCCTGCTGCAGCCCTGCTACTCTCCGGTTAACAGAGGTGAGGCACCTGCATTGCAGGGTCAGAGCACACAGGCATTTAATGTTTTCTTCACTTACGTGAATTAGAATTATTGCGAGTCTGAGGCAACTCACAACTTGTACAACCAGGGTTGCCCCCAGTGATGTGACACCAGGTGAGGAAGGAAAGGGGTAGATCATCCAACAAACAAGCATTTAGGTTTCATGATCTGATATAGTTTGGCTGTGTCCCCACCCAAATCTCATCTTGAATTGTAGCTCCCACAATTCCCACATGTGGGAGGGACCTGGTAGGAGGTAATCAAATCATGGGGGCCAGTCATTCCTGTGCCATTCTCATGATAGTGAATAAATCTCATGAGACCTGATGGTTTTATAAAGTAGAGTTTCCCTGTACAAGTTCTCTTCTTCTCTTGTCTGCTGCCATGTGAGACATGTCTTTTGTCTTCTGCTATGATTATGAGGCCTCCCTAGCCATGTGGAACTGTGAGTCCATTAAACATCTTTCTTTTGTGAATTGCCCAGTCTTGGGTATATCTTTACTGGCAGTGTGAAAATGGACTAATACAGTAAATTGGTATCAGGAGTGGGGTGCTACTGAAAAGATACCCAAAAATGTGGAAGCAACTTTGGAACTGGGTAACAGGCAGAGGTTGGAACGATTTGGAGAGCTCAAAAAAAGACAGGAAAATGTGGGAGTTTGGAACCCCCTAGAGACTTGTTGAATGGCTTTGACCAAAATGCTGATAAAGATATGGACAGTAAAATCAAGGCTGGTCTCATATGGAGATAAGAGACTTGCTGGGAATCCCAGCACTTTGGGAGGCCAAGGCGGGCAGATCACAAGGTCAGGAGATCGAGACCATCATGGCTAACATGGTGAAACCCCGTCTCTACTAAAAATACAAAAAATTAGCCGGGTGTGGTGGTGGGTGCCTGTAGTCCCAGCAACTCGGGAGGCTGAGGCAGGAGAATGGCGTGAACCCAGGAGGCAGAGCTTGCAGTGAGCCGAGATCGCACCACTGCACTCCAGCCTGGGTGACAGAGCAAGACCCCATCTAAAAAAAAAAAAAAAAAAGGAAACTTGCTGGGAACTGGAGCAAAAGTGACTCTGATTATGTTTTAGCAAAGAGATTGGTGGTGGCATTTTGCCCCTGCCCTAGAGATTTGTGAAACTTTGAGCTTGAGAGAGATGATTTAGGGTATCTGGTGGAAGGAATTTCTAAGCAGCAAAGCATTCAAGAGGTGACTTGGGTGCTGTTAAAGGCATTCAGTTTTAAAAAGGAAACAGAACAAAAGGTTTGGAAAATTTGCAGCCTGACAATGCAATAGAAAAGAAAATTCCATTTCCTGATGAGAAATTCAAGCAGGCTGCAGAAATTTGCATAAGTAACGAGGAGTTGAAGGTTAAATCACCAAGACAACGAAGAAAATGTCTTCAGGGCATGTCAGAGACCTTTGCAGCAGCACCTCCCATCATAGGCCCAGAGGCCTAGGAGGAAAAATGGTTTCATGGGCCAGGACCAAGGTCTTCATGCTCTGTTCAGCCTAGGGACTTAGCACCCTGCGTCCCAGCCACTCCAGCTATGACTAAAAGGGCCAAGGTACAGCTCAGTCTGTGGCTTCAGTGGGTGCAGGCCCCAAGCCTTGGCATCTTCCACATGGTGTTGAGCCTGCGGGTGCACAGAAATCAAGAATTGAGGCTTGGGAATCTCTGCCTAGATTTCAGAGGATGTATGGAAATGCCTGGATGTCCAGGCAAAGGTTTGCTGAAGAGTCAGAGCAGTCAGGGAGAACCTCTGCTAAGGCAGTACAGAAGGGAAATGTGGGGTGAGCACCCTGACACAGAGTCCACACTGGGGCACTGCCTAGTGAAGCTGTGAGAAGAGGGTCACCATCTTCCAGACCCCAGAATGACAGATCCACTGACAGCTTGCACTGTGTGCCTGGAAAAACCTCAGAAACTCAATGCCAGCCTGTGAAAGTAGCCAGGAGGGAGGCTGTACCCTGCAAAGTCACAGGAATGGAGCTTCCCAAGACCATGGGAGCCCACCTCTTGCAGCAGCATGACCTGCATGTGAGACATGGAGTCAAAGGAGATCATTTGGCATCTTGACTGCCTGGCTGGATTTTGGACTTTCATGGGGCCTGTAGACCCTTTGCTTTGGCCAATTTCTTCCATTTGGAATGGCTGTATTTACCCAATGCCTGTACCCCCATTGTATCTAGGAAGTAACTAGCTTGCTTTTTGATTTTACAGGCTCATAGGTGGAAGAGACTTGCCTTGTCTCAGATGAGACTTTGAACTGTGGACTTTTGAGTTAATGCTGAAATGAGTTAAGATTTTGAGGGACTGTTGGGAAGTCATGATTCATTTTGAAATGTGAGGACATGAGATTTGGGAGGGGCCAGGGGTGGAATGATAAGGTTTGTCTGTGTCCCCACCCAAATCTCATCTTGCATTGTAGCTCCCACAATTCCCACATGTTGTGGGAGGGACCCGGTAGGAGGTAATTGAATCATGGGGTCCAGTCTTTCCCATGCTATTCTTATGATAGTGAGTAAGTCTCATGAGATCTGATGGTTTTATAAAGGGGAATTTCCCTGCACAAGTTCTCTTCTTCTCTTGTCTGCTACCACTTGAGACATGCCTTTTGCCTTCTGCCATGATTGTGCAGCCTCTTCAGTCACATAGAACAGTGAGTCCAATTAAACCTCTTTCTTTTGTAAATTGCCCAGTCTTGGATATGTCTTTATCAGCAGCATGAAAACAGTCTAATACATGATCACAGTTATGTGCTTAACTGATACTGCAGACAGTAAGCCAGTGGGTCACCTTTTAAATCCACAGGGAAACACACTTCATCCCTGCAAGCCCTGAGAAGGAAGAACATCTTTGCATCTTCCCAGAGCTTTCATAAGTCCAAAGTGTGACCCAGTGATTTTTTAAACAAGTTTAATATGAAGAAATACTATTACAAACAAACAAATATTAGAAACAAAAGTTTGGGCTTCATTGAGACATTCCTTCCATGAAACAGAAAAGAAGGCACAAAGCCCAGGCCACTGCCCCTGGGCTGTAGGGGGCAGCCAGGGCCTGGGCTGGGGCTGAGGAGGGCCTGGTGCCTCTCCTTCCCTCTCCTTTCCCCACAAAGCACCTCACCCTTCTCTAGACCTTCTTGGAGTATTCCCTGTGTAGTCTCTGATGCCACAGCCATGGCGACAGCAACTTCTATTACTTCTGTCTTCATTTCTTTAACAATCCCACTTCTTACAGTTTTGAAGTAATAGCACAACACGTTCACCTACCTTTGATGTTTCCTAAGATATCCAGTTCTTAGTTGGGGTGGGGGAACATTTCAGCTAACGTTTCAGGAAGTATTTCAGTTGTATGAGAATAGTATCTGATCCTTAATCTAACCAAATTGTGACCAAAAATTACAAGAAATTGTTGCACTTGCTTTCTGCATTTAGGACTAGAAACACTAATAAGGCTCTAAATTATTAAAAATACACTAAATATCAAAATAGGTTTTGAATGCATGTGCATTCAGCTTGAGGCCCTTTGCAGCCCAAGTCAACCCAGTTTCCCCATGCCCACATCTCCCATCTGGGTTTCTTGTTCAGCTATCGAAGCATTTGTCAGTGGTGGAATTGAACCTCCCAGAACAAAGTGTTTACTGAACCAATCAGGCAACCCTGAGGGGGCTCACAGAGGTGCTTGAGGGACACAAGGACAAGTAAAAATGTAGGTCCTGGCCTCTAGGAGTGGCGGAATGGATGGAAACATCATTAAAACACAAGGACGGCCAGGTGCAGTGGCTCACACCTGTAATTCCAGCACTTTGGGAGGCTGAGGCAGGCATATCATGAGGTCAAGAGATCGAGACCAGCCTGGCCAACATGGTGAAACCCCATCTCAACTAAAAATACAAAAATTAGCTGGGCATGGTGGCACACATCTGTAGTCCCAGCTACTCGGGAGGCTAAGGCTGGAGAATCGCTTGAGTCTGGGAGATGGAGGGTGCAGTGAGCCGATTGCGCCACTGCACTTTAGCCTGATGACAGAGCGAGACTTCAAAAAAAAAAAAAAAAAAAAGAAAAGAAAAAAGAAAGAAAAGAAAACAAGGACTAATACTTTCAATGCAATCCCAGGTATCAAGGCTCCCACATCTGTGGAATGTGGAGCTAGGACCAGGGGCTCCCCAGAAATGAATTCAGTCCTGAACTATTGTGAGGCCTTTGAGATGGCTTGTTAATAGAATGCACAAATAAATGAATTTCAATCTATTTAAGTGTTAGCTTTCACAGAGAAAATAACTTTAGATAAATTTTAAAGGCCAAGCCAGACCTCCACAGCTCAACCCTAGAAAAGTTTAGAGTTGCCTTTCTGTGCAGAGGAGAGAGTGCTAGTGGCTTCCAGATTTTGGGGATGGCATTTGAGGGCCCTATATGATGATCTGATGAGATCTGGTATAGGCCAAGGAAACAGGTGAGTGTGGACAGATAGTGGAGGTACTTGAGCTATTTGGGCAGCTTAATGTGGGGTGTGTGTATATATATCATGCTAATTACAAGTTTGTGTACACAGAGGCTCCTTGATTTACCATGAGGCTACCTCTTGATAAACTCATTCGTAAGTTAGAAATATCCCAAGTAGAAATGCATTTAATAAACCCAACCTACTGAACATCATAGCCTAGCGTAGCCTAGCCTACCTAACCATGCTAAGAACACTACAGTTGGGCAATCATCTAACACAAAGCTTACTTTGGAATAGTGTTGAATATCTCATTCAATTCATTGAATACTGGGCTAACAGTGAAAAACAAAATGGTTGCATGAGTGTTTGAAGTACGGTTTCTACTGAATGTTTATTGCTTTTGCACAATTGTCAAGTTGAAAAATTCTAAATCCAACTATCATAAGTTGGGGACTGTCTGTATTTTCATTACTGATTTGTGCTTCCCTTTCTTTCAATGACTTAGGAAGATGAACATTGATACATGTGAACTTCTGGCCTCTGCACCAACACATTAAGAGTATGTAAGCTTTCACTTCCATCCCTACAGCAAGAAAATCTGAACAAGCTGAAAATCAGTGACTTTCTTTAGACTCATCAGTAAAGTATATTTGTAAAGAGACAGCACATACAGGAAGTCCAGCTGAGATGGGCTTACCTGGAGCAGGGGCCCCAGGATCCATGAACTGCAGAAACTTGTAAATACGAATTATGGTGAATTTCTGGAAGCTGAGAGTGAGAAGCTCCTGGAGGACTGCAGTCTTGAGGAGACCCCACATTTTAATGATTTTTACCTCCAGCAACCTCATTAGGTTCTGTATTATTCCGTTTTTGCACTGCTATAAAGAAATACCTAAAACTGGGTGATCTATAAAGAAAAGAGGTTTAATTGGCTCACAATTCTGCAGGCTGTACAGGGAGCATGGCTGGGGGTGCCTCAGGAAACTTAAAATCATGGTGGAAGATGAAGGGGAAGCAGGCACATTTTACATGGCCAGGCAGGAGGAAGAGAGAGAGGGGGTGAGAACTTGCTGACTATCATGAGAACAGCAAGGGAGATATCCACCCCCATGAGCCAGCCACCTCCCACCAGGTCCCTCCTCCAATACTGGGGATCATAATTGGATGTGGGATTTGGGTGGGGACACAGACCCAAACCACATTAGGTTCTCATGAGAAAAAAATGAGAAAGATTCCCTCATGGTTCTGGGTTCATTTTTTCCTTGTGCCCTGAGGTGCTGGGATATACTCTGTCTCCCTGCAACCCAGAACTGAAATAATTGGGTAAATCATTGTCTTGTTTTTATTAATATTTCTTAAATGTATGTACAGCTAATGTTTATTTCAATGCTTAATATGATAAGTGTTTTGGTCTTTAGCAGTTTGATGATGGTTTTAGTGACAGGAAATATGCTGTAAGAACTTAACCCTGCTTTACATCAATTAGCCTATGGTAAGATTGGCTTCATTAGGCATTGTTTTTTAAAGTTGCATTTTCTAAGAATCTATTGATGACACTAAGTGAGGACCTCCTGTACCTGCTGGCCTTTTGTATATCTTCTTTGGAGAAATGTCTATTCAGGTCTGCAGTCCATTTTCTAAATGGGTTATTACTTATTTTGCTATTGAGTTGCAGGGGTTCCTTATATATTTTGATTTTTTTTTTTGAGACAGAGTCTCCATCTGTTGCCCAGGCTGGAGTGAAGTGGCGTGATCTCGGCTCACTGCAACCTCTGCCTCCCGGGCTCAAGTGATTCTCCTGCCTCAGCGTCCCAAATAGCTGGGATTATAGATGTGCACCATGGTGCCTGGCCAATTTTTGTATTTTTAGCAGAAACAGGGTTTCACCATGTTGGCCAGTCTGGTCTTGAACTCCTGACCTCAAGCAATCCACCTGCCTCAGCCTACCAAAGTGTTGAGATGGGTGTAAGCCACCACATCTAGCCATTATTTTGAAAATTAATCCCTTGCTCAGTGCATGGTTTGCAGATATGTTCTCCCATTGTGTAGGTTGCCTTTTCACTCTGCTGATTGTTTCCTTTGTTGGGATTGATCCCATGGATATGACACCAAAAGCAAAGGCAGCAAAAGCAGAATTAATCTGAGTGAGACTAAATCAAACTACAAATCTCTCAAAAAAAAAAATAAAAAGAAGGCATAGTGGTATTTCAAAGTAGACTTACATTAGTTAACATGCATTTGAGAAAAGTCTGGGACAGCTAGTCATTTTTTTTTTTGAGACACAATTTCACTCTGTTGCCCAAGCTGGAGTACAGTGTGGTGAGATCTCGGCTCAACACAACCTCACTTCCCAGGTTCAAGCAATTCTCATGCCTCAGCTGCCTGAGTAGCTGGGATTGCAGGTGTAGGTCACCACGCCCAGCTAATATTTATTTACTTACTTATTTATTTATTTATAGTGATGGGGTTTCACCATGTTGGCCAGGCTGGTCTTGAACTCCTGACCTCAAGTGATACACCCTCCTCAGCCTGCCAAAGGGCTAAGATTATAGGCATGAGCCACCACACCCAGCACAGTAAATATTTTTAAGAGAACTGAATGCTAAGAGAGGAAATAGAATATAATCTTATAGTACTTCTGCCAGAGAAGGCAGAAAAGGAGGTGGGGTGCAGAAACAAAGGACAAATGCAACATCCAGAAAAGTTACCAATATGGATGATACTAATACAAATAAATCAATAATTATTTTAAATTTCTATGGTATAAATACAACAATGAAAGAAAGAGAGTGTCAGAGTAAATAAGAAAACAAGACCCAACTAAGAGTTGACCGTAATAAACCGACTTAAATAAAATGACTCAGACTGAGATTGAAGGGATCATTTTCCTACATCATGCTAGGCAAAGGGCCTGAATAGATATTTCTCCAAAGAAGACATAACAATGGCCAACAGGTACATGAAAAGTTGCTCAACATCACTAATCATCAGGGAGATGCAAATCAAAACCACGATGAGATACCCCCTCAGTCCAGTTAGAATGCTTGTTATAGAAAAGATGGGATAAAAGGTGTAGGTGAGGATGTGGAGAAACAGGAGCACTTATACACCGTATGTGGGAATGTAGATTGGTGTAGCCACTATTAACAAAAATAGTATGAAGATTCCTGAATAAATTACAAAATAGAACTACCACCTGACACAGAAATCCCTCTTCTGGGTATATACCCAAGGGAAATGAAAGCTATCCATGACCACATGTTCATTGCAGCATTTTTCACAATAGCCGAGACATGGAAACTACGTAAGCGTCCATCAACTCATGAGTGCTAGATAGTAAAAACGGTGCAATACAGTAGAATATTTCTCAGTTTGTGCAAAACAATAGCCATAACCAATAGTTATTCATGATTTACAACCCAAATAAAGGAAGAGCTCCAGATAAAGGGAGGCAACAAGAACTGGCTTAAAATTGCAGAAATTACATACAAATATATGGCATTATAGTCAATGCATTCTATTATGTATTGCATGTTATATATTATATTATGTATTTCATATACATGCACATAATGTACATGCAAGTTTTATAGGTTGTATATATGTTTATGAGAGAAACCTCTGCATTCATCTAGCCCATTTCTGCAAATCCAGGACACTCAACTGCTGACCCCATGCTGCAGGATGCTGCCCTGAGCTGATAGGACCATGACTCCTGTAATTTTACCCCCCTCTTGCTCCCTGATTTGATATGTTGGGCATTGACAGAAAATTTGAACACATGTTTCTTCTGTAGATTTTGACAGAGTGCTGTTATTTCCTGTATAAGAACAGTTCAATTTCCTGCTCACCATTTCAGTCTCTCATAGAGCGAATGCGGGATAAAATCTCCTAGCCACCCTGAGTGTGGTTTGAACCCTGAAGATGTCTGATTAAGGAAGTGATTGAATCCATTCTGTCCACCCCAGACTTCATGTTGAAATGATTACTCATCTCTCTGTTCATAAAGCCTATATTGCATGCTGGGGTTTGAAATCCAAAAATCTAATTAAAACCTCCTAGTGCTTTTAACACTCTATTGCCAAGCAAGATTGGTTTTACAAAGCACAAGTTCTTGAGCCTGTCTGTCCACTCACTAACATGCAGTATTTGGTGGTGTTTAGTATTCTGCAAAGAGCCTAAGAGCCTGAGAATCATTTCCTAGCTGTGGAGAGGAGGTGGCTGGACTTCAAGAGTCTGAGACTGTCTGGCCTCTCCTTGCTTCCCTTTGCTCTCTGCAGCCTGGCCCAGAGTTCAGCCTCCCTATAGGTCACCCCGGCCACAGCTCGGTGTGTCCAAGAAGGTCACTTGGGCCGGGTGTTTCTGCCCTGGGGTCAATCAGAACCTTAAAAGCTGTAGGTGAATCCCAAGGAATAAATGTTTTTTGTAAGATGTCAGGTGAAGTCCTCAACAGCCCTTGAACCTCACTTAAAATGTCTTTGCAATCATGTATGAAGATGGCTGATTCCTGTCAGTCTCTGATCTTGCACGAGTCCTGTCAGTCTCTGATCTTGCATGCAGAGACCAGATGTCCTCCTTAGGCTTCTGCTGAAGGAAAGAACAAGGACCCCAGGTTTGTAGCCTCCAACATGTGGATTTTGGCTGATATTTGTGCAAAACAAACTATGTTGTATGGCACGTATTCCTGAGTTCTAAATAATCTAGTAGGAGTCTGATTTTTAGGTTTGTTAAATTAGCCTGAGCTTCACTATAACCCTGCAGAACAGATCTCATTCCCATTTCCTAGGAAGGAAAACTGCAAATTCACGGCTTTATCCAATGGAGTGGTATCGATACAGACGTGGTAGGAGTCAGTGTTTGGTGCCATGTTGGGGGTAGTGTAGATATTTACTGAGGTGACTTGACCCCCTTGCAAACTTTCCAGTTACCAAAGTTACTTTACACACTGACAATGACTGAACGAGGACAGACTGTTCATGGGACCCTAAAGGACATAGAGGGTGAGAATTTCCCAGGCTCTTTTCCCGTCTTCCCAGGGAAGTGAGAAGAGTGAGCCATGTGTGTCTGGGAACTGCTCAATCTACAACAGCCCCTGAATGGCAGCCTCAGACATCCTAAGTCAATGGAGTATGAGTTATTTCTGATAACAAAAAATTGTTTTTTTCAAATTTTAAGGTGAATCCTTTAAAATCTCAGCAGAAAATGAAAGCAGTAGAAGACGGGCTCTAGTTATTCATGTTATTTGTAACAGCAAAATTCACAAAAGCTGCTCGTTGTAAACACATAGAGCCCATGCATTGTCTGTGGACCACATTGTAGAGAAGATTTGACTGACTCAGAGGCCTTGTCTGAGCTGTTCTGTCGGTGGACGGTGTTCAGCAACCTGTTCACACAGCCCCATGTCTGTGGCCTCTTCTGTCTCTGGGCCAATCCTGGCCCTGGTGCTTGGTGGCAGTTGGTTCAAGGTGGTCAGCAGACCAGGAGAAACAGACATGGTGACCTCGTTACTCCAGGGCTGCAGGTGCCAGCTGCCCCATGGCCTGGGCATCAGATTTCTTGGGGAGCGGGACTGCAGGCAGGGAACGTGCTGAGCACGCATGTGCCCTGGAGACACAGCCCCCCTGCAGAGGTTTCAGAGGCTGACAGTCTGTGGGTGGCAAGTCCTCAGACCCCAAGGCTGTGCAGATCCTCAGCCCCAGTGGTGTTCACTGAGCTCTGTCCACCCGGCCTTGGGTCCTGCCTGTGGAGGAGCCCAGCTCAGCCACAGAAGGGCAGGGATGGGTGCACCTTTCCCCTTCTCAGAAGCTAAGTGTACCCTCCTACCCTAAATGCCAAGGGCCCTTTCCTGCAGGCTGATGGCCCATTTGTGAATGGAAATGCAACCAACTCTCAGAAGAATCACAAGCAACTGGGAAGCGGCTTTTACATCTCTGCAAAAGACACCTGTTGAGTAAAATTCCTGGTGTCATCCTGGTTAGAAGTATTTTTATTTTTCTGGCTTTGCAGGACTCTCCCTCCCTTTTCTTTTATTGTGAATTTCCTACTTACTTCACAGTGTTACTCTATCCATTTTAAAGATAGTCAACTATGAAATAAGGCAAAGGGGCCACAAGCCTGGGGGTGATGCTGGCTCCAGAAGATGGGAGCTGGGGATCCAGCTTGTAGTCCTTTCCAATGCCCCGGGTGACCATGACCCACAATGCAGAGATCCAGACTCATGCGCAGCGCTTCTGTGACCCAGGGTAGCTCCCACAAGGCAAAGTGTGGCTCTAGGTCGTTAGGGATGAGAGAGGCAAATCCGGTCAAACACAGCTTCACGACAGCACGGGGAGCCCGGAACTTGGAAATGGGCAGCTTCAGGGATATTGTTTTCAGCAACCTGGGGAAGCTTGATTTTCTTTTTATTCTCTGCTAGACTAGTGACAATCATATTTTCCTTTTTTTTCCCCAAATTAATGGTTTCTATCTTTCAAATTTCCTTGACAAATAGAATTTTGAAAACTTTTTGAAGTTCAAAATAGATTAGCCATTATTTTCTTGGTCTGTGATGATAAAATAAACCACCATTTATTCATAAGTAGATAAGGGACTCCATAACAAAAATGTAGCATAGAGACGGAACCCAAGACTAAAAGACATTCACTTGTAATAAGTGCGTTTTCCTCCATGCCGCGCACACCTCATCTTCCTCATTTTCCTCACTGGTGGAGCTACGTCTGGCCCTGGCCCTGGCCCTGGTGCAAGGAACGGCATTTGAGAATCTCTGGGAGGTGAATAGAGACCAACCACCAAAGTGGGTGCAGAAGCAGAAACCGGTGACTGAGAAGAGCTTTTCCACTTTTTGACCAGACTCCTTCTCAGAGTCTCTTCCAGCAGCCCTGGGTGCAGGATGCTGGACCGGAGAGCAGGGCCTCTCTTTCACTCTCAAGGAGACCGGGATCCAGTGGCCCCTCGCAGATGGCACAGGAAGAGATCTGGTTATCAACCTGCCCAACTGCCTGCAGAGAGCTGCTGCCACAGGGCCTTGCTCTGGCCGGATTCGGCCATTCTCATGGAAACCAGGGACCCTTCCCAGGGCGCCTCCTCACTTCATCTGCAGGCTGAGAGGCAATTAATAGGAGTCCGTCTCAGAGTTTCTGGAGCCCCAGCCATGACGGCGGCCACCTCATCCCCAGAAAGGACGTGCCGGAGGCGCAGTCAGAAGTAAGGAGCAGCTGCGGTAGCAAATCTCATCCATTGCCCTCATCTGCTGAGATCTGGGTTTCTACCCCTGTAATATTCCAAGAATTGTTTTTCAAATTTGGTTCAAGATAGGCCACTGGCAAGTTTCTGTTCAATCAACTACGCAAGAGACAAAATCGTACCCAGTGTCTAAGCTTAGCAACTGCATCTAGAATTTTTTGGTAGATGCACAAATGTGTTAATAAATTCAACCCAATCTAAGATTATTTTATTTTTGCTTGTTTTCCTAACTCATTTCAACATTGACTCTCCAAGGTTTCGCTGAGATAAATTATGAAGATCTTGCAAATTACTGTCCCAGGGCACATTGAGGTTTGGTTCAGTTTGTACGTTTTGCCACAAAGAACACGTATAGAGCTGGCATCCCTACAAAAGCAAACGTCTCACACAAAATCCTAACAGGGCCAGGAAGCAAGGCAGGAATGGCTGGACCAGAAGCAGTGGGGAGGCTGCCTCCCTTGCAGAAGGGGTCCCCGGGGCTGGGGGCTTGAGGGCTGTCTGAGTACCCAAATTCTCCTGTTTATTACTTTCCCTCTGGGCTCCCACTCTCTTTTGACCAGGGTTCTGATGCTCACAGGAGAGGCCTGGCAGACTTCTAGTGCCACTGCCAGTGCTGTTCAGCGCCTGCAAAGCCATGCTCAGCTCCCTCAGCATGAGGCTGAGAGAGGGCTGAGACACCCAGGCCCTGTCTGGATGGTCCTACGTTCCCTAACCCCACCCAAGCCAAATAGAGGGCATTTTGAGGACTCCTTTCTCTTCAAGTCATGCAGCCCTACAGCCCTAAATCTCTGTGTCCTTTATTCTACCTGATGCCAACGCCTTGCCTTTGATGGGCAAGTCATTTCAGGGCCGGAGGTTAAAATTTAGTAGGCTGTTCAGCTTCTGTGGACCATGGCCTTCTGGTGCCCACCTTTGGGTCCTCAACAGTCCCCTGCCTGCCCAGGCCCGACAGCCTGCCCAAAGCTCCCATTCCTGCCAAGGCCTGCTGCCCGTGCTCTCTCCTCATGCCTATCTGCATTCATTGTGGTAGTTTCAGCAGGAAACACCCCAGCTAGCTTAAGACAGAAGTAAATCACACTATTAGTCTAGTCCATTGACAGAGTGCCAGGGACGGTCAGAGAATGGGTTGGGCTGTCCTGGAGCCAGAAGCAGGGTCCTCAGCACCCCATGGAGACAATGCTGATGCCCCAGGTCCAGACGCTCGGAACACCTGTGCCACAGAACTTTGGAAAGCTCTGGCCCCTCACCCTCCCTGGAGTCACGTCCACAGTTTGTCCTTGACCACATCTCCAGCTGCTGAACTGTTGCTCATCTGAACGCCTGCTTGGAGGGACAGCCTCCACTGCCCAGAATAGATGTGGGCAGGGCAGGGGTTCTGTTCAAAAGGACCTGGGTGGCTACAAAGCCCAGCAGATCCATTCCCCCACAGGTGACCACTGTGGGCTAGGGAGAGGTGGGTTTGCTCAGTCATAAAGATCAGAGACCAGGCCACAGAACAGGGTGTGACCCAGTGCTGCAGAGAGAGGATGAGGAGAGGGCACTTGATGTGGGGATTAATCTGGAGCAGGATTGGGTGCAAGCTGGGGAAGAAATCAGGGGCATTGACAGTGCCCGGGGTGCAAGAGGCCAGGGAAAATCCACCTGAATTGCACAAGGAGGTTGACATCGAGGGGCGCTGGTGGCTCACTGAAGCCGCACTGAGGCAGTCCTGGGGGCTCATCTTGGGGATAGAAGAGTAACTGGGAGGTGGGAAACATCCTTGAAGAGTGACCTGAGGCCAAACAAGGCTGCTGGTTACAATCAGTCATAGAGTTCCTGTTATTTTGTCTCTTTTTTCTTTTTTTGAGATGGAGTCTCGCTCTGTCGCCAGGCTGGAGTGCAGTGGCATGATCTCAGCTCACTGCAACCTCAGCCTCCCAGGTTCAAGCAATTCCCCTGCCTCAGCCTCCCAAGTAGCCGGGACTACAGGCACGTGCCACCACAACTGGCTATTTTTTTTTTTTTTTTTTTGTAGAGATCGGGTTTCACCATGTTGGCCAGGATGGTCTTGATCTCCTTACCTCATGATCTGCCCACCTCAGCCTCCCAAAGTGCTGGGATTACAGGTGTGAGCCACAGCAGCTGGCCTAGAGAGCCTCTTAAAATGCGCATCAGCCCAGGGATGAATGAGCCATTACACACTGGGGTCCATCCACAGGAGGGAATACAATTCAGGCTTACAAAGTTAGGAAATTCTACCTCATGCTACAACACAGATGGACCCTGAGGACACGATGCTGAGTGAAATGAGCCAGGCACAAAGAGGGAAATGCAGGAAATACCTAGCAGAGGCAAATCCATGTTTGGGGACGCAGTCTGGGGGCTTCCATGTTACATGCTCCAATGTAGATCCACAGCATAGCTCAGTCATCCTGGCTCGTGTGGAGTTGTCTGTTCCTTTCCACCGCAGCTTCTTGCTTATTCTTGTTGTTTTTATTTGTTTTGTTTTGTTTTGGTGTTATTGTTATTGTTTATTTTTTGGGAGGAGGCGTTCATTTTTTAAAATACATTTTAGAGCATGTTAAACATATGCTGAAATGATACTGTCATTATTTTCTAGAGTTTTCTTAATCCTCTTCTAATAATGGGAAAATATTTGTATTTTCTTTAGCCTAGTACATGGTATTTTAAATGGCCTTTTCCTATTTCCTTTTATAGCGTTGACAAGCTGAATCCCATCTTCAGCTCTGGATTTAAATAGAAAGCTGTGTAGGCACTTGGAGAATATCACTCCCTACTTTATAGAAAAAAAGGGCAGTCAACTTTCTACGGGAATTGCTGGGGCTGATGTGGGCAATGATCGGAGATTTAACTTTGGATTTGGTCACTTTATTTTGATGCAATGGAATAAAAACATAGCTTAAAACTGGTAACTCAAGGAGTATAGGATTTGAAACTGTTCTGATAGAAAATATGTTTTACAGGGGACTTACGGGAAAAATATATTTTCCAAATCATGAATAGTGTCTGTTCACGGCTATCATTTAGCAAATCTAAAGTTGTTTAAAAGTAATTTTTAAATGATCCCCATATGAATATTTAGAATGGTGCCAGGGTTCTTGAAGAAGAGTTTACCATTTCTAAGGATTACACAAGGAGACTGTCAACCAGCACTTTCTTCCCCATGTGACAGCTTGTAAGCATCATTTCCAGGTGTGTGCAGGTGAGCTAGGCTGTCCCGTTCATCTTGATTTGACCACGCATGATGGGGGCTGCCACCCAGAAACCTGTGTGCTGAGAGCCGAGCTCGTGGCTGTATTTGAGGGTCTCCACACACTCCCATTCGTAAGCTACAGAACACCACGCGTGTGCCACTGAGAATGGGATAAAACCTAAACCATGGGAAACATCTGCATCTTTTG